>NC_053040.3:146883313-148099980 GCF_002575655.3 Aegilops tauschii subsp. strangulata | reverse complement strand
CCTCACGTGAACTCGTGATGTGGGCGGAGATGCCTCCGCGCACTTGGATTCGATTCCCGCAATTCTTCTCCGCCGAGATGCCGCCGAGGGCCCCCCTCGAGCTTTGGCTGCAGCACGCCGACTGCAACTCCCCGGCGACCAGAGCGGAGGTTGGGGCCGTCTCTCCAGGCAAGATCTTCATGACCCGCGGCTGGGGCGAGGTTGCTCGAGTTTGCCATACGGAAGGCTCCCTCGCCATCCATTTTGCGTATGATGGCGCCTCCACCATGTTCTTCAAGGT
Organism: Aegilops tauschii subsp. strangulata; assembly: GCF_002575655.3. NCBI lineage: Eukaryota > Viridiplantae > Streptophyta > Magnoliopsida > Poales > Poaceae > Aegilops > Aegilops tauschii. The sequence continues at coordinate 148,099,700 of NC_053040.3, read as the reverse complement.
CTTCGATGAGGAAGGCCGCCGCCTGGAGTGTTGTCCAGGTGGGGGTCGTCGGGATGGCGCAGCGTCCATTGGCGAGCCTGCTGCTGGCTCCGCCAGCGGCTCCTCCACCAGCAGCGGCGGTGCTTGGGAGTCCAGCGACTCTCCCCAGCCCTACAAGACTCCGGAGACGAGTGATGACAGCTACGTGCCCCGAGCTCTCGCCGTGCCCGGAGCAAGGCCGCAGCGTTCGGCCGCCGTCGTCGCTGATCTGGATGGGGTTGGCACCGGCCTCCTGTGGCCCACTATTGATGATGGCATCGGCCGCGCCGGCGCGTGTAGATAGGAACCCTAGAAGCTCCCTCCTTTTGTTCCCTGCGAGGAATCAAGACGAACCTCGTGGGGGCGTGTAAGGGGTTCTGTAATGTCTTTTGTTGATATTATCCTTATTATGAAAATTTGCGAGTGCGTGTCTTGTTTCGGCTCGGACTCCCCTTTCCACCCCCGCGGTAGCTTGGTGCTCTACGCCGATAGGTCCCGGTCCCCAAGCAGGCTGCAGTCGTCACTGGTATGCCAGGTCGTGATGTCGTGGTCAAGGCCAGGAGGTGAGCGGCCCGAGGTCCAGTAAGAGCTCATGAGGCGCGATGCTCAAGAGGTCCCCTTTGGCGCGCAAGCAGCCACCGAGAAGCAAGAAAGGGAGGTGATGTCGCCGCAACAGGGCTGCACAAGTGAGAATCCTAAGCTGTGGCGCTCGATCGGGCGCGAAAACTTATCTGGGCGGTCTAGAGCTGGTTCCTTGTGCTACGCCAGACTCGTGCGTCATCGGCTGTAATGGAGCTAGGTTAGGCCCTTGCGAGCCTCCCCCTCTTCTCCATGCTCTTCTGTGTGCTCTGTGTCCTTAGGTCCCGGCTGTCGAGCGAGCTCAGCCGCCGCTGGTATGCCAGGTCGTGTAGCTGTGGTCAAGGCTAGGGGTGAGGGCTGGAGAGCCAGTAAGAGCTCCTGAGTCATGATGCTCAGGAGCCCCCCTTTTAACGCGCAAGCGAATCGCATGGGACAAGAAGGAGCCCGTGGTACCACCTGCTGTCATCCTCAGGAGGTCCCTGAAGGTTAGCACGAGGAGGAACACAATTGCCACTACGATTGCCGGTCTGCCGCTGGTCGTTCCACAAGAAGATGAAGGCACTAAGGGCCTGGTGAGATGACGTGCGCGGGGCGGGCCGCGAGTCAGAGCCTGACCGCTCAGATTTGTCAGCGTTGCAGGGATGGACCCGAGCACAAGCATCGTGCCAGCGTGAGTAGCTCCTGTTGCGGGATGAGTATGAGGCAGATCGGTGACGCGGGCGGTTATGATGGGTGATAATCAAGCAGGTGATAACCATAGATAGATCATGCATGGAAAGCAAACTAGCTTAGGTAAATGCAAGAACGATACATGCCACTGGGTCGGACCCGAGCGGCCTGGGGATGATGCAGCCCGAGGGGCGTCCCCAACAAAGCAAGCTAAAGACGTAAAAGGATACATGCCGCAGGGACAGGCCCGTGCGACCTGGGAATAATGCAGCCCGGGGGGCGCTCCCAGCTAAATAAACTTGGAAAATGTCACCTGGTTCCGTTGTTGGAGGAATGCCGGGGCAGCTGAAGATGCGCGGCGAAGGGGTTGCTCCTCACGAGCCACTGGGGCCCTGAGCCTCGGGAGGCTCTGGGGGTCCAGGTGGTTCCTTGAGGACCGTCTCCATCTCTGCCAGGACTGCGTGATGCCTGGCCTCCTGAGCCGCCAGGACGCTCCGCAGGTTGCATTGGAAGGCGGCCGCCATGCTCGGCAGGCCGAATGGCATTTGAACATAGCTGTGAGGCGAGCCCTCGCAACGTCCCACACGCGATGGCCAGAAGAGCTCCTGAGATGCGGCCCTGTTGAGCCCTGGAATGTCGATGCAGACACGCAGCCCGCCATCCTTGCCTGGATGGGGAGCTGCGCCAGGTGCGCGGCGGTCGCCGCGTATGGCTCTTGCTTCTTGAAGCTCTTGGGTAGTCTTGGTGACGAACTCCTGAGCACCAGGCGCTCCTCGCCTGGTGTCCTCCTGAGGGAAACGTGCCGCGAAGCACGCCTCCATGTGGTGCCCGAGCGCCTCCCTCGTGATGTTGGGTAGGTCTGAGGCCCTCAAGAAGAGAGCCCCCAAGCCCTGCCCAAGGAGGGCGCCGAGCGCGCTTTCCTATGCGCAGGAGGGAGGCGCCCCATCTGAGGGCGCAGGTCTTGAAGTGGTGATGCTGGTGACGCTGCTCTCCTGAGGCCTTGTATAGGGCAGCTTCTTCTTCTTGGGGATGGCCTTAGGAGGGTATAGGATTCCTTCGTTGTCGGGGTCTTCGATTGCTGCAGCCTGGAAGGCGCGCTCAAGGGAGCACACCGCAACCTTCTCCTCATAGGCGACTATGATGATACCGCTAGTCCCTGGCATCTTGAGGACGTTGTAGGCGTGGTGGGTCACTACCATGAACTTGGCCAGCGCTGGGTACCCGAGGATTGCGTAGTATGGCAGACGAATGTGGGCGACGTCGAAGTCGATGAGCTCGGTGTGGTAGTTGTCGCGCCCACCGAAGGTGACAGGGAGGCAGACCTGCCCGATTGGGGTGGTGGAACCATCGGTCACTCCTGAGAAGGGCTTGGTCGGTTGCAGCTGATCATGGGGTACTTGAAGGCAATCGAACGTGTCGACGGACAGGACGTTAAGCCCCGCACCGCCATTGATGAGGGTCTTGGTGACTTGGATGTTGCTGATGACAGGCGAGCAGAGCATTGGGAAGCACCAGCGGCTGTGGCGCACTTGGACCACCTGAGCGGGCGTGTGGCCTCGAGCTTTTGAAGAGCCGCGTTCACCTCGCAAGCAAACTGCTTGAAGATGCACTGAGACGCTGGGGCCTGAGCTCCGCCCAAGATGCAGGCGATAGCGCGTGGTTCCTAGAAGCCCCCAGCTCCTTCGTCCTGATGGTGGTCATTGTTCCTTCTTGGTGGTGGCGGCAGCGGAGGAAGACCGGCATTACCCTGAGGATGGTCCTCGCAAGGCTGATCCCTCCAGGTTTCCTCACGAGGTTGGTCCTGCCAGCGGTCCTCGTGAGGCCAGTCGCGCCACTCCTGGCGTGGGCCGCGATCGTCCGAGCAACCTCCGGCTCGTCCTCCTCCTCGGCCGTAGCCCCGGTCGTTGCACTCGGGGCGTCGACCGAAGTGTCCATCTCGAATGGCCCTGAGCTCCTGGCAGTCGTTGGTGTTGTGGCTGTGTACGTTGTGGACGGCACAGAACGGTCGATTTCTCTTGGATGACTCGGAATGGTCCCTGGCACGCTTCGTATCAGGCTCCGTCGCGAGCACGGCCACTCCATTGCGCTTCACGTCTTTGGCCTTGGCTTTCTTCTCCTCGGGGTCGGTAGCAGGGAGCTTGAGGAGGGAAAGGCGCCCTTCCTCAGCTCTTGCGCACTTGGTCGCCAGGTTGAATAGCTCTAGAGCCGTGCATAGCTCCTCGTGGATGGCGAGCTCCTCCTTCATCTTGACATTGCGGACGCCATCGGAAAACGCCGAAATGATGGCCTCATCCGTCACCTCGGGGATCTTGGGATGAATGCTGTTGAAGCACTGGATGTACTTCTGCAAGGTCTCTCCTGGCTGCTGCTTGATACGGCACAGGTCACCCGCGGCCGGAGGGTGGTCGCGAGTGCCCTGGAAGTTGGCGATGAAGCGGTCGCGCATCTCATCCTAGAAATAGATCGAGCCCGGGGGCAGGTTTAGGAGCCAGGAGCGGGCGCCGTCCTTGAGAGCCATGGGGAACTAGTTCACCATGAGCTTTTCGTCGCCGTTGGCCGCCTCGATGCTCAGCTCATAGAGCTGCAAGAACTCTGCAGGGTCGGGGGTGCCATCATAGCGAGGAGGCAGATCCGACTTGAACTTGCCTGGCCAAACGACGCCACGCATCTCAGGATTGAAGGCGCGGCAGCCGGCCGTGGCCACCGGGGCCCGTCGTGGAGGCGGAGCTTGATCTTGGTGTCCCCGCGCCTCCACGGCAAGTGGTGCATGGCCCTGCCGTGGCAAACAATCCTGACGTGGCGGTGCTGGGAGCGGTGGAGCGTTTTCTGGCGGTCAGGGAACTTCTTGGCAGCTTCCTTCTTCTGGCGCGGGTGCCCGGCGCAGCGGGTTGTGCTGGGGGGCCGCGCGTCTTGGAGCCAGAGTGCCGTCTTGGTGCAGAGGTGGCGGAGGTGCTCGGCGAGCTACGTCGCCCGCAGCTGGCGAAGGGCGAGGCAGCAAGAGGGACGGTGCGGGGGAGCCCCCATCGGCGCTGACGAGCTCGGTGATGCGGTCCAACCAGTCCTCGTAGAGATCGTCGACCGGGCGGTAGCGCAGGAGCTCGCATGCCATGAGCAGCATGGCCTGCGCGTCCGTGGGAGCGCGGCGAGCGTGAGACGACGAGCCGGCTGGAGTCAACGACGGAGTGGCGGTGTGGCCATCCCGCCGCACGGAGGGGTGCAGAGAGGATGCTTGCTACTCGTTTCCCACCGGATCGGTGTCGGCATTGGCGGCGGCTAACGGAGAACGATGGGGAGGCCCGCCGACAGGGGCTGTCTGAGTGACACGGGTGGCGAGAGCGGCCCGGCGCTCAGCGCGGGCCCGGCGAGCGTCGGCCATGAACTTGGTGAACTGGCGAAACGCGGGTCGGCGAGAGGAAAGCTTCAGCGCACCCCTACCCGGCGCGCCAAATGTCGGATTACAGGTTCCGGCAAAACCCTTGAGGTTCGAACATTGGGGTGCGCACGAAGATCTCTCCTCCCTCTAGCTCACGCGCATCATGATCTCACGGCCTAGCTCGACGAACCCAAAGAAGAAGGGGACACAAGGTTTATACTGGTTCGGGACACCGTTGTGGTGTAATACCCTACTCTAGTGTGGTGTGGTGGATTGCCTCTTGGGCTTAGGATGAACAGTTATAAGGGAAGAACAGCCTCGTGAGGAGAGGTGTTCTTGTGCTTGGTCAGCTGGTGTGGCTGAGGATGATCTGAATCCGTTGCCTCCTACTGCGGTGGCTAGTCCTATTTATAGAGGCCTTGGTCCTCTTCCCAAATATTGAGCGGGAAGGGATCCCACAACGGCCAAGTTCAAAGGGAGAAAACTAGTACAAGTTATCCTGACAAAAGTAGTCTTCGCCTGCCAAAGGCTCTGGTGGTGACGCCGTCTTGGGCTCCACGATGACCTCCGTCTTGCCGTCCTTCTGGTCATGGTCTTGTTGCACCGATATAGAAACATTTGCCTGATGCCTTGGGACTCCTCGCCTGGGCTTGCCTCTTTAGCACCAAAGAGGAAACAAGGACACTGCACGCGCTGGCGCCTGCCTGGTCATGGTCGTCATGGCTTGCATCACAGGGACCTCGCGAAGTGCCCCTTGCCTTGATCTCTCCGCCCCTCGTGAGCCAGCCTGGTGTGGCTGCCCGCGAGGAGGTCTTGTCTCGTCCGCCTCGCGAGGCTTCGCCCCTTGCGAGTGTCTTGAGTGTTTACTGGTGAAGATGGGCCGTACGGGGCCGCTTGTGGAGCCACGCCATGGGCCGCAGGCAGGCAGGGTCCCAGAACGCCGACAGTGCGATGTGTTAGGTTTCCGTGAATTTGATGATTGTTCTTTAAATTTGCATCTTGCGGATTCCACCATTAAGAAACCTATAGGAAGGATTAATGATTTTCTTATTGTTGCGAATTGGAATTATGTGCCCATAGATTTCATTGTTCTTGATATAGATTGCAATCCTACATGTCCTATTATTCTTGGTAGACCTTTCCTTAGAACAATTAGTGCAATTATTGATATGAAAGAAGGAAATATTAGATTCCAATTCCCCTTAAGGAAAGACATGGGACACTTTCCTAGGAAGAAAATTAAATTTCCTTATGAATCTATTATGAGAGCCACTTATGGATTGCATGCCAAAGATGACAATACCTAGATCTATTTTTGCTTTTATACCTAGCTAGGGGCGTTAAACGATAGCGCTTGTTGGGAGGCAACCCAATTTTATTTTTGTTCTTTACTTTTTGTTCCTGTTTAGTAATAATTAATTCATATAGCCTCTGTTTATATGTGGTTTTATGTTTTAATTAGTGTTTGTGCCAAGTAGAACCTTTGGGAAGACTTGGGTGAAGTCTTTGCGATCTTGCTGTAAAAAACAGAAACTTTCGCACTCACGATATTAGCTGCCTTTTTTACTGAAGAGTGATTTTAGGTTGATTCGTTTTGCAGATGATTAATAGACAAATTCCTCACATCCACCAATTTATTTCAGAATTTTTGGAGTTCCAGAAGTATTCATTTTAGTCAGGTTGCTACAGACTGTTCTGTTTTGACAGATTCTGTTTTTCGTGTGTTGTTTGCTTATTTTGATGAATCTATGAGTAGTATCGGGGGTATGAACCATAGATAAGTTGGAATACACTAGTTTTAACACCAATGGAAATAAAGAATGAGTTCATTACAGTACATTAAAGTGGTGGTTTATTTTCTTATACTAACAAAGCTCATGAGATTTTCTGTTGAGTTTTGTGTTGTGAAGTTTTCAAGTTTTTGGGTAAAGATTTGATGGATTTTGGAATAAGGAGTGGCAAGAGCCTAACCTTGGGGATGCCCAAGGCACCCCAAGGTAAAATTCAAGGACAACCAAAAGCCTAAGCTTGGGGATGCCCCAGAAGGCATCCCCTCTTTCGTCTTCGTCTATCGGTAACTTTACTTGATGCTATATTTTTGTTCACCACATGATATGTGTTTTGCTTGGAGCGTCTTGTATGATTTGAGTCTTTGCTTTTTAGTTTACCACAATAATCCTTGCTGTACACACCTTTTGGGAGATACACGCATGAATCGGAATTTATTAGAATACTCTATGTGCTTCACTTATATCTTTTGAGCTAGATAATTTTGCTCTAGTGCTTCACTTATATATTTTTAGAGCACGGTGGTGGTTTTATTTTAGAGAAATTATTGATATCTCATGCTTCACTTATATTATTTTGAGAGCCTTTTAGAACAGCATGGTAATTTGCTTTGGTTATAAAATTAGTCCTAATATGATGGGCATCCAAGATGGGTATAATAAAAACTTTCATAAAAAGTATGTTGAATGCTATGAGAAGTTTGATGCTTGATGATTGTTTTGAGACATGAGGATGGTAATATTAGAGTCATGCTAGTAGATTAATTTTGAATTCGAGAAATACTTGTGTTGAGGTTTGCAAGTCCCGTAGCATGCACGTATGGTAACCGTTGTGTAACAAATTTGAAGCATGAGGTGTTTCTTTGATTGTTTTCCTTATGAGTGGCGGTCGGGGACGAGCGATGGTATTTTCCTACAAATCTATCCCCCTAGGAGCATGCGCATAGTGCTTGGTTTTTGATGACTTGTAGATTTTTGCAATAAGTATGTGAGTTCTTTATGACTAATGTTGAGTCCATGGATTATACGCACTCTCACCCTTCCACCATTGCTAGCCTCTCTAGTACCGCGCAACTTTCGCCGGTACCATAAACCCACCATTTACCTTCCTCAAAACAGCCACCATACCTACCTATTATGGCATTTCCATAGCCATTCCGAGATATATTGCCATGCAAATTTCCACCGTTCCGTTTATTATGACACGCTTCATCATTGTCATATTGCGTTGCATGATCATGTAGTTGACATCGTATTTGTGGCAAAGCCACCATTCTTAATTTTTTTCATACATGTCACGCTTGATTCGTTGCACATCCCGGTACACCGACGGAGGCACGCATATAGATTCATATTTTGTTCTAGTATCGAGTTGTAATTTTTGAGTTGTAAGTAAATAGAAGTGTGATGATCTTCATTATTAGAGCATTGTCCCATGTGAGGAAATAAATAATAAAAAATAAAAGAGAGAGAGAGAGAGAGGCCAAATAAAAAAAGAGAAGGCCCAAAAAATGAGAGAAAAGAGAGAAGGGACAATGCCACTATCCTTTTTTCCACACTTGTGCTTCAAAGTAGCACCATGATCTTCATGATAGAGAGTCTCTTATTTTGTCACTTTCATTTACTAGTGGGAATTTTTCCTTACAGAACTTGGCTTGTATATTCCAACGATGGGCTTCCTCAAAATGCCCTAGGTCTTCGTGAGCAAGCAAGTTGGATGCACACCCACTTAGTTTCTTTTGTTAAGCTTTCATATATTTATAGCTCTAGTGCATCCGTTGCATGGCAGTCCCTACTCACTCACATTAATATCTATTTATGGCCATCTCCATAGCCCATTGATACGCCTAGTTTATGTGAGACCATCTTCCTCCTTTTTGTCTTCTCCACAACCACCATTATATTCCACCTATAGTGCTATGTCCATGGCTCACGCTCATGTATTGCGTGAAAGTTGAAAAAGTTTGAGAATACTAAAGTATGAAACAATTGCTTGGCTTGCCATCGGGGTTGTGCATGATTTGAGCATTTTGTGTGACGAAGATGGAGCATAGCCAAACTATATGATAGGGATGAACTTTCTTTGGCCATGTTATTTTGAGAAGACATGATTACTTTGTTACTATGCTTTAAGTATTATCATTTTTATGTCAATATTAAACTTTTGTCTTGAATCTTTCGGATCTGAACATTCATGCCAGAATAAAGAAAATTACATTGATAATTATGTTAGGTAGCATTCCACATCAAAAATTCTGTTTTTATCATTTACCTACTCGAGGACGAGCAGGAATTAAGCTTGGGGATGCTTGATACGTCTCCAACGTATCTATAATTTTTGATTGTTCCATGCTATTATATTATCTGTTTTGGATGTTTAATGGGCTTTAATATGCTCTTTTATATTATTTTTGGGACTAATCTATTAACCGGAGGCCCAGTGCCAGTTTCTGTTTTTTTTGCCTATTTTAGTGTTTCACAGAAAAGGAATATCAAACAAAATCCAAACGGAATGAAACCTTCGCGATGATCTTTCTTGGACCGAAAGCAAACCAGAAGACTTGGAGTTGAAGTCTAGAGCGCGAAGAGGCGGCCACGAGGCAGGAGGGCGCGCCCCCCACCCTCGTGGGCCCCTCGTAGCTCCACCGACATACTTCTTTCGCCTATATATACTCTTATACCCTAAAAACATCAGGGGGAGCCACGAAACCACTTTTCCACCGCCGCAACCTTCTGTACCCATGAGATCCCATCTTGGGGCCTTTTCCGGCGATCTGCCAGAGGGGGAATCAATCACGGAGGGCTTCTACATCAACACCATAGCCTCTCCGATGGAGCATGAGTAGTTTACCACAGACCTTTGGGTCCATAGTTATTAGCTAGATGGCTTCTTCTCTCTCTTTGATTCTCAATACAAAGTTCTCCTCGCTATTCTTGGAGATCTATTCGATGTAATACTCTTTTGCGGTGTGTTTGCCGAGATCCAATGAATTGTGGATTTATGAACAAGATTATCTATGAATATTATTTGGTTCTTCTCTGAATTCTTATATGCATGATTTGATATCTTTGCAAGTCTCTTCGAATTATCGGTTTAGTTTGGCCTACTAGATTGATCTTTCTTGCAATGGGAGAAGTGCTTAGCTTTGGGTTCACTCTTGCGGTGTCCTTTCCCAGTGACAGTAGGGGCAGCAAGGCATGTATTGTATTGTTGCCATCGAGGATAAAAAGATGGGGTTTATATCATATTGCTTGAGTTTATCCCTCTACATCATGTCATCTTGCCTAATGCGTTACTCTGTTCTTATGAACTTAATACTCTAGATGCATGATGGATAGCGGTCAATGTGTGGAGTAATAGCAGTAGATGCAGAATCGTTTTGGTCTACTTGACACAGACGTGATGCCTATATTCATGATCATTGCCTTAGATAACTTCATAACTATGCGCTCTTCTATCAATTGCTCGGCAGTAATTTGTTCACCCACCGTAATACATGCTATCTTGGGAGAAGCCACTAGTAAAACCTATGGCCCCCGGGTCTCTTTCTTATTATATTGCATCACTTTTATTTACATCGCATATCGTTTACTATTTTGCAATCTTTACTTTCCAATCTATATAACAAAAACACCAAAAATATTTACTTTACTATCTTTATTAGATCTCACTTTTGCGAGTGGCCGTGAAGGGATTGCCAAACCCTTTATCGCGTTGGTTGCAAGGTTCTTGATTGTTTGTGCAGGTACTAGGTGACTTGTGCGTTGTCTCCTACTGGATTGATACCTTGGTTCTCAAAAACTGAGGGAAATACTTATGCTACTTTGCTGCATCACCCTTTCCTCTTCAAGGGAAAACCAATGCATGCTCAAGAGGTAGCAGGAGGTGGCATCAGCCCATACCACGGGGACCCCCGATTGGGACGCACCGGCTGTGGGTTTTCTCCCTCGCCGATGTCGACCGCGTCTACGCCGAACATCGTTCCCTTCCCCCAGCAGCGGGATCAGGCTGGATCTGTGACCAGTGGTGTGGCCACCGTCATTCTATGCTTGTGAAGAGAGCAACCCAAGCAAGCAGGCTTGTAGCTTAGTCTCCAGCTAGTGTATATATAGTGGTTTTCTTTTTCTCTCCATATCAACCATTTTACATTGCGTACGTGTCATTGAAGAGTGAAATGATGGTTGCTTCTTTCGACTAACTTACTGTGTGATTTGACTCCTCCTTAGTGGCCCCTACACATACTCCCCCTACGTGTATGACCGTTCCTGAGTCTCACTTGTACTTATCTCTATTTTCTTGCATGACACGTAGACAGGATGCGCATAGAGGAATTTTGTTACTACACGTCGTTACGTAGTACTGTACTTCTAGTACCTACTCCCTCCTTCCAGTTCACTACTGGTACTCCCTCCGTCCTAGCTTATTGGTCCCCTTTGTACTCAATTCATGGGCTCGTTTTCCTCAAGAAATTGTCTTTACCAACGTATATCAGGAATGCATGTGTGAACAACGAATGATTAAACCTTGCATGCAACGTTTTGACAAAGCATTGACTTACGAACATGTGAATGTGAGGGACTACAACCTCGTGCATGCATGCAACAGTCACATGTACACATGGACGCAAAAACGCGCACGACGCCCTAGTGCATGTATGTCCGAGCACACGACGGAACACGCACGGTCACGCTCAAGTGCTCAACGTACACGTGCATGCACACACATACTCAGCCAGGGTAAGCTAGTGACCGTATAAACACAGGAAAATGTATATATTGAGCACAATGAGTGTATTATGAAGTCCATTGACCATACTTTTACAAATATACAGTGACAGACAGTGTATTTATCTCGTTTGAAATTAAGCCATATTAACCGGAAGGAGGCAGTATGGACTAGCATTACTTTGTTGTGTCTCGTCAACTTGCCGAACGAGGAGAAGCTTGCAGGACGGGAGAAGCTTGCGCACGGTGGCTCGCAGGACAAGGAGAAACTTTTGACTAAGGCAAGCTCTCCCGCACTCAGGCGGTGGACGTGCAATAGTTAATTCGCTGCCAGATTGCCAGAAGCATACACTATACTAGTACCATTATTGTTCGACTTCCCGAAGAGGCGAACAACCAAGCGCAAAGTTTACTAGTACTAGTACTACTACTATAGAGGTATGTACTACTACTAGGAACCGGATGGAGGAGCGTCTGCACTCTTATTTTATTTTAAAATGTGATAAAGAAATCTTCAACACATTTGGTTCTCTTCGAGGGTTCTCGCATGTGATAATGAAAGTTGATTGCATGGAACACTCGCCACCATTATCGCTTAATTCTGGCTCATATCCTGTTACAAATAGGAGCGCTCGGTAATATTTTCTATTTTTGTTGTTATTCAGCATGTAAACAGGTCAGCAAACCTTGTGGCGCATCTTTGTGCAAACCGTGCTTGCTGCACTTTGAATGTGACCGAGAGCTGGCTTGATGAAACACCTCGCTTCCTTCTTATTTTTTTGCGGGGTAATATCAGAAATGCTACAGAGCTCCCATTCACTTTCTTGTAAATACAGGCTTCACCGTAAGTCTGTATAAAACCATATGCTTTGATCACCTCATCAAAGCGTATATTCCAACTCCGAGATGCTTGCACTAGTCCATAGATGGATCGCTGGAGCTTGCACAATATGTTAACATATTTAGGAATGACAAAACCTTCTGGTTGCATCATATACAACTCTTCTTTGAGAAATCCATTAAGGAATGCAGTTTTGACATCCATTCGCCAGATTTCATAATCATAAAATGCGGCAATTGCTAACATGATTCGGATAGACTTAAGCATCGCTACGGGTGAGAAGGTCTCATCGTAGTCAACTCCTTGAACTTGTTGAAAACCTTTTGCGACAAGTCGAGCTTTGTAGACAGTAATATTACGATCAGCATCCGTCTTCCTCTTGAAGATCCATTTATTCTCAATGGCTTGCTGATCATCGGGAAAATCAACCAGATTTCATACTTTGTTCTCATACGTGGATCCTATCTCCGATTTCATGGCCCCAAGCCATTTTGCGGAATCTGGGCTCATCATTGCTTCCTCATAGTTCATAGGTTCATCATGGTCTAGTAACATGACTTCCAGAACAGGATTACTGTACCACTCTGGCGCGGAACGTGCTCTGGTTGACCTACGAGGTTCGGTAGTAACCTGATCTGAAGTTTCATGATCATTATCATTAGCTTCCTCTCTAGTTGGTGTAGGCATCACGAGAACGATTTTCTGTGATGAGCTACTTTCCAATTCGAGAGAAGGTACAATTACCTCATCAAGTTCTACTTTCCTCCCACTCACTTGTTTCGAGAGAAACTCCTTCTCTAGAAAGGATCCATTCTTAGCAACAAAGATCTTGCCTTCGGATCTGTGATATAAGGTGTACCCAACAGTTTCTTTTGGGTATCCTATGAAGACGCACTTCTCTGATTTGGGATCGAGCTTATCAGGCTGAAGCTTTTTCACATAAGCGTCGCAACCCCAAACTTTAAGAAACGACGGGTTTCTTGCCAAACCACAGTTCATACGGTGTCGTCTCAACGGATTTAGATAGTGCCCTCTTAAAGGGAATGCAGCTGTCTCTAATGCATAACCCCAAAACGATAGTGGTAAATCGGTAAGTGACATCATAGATCACACCATATCTCATAAAGTACGGTTACGACGTTCGGACACACCATTACGCTGTAGTGTTCCAGGTGGCGTGAGTTGTGAAACTATTCCACATTGTTTCAAATCAAGGCCAAACTCATAACTCAAATATTCGCCTCCGCGATCAGATCATAGAAACTTTATTTTCTTGTTACGATGATTCTCCACTTCACTTTGAAATTCTTTAAACTTTTCAAATGTTTCGGACTTGTGTTTCATTAAGTAGATATACCCATATCTGCTCAAATCATCTGTGAAGGTTAGAAAAATAACGATACCCGCCTCGAGCCTCAACACTCATCGGACCGCATACATCGGTATGTATTATTTCCAATAAGTTAGTGGCTCGCTCCATTGTTCCGGAGAACGGAGTCTTAGTCATCTTGCCCATGAGGATGGACGCAAGCATCAAATGATTCATAATCAAGTGATTCCAAAAGTCCATCCGCATGGAGTTTCTTCATGCGCTTTACACCAATATGACCTAAACGCAGTGCCACAAATATGTTGCACTATCATTATCAACTTTGCATCTTTTGGCATCAATATTATGAATATGTGTATCATTACGATCAAGATTCAATAAACCATTTATATTGAGTGTATGGCCATAGAAGGTTTTATTCATGTAAACAGAACAACAATTATTCTTTGACTTAAATGAATAACCGTATTGCAATAAACATGATCCAATCATACTTATGCTCAACGCAAACACCAAATAACATTTATTTAGGTTCTACACTAATCCCGAAGGTAGAGGGAGTGTGCGATGGTGATCTTATTAACCTTGGAATCACTTCCAACACACATCATCACTTCGCCATTAACTAGTCTCTGTTCATTTTGCAACTCCTGTTTCGAGTTACTAGTCTTAGCAACTGAATCGGTGTCAAATACCCAGAGACTACTATGAACACTAGTAAAGTACACATCAATCATATGTATATCGAATATACCTTTTGTTCACTTTGCCATCCTTCTTATCCACCAAGTATTTGGGGAAGTCCCGCTTCCAGTGACCATTTCCTTTGCGGTAATAGCACTCAGTTTCAGGTTTGGGTCTAGCTTTGGGTTTCTTCCCGAGAGTGACAACTTGCTTGCCATTCTTCTTGAAGTTTCCTTTCTTTCCCTTGCCCTTTTTATTGAAACTAGTGGTCTTGTTAATCATCAACACTAGATGTTCTTTCTTGATTTCTACCTTCACCGATTTCAGCATCACGAAGAGCTTGGGAATCGTTTTCGTCATCCCTTGCATATTATAGTTCATCACGAAATTCTAGTAACTTGGTGATAGTGACTAGAGAACTCTGTCAATCACTATCTTATCTGGAAGATTAAGTCCCACTTGATTCAAGCGATTGTAGTACCCAGACATTATGAGCACATGCTCACTAGTTGAGCTATTCTCCTCCATCTTGTAGGCAAAGTACTTGTCAGAGGTCTCATACCTCTTAACACGGGCATGAGTCTGAAATATCGTTTTCAGCTCTTGGAACATATCATATGCTCCATGGCGTTCAAAGCATTTTTTGAAGTCCCGGTTCTAAGCCATAAAGCATGGTGCACTAAACTATCAAGTAGTCATCATACCGAGCTTGTCAAACGTTCATAATGTCTGCATCTGCTCCTGCAATAGGTCTGTCACCTAGCGGTGCATCAAGGACATAATTCTTCTATGCAGCAATGAGGATAATCCTCAGATCATGGACCCAGTCCGCATCATTGCTACTATAATCTTTCAACTTAGTTTTCTCTAGGAACATATCAAAAATAAGACAGGGGAGCTATACGCGAGCTATTGATCTACAACATAGATATGCAAATACTATCAGGACTAAGTTCATGATAAATTAAGTTCAATTAATCAAATTACTTAAGAACTCCCACTTAGATAGACATCCCTCGAGTCATCTAAATGATTACGTGATCCAAATCAACTAACCATGTCCGATCATCACATGAGATGGAGTAGTCTTCAATGGTGAACATCTCTATGTTGATCATATCTACTATATGATTCACGTTCGACCTTTCAGTCTCCAGTATTCCGAGGCCATGTCTGTACATGCTAGGCTCGTCAAGTTTAACCCGAGTATTCCGCATGTGCAAAATTGTCTTGCACCCGTTGTATGTGAACGTAGAGCTTATCACACCCGATCATCACGTGGTGTCTCGGCACGACGAACTGTCGCAGCGGTGCATACTCAGGGAGAACACTTATACTCCCTCCGGTCCTTCTTAGTCTGCATATAAGTTTTGTTCGAAGTCAAAGTATCTCTATTTTGACCAAACTTATGAAAAAATGTATCAACATTCACAATGCCAAATCAATATTATTAGATTCATCATGAGATGTAGTTTCATAGTATATATATTTGGTGTTGTAGATCTCGATATTTTTCAATATAAATTTGGTCAAACTTTACAAACTTTGACTTGTCACAAATCTAATATGCAGAGTAAAAAGGACTGGAGGGAGTACCTTGAAATTTTAGTAAGGGATCATCTTATATTGCTACCGCCGTACTAAGAAAAATAAGTTGCATAAAAGATAAACATCACATGCAATCTAAATATGTGACATGATATGGCCATCATCATCTTGTGCCTTTGATCTCTATCTCCAAAGCACCGTCATGATCTCCATCATCACTGGCTTGACACCTTGATCTCCATCGTAGCGTCGTGGTCGTCTCGCCAAGTATTGCTTCTACAACTATCGCTAACGCATAGTGATAAAGTAAAGCAATTACATGGCGTTTGCATTTCGTACAATAAAGCGACAACCATAAGGCTCCTTCTAGTTGCCGGTAACTTTTACAAAACATGATCATCTCATACAATAACATATATCACATCATGTCTTGACCATATCACATCACAACATGCCCTCCGAAAACAAGTTAGACGTCCTCTACTTTGTTGTTGCAAGTTTTTACGTGGCTGCTACGGGCTTCTACCAAGAACCACTCTTACCTACGCATCAAAACCACAACGGTGATTTATCAAGTTTGTTGTTTTAACCTTCAACAAGGACCGGCCGCAGTCACATTCGATTCAACTAAAGTTGGAGAAACAGACACCCGCCAGCCACCTTTATGCAAAACTAGTTGCATGTCTGTTGGTGGAACCGGTCTCATGAACGTGGTCATGTAAGGTTGGTCCAGGCCGCTTCATCCAACAATACCGCCGAATCAAAATAAGACATTGGTGGTAAGCAGTATGACGATCACCGCCCACAACTCTTTGTGTTCTACTCGTGCATATCATCTACACATAGACCTAGCTCGGATGCCACTGTTGGGGAACATAGCATGCAATTTCAAAAATTTCCTACGCTCACGCAAGATCTATCTAGGAGATGCATAGCAACGAGAGGGGGAGAGTGTGTCCACGTACCCTCGTAGACCGAAAGCGGAAGCGATTGACAACGCGGTTGATGTAGTCGAACTTCTTCTCGTTCCGACCGATCAAGTACCGAATGTACGGCACCTCCGAGTTCTGCACACATTCAGCTTGACGACATCCCTCGAACTCTTGATCCAGCAAAGTGTCGAGGGAGAGTTTCGTCAGCATGACGGCATGGTGATGGTGATGGTGAAGTGATCCGCGCAGGGCTTTGCCTAAGCACTACGACAATATGATCGGAGGCGTAAACTGTGGAGGGGGTGGCACACACGGCTAGGAATCAATGTTGTGTGTTCTAGCGGTGCCCCCCCCACATATATATATATAGGTGCGAGAGGGAGAGGGGCTACAAGGGGCGCCCCAAGTAGGAGTAATCCTACTTGGGTGCCTCCTCCAAGTCGGCCTCCCCCTTCCATATCCATCGGAGGGGGAAGTAAAGAGAGGGGGGAGGGGAAGGAAAGGGGGAGGCCGAATCCTCCCCTTTCCTTCTCCTCCTATTCGGCCTATAGGGGGTGCACCAGGCCCTTTTGGGACTGGCCTGTCCCTCTCTTGGCCCATTAGGCCCATATAGCTTGCCGGGGGTTGCCCGGAACCCCTTCCGGTGACCCGATACGTAATCGGTACCCCTGTGTCACAGCCCTAGAATAATGCTTATAATTAGTGGCATTGCATCCATGCATCATGTCTAAATTGTGAAAGTTGAACTGAGGAATTTTGAAAGCCTCAAAATTGTAATTAAAAGAAGGGCAAATAACCCTGGAAAATGCATCCAATGTTTCCAAAATGGTCTTCAATGATGTTTGATAATTTTGGAAAGGGTTTTGATCCAAACCAAAAATATGGAACATTTTTGAGGAGTTATTTTGGACATTTGGATTTAACTCAATAAATATTTGAGTTGGATTTAATTCTTCTATAAAGAATTACAAGTCCAATAATTCTGGAAACCTGTGAGTAGCTCTAAATATAACCTAACACACCAGATATGAATTTCCAGATGTATATAAAATAGTTTGGTTTTGAAATCCAAATTCGAACAGAGTTGCAAAATTGAAAACAGGAACAAAACAGAAGAAAAATAGAAAAGGACAGAAGACCTACCTGGCTTACCTGGCAGCCCAACGACCGCCCCAGCCCACCCCTGGAGCGCCAATCCTCCCCAACCTCCTGCCAGGAGGACTGGGGCGCGTGCTCGCTGCGCGCTGGCCACACGCCGCGCCACCTCCTGCTTCCCGCTGCTACCCTGGTGTGCCTGGAGATGCCACGCAAGCCCCCCGACCCCTCTGGCCCATCCACTCTCCCTCTCGCCATCTCCTCGCTCGATCCCCGCCACAGCCCACAGCCGAGCGCTGCCATCGCCGCCGCTCGCTGTTGCTGCGTCCATCGCCACAGCCTCGCCTCTCCGATGCGTCCAAGAGCATCGACGCGTCTCCCTCGTCCTCTCCGTCAATCCACGAGACTCCGGACGCCCTGCATCGCCGTTGCCATCGCCGTCTTTAACCTTGGCCGCCCGAGATCTTCGGCGATCGCCCGTCTTCTCCGACACCTCCCCCGAGCCGCAGAGCACCCCCACGACACCACTTTGAGCTCCTTAGTTGTTCCGTAGCCCAGCTAGCCGTCGCGCCCACGAGCGTCCTGCCGCCGGCCATGTCACTGTCGTGGCAGTAGCATGCAAAGCTTGCGTCCGAGCGCACCACTGTGCTCAACACGTTCCAAGGAGACGAACGTGACCACCCCCACGTCATGTTGTGCACCCTATTGTGTTTTCCGCCGAGGCACGAACTCCGTCCGCCGCGGACGTGCTCGCCACCGTCGTTCCAGGCCACCCCAGCACCTCCCACCACCTCCGTTTGATGCACGCCACTGCGTGCATTCGAACGCAACCACCTGCGCTCGAAATGAAGCCCTGTGGCTCGTTTCAGAAGCCCTCCGTCGCGTCTGTCATCGCCGGCGTCGAGCCGCCGGCGAGTTGACCTTGTTTGACCTGGGGTTTGACTCCCCTGGGTCACTGACATGTGGGACAGCCCCTGACTAACTCCTAGATTAGGATTCAATTAGTGTTAATTAACCCTGCTAATTAGCTGACTCACTGCCATGCGGGTCCCACTATTCAGTTTGACCTGGACCGTGCCTGTTGACTCGCTGACATCACTGTGAGGTAATGTTGATGTAGTAAGTATTTTCTAGGATTTTAAATAAATCAGAGATGATTTATTTATTTCAGAAAATATCCAAAACTTCAAAAATTCATAGAAATTAAATAGTAACTCCAAATGAAATAATTTATATATGAAAAATTATTAGAAAAATTCAAGGAATCTGTTTATGGCATTTTCATGCATGTTAGAACAACTTATTGTTACTGCCAAGGACAAATCAAGTAAATGACATTTAAGTAACCCCATGTGGACTTTGAATTTGAACCTTTGGTTCAAACCAACTTCACTTAATTATGTTGCTAGTGGCATTAGCTCAAACCATAGCATATTGCCATGTCACTTTCATGCATCATATTGTTGCATTGCATTGATTGTGTTTCTTGTTTGTTTGTCCCCTCTCAGTAGACGTGTTTCCGACGATGAGTTCGATGACACCGATGAAGAACTTTACTATCTTCAGAAGTGCCAAGCAAGCAAACCCCCATTGAGCATTACGATGCAATCCCACTCTCTCGCTCTTGCTCTATTTTACTGCATTAGGACAACATCGATTCAACTGTTACATGCTGCGGTAGTTGAACCCCTTTCCTCTGCATGACCTGTCTTTGCCACAGTAAATAGTTGAAACCCACTAGCATGAATAGGAGTTTTTTTAGCCATGATGTGCCTACTCATTCATGCTTGCTTTTTATGCCTACTATTGCTTAGAGTTGTGTCAGGTCTGATTCATGGGGTATGAATTGGAATGTGGTCATCATGTCCTACTGTTGAGAGCTAAGTGTGTGAACACGATTTGGTAAAGGTAGCGATGAGAGGCCATGTAGGAGTACATGGTGGGTTCTCTCATTGCAGCTGTCCTCAGGAACTGAGTTTTGTGTTTGTGATCCAAGACAGTTACTACCACACATTGGGCTCCGGGCACTCCAAGCTCTCTCGACTTATTAATCACCTTGATCTCTGTCCAGGAGTAGCAACTAGTTTCTGGTGTTTGTAGGAAATGTGTTGGGGCCGTGCATAGCGCTGACCCTAGGGGTGGGCTATGATGTCGTAGAGACACGAGGCATGGTGTATCGAGACACCCGTTTGGTGCCTCGGGAACCCTGCTCTCATCGTTTCGGGCCGTGAGTGAAACCTCGGCCGGATCTCCTTGCGGATGGAACCCGAATAGGCGATAAACCTGGAGTAGAGACTTGTGCGGTTAGTCAGGTCGTGGTCGACACCCTCGCCAGGCTTCCGCTTGAAGGTTGCCGAGATACATAACGTGTACATGGCGGTAAGTGGCGAGAGCGTGTGTGAGGAAGTATACCCCTGCAGGGTTAACATGATCTATTCAAATAGCCGCGTCCGTAGTAAAGGACTACTGTGTTGCTTGTGCAGTTCATAGACAAGTGAAAGTGGATACTCTAAAATGCGCAAGATAAGCATGAGTGCTATGGATGGCCTTCTCGTAGGGAGATGGCAGCGATCCATAGTGGTGTATTGATATGGTGAATATGTGGACTCGTGTGCGCCACCTCAAAAGAGTTACCAGCAGTCGTAGTACAGGATAGCCACTGAGTCAAGCTGGCTTGCTGCAGTTAAACTCCACCACCCCTTTGTTGATACCTGATGCATATGTAGATAGTTCTGATGTAAGTCTTGTTGTGTACATTCATGCTCATGTTTGCTTAATTTATGTTTTTGCAGAGAGACTTTAGTCTCACTAGTAGTTCCGGGTGGACTTCGACGTTTAGCTTGTTACCTCAGCTACGATCTTGTACCCTTCGGAGGGTCTTTTAGATAGCCAGGCTTCTCTGCCCCTTTTCATTTGTAGTTGTCTATACTCAGACATGTTAAGGTTCCATTGTTTGTATGCTCTGTATGTTGGGTCATGTGACCCATGATTGTAATTCTTACTACGTATGACTCTTCGGAGCCTTATGAATAAATATTTTGAGTCATAGAGTTTTGATGTGATGCCATGTTGTATTTGCACATATCGAGCATATTGTGTGTATGATTTTGAAATGCTTGGTATGTGTGGGATCCGACAACCTAGTTGTTTATTCATGGTAGCCTCTCTTATGGGGAAATGTCTCCTAGTGCTTCCACTGAGCCATGGTAGCTTGCTACTGCTCCGGAACACTTAGGCTAGCCGGCATGTGTCCTTCTTTGTTCCTGTGTATGTCCCTTCGGGGAAATGTCACGCGTTGTTCCTTTAAGTCCTTGTAGCTTGCTACGACTTGGGTTCATGCGTTGATGATCGACACGTTCGTTGCTGGGTCATGTATGCCTGTCCCTGTAAGTTAGTGCCACCTTGGGTTTATGACTAGTCATGTCAGCCTGGGTTCTCTGTCATATGGATGCTAGCGATACTATCATATATGTGAGCCAAAAGGCGCAAATGGTCCCAGGCCAGGTGAGGTGGCACCCGTGGGAATACCGTGTGTGAGGTCGCAAAGTGATATGATGTGTTACATGCTAGATCGGTGTGACTTAGGATCGGGGTCCTGACAGTTTTGGTATCAGGGCCTGACTGCCTGTAGGATTACCAAGCCAAACTGGTCGAAGTCGAGTCTAGAAATGCTTTAGTTATATAAGGTAATTGATTGTGGAAGGGAACGTAAGGCTCTTTTTACTCCTTTACCTTATGTCCTTCTGATCTGAGTCATCCTCTTCTCTTCTACGGGGATTAAGAACTAGGCTTCTCATCTTTCTATCAGGATCACGTGTTACTAATCCGTAGACTTATAGGATTGTTGGTTTCAAGCCTCAGTTCAGTTCCTACTACTTCTGTGTGTTAACAGTTGGTCACGGAACCTTGATATTGTGATGATGAGTGGTTATGCCACCATTTTGCAGGATGTTTCCAAATATTTTTGAGCATTTACAGCTGTTATGCTGTCCGAGTCATCCCAGGTTTCTAAATAGTCTGATGCATTTGCAAATCCCTTACTCCCGTTTCCGATGTCCCTTTGGGCCAGTTTAACCACACTAATCGGTGAGTTGAGGTACTCTATTTCCTCGACTTATATGTTGGAGCTATTATTTTGACCCTAGGTGTCTTAGGGAATCACCTTGTAATCTAGCCATGTTTTGTGTTCCCAGTGTGATGATTCTGGCCGTCATTCTCGAAAGCATCACGTGATGCCATTTAGATAGTAGGTACTCCATTCCTGGGTTCTTGAACCCAAGATTCACTCCACTTACCTCCTGTTGATAGTGCTTGCTCGTTCCTTTAGGATATTAGTAACCTTTGTGATAGTCCTCAAGGTCCGTGGTATATCATTCTTCCAACACCATGAACCATCCTCGGCAGAAGTTATTTTGAACGAAAAGATCACAACCAGAGTGCTCTTGATGAGTTCTCCATTCTATATTGTGACTCTGCCAGATCTACCTTTCTGCATGGGATATCCGGAATAAATATGTTGAGCTTTGTTCGACATGTTAATCTATGCATCCACAACTCAGAAAACCATATGTTCCTTTGAGTTGTCCCTCTTTAGTTGTGTTTTGATCTCCATCTATCAAGTGATAGTCAGGAGTAGAAGTGCAGTCGTGTTCATAGATGCCTATTATTCTTGTGGCCCGTCAAGCCATTCTATTTCAGAATGACTAGGACAAACATACTCCAGTACCTCGTCCATTTCGAGGATTGGGTCAAAGTAGTTGCATTCCATAGGTCAAAATGCCAAACCAGCTTTTGTTCTATTCTACCTTGGAATGTTGCCCTCTTATGTCAGGAATGTCATGAGAATTGCACCACCTCTTATGAATTCTTGATTTAGTGATACTCCTCGCCATCATTGTTCATTCCCGATCTTCATATTATTGTAACCGGAATACCGACAAGTGAATTGTGAGGCATGAAATCAATACTCCTAGCAACTCCATTGCTTGGTAGTTAATGGACAATAATCTCATTCTTAGCGTGTTGGTTATTGAATTATCATTCTAAGATTGATCGTGCTATCTAGTCCTTACTTCTGGTGCACTCTTCGATCAATGAGTTAGGATTGTGTCAATCCCTTGCTCCTTTGATCATATCGTCTTGCCCTGAAAAGCAAGATTGTTCTCGAGCTTAGTAATATATTAGTGGTCCACGATTTTCTGAATATCTCCTAGGAAGTATCACCAGGTTGACCCCTGACCGTTATGTTGAGCTCATGATCAAGTTGGTTTATTCCTCTAAACCACCCTTTCTCCAAGATTCTGTGTTGGATACCCTGAACTAGTTGGTTGAGCTAAACAACAACTTGGAGGGTTGGAAGATGGAAGCTTGTCTGACTTAGTCCATCACTAAGGGATATCCTTTTGTGTGTGTGTGTGTTGAAGAAAGATGATATCCTCATTGATTGATCCTCGTGATCAGTTGCCGGCGCTATTGTCTTATCCAATCTTTGATTTGAGCATGGGCTATCGTCAAATCAAATCAGAACCAACGATGTTCATAATATTGTCTTACTCATGGTCGTTTCCTCGAGCATACACCATTATATCTTTTGGGTCTTACCAATGCTATCACCTTGTTCACATAATTGAGGAATTCCATTTTTATGGAAACCTCGATGAGTTGTTGTTGAGCCCATCGAAAACATCCTTATCTTCTCCATGATTTTGTTGAACATTAAGCTAGTGTTGGAAACTTTTGAAAGCATTTCTTCATGCTAGCTCATGAAGCATATGTTTGGATGAAAGAAGTGACTTCCTCTAATTCATGTGCATTTGATGCAAGTTGCCGCCGTGAATTCGAGAAAGCTTGTTTTTGCTTCCTCTGGAATCGTTCCAAGTTAGTCACGCATGTGTGAAGTACTCTATGGTTTGATAGGTTGGCCGCCTCCATTGTATATGTGTTTCCTAGCACACCAAGCCACTGATTGACTTGTTCAAGGAGAAGAAGTTCCTTCTTAAGAGCTAATGCGGACTTATGTAAGGACTTCGTTATCCTCGATGATGGTGCCCCACCTAAACTCGGTAGTGTTTTGTTGTAAGACTACTATGTGGTCATGCTTGTCTGGGACAGCGTGTTCACATGTGTGTAGCAGAACCAGCTCGTGTTTTGGAGCTTACTACCATAGTACATTTCCCGAGAATCTTGCAACGTCATCTCTTTGATTTGTGTTGCAAACCTTCCTTCCAGACATGCTGAGTATGGAATATCCTGACACCAACCAAATCTGAATCTCAGGCAGATATGATGGTTGCGACGTTCCCAAGAATTATAATATTGGTCTTTTGAACCGTTAAGTGGATGTCATGGCCAACACACTTATCCGGGAGATCTCTTATTGTAGTATCTTGAGTCAGCAATTTGGCCATTCTTCCATGAGGAGTTGGTATGACTTTGTACATAAGTTGTTGCTTATGGGTTCCTTGAGCTCCCGAAGTCAGACCTTTACTTGATGTTCCAGATACCGAATGGTATTGGGTTAAGCTGGTACATCAAGGAGAACATTAGAAGCGGAGTGCTAAATGTCTCTCGGTCGAACATCCAGATTTCGTTTCCTTGGCATCGCTAAGGTGAAATCTGAGAAATTGTTGTCTTCCTTTGCATCTGCAATCATCCAACACTATTCATCATGGTAGTATGATGTGTTGCCAGAATTCTCGGCACGGATGTTGGTAAGACCTTGATGAGTATGGAGATGCTCAAGTTCTTGAAAGCACACTTAGACACTAGGTTATATCCTCGGTATCAATTGGAATGTGCCTTCCGTTTGCCGAGTTGTCTTCTAACTCTAGTTCCCTTTCCAAAATGAGTATGTCATTCTCTTAAATTCCTTCAAATGATCAATTGTGAATTCCTTAGGCTGGTATGAAGAGTTCCAATAGTCTATGGTTCAAAAGTAATTCTTTGCCACTTAAGGGAATAATTCAACGAGCCACCTACTCTAAGGTGCCCCGTTATGGAATCATGGCAATTTAGCTCCTCGCTACTTTGAAACGCATCCACCATCTTCCTAAGCGTGGAATTATTGCCTACCAAATCGAACTTTCATCATCTGTTACTATCCATCCCTCTCGAGGTTTGTTTTGTGTCTCAGCTCAAGAGATGTTTCAACGTCTCACTCCATGAGTTGATCTTGAGTTGCTCGATCTTTGAGAAGATCGATTCCTGTAGAGTTTCTTCTGTCATCACTGTGTTGGACAAACATCTCGAAAGCAAAGACATCAAGACCAATATAATGCAATGGATCAATGTTCTTTTAAGTGCAGTTGGATCGAGAAGACTGTGATAGTTTTGTGTCCTCTCTGTCTTATTACCTCACGTCTTGAATCTCAGGACGAGATTCTTGTTAGTGGGGGTGAGTTGTCACAGCCCTAGAATAATGCTTGTAATTAGTGGCATTGCATCCATGCATCATGTCTAAATTCTGAAAGATGAACTGGGGAATTTTGAAAGCCTCAAATTTTTAATTAAAAGAAGGGAAAATAACCCTGGAAAATGCATCCAATGTTTCCAAAATGGTCTTCAATGATGTTTAATAATTTTGGAAAGGGTTTTGATCCAAACCAAAAATATGGAACATTTTTGAGGAGTTATTTTGGACATTTGGATTTAACTCAATAAATATTTGAGTTAGATTTAATTCTTCTATAAAGAATTACAAGTCCAATAATTCTGGAAACCTGTGAGTGGCTCTAAATATAACCTAACAGACCACATATGAATTTCAAGAAGTATATAAAATACTTTGGTTTTGAAAACCAAAATCAAACAAAGTTGCAAAATTGAAAACAGGAACAAAACAAAAGAAAAATAGAAAAGGACGGAAGACCTACCTGGATTACCTTGCAGCCCAACGACCGGCCCAGCCCACCCCTGGAGCGCCAGTCCTCCCGAACCTCCTGCCAGGAGGACTGGGGCACGTGCTCGCTGCGCGTTGGCCACGTGCCGCGCCACCTCATGCTTCCCGCCACTACCCCGATGTGCCTGGAGATGCCACGCAAGCCCCCCGACCCCTCTGGCCCATCCACTCTCCCTCTCACCATCTCCTCGCTCGATCCCGGCCACAGCCGAGCACAGCCATTACTGCCGCTTGCTGTTGCTGCATCCTTCTCCGACGCGTCTCCATCGTCCTCTCCGTGAGTCCACGAGACTCCAAACACCCTGCATCGCCGTCGCCATCGCCGTCTTCAACCTCGGCCGCCCGAGATCGCCGGCGATCGCCCGTCTTCTCCGACGCCTCCCCCGAGCCGTAGAGCACCCCCACGACACCACTGTGAGCTCCTTCGTTGTTCCCCTCTCCCTTGTGGTCTCTGACGTGTCGTAGCCCAACTTGCCGTCGCACCCGCGAGCATCTCGCCGCCGGCCATGTCACGGCTGTGGTAGCAACAAGCAAAGCTTGCATTCGAGCGCGCCACCGTGCTCAACACGTTCCCAGGAGACGAACGCGACCACCCCCACGTCCTGCTATGCAGCCTAGCGTGTTTTCCGCCGAGGCCCGAACTCCGGCCGCCACGGACGTGCTCGCCGTCGTCGTTCCAGGCCACTCCAGCACCTCCCACCACCACCGATTGATGCACGCCACTGCGTGCGTTCGAACGCAACCACCCATGCTCGAAATGAGGCCTTGTGGCTCGTTTCTAAAGCCCCCCGCCACGTCTGTCGTTGCCGGTGTCGAGCCGCCGACTAATTGACCTTGTTTGACCTGGGGTTTGACTCCCCTGGGTCACTAACATGTGGGGCCGGCCCCTGACTAACTCCTAGATTAGGATTCAATTAGTGTTAATTAACCCTGCTAATTAGCTGACTCACTGACATGCGGGTCCCACTATTCAGTTTGACCTGGACCGTGCCTATCAACCTGCTGACGTCACTGTGAGGTAATGACGTAGTAAGTATTTTCTGGGATTTTAAATAAATCAAAGATGATTTATTTATTTCAGAAAATATCCAAAACTTCAAAAATTCATAGAAATTAAACCGTTACTCCAAATGAAATAATTTATATATGAAAAATTATCAGAAAATTCAAGGAATCTGTTTATGGCATTTTCATGCATGTTAGAACAACTCATGGCTACTGTCTAGGACAAATCAAATAAAAGGCATTTAAGTAACCACATGTGGAGTTCGAATTTGAACCTTTGGTTCAAACCAACTTCACTTAATTATGTTGCTAGTGGCATTAGCTCAAATCACAGCATATTGATTTGTCACTTTCATGCATCATATTGTTGCATTGCATTGATTGTGTTTCTTGTTTGTTTGTCGGTGCTTGTCCCCTCTCAGTAGACGTGGTCCCGACGATGAGTTCGATAACACCGATGAAGAACTTTACTATCTTCTGAAGTGCCAGGCAAGCAAACCCCCATTGAGCATTCCGATGCAATCCCACTCTCTCGCTCTTGCTCTCTTTTACTGCATTAGGACAACAGCGATTCAACTATTACATGCTGCGGTAGTTGAACCCCTTTCCTCTGCATGACCTTCCTTTGCCACAATAAATAGTTGAAACCCACTAGCATGAGTAGGAGTTGTTTGAGCCATGATGTGCCTACTCATTCATGCTTGCTTGTTATGACTGCTATTACTTAGAGTTGTGTCAGGTCTGATTCATGGGGGATGAATTGGAATGTGGTCATCATGTCCTACTGTTGAGAGCTAAGTGTGTGAACACGATTTGGTAAAGGTAGCGATGAGAGGCCATGTAGGAGTACATGGTGGGTTGTCTCATTGCAGCCATCATCAGGAACTGAGTTCTGTGTTTGTGATCCAAGACAGTTACTACCACACATTGGGCTCCAGGCACTCCAAGCTCTCTCGACTTATTAATCACTTTTATCACTGTCCAGGAGTTGCAACTAGTTTCTGGTGTTTGTAGGAAGTGTGTTGGGGCCGTGCGTAGTGCTGACCCTAGGGGTGGGCTATGATGCGGTAGAGACACGAGGCACGGTGTACTGAGACGCCCGTTTGGTGCCTTGGGAACTGTTGAGGATATAGACCTTAGAGTCACCCGCCAGGAGGGGCCGGGTTACTCGTATGGTCGTTGCCAGAAGCCCGGAGACAAGCTTGAAGACGATGGGCCAGAGATGGGCTAAGACCCGGATACGGCTTAAAGCCCATAGTTACAATCATTATTATGGTAGAACTTGTAGTGCAAGGCAAGTATGGTTGAGAGTCCGAGCCGGACACTCTTATGAGCCGGCCGGGACTCCAAGGGCTGCTGGGCGTCAGCCTCCCTATATAAAGGGACGACCCGGCAGCGGTTTAGGAACAAGAACAATCTCATCGAGAGCCGGGCATAGCAAGTTTAGCTCCCTGGTGATCGTAACCCTAATCAATACCATCTCAACTGGACGTAGGCTTTTACCTTCACCGTAAGGGGCCGAACCAGTATAAACCCTCGTGCCCCTTGTCCCACATTAACCCCTTCAAGCTTCCTAGTTGCGATGGCTCCACGACTAAGTCCTAGCCTGAGAACATCTGCCGTGACAATTCCACGACAGTTGGCGCCCACCGTGGGGCTAGCGCACGGTGGATTTGAGTTCTTGAAGGGCAGCTTCGAAGGGCTCAAGGGATACGCTGTGGGCCGGATGACCAAGAGTCGTCGCGGCAAGCTCTACATCGACGATGCAAACTGGGGCCCCGACGCCGGCTCAATTGAGTACGGGTACCGGGTCCCCTTCGGCGGAATTCATGTTTTCATTGGCAAGATTGGTGAGCCAGGCCCTGAGCCGGGTCTCTGCGCTGATCTCATCGAAACGGCTCAGCTTGCGCGACCCGCCCAGGCCCGGCCTGCCTTAAGGCGCGCTTTTGTGGGATGCATCCATGGAGGGCCCTCTGACCCATCTGGGTCTGGTGATGAGGCGGCCGCCGGCTCTGACGGCGAGTCGGCCACCGATGAGTCAAACTCGTTGTACCAACTTCAAGATGGCAGGCTCATGGGATATTCCGATGGTGACAGTATTCCGGACCCGTTTGAGCCGCTGAGTCAGGTTGGAGTCTTTATGGCCGGTGCGCAGCCTGTTCAGAACCCCGCTGCTGGAGCGGGAAACCCGGTGCCCTCCCCGGCTCAGGTGCTGATGGATCTCACAGACAAGATGACGGCCCTGCTAACCGCCACGGTTGATCCGGCAGATCAAGCTCAGCACGATGCCGAGGTGGCACAGGTAAAATCGGATCTAATAAAAGCTAAAGAGGACCTTGCGGCGGAAGGGATCAGGCTGGCTGCGGAGCGGGCGGCTCTCGATGCCCAGACTCAGCTGATTCAGGCGCAGTCCTTCCAACTCACGATGGATCAGAATGCGGCCAATGAGGTCATGAGAAGGAGGCATCAGAAGGCCCAATCTCGACTCCCTCCGGTTTACGATCCACGCAACCTCTTCAACACGCCAGGTGCAGGGTCTAGTAACCCGCCAGGGGTCATAGCGCCCGGGTCTGGACCCCTTATTCAGCCACGAGTGATGGGGCCTCCCCAGGTGCCCCCTGCCCCGCCTCAGTACGTGCCAATACCCCCGGGTCATTATAATAACCCGCTGGAGAACATGGTCGCTGCGGCAGCACGGCTGGCGGCTCTACCAGTTGACGGCGACTCTCCGATGGCTATTGAGACCCGCCGGGTCAGGGAACTCCTTCAGACAGCACTGGCGCAACAAGAGGCGTACTCCTACAGCCGGGACAGGATCCACTCGACCCCTCGTCCAGGCCAGAGCCCGAGTTACAGCCGGCACATGGTCTCAGCAACCGGCTCAAGTAACGTCCGACGCCATGACCCGCCCCCTGGCCATGGCCCGGCTCATAATGGAGCCTTTTACGCAGCAGGCCAAGCGCGGCAAGAGGCGGAGCAAGTACCTCAGCTGACGGCTTACCAGACCCCCCCGGCTTATCCAACGACTTCCATTGATGTGGGTATCCCTACCAGGACCGGGGGTGTCCCTTGTTTAGTGCCAGCTATCCGTAATGAACGTCTACCTAAGGACTTCAAGAGCCCTAGGAAGGTGCCTAACTACACAGCTGACTTACAACCCGCAGCTTGGATCGAGAGTTATGAGATGGCTATGGAGCTACTGGAGGTCAGTGAGGCGGCCATGGCCAAGTATTTCACCATGATGTTAGATGGAACTGCCCGCACTTGGTTGAAAGGGCTACCACCGAATTCCATTGGGTCTTGGGCTGAGCTGAAAGCCCGGTTCATCCAAAACTTCAAAGATACCTGTAGGCAGTCCATGTCAATTGTGGATTTGACTAATTGTAAGCAGCAGGAGGGTGAGTCCACGACACATTGGGTTCGCCGGGTTAAGGAGATCATACACTCATCAGACAAGATGGATGCCGGCTCAGCGGTTCTAATGCTGGAGCAGAATTGTCGTTTTGTGCCCCTGAAGATGAAACTCGGGCGGCTTAAGCGCGACTGCAGTGATATGGGTACACTAATGGCAGCTCTTGTCAAGTACGCCGATTCTGATGGTACCAAGGATCCCCCTTCAGACGATGAAAGGACAGGGAAGGGAAAGAAGAACGGCAATGGCAAGGGTCCTCAGTTTAACCCGGGGAACCAAGGAGGAGGCAAGCGCAAGGCAGATGGCAGCCTAGAGTTTGTGGCCAACGCCAGCGCGCAAGGCAATAACCAGCGACGCAAGGGGAGGCCCCCTCCCCGAGGTGGCGGGTCAGGACCTTCACTGGAGCAGCTGTTGAATGAGCCTTGTCCGAGGCACGGCTCTAGAGAGAAGCCAGCGACTCATCTATGGAAGGATTGTGCAATCATGAAGGCCTTTAAGAACTACAATGGCCCGGGCGGCGGCTCAGGCGGCGGCGGCTCAGGCGCCGGCAGCTTTCATGGCCCGGGGGGCGGCTCAAATTCTGGTCCTCAGAGTGGTCAAGGGGGCTTTAATCAACAGTCTGGCCAGGGTCATCAACAGCAGCAGGGGGGTTATCAGACCAATCCAAAGCAGCTTAGCGGTGGACAGTATCATGTGTTTACCACCAGTTTGTGCAAGCGAGATCAGAAGCTTCACAAGAGGGCTGTGAATGCGGTTGAGCCGGCGGTCCCACGCTACTTGCGGTGGTCTGAGCAGCCTATAGTGTGGAGTAGGGAGGATCACCCTCCCCGGGTGGATAACCCGGGCCACTTGGCCTTAGTGGTGGCTCCTCAAGTGGGAGGATATAAGTTCACAAAGGTGCTCATGGATGGAGGCACTAGCATCAACATCCTCTATTATGAGACCTTTCGCCGTATGGGGTTGGTTGATAAGAACCTCAGCCAGTCAAACACCATCTTCCATGGTGTAGTACCTGGTAAGTCGGCTTATCCAGTTGGCAAGATCGAATTGGAAGTGGCCTTTGGTGATGAGAACAACTACAGGGTGGAGAAATTGACCTTTGAGGTGGTCAAGATAAGAAGTCCATACCATGCTATATTTGGACGGCCGGCTTACGCCAAGTTCATGGCACGGCCGTGTTATGTGTACTTACAGCTCAAAATGCCGGGTCACAATGGGACTATTACGGTTCACGGCAGCCGGAAAGTGGCTCTGGAGTGTGAGGAAGGCGACGCGGCTTATGCAGAATCTGTGTGTGCTACAGAGGAGTTGAAGTTTTACAAAGACAATGTTGACCCAACAGATATGACCTCTCTGAAAAAGCAAACCACAGAACAAGAGCCGGCAATGAAATTTAAGTCCGCTGATGAGACTAAACTTGTTGATTTTGTTCCAGGTGACTCATCTCAGCAGTTTAGCATCAGTGCAAATCTGGATCCAAAATAGGAAAGCGCGCTCATCGAGTTCATCCGTGAGAATAGGGACATCTTCGCGTGGAAACCTTCTGACATGCCAGGTGTACCTAGAGAACTCGCTGAGCATACTCTCAATGTTGATCCGGAATTTAAGCCGGTCAGACAGTTCCTTCGGCGGTTTAATGAGGAAAGGCGGAAAGCTATTGGTGAGGAAGTAGCCCGGCTCTTGGCGGCCGGGTTTATCGTTGAAGTTTTTCACCCAGAGTGGTTGGCTAACCCGGTGCTCGTACTCAAGAAGAACGGCACCTGGCGGATGTGTGTGGACTACACGGACTTGAACAAGGCGTGTCCGGCTGATCCTTTTGCCCTCCCCCGTATTGATCAAAGCATTGATGCTACGGCAGGTTGTGCACGTTTAAGTTTCTTGGATGCTTATTCTGGTTATCATCAGATCAAGATGGCAGTTAAGGACCAGGAGAAGACGGCGTTCATCACTCCCTTTGGAGCCTTCTGCTATGTGTCTATGCCCTTTGGACTCAAGTGTGCACAGGCGACTTACCAGCGTTGTGTGCAGAACTGTCTTCATAAACAGATCGGACGCAATGTTCACGCTTACGTGGACGATATTGTGGTTAAATCCATCAAAGAGGAAACCCTGATAGATGATTTAAGGGAAACCTTTGATAATCTCCGGGTCTATAAGATGATGCTTAACCCGGCCAAGTGTGTCTTTGGTGTTCCTGCAGGCAAACTCTTGGGTTTCTTAGTTTCTGACAGGGGCATTGAGGCTAACCCGGAGAAGATCAAGGCCATCACCTCCCTGGCTAAGCCGGCGTGTATAAATGACGTTCAGCGCTTGGCGGGTCGCATTACTGCTTTAAGCCGTTTCATAAGCCGTTTGGGTGAGAAGGCCATGCCCTTATATCAGTTGATGAAGAAAACTGATAACTTCGTCTGGAATGATGCAGCTAATACCGCCTTTGAGGATTTGAAGAAGCAGCTGGCAGAGCCCCTAGTCCTTGCTGCTCCGATTGATAAGGAGCCCTTACTACTGTATGTGGCAGCAAACGCACGAGCCGTTAGTGTGGCTATTGTGGTGGAGCGCAAGGAGGAGGGTAAGGAGCATCCGGTTCAGCGGCCGGTT
Source organism: Aegilops tauschii subsp. strangulata (assembly GCF_002575655.3). NCBI lineage: Eukaryota > Viridiplantae > Streptophyta > Magnoliopsida > Poales > Poaceae > Aegilops > Aegilops tauschii. The sequence continues at coordinate 148,067,207 of NC_053040.3, read as the reverse complement.
TATTATGTCAGCGAAGTGCTCATTGAGTCCAAGCAGCGGTACCCGCATTGGCAGAAGCTGGTATATGGTGTGTTCATGGCAAGCCGGAAACTTAAGCATTATTTTCAGGGTCATCCCATCACTGTGGTCAGCTCTGCTCCCCTTGGCGATATCATTCAAAACAGAGAGGCCACAGGGAGAATTGCTAAGTGGGCTATAGAACTTGGACCTCATGGTCTCAGATATGTGCCACGCACTGCTGTTAAAACTCAGGCCTTGGTGGCTTTCATCAATGATTGGACAGAGTCACAAGTGCCCGAGCAAAAGCCGGATAACACCTATTGGACTATTCACTTTGATGGGTCCAGGCAGGTGGAGGGCTCGGGGGCTGGCGTTGTCTTGGCTTCCCCTAAGGGTGACAACTTCCATTATGTGCTACGGTTGATGTTCCCTTGCACTAACAATGCGGCTGAGTACGAGGCCTTGCTCCACGGTCTTCGGATGGCTAAGGAGATGAGCTTGAGCCGGGTAAGGTGCTTTGGTGACTCAAACTTGGTGGCTCAACAAGTATCAGGCAAGTGGGATTCTAAAGATCCTCTCATGGCGGCTTATCGCCGCGAGGTTGATGCAATTGCCGGGCACTTTCAGGGCTACCAAGTAGAGCACATTGATCGCAGGAAGAACGAGGCGGCTGATGCTCTAAGCCGGCTAGGCTCTCAGCGAAAGCCGGTGCCGCCTAACACTTTCCTGGACGTCCTGTATAACCCTTCGGTTAAGTTACCTACAGAGGAAGACTTGGCTGTCCCTGACCCGGAGGCACGACTGGTGGCGGCTCTTCATGTCATACCTGACTGGACAATGCCATATCTGGCTTATATGACCCGGGGCGAGTTGCCTGAGGATGAAACTTTGGCCAGGCAAATAACCCGGCGGGCTAAGTCAATGATTGTTATCGATGGCGAATTGCATCATCGCAGTGTCACGGGCGCATTTCAGCGTTGTGTCTCCCCTGAGGAGGGTCAAGAGATCTTACGTGAGATCCATGAAGGGGATTGTGGCCATCATGCCGGCTCAAAGTCCCTTGTGGCCAAGGCTTTCCGTCATGGATTTTATTGGCTGACGGCTCATGCTGATGCAGAGGACTTGGTTAGCAAATGTGATGGTTGCCAGAGGTTTTCACGACGGGCTCACGTGCCGGCTCAGGAGCTGAGGATGATCCCAATCACTTGGCCCTTTGCGGTCTGGGGGCTTGATATGGTTGGGCCTTTTAAAAGGTCCAAGGATAAGAAGACCCACCTCTTGGTGGCAGTTGATAAGTTCACAAAGTGGGTAGAAGCTGAGCCAGTTAGCAAGTGCGATGCAGCCACGGCGGCTCAGTTTATGAAAAAGGTGATTTTCCGCTTCGGCTTTCCGCACAACATCATAACTGACAATGGCACCAATCTATCCAAAGGCGCTATGGAAGAGTTTTGTCAACGAGAGCATATCCGACTTGATGTTTCCTCAGTGGCTCATCCCCAATCCAATGGTCAAGCTGAGAGAGCTAACCAGGAGATTCTGAAGGGCATCAAGCCCCGGCTTTTGGTCCCTTTGCAACGGACGCCGGGTTGTTGGGTGGAGGAGTTGCCCTCCGTCTTATGGAGCATCAATACTACTCCTAACAGGTCTACAGGCTTCACGCCTTTCTTCATGGTTTATGGAGCAGAAGCAGTCCTCCCCAGCGACATCCGTCACGACTCACCTCGCGTGGCGGCTTACGTTGAGACGGATAATGAACAGGCGCGTCAAGATGCTCTTGACTTGTTGGACGAACAGCGTGATGTGGCAGCAGCCCGTTCAGCGATTTACCAACAAGACCTGCGCCGTTATCATAGCCGCCGGGTCAAATCCCGGGTCTTCCAGGAAGGCGACCTTGTGCTCCGGCTCATCCAGGATCAAACAGATGCACACAAGTTATCCCCGCCTTGGGAAGGGCCCTTTGTGGTCAGCAATAACTTGCACAACGGGTCCTATTACCTCATTGACGTTCGGGAGCACAAAGATTCACGTAAGTCGGAGGAGGAGACCCGTCGGCCGTGGAACATAGCTCAGCTTCGGCCTTACTACACTTGAGCCACCGGCTCTCGTGGTGTACATATTTCTCTCAGACATGTATATATTATGATGAAGCAATAAAGCGGGACCTCTGTCCTATTTTCTCCTCCAAATATGCGCGTGTTGTTTTTATTACAAGATTACATGATGGCTTAAAGGAGGAGCCGGCTTATGATCGTATTCGACTCAAGCCGTAAACAGTAAAGTCACTTGGGGGCTTCTTGTTCAAACATGGGTCGCATTCGAACCAAAGAGAACATAGCTGTCGATACCCATTTGATTGGCAAAGTGCCGAGTTCATTGGGAGGTTATCTTTGGTCATATTTGAATCATAGTTTAACCCCTCTGAGAACCGACGTGGATCGTATTCGAATCAGCGTCGTTAAACAATTCTTGAAATCACTTGGGGGCTTCCTGTTCAAACATGGGTCGTATTCGAACCAAAGAGAACATAGCTGTCGGTACCCTCTTGATTGGCATCGCCACACCCACTGGGGTCTATATGATCGTATCCGAATCATGGTTTAACCCCTTTGGGCCGGGTTTCTGGTCGTATTTGAACCGGAAGCCCCTAAAGTTCCTCTGCTTTATCACAAGCTTACTCTGATTATGTCAAGGTGTCTACGGCCGGGTCTCACTTTACCGGCTTAACTTTGAAACGCCATGGGTGTCATTACGACAGGTAAGTCGGAGTTAAGATACCAATCTGTTACACGGGTTATCTAAACCGGAAGTATGCTCACAGACTGCTAAGTGCATTATTACGGCTGTGTTAAGGATATAATTGAGGATCAGTCTTTTTGATTCATATTCCGGGTTATCTATCCAAAAACACCTGATTCTCAGGACGGTAAGCCGCCTCGAGACTTGTGATCTGCCTTTCTATGCAGGATACTTAAAGGCACCTCTTTAAGTTTGAGAAAAACGAAGGGATGATTATGACCCGGAGAAACATCAAAGAGACAATTTCAAAGGACTTTCGCATTCAATACGTGCACGATGGCACGGCAGAGATGAACTGTTGCACCTACTCTATTACAAAAACTCATCAAATCTAACAAGGGTGGAGCATTGTTTGGTAAACCGACAGCCGAGTTACGATGCCCGCTGAGTGGAAGTCTCCGGCTCGTTCCTGTCCTCTCCTCCGGCTGATCCCAAGACTTGGAAGGTTGATGACTTCCAGTCGATGCCGCTGAGAGCCTCGAACTGGGCTTCCTCGTCAATTAACCCGGCCGGGTCGATTTCTGTTGCGAAGGTGTGCTGACGAGCCGGCGGGATCAGGTTGAGGGCTTCATAGCGAGGGGTTGGAATCCTCTGATTCTCCGCGTCATAACCTGGCTGGTACTTGGTCAGATCTGTGTCATTCCCGATGAGGGTGGCCACCGGGCGTACAGCCTTCACGCACGCCGCGAAGTCCTTCTGATCAAAAGCTGAGCCGTCTTCCTTCAGGCTTGGATAACCCAGGGCGATGTCTGCTGGGTCTAGCTCCGGCAGGAATGCCTTGGCCCGGCTCAGCGCGGCGATTGCTCCGGCTCTCGCGGAGGCCCGTCGCAGCTCTTGGATCCGCTGAGGCAGAACGGCGAGCCGGCGCAGGACTTCGGCCAGATGAGTTGGCACCTTGTTGGATAGGGCCACCACAGCTAAGGCATGTTGTGACCCGGTGTAGAGCTGTTCCACCAGGGTATACACGGCCTTGAGCTTGGTGACCACGCTCTGGTTGAGGTTGGCACTTCTGGGGCCTGTTTAACAGAATCAGATAAGCCGGCGGCAAGGATAAATACTGAGACATAAACATTCTGACATTGATGAAAGTCGGTGAGGCGGCTTACCGAAGATGGCGGCCACCATTTGGGAAACCTGGCGCTTTAGGCTGGTAAGCTCGGCGGTCTTCTCAGAGAGAGTCTTCTCCGCCTGTTCTGCCCGGGTCACCAGTGCGGCCTTCTCTTCAGCCCAGGCCTTCCGCTCAGCATCAAATTCTGTCTTCAACTTCTCTTGAGCGGCGATGCTGGAGACAAACTTGGCGTTTGCTTTCCGGGTCTCCATCTCCTGCGTCTTCAGGCGGCTCTTGAGATCCGCAAGGTCCGACTCTAGCTTCTTGCCAACAGCCTGAATAAATTTCCGGGTTATTAACAGTCATTATATAAGTCCCAAGCGCTTTCCAAGCAAAGACACTTGGCACTTGGGGGCTAATGCATATTGAACATATCTATCTACATACTGCTGGTTCAATTGAGTAAGCCGAAACCTAAGTCTACAACATATTCAAATCATAAGTCGTCGACTTGGGGGCTAGCATGGCAAAGGTAACTATGCAGTAAGTAAGAAGATAGAAGAAGGATACCTCAGATTTTTGTTGGATCTGGTTTACCATGGCGACCTCCGCGTCCCGGCTCTTGTGCACCTGGCTGATGTAGCCAGAGACAAGCTCTCCAATTCTCAAGTTGGTGTAGTCGGAGAGGTCCAGGTTCACCCGGTGGGGCTGCAGCAACTCCCCCTTCGCGGAGCATTTGGCCAGCACGGTCGGTCTCCCCGGCTCAACGAACTCCGTCCAGGTGATTACCACGTCCGGGTCGTCTGCTGGCGGAGCTGAGCCGGAGGCCTCCGGGTTAACCGAAGCTTCGGTCGTTGCCTTGGTAGTTGTTGCAGTGGCTCCAGGTACCGTGTCCATCGGAGTGGTGGCTTCGGGGGCGGAGGCAGCTGGTGGCTCTTGAGCCGTCACCTCCGGTTCAGGTAAGTCCGGCACTCCGGCTGACCTGGTCTTCTTCGCTCTTTTGGTGAGCTTTGCCTGGGCGCTGAAAGGACAGAAACATTCAGCACAAAGAGAGTAAGTACAGACAAGTATAATGTGAAATGGTTGTCATTACCCGGGCGCGGTCTTGAAAGTCGGAAGACTCGATTGCATAGAGTCGCCCGAAGAAGGGGAGGTCTCCTGGTAATTGGAGTCAGAAGAATTGAGTGGCTGACGGATAACACCCGCCAACAGGTGAAAAGGGTACAAGTGAGAAAAAACCTCAGTTCGACACTTCCTTGTTGCGTTGGGTAACCCGGCGGAGAGGTCGGTGTCCTTGTTGGTCCGGGTGTGACGCCGGCTTTCGTGAACCTGTCGCTTCAAAAGAAATTGAGGGTCTTGATGAGCTAAAGGATGTGAAAAGCTTACTTTCCGGGTTACCCTTCGGACTTTCAGTTGTGGCAAGGGCTCCGAGTCAGAGGAAAGTGACATTACCTCTTCAACCACCGGATTACTGGCGCCGGTGTCATCCTGTCAATGAGCAAGTGTTGATAAGGAAAACAGCAATAAATAACAAGTACAACAAGAATTTAAAGGCTTGGGGGTTACCTCTGACTCGGAGCTGTCGCTTAATTGCATCAGCTCCGAAGCAGTAGACCTGCTTCCTTTTTTGCGAGGGGCGGCTTTCTTGGCGGCTTTCTTCGCCTTCCTGGCCTTCTTGGCCGCCTCATGGTCATACTTGACCCGCCAGAACTTGTCATCAGCCTGAAAAATACAATGAGGAATTCTTAAAACAGGTTCAGATGAAGGTTATATGCAGACGAAGATGAAAAGTTAAAGTCAGCGGCTTACCGCTGGGGCTGGATTGGTCTTGCAGAAGGGGGCTAACCCGGTCCTTCCGCAGTCTGCTAGGCTCTCGTTTAAAAGAGCCTTGGTCTCTTCTTCTGCAACATCTTCTGGAAGATCATTGCGGCTGTGCCTCTGACGGTCATCCTTTTGCCCGGTGTACACACACATTAAGCCGGGGCGGCGGCTCAATGGGATCACCCGCCATGAGATCGAGACCCGGACCAGGTCGATTCCGTTCAGGCCGTTGCCCAGGAGGGCTTTGATTTTATTGATGGTAGGAAGCAGAGGCTGGCGCTCTGCTGGAGTCAGCTTGTCTAACAGTGGGTGAGTCGGCTCTAGACGTGTTGGGCGGAAGCCGAGCAGCGGGCTTTCGTCAGCCGGGGACGTATCTTGGCAGTAGAACCAAGTCATGTTCCAGTCCTTGGGGTGGCTCGGCGGCTCTGCATAAGGGAACAGACAATCCCTACGCCGCTGGATGGAAATGCCACCTAACTCCAGACTCGACCCATTGGCACATTCATTCTGGCGGTTTAAGTAAAACAGTTCTCTGAAAAGCAGCAGACTTGGCTCTTCTCCAAGGTAAACCTCGCAGAAGACTTGAAAATTGCAGATGTTGGATACGGAGTTGGGTCCTATATCTTGAGGCCGCAAGTCGAAGAAGTTGAGCACATCTCTAAAAAACTTTGAGCCGGGCGGTGCGAAGCCCCCAGCTCATATGATCTGCGAAGATCACTACCTCCCCGTCCCTTGGCTGTGGTCTTTCTTCTGATGGGTCAGGGGCACGGTAGGACATAACTTCTTTCTTAGGGAGATATCCGGACTTAACAAAATTGGCTAGGGTCTCGTTGGTGACGTTGGACCTCATCCAGATGCAAGTGATGGGAGCCTTGGGAGGCATGGTGAAAGTTGGCAGTCTACGACAAAAAGGAAAATGTCCGGGTTAATTTAAGCCGGAGATCTATAGTTCAAAACTAAGGTGGCGGCTTATGAAGGGGACTAATGATATATATTCAGGTACAGCGGGTTATTTAAGCCGCAGGGGCATTCAGATTAAGTTGGTTATCTACGGCCTTACTACAGTTAAGCCGGAGGATTCTACAGCGCGTGGGTTCTTTAACCCAGAATCGTAAGCCGCCAAGATTCAATGGTTGCGGTTTTTACTAAGTGTGGTAAAACAGGTTTCACATATTGCAGTAACTTTTTTGGATCAAAATGGTCGGGTGAAATGAAAATTTTCTAGACCTAGAAACAGACGAGCAGATGTTCTTGAGCTCGAACGAAGCATCTATACAGTGGAAAGAGATCGGCTGGCATTTAAAGTGAGGCCTAAACAACTACCACACCAGTTCTATACAAGGCTAAGGATCAAACAAGGGCAGTGACTACGAGAACTACCGAAGCTTGTGGCAATGGCGAGGAACACGAAGAACACGGCGAACCCTACTGCAGATCTACTCTATGGGGTGGTGAGAACTTACCGGAGCTGAAGAGGTGCGGGAGTCGCCGCCGTTTATCTGGTCCGAGTCAGGGTGATGCAGCGGCCAAGGTTGACGAAGACCGGAGGCGAGACGACGGCGGCGGAGTGCGAGCTCAGTGAGAAAGGCAGTGGCGCGAGGAGGAAGAAGAGAGCGTGAGAAGAGCCCGTCGGGCCGGCCTATTTATAAGGCAAGGTCATAAGTGGCCGCGAGATTCAAGGAGACCACGGCGTGGTTATCTCCCCCCACGACGCCTCGATTTTCGGAATGACAGTAAAAGCAAAGATCCGTTGCGGATCTGGCGGAGTAAAAAACGGACTTAATGGAGGATGACGTCATGGCGGATTATCCGGAGTCCAGAGGGTGACGTCACTCCGGGTTATGGCCTTCACATGAATGGTAAGCCGGAGATTTTTCTGTCAGAAGAGTTGAAGATTGACATGAGCCGGCTCAAATCAATCTGGGGCCTAATGTTGAGGATATAGACCTTAGAGTCACCCGCCAGGAGGGGCCGGGTTACTCGTATGGTCGTTGCCAGAAGCCCGGAGACAAGCTTGAAGACGATGGGCCAGAGATGGGCTAAGACCTGGATACGGCTTAAAGCCCATAGTTACAATCATTATTATGGTAGAACTTGTAGTGCAAGGCAAGTATGGTTGAGAGTCCGAGCCGGACACTCTTATGAGCCGGCCGGGACTCCAAGGGCTGCTGGGCGTCAGCCTCCCTATATAAAGGGACGACCCGGCAGCGGTTTAGGAACAAGAACAATCTCATCGAGAGCCGGGCATAGCAAGTTTAGCTCCCTGGTGATCGTAACCCTAATCAATACCATCTCAACTGGACGTAGGCGTTTACCTTCACCGTAAGGGGCCGAACCAGTATAAACCCTCGTGTCCCTTGTCCCACATTAACCCCTTCAAGCTTCCTAGTTGCGATGGCTCCACGACTAAGTCCTAGCCCGAGGACATCTGCCGTGACAATTCCACGACAGGAACCCTGCTCTCATTGTTTGGGGTCGTGAGTGAAACCCCGGTCGGATCTCCTTTCGGATGGAACCCGAATAGGCGATAAACCTGGACTAGAGACTTGCGTGGTTAGTCAGGTCATGGCGGACACCCTCGCCAGGCTTCCGCGTGAAGGTTGCCGAGATACATGATGTGTACATGGCGGTAAGTGGCGAGAGCGTGTGTGAAGAAGTACACCCCTGCAGGTTTAACATGATCTATTCGAATAGCCGCGTCCGCCGGAAAGGACTACTAGGTTGCTTGTGCAGTTCATAGACAAGTGAAAGTGGATACTCTAAAATGCGCAAGATAAGCATGAGTGCTATGGATGGCCTTCTCCTAGGGAGACGAGATCAGATCCATAGTGGTGTATTGATATGGTGAATATGTGGACTCGTGTGCGCCACCTCAAAAGAGTTACCAGCAGTCATAGTACAGGATAGCCACTGAGTCAAGCTGCCTTGTTGCAGTTAAACTCCACCACCCCTTTGTTGATACCTGATGCATATGTAGATAGTTCTGATGTAAGTCTTGTTGGGTACATTTGTACTCACGTTTGCTTAATTTATGTTTTTGCAGAGAGACTTCAGTCTCACTAGTAGTTTCGCGTGGACTTCGACGTTTAGCTTGTTACCTCAGCTACGATCTTTTACCCTTGGGAGGGTCTTGTAGATACCAGGCTTCTTTGCCCCTTTTCATTTGTAGTTGTCTGTACTCAGACATGTTAAGCTTCCATTGTTTGTATGCTTTGTATGTTGGGTCATGTGACCCATGATTGTAATTCTTACTATGTATGACTCGTCAGAGCCTTATAAATAAATACTTTGAGTCTGTCACATCCCTAGTTCTGGTATGCACTAGGCTAGCCCTTCTGTGCGCATCATGTTTAAATTTCTCAGAAACTTGAAATAGGGATGACAGAAACCCCAGCACCGCTTAATCCAAATAGGGTTGAATAAAATCTTTTTCAATGAACTCAAAATGCCCTTTAAAAATGTTCATCATTTCTGGATTAAGGTGGAAGCATCTACCAAAAATGGTCTACATTTTTTTCAGGACATATTTCGGCTTTGAATTAAATCAATAAGTATTTGAGTTGGGGTTATAAAATTCTATAAATATTTATACAGCTCCAATATTTCTGAAAATTGTAGAGGGTCTCGGGGATAGTCCATCTCGCACCCACTACTTTTCTCGGAATTTACCAAAATCAAAACAAAGGTAAAAAAATAAAAAACAGAAAAGAATTAGAAAGAGAGAGAGAGAGAGAGAGAGAGAGAAAAGCCAACCTGGGCACTTACCTAGCAGCCCAGTAGGCCAGCCCAGCCCACCTGGCCCGTGCCAGTCACACCCTACCTTTGCCAGTAGGCAGAGGAGGGACAACACACGGCGCGCGCGAGGGCGCCACGCCACCAGGCTGCCTGCCTGCGTCGCCTGGCCAGCACGACGCCTCGCGTCTTCTCCTCGGCGCTGCCTCGACCGCCTGGACGCCTCACTTTCCCCCTCGCCCTCTCCCTCGCCTCTCCCCGCCATGGCCGACGCAGCCATGAGCTCGCTGCCGCCATAGCCGCGCCCACAGTGCTCCCCTCGCCTCCCCATGCTGCCCACGATCTCTGTCGTCGTCTGCAATTTCGCCTCGACCGAGACCCGAGCGCTCGTCCACCCTGCATCGCCGCCCCAGTGACTTCTTCCCCATTCGGCCACCAAGATCGCCGGAGACCTCACGTCGTCTCCAGCCCGTCCCCGAGGCCAATGATCTGCTCCTCGCGTCTGCTGTGAGCTGCTGCTTCTCCTCCCCCTCTCCGTTCTCTCTCTCGCACATTGCAGCCGCATCCCCACTCACGCCCGAACGCTGTCCGCCGCCCCGAGCTCGTTTCCGATGAGCTCCAGCCACCCTAGCTACTACTGCCTGCTGCACTGGATGCGGGCGAGCTCCGGCTCCTCATGGGTGCTCTCCGCCGCTCGTTTGGGCGCCGGGAGAGGGAACCCAAGCCCTCCGCCGCGTCTGTGACGCCAGCGTCAAGCCGCCGACGGGTTAGCCTTGGTTGACCAGGGGTTTGACCTCCCCTGGGTCTATGACATGCGGGCCCCGCCCGGCTAATTAACCTAGTTTAGGTTTAAACTTTAATTAGTTTAACCTAGGTTAGTGTTAACTAAGTTTAGTTAGCTTATTTAGCCACTGACACGCGGGACCCACTGGTCTGTTTGACCTGGACCGGGTCAGTTGACCGCTGACATCACACTGACGCCAGGCTGACGCGGTAAATCCTTTTCCAGATTTATTCTAATTCAAAATAACCAGGAAATTCCAGAAAATAGCTAAAACTTCTAAAAATCATAGAAATTAATCTGTAACTCCAAATGCAAAGATTTATATAGGAAAATTGATCAGAAAAATTCAATCTTTCCATCTGTACTAGTTTCATGCATGTCAGAACACCTTAACCTTAATGTTTGGATGAAACAAGTTAATGCACTAATATGACCTCTTATTTTGGGTTTGCATTTGAATCTTTGATTCAAATGAGCTCAGACCAACCTGTTCTAAGTTGCATTAGCCAAAACACACTCATTTTTCCATGTCATTGCATGCATCATATTTTTGCATATTGCCATGTGATGATTGTGCTTCGATGTGTTCTTCGTGGTAGGTTCTGCCTCCGAGGATATTCACGAGTATCCAACTGAAGGGCAGTATCCTTATACCACTCCGTCAGGCAAGCAAAACCCCCTTGTTCATTCCGATACAATCCCACTCTCTCACTCCTGCTCTCTTTTACTGCAGTAGGACAACACCGATTCATCTGTTATATGCTGCGGTAGTTGAACCCTTTTCCTCTGCATGACCTGTGATTGCCACAGTAAATAGATGAAACCCACTAGCATGAGTAGGAGTTGTTTGAGCCCTGATGTGCCTACTCATTCATGCTTGTTTTTCATGCCTGCTATTGCTTAGAGTTGTGTCAGGTCTGATTCATCGGGGATGAATTAGAATGGTGATGAACATGTCCTACTGTGTGTGAGCTAAGTGTGTGAACACGATTTGGTAAAGGTAGCGGCGAGAGGCCATGTAGGAGTACATGGTGGGTTGTCTCATTGAAACCGTCCTCAGGAACTGAGTTCTGTGTTTGTGATCCATGAACAGCTACTACCACATGTTGGGCCCTGAAATATGACCCCGCTCGACTTATTAACCGCCCTTGTCCTCTGTCCAGGAGTTGCAAGTAGTTTCTGGTGTTTGTAGGATATGTGTTGGAGGCCGTGCGTAGCGCTGACCCTAGGGGTGGGCTATGATGCGGTAGATACACCGTGGCCCGGTGTACCGAGTCGCCCGTTTGGTGTCTCGGGAACCCTGCACACATCATTTGGGGCTGTGAGTGAAACCCCGGCCGGTTCTCCTCGTGGATGGAACCCGAATAGGCGATAAACCTGGACTAGAGACTTGTGTGGTTAGTCAGGTCGTGGTCTACACCCACGTCGGCTTTCGCTTGAAGTCTGCCGAGCACATGTCGTGTGCAGACACTAAGTGGTGGAAACATGTGGGAAGAAGTACACCCCTGCAGGATTATAAATGATCTATTCGAATAGCCGTGTCCGCGGTAAAGGACTTCTGGGTTGCCTATACAGTTCATAGACAAGTGAAAGTGGATACCCTAAAATGTGCAAGATAAGCGTGAGTGCTATGGATGGCCTTCTCGTAGGGTGACTGGAGCGGATCCATAGTGGTGTATTGATATGGTGAATATGTGGACTCGTGTGCGCCACCTCAAAAGAGTTACTTGCAGTCGTAGTTCAGGATAGCCACCGAGTCAAAGCTGGCTTGCTGCAGTTAAACCCCACCATCCCTTTGTTGATAATGATGCATATGTAGTTAGTTATGATGTAAGTCTTGCTGGGTACAATTGTACTCACGTTTGCTTAATTTATGTTTTTGCAGAGAGACTTAAGTCAAGCTAGTAGTTCCATGTGGACTTTGACGTTTAGCTTGATACATCAGCTATGATCTTGTGCCCTCGGCAGGATCTGGTAGATAGTCAGGCTTCTCAGCCTTTTTCATTTGTAGATGTCTGTTCTCAGACATGTTAAGCTTCCGCATGTGTTTTGACTTGTATGCTCTGAATGTTGGGTCATGAGACCCATGTTTGTAATATCTCACTCCTCGGAGCCTATTGAATAAATACTTGAGTTGTAGAGTCATGTTGTGATGCCATGTTGTATTTACACATATCGGGCATATTGTGTGTATGTTTGAAATGCTTGGTATGTGTGGGATCCGACAACCTAGTTGTTTATCCTTGGTAGCCTCTCTTATGGGGAAATGTAGTCTGGTGCTTCCACTAAGCCATGGTAGTCTGCTACAGCCCGGTTTACCAGAGTCATGCTAGCCCAGCACTACTGCTCCGGAACACTTAGACTAGCCGACATGTGATTCACTTCGTTCCTGTGTCTGTCCCTTCGGGGAAATGTCACGCGGTGACATCTGGAGTCCTGCTAGCCTGCTACAGCCCGGGTTCCCGGTGTCCTGTTAGCCCAGTTGCTACAACCCGGATTCACACGCTGCTGACCGATATGCTCGATGTTGTTTCATGTATGCCTGTCCCCGTAAGTTAGTGCCACTTTGGGTTCATGACTAGTCATGTCGGCCCGGGCTCTCTGTCATATGGATTCTAGCGACACTATCATATACGTGAGCCAAAAGGCGCAAACGGTCCCGAGCCATGGTAAGGAGACACCCGTAGGAATACTGTGCGTGAGGCCGCAAAGTGATATGATGTTTTACATGCTAGATCGGTGTGACTTAGGATCAGGGTCCTGACAGCTTTGGTATCAGAGCCTGACTGCCTGTAGGATTACCAAGCCAAACTGGTCGAAGTCGAGTCTAGAAATGCTTTAGTTATATAAGGGAATTGATTGTGGAAGGGAGCGTAAGGCTCTTTTTACTCCTTTACCTTATGCCCTTCTGATCTGAGTCATCCTCTTCTCTTCTTCGGGGATTAAGAACTAGGCTTCTCATCTTTCTATCAGGATCACGTGTTACTAATCCGTAGACTTATAGGATTGTTGGTTTCAAGCCTCAATTCAGTTCCTACTACTTCTGTATGTTCATAGCTGGCCTCAGAACCTTGATATTGTGATGTTAAGTGGTTACGCCACTATTTTGCAGGATGTCTCAAATCTTTTTGAGCATTTACAGCCGTTATGTTGTCCGAGTCATCCCAGGTTTCTAAATAGTCTGATGCATTTGCAAATTCCTTCCTACGTTCCGAAGTTCCTTTGTGCCAGATCAACCACACTAATTAGTGTGTTGAGGTACTTTATTGTCTCGGCATTTATGTTGGAGCTATTATTGTGACCCTAGGTGTCTAGAGTATCACCTAGTAATCTAGCCATGTTTTGTGTTCCCAGTGTGATCATTTTGGCCATCATTCTCGAAAGCATCCTGTGATGCCATTTAGTATGTAGGTATTCTATTTCTGGGTTCTTGAACCCGAGATTCACCCTGCTTACTTCATGTTGATAGTGTTTGCTCGTTCCTTTAGGTTATTAGTAACCTTTGAATTAGTCCTCGAGGTCCGTGGTATTTCCTTCTTCCAAATACTATGAACCACTTATGGCAGAAGTTTGTTGGATCAAAGGATCACAACAGGAGTGCTCTCGATGAGTTCTCCATTCTATATTGTGACTCTGCCAGTTCAACCTTTCTGCATGGGTTATCTGGAAGAAATATGTTGAACTCCTTCGACATGCTAATCCATGCATCCATAACTTAGAAAATCATATGTTCTTTGAGTTCTCCCTCATTAGTTGTTTTCTAACCTCCGACTATCAATTTGTTGTCACGAGTAGTCGTGCGTTCGTGTTATCGATGCCTATTATTCTTGTTGTCCGACAAGCCATTCTATTCCGGAATGACTAGGAGAAAAAAACTCCAGCACCTCATCCATTTCTTGGACTGGTCAAAGTAGTTGTATTTCACAGATCAAAATGCCAATCCAGCTTTTGCTCTGTTCTACCTCGGAGTATTACCCCCTTTATGTCAGGATTGTCATGAGAATTGCACCATCTCTCATGAATTCTTGATGCAGTGATACTTCTTGCCATCATTTTTCATTCCTCGGTTCCGTGTTGTCGCAACCGGAATGCCGACAAGTGAACCATGATGTGTGAAATCAATACTCCTAGCAACCGTGTTGCTTGGTAGTTAATGGACATTAATATCATTCTTAGCGTGTTGGTTATCGAATCACTATACTAGGATTGATCGTGCTACCTTGTCCTTATTTCTGGTGCCCTCTTCGATCTTTAAGTTAGGATTGAATCCCTTGCTCTTATGATCATGTCGTCTTGCCTTGAAAAGCAAGATTGTTCTCCAGCTTAGGGACATATCAGTGGTTCTTGATTTTCCGGATATCTTCTCGGAAGTGTTACCAGGTTGTCACCTAACCGATATGTTGAGTTCGTGATCAAGTTGGTTTTCCAATAAACCACTCTTTCTCCAAGAATCTGTGTTGGATACCCCTGAGCTAGTTGGTTAAGCCAAAAAACAACTTGGAGAGTTGGAAGATAAAAGCTTGTCTGACTTAGTTCATGTTAAGGGATATCTTTTTGTGTGTGTGTGTGTGTTGAAGAAAGATGATATCTTCATCGATTGGCCCTCGTGATCAGTTGTTGGATCTATCATCTTACCAATCTTTGATTTGAATATGTGCTATCGTCAAATCAAATCAGAACCAATGATGTTCGTAATGTTGTCTTACTCGCGGTTGTCCCTCGAGCATACACCATTATATCTTTTGGGGCTGACCAATACTATCGCCTTGTTCACATAGTTGTGGAATTCCAACCTCATGGGAATCTTGATGACTTGTTGTTGAGCTCATCAGCAGCATTTCATCTTCTCCGTGATTCATGATGAACATTAAGCTAGTGTTGGACACTTTGTAAACAATGCCTTCGTGTCCCCCTCACGAGGTATACGTTTGGATGAAAGAAGTGACTTCCTCTAATTCACGTGCACTTGATGTAAGTTGCCGTCGTGAATTCGAGAAAGCTTGTTTTTGCTTCCTCTGGAATCATCCCAAGTTAGTCACGCATATGTGCGAAGTACTCTATGGCTTGATAGGTTGGCCGCCTCCACTCCATATGTGTTTCCTAGCACACCAAGCCACTGATTGATTTGTTCAAGGAAAAGAAGTTCTTAAGTGCTAACCCTTAAGGACCCAAACGTACATGCGCAGGACTTCGCTCTCCACAATGATGGTTCCCAATCGGAACTCGGTAGTGTTGCGTTGTAAGACTACTATGTGGTCATGTTTGTCTTGGACAACGTGTTCACATGTATGTAGTAGAACCAGCTCATGTTTTGGAGCTTGCTATCGTAGTTCACTCCCCGAGAATCTCGCAACGTCATCTCGTCGATTTGTGTGGCAAACTTTCATTTTTCTTTCTAGACTTGATGAGTCTGGAATATCCTGACACCAACCAGATCTGAATCTCAGGCAGATATGATGGTTGGAACATTCCTGACATTTGCATTTTGTTCCCAGCTTGCACCGCCTTGTGCCAATTTCCCATGGGCTGCCCTTCTCAGCAATTGTTGTTCAGGACCATCTTCAGAAGTGGTTCTACCATGGGTCCCATCCATTTCTGATGATGGCAAAATCATCCATCGCGTTGTCTTCAACAAGGTAGTCCACATCATCCATTCGAATACGGATATGCCATCCCTTCGTACTCCCCCAAACGATTGTTGTGATTTGCCTTAGGATGGTATAAAGAGTTTCAATGATCTCTGAATCAAAAGTAATTCTTTTTGCCACTTGAGGGAATATTTCTGCGAGTCATCTTCCTTAAGATGTCTCATTATGGTATCATGGCAACTCAACTCCTCGCTACGTTGACAACCGTTCACCACCTTCTTAAGCGTGAAATTGTTGTCTACCTAGTGAACCTTCGTCATCTGTTACACTCCATCCCTATGGATGTATGTGTCGTGTCTCAGCTCGAGAGATGTTTCAATGTCTCCCTCTATGAGTTGATCCTGAGTTGTTCGATCTTCGAGAAGATCAATCCTTCTAGAGTTTTCCCTTTCCTCTTGTTGTTATGCTAGTTGGAGTTCTCAAAGCAGGACATCGAGACAAAGATGGTGATCGTATCAACGTTCTTATGAAGTACAACCTGGATCATGAAGGTTGTGTTAGTTATGTGTTCCCCTTCCATCTTACCCTACGCTTGAATCTCGGGACGAGATTCTTGTTTAGTGCGGGTGAGTTGTCACATCCCTAGTTCTGGTATGCACTAGGCTAGCCCTTCATGTGTGCATCATGTTTAAATTTCTCAGAAACTTGAAATGGGGATGACAGAAACTCCAGCACCGCTTAATCCAAATAGGGTTGAATAAAATCTTTTTCAATGAACTCAAAATGCCCTTTAAAAATGTTCATCATTTCCGGATTAAGGTGGAAGCATCTACCAAAAATGGTCTACATTTTTTTCAGGACATATTTGGGCTTTGAATTAAATCAATAAGTATTTGAGTTGGGGCTATAAAATTCTACAAATATTTATACAGCTCCAATATTTTTGAAAATTGTAGAGGGTCTCGGGGATAGTCCATCTCGCACCCACTACTTTTCTCAGAATTTACCAAAATGATTTAGTGGTTAAACTAAATCAAAACAAAGGTAAAAAAATAGAAAACATAAAAGAATTAGAAAGAGAGAGAGAGAGAGAGAGAGAGAGAGAGAGAGAGAAGCCAACCTGGCCACTTACCTGGCGGCCCAGTAGGCCAGCCCAGCCCACCTGGCCCGTGCCAGTCATCCCCTACCTCTGCCAGTAGGCAGAGGAGGGACAACACACGGCGCGCGCGAGGGCGCCACACCACCAGGCTGCCTGCCTGCCTCGCCTGGCCAGCGCGACGCCTCGCGTCTTCTCCTCGGCGCTGCCTCGACCGCCTGGACGCCTCACTTTCCCCTGGTGCTCTCCCTCGCCTCTCCCCGCCATGGCCGACGCAGCCGCGAGCTCGCTGCCGCCATAGCCGCGCCCACCGTGCTCCCCTCGCCTCCCCATGCTGCCCACGATCTCCACCGTCATCTGCCACTTCGCCTCGACCGAGACTCGAGCGCTCGTCTGCCCTGCATCGCTGCCCTGGCGACTTCTTCCCCATTCGGCCGCCAAGATCGCCGGCGACCTCACGTCGTCTCCAGCCCGTCCCCGAGGCCACTGATCTACTCCTCGCGTCTGCTGTGAGAGCTGCTGCTTCTCCTCCCCCTCTCCGTTCTCTATCTCGCACACCGCAGCCGCATCCCCGCTCGTGCCCGAACGCTGGCCGCTGCCCCGAGCTCATTTCCGATGAGCTCCAGCCACCCTAGCTGCTGCTGGTTGCTGAGCTGGATGCGGGCGAGCTCCGGCTCCCCGTGGGTGCTCTCCGCCGCTCGTTTGGGCGCCGGGAGAGGGAACCCGAGCCCTCCGCCGCGTCTATGACGCCGGCGTCGAGCCGCCGGCTAGTTAGCCTCGGTTGACCAGGGGTTTGACCTCCCCTGGGTCTATGACATGCGGGCCCCGCCCGGCTAATTAACCTAGTTTAGGTTTAAACTTTAATTAGTTTAACCTAGGTTAGTGTTAACTAAGTTTAGTTAGCTTATTTAGCCACTGACACGCGGGACCCACTGGTCTGTTTGACCTGGACCGGGTCAGTTGACCGCTGACATCACACTGACGCCAGGCTGACGCGGTAAATCCTTTTCCAGATTTATTCTAATTCAAAATAACCAGGAAATTCCAGAAAATAGCTAAAACTTCTAAAAATCATAGAAATTAATCTGTAACTCCAAATGCAAAGATTTATATAGGAAAATTGATCAGAAAAATTCAATCTTTCCATCTGTACTAGTTTCATGCATGTCAGAACACCTTAACCTTAATGTTTGGATGAAACAAGTTAATGCACTAATATGACCTCTTATTTTGGGTTTGCATTTGAATCTTTGATTCAAATGAGCTCAGACCAACCTGTTCTAAGTTGCATTAGCCAAAACACACTCATTTTTCCATGTCATTGCATGCATCATATTTTTGCATATTGCCATGTGATGATTGTGCTTCGATGTGTTCTTCGTGGTAGGTTCTGCCTCCGAGGATATTCACGAGTATCCAACTGAAGGGCAGTATCCTTATACCACTCCGTCAGGCAAGCAAAACCCCCTTGTTCATTCCGATACAATCCCACTCTCTCACTCCTGCTCTCTTTTACTGCAGTAGGACAACACCGATTCATCTGTTATATGCTGCGGTAGTTGAACCCTTTTCCTCTGCATGACCTGTGATTGCCACAGTAAATAGATGAAACCCACTAGCATGAGTAGGAGTTGTTTGAGCCCTGATGTGCCTACTTATTCATGCTTGTTTGTCATGCCTGCTATTGCTTAGAGTTGTGTCAGGTATGATTCATCGGGGATGAATTGGAATGGTGATGAACATGTCCTACTGTGTGTGAGCTAAGTGTGTGAACACGATTTGGTAAAGGTAGCAGTGAGAGGCCATGTAGGAGTACATGGTGGGTTGTCTCATTGAAACCGTCCTCAGAAACTGAGTTCTGTGTTTGTGATCCATGAACAGCTACTACCACACGTTGGGCCCTGAAATATGACCCCGCTCGACTTATTAACCGCCCTTGTCCTCTGTCCAGGAGTTGCAAATAGTTTCTGGTGTTTGTAGGATATGTGTTGGAGGCCGTGCGTAGCGCTTACCCTAGGGGTGGGCTACGATGCGGTAGATACACCGTGGTCCGGTGTACCGAGTCGCCCGTTTGGTGTCTTGGGAACCCTGCACACATCGTTTGGGGCTGTGAGCGAAACCCCGGTCGGATCTCCTCGCGGATGGAACCCGAATAGGCGATAAACCTGGACTAGAGACTTGTGTAGTTAGTCTGGTCGTGGTCTACACCCATGTCGGCTTTCGCTTGAAGTCTGTTGAGCACATGTCGTGTGCAGACGCTAAGTGGTGGAAACATGTGTGAAGAAGTACACCCCTGTAGGGTTATAAATGATCTATTCGAATAGCCGTGTCCGCGGTAAAGGACTTCTGGGTTGCCTGTATAGTTCATAGACAAGTGAAAGTGGACACTCTATAATGCGCAAGATAAGTGTGAGTTCTATGGATGGCCTTCTCGTAGGGTGACGGGAGCGGATCCATAGTGGTGTACTGATATGGTGAATATGTGGACTCGTGTGTGCCACCTCAAAAGAGTTACTTGCAGTCGTAGTTCAGGATAGCCACCGAGTCAAAGCTGGCTTGCTGCAGTTAAACCCCACCATCCCTTTGTTGATAATGATGCATATGTAGTTAGTTCTGATGTAAGTCTTGTTGGGTACATTTGTACTCACGTTTGCTTAATTTATGTTTTTGCAGAGAGACTTAAGTCTCGCTAGTAGTTTCGTGTGGGCTTCGACGTTTAGCTTGATACCTCAGCTACGATCTTGTGCCCTCGGCAGGATCTGGTAGATAGTCAGGCTTCTCAGCCTTTTTCATTTGTAGATGTCTGTACTCAGACATGTTAAGCTTCCGCATGTGTTTTGACTTGTATGCTCTGAATGTTGGGTCATGAGACCCATGTTTGTAATATCTCTCTCCTCGGAGCCTATTGAATAAATACTTGAGTTGTAGAGTCATGTTGTGATGCCATGTTGTATTTACACATATCGGGCATATTGTGTGTATGTTTGAAATGCTTGGTATGTGTGGGATCCAACAACCTAGTTGTTTATCCTTGGTAGCCTCTCTTATGGGGAAATGTAGTCTGGTGCTTCCACTGAGCCATGGTAGTATGCTACAGCCCGGTTTACCGGAGTCCTGCTAGCCCAGCACTACTGCTCCAGAACACTTAGACTGGCCGGCATGTGATTCACTTCATTCATGTGTCTGTCCCTTCGGGGAAATGTCACGCGATGACATCCAGAGTCCTGCTAGCCTGCTACAGCCCGGGTTCCCGGAGTCCTGTTAGCCCAGTTGCTACATGTAACACCCCGCATGTAACTTTCCATATTTGTAACTCCGACTCTTGCCATTTTCGGCTATGTGTTATGATATTCCCTCCGTGGTCGGGTTTTGTTTTTCGTTTTGTATTTTGTATTTTGTTTTGTCACGCATTTCATATCATGTCATCATGTGCATTGCATTTGCATACGTGTTCGTCTCATGCATCCGAGCATTTTCCCCGTTGTCCGTTTTGCAATCCGGCGCTCCTATCTCCTCCGGTGCACCCCTTTTGTTTTCTTTCGTGAGAGGGTGTCAAACTTTCTCGGAATGGACCGAGGCTTGTCAAGTGGCCCTAGTATACCACCCGGAGACCAGCGGTCAAGTTTCGTTCCATTTGGAGGTCGTTTGGTACTCCAACCGTTAACCGGGCATCCGCAAAGGCCATTTGTGTGTGCAGCAAAAAACCCCCCTAAAACCAGCCCAAAACCCACCAAACTCTCTACCATGCTCTAGGTCGTTCGATCACAATCGTGTGGGCGAAAACCGCACCTCATTTGGAGCCTCCTAACTCCCTCTACCTATAAATATGTGAGACCCCGAGATTTTCGCGCAGTCCAACCCTAGCTCCGTTCCCTCTCCGCCGCCGGACACGTCCGAATCGGACCGGACGCGTCCGCCGCCGCGCCCCGCCCAATCGGGGGCCGCCACGTGTCGCCGCCGCCATCTCCACCGCGCCGGCCCGCAGGCCCGCCGCGAGCCCTCCCGGCCCGGCCGCCGCCGCGCGCCTGCCCCCGTCGCCCCGCGCCCGCCTCCTCACCGTGCCGCTCCGCCACCGCCGGCCGCCGCCGTGCGCCGCGCGAGCCCGCTGTGCTCCGCCGCCGTTCGGCACCGCCGCCGCCGCGCCCACGTCGTCCCTCCGGCCGCCGCCCTCCGCCTCGCCGGTCCTCTCCTCCGGCCACCGGCGGGCTCGAGGCCGCCTGCCCCGGCCAGATCCGATTGGGCGGCCAGCCTACGGTTGACTTTTTCGAACCCTTAAAGAACTTCCAAGTCCTTAAGATTTCTCAACAAGTGCCCATGTTCATAACGTCATAACTCTTTGCATGTAACTTCGTTTCGCGCGTGTAATATGTCAAATTGTTCGCCTCGTGATGCTCTACATTTTGTTCAATTGCACCATGTTCATTAGAGGTCATCTTGATGCCCAAATCTCTGTTGCAAGAGGGCTAGTTGCTGTTATCTGCTGGTTCTTATCAGAACTTGGAGATTTGTCATTTTTGTTTCATTTAATCTGTGCATCTTATGGGCATGAGCTCTACATGTGTTTTGTTCGATGCCATGCCATCTTTCCAGTGGTGTATGCCATGTATTTTTGTGATATCTGTGGTGACTAGCACAAGCATGCAAACTAGGCTCCGTAATGTTTCTGATTTCAGGGACACAGTGATTTCTCTAAGTCTTTGTCTGCTGTTATTTTGTTGCCATGTAAACTTGATGCTACAGAGAGATCCATGCATATTTTGGAGATGTTCAGTAAGGATGTTTTGTAGATATTGTTGTAATTGATCAATTTCTGCCCTTGTTTGCAATTATGGAGTGCCATAGTATGACTCAATCTTGCTCTATTTTTGCTATAAAATATTCAGATTCTTAACATGATATGCTATTTTGCCAAGCTTGTTGTAGTTGATCCATACATGCTATGTAGTTGTTCTTGCAATGGATAGATTCATAAACATGCCATCTTGCTGTAGGTATGCTTGTTTTGTCATGCATTGCTTTGTGGTGAGTGCATCAAGCTCACAAACATGCCTTCATATTATTGTTTCTGCCATGCTCTGTTTTCTGCTAAGTCTGAAACCTGTTAACGAAACTTGCTATGTTTACATGTTTGCCATCATATCTTCTGGTCCTTTTTGGCTTATGGTTAGTAAAGGACGTTTGTCATATGAATTTAGTACAATACTGCCATGCCTTGTTTTGCTATGTTAAGTTCCTGTAGCATGTTGATTTCATGCTCTGAACATTGCTACCTGATGCTGTTTTCTGCCATGTCCAGTAATTTCACCAAGTCTGTGATCCTGTTATCTTTTGCACTTTTGCCATGCTTGTGTGAGCTCGTTCTGTTGTGAACTAGCCGTAGCTCAGTGTTCATCTTTTGTCAAGAATCTCCTTTAGATTACTGCCATATGCTTTGTTGCTATGTTGGAGTGCTGTAGCATTGTTGCTTGTTGCATTTTAAGTGCTATCATGCTGTTAATCGCAGATTCGTGTCATTTTTGTTTTGCTTGCCATTTGCAAACCGTGCATCCGTTTCCGGTGATCTTTATATCGATTTCGACCGAAATCATCTCATCTTTCCAGTGGCATGCTTGGTTTGCCAAGTTACTGCCTTGTTCATCTTTTTCCTCCTGGAGCACGCATATGCATCGCATATCATATCTCGCATATCATACATGTTTTGCATCATGTTGCTTGTGCATTTATCGTGGTTGATTGTGGTTCCATTTGCTTGTGTTCTTGTCTTGGGTAGAGCCGGGAGACGAGTTCGTGAACGAGGAACCTGTTGAGTACGCTTACGAGGATCAAGCTTTCGACAACTCTGAGAACCTTGCAGGCAAGATGACCATCCCTCGAAATCACTTCTATCTTTGCTTTGCTAGTTGTTCGCTCTATTGCCATGCTCGCTACCTATCACTTGCTATATCATGCCTCCCATATTGCCATGTCAGCCTCTAACCATCATTTCCTAGCAAACCGTTGTTTGGCTAAGTTACCGCTTTTGCTCAGCCCTTCTTATAGCGTTGCTAGTTGCAGGTGAAGTTGAAGTTGTTCCATGTTGGAACATGGATATGTTGGGATATCACAATATCTCTTATTTAATTAATGCATCTATATATATTTGGTAAAGGGTGGAAGGCTTGGCCTTATGCCTGGTGTTTTGTTCCACTCTTGCCGCCCTAGTTTCTGTTATACCGGGATTATGTTCCTTGAGTTTGCGTTCCTTACACGGTTGGGTGATTTATGGGACCCCCTTGACAGTTCGCCTTGAATAAAACTCCTCCAGCAAGGCCCAACCTTGGTTTTACCATTTGCCGCCTAAGCCTTTTCCCCCGGGTTTCCGCGAGCCCGAGGGTCATCTTTATTTTAACACCCCCCCCCCCGGGCCAGTGCTCCTTCGAGTGTTGGTCCGAACCGAGCAGCCTGCGGGGCCACCTCGGGGAAACTCGAGGTCTGGTTTTACTCGTAGCTTGACTTATCCGGTGTGCCCTGAGAACGAGATATGTGCAGCTCCTATCGGGATTTGTCGGCACATTCGGGCGGCTTTGCTGGTCTTGTTTTACCATTGTCGAAATGTCTTGTAAACCGAGATTCCGAGACTGATCGGGTCTTTCCAGGAGAAGGTTTATCCTTCGTTGACCGTGAGAGCTTATGATGGGCTAAGTTGGGACACCCCTGCAGGGTATTATCTTTCGAAAGTCGTGCCCACGGTTATGAGGCAGATGGGAATTTGTTAATGTCCTGTTGTAGAGAACTTGTCACTTGACCCAGTTAAAATACATCAACTGCGTGTGTAGCCGTGATGGTCTCTTCTCGGCGGAGTCCGGGAAGTGAACACGGTCTGAGTTATGTATGACGTAAGTAGGAGTTCAGGATCACTTCTTGGTCATTGCTAGATGACGACCGTTCCGTTGCTTCTCTTCTCGCTCTCTTTTGCGTATGTTAGCCACCATATATGCTTATTGCCGCTGCAGCTCCACCTCATTACACCATCCTTTTCTATAAGCTTAAATAGTCTTGATCTCGCGGGTGTGAGATTGCTGAGTCCCCGTGACTCACAGATTCTACCAAAACAGTTGCAGGTGCCGACGATGCCAGTGCAGATGATGGGATCGATCTCAAGTGGGAGTTCGACGAGGAACGTGGTCGTTACTATGTGTCTTTTCCTGATGATCAGTAGTGGAGCCCAGTTGGGACGATCAGGGTCTAGCATTTGGGGTTGTCTTATTTTCATTTGGATCTTGACCGTAGTCGATCTATGTGTGTATTTTGGATGATGTATGAATTATATTTATGTATTGTGTGAAGTGGCGATTGTAAGCCAACTCTTTATCCCATTCTTGTTCATTACATGGGATTGCGTGAAGATGACCCTTCTTGCGACAAAACCACTATGCGGTTATGCCTCTAAGTCGTGCCTCGACACGTGGGAGATATAGCCGCATCATGGGCGTTACACTACAGCCCGGATTCACACGCTGCTGACCGACATGCTCGATGTTGTTTCATGTATGCCTGTCCCCGTAAGTTAGTGCCACTTTGGGTTCACGACTAGTCATGTCGGCCCGGGTTCTCTGTCATATGGATGCTAGCGACACTATCATATACGTGAGCCAAAAGGCGCAAACAGTCCCGGGCCATGGTATGGCGACACCCGTGGGAATACCGTGCGTGAGGCCGCAAAGTGATATGATGTGTTACATGCTAGATCGGTGTGACTTAGGATCGGGGTCCTGACAAAGTCGTAGAGTTTTGTTGTGATGCCATGTTGTATTTGCACATATCGAGCATATTGTGTGTATGATTTTGAAATGCTTGGTATGTGTGGGATCCGACAACCTAGTTGTTTATTCATGGTAGCCTCTCTTATGGGGAAATGTCTACTAGTGCTTCCACTGATCCATGGTAGCTTGCTACTGCTCCAGAACACTTAGGCTGGCCGGCATGTGTCCTTCTTCGTTCCTGTGTCTGTCCGTTCGGGAAATGGTCACGTGTTGTTCTTTTAAGTCCTTGTAGCTTGCTACGACTTGGGTTCATACGTTGATGATCGACACGTTCGTTGTTGGGTCATGTATGACTGTCCCTGTAAGTTAGTGCCACCTTGGGTTTACAACTAGTCATGTCGGCCTGGGTTCTCTGTCATATGGATGCTAGCGATACGTGAGCCAAAAGGCGCAAACGGCCCCGGGCCAGGTAAGGTGGCACCCGTGGGAATACCATGCGTGAGGCCGCAAAGTGATATGATGTGTTACATGCTAGATCGGTGTGACTTAGGATCGGGGTCCTGACAGTTTTGGTATCAGAGCCTGACTGCCTGTAGGATTACCAAGCCAAACTAGTCGAAGTCGAGTCTAGAAATGCTTTAGTTATATAAGGGAATTGATTGTGGAAGGGAACGTAAGGCTCTTTTTACTCCTTTACCTTATGTCCTTCTGATCTGAGTCATCCTCTTCTCTTCTAGGTGGATTAAGAACTAGGCTTCTCATCTTTCTATCAGGATCATGTGTTACTAATCCGTAGACTTTTAGGATTGTTGGTTTCAAGCCTCAGTTCAGTTCCTACTACTTCCATGTGTTAACCGTTGGTCACGGAACCTTGATATTGTGATGATGAGTGGTTATGCCACCATTTTGCAGGATGTTTCCAAATCTTTTTGAGCATTTACAGCCGTTATGCTGTCCGAGTCATCCCAGGTTTCTAAATAGTCTGATGCATTTGCAAATCCCTTACTCCCGTTTTCGATGTCCCTTTGGGCCAATTTAACCGCACTAATCGGTGAGTTGAGGTACTCGATTGCCTCGACATATATGTTGGAGCTATTATTTTGACCCTAGGTGTCTTAGGGAATCACCTAGTAAGACGCAAGCATATAGTACTTAAAATAAAATGAGCTCATAGACCTTACCACATTCTTGGTTCGAGACCAGTACAAAACAAGGCGTTCACAGTCATCGTCCAGTAAATGTGTCTCAGGAGAACGTAAGGGAATTTGATGAGTTTCTTTGCTAGTGAAGTACGTTTTCTTCAGGTAATTCCGATACTACCACCAAGCATTCTTGAAGATAGCAGAGGTATTAGCACAGGTTACCTCATCCTGAGTTTCCAAATCGGTCTTTCTCTATAGAGAAAAATGGGAAAATTTGCTGTATTATAACCATCATGGAGGTAGAATGTATGGGACAAAGCAAAGTAATTGCCATGAATAACATTACTTACACATAACTCATCAAAGTAATGGCAATGATTGGGTGAAGCTGGTTCTCTGTCCATCGCAGTAGGGGTAAAATCTGCGAGATTCTGGGTTATGTGTGGTAGGGTTGGTTCTCGTGCATGTACAACCGGGGTGCTATCTCCACCAAGAGGTAGCACTATTTTATTTGAAGACCGTGTTTTTACTCCACTAGATACTGCCATCACCCGCTCCAATTCAAATGGCTGATAAACAGGAAACATAGTTGAATGTACAGACATTGTATGAGAGACAGATGCAATAGATAGAGTGGAAAAAAGAGGGCATGAAATAGTTGACATGTATATTGTTTAACTAAAACGGATAGCATGACATAATTTGACATATATGATGTCTATCTAAACTGGATAGCATAGCATAACATAATTCAAAGATATGATGACTAACTACACAGGATCACATGACATAATTCACATACATGTTATCTAAGTAATCAGGATCGCATGATTTAATTCACATATGTGATTTATATGCTAAGCATAGGGCATTCGCATATATGATGTCTGAACTAAGAACATGGTGTTGAATATTGTGTATATGATGTCTAAACTATGCAATGCAAGACACCATATGCATGATATGAGCAGTATAATCGTGCCAAGTTAGAGCATACACCTCGGTGGGGGAATAGGACTGGTCATCTGTCTCTGAATCCATCTCTGAGGAGCGATCGGGACCCAGCAAGAGATCCGCTTCGACAGGTAGCACTGTCTGCTCTGAAGGCCTTGTTTTCACTCCAGATTTTTCCATCACCCACTCAAATGGCTGATTCACAGGAAGAGTAGTTTAATGTACAAACATTGTCGACAAATGGAAATTTAATGAAGAAAAGGATGGGAAATATATCATTCAAATATATGATGCCTGGTTAAACAGGATGGCATTGCACATTTCACATATATTATGGCTAGCTAAAAGACATGAGACTGCATAATTCCCATATATGATATTGAAACTAAACAGGTGGCATTACAGAACATGTCTAAACTAAGCAGATGACATATATGATGTCGAAAGTAGGCACTGCAAGGCAACATATGCATGATATGACTAACATCATCATGCCAAGTTAGAGAAAACACCTTGGGGGTAAATAGGAGTGGTCAGCTGCGCCTGAATCCGCCTCAGAACAGATATCTTTCTCTGGATTACAATCTGGAGGGGGGGGGTGGGAGGGTTTGCCATTGAACCCACCATGGAGCGATGTCTACATGACACTGTATTGCCGCGCAAAACTCTTCTGTTTTTCTCTACATGTTCAGCATGATTGTGTACAATATCTGACATGCATACAAAAAAATATAGTGAGATTATGTAAGGAGAGCATGCAGAAATCTAGAGTAATGGTAACAACCAGTGGATAGATCCAAAAATAATGATAGGAGGTTGATGATTGCTTTAATTTAATAAAAAACAGATGATGATTGCTTTACTATTTGTTTCCCGCCCAAGATGAATAACATAGGCATACCCTAGGTGAACCAGATATTAGACAGAGATATTATTCATCGTTGCCTCGATATATGCCCCACAACTAATTTAGAACTCAAGTTTGAACATCAATTTGGACCTGACTTGGAGTCTAAGAGATGAGCAGGACGATAAAGTAGCAGGTAATATTATGCAATGCATAACATAAGAAAGAACAAAAGAGTGCAACCTCTCTTGTGGACCCGTGTACTCCTCAGGTTCATCTGCTGAGTCGATGATGGTGATGCCGTTGCGGTGGGTGCCGGTGGCAGGGAAGGAGATCTGAGGCGGCGGAAGACGGTCAGGAGTCGTGATGTATGGTTTGGTGGATGCTTCTGTCGATGGAGTAGCTCAGGTGAGGTGGACGACGTCGCGGCAGGAGCAGGACAAACCACACAAAGTTTTCTTCGACACCTACCTATAAGTGAAGTAATTCTGTAAGGGCTCATTTGGCTTGCATGATTCTAAAAATGCAGGGATAGAAAAAACACCGGAATAGGATAGGAATGCACATGGGAAATAGAGCATTTGTGAACATAGGATTTCTGTCAACTTGGGTGTTTGGTTCACAGGAATTAGAGGAGCAGAGGAATGCAAAGAAACATGGCCAAAATAAAGTGAAACCATATGAAAGCGTGTACAGTTAAAATGTTATTCTGCCACTAATGCACTTGGTCTTGTTGTCATGCATAGGATTTTGAAAAGTAGGTCTAAGTGGATGTTTTGCTCCATTCCTTTCAACAAAATGGATGAATAATTGAATAGTAGAGTGCCATAGGAAAATTTCCTATTGCTATGTTTTTTCGTTTAACCAAAATAGCCATAATGGATCGACATGAATGTAGAGTAATAAGTGATGCGACAAGTGTACAACCTCTTTGCCATAGCCGTGTCGACCTCAGAATCATTGGGTTGGTCGCTGAAGAAGTTGAGGCAGAGGTGGTTGTCGGAGGTGTGGAGGAAGATCTGAGCAATCTGTAGACAGCGTCCAAGGCACTGCTCTGTTGTGATGGATAGTTCCGTTGTTGGAGCAGCTCCGGCGAGCCATAAGACGTCGAGGCTGAAGCAGCACAAGACAGACATCATTAATCTCAAGTGGGATTCTAATAGCATCCCCAATAGATGATGTAAAATTTACATCACCAAAAACCACCGGACTACAACAGATGAGGTAAAAACTGTTGACTCTGAACTTAACTGTCGAAACTGAAATTTACTGTGGAATCTGAATGTTACTGTTGAAAATGAACGCAATGGTAGCAGAGAGGCACTTCACATGTAGTTTAGGGAGGGCCTGCTATTCATCTTCAACCTGCACCCCCCTGAGCCGCCAGCCACCACCGGCCGAACCGCCGACCCTCGCCGCCCCGAAACCACTCCCCACCACCGGTCCGCCGCCGCCCCGGCCAGCCCTCTAGCCCCCTCCCCCCCCCCCCCCTCCCGCGCTGAGCTTTTTCTCCTGTGATCCCCACGCTACCGCCCCCCCACCGCGCCCCCACCACCGGTGACCACCTCCCCCACCCTGAACCCTAAGATAGATAGTGGGGTACCTCTCCGGCGAGCCCCCCTCCGTGCTGCGGGTGGTTCTTCCTTAACTCCGGCGAGCCCCCCACCCCCTGAAAATCGACTAACCCAAAAGTCGATTCACTCGACTGAAGTGTAGCTAAATCAGAGCAGAGCAGTAGCACGAGCAAGGGGGAGCAGCAGCAGCGCGAGCGAGCGAGAGCGGGAGCAACGGCAGCAGCAGCGCGAGCGAGCGAGCGAGAGCCGGAGCAGCAGCAGCAGCAGCAGCGCGAGTGAGCGAGCGAGAGCCAGAGCTGCAGCAGCAGATCCGGCCGGTATGGACGCCGCCGCCGAAGGGGCCTCGCACTGGGGGAGAGCCGCCGTGGAGATGTAGCCCGCGGCGCTGACTTCGAGGTAGCCAATCCATGGGGTGCTGGATGGAGCACCGTCGGTGCCGGGAGGTCGAGTTAAGGAGAAGGTGTGATGTGATGAGTGTACAACCTCTTTGGTGGCGCCGAGTAGGCCTCGTCTTTGTCCGAGGAGCCAGTGAGGATGCTGCGGTTCTGGTGGAGCGGGTTAAGGCGGCATTGTGGGGATGGAGCAGCCGCGATAGACAAGGCAATCATCAGAGCAGCTCCTTGGAGGTGGAGGACGGGGCGGCTGAATCGGCGGGACGACGAATCCTCATCCGGGGAGGTGGATGAGGGACGTCGAGCTGTTGGGGTGGACGACGTCGTCGGGGAAGAGGCTCTGGCTGGGCAGCGGTGAGGTGGCGGACGGAGGAGGGTGGGGTTTCATGGCTGGAGCAGAGAGGTTATGATGGTCTGGGATTTCGAATGGCGAAAAGGAGGCGATGGGAGGGGGAACCATGACTTAGGGACGCGCTTGTCCAAAATGTAGGGTGTGTTACAAAAGTACCCCACCGATTTGAACTAGCAGCCCTTTCGGCTCAGGGTTAGAAGGGGGATTTCACGTGTCAGCATTTGGCAGCTGGAGGGAGTTTTCGCGCGTGTTGTAATTTCAGGATAGCAAGGCGCGAGTTTTGGGAGCACGATATCTGAATTTTTGGGATATAACAAGGCGCGGGTTGAATTTTAGGGACAAGCCTAACGTGTAATATTGTACTTGTACGTACCAAATCAATTCGCACTTCCCTCAACGAAAAAATGAAAAAATTAAAACTATTCACACCACACAAAGAGAGAGTCTTGTCCCGTTTTACTATACAAATGCTATTCAAAGCTATGAATCCATGTTATGTCCAATTAAAAAAATTCGCTGGCTGTATAATGCATGTAACCTACTCATGCCAACTTTTCAGTGCATTCCAAATGTCTATACTACCGCTGCAATTCGAACTAAATTTGAATTCATTTCTCTATTTGAATAAGAATCTACAATCATGATTGTTGCCAACTTCAACCATCATTCATGTATTACCTTAACAACACACCACATGATTACTATAGAGATAGATATGAACTATGTGTACTATATGAACTCGAATTCAATTTTTTGAATACACTTGATGTTGATTCCAAATAATAGTACATTTGATGTACTAACTAGATATTCATAATCTAAACCATGTTCCATACGTACACCATTTTTATTACACAAAGTATAGTGCCCCGCCCCCTACATTATGACAAGTATTTAGCCCTGAGCTGCAAAAGCCACACATTATCCCAAATTATAATCAATGTTCTATATATTATATGTAGGACTAGCAAGATGCCCATCCGTTCCACGGAACATCAAGATGATCGAGGGGAGGCCTTATTTGCAAATGTGGAGAGGGGTGTGGGTATCTTTTTTTCAAAATTGCCATAGTTTGCTTCCTATCCGTCAGATATAAATCGGACGGCCTATATTGCAGGATGGCAGGCACACCATCAGCAACAACTCTATTTTTTATAAGAGTAGAGATAAAATATATTATATGTAGTATAACATGTTCATAAACACACCATGTGTATCACCATTATATATATTCATGCATGCGTCGGTTTAAAACACTATGATAAATTCTTCAAATATCCAAATTCACTTTTTTAATGAATTATGATCTCTATTCGTGTTTTACACCCACACAATCCTCTTATCTTTGTAGCTAGCGCTAACTTTCTCTCGTGCATGCACACGCCTGCATCCCTCTCACCCTCCCTCAGCATTCTCTAGCTCCATCGCGCAAATTTGTCTTTTCACTTTAGGTCGTTCACCCATGGTGTGTGTAGGCCCCCCAGCTTACGACACACATCGATCAATATGCCTCTCTAGCCAGGTGTGCCTACCACAAACACAAGCTTTCCCTCTTCTCTTCTCACCGTCCATGCCTCACTCCCACCCCTCTTTTCATCGATCTCGTAATCGCACACTCCTTCCCCCTCAATATAGTATGCCTCTCGCACCACCTCCTAGCTGCATCCCTCTCTCTCTCTGTCCTTCTCCCCGGGCCTTATTTGCTTCTAACACATACATGCATGTATACTGATCAATCTCCCTACATATACCTAGGTCGACTTTAACTATTTTCCCCCTCCCATCGATCGGCGTACCTCACAAGTTATGTCTCTCCTTTCTCTGACAAAGGACGATTGATCTTCCTATGTAGTTATGTCTGCTTACCACAGCCATATCATCCCCCTCATCATTCATGCATGCCTCCTGGCCCGTCTCTCACACGCACGTGCACAGACAGGCAACCATTCCCTCTCTTATTGATATTGCAGGCATGCCCTTCGTTTGTCTAGCAAGCCTCTCCCACCATTTGTTAGAAGCAACTCCACCACCAACCCCTCCGACACTCTAGCTCTGTCTCTCTCCCAACCTTATTCCTCTCCTACACATATGCATGGATGCCGATCGATCTCCCTCAATACATAAGGTAGGTCTCTCTCCTCCTCAAAACATATACCAGCCATTGTACCTCTATAGTTAATTAGGTCTCCCCCCACCCCCCCCCCCCCACCACACACCGATAGTCGAGCGCTGTAGGTAGGTATCCATACCACAGAGACAAACTGCACCTGTCCCCTCTCACGTTCCAGTAGGCCAGCCACCCTATATCTTTGACGTGGGCACACACAAATTCGATGGCACTCTTTATCGATCGTGCGCGCGCGCACACACACACATCATCCCTCTCTTCGATTCTATGGATACCTCAAGCCGATGATACCTCCACTCTCTTCTTGTGGATCGCCCCCTCTATATATATGATATATCCAGGACTCTATTTCACACACATTGCATATGTTACATTTTTTTGGTTGAAATGTCATCCACATATATTGCTTGTCTATTTCTCAACCCCCCCCCCCAAAAAACACTCACGAACCCACACACGGTATCTCTCTACGTTTGTATCTCTCTCACACAACCCCGCGTAGGTGGTGTACGTACACGAAGAGAATAGGTGCACGTACTCACGCTTCGTGCCCAGCCACACCCGCGCGGGTACACGGTGGAGCTCATTTCTGTACGAAATGGCAGCCCACGTGCTAATTTGAATGCATGTAGTGGTTGTTTACCTACGAAGGTTGTGTACCACGCGTGCACGAAACAAAGTTCAACTTCATGCGTTGGTGAGTTATTGTTAAATAAAGTTATATCGCTCAATGGCACGTACAGAGAATATAAAACAATTTTTATGGAGAAAAAGGTAGTCCGCTCCACTATATACAATGGAGCCTGCCTGCCGGGGTTTGTCTCTCTTCAGAGTATCTCACACAAGGCAGCGGTGGCCTCTCTCTCTCACCGTTGGTCACTGATCCGGCTGCATCCCGTCCACCAGCGGAAAGGGAGGATGTGCATCGTTTCTCCATTCGACGGCGCCGAGGCAGCACGTACCGATCTGTGGTACCCGCCGTTCTCTCTGACCAAGCTCCGGCGCGGTAGGGCCTATGCCACTTGCTCGCTGCCGCAGTATGGGCAGATCCCGCCCACCGCCGCTCTCCTAGTTACATCCCGACGACCCCCGGGTATCCCCTCAGGCCTTGCTCGACTGCCCGTCTTCCCACGTCGCTGCATGTGGAGAATCTTGCATGTGGATCTTCCATAGTTCTTTGCCCAAAATGTAGCTCGTCCAATGTACTTTCCATATTACAATCTCGTCCTCACACCATTTTAGACAAACACAACCGTGTTGTTATCTTCCCTTAGGACAAGGAATGTGCTTCTTTTTTGTCTTCGTATGTGTCATCAACTGTTATTGGCCAGTAATTGTGTCCTTTCTACCTCTTTTTTTGCAAACAGGGCTATCCATTTCACCTTGTTGCTATTGTGACCTTTTGGTGAACTGGACAAATCACTTTTTTCTTAAGAGTGTTTTGTGCAGTTGTACTAAAATGTCACACGGGCAACGTCTCTACATTTCAGTGCGACTGCACAAAGGGAGATTGGTTTTGCTCTATCCTCCTCATCCAACTCCGAGCCTAATCTTCTTCAACTATTTGCTTAATCTTCTCCAACTAGTTAGTCTTAAGAGAGACTGTAAAGGTGACCGGCTTCTATTTTTGTGTTTATTGTTTCATCAACAGTCCTCTATTATTGTAATCACACTTAATATCTTTGGAACAGGGACGCTCAGCTCTATTTTAGTGGAACTGCGCAAAATGATCGGAATGTTGCATGCTTCATACAGCTACTTTTTTCCCAACATGCCTTGTTGATTTAGACAGAGCTGGGGGGATGTTGCTGCCAATGAAAGCATGGATCACTTTTAATTTAACGCCTTCTCACAACTTTGTGTTCAGTTGTGATGTAAATATTAGCTCTGATCTGCTAATCATTGAGATGCATTAGCAAGGAAGTTAGTTTTTTATTGTTTCCGAAAGAGCATGGATGGCAAGACACACAAAACAAAAGCTGGAAGCTCAGAGCATTGTACAATGTCATGTCGCTGGAAAATTATTTGTACAGTTCGTCGATTATGTAAACAAATGCTGGAAGCTTGATAGCATTGCCAGAAGCCTCTTCAGCATCCGGGTCCATGTGCCATGCACAAAATTATAGTTCCTCCATTCCAAAATATTTATCTTTTTACAAATTTCAAATCGACATATTTTAGAGTGTAGATTCACTCATTTTTCTTCGTATGTAGCCACTCATTGAAATCTCTAGAAAGACAAATACTCCATAGTATATTTAAGAACGGAGGGAGTAGTGCACAACCACATGGGAGACTCAGCCCGGTCATTGCGCCGCACTAATAGTGAGTAATGAGTAGTCAAATCATAAGCCCCACCTTTCCCACTGTAAGTTGCTCGGAAGAAGCAAACATCAATACGCTCTTCTTTGAATCCGCTCATACTACTCCCTCCGTTACTGTTTATAGAGCGTGCTTCAAAAAAAATCTCTGGGACCAAGGCGACTAGCGATCAGCCTGAAAAATAGCATTGGTAGTTATAGCACGGCGTCTATTACTAGAGGAAATAATGCGTACACACATGCATGCAGTGCTTCCACCCAAGGTACACACATGCATGCACTTACTCCACTCTACGTACACACGTACTACATCAAGAGAAAATTGTGGACTTGATTGCGGTTACCACGCCCTAATTAATTGAGCATTAAACCAAACGCGTCTAAAGTCTCTCTGGTGGTGGAAATGCATGGAGAGAAATGCACCAGAATGAAGCACGCCCTGTAAACTATGACGGAGGGGGGAGTAGTATGAAGGTGCAAAACCAAGCACGCGTATGGCCAGTCGGTCAACACACTTCCTCTTAACATATCACTGACATGTGGGACCGGAGTGTGAGCAAACCGATCTCAATTGATGGAAAAATGGCCAACCCGCCGTTCCTTGAGAGAGACAAGGAGCGAGAACACATAGATGGGCCTGCACGGAGGCCAAGATATATTTGAGCATGGTTGATTGATATCATCATTACATGTTCGATGTTTTTTAATACTACTATTGGGCTGCCGTTTTCCGCCCTTCTACCGAATAAATGTGTATTTTATCAGAGATTAAAATAAAATAAGAGTACATACGCTCCACCATGCAGTTCTAGTAGTAGTACCACTCGTACTACTAAACCTTGCGCTTGGCTCTTCGCCTCTTTGTGAAGTCGAACAATGATGGTACTCCGCATGTTGGGTACTACAGTGTATGCCTCTGGTAATTTGACACCGAATGAACTGCTGCATGTCCACCGCCTGGGCGAGGGTAGGTTGCATTAGTCAAAAGTTTCTCCTCGTCCTGTGAGCCACCAGGCTTGAGGTAGACGGAGTGGGTGTAAGCGAGCTTCACCTTGTCCTTCAAGCTTCTCCTTGTTCTGCGATTTGACGGGACACACCAAAAAGTAGTGCTAGTCCATACTCCCTCCTTTCCGGTTAATATGGCTTAATCTTTTTTGCGGGTAAATGAGAGAGCTTTATTCATATATAAGCATTCTTAGGACGATCAGCCAAGAGACTGGTCACTAGGAAGCGAGGTATATGTGGATGACATATTGCTGATTGGAAATGATATAGAATTTCTGGAAAGCATAAAATGATACTTGAATAAGAATTTCTCAATAAAAGACACGGTAAAGCTACTTATGTATTCGGCATCAAGATCTATGGAGATAGATCGAGACGCTTAATAAGACTTTCACAAAGCACACACCTTGACAACATTTTGAAGGAGTTCAAAATGGATCAGTCAAAGAAGGAATTCTAGCCTGTATTGTAAGGTGTGAAGTTGAGTAAGACTCAAAACCCGACCACGGCAGAAGATAGAGAGAGAGAATGAAAGACATTCCCTATGCCTCAACCATAGGTTCTATAAAGTATGCCATGCTGTGTGCCAGGCCTATTGTATACCTTGCCATGAGTTTGGCAAGGGGGTACAATAGTGATCTAGGAGTAGATCACTGGACAACGGTCAAAATTATCCTTAGGTACCTAAAGAGGGCTAAGGATATGTTTCTCGGTTATGGAGGTGACAAAGAGTTCATCGTAAAGGGTTACGTCGATGCAAGCTTTTACACCGATCCAGATGACTCTGAGTCTCAATCTGGATATGTATTGAAAGTGGGAGCAATTAGCTAGAGTAGCTCCATGTAGAGCATTGTAGACACAGAAATTTGCAAAATACATACAGATCTGAATGTGACAGACCCGTTGACTAAACTTCTCTCACAAGCAAAACATGATCACACCTTAGTACTCTTTGGGTGTTAATCACATAGCGATGTGAACTAGATTATTGACTCTAGTAAACCCTTTGGGTGTTGGTCACATTGCGATGTGAACTATGGGTGTTAATCACATAAAGATGTGAACTATTGGTGTTAAATCACATGGCGATGTGAACTAGATTATTGACTCTAGTGCAAGTGGGAGACTGAAGGAAATATGCCCTAGAGGCAATAATAAAGTTGTTATTTTATATTTCCTTATATCATGATAAATGTTTATTATTCATGCTAGAATTGTATTAACCGGAAACTTGATACATGTGTGGATACATACACAAAACACAGTGTCCCTAGTAAGCCTCTACTAGACTAGCTCGTTGATCAAAGATGGTTAAGTTTCCTAACCATAGACATGTGTTATCATTTGATGAACGGGATCACATCATTAGGAGAATGATGTGATGGACAAGACCCATTCGTTAGCTTAGCATATTGATCGTTCAGTTTTATTGCTATTGCTTTCTTCATGTCATATACATATTCCTTTGACTATGAGATTATGCAACTCCCGAATACCGGAGGAATACCTTGTGTGCTATCAAACATCACAACATATTTGGGTGATTATAAAGATGCTCTACAGGTATCTACGAAGGTGTTTGTTGGGTTGGCATAGATCGAGATTAGGATTTGTCACTCCGAGTATCGAAGAGGTATCTCTAGGCCCTCTCGGTAATGCACATCATAATAAGCCTTGCAAGCAATGTGACTAATGTGTTAGTTAAGGGATGATGCATTACAGAACAAGTAAAGAGACTTGCCGATAACGAGATTGAACAAGGTATGAAGATACCGATGATCGAATCTCGGGCAAGTAACATAACGATGACAAAGGGAATAACGTATGTTGTCACTACGGTTTGACCGATAAAGATCTTGGTAGAATATGTAGGAACCAATATGAGCATCCAGGTTCCGCTATTGGTTATAGACCAGAGAGGTGTCTCGGTCATGTCTACATAGTTCTCGAACCCGTAGGGTCCGCACGCTTAACGTTCGATGACGATTTTGTATTATATGAGTTATGTGATTTGGTGACTGGATGTTGTTCCAAGTGCCGGATGTCAGGACCGCGATTCTAAGTCACACCGATCTAGCCTGTAACACCTCATATCACATTGCGGCCTCACGCACGGTACTCCCACGGGTGTCGCCTTACCATGGCCCGGGACCGTTTGCGCCTTTTGGCTCACGTATATGACAATGTCGCTAGCATCCATATGACAGAGAACCCGGGCCGACATGGCTAGTCGTGAACCCAAAGCGGCACTAACGTATGGGAACAGGCATACATGAATCAACATCGAACGTGTCGGTCCGCAGCGTGTGAATCCGGGCTGTAGCACTGGGCTAACAGGAATCCGGGAACCCGGGCTGTAGCAGGCTAGGCAGGACTCCGGATGTCACTGCGTGACGTTTCCCCGAAGGGACAGACACAGGAACGATATGAAACACATGCCGGCCAGTCAAGTGTCCAGAGCAGTAGTGCTGGGCTAGCAGGACTCCGGTGAACCGGGCTGTAGCGGACTACTATGGCTCAAGGAGGCACTAGACTACATTTCCCCATAAGAGAGGCTGCCAAGGATAAACAACTAGATTGTCGGATCCCACACATACCAAGCATTTCAATCATACACACAATATGCTCGATATGTGTAAATACAACATGGCATCACAACAAAACTCTACAACTCAAAGTACTTTATTTAAAGGGCTCCAGAGAGCCTTACATAACATGTTCATACAGATAGGGGTCACATGACCCGACACTCAAGTCATACAATCATACAAACACATGCGGAAGCAACTTGTCTGGGTACAGACACTAGAAAGAAAGAAGGCTTGACGAAGCCTGTCTATCTACGTAGGCCCTTCACAAGCCTAGATCACCACCTGGGTGGCAAGTCACTCGTCGTCCTCGAGTTCTACATAGAACCCATCGGAAGGGGCGGTGTTGTCGTCTGAAAACAGTAATTGAAGCAACATGAGTACAAAGGTACTCAGCAAGTCTTACAACAGATCCTACTATACATGCACATTCTCAAGAAGGTAGTGGAGTTATTGCAGCAAGCCAGCTTTGACTCTTGGCTAAGCTATCCTACGAGACACCACTTGTAAAATAGTTTTCGCACACGAGTCCACTAATCACCATCTCAATACTCCACCGTGGATCCTCCCTCGTCATCCCACGAGAGAGCCATCCGCGGTACTCACACTTATCTTGAGGCTTTTAGTGGTATCCATTTACTTGTCTATGAACTTCATAAGCGACCAAGTAGTCCTTTACCCTGGACGCGGCAATTCGAATAGTTTTATACCCTGCAGGGGTGTACTTCGTCACACACGCTCTCACCACTTACCGTCGCTACACGACATGTACTCGGCAACCTTCAAGCGGAAGCCCAACGTGGGTGTCGGCCACAGCCTACCTAAACACTCAAGTCTCTAGTCCAGGTTTATCGCCTATTCAGGTTCCATCTGCAGGGAGTCCGGCCGAGGTTTCCACATACGGCCCCAAACGATGTGTGCAGGGTTCCCGGACACCAAACGGGCGACTCGGTACACCGTGCCACGAGCCTACCGCATCACAGCCCACCCCTTGGTCAGCGCTGTCAACGGCCTCCAGCTTACTACAAACACCAGAAACTACGTGCAATTCCTAGACAGAGGACAAGGGTGATTAAGAAGCCGAGGGGGTCCATTGGTTTCGGGCCCAATGCGTGGTAGTAGCTGAATCTTAAATCACGCATACAGATCTCAGTTCTTAGGGACGGTCTCAATGAAACAACCCACCATGTACTCCTACATGGCCTCCCATCGATACCTTTACCAAATCGTATTCAACACCTCACTCTCATTACCGACACACGCTTTCACTCTAGTTCATCACCCTGATGAGCCAGACTTGACACGACTCTAAGCGTAGCAAGCATAGCATTGTAGGAACACAACATGGCTCAATCAACTCCTACACATGCTAGTGGGTTTCATCTAGTTACTGTGGCAATGACAGGTCATGCAAAGGAAAGTGGGTTCAACTACCGCAACACACAGCAGTTTGAATCACGTTGTCTTAATGCAGTAAATGAGAGCAGAAGCGAGAAGATGGGTTTTGTATCGAAATGATCAATGGGTTGCTTGCCTGACGGAGTGGTGGTGGGATACTGCCCTTCAGTTGGATACTCGTGAATATCCTCGGAGGCAGGACCTACCACGATGAACACAACGAAGCACAATCAACACCAAGCAAAGTGCAACAATATGATGCATGCATGAGACATGGCAAAATGGATGTATTGGGCTAATGCAACTAAGACCAGATGGGTTTGGACTATTTTGGATCAAAGATTCAAATTCCAAGTTCATATGTGGCCCTTTTTAGTGCTTTATCTTGTTCTGCATTAAACAGTAGGTTAATTTGCTTAAACATGCATGAAATCAGTACAGATGGATAGAATGGATTTTTCTGATCATTTTTCATATATAAATCTTTTCATTCTGAGCTATAGATTATTTTCTATGATTTTTTGAAGTTTGTGATATTTTCTGGAATTTCCTGTATAGAAATAATTCCAGTAATTAAATTACTTATTACGTCAGCAGTGTGTCATGATGACGTCAGCGGTCAACGGGGTCGTCCAGGTCAAACCTGACGTGTGGGTCCCCTGTGTCAGTGTCACTGTTAGATAATTAAACTAATTAGAATTAACTTAAATCTAACCCAGGTTAATTAGCAGGTGGGCCCCACTTGTCATTGACCCAGGGGAGGTCAAACCCCTGGTCAACTGGGCGGAAGCGCCGGCGTTTAGCCGCCGGCGAGGCCAGACGCGGCGGTGGGGTGCGGGATCCGTGCTCCGGTGACCAAATGGGCGGCGGAGAGCATCTACACGCAGCTGGGAACGAGCCGCATCGATTGGTGGTGGTGGTGGAGCTCGGGGTCGCCGGAATCGACACCGGCGACGAGCTGTGCGGCTGCCGGGGTACGGGTGTAGTCGAACCCGTCGCTAGAGAGCACGGCGAGGAGCGTGCGATGGTGCTACGGGCTCCTGGCGATGCGGTGAAGCTAACGGCCATGGTGGTGCGACCGTTGGATGGCCGGAGCCTCGTCGGCGACGAGCTCGGCGGCGACGCGTGCGGGTGAGCTACGTGCAGTTGCTACGGAGCTCGAGAGGGAGAATGGAGAGGATAGGGAGGTGGCCAGGCTCACGGTGGTTGCGACGGAGCGGACGGCGAGGTCGGGGGCGAACTGCTGCGGTGCTGACGGCGGAGGGGATCTCCG
Organism: Aegilops tauschii subsp. strangulata; assembly: GCF_002575655.3. NCBI lineage: Eukaryota > Viridiplantae > Streptophyta > Magnoliopsida > Poales > Poaceae > Aegilops > Aegilops tauschii. Next base: position 148,026,626 of record NC_053040.3, on the reverse strand, counting down.
GCGGTGGGCGGTGAAGGCGAGGTCGGAGCAGTGGCTTCGGGGCAAGCGGGCGCTCAGGGCTCAACTTGCTCGAAGGAGAAGGCGACGGCGGAGCTGCTGGACACGGTCAGATGACGCGGAGACGGCGGTGGCTACGGCTACGCCGGCGAGGTGGCAGCGGCTCCTTCGGCCATGGCGAGAGAGAGCGAGGGAGAGGTGATGGGGGCGAATGGAGGTGTCCAGGGGCTCGGGGGCGCGACGTGGAGGTCGTCCAGCTCGTCCACGGGCGAGGCGGCAAGCAGGTGGCGCCGTGGCGAGCTCGCGCATGCCGGCGTCACCTCTGTGCCTGCTCTGGCGGGAGCAAGCAGCTGACTGGCCATGGGCCAGCACAGTGCTGGGCCGCCAGGTGGGCTGCCAGGTAAGTTTCTTCTCTGCTTTCTGTTTTCCTTTTTATTTGTTTCTGTTCTGTGTTTTGAAATAGTAGAAATACTATTCCATTTAGGAAAATCCTGAAAATATTCAGAGGCACATTTGAAAATATTCTCAACAGCCTAAAAATACCTTCAAGATTATTTGGGCATTTTAAAATATTTATAGGATTTAAATTGCCCAAATGCAAATACTTATGGCTTGGTGCAAAAATCTAGAATGGCCTCCAAAAATATGAAACCATTTTTGGCAGAGGTTTTAGCCAGGACCAAAGATGGTGAACATTTATGGAGGGCATTTCAGGTTCATTGAAAAGGATTTTAGTAAACCCTAGTTGTGTTCGGGGGGTGCTGGGGTTTCTGGCATCCCCATTTCAAGTTTCTGTGAAAAGTAGACATGATGCAACACTCTAATGCATGAACTAGCTAGGATGTGACAACTCACCCCCACTCTAAAGAATCTCGTCCCGAGATTTAGGATCCGTTGGGAAGAAGGTGGGGTACTCAAGTCAAAGACGATCCTCCCTTTCCCAAGTAGCTTCTTTCTCGGAATGGTGTGACCATTGAACCTTGAGAAACTTGACGTTTTGGCGTCGAGTGGTACGCTCGGCTTGATCAAGGATTCGAACGGGATATTCCCGATATGTGAGATTATCTTGGAGATCAAGCGCTTCGTGGTCCACTCCACGGATAGGATCCGAGAAGCAACGCCTGAGTTGAGAAACGTGGAAGACGTCATGAACCTTGGAAAGATGCGGAGGTAGTTCCAATTGGTAGGCAACTTCTCCTCGCTTGGCAAGAATGCGAAAGGGTCCAATGTAACGGGGAGCCAATTTGCCTTTGATACCGAATCGATGGGTTCCCTTTAAAGGAGTAACCCGAAGGTAAGCCTTCTCGTCAACCCCAAAAGTCATAGCCTTATGTTTGCGGTCATAATGGCTCTTTTGGCGAGATTGGGCTGTTTTCAATTTCTCACGAATAATGCGAACCTGCTCCTCTGCTTCCTGAATCATATCCGGGCCAAAGAGTTGTCTTTCCCCGGTTTCTGACCAGTTAAGAGGCGTTCGACATTTTCGTCCATAGAGAACCTCGAAAGGAGCTTTGCCCAAGCTAGCTTGATAACTATTGTTATAAGCGAACTCGGCGAATGGAAGGCATTTCTCCCAATCCATGCCGAAAGAGATGACAGAAGCTCGGAGCATATCCTCCAGAATTTGATTAACTCGTTCTACCTGACCACTTGATTGAGGGTGGAAGGCGGTGCTAAAGGAGAGACGAGTTCCCATAGCATTCTGGAAACTTTCCCAAAATCGAGAGGTAAAGAGACTTCCACGGTCTGAATTAATTTCCAATGGAACACCATGAAGAGACACTATTCGGGAGATGTACAAGTCAGCTAGCTGGCTCGCGGTTATACTCTCACGAACAGGTAGGAAGTGGGCTACTTTGGAAAGACGATCAACAACAACGAAGATAGCATTATTCCCTCTCTTGGTCCTGGGAAACCCGGTAATGAAATCCATACCGACTTTATCCCATTTCCATTCAGGAATAGCCAAAGGTTGAAGGGTGCCAGCAGGCCGTTGATGCTCTGCTTTAACACGACGACAGACGTCGCAATTAGCAATGTATTGAGCAATTTCTCTCTTCATCCTAGTCCACCAAAACCTCTGGCGTAGGTCTTGATACATTTTAGTACTACCGGGATGAATGGTGAGAGGAGATTCATGAGCTTCCTTAAGGATCAATCGCCTCAGGTTGCGTACCTTGGGAACCACTAGACGGTCTCCAAAGAACACAACACCTTGGTCATCAACGGAGAAACAATCCGCAACTCCTTTCTTGATGTTTCTCTTAATACAGGAGATTCCCGGATCTACCTTCTGAGCTTTGATGATCTGATCCGTAAGGGTAGGTTTCGCCACCAGGGTGGATAGAACCCTCGAGGAACAATGTGAAGGTTAAGCTTACAGAATTCCTCGTGGAGAAGTGGTTGACTTTGTTGTAACATCAAGTTGTTACAATAAGATTTACGGCTTAGCGCATCAGCCATGACGTTGGCTTTGCCCAGGGTGTAAGTTATTCCTAAGTCGTAATCTGTGATCAACTCGACCCAACGTCTTTGCCTGAGATTCAAATCCGGTTGGGTGAAAATATATTTCAGACTTTGGTGATCGGTGAAAATCTCGCAACGATTACCGAGAAGGTAATGTTGCCATGTCTTGAGTGCATGGACTACGGCTGCAAGCTCTAGATCATGTGTGGGATAATTATCCTCATGTGGACGCAACTGTCGGGAAGCGTAGGAAATCACATGACGATCTTGCATGAGTATGCAACCTAGTCCTTGTCGCGAGGCGTCGCAATAGATAACAAAGTCCTTAGAAAAATCTGGTGGTATGAGTACGGGAGCAGATGTCAGGCGTCTTTTCAGTTCCTGAAAGCTGAACTCGCACTGTGGGGTCCACTCGAACTTTTTATCTTTCTTGAGGAGTTCAGTTAGAGGTTTAGCAACCTTGGAGAAATTCTCGACGAAGCGGCGACAGTAGCTCGCTAAGCCAAGGAAACCCCGAACTTGCTTGACCGATTCAGGTGGAGTCCAGTCAAGGACAGCTTGAACTCGCTCGGGATTGACAGCAATACCCTTACCAGAGATTACATGGCCTAGATAGGTCACTTCTGGCAACCAGAATTCACACTTAGAGAATTTAGCATAAAGGCGATGCTCTCGAAGTTTCGTCAATACTAGTCTTAGATGCTCGGCATGTTCTTCCTCATTCTTGGAGTAGATGAGTATATCATCGAGGTATACTACGACGAACTTATCCAAATACTCCATGAAGATCGAGTTCATTAACCGAGAGCAGGTGGCTGGAGCATTGGTTAAACCGAAAGACATGACGGTGTACTCGTATTGGCCATAACGAGTAACAAAGGCCGTTTTAGGAATGTCCCCGTTCTTGATTTTTATTTGATGGTAGCCCAACCTCAAATCCATTTTAGAGAAGACTAAGGATCCAGCGAGCTGATCATACAGGTCATTGATCCTGGGGAGCGGATACTTGTTCTTGATAGTGACTAGGTTGACAGGTCGGTAATCTACAACCATCCGATCCGTACCATCCTTCTTCTTGACGAAGAGGACGGGGCAAGCCCACGGAGAAGAACTAGGACGGATGAAACCCTTTTTCAAGGACTCATCGAGTTGTTTCTTAAGCTCGGCTAGCTCTAGGGGTGCCATCTTATAAGGCCTTCTAGAGATTGGGACGGTTCCTGGAACAAGGTCTATCACGAACTCGACATCCCTGTCAGGTGGAATACCTGGCAGTTCTTCTGGGAAGACATCCGGGAAGTCACGGACTACCGGAACATCTTCAAGGTCTGGAAGAGGGTTGGCATTTAATGAGTAAAGCTGACGCTTAGACACTCGGGTCAGAACATTGACTGTCTTGCCTGACGGATGGGTGAGTTGAACAGTCCTAGTAGAGCAATCAATCTTAGCATAATGGGCTGACATCCAGTCCATACCCAAGATGATGTTTATGTCCGAGGACTTGAGAGCTATTAGTGATGCTAGGAAGACCAATCTGTCGACAAGAATTTCATTTCCATGGCTTATCCTAGAGGTTTGCCACTTAGAACCAGGGGTTTGGATTACCATGGAGGTGGGCATGTCACAAAATGTGGTGTTGTGCAATCGAGCATAGCTCTCAGAGATAAATGAATGAGATGCTCCAGTATCGAAAAGAACAGTTGCCGGATGGCAATTAACAAGGAGCGTACCAAGGATGACGTTGGGATCCTCATGAGTTTCTTCAGCTGAAACGTAGTTGACATGGCCACGTGCAGTGGTGGCTGGCTTGGCGTAGTAAGTCTTTCCTGCTGGCTTACCACGGCCAACGGACTGTCCAGGTTGATTGGGGTTGTTTCGGGGGCACTCGCGCAAATAGTGACCCGTTTCTCCACACTTGAAGCACGTCACAACATTGGGGCGTGGAGCAGCATTAGAAGCGGGGCCACCATAGACCTTGGGCGGTGCATACTGCTGGTTGGGGCGAGGCGCCTCAAAGGATGGCCTCGGAGTGAACCTAGGTGGCAGAGCAGTGTTCGCAATCCAGACCCGGCGCTTCTGAGATCCGGAGCCGGATGAGGAACCAAAATCGCGAGAGTGCTTGCATGAAGCGTCGTAGTCAGTCTGTCCTGTCTCAACACTGATGGCCTTATTGACCAATTTCTGGAAAGAGGTGCACTCGTGCAGACGAAGATCACGGCGAAGCTCGGGGCTAAGTCCCTTGCGGAACCTTGCCTGCTTCTTGGCGTCGGTGGATACCTCTTCAGGAGCATAGCGTGCTAAATTTCCAAACTCACGGCTGTATGCATCCACAGTCAGTCTGCCTTGGGTGAAGTTGCAGAATTCTTCCCGCTTACGATCTATGAGACCCTCCGGAATGTGATGCTCACAGAAAGCCTCACTGAATTCAGCCCAAGTAGTGATTTGGCCGGCTGGGCGCATAGCCTCAAAGTTTTCCCACCAGAGGCTAGCAGGGCCTTCGAGGTGATAGGCAGCGTAGGTAACCTTATCAGCTTCGGCTACATTGGCAGAACGTAGCTTATGGGTGATGCTGCGAAGCCAATCATCCGCATCGAGGGGCTCGACGGAATGGTTAAACTTCGGTGGGTACAACTTGATAAAGTCATTGATGGACACCAAGTCGTTCCTCTGATGACGTGCAGTATTCTGCTCAATTCGCTCTAGCAAGCGGTTAGTCTCACGCTTGTTTCTTTCTGCCTCCAGCATGACTTCGGCCAGAGAAGGCGGTTGAGGCAGATTCTCCCCCCTAACTGCATTGGCTTCACCCTGCGCCTGGACAGCAGGGTTGTTGCGGGTGTTGACCATCCTAGGAGAAACAAGATAACGGTTTAGACAAGGATGGCTAAATTTTGACAGGGAAATACGGAATGTAATGGATAACACGGAATGCAGAGATGATCATCAGTATGACATGGTAATATAGAAACATATATATATACCAATGGTCATACACACCATACATAGTTTAGTACAAGCCCAGGCTGGAGTGCAGCTACGATGAAAGACGATACATCTCATCAGAGGCATTCCAAGCTCCTATACATTATTTTTCTACACCTCCGAAACGTGATACACACCAAGTCGTATCCCACAAGACACGCAGGACTGTGGGGAATACAACTGTTACAATACTAGTGGAACTACCACCAACTCAGACGTCTCCGTAGTAATCTTCATAGAAATCACCGCCATGTCCTGGAAGCTGAACATGATCATCTGGAAACAGTCGGTCCTGTGGAGCTTGCGGTCCATAAGGACTCGGGTGTGGCCTTGGTCCAACAAACGGTGGCAGACGGGGTCCACGAGGAGGGGTGATGCCTCCTACATCACGCCATTCCATACATTCTGGCAGACCAGACCGCACGGGGTACAAGTCCCTCATGTCCATATACCCAGCCTGCACGGCAGGTGCAAACCGTGTCAGAGTGGCCCAATGATCAGAACGAGCATTAAAGAGCTCCATTCGCAAGGCACGATTCTCACGGTCCTTGTCCTCAAGCATCTCGGTGGTGGTGCGGAGTAGTGAATCCTCATGGGTAGGATCACAGTAGGTAGCCTGATAGTACCCTTGTGCCCCAGGGAGTGATGCTGGCATATAGCGGAAGTCAGTGTTCTGAAGCAAGGCAGTTCTAGCTCATATGATAGTCATCATTGAGTAAGCTGCGTCCTGCACGGACATCTCGATGGTAACCCCAAGTCCATAAGAGCAATGGAGGGGTTCAGTAGCTCCAGGATAGGAAGGGTAAATCCTGACTGTGCAAAAATATTGGCTTTGATTAAAGTCTCGAAACTGCTCCTCGACGGTATACTCGGGATACCATCGATAGCCTGTCTCAACCATCACTCGGACCAACATGGCCGTGTGACCAGGTACATCGAGGCACCGGGTCAGACGAACCACTTGATTCTGGGAACGGGTGGCCATCTGAAAGCACGAAATAATGCAAGGCATTAGAATTTCTAGGAGAATTCGGACAGCATAACGGCTGTAAATGCTCGGAAAAAGATTTGAGACATTCGCAACAGTTTGCAAAACCACTCAACAACATCATATCAAGGTTCTGGGTCAACCGACAACATACTAAAGGTAGTAGAAACTGAACCGAAGCATGGAACCAACAATCCTATAAGTTACTACGGATTAGTAACACGTGAACCTGATAGAGAGAAGAGAGCCTAGTCCTTAACCCACGTAGAATGAGAAGAGAATGACTCAGATCAGAGGGCATAAGGTAAAGGAGTAAAAGCGCCTTACGTTCCCTCCCACAATCAATCCCCCTACATATAACTAAAGCATTTCTAGACTCGACATCGACCAGTTTGGCTTAACGCACCTACAAGCAATCCGGCTCTGATGCCAACGCTGTCAGGACCCCGATTCTAAGTCACACTGATCTAGCCTCTAACACCTCATATCACAATGCAGCCTCACGCACGGTACTCCCACGGGTGTCGCCCTACCATGGCCCGGGACCGTTTGCGCCTTTTGGCTCACGTATATGACAATGTCGCTAGCATCCATATGACAGAGAACCCGGGCCGACATGGCTAGTCGTGAACCCAAAGCGGCACTAACGTATGGGAACAGGCATACATGAATCAACATCGAACGTGTCGGTCAGCAGCGTGTGAATCCGGGCTGTAGCACTGGGCTAACAGGACTCCGGGAACCCGGGCTGTAGCAGGCTAGGCAGGACTCCGGATGTCACCGCGTGACATTTCCCCGAAGGGACAGACACAGGAACGATATGAAACACATGCCGGCCAGTCAAGTGTCCAGAGCAGTAGTGCTGGGCTAGCAGGACTCCGGTGAACCGGGCTGTAGCGGACTACTATGGCTCAAGGAGGCACTAGACTACATTTCCCCATAAGAGAGGCTGCCAAGGATAAACAACTAGATTGTCGGATCCCACACATACCAAGCATTTCAATCATACACACAATATGCTCGATATGTGTAAATACAACATGGCATCACAACAAAACTCTACAACTCAAAGTACTTTATTTAAAGGGCTCCAGAGAGCCTTACATAACATGTTCATACAGATAGGGGTCACATGACCCGACACTCAAGTCATACAATCATACAAACACATGCGGAAGCAACTTGTCTGGGTACAGACACTAGAAAGAAAGAAGGCTTGACGAAGCCTGTCTATCTACGTAGGCCCTTCACAAGCCTAGATCACCACCTGGGTGGCAAGTCACTCGTCGTCCTCGAGTTCTACATAGAACCCATCGGAAGGGGCGGTGTTGTCGTCTGAAAACAGTAATTGAAGCAACATGAGTACAAAGGTACTCAGCAAGTCTTACAACAGATCCTACTATACATGCACATTCTCAAGAAGGTAGTGGAGTTATTGCAGCAAGCCAGCTTTGACTCTTGGCTAAGCTATCCTACGAGACACCACTTGTAAAATAGTTTTCGCACACGAGTCCACTAATCACCATCTCAATACTCCACCGTGGATCCTCCCTCGTCATCCCACGAGAGAGCCATCCGCAGTACTCACACTTATCTTGAGGCTTTTAGTGGTATCCATTTACTTGTCTATGAACTGCATAAGCGACCAAGTAGTCCTTTACCCCGGACGCGGCAATTCGAATAGTTTTATACCCTGCAGGGGTGTACTTCGTCACACACACTCTCACCACTTACCGTCGCTACACGACATGTACTCGGCAACCTTCAAGCGGAAGCCCAACGTGGGTGTCGGCCACAGCCTACCTAAACACTCAAGTCTCTAGTCTAGGTTTATCGCCTATTCAGGTTCCATCCGCAGGGAGTCCGGCCGAGGTTTCCACATACGGCCCCAAACGATGTGTGCAGGGTTCCCGGACACCAAACGGGCGACTCGGTACACCATGCCACGAGCCTACCGCATCACAGCCCACCCCTTGGTCAGCGCTGTCCACGGCCTCCAGCTTAGTACAAACACCAGAAACTACGTGCAACTCCTGGACAGAGGACAAGGGTGATTAAGAAGCCGAGGGGGTCCATTGATTTCGGGCCCAATGCGTGGTAGTAGCTGAATCTTAAATCACGCATACAGATCTCAGTTCTTAGGGACGGTCTCAATGAAACAACCCACCATGTACTCCTACATGGCCTCCCATCGATACCTTTACCAAATCGTATTCAACACCTCACTCTCATTACCAACACACGCTTTCACTCTAGTTCATCACCCTGATGAGCCAGACCTGACACGACTCTAAGCGTAGCAAGCATAGCATTGTAGGAACACAACATGGCTCAATCAACTCCTACACATGCTAGTGGGTTTCATCTAGTTACTGTGGCAATGACAGGTCATGCAAAGGAAAGTGGGTTCAACTACCGCAACACACAACAGTTTGAATCACGTTGTCTTAATGCAGTAAATGAGAGCAGAAGCGAGAAGATGGGTTTTGTATCGAAATGATCAATGGGTTGCTTGCCTGACGGAGTAGTGGTGGGATACTGCCCTTCAGTTGGATACTCGTGAATATCCTCGGAGGCAGGACCTACCACGATGAACACAACGAAGGACAATCAATACCAAGCAAAGTGCAACAATATAATGCATGCATGAGACATGGCAAAATGGATGTATTGGGCTAATGCAACTAAAACCAGATGGGTTTGGACTATTTTGGATCAAAGATTCAAATTCCAAGTTCATATGTGGCCCTTTTTAGTGCTTTATCTTGTTCTGCATTAAACAGTAGGTTAATTTTCTTAAACATGCATGAAACCAGTACAGATGGATAGAATGGATTTTTCTGATCATTTTTCATATTTAAATCTTTTCATTCTGAGCTATAGATTATTTTCTATGATTTTTTGAAGTTTGTGATATTTTCTGGAATTTCCTGTATAGAAATAATTCCAGTAATTAAATTACTTATTACGTCAGCAGTGTGTCATGATGACGTCAGCGGTCAACGGGGTCGTCCAGGTCAAACCTGACGTGTGGGTCCCCTGTGTCAGTGTCACTGTTAGATAATTAAACTAATTAGAATTAACTTAAATCTAACCTAGGTTAATTAGCAGGCGGGCCCCACTTGTCATTGACCCACGGGAGGTCAAACCCCTGGTCAACTGGGCGGAAGCGCCGGCGTTTAGCCGCCGGCGAGGCCAGACGCGGCGGTGGGGTGCGGGATCCGTGCTCCGGTGACCAAATGGGCGGCGGAGAGCATCTACACGCAGCTGGGAACGAGCCGCATCGATTGGTGGTGGTGGTGGAGCTCGGGGTCGCCGGAATCGATGCCGGCGACGAGCTGTGCGGCTGCCGGGGTACGGGTGTAGTCGAACCCGTCGCTAGAGAGCACGGCGAGGGGCGTGCGATGGTGCTACGGGCTCCTGGCGATGCAGTGAAGCTAACGGCCATGGTGGTGCGACTGTTGGATGGCCGGAGCCTCGTCGGCGACGAGCTCGGCGGCGACGCGTGCGGGTGAGCTACGTGCAGTTGCTACGGAGCTCGAGAGGGAGAATGGAGAGGATAGGGAGGTGGCCAGGCTCACGGTGGTTGCGACGGAGCGGACGGCGAGATCGGGGGCGAACTGCTGCGGTGGTGACGGCGGAGGGGATCTCCGGCGGTGGGCGGTGAAGGCGAGGTCGGAGCAATGGCTTCGGGGCAAGCGGGCGCTCGGGGCTCGACTTGCTCGAAGGAGAAGGCGACGGCGGAGCTGCTGGACACGGTCAGGTGACGCGGAGACGGCGGTGGCTACGGCTACGCCGGCGAGGTGGCAGCGGCTCCTTCGGCCATGGCGAGAGAGAGCGAGGGAGAGGCGATGGGGGCGAATGGAGGTGTCCAGGGGCTCGGGGGCGCGACGTGGAGGTCGTCCAGCTCGTCCACGGGCGAGGCGGCAAGCAGGTGGCGCTGTGGCGAGCTCGCGCACGCCGGCGTCACCTCTGTGCCTGCTCTGGCGGGAGCAAGCAGCTGACTGGCCATGGGCCAGCACAGTGCTGGGCCGCCAGGTGGGCTGCCAGGTAAGTTTCTTCTCTGCTTTCTGTTTTCCTTTTTATTTGTTTCTGTTCTGTGTTTTGAAATAGTAGAAATACTATTCCATTTAGGAAAATCCTGAAAATATTCAGAGGCACATTTGAAAATATTCTCAACAGCCTAAAAATACCTTCAAGATTATTTGGGCATTTTAAAATATTTATAGGATTTAAATTGCCCAAATGCAAATACTTGGCTTGGTGCAAAAATCTAGAATGGCCTCCAAAAATATGAAACCATTTTTGGCAGAGGTTTTAGCCAGGACCAAAGATGGTGAACATTTATGGAGGGCATTTCAGGTTCATTGAAAAGGATTTTAGTAAACCCTAGTTGTGTTCAGGGGGGTGCTGGGGTTTCTGGCATCCCCATTTCAAGTTTCTGTGAAAAGTAGACATGATGCAACACTCTAATGCATGAACTAGCTAGGATGTGACACCGGATGGGTCGAGAGATAAAGATTCATATATAGGATGATAGTATTTGGACACTGGAAGTGTTGCGGGGGTACCGGGTACGTATCGGGTCACCGGAAGGGGTTCCGGGCAACCCCGGGCAAGCTATATGGACTTAATGGGCCAAGAGTGGGACAAACCAGCCCCAAAAGGGGCTAGTGCGCCCCCTATAGGCCGAATAGGAGGAGAAGGAAAGGAAGGGAAGGGAGAAGGAAAGGGGAGGATTCGGCCTCCCCCTTTCCTTCCCCTCCCCCCTCTCTTTCCTTCCCCCTCCGATGGCTATGGAAGGGGGGAGGCCGACTTGGAGGGGGCGCCCAAGTAGGATTACTCCTACTTGGGGCGCCCCTTGCAACCCCTCTCCCTCTCCCACCTATATATATGTGGGGGGGCACCGCTAGAACACACAACATTGATTCCTAGACGTGTGCGGCATCCCCCTCCATAGTTTACGCCTCCGGTCATATTGTCGTAGTGCTTAGGCGAAGCCCTGCGCGGATCACTTCACCATTACCGTCACCACGCCGTCGTGCTAACGAAACTCTCCCTCGGCACTTTGCTGGATCAAGAGTTCGAGGGACGTCATCGCGTTAAACATGTGCAGAACTCGGAGGTGTCGTACGTTTGGTACTTGATCGGTCGGAACGAGAAGAAGTTCATCTACATCAACCGCGTTGTCAATCGCTTCCGCTTTCGGTCTACGAGGGTACGTGGACACACTCTCCCCCTCTCGTTGCTATGCATCTCCTAGATAGATCTTGCGTGAGCGTAGAATTTTTTTGAAATTGCATGCTACGTTCCCCAACAAATCCGCATGCTGTCCGTCGACCACCTTCGGCTTCAGATTAAAAACCTTGAGCCATAAGCCGAAGTGTGGCGAGATGCGGAGAAGAGCCACACAAACAATGATGAACGCCGATATGTGGAGGAAGGAATTTGGGGCTAGATCGTGGAAATCTAGCCCATAGTAGAACATAAGGCCTCGGACGAGGGCTGAAGGGGAAACCCTAGACCTCGAAGGAAATGAGGGATAATACAACCCTCTCGCCAGGCTTCGGCGTGCGGATGACCTGATCTTTCCCAGGAAGCCTATGCGCGATGTCCGTGGATAGATAGCTAGCCCGCGTTCCGGAGCTCTTTGATGTCCTTCTCGGGGACGGAGGAGACCTCCCACTTGCCCTTGGAACCGGATCCGACCATGCCTGGGGAGGGTGCTGGCGGTGGGAAAGATTGAAGTTTTGGGTGCTAGAGCTCAAAGGAGGGAAGGCAGGAGCTAGAAGAAGGCGTGGGGAAACAAGGAGGAATTTTTACCCTCTTCTAGGCAGTGAAACACCAAACGCCCCCCCCCCCCCTCTCAAGCCTTAAAACTCGCCTGTTCCCAAAGAGATCGTGCGAAAGGCGCGGTTGGATTACCCAAACCCGTATTGATGAGAATCCCGCAATGGGCTGGCACGATCTCTATTTTGACAAGACGTGCCAATGGAGGATAAGCATCGAAGCGTGAAATGGGAGGCGTAAAACGGTTCGAAATGTTAAGGAGCCAAGTGTGACACTTCACCGGAAAAATTGTCAGTATAAGACATTGTTTTATTTTGACATATTTCCTTCGCGGCTAAGGGTTGTATTAATTATACAGAGCCGGATATAGTTCCTCTGTGCAGGGAGTTACCTTAAAGTATTCAGGAGAAGGAACCCGCCTTGCGACGCCGAAGACAATCCGTGTGCCGAACACATCATCATCGAAGACTGGTTCAGGGGCTACTGAGGGAGTCCTGGATTAGGGGGCCCTCGGGTGTCCGGACTATTTGATATGGGTCGGACGGATGGGCTGTGAAGATAAAAGTAGAAGACCTTTCCCCCGTGTCCGGGTAGGACTCTTATATGCGTGGATGGAAAGTTTGATGTCCGGATATGTTATTTCCTTCCCCTGCAAACCGACTCTGTATAACCCTAGGCCTCTCCGGTGTGTATATAAACCGGGGAGGTTTAGTCCGTAGGGGCTATTAGAATTCTCATAGGCTAGACAACTAGGGTTTAGCCATTACGATCTCGAGGTAGATCAACTCTTGTAACCCATATACTCACTGAATATAATCAAGAAGGATGTAGGGTTTAACCTCCTTTAAGAGGGCCCGAACCTGGGTAAACATCGTGTCCCCATCATCCCTTGTTACTATCGATCCTCAGACACACAGTTCGGGACCCCCTACCCGAGATATGTCGGTTTTGACACCGACAACTACCACGCTATATTTAATTGCAAACCTGTTCACACCGATCAAAACCTAAACGGTTTCCCACTTAGGAGCGTATTAGTACTCGGTTATAAATACTACTACTCCAAGATGACTGCACTTTCCTCCTCAACTCCTCATCCACAAAAACAAACAAGTCATTCATCATCGTTCCCTTGCGTCTGCCATGGCCAACGTGAGTTCTGGGTCGAGAGATTGCCACCAAGGAGAGGCGAGCATGGAAGCGGAAGCACGAGAGATGTCCTGCCTCGCTGTGAAAGCAGCAGACATGTCCTGCCGCACGGCCATAGCAGCATAGAGGTCCCGCCGCGCCGCCGAAGCAGCACGAAGGTCCCGCCGCGCCGTCGATGCAGCAGACTAGTCCGGCCGCGCTGCAGAAGCAGCAGAGATGTCCCGTCGCGCTGCGAATGCAGCAGAGATGTCCTCCCGCGCCGCGGCGGCCTGGGAAAATGTCTCACGGGCAGGCGAGGACTCTTACAGACGCATGGATGCGATCATCCATAGCTAGATGGATCAGATCTCCGGCTGGGCAAGGTTGCAGGACACATGAAAGCCTCGTTTGAACAGGCTACCAGTGTCATTTGGCAACTAAATGAGAGAAATGCGAAGCTCCGGGCCGAGCGCGACCTGCTGAGGGCGAAGATCGTCGGAAGTGCGGAGCAGTAGGAGGAGACCACTGCCTTGTTGAACAGGACCAGCATCATCATCGAGAAACTTATGGACGAGAATGCCATGTTGCGCATCAAGCGTAAAAGGCTGGTGGAGGAATCCGTGGATGCTCTCAAGTAGCATCTTGAGGACACGAAAGAGCTCATCGCCGCTTGCCGCGGAGACTAGTGCTCGTGGCCTGCAGCAACGCATCAAGAAACTAGATATCAGCGAGCCAGATCATTGTCTTCCTTCTTCTTTTGCCCTTGTGTATTTCTGGCATTGCCGCATGTGGCTTTTTTAATTATGTTCCTAAATATGTAAGTCAATTATTATCCACTGTCATCGTCCTTATATTCATCAATCTTCCTATAAGTCGCAGTTGATGCTATGTAGGTCCGTCAGATCTTACATCAAGATCCGTGCAAAACTTTCTTTTCAGATTTTCTTTTCTCTCTCTTAAATCTCAGTCCAGTGAGACATAGCCACACCATGAAACAGGGGATCGGGCACCATTAATGGAGATGTTGGGAGGGAGGTGCGTGGCGGATAGAGGTCAAAGGGATCTCCTCCCGATGAGCATGCGTAGGGGTCTGATCGCACGCCTCCCGTACTCAAATAGCTACCCCGCACGGCACCTCCTAGCCAATAAAAAAGGGGACGCGTGGCGGCACGTAATTGGTAAGTAGAACACCCACGGTTTCAATAATACTTGTGTTTCCGATTTGTAATGTGACAGCACTTGTTCCAAAATGACTTTGTTGATTGTTACTGTGTGCGCCTTCGCAAATCAGACAGAAAAAATACCACATCATGTTGGTGCCATGTCATGACACCATGCCAAGTTTCATGATTTTCAGGCGAGTTTTGGATTTACGGGAATTTTAAAACCAAGTTTCTCGATGTTTCTGACCGAGCCAAGACGCCCAGATGTTTGAATTCCATTCCCACTTCTTCCATGGGACCTAGAAGTTCGCCCAAGTACACATAAATGATTTTCCAACTAACTTTGGCGCACTAGAGAATGCGCTTGTACTTCAAATTTGAATTATGTGCATTAAATGCCTGGAAATGAATTAATGTATCAAAAGGCCAAACAAACCCAGAATAATTCCAAAATTTAGCACGAAACTCCTATTTGGTCTAAGATGCCTGTGTAAAAAAATCAAGGCGGGAGAAGGCAGTGCATGTCGTTTCGCACACGGAGGTGACACGTTCCCTCTCGGAACCATGAGCCTTCTTGAGAGAAGCTCCGGTTTGCAAGAAGCTTATGTCGGTGTCAAAACCGGCAGATCTCGGGTAGGGGGTCCCAAACTGTGTGTCCGAAGATCGATAGTAACAAGGGACGATGGGGAAGATCTTCACGGCCCATTAGTCCGGCCCATATCAAATAGTCCGAACACCCGAGGACCCCCTAATCCGGGACTCCCTCAGTAACCCCTGAACCAGTCTTCGATGACGATGTGTCCGGCACGCGGATTGTCTTCGGCGTCGCAAGGCAGGTTCCTTCTCCTGAATACTTTAAGATAACTCCCTACACAAAGGAACTATATCCGGCTCTGTATAATTAATACAACCCTTAGCCATGACGGCAATATGTAAAAATAAAACAATGTCTTTTACTGACAACTTTTTCGATGAAGCATCACACTTGGCTCCTTAACATTTCGAACCGTTTTCACGCCTCCCGTTTCGTGTTTCGAGGCTTATCCTCCATTGGCACGTCTTGTCAAAACAGACATCGTGCCCGCCCATTGCGGGATTCTCATCAATACGGTTTTGGATAATCCAACCGCGCCTTTCGCATGATCTCTTTGGGAACAGGCGAGTTTTAAGGCTTGAGAGGGGGGCATTTGGTATTTCACTGCCTATCAGAGGGTAAAGATTCCTCCTTTTTTCCCCACGCCTTGTTCTAGCTCCTACCTTCCCTCCTCTGAGCTCCA
Source organism: Aegilops tauschii subsp. strangulata (assembly GCF_002575655.3). NCBI lineage: Eukaryota > Viridiplantae > Streptophyta > Magnoliopsida > Poales > Poaceae > Aegilops > Aegilops tauschii. The sequence continues at coordinate 148,010,841 of NC_053040.3, read as the reverse complement.
GCACCCAAAACTTCAATCTTTCCCACGGCCACCACCCTCCCCAGCCATGTCCGGATCCGGTTCCAAGGGAAAGTGGGAGGTCTCCTCCGTCAGCGAGAAGGACATCAAAGAGCTCCGGAACGCGGGCTATCTGTCCACGGACATCGTGCATAGGCTTCCTGAGAAAGATAAGGTCGTCCCCACACCAGAGCCTGGCGAGAGGGTTGTATTTATCCCTCATTTCCCCCGAGGTCTAGGGTTTCCCCTTCACCCCTTCGTCCGATGCCTCATGTTCTACTATGGGCCAGATTTCCATGATCTAGCCCCAAATTCCTTCCTCCACATATCGGCGTTCATCATCGTTTGCGAGTCTCTTCTCCGCATCCCTCCACACTTCGGCTTATGGCTCAAGGTTTTTAATCTGAAGCCGAAGGTGGTCGATGGATAGCATGCAGATTGTGGCGGAGCCATGGTGAGCAAGCTCCCCAACACCGTCTGGCCCAAAGGGGCATTTGTGGAGACAGTCAAGGTGTGGCAGCAGGAGTGGTTCTACATCACCGAACCCCGCGACGCCAACTGGGCGGCCACACCCAACTTCAGATCCGGACCCCCCACGAGACTCACCTCATGGACCACCAAGGGCCTTGACTGGGGGTCCCAATCGGAGGTGCAGGTGCTACAAAAGCGCATCTCCAATATGTTGGGCAAAAATGCCAGTCTCAGCGACGTGATTCAAGTGATGCTCTTCCGCCGCATTCTTCCCTGCCAACTCCGGGCCTCCCCCATGTTGAAGTTCAATCTAGCGGATCTGCGGACCTTGTAGCGCTTCTTCGGCACCACGCACGAAGACATATGGAAGCAGCTATTCAGGGCCCAGAAGAATTGGCCAAATAAGACCAAAGACGTTGGACTCGATATCGAGAACCCGGCCTCAGAGGTAAGCATAACCCTTATGAAGACTTGTTCGGTTAGTACGTCGAACATAATCAAGATCATATTTTCCGTCTTTTGTACAGGGTTGGACGGCTAAGGTGGAGCAGATCAATTGTCCCGGCGCCGCTGCCTGAGAACCCAGCCACACTCCAGCTGACGGAGATGCTGGTCCCGGCACCCTATCAGGCGCCGGAGAAAAAGGCCAAGAAGAAGAAGGGCAAGGAGGCCAAGGGCGGGCCCTGCCACAAAGGCCCTTCGGACACAGTGTCCGGAGAGACCGAAGCCCTCTCCTCCCATGAGAGAGATGAGGAGGAAGAGGAAGAGGAGGTGGAAAGCGACTCCCCCCGTAAGGGGAAGAAAAAGAAGAGGGCGGCCTCCGAAGACCCGAAGGGGGAGGCCCCCAAGAGAGGGAAGATGACCCTCCCGGGCAGTTCGGACTCAGAGTCCGAACTGGTCTCCAAAAAACCTCCCAGGGTGAAGCCCCTGGCCGAGTCGTAAGTATTCAAGAACTTATATGTTTATCTTCGGCCTTCCTATCTCCATTATGTAAGTTATTTTGTTATTTTGCCTCTCAGCCCTCCACGCGAGCTTCCGAACACTCCGTTATTGGAGGGGAACTCTCTGCCACCCGAGATGGCAGAGAGCGAGACGCCGCCACGAGCCCCCTCGCCTGTCACCCTGGATGACACCGAGGTGTTATCCCGAAGGACCTCTCTTGGTCGAGGGGGTGCGGACGAGGATGTCGAGAAAGCGCCCGAGGTAAATACCTTGGTCACCGAAGACCTAGGGGAGGCAACCCCTATGACAACCGACGGTGGGGACCCCCAACAATCCGGGCCCCAGCCGGACACCATTCCGGAGACCAATGTGGCTCGAGGATCGAGTGAACAGCCCCCTTTGAAAGAGGGGGGAGGAGCATCAGCTCCGTCGGCGACCTCCACTAATCCTGAGGCGCCGAACACTCTAAAGGAAGCACTGCAACATGCTTCCATCGTGGAGGAGCACCGCACCTTGATGGGTGCGGTGGTGGAGAAGGTTCAGTCTGCAAAAAGCGGACTGAACAAAGACTTCACCAGCCTACTGGCAGGCTTTGAGGTATGCGACGTAATGTCCTAGACATTTTTGTTTCATATAGAGGAATATACCTGTGTATAGACAGTAGCCCCTGGGGCTCTGTCCAGTTTGAAAGAAACCGGACAGAGGATCCACATAGTATTCGGGAGAGTTAACGTACTGCTCTGTTGTTGCAACAGGCTTCCCTATTGGCGGCAACCGCCCAGGCCGCACAAGTTTCTGAACTTAATCGGAAGCTTAAGGTGGCCAATGAAGAAATCGACCGGATTAACAAGCGGTTTGATGAGACGCAAGGTATGCACATAGTGTTAAAAGCTTAGTTGTATATCAGAAGTGATAGTTATATTCAGAGATTAACTCATGCAATGCTTTGATTATGAGCATAGTTGGTGTAGCCAAGGTCGAGACCCTCAAAGGTGCCCTTGCCCAGGCCAAGAAAGAGGCGGAGGCAAATAAGGAAGCCGCTGACAAAGCGGCCGCAGAACTGAAGACCGAGTAGGCCGCCCGCCGCCAACACGAAGCTCGGGTAGCCGAAGTTGAGCAGGAGCTGAAAGATGCCATCGGCAAATGCAAGGATTTGGAGGAGAAGGCATCGGCCCAGTCGACCGAACTCGCCAAGGCTTTCAATGATGCCAAGGCGGCACGGGTCGAATCCCAAAGTGCTCGCGAGGAGATCCATCAGGCGAAGCAGATAGCGCCTGGTAAGGCCTTTCTTTTGCAGAGTATTTTTGGAGGTCAGAGGTATGCTTTGCTCACACGAGTGTGGAGTTCTCCAGACACGTTTGCGGATCTTCTGAGGAGTGCCGCTGATGCCGCACAGTTCTTCCAAGCCCAGGAGGGGAACTCGACCGAGAAGCTGTTCTGGTTGCAATTTCTCGCGCCGGAGCATCCAATGCCTCTAAACGACCAGCTGAAGCAGCTCATGGAGCTGCATAGGGTGGCGGGCTTGGCCATGAAGGACTTAATAGTCCAACTCTGGCCGGCCGAACCTATTCCCAGTAGCTACTTTGGTTTGGTGAAGCGGCTTGTCGATGCACGGCCCTGAATCGATGCTATAAAGCGTTTGGCCTGCATAGAGGGTGCTCAGATGGCCTTTGCTACCTCTTGAGCACTGCGTTGGTTTTCCCTTGAAGAGGAAAGGGTGATGCAGCAAAGTAGCATAAGTATTTCCCTCAGTTTTTGAGAACCAAGGTATCAATCCAGTAGGAGGCCACGCACGAGTCCCTCGCACCTACACAAACAAATAAATCCTCCCAACCAACGCGATAAGGGGTTGTCAATCCCTACACAGTCACTTACGAGAGTGAGATCTGATAGATATGATAAGATAATATTTTTGGTATTTTTATGATAAAGATGCAAAGTAAAGGAAGTAAAACAAAAACGGCGCCAGAAATAGCTTGTTGTCGGGAGATTAATATGATGGAAAATAGACCTGGGGGCCATAGGTTTCACTAGTGGCTTCTCTCAAGAGCATAAGTATTACGGTGGGTGAACAAATTACTGTTGAGCAATTGATAGAATTGAGCATAGTTATGAGAATATCTAGGTATGATCATGTATATAGGCATCACGTCCGAGACAAGTAGACCGACTCCTGCCTGCATCTACTACTATTACTCCACACATCGACCGCTATCCAGCATGCATCTAGAGTATTAAGTTCATAAGAACAGAGTAATGCTTTAAGCAAGATGACATGATGTAGAGGGATAAACTCATGCAATATGATATAAACCCCATCTTGTTATCCTCGATGGAAACAATACAATACGTGCCTTGCTGCCCCTACTGTCACTGGGAAAGGACACCGCAAGACGGAACCCAAAGCTAAGCACTTCTCCCATTGCAAGAAAGATCAATCTAGTAGGCCAAACCAAACTGATAATTCAAAGAGACTTGCAAAGATAACCAATCATACATAAAAGAATTCAGAAGATTCAAATATTGTTCATAGATAAACTTGATCATAAAACCACAATTCATCAGTCTTAACAAACACACCGCAAAAGAAGATTACATCGAATAGATCTCCACGAGAGAGGGGGAGAACATTGTATTGAGATCCAAAAAGAGAGAAGAAGCCATCTAGCTAATAACTATGGACCCGAAGGTCTGAGGTAAACTACTCACACATCGTCGGAGAGGCTATGGTGTTGATGTAGAAGCCCTCTGTGATCGATGCCCCCTCCGGCGGAGCTCCGGAACAGGCCCCAAGATGGGATCTCACGGGTACAGAAGGTTGCGGTGGTGGAATTAGGTTTTTGGCTCCGTATCTGGTAGTTTGGGGGTACGTAGGTATATATAGGAGGAAGGAGTACGTCGGTGGAGCAACAGGGGGCCCACGAGGGTGGAGGGCGCGCCCAGGGGGGTAGGCGCGCCCCCCTACCTCGTGCCCTCCTGGTTGATGTCTTGACGTAGGGTCCAAGTCCTTTGGATCATGTTCGTTCCAAAAATCACGTCCCGAAGGTTTCATTCCGTTTGGACTCCGTTTGATATTCTTTTTCTGTGAAACTCTGAAATAGGCAAAAAAAGCAATTCTGGGCTGGGCCTCCGGTTAATAGGTTAGTCCCAAAAATAATATAAAAGTGTATAATAAAGCCCAATAATGTCCAAAACAGAATATAATATAGCATGGAACAATAAAAAATTGTAGATACGTTGGAGACGTATCAAGCATCCCCAAGCTTAATTCCTACTCGTCCTCGAGTAGGTAAATGATAGAAACAGATTTTTTGATGTGGAATGCTACTTGGCATAATTTCAATGTAATTCTTCTTAATTGTGGTATGAATATTCAGATCCGAAAGATTCAAGACAAAAGTTTAATATTGACACAAAAATAATAATACTTCAAGCATACTAACTAAGCAATTATGTCTTCTCAAAATAACATGGCCAAAGAAAGTTATCCCTAGAAAATCATATAGTCTGGCTATGCTCTATCTTCACCACACAAAATATTTAAATCATGCAGAACCCCGATGACAAGCCAAGCAATTGTTTCATACTTTTGACGTTCTCAAACTTTTTCAATCTTCACGCAATACATGAGCATGAGCCATGGACATAGCACTATATGTGGAATAGAATGGTGGTTGTGGAGAAGACAAAAAAAGGAGAAGATAGTCTCACATCAACTAGGCGTATCAATGGGCTATGGAGATGCCCATCAATAGATATCAATGTGAGTGAGTAGGGATTGCCATGCAACGGATGCACTAGAGCTATAAGTATATGAAAGCTCAACAAAAGAAACTAAGTGGGTGTGCATCCAACTCGCTTGCTCACGAAGACCTAGGGCATTTTGAGGAAGCCCATCATTGGAATATACAAGCCAAGTTCTATATTCCCACTAGTATATGAAAGTGATATCATAGGAGACTCTCTATCATGAAGATAATGGTGCTACTTTGAAGCACAAGTGTGGTAAAAGGATAGTAACATTGTCCCTTCTCTCTTTTTCTCTCATTTTTTTTATTTGGCCCTTTTCTTCTTCTTTTTTATGTCCTCTTTTTTATTTTCTTTTTAATTTTTCGTCCAGTGTCTCATCCCAACTTGAGGGGGAATCATAGTCTCCATCATCCTTTCCTCACTTGGGACAATGCTCTAAAAAATGATGATCATCACACTTTTATTTACTTACAACTCAACAATTACAAGTCAATACTTAGAACAAAATATGACTCTATGTGAATGCCTCCGGCGGTGTACCGGGATATGCAATGAATCAAGAGTGACATGTATGAAAGAATTATGAATGGTGGCTTTGCCACAAATACAATGTCAACTACATGATCATGTGAAGCAATATGACAATGATGGAGCGTGTCATAGTAAACGGAACGGTGGTAAGTTGCATGGCAATATATCTCGGAATGGCTATGGAAATGCCATAATAGGTAGGTATGGTGGCTGTTTTGAGGAAGGTATATGGTGGGTGTATGATACCGGCGAAACGTGCGAGGTATTAGAGAGGCTAGCAATGGTGGAAGGAGGAAAAGTGCGTATAAACCATGGACTCAACATTAGTCATAAAGAACTCATATACTTATTGCAAAAATCTACAAGTTATCAAAGTTATGCACATGCTCCTAGGGGGATAGATTGGTAGGAAAAGACCATCGCTCGTCCCCGACCGCCACTCATAAGGAAGACAATCAATAAATAAATCATGCTCCGACTTCATCACATAACGGTTCACCATACGTGCATGCTACGGGAATCACTAACTTTAACACAAGTATTTCTCAAATTCAAAACTACTCAACTAGCATGACTCAATATAACCATCTTCATATCTCAAAACAATTATCAAGCATCAAACTTCTCATAGTATTCAACACACTCATAAGAATTTTTCTTTTTTCTTTACTAATCTTGAATGCCTATTATTGTTAAAGCAAACTACCATGCTGTTTTGTAGGACTCTCAAAATAATATAAGTGAAGCATGAGAGATCAATAGTTTCAATAAAGCAAAATCACCACCGTGCTCTAAAAGATATAAGTGAAGCACTAGAGCAAAAACTATATAACTCAAAAGATATAAGTGAAGCACATAGAGTATTCTAATAATTTCCGAATCATGTGTGTCTCTCTCAAAAGGTGTGTACAGCAAGGATGATTGTGGTAAACTAAAAAGCAAAGACTCAAATCATACAAGACGCTCCAAGCAAAACACATATCATGTGGTGAATAAAAATATAGCTCCAAGTAAAGTTACCGATGGAAGTAGACGAAAGAGGGGATGCCTTCCGGGGCATCCCCAAGCTTTGGCTTTTGGGTATCCTTAGATTATCTTGGGGTGCCATGGGCATCCCCAAGCTTAGGCTCTTGCCACTCCTTGTTCCATAATCCATCAAATCTTTCACCCAAAACTTGAAAACTTCACAACACAAAACTCAGCAGAAAATCTCGTAAGCTCCGTTAGCGAAAGAAAACAAAAGACCACTTCAAGGTACTGTAATGAACTCATTCTTTATTTATATTGGTGTTAAACCTACTGTATTCCAACTTCTCTATGGTTTATAAACTATTTTACTAGCCATAGATTCATCAAAATAAGTAAACAACACACGAAAAACAGAATCTCTCAAAAACAGAACAGTCTGTAGTAATCTGTAACTAACGCAAACTTATGGAACTCCAAAAATTCAGCCAAAATAGGAAGACCTAGAAAATTTGTTTATTGATCAGCAGCAATTGGAATCAATATTTTATCACGTTCTTGTGATTTTTAAAAATTATTTTCGTGAACAGAAAGTTTCTGAAATTTTCTGCAAGATCAAATAACTATCATCCAAGAAGATCCTATAGGTTAAACTTGGCACAAACACTAATTAAAACATAAAAACACATCTAACCAGAGGCTAGATCAAAGATTTATTCCTAAACAGAAGCAAAAATCAAAAAACTAAAAATAAAATTGGGTTGCCTCCCAACAAGCGCTATCGTTTAACGCCCCTAGCTAGGCATAAAAGCAAGGATAGATCTAGGTATTGCCATCTTTGGTAGGCAATCCATAAGTGGATCTCATGATAGATTCATATGGTAATTTTATTTTCTTTCTAGGGAAGTGTTCCGTTCCTTTATTTAATGGAAATTGGAATATGATATTCCCTTCCTTCATATCAATAATTGCACCAATCGTTCTAAGGAAAGGTCTACCAAGAATAATAGGACATGAAGGATTGCAATCGATATCAAGAACAATAAATCTACGGGCACATAGTTCCTATTTGCAACAATAAGAACATCATTAATTCTTCCCATAGGTTTCTTAATTGTGGAATCCGCAAGGTGCAAGTTTAGAGAGCAATCATCAAATTCACGGAAACCTAGTAAATCGCATAAAGTTTTTGGAATCGTGGAAACACTAGCACCCAAATCACACAAAGCATAGCATTCATGATCTTTAATATTAATTTTAATAGTAGGTTCCCATTCATCATAAAGTTTTCTAGGGATAGGAACTTCCAACTCCAGTTTTTCTTCATAAGATTGCATCAAAGCATCAACGATATGTTTGGTAAAGGCTTTATTTTGACTATAAGCATGTGGAGAATTTAGCACGGATTGCAACAAGGAAATACAATCTATCAAAGATCAATTATCATAATTAAATTCCTTGAAATCCAAAATAGTGGGTTCATTAATATCTAATGTTTTGATCTCTTCAATCCCACTTTTATCAATTTTAGCATCAAGATCTAAAAACTCTGAATTTCTGGAACGCCTTCTAGGTAAAGGTGGATCATATTCAGTCCCATCATTATCAAGATTCATATTGCAAAACAATGATTTAATAGGGGACACATTAATAACTTTTAGATCTTCATCTTTATTTTCATAGAAATTTGAAGAACACGCTTTCACAAAGCAATCTTTCTTAGCACGCATCCTAGTGGTTCTTTCTTTGCACTCATCAATGGAAATTCTCATGGCTTTGAGAGACACATTGATATCATGCTTAGGAGGAATAGATCTAAGTTTTAAAGGATCAACATCAAGAGAAATTCTATCAACGTTCCTAGCCAATTCATCAACTTTAAGCAATTTTTCTTCAAGCAAATCATTGAAATTCTTTTGTGAATTCATAAATTCCTTAACACTAGTCTCAAATTCAGAAGGCATCTTATTAAAGTTTCCATAAGAATTGTTGTAGGAATTACCATAATTATTAGAGGAATTACTAGGATAAGGCCTAGGATTAAAGTTTCCTCTATACGCGTTGTTACCAAAATTATTCCTACCAACAAAATTCACATCCATAGATTCATTATTATTCTCAATCAAAGTGGACAAAGGCATATCATTAGGATCATAAGAAACACTCTTAGTAGCAAATAATTTCATAAGTTCATCCATCTTTCCACTCAAAACATTAATTTCTTCTATCGCATGCACTTTTTATTAGTAGATCTTTCAGTGTGCCATTGAGAATAATTAACCATAATATTATCTAGGAGTTTAGTAGCTTCTCCTAAAGTGATTTCCATAAAAGTGCCTCCCGCGGCCGAATCTAAAAGATTTCTAGAAGCAAAATTCAATCCGGCATAAAATTTTTGTATAATCATCCACAAATTCAAACCATGCGTAGGGAAATTACGTATCATTCATTTCATCCTCTCCCAAACTTGTGCAACATGTTCATGATCAAGTTGCTTAAAATTCATAATATCGTTTCTAAGAGAGATGATCTTAGCGGGAGAAAAATATTTAGAGATAAAAGCATCTTTGCACTTATTCCAAGAATCAATACTATTTTTAGGCAAAGACGAAAACCAAGCTTTAGCACGATCTCTAAGCGAAAAGGGAAATAGCTTCAATTTAACAATATCATTGTCCACATCTTTCTTCTTTTGCATATCACACAAATCAACAAAGCTATTTAGATGGGTAGCGGCATCTTCACTAGGAAGGCCGGCGAATTGATCTTTCATGACAAGATTCAACAAAGAAGCATTGATTTCACAAGATTCAGTATCGGTAAGAGGAGCAATCGGAGTGCTAAGGAAATCATTGTTGTTGGTATTGGTAAAGTCACACAATTTGGTATTATCTTGAGCCATCGTGACAAGCAAGCAATCCAACACACGAGCAAACAAGAAGCAAGTGAAAAAGAAGCGAACGGAAAAGAGAGGGCGAATAAAACGGCAAGGGTGAAGTGGGGGAGAGCAAAACGAGAGGCAAATGGCAAATAATGTAATGCGGGAGATAAGGATTTGTGATGGGTACTTGGTATGTTGACTTTTGCGTAGACTCCCCAGCAACGGCGCCAGAAATCCTTCTTGCTACCTCTTGAGCACTGCGTTGGTTTTCCCTTGAACTCGCCAAGGCTTTCAATGATGCCAAGGCGGCACGGGTCGAATCCCAAAGTGCTCGCGAGGAGATCCATCAGCCGAAGCAGATAGCGCCTGGTAAGGCCTTTCTTTTGCAGAGTATTTTTGGAGGTCAGAGGTATGCTTTGCTCACACGAGTGTGGAGTTCTCCTGACACGTTTGTGGATCTTCTGAGGAGTGCCGCTGATGCCGCACAGTTCTTCCAAGCCCAGGAGGGGAACTCGACCAAGAAGCTGTTCTGGTCGCAATTTCTCGCGCCGGAGCATCCAACGCCTCTAAACGACCAGCTGAAGCAGCTCATGGAGCTGCATAGGGTGGCGGGCTTGGCCATGAAGGACTTAATAGTCCAACTCTGGCCGGCCGAACCTATTCCCAGTAGCTACTTTGGTTTGGTGAAGCGGCTTGTCGATGCGCGGCCCCGAATTGATGCTATAAAGCGTTTGGCCTGCATAGAGGGTGCTCGGATGGCCTTTGCTACCTCTTGAGCACTGCGTTGGTTTTCCCTGGAAGAGGAAAGAGTGATGCAGCAAAGTAGCGTAAGTATTTCCCTCAGTTTTTGAGAACCAAGGTATCAATCCAGTAGGAGGCCACGCACGAGTCCCTCGCACCTACACAAACAAATAAATCGTCGCAACCAACGCGATAAGGGGTTGTCAATCCCTACACGGTCACTTACGAGAGTGAGATCTGATAGATATGATAAGATAATATTTTTGGTATTTTTATGATAAAGATGCAAAGTAAAGAAAGTAAAACAAAAACGGCGCCAGAAATAGCTTGTTGTCGGGAGATTAATATGATGGAAAATGGACCCGGGGGCCATAGGTTTCACTAGTGGCTTCTCTCAAGAGCATAAGTGTTACGGTGGGTGAACAAATTACTGTTGAGCAATTGATAGAATTGAGCATAGTTATGAGAATTTCTAGGTATGATCATGTATATAGGCATCACGTCCGAGACAAGTAGACCGACTCCTGCCTGCATCTACTACTATTACTCCACACATCGACCGCTATCCAGCATGCATCTAGAGTATTAAGTTCATAAGAACAGAGTAACGCTTTAAGCAAGATGACATGATGTAGAGGGATAAACTCATGCAATATGATATAAACCCCATCTTGTTATCCTTGATGGCAACAATACAATACGTGCCTTGCTGCCCCTACTGTCACTGGGAAAGGACACCGCAAGATTGAACCCAAAGCTAAGCACTTCTCCCATTGCAAGAAAGATCAATCTAGTAGGCCAAACCAAACTGATAATTCGAAGAGACTTGCAAAGATAACCAATCATACATAAAAGAATTCAGAAGATTCAAATATTGTTCATAGATAAACTTGACCATAAACCCACAATTCATCGGTCTCAACAAACACACCGCAAAAGAAGATTACATCGAATGGATCTCCACGAGAGAGGGGGAGAACATTGTATTGAGATCCAAAAAGAGAGAAGAAGCCATCTAGCTAATAACTATGGACCCGAAGGTCTGAGGTAAACTACTCACACATCATCGGAGAGGCTATGGTGTTGATGTAGAAGCCCTCCGTGATCGATGCCCCCTCCGGCGGAGCTCCGGAACAGGCCCCAAGATGGGATCTCACGGGTACAGAAGGTTGCGGCGGTGGAATTAGGGTTTTGGCTCCGTATCTGGTAGTTTGGGGGTACGTAGGTATATATAGGAGGAAGGAGTACGTCGGTGGAGCAACAGGGGGCCCACGAGGATGGAGGGCGCGCCCCCCTACCTCGTGCCCTCATGGTTGATGTCTTGACGTAGGGTCCAAGTCCTCTGGATCACGTTCGTTCCGAAAATCACATTCCCGAAGGTTTCATTCCGTTTGGACTCCGTTTGATATTCATTTTCTGTGAAACTCTGAAATAGGCAAAAAACAGCAATTCTGGGTTGGGCCTCCGGTTAATAGGTTAGTGCCAAAAATAATATAAAATTGTATAATAAAGCCTAATAATGTCCAAAACAGAATATAATATAGCATGGAACAATAAAAAACTATAGATACGTTGGAGACGTATCAGCCTTCGCCCGCGTGAAGATGCAATGGGCAAACATGAAGGCCACCGACGTGGTGACCGCAGGCCCACCCGAAGGCAAGGATCATCGGAAGCCGGAGAGGTACTTTGACGACGTCCTGGAAGGGGCCCGAATAGCAGAGGGCCAATGTTCTAAGGACGTTATATTAACCGATGCTTGTAATATATCTATGTTTGCGCCTTTTGTTTTCAAGCGATTATTCCCCCTGTGCGGCTGTTTATTTCTGAAAGTTGCCAGTCATTTGCTTCAGCCCCCACGCAGATGTTACGGGGGTGTCGGGCGTAACGCGTGACCGCACTTTATCCAACGTCTTGGTCCGTAAAGGAGGCGTCCGCGAGGTGAACCAGGCAATCAGACTATGCGGCTTTATTACTTTCACTTAGCCATAGGAGTTTCACTGTGGAGCAAGTACTAGCCCCTAGTGCGTGTGCAGCTATCCGGACTACAGTACCTGTTCCACGCGGCTGGGCAAAGACCAGCCCCTCGTATAACACGACATGAATCGCTAACGATTTTAGTATAAGACTAAGTCACCGAATCGCCAACCAGCTCTCGCTTTATCATGACGGCCAGTTTTTGGCTTTCTCTACTGAGGTATTTGACCGGACAAACCAGAAATACAATCGCAGTAGTTCTCCCTTTACTACCTTAGCCGAACAGGCGGAACGTAAGGTGGTAAGCACAGGAGCCGGGCAACCCAACTATAGACCAAAGACATGATTCAGATCCGATGCATATAATGCAATATCCGGGACGCTGAAGAGTACCCCATAGGAGTTCGGACTTGAAAATGTGCTGGGCCAGATACAACCCCCGGTGTTTAAGGCCGGACTAAAGCACGTGTGGCAGTCGGAAGTAGGGAGGGAATACATATGATAATATAAAATAGATGAGTACCAAACAGAAGTGGTGATCAACTGCTTCCTTTAAGCCATGATTAATACGTCAAGACGTGTCATTACAGATAATGCCCGAAGGCCAAGGCCATTTTACATGCCGAAAGTTTACACAAGGGAAAGGTTTATACGGGGCTTTTTGAGAAAATAGTGGCTTGAAGATCCTAATGATGCCCTGCTGCACATCTGCGCCGTTTCTCCTTGGTTAGAAATCCTTTGAGAGGAGGAGTCGATGGTCGTCTATAAGAAAGGGGAACCTGGAAAGGAGCCCCTATACAACCGTAGAGTAGGTAGGTTTTTAATGAACCTGTAGTGAGAAAAAAAAAGGAGAAAGAGAGAAAAAAGGTTAAGGTCCGAATAGGGTCAAGCCGTACTATAGACCTTTTTCCGTAGTATGCCTCCGGTGCTGCCCAAGGTATTTTAAGTGCGTAATTATGCATGCGCGGTATGTATGCCGCAACCTTATGGGGCGATCGACGGAGGCTGAACTGCTATTCAAGCCCTGGATCCGTCGAGTTGTCGTGCTGTAATGTGGACCGGACTCGCCTAGCGGTGTCATGGGTCTTGATGACCGATGAGCTGTTCGGCTTGATGAGTTCGTTCTGTACCTCGGCTGCTAGAGCCGCGGTGTGCTCCTGAGTACGGAGGGAGCGCTCCATATTTCCATTGACTGTGATGACGTCGCGCGGTCCTGGCATTTTGAGCTTTAAATAAGCATAGTGTGGGACTGCATTAAAGTGGGCGAAAGCAGTTCGTCCAAGCAGTGCATGATAACCACTATGGAAAGGGATGATATCGAAGATCAAATCCTCGCTTCGAAAGTTTTCTGGAGAGCCGAATACTACTTCTAGTGTTAAGGAGCCCGTGCAGCGGGCCTCCACGCCGAGTATCACTCCTTTAAAGGTAGTATTACTAAGCTTGATTCTTGATGGGTCGATACCCATCTTACGGACAGTGTCTTGATAAATCAAGTTTAGACTGTTGTCGCCGTCCATAAGGACTCTAGTGAGATGGTATCCGTCAATGATGGGATCGAGGACCAGGGCCGCCGAACCTCCATGACGGATACTGGTTGGGTGTTCCCTGCGATCAAAGGTGATCGGACAAGCTGACCATGGGTTGAATTTTGGAGCGACAGGCTCTACAGCGTAGACATCCCTTAATCCGCGCTTGCGCTCCCTCTTGGGGATGTGGGTGACATATATCATGTTCATAGTTTTCACCTCAGGGGGAAACTTTTTCTGTCCCCCTGTGTTCGGAGGGCGGGGCTCATCATCGTCCTCGCTTTGAGGTCCTTTCCCCTTATGTTCAGTATTTAATTTACCGACCTGTTTAAAAACCCAGCAGTTTCTGTTGGTGTGGTTGGTAGGCTTGTCAGGCGTACCATGAACCTGGCAAGGCCTATCCAGTATTTTATCCAAATTGGATGGATCGTCCCTATTTCCTTTGAATGGCTTCTTCCGTTGACCGAGTTTAGATCCGCTGAATCCGGTGTTTACCGATGTATCCTTGGTTTCTTCATTGTTGTTCCGACGCTTATTTTTGCTGTGCCGTGGCCTTCCATTACCGTCCCTGGCATCAGAAGTGTCGGGGTCGCTGGTAATGTTGCTTCTACGAGCCAACTAGCTACCTTCGCCCGCACAGAAGCGGGTCATAAGTGCATTAAGAGCTGCCATAGTCTTTGGCTTTTCCTGGCCGAGGTGTCGGGTGAGCCATTCATCATGGACACTGTGTTTAAATGCCGCTAAGGCTTCAGCGTCCGGACAGTCGACGATTTGGTTCTTTTTAATTAAGAACCGAGTCCAGAGTTTGCGGGCTGACTCTCTGGGTTGCTGGACTATGTGACTCAGGTCATCAGCGTCCGGTGGCCGGACATAAGTGCCCTGAAAGTTGTCTCGAAAAGCATCCTCTAAGTCCTCCCAACTGCCAATGGAGTTCTCTGGGAGGCTATTCAACTAGTGTCATGCTGGTCCTTTTAGCTTTAGGGGGAGGTATTTGATGGCGTGGAGATCATCTCCGCAAGCCATGTGAATGTGGAGAAGAAAATCTTCAATCCATACAGCGGGATATGTCATGCCATCGTAAGGCTCAATGTTCACGGGTTTAAACCCTTCCGGAAACTGGTGCTGCATTACTTCATCGGTAAAGCACATGGGTTGTGTGGCACCTCTATACCGGGCGACATCGCGATGGAGCTCGGATGACATCTGTGTCCGGGGCTGACCCGGGGTTTGGTTATGTTTGTCGTGCCAAGCCTGATGGCCGTCATCTCGTGCTGGAGCGTGTCCTCTTGATCCATAGATTGATCTTGTCTGGCCGGCTCTATTGTCTAGGTCCTTACGTAAGTCATACGTGTAGCCCGGATCCACTGTCTCTTTGCCTCTATGGCGAGGTGGCGCGGACTGGTGTTCGGCATAATTGGCCGCTTTGTCCTGTCCACGTGGTGGTCGGTCCTGTTGGTCAACCTGATTGTATTTTGACGGTATTGGCTCAAGGGCCTTGTCGTCAAATTGTGGCAGTAGCCTGCGTTTTGGGTAACTCTTTGTCGGGTGCTCGAGGCTATATTCTTCGGCAGCCAGGACCTTGGTCCATCTGTCGTTGAGCGTATCCTGTTCGGCTTGAAGCTACTGTTGTTTCTTTTTCAGGCTTCGCCCGGTTGCGATGAGCTGTCGCTTGAAGCGTTCTTGTTCGAGGGGTTCCTCCAGGATGATGAAATCTTCGTTGCCGAGGCTGACATCCTCTTTGGAAGCAGGTAAGTAGTTTCTGTCTTCAGAGTCCTCGTGATCGGCATGTTCAAGGCTGTATTGACCTTCTTCCCTTTCATCCTGCTCAAACACAGGCTCAATGGGGTGATCAGGATCTTTGGTGTTGTCCAGAGTGTTATTATCTCCCGTGTCCGTATTGCTTTCCCTTGCCCGACACGATCGTGAGCGGCGCCGCTGACGCGGCGCTTTGGTGGTTCATCGACGGGCTTATCCTCATCTGGGTTTTGAGTGCCATCGGCGTCCTTCTTCTCAGGTGTGTCGACCATGTATATGTCGTACATAGAAGTAGCCGTCCAATGCCCCGTGACGGGCGGGTTTTGGCCTGGTTCGGCCTCAACATCGTCGTCCATGCCATCGATGTCTTCGGAGGTGTAGTCTAGCATGTCGGTTAGGCCCTCGACAGTGGCTATTAAGTGGGTTGTGGGTGGGACATAAAAATCCCTGCTCTCGGCTCCCAGTTTGGGCTGGGCGTAGTTCGGAGGTGATACTTCCGTGATGGCAAGAGATCGCATTAGGTGCAGTCTCTCATTTAAGAGCGAAAGTTGGACGGGTGTGTGAGGACCTGCGGAGCTAGGTCCGGTAATAACCACTTGACCGAGCTCCATGGACGCAGGCCTCGAGAGTTCAGAGTTAACGTCCAGGGGCGAGTCCGGCCTTCCGATGACAGCGAGGGTCCCATTTGACTCCGGGCCCGCTGAGGGCATGGTCGCATCTGGGTCTCCGACGGGGAGCTCCGTAATGGGGTAGAGTCCGGTGGGGTTTAGCCTCCCGTCTTCGGATGAAGCGATCCGCCTCGAATCTAAGGCCGGGGTGGGCGTGGGCCTCGACCCTTGAGCGGAATCTGACGGTGGATCCGACGGGCCTCCTTCATGTGGATGAAGAGCGGCGGCCAAGGCCGAGAACCCTTCGAAGACCAAGTCTCCTCGGATATCAGCGATGTAGTTCAAGCTTCCAAACCTGATCTGGTGACCAGGGGTGTAGCTGTTGATCTGCTCGAGGTGACCAGTTGAATTGGCACACAGAGCAAAGCCGCCAAACACAAAGAGTTGACCAGGGAGAAAAGTCTCCCCGGAAACAGCATCGTCGCCGATAACAAGGTGAGCCATCAATCCTTCTGTCGACGAGACAATGGAACTCTCAATGAAAGCACCAATGTCGGTGTCAAAACCGGCAGATCTCGGGTAGGGGGTCCCGAACTGTGTGTCCGAGGATCGATAGTAACAAGGGACGATGGGGACACGATGTTTACCCAGGTTCGGGCCCTCTTAAAGGAGGTAAGACCCTACGTCCTGCTTGATTATATTCAGTGAGTATAGGGGTTACAAGAGTTGATCTACCTTGAGATCGTAATGGCTAAACCCTAGCTGTCTAGCCTATGAGAATTCTGATAGCCCCTACAGACTAAACCTCCCTGGTTTATATACACATTGGAGAGGCCTAGGGTTATACAGAGTCGGTTTGGAGGGGAAGGGAATAACATATTCGGACATCAAACTTGCCATCCACACATATAAGAGTCCTACCCGGACACAGGGGAAAAGTCTTCTGCTTTTATCTTCACGGCCCATCAGTCCGGCCCATATCAAATAGTCCGCCCGAGGACCCCCTAATCTGGGACTCCCTCAGTAGTAATTTGGAATGTGACGGGACGCAGGCTCAAAATTTATTGACGGTTCTATAGTTTCTAAGTGCGGCACTATTCCCGGACGGTGTAACATGGGCACGCTTTCTCGGCCGCGTACGTGGCGTTTGCACCATAGGATGCACCGCAATAGGCAATGTCAGCACACGTCTTGTTCCAACAACCGTGCGCCCTCGTTATTACCATCGTGAACGCTTCTTTTAATTAGAGTGTGTGCCCGTCTAGCGCACACACGTTGATCTGTCTAACCGTTTCTGTTTGTTGTGGCTAATCACAAATAGTTCATCCATGTGAAGTGTATGCCATCAATTGCAGACACTTTGATCTGACTAATGATACGTCTCCAGCGTATCTATAATTTTTTTATTGTTCCATGCTATATTATATTCTGTTTTGGACATTATTGGGATTTATTATACACTATTATATTATTTTTGGGACTAACCTATTAACCGGAGGCCCAGCCCAGAATTGCTGTTTTTTGCCTATTTCAGAGTTTCGCAGAAAAAGAATATCAAACGGAGTCGAAACGGAATGAAACCTTCGGGAACGTGATTTTCGGAACGAACGTGATCCAGAGGACTTGGACCCTACGTCAAGACATCAACCAGGAGGGCACGAGGTAGGGGGGCGCGCCTACCCCCCTGGGCGCGCCCTCCACCCTCGTGGGGCCCCTGTTGCTCCACCGACGTACTCCTTCCTCCTATATATACCTACGTACCCCCAAACTACCAGATACGGAGCCAAAAACCTAATTCCACCGCCGCAACCTTCTGTACCCGTGAGATCCCATCTTGGGGCCTGTTCCGGAGCTCCGCCGGAGGAGGCATCGATCACGGAGGGCTTCTACATCAACACCATAGCCTCTCCGGTGATGTGTGAGTAGTTTACCTCAGACCTTCGGGTCCATAGTTATTAGCTAGATGGCTTCTTCTCTCTTTTTGGATCTCAATACAATGTTCTCCCCCTCTCTTGTGGAGATTTATTCGATGTAATCTTCTTTTGCGGTGTGTTTGTTGAGACCAATGAATTGTGGGTTTATGATCAAGTTTATCTATGAATAATATTTGAATCTTCTGAATTCTTTTATGTATGATTGGTTATCTTTGCAAGTCTCTTCGAATTATCAGTTTGGTTTGGCCTACTAGATTGATCTTTCTTGCAATGGGAGAAGTGCTTAGCTTTGGGTTCAATCTTGCGGTGTCCTTTCCCAGTGACAGTAGGGGCAGCAAGGCACGTATTGTATTGTTGCCATCGAGGATAACAAGATGGGGTTTATATCATATTGCATGAGTTTATCCCTCCACATCATGTCATCTTGCTTAAAGCGTTACTCTGTTCTTATGAACTTAATACTCTAGATGCATGCTGGATAGCGGTCGATGTGTGGAGTAATAGTAGTAGATGCAGGCAGGAGTCGGTCTACTTGTCTCGGACGTGATGCCTATATACATGATCATACCTAGATATTCTCATAACTATGCTCAATTCTGTCAATTGCTCAACAGTAATTTGTTCACCCACCGTAATACTTATGCTCTTGAGAGAAGCCACTAGTGAAACCTATGGCCCCGGGTCTATTTTCCATCATATTAATCTCCCGACAACAAGCTATTTCTGGCGCCGTTTTTGTTTTACTTTCTTTACTTTGCATCTTTATCATAAAAATACCAAAAATATTATCTTATCATATCTATCAGATCTCACTCTCGTAAGTGACCGTGTAGGGATTGACAACCCCTTATCGCGTTGGTTGTGAGGATTTATTTGTTTGTGTAGGTGCGAGGGACTCGTGCGTGGCCTCCTACTGGATTGATACCTTGGTTCTCAAAAACTGAGGGAAATACTTACGCTACTTTGTTGCATCACCCTTTCCTCTTCAAGGGAAAACCAACGCAGTGCTCAAGAGATAGCAAGAAGGATTTCTGGCGCCGTTGTCGGGGAGTCTACGCAAAAGTCAACATACCAAGTACCCATCACAAACCCTTATCTCCCGCATTACATTATTTGCCATTTGCCTCTTGTTTTCCTCTCCCCCACTTCACCATTGTCGTTTTATTCGCCCTCTCTTTTCTGTTTGCCTCTTTCCCGTTTGCTTGTCGTTATGGCTAGTCCTCTATCTTCTACGTTCTCTCCCGAGAATGAAGTTCTAAATTTTAAGCAAAGGGAGGGAGAAAATCTAAAAGACGCTTGGTATAGAATTTGCAATGCTCAAAATAGATCTACCCGGAAGCAATCTACTTCCGTTCTTCTCCGAAATTTTTATGTAGGCGCTACTCCTTGGTACAGATATATCCTTGATACCATTACCGGAGGGAATTTCTTGGGTAGCCATACTTTTGATTCTTATAATGCTATGATAGATTTGTTTGGCTCACCACCTCTTTTGGTTAATGGAACTATGTTAACTTTGGAGCATGTAATGCAAAGACTTGAAATTATTGAAAATAAAGTTGCTACCGTAGAGTTAATTGAAAATTTGGATAAAAAGATCCACAACCAAATTACCCAATACGGATCTAAAGTAGGAGTCACTTTGAAAAATATTAAGGAGAAGGAACCCATAGTTAATGAAAGAATAAATCAAGATTCCACTAGAATCGATAAACTTGAGGGTATCATTACCAACTTGGGAACCGCTTTTTCTTTCGTAAAGAATACTCCTAGTCCTCCAACTAAAATTGCCAAGATTATGTATGTTCCTAAAAACAAGGGTGAATCCTCTAGTAAGGAAACTGCGGATCTCAAATCTATAAGTATTCATCCCAATCTTTTTGCTATCATTAAGGAACCATTCGCTACAAATGAATTTTTCGATTTTGTGCCTAGGAGTTTGATAATTAATATAAATAAATAAACTCCCAAGGGTGATAGATGTCTTATTAAAGAGTTGCCTACCAAAGATGGCAATACCTAGATCTATCCTTGCTATTATGCCTAGCTAGGGGCGTTAAACGATAGCGCTTGTTGGGAGGCAACCCAATTTTATTTTTAGTTTTTTTGCTTTTTGCTTCTGTTTAGGAATAAATCTTTGATATAGCCTCTGGTTAGATGTTTTTTTACGTTTTAATTAGTGTTTGTGCCAAGTTTAACCTATAGGATCTTCTTGGATGATAGTTATTTGATCTTGCAGAAAATTCCAGAAACTTTCTGTTCACGAAAATAATTGTTAAAAATCACCAGAACGTGATAAAATATTGATTCCAATTGCTGCTGATCAATAAACAAATTGTCTAGGTCGTCCTATTTTGGCTGAATTTTTGGAGTTCCAGAAGTTTGCGTTAGTTACAGATTACTACAGACTGTTCTGTTTTTGACAGATTCTGTTTTTCGTGTGTTGTTTGCTTATTTTGATGAATCTATGGCTAGTAGAATAGTTTATAAGCCATAGAGAAGTTGAATACAGTAGGTTTAACACCAATATAAATAAAAATGAGTTCATTACAGTACCTTGAAGTGGTCTTTTATTTTCTTTCGCTAACGGAGCTCACGAGATTTTCTGTTAAGTTTTGTGTTGTGAAGTTTTGAAGTTTTGGGTGAAAGATTTGATGGATTATGGAACAAGGTGTGGCAAGAGCCTAAGCTTGGGGATGCCCGTGGCACCCCAAGATAATCTAAGGATACCCAAAATCCAAAGCTTGGGGATGCCCCGGAAGGCATCCCCTCTTTCGTCTACTTCCATCGGTAACTTTACTTGGAGCTATATTTTTATTCACCACATGATATGTGTTTTGCTTGGAGCATCTTGTATGATTTGAGTATTTGCTTTTTAGTTTACCACAATCATCCTTGCTGTACACACCTTTTGAGAGAGATACACATGATTCGGAAATTATTAGAATACTCTATGTGCTTCACTTATATCTTTTGAGTTATATAGTTTTTGCTCTAGTGCTTCACTTATATCTTTTAGAGCACGGTGGTGGATTTGTTTTATAGAAACTATTGTTCTCTCATGCTTCACTTAGATTATTTTGAGAGTACTACAAAACAGAATGGTAGTTTGCTTTAACAATAATAGGCATACAAGATTAGTAAAGAAAAAAGAAAAATTCTTATGAGCGTGTTGAATACTATGAGAAGTTTGATGCTTGATAATTGTTTTGAGATATGAAGATGGTGATATTAGAGTCATGCTAGTTGAGTAGTTTTGAATTTAATAAATACTTGTGTTAAAGTTTGTGATTCCCTTAGCATGCACGTATGGTGAACCGCTATGTGATGAAGTCGGAGCATGATTTATTTATTGATTGTCTTCCTTATGAGTGGCGGTCGGGGACGAGCGATGGTATTTTCCTACCAATCTACCCCCTAGGAGCATGCGCGTAATACTTTGCTTTGATAACTTGTAGATTTTTGCAATAAGTATATGAGTTCTTTATGACTAATGTTGAGTCCATGGATTATACGCACTTTTCCTCCTTCCACCATTGCTAGCCTCTCTAATACCGCGCACGTTTCGCCGGTATCATACACCCACCATATACCTTCCTCAAGACATCCACCATACCTACCTATTATGGCATTTCCATAGCCATTCCGAGATATATTGCCATGCAACTTACCACCATTCCGTTTACTATGACACGCTCCATCATTGTCATATTGCTTCGCATGATCATGAAGTTGACATTGTATTTGTGGCAAAGCCACCGTTCATAATTCTTTCATACATGTCACTCTTGATTCATTGCATATCCCGGTACACCGCCGGAGGCATTCACATAGAGTCATATTTTGTTCTAAGTATTGAGTTGTAATTGTTGAGTTGTAAGTAAATAAAAGTGTGATGATCATCATTTTAGAGCATTGTCCCAATTGAGGAAAGGATGATGGAGACTATGATTCCCCCACAAGTCAGGATGAGACTCCGGACGAAAAATAAAAATAAAATATAAAAAGAGGCCATAAAAAAAGGCCCAAATAAAAAAAATGAGAGAAAAAGAGAGAAGGGACAATGTTACTATCCTTTTACCACACTTGTGCTTCAAAGTAGCACCATTATCTTCATGATAGAGAGTCTCCTATGATATCACTTTCATATACTAGTGGGAATATAGAACTTGGCTTGTATATTCCAATGATGGGCTTCCTCAAAATGCCCTAGGTCTTCGTGAGCAAGCGAGTTGGATGCACACCCACTTAGTTTCTTTTGTTGAGCTTTCATATACTTATAGCTCTAGTGCATCCGTTGCATGGCAATCCCTACTCACTCACATTGATATCTATTGATGGGCATCTCCATAGCCCATTGATACGCCTAGTTGATGTGAGACTATCTTCTCCTTTTTTTGTCTTCTCCACAACCACCATTCTATTCCACATATAGTGCTATGTCCATGGCTCACGCTCATGTATTGCGTGAAGATTGAAAAAGTTTGAGAACGTCAAAAGTATGAAACAATTGCTTGGCTTGTCATCGGGGTTCTGCATGATTTAAATATTTTGTGTGGTGAAGATAGAGCATAGCCAGACTATATGATTTTCTAGGGATAACTTTCTTTGGCCATGTTATTTTGAGAAGACATAATTGCTTAGTTAGTATGCTTGAAGTATTATTATTTTTGTGTCAATATTAAACTTTTGTCTTGAATCTTTCGGATCTGAATATTCATACCACAATTAAGAAGAATTACATTGAAATTATGCCAAGTAGCATTCCACATCAAAAAATCTGTTTCTATCATTTACCTACTCGAGGACGAGCAGGAATTAAGCTTGGGGATGCTTGATACGTCTCCAACGTATCTACAATTTTTTATTGTTCCATGCTATATTATATTCTGTTTTGGACATTATTGGGCTTTATTATACACTTTTATATTATTTTTGGGACTAACCTATTAACCGGAGGCCCAGCCCAGAATTGCTTTTTTTGCCTATTTCAGAGTTTCACAGAAAAAGAATATCAAACGGAGTCCAAACGGAATGAAACCTTCGGGACGTGATTTTTGGAACGAACATGATCCAGAGGACTTGGACCCTACGTCAAGACATCAACCAGGAGGGCACGAGGTAGGGGGCGCGCCTACCCCCCTGGGCGCGCCCTCCACCCTCGTGGGCCCCCTGTTGCTCCACCGACGTACTCCGTCCTCCTATATATACCTACGTACCCCCAAACTACCAGATACGGAGCCAAAAACCTAATTCCTCCACCGCAACCTTCTGTACCCGTGAGATCCCATCTTGGGGCCTGTTCCGGAGCTCCGCCGGAGGGGGCATCGATCACGGAGGGCTTCTACATCAACACCATAGCCTCTCCGGTGATGTGTGAGTAGTTTACCTCAGACCTTCGGGTCCATAGTTATTAGCTAGATGGCTTCTTCTCTCTTTTTGGATCTCAATACAATGTTCTCCCCCTCTCTCGTGGAGATTTATTCGATGTAATCTTCTTTTGCGGTGTGTTTGTTGAGACCGATGAATTGTGGGTTTATGATCAAGTTTATCTATGAACAATATTTGAATCTTCTGAATTCTTTTATGTATGATTGGTTATCTTTGCAAGTCTCTTCGAATTATCAGTTTGGTTTGGCCTACTAGATTGATCTTTCTTGCAATGGGAGAAGTGCTTAGCTTTGGGTTCAATCTTGCGGTGTCCTTTCCCGGTGACAGTAGGGGCAGCAAGGCACGTATTGTATTGTTGCCATCGAGGATAACAAGATGGGGTTTATATCATATTGCATGAGTTTGTCCCTCTACATCATGTCATCTTGCTTAAAGTGTTACTCTGTTCTTATGAACTTAATACTCTAGATGCATGCTGGATAGCGGTCGATATGTGGAGTAATAGTAGTAGATGCAGGCAGGAGTCGGTCTACTTGTCTCCGACATGATGCCTATATACATGATCATACCTAGATATTCTCATAATTATGCTCAATTCTGTCAATTGCTCAACAGTAATTTGTTCACCCACCGTAATACTTATGCTCTTGAGAGAAGCCACTAGTGAAACCTATGGCCCCCGGGTCTATTTTCCATCATATTAATCTCCCAACAACAAGCTATTTCTGGCGCCGTTTTTGTTTTACTTTCTTTACTTTGCATCTTTATCATAAAAATACCAAACATATTATCTTATCATATCTATCAGATCTCACTCTCGTAAGTGACCGTGTAGGGATTGACAACCCCTTATCGCGTTGGTTGCGAGGATTTATTTGTTTGTGTAGATGCGAGGGACTCATGCGTGGCCTGCTACTGGATTGATACCTTGGTTCTCAAAAACTGAGGGAAATACTTACGCTACTTTACTGCATCACCCTTTCCTCTTCAAGGGAAAACCAACGCAGTGCTCAAGAGGTAGCAACTAACCATTTCTGTTCTGTTGCCTAATCGCAAACAGTTAATTCTTCTGAAGCGTATGCCCTCAATCGCACACACCTTTATCTAGCTTCCCGTTTCTGTTGTTCCTCCTCATCACAAACAGTTAATCCGAGTGAATTGTATGTCGTATATCGCACACGCCTTCATCTGGCTGCCCGTTTCTATTCTTCTTCCTCATCGCAAATAGTTCATTGAACAGAACCATATGCCCTGCATCGGACACGCAACTAAAATCAGAACCGTGTTTGATGCATCCGTCATCGCAAATGTTTTGCACTTTTTTTGACGGGTTTTTTACATCACCGTTTGCGATTAATGCATTGCACACAGTTTCGTCAAAGGGTCTCTGATCGTAGTGTCGCGTTAGCAGCATCCTACAGTAGTGAATTAATCTCCAGGTGTGGTTGAATTGACAACTCAACTGCTAATACTTACAAATATTCTTTGCCTCCCCTTGTGTCGAATCAATAAATTTGGGTTGTATGCTCTACCCTCGAAAACTGTTGCGATCCCCTATACTTGTGGGTTATCAGCGCTCCTCCTCGTAGGACTCGCAGAGCCCTTGCGCTCCCTCCGCCGCGTCGCTTGGTCGTCCCTGCGTCCCCGTTGGACTCATCGTCATCGGTCGCGCCCTCACTGACCTCGGCGTCCCCGTTGCTGGCTCAGGAGGAGCCAGCCTCCCAGGCTCCAGCATCGCCGGCATCCCACTCCCTGGCTCAGGAGGAGCCGACCTCCATAGGTCCGGCGGTGCTGCCTTCATCGCCCCCAGCCGGGCCCTTGGGGGGCTCTTCGGCCATGTCGCCGACCCCGTCGTCGCTCTCGACCGGGCTCCCGACCGCGTCGCCGGCCCACTCGCTGGCTCAGGAGGAGCCGGCCTTCTCGGCCCCGTCGGCGCCTTCGTCGCCGCCCATGGCTGGGCCCTCTGGTGCCTCTTCGGCCACACCTTCGGCCTCGTCGTCCGCGGCCTCGCCGGCTTCTTTGTCGTCCTCTGAGCCACCGGTTGTGGGTCCTCGTCGCGGCCCACGCCCGCCTCCCCCCGGCGCCTCATCACTCCATGGTGACGCGTGCCAAGGCCGGGGTCTATCAGCCGATCCCGTGCTACCACAACCTCAGCGTCACGACAATCTCTCCGTCCCATGGTCGGTGCATTCTGCATTGAGTGATCTGCATTGGACCGCCGCCATGCGCGCTGAGTACGATGCTCTTGTCGCCAATCGGACTTGGACCCTCATTCCTCATCCTCCCTGGGTGAACGTCATCTCTGGCAAGTGGGTTTTTCATCATAAACTCCTTCCAGACGACTCTCTCGACAGGTACAAGGCTCACTGGGTTGTACGTGGATTCGCACAATGTGCCGGTGTTGACTTCTCCGAGACCTCTCCGGTTGTCAAACCCGCCATGATCCGTGTTGTCCTCCAGCTGGCTGCCTCTTGTCGCTGGCCCGTACATCAGCTCGACATCAACAACGCCTTCTTGTATGGACATCTTCAGGAGCGTGTTCTCTGTCAGCAGCCGACCAGATTTGTCGACCCTCAGCATCCAGATGATGTCTGCCTATTGTCACGGTCGTTATATGGCCTCAAACATGCTCCGCGCGCGTGGTACTAGCGCATCGCGGTGTTTCTCGGCATTCTCGGGTTTCGCAACACCATGTCTGACACATCGTTGTTCGTGCTCCATCAGTCTGATCATGTGGCTATGCTCCTGCTGTACATCGATGATATTGTCATCACTGCCTCCCGGGAGGATCTTCTTCGCGACATCATTGGTCGTCTGGGCTCTGAGTTTCGGTTGAAGGACCTAGGCGCGTTGCACTTCTTCCTCGGCATCAATGTGCGACGCGATGCCTCTGGGTTCTTCCTTCATCAGGGGCAGTATGCTCTCGACCTCCTGGACCGTGCTGGCATGACCGACTGCAAGCCGGCCGCCACGCCTGCTAAGGCCAAACCAAAGCTCTCTGCCACAGCTGGACAGCCCGCCACTGACGCCGCCCTCTACCGTAGCATTGTTGGTGCTCTTCAGTACCTTATGCTCACCGGACCAGACATTTAGTTTGCGGTGCATCAGGTTTGCTTGCACATGCACTCGCTGCGTGATGTTCACTGGTCCCCGGTTAAGCGCATTCTTTGGTACATTCACGGCACGCCGGCCTATGGTCTTTGTCTCCACGCCTCCGCCTCGACTGAGCTCATTGCTTACACTGATGTGGATTGGGTTGGCTGTCCTGACACCCGACATTCCACGTCTGGCTATTGTGTCTTCTTCGGTGACTCTCTTGTGTCGTGGTCCTCTAAACGGCAGCCCACCGTCTCCCGTTCGAGTGTTGAGGCTAAGTACCGGGCTGTTGCCAACGTGGTTGCTGAGACTTGTTGGCTTCGTCATCTCCTTGGTGAGCTTCGGGTTTCACTTCCGAAGGCTACTGTGGTCTTCTGTGATAATGTGTCGGCCACCTACATCGAGGCTAATCCGGTGCAACACAAGCGCACCAAATACATTGAGCTGG
The DNA here is from genome assembly GCF_002575655.3 of Aegilops tauschii subsp. strangulata. Classification (NCBI taxonomy): domain Eukaryota; kingdom Viridiplantae; phylum Streptophyta; class Magnoliopsida; order Poales; family Poaceae; genus Aegilops; species Aegilops tauschii. Next base: position 147,983,827 of record NC_053040.3, on the reverse strand, counting down.
ATGTTCACTTTGTGCGCGAGAAGGTTCAGTTGGGTCAGCTTCGTGTTCTTCATGTACCGACTACCCAACAGTTCATTGACATCATGACCAAGGGGTTGACAACTGCTGCATTCCAGGAGTTTTGTTCTAGTCTTTACATCGCTGATGCCGACGCTTCGACTGCAGGGGGGTGTTGAAACGTGACATATCTCTATTTATTACCGACTGATTCTCCTATGATCTCTAGCCTTGTATAGGTTAACTCCTAGAGATATTGTAGGGTTAGTTGGCTTGTCACGCAAGACATCACCTGTATATACTATAACATACTCCGATGAATACAATTGAGTTGCGTCCTATAGTCTTCTATACTTCGGTCTCACCGAAAAGCTCTTGCCAACCTTCTATTGCCCACTGAAATTCATACAGAATTTTCAAAGGGTTTAGTTAGTGACACCGAAGTGTGGAAAGCACTTAGGTCAGCACAAGTGAGAGCCACCGTATAGTTTCATTTGGAGTCACCAAAATATCCAAAGTTCAAACCTCTATACATACCGGTCTGGCCGAGTGTTTTCAGTTGGGCTCACCGAGATGTGCTAAAAGGTGAGTAACGGTCAAATTTTTTGTGCAGCCTGCATATACCCCCATCCACTCAACCGGTACCTCTCGAAGCAAACACACTACACATCCATATTTTTGAGAGAGAGCTCACACTCCTTATGCTGATTTCAAAGGGATTCCACTCCAACCATTGATCCTTTGATTTCTGGTCACCTCATTGCTTTCCACCAAGACCTCTCATACCGAAAAGTCAAATTTTTTAAGGAGTGTTTGAGTGTAGATGAGATTATCTTTTGAATCACAAGAGCAAAGAGTTCATCATCAACAACACAATCTATTACCTTTTGGAGGGTGGTGCCTCATAGATTGGGCAGGTGTGCTTGGGAGTCTGCAAATCTTGCAGAGAACCCAAGACGTTTGTGAGGGAAAAGAGACCGTCTTCTTCATGTAGATATAATCGAGTGAGGTCAACTATATGTGGGTGTAAATCATGGTGAGATAAGCAAGGTTGCTTCTTTGTGGACCCTTCATGGGTGTAATCCCTTCGTGGACTCGATTCCTTCATGAAATCTCGCAACCATGATCTTTTGAGACCAAAGCCTTCATCAACGAGGACTTACGATAGCAGCACCTATTTGCATGGGTCAAAAATCTTTTGTGTCAACCATTGTTTGTAATTCTCTCAAACTCTACCCTTTACCTTCTTGCACGTGCATGATCTTTACTTCCTGCTACCTATACTCCACAAATGCATGCGTAAGATGTTATTTTGAGTTGCTCTAATGCCAAATTATGTCTAAATGTCAAATATGTCAAAATTGGTCGTTGGCTTGTGGTAGTTCGAGGAGAGAGCAAGTACAATAGAGAGACGTAGGCAGTCTATAAGAGATGCCACATCAGATTTGTGTCTAGTTGGAGGAGAGAGGAGAGAAGAGAAGCGGGCTATAAGTTTACAGCCGGCTGTAGCAAAAACTCCAACAACCTTTGTGAGAGAAAGATGTGACCACATATTAATGATATAGTGTACTCGTATGACTAACTATTGTATGGATGAGCTATTATATTAGTCATAAATAATATGGCAACTCCATATAGCCTGCTCGGCTATACCATGCTCCAAGAAATGCCGGGCAATAGCTAGCCACGTCTACTATTTTCTTTTTGGAAAAAGCTTCCCCTCATCCGGCTGATTACAGCCCGTGCATCAACTGCTTGGATTGCTTGACGCATGTCCCCTTGAGCCACACTTCCTTGGTGCTGAACCTTATCCCTCACACCTTCATCTCCAGGAAATTTCTCTCAACAGCAAGCGCCACCAACCTTTCTTCCTTCACTCTCTCCGTCCCAACTCCCATCTAGCGCCGCCGGAGGACGCCACCGCCAGCCCCTTTCTCCTTTCCTCCTCCTCTCTCCTTAACACTCTCTCTCTCTCTCTCTCTCTCTCCCTCCCAGCTGAGCTCCCATGGGTGCTTTTCTACAACAAGATCTATGTTGTAAAATATTTCTGCAACAAGAGCAATGTTGCGAAGATTATGTAAAAAAAGTTCTGCAAGGTTGCAAAAAATTTGTAAAATAATTCTGCAACAAGGGCTCTGTTGCAAAAAAAATACAATAAGACCTCTGTTGCAAAAAGATTTGCAACAGGATCTCTGTTGCAAAACTTTTCTGCAACTGGACCAATGTTACAAAAAAAATCCACAACAAAACTTGTGTTGCAATGATGGAGCTGCCGCTCATCCGCTCGATGCGCTAGATCTGACGCCTCGCGACCCGGCGAATCTTTTCGAAAGATCAGCCGGCGGACGCGTAGCACACCTCTTTCTTTTTCCTTATTTTTGAGAGAAGCCACGTCTACTTTCTTGAAAGCAATATAAGGATGGTACCTTTTTTTTTGGAGACATAGTAAGGATGTTTTTTTTTTTAAATTGTAAGGATGTTTTTTTAGACAAACATAGTAAGGATGGTACTTGGCAAAAGGAAAATATTTCCGAAAACGGGCAAAGCCCATTGAGCTTCTTCTTCATCATTCCAAATGCCCAAACAGCAACCGGGCCAACCCTAACAGGCTAAACCCTCATTTTCAGTTCCAACGCTCCTCCTCCTGCGCCGCCGCCGCCGCCGCCACCATGCTCCGCACCGTCCTCAACTCCGGCGGCGGTCGTCTATGCCGCCTCCCCTCCCTCCTCCCCCACCATCGCCTCATGTCCGGCTCCTCCGTCGCTGCCATATTCTTCCAACCATCCCTGCCGGCGGATCCCGCCACCGCGATCCAGTCAGCCGGCATCGACCTCTCCCACCCCAACACCATCCCCGCCCTCCTTGTCCACCCGGACCTCGCCTCCAACTACCCCGCCGCCTCCCGCTTCTTCTCCTGGGCCGCATCCCACGACGCCGCCGTCCTCAACTCCAAGTGCTTCAACTCCATGCTCCAGCTCGCCGCCGCCAACAGCGACGCCGCCCATTTCTGGTCACTCGTCTCCTCGATGCGTTCCAAGGGCTACGGCATCTCGAAGACCACCCTCCAGGCCGCCACGGAGAGCTTCCGGTCCAATGGCATGTCCAAGGACGCCGACATGATCCAGAAGGCCTTCTCCGCGCACGCCAGGAACGCAGCGGTGGCGGAGGCGTGCGAGATTCTCCGCTCAGATCCCAATGAGTTGTCTAAGCTGGACAAGTTGAATGAATTGGGCGTTGAGGTGACCGATGAGATGGTGGCACTGGTTGTGGAGAAGGTTGGACAGTTTCCGCGACAGGCAATGGTGTTCTTTAATTGGGTGGAGCAGTCAGCTGGGGCAGGGATCAACTGGGGCAAGGTTTACAATGCAATGGCAAAGATCATTGGCCGGGAGGATTGCATTGAGGAGTTCCGGGAGGTCCTGCAGAAGATGAGCAGTAAGGAGGTTGGGCTAGATAAGGAGGTGTACGCTATTCTCATCGATAGGTTTCTCAAGAGGAAGATGTTTGAGGATGCAGTAGACTTGTTCCGGTTTGCAATGGGTGGGACGGAGAAGCCATCGGCTCAGGATTATGTGTTCTTATTGAAGAAGCTTGTTGTGAGGGATGATATGGATCTGAAGCTGGTGATGAGGGTTGTGCGGATCTATCAGAAGGCTGGGAATGAGGTGAAGTCTTCCGTGTTTGATGCTGTTATCAAGTCGCTGAGAAGCGTAGAAAGGCTTGGTGAGAGTGGCAGGGTGTTGAAGGCCATGGAGGACGGTGGTTTTGCACCAGACAGGACTGTGCATGGAAAAGCTGTTCTTGCAATGTGTGATGCTGGGAATCTGGAAACAGCGCACAAACATTTGGCTCGTGTGGAAAAATCAGGGCATAAGTTGGATCCACTTGTATGGTCTGCTTTGGTTCAGAAGTATTCCCTTGGTGATGATGTTGATATGGCAGTTTCATGCCTCCCCGAAATGCTGGAAAGAAGAAGTGGCAATCAGGTTGGTAGCGCTCTTGAGGCGCTTGTGTATGGGCTGTGCAGGAAGAAAGAAGCAAAGGAAGCGTTCAAAGTTCTGAAGGACCTGGTGTTGAAAAAGGATGTGGTTCCTTGGCAAAGTACCTACAAGTATTTGATCCACAAGTTGATCCGCCAAGGGCATCTTAAAGAAGCATTTGATGTGCTAGGTTTAATGAAAAGTAATGGATTCCCGCCTTATATCAATCCATTTATCACACACATTTTGAAATCTGGTACCGTGGATGATGCCCTGGGTCTGCTAAACGCAATGTCTTCAGAGGAGTTCCCATCAAGAACAGTTTACATGCGCTTGTTTCAAGGTCTGTTCAAAGAGGGGAGGCATGAAATTGCCCAGCAGCTGCTCTCGGTATCTCCTGGAAGTGTCCAAAACCACGCAGATGTTCTCGACCTCTTCTATAAGATGAAGATTGAAGAACCTACAGCAGCGTTGTAGACTATTCTTATGTTGAATCGAATTGCTGATGCTTGTATTTCAATTGGCATTTTGTATTCCCCCTTGGCTTTGTTTGTAACTGGCCTTTGAGCCAGAATCAGAAGTTGGATGGCAGAAAACTTCTTTGCTGAAATGCCTACTTGTCCTCTAAAAAATAAATACCATTCTTTTTTCCTCTCTGCCATGGAATTTCTTTTTTCTGTTTGTGCCACATATTTATATGCTTCATGTAGCAATAGCCATCTCGCAATAGTGCTAATTTAAATGATTGGCATCAGTGTACCAGTTTCCTGTAGTTCTTCTTAATGCACTGCTCATTTGGTGTTCAGCTTGATGGTCGTACGAACTTGAATTCTGTCATTCTGGTACTATATGTGTAGTATACTAATTTTCTTTTCTATTTATAGTTGGCACATGTACATATACACTCTCCAATCTCTGTATGGGGATAATGACCGGCATGCATGTTAGTGTATCACAAGACTCTGTAAGAAGTCTATATTCCATTCATGTAATCTTGTGGTGTAAGTTCATTGTGTATACACAGCTCTGCTTGAGTACCTATCAAGGTAACATCAGATTGATCAAATGCGCGCGTGAGGAGAAAACATATCCATGTCAGTTGATATGCTGGCCATCTGTGCAAAAAATCTGGGCTGAGCAAAGGGGCGAAGCAGGCAGTGATGCTGCTGCGCCGAACTATGTTATGATCATCATGACTGCTGATCTTTGGTGTCTTCTTTTAATCTTAGTTGAGCGACAGATTCAAACAATCTTGTCACTGTTCTGCACCGGCGTTAACTCACACCTGGAACAACATTGCAGAAGTACAAGTTAGCACTGAAAGATTATTTTTCATCAGAGCAGCAGCATTTCTGTCCAATTGAGCCCAGGCTCGTTTCAGCAATTTGCTACCGGGAAGAATCAATCTGTTGTGCTGAAACGGGTACCTTTTCTGGATGAAAGCTCCTTTTCGACTTCTGAGAATATTTCCTTCAGCCTGTTGGTGGAATTCGACATGACATTCTTTGTAGCCTTCTTTTGGTGCCTAGTGCCCTTCAACCAGACAATCCCTAACATCACCTGAATGCTGCAGGAGTTTGGTTTCAACGACGTGCTCATCATATGGTACTTGAGCTGGATCTGCAATTTTGAAGAGAAAGACTGTCATGATCCTGCAATATGACGTACATGCAAGCATTTTTATCAGATCCAGTCTTGACTATCTAAGTTATCTCACACTCGAATAGTCTTCATGCAGGACGCCTTGGAGGGTCATGACCTCCTCAAGGACCCACCCATCTCGATTCTGTAAGTTATATTTTTGTTGCTTGGTTGTCGCTTCTCCTCCATGTTTTGATAACCTAAAGCTGATCTGCCTCTGGTACATGTTTCGGTTTACTGGCTCCCATTCTGTTGGTGAGTAGTCAACACAACCAGCCTTCTGCATCACCTTGTGTTCCAGTGGACCTCCAGAGAACATCTCCATCAAGGCATTGACCTGCGAGTACATAATCGAAGAGGTTTAAACAGATGCTTTTACAATTGCATTATACAAGGTGCCAAACATGCGTTCATTGAGAGAGAGCAAGGCCCACATCAACAGAAAGAACAGCCGAGTAGACTTCTGACATTTTTACGTCTTCGTTGCCCAACAGAGAAACTTCTTCATTGGGGAGCTGTTTTGGTTCAGGTTCTTTGTCGGTCGTCTCTCCCTTTTGTTCTAGACCCGATGACCGTGTTTTCCAAAGTGCCATAATAACTCTGTTAGACATCAGATTGGTATATATCATCAACTACTTGATAAGAGAAATTGGTGGAAAATTGAAATGGGAGAATAGGAGTTAAAAAAGTGCCATAATAACTCTGCTAGACGTCAGATTTTCCAAAGTGCCATCTTAACAGAAGTATAGCAAGATATTAGTCTGCATGCTGTGTTATTGTGAAAATGTGTGTAGGATAGCCTGATACCAATTAATCCCTCTGTCTAGACATTTAAGTTGTCATGCCATCTAAAGTGTATGAAGAATGCAAAGATCCACTGCATGAAAAGAATGTTTTAGATTTTTCTTGCAAATTCTTTTCTGTTTTGTTCTTATTTTTCATATCCTGTCATGTTCAGAAAAATGTTGTCGAAGTCTTGCATGAAAGACTGCAAAAAAGTCGAATGTCCTACATTTCTAGATGGAGGGAGTGTCTTTCTATTGTGTGTGTGCATATGCTCATACAATTTGGGGAATAGTGGTCGTGTGGACGAAAGTGTCCTTCTAATCCCGAGCTCAAAATGCTCCAGCTATGAACACTAAAAATAAGAAAAGCAGAAATAAAATTAAAAAATTATGTTTCTTTTTTACAACAAACATTGCTGAGTTTTCTGCCTGTGTGCAAATTGTCGTGATGAAATCTCATTCCTGGAGGTCTGGACGAAAATAACAAAATCTGTGCTCCAAAATGCTTTCAAAAATAGTCTTTTTGGAGAATCGGTTCTTTTTGCCCAGACCTTCACGAATGTCATTGCAAATGTCTTGTTTGAACTCTGTAGACACGAAAGAAATAAAAACAAATGGCAAAAGGAAAAAGGGAAAAGAAAACACCTGTGAGCATCGTTGAATGAGACAAATGTTTGGAAATGGAACCTCAGTCTTCCTTGAGGATCCTGTGTTTTGGCACCATGCCTAACTTCTAGACCTCTGTCCTTCTGGAGGATGATCATCAAGGATGGACTGCCAACTGTTGAAAGAGACGGTGGAACAACCTGGATATCATCAATGTCTTCCCAAAGAAAGAAAAACTTGGTTTTCCGCCCAAATATATTGGAATAAAATCCAATTATTCTTGGGGAAAGAAAGAGGCGCCCCTGCAAAAAAAAAATGCAATGTTCAGTTTCTCGATTGATTTTACACCCCACCCCCCCCCCCCCCCCCCCCAAATGCAAAAAGATAGCAACAAATCTGTTATAAATTACGGCAACTGTTAGTGTGCAATAAACAATTAATAGTCACTTAGCCGTTCTACTGATTTGCCATGAACCATGGTATGCAGACTCCTCTTCACTTTCCTTTATGGAACGAAATAAGGCTCCAATGGTACTAAGACGAATTACACTTCTAATCTGATGAAGACAGTATCTACTGATTTCATATACACAAGGCTGCAGCTGTATACTGAAAATTAAAACTTAAATGTCATAAAAGGGATGTATCAGCTATCATAAGACAATATTCAGCAGTACTGAGCGAGCAGCACCACATAACCTGTACTCTCTCTGTTCCAAATTATTTGAATTCCTAGCTTTGTCCTAAGTCAACCTTCTTTAAGTTTGACCAAGTCCAGATAAATATATCAACATCTGCAACTCCAAATTAGTTTCATTATATTCATCATAAAATATTTTTCGTACTAGATACTCCCTCCGTTTCTTTTTACTCCGCATATATGACCTGTTTGAAGTCAAACTATGCAAAGTTTGACCAAATTTATATTAAATATATCAACATTTACAATACTAAAGTTATATAGTATGAAAATTAATTTCATGATGCATCTAATGATATTGATTTCGTATTGTGAATGTTCATAAATTTTTCCTATAGAGTTGGTCAAAGTTCACAAAGTCTGACTTCAGACAAATTTTATATGCAGACTAAAGAGAAACGGAAGGAGTATATTTGATTTGAAGATATTAGCACATTTTCTATAGACTTGGTCAAATATAGAAAAGTTTGATTTAAGACAAAGATAGAACTTCAAATAATTCTTCTGCGTTTGTGTCATGGCCGAGCATTCCATGTCTCTCTGCTCCGGGCACCATGTCGACACCTGCTACGTTCGTGTCATGTGTTCTACCACCACTTGTTTCACTCTTAACTTCTATCAATGAAATGATATGCAAGCTTTGCGTATTCGCGAAAAAAAGAACTTCAAATAATTTGGAACAGTGAGAGTAAATGTGAATTCAACTCAACACACCTAATTACCTGAAGTGGCATTTTCCTTTTTAGGTGGCAGGTGAAATCATCAATAAGAAATTCTTCTGGAGGAAGGCTAAAGAGCTTACGGAATGATGAATTTGTCTGAGAAGACCGCAAGGGCATCTGAACATTCAGTCATACGCAACTTCAGTAAATACTTTGTGCTGAAAATGACCATTAATCATATGTTAGCCAACTCATACCTTCTTGCCGACTTCTTTCCCCATCTTTTCCAGATAATTCATAACAACTTCAGTCCCGCGTGAGTTGTTCAAAAATATTCTTAAATGTAACTTGGGCTCAGATCCTTGGGCAAACCTTCCATCGAGAGGAAGCCACGTGTCATCCAAATCTGACAAATTGTTTTTCACAAAATTTATTTCTGTGCGACCAATAGCATTATCATCGGGTAGTCCATCTGAATCATGCACAACCACGTCCAACCTTGATGGGGGATCATCCATTGCATCAAATTCAAATATCTCTAGAGAGTTAAAAAGACCACGGTATCAGCAAATGCTCTGAGAAGGTCATACGTTGGTCTTTCCAGTTCGACAAACTTACCATTCCATTTTGGTTCTGATGTCTGGAACTTAACTGAGCTAGTTTTCCTCTTCCCATTGCACATAAAAACTACATAAGGATCAGCCAAGCCTGGTGTGCCTGCACCTACTATGCCGCTTCCCTCAATAAGTGCAACAGTCAGCAACCAGCCATCACCATGAGCTTTGACCCCATGATCGCTGCCTAATATTGGAAGGGCAAAGATTTACATGTGCTTACAGTTTATTCCCAAGGAAAGGAGTGGAGGTATATGAGTAGCAATGAAGGGAATGATAGTATAGTTCTTAAGATGAACAAATTGTGTTTATTAAATCATCTCAACAACTGAAGCAATTCTAGAAAAGAGTAGTTAGAGAGGGATGAGGAAAGCATAATATTTACTCGTCCTGAATTAATATTTACAGAATAAAAAGTGTGTATATCAATAAATACATCTGTACTAGTACTTTTTTTGGATAAAGAGAAATAATTACCACGTTTTCTCCAGGCCTGCAAAAAACGTTGACCTACTTTGAAGATATTCCTTCCCTGAAGAATCAAAAGAGCACAAAATACAACCTCCCCAACTGAATCTGGAAGATCAATACCAAAATATTCAAGCCCTCCATGCACCATTTTACTGGGCTTGACTAAACCAAGGTGTGCAATGCCATACACTGCAACAGTAAATGAGAATATGAATGCAAAGCTCCCAAGGAAGCGGGAAACCAGCTTCCAATTGGATTGTTCATGAGTCTGCAGTGAAGCTAGCATCTTGTCTTTGCTCGATTTAGCATCACCTAGCTCAGCTACTTTGATTTTCTTGGAAAGCACTTCAGTAAACTGTGCATATCCTTCTCTGAGGCCTTGCCTTGTCCCATTCTCAATCATTCCTTTCAGCATTGTGCTCTGAACAAAGTTGAGGCGCCAACTTATAGTCAGCTGTGAGGTTTGTTCTTCAGATGGCAATGGGGTACCTGGTATTATACAGTACAATATCTCCACCTTGAAACAATTACCACAGGGAACTTCAGGAGTACTAACACTAGAAAGCACAGCAAACGAATTTCCAGCTGCCTTCAAGTATGTCTGCTTTTCTGTAGCTTTTACAGCCTTGACTAATTTACTTGCAGCTTTTGTGTAAGTTAATGTCCTTTTCACAGAATTTTCGTTATTCTCATATTTCCAGGGATCAATTTGAAACCCACTTAGTCCTTGAACTTCTGCAACTGCTGGCCAGAAATCTGAATTCGCTGAAAACAGCATGACATTCAATTCAGCTGGTTTAATAATGTAAGATTGCTCCAGTAGAACGCCACCAGGTAAGTTTCCTGGCATTCCACCACCTTGATCTTTAGACTCCATAGTTTTCAGTAGTTCATCAAGATTAACTTCGGGCATGCCGTTCTTGCCATTTTCAGAGGATCCAGCTATTTCTGTTTCTTGAAACTGATCTATGGGCTCGGGGTCTGATGTTAGAGAAGGTCCAGTATCAGCAGCTTTACGGAAGTATCGAGCCAAGACCTCCACTACTGATGATGCATTGCCGGTAGCATCGCCGTCATCCTCTTCAGGCTCCAGAATAACTGCTTGCTGTGTGGTGCCACATGGTAGGCTGCTCGGGACTTTTTGGTCCGTGTTGCTTTGGGTCATCTGATCCACACCACTACGGTAGAATGCACGGTCCATGCTAGCGCAGGCTGATTGATCCAGGCTGCTAGTAACTGCTGATAAGGAGGACTCATTAGTTTCAATTGACCTAGTTGAGCTGCACGGCGTATTGTTGATAAGTTGCATCAGAATGTTTTGTGACTCATTGCAGTGGCCTTCCCTAACCGATAGGTATATCTTCAAGCAAATTTCACCTGCAAAATTAAAAAAATAGTGATCAATGCTTACTTTTAGCCTTTAGGTTCAGCTATAACTTACCAGCGACTTTCAACTGATCTTATCATAAAAGCATTTTGTGGAATAGCAGCTAATACTTGTGAATGTATAAATTCAGTTAGTTCTTGGCCCGATGCAAATTCAGTAGATTGAGACTCCTCAAAATTCCATGAACATGTACGTGCACCTTAGAAAACTTCTCGGAGAAATTTCCTACTTCTAAAACCTCTGACACCCAATTTGAACAGCACATGGGGATGGGGCACTCCCTTTCACCCACATATAAACAGGACAGGATGCTCAATTCGCGGTAGGTAGCTTAATTATTAGATTTCTTTACCATGACTACATTTCAGGCTTGCAATCTCATCTTCAGTAAAGCATCTATTTCGGAAACATCTAAAGCAATCAAACATGACGGGCATGCGAAATGCGACGACGAACGAAGGTTGTACCTACGTACCGCGTTTTTTGCTCCTGAACTTGCTGCTCTTGGGCTGGAGCTGGTACCAGGCGGCGCCGAGCGAGTGGTCCTCCGTCTCCAGGATGGCGGAGAGCGGCACCTTGACGCGGCCGAGGAAGTCGGTGCTGAAGAACCTGTTCTCGTTGAGCACGGAGACGACGAGCTCCTCGGCGACGTCGGCGACGAGGAAGCCGAACTCCTCGTCCCAGACGGGGCTGAGGCTCCGCTTGACCACCGTCGTCTTGGCCCACCGCCTCCCGAGCTGCAGGCGCACATAGGGGTCGCTGGAGCCGTTGAGGTAGATGGCCGGGAGCCCCCGCGCCTCCAGCACGTGCACGCACAGCCGCATCGGCGCGCTCCGCTGGGCCGGCTCCGGGCGCGCCACCGCGCCCATCGCGACCTTGGAGGAGAGGAAAGGGGAGGCGGGAGAGCAATGGCGGACGGCGACCTCGCTGCTTCGCCCCGTCCAATTGGGGATTTGGATGAGAGAGAAGGAGAAGGGGGGGCAGAGGATTGCCCGCGACCGTTTGAATTTTAGAGGCGTTTGCCTCGTGGCGGTTTGGGGGCCTCGAGATTCGTGCGGGATGAGGTCGAGGGGTTTGGGACCGTTGGATCTGCTGGGCGGGTCATGGCTTTCACCAAACACGTTGCAGGTGCTCCGAGCTATGTGGGTTGCCTCAGGTTAAGGATAACCCTTTTTTCAGGAACGGGTTAAGGATAACCTGATAAGTGCCTAATTCGGATAAAGCTATTTTCTTTGCAAGAAGGCCAAGCTATATATACATATTAAAATTTTCTAAAAACATTCTTAAAAAATACGTACTACCTAAATTGAACCGTCAAAAACGTCTTACATTTAGGAATACATTTAGAAACGGAGGGAGTAGAAAATAGAAAAAACATGTCTTTAGGCATGTCGAAGTTGTCTTTCTCCTGCACTCCTTGCACTCCTTGACGACGTACCTAGCAAAGTTCAATACCACCTCTAGAACTTTAAAACACTCTCGGAGCCAAGGTGCCTTTGTTGACGGCTTGACGCAACGACCATGAAATTGATAGCGGGAGTCTGATGACAATGAATCGGGGAGTGCAGGAGACATATCCAGCCAAACAGGACCAAGGAGGCTTTACCTCACTAGCTTCCCGACAAAGCTGAACATGCTTTGCCGAATAGAGAAGAACTAAAAAGACCAAAATATGAACCACAGGTGTCCACTCCAGCGAACAGTGCCATCCAATTCCATCTAGATGAAACATTAAACAAAAGGTGACCTAAGATTTAACGGGGCCTAAGATCCAAAAGTTAAGTCATTTATTTTAGAATAGTACAAAGTTAAGTCATCTATTTTGAAACGGAGGGAATAGCCCTGACCAAAGCTCGACACGCCTTCCATCGATACCAGTCAGCATCTCTGGAACGAGATCTTATTCCACGATACCGATGACAACATCGCCTCATCACCACCAGCTAGACACCTGGCGTGTGGCCAGGGCGACCCAAACACGGTCAACCCCAAACTAGGGACTCCCCACCTCGATGGTGGCAGAAGACACCAAAAAAACAAGGGGAACCGACAGCAAAACCCTAGCTGTAGCAAACAACCATCTCAAGTCATATTTATTATGGCATTATAAAAGCCCATTCCTACTTGAAGACAAATAATTTTTTAGGGGCATGTTTTGTTCATAGTAAATTAGTAATTCAATATTCATTCGTTTGGTTTAAAAAAAATAGAGCAAAAGAAAAGTGAAGAGAAATTTCTTTTGATCCCACTTTTAAAGGAAAACTACAGAAAATTTTACAATTTAGATCTCTTCAAAATTCCTGGGTGCAAAGAGATTGATTGACAAATGACAATGAACAACAAAGAGCACAGATGGTAAACGCAACAATCATGGTCGCATGTCGTATGCAAATAAACCACAACTCAAAGGTGAACAAAAGAATAACTTTTTCCCAAGCGCATCGTCAAAAGTACATGGAATGGTACAGCCCAATCCAAGTTACTAACAAGACTAGTGTCGCATGGAAGCTCTCCAGGGGAAAAAAAGGATGTGAACGCACGAGCAAAGAGCATCTGATTTAAAATTCTTGAATGGTCCTCTTTTGACTTTGGCTGCACAGCATGAAGGGAGCAGCAGCTTCAGCTTCCCAGCCAGTTGCTTCGATGCCTACAGCGAAGCTGAACTCCCGCGCGCTTACAGAGAAGGGGCATCTCCATTGCTGCAAGATCTGCTATTACATCAGTGACCACTACTACGCCTTAGTCTTTGCCAAAGTCTGCGCTGTAGTGGGCGCTGGATTCCAGCTTCTTGGCGTCATTCAGCTTCCTGACGGCCTGAGATGCACGAAATGTGAGTGTCAGTGCTTGTTAAGGTGCAGATGGTCGGGTTTTAAGCGTGTACGACAGAGCACCTTCATGAAGTCCTCGTGGACTACGTAGTCCCGCTCTGCTCGAATTGCAGACATGCCAGCTTCGGTGCAGACATTGCGAAGATCAGCCCCATTGAATCCCTGAAGCCAGATGAGTTGAGAATCTGAGCAATGCGACAAGATTTTATGTGCGATAAGAACGTCGTTAGCTAAGATATACTCACTTCAGCCAGTTTCACAACCGCTTCATAATCTATTTCTCCATGCTTGGCGATACCGGCTGCATGAATTTTAAGTACTTCTGTTCTTGATTGCTCGTTTGGTAGCGGGATCTCAATCTTTCTGTCGAGACGACCAGGGCGCAGGAGCGCAGGGTCAAGAACGTCAGGTCGGTTTGTTGCCATGATCATCTTGACCTGTTTAGGCATAAATACCACTGTCAAGAGGAATCCATACAGCGCCAAGAAGAAAAGAATTATGCGCAATGTTAGAAAAGGGAGTCAAATAAAATGTTTGCAAATCAGCGGCCAGGAAATTCATACAAGCAATGAAGCAAAGATGAAAAATAAATTTTAATCCAGAGACTGGTATATTTTACCCACGCAAGTTAGAGTGCATATCACACACACATTCAGGCAAAGGAAATTACTTCAATCAAATCCATTGCCTTTGCATATATGGCATAAAGTTACCTAGAGAGGAAAAACACTTGATGATATAGGTTTTACCTTGCCAAGCTCATCAAATCCATCTAACTGATTAAGAAGCTCCATCAGCGTCCGCTGGATCTCACGGTCGGCACTGGTTCCCTCACTAAATCTTCTCCCACCAATTGCATCGATTTCATCCATGAAGATAATGCACGGCTAGAAATAACAATTTGAACAAAGAAACAAAATTTGTGAGCATTGCAAACAAACTAAATGGCGATATATGTCAAAAGATCTAAAAAATGCATTTATATTGTTTCTAACAGGAGCTCAAACGTGAAGGTATAAGTTTGATTTCTTCTTCTCTTGCAAAACTGGTATTGAGATCTACTCCCTCTGTTCCTAAATATATGACGCTTTGGTAGTTCAATTAACTTAAAATAAGATAGTGTGTGGACAGGAACATAATTAGATGACACATCTGGGTCAAAGGAACTATTAAGGTCAGCTTGCATCTCTGCAAACAACAGTGGATGCATGATCGTTTGCCACTATGCGTGTCTTACAGATAAGGGAATTAAGTTTAAGACCAACTAGCTTTGCAAAAAGGAAGGCAGAGCAAGACTTACTTGGTGATCACGTGCATAGCCAAACATTTCTCTGATTAAACGAGCACTTTCTCCGATATATTTGTCAATTATAGCACTTGACACAATCTGGTTTTTAGACAATATGTCAGTGTAATATAATACTCATGGAAAGAAAATACCAAGTGAAAACCACACCTTCAAAAAGTTAGCATCAATATTACTGGCAATAGCCCTCGCTAATAATGTCTTCCCAGTTCCTGGTGGGCCATAGAGTAGAACACCCTGGAAAAAGTAAAGCAAGCATACACTGACTCCCAAAATCACAACATGTGTATCTTTACCTCTTCAACTTATATAGGAAAGTGGATCATAAACAAAAAAAAAAGTGCTAAATTTACCTTGGGAGGTTTAATTCCAACCCTGAGAAACAATTCAGGGTTCATTAAAGGCAGCTCAATTGATTCCCTGAGTTCCCTGATTTGGTCAGACAAGCCACCTACAGCCGAGTAACTGACATTGCCTGGATCTTCGTGTAGCATGTTATACACCACAGGATCCACCTGAAGAAACAACAAGTTCAGTTTCATACCACATCGCCGGAAGCCAATTTTAAATATAACAAAAGGATCATAAAATAAAACAATTACTAGATAATGCACCAACAAAAGGAGTAAGAAGCTGATCAGCATTACTAAATCATACCTCCCTAGGCAGAGTGCGCATGATTGTCAAAGTTGTCATGTCCAGCACAACACGAGTTCCAGAAGTTAACTTTTCCTTGTCCACTTTACTCCGGCAACCGACGACATATCTTGGACCACTGCTAGCCTTAACAATAACTTCAACAAATAGGTATTTCAGCTTTAAGTTGTTACTAATAAAGAAAAGCAAAATTTACACGTGGCAGTTTCATGTGAATACGCAAAATAAAACTGATCAACTTGGTTCTCTTATAGTGTGGCAAGCAAAGCAGAGACTATGGAGGCCCTGTCCAGTGAAGGCCTTTGTGAGTTTGCACACTTCAAAAACATTCCTTTGAAGTTCATAGTAAGTACTCCCTCTGTAAAGAAATATAAGTGATCTAAACAATCTTATGTTTCTTTACAGAGGGAGTACTTGTTAATTCATGTACACAGTATGCATGCCAAAATTCGTGACAATATATCATCTTGTGCTAAACGTGTGATATAACTTCTTATCTTCTCTTTAGTTGCACAAGATCATATATCTTGTGACTTTTCATACATGTATTGAAGCATGATTTCTTGGGGAGCTTTTGTAAGTGTACGAATCCTCATACAAGAGGACCATTTATACTTAACTTCTCAGGGCAAGTGTCCGTTCAAAATATATGTACCGAGTATATATATCAAAAAAAAAAAAGAGAGAGAGAGGGCTCTTTACTTACAGCGTTCATTATCAAGAGGACGAAGGACCTCTCCCATTATTTGTCCAACACTTTGCAGTGACTTCAACTCTTCAAGTCATCTTCGGTCTTTGGGAAATCTTTCCTAGCAATTTTAAGGTTTTCCCTCACTGCATGGAGATGTACCATGTGTCGACTGAAAGTTCACACTAAGAAGGATCATAATATTTTCTTATAATACAGGTGCACGTGTACTGTACAAATATCGCTCAGTACACATAACCAACTAAAAACTTTATGGAGCTGCTCGCAGACCATCAAGGGTTGTAAAGTAAGCTGAACTTGTGAAACTGCCTGAGTTCCAACACCAAAACAGTTCTGCTAATTGCCCCTGTTAGCTGGATTTTTTGTAAATCTCAATCGCCTAGAAGTACACACCACTTTGCCTAAACTTGCAGTAACGGACAAACACTCTTTTTAACAGTGGAGATGTAAAATGCATATTTAGTCTGGATGTTATGCATGGAATGAGATGGGGATGAGAATGGGTGGATGTCCAAAGGCTTGGAAAAGTGATTGACCTTAGAAAATTTCAGATCACTTATGAACAGGCATCCCATACGCCATACCCATATGGAAATGTGTCGACATAAATCTGTAAGAGTCCACAAAATAGCACTTTGAACCAGAATTATCACCTAAATAACAACGCGGCAATGTGAACCAGAATTGCCGGCAATGTCACATTTTTTGGGGGGTATAAAGACTTATTTCTAAAATAGCGGAAGAAGGAACTTCGCAAATCTACTGAAGGGCCGCCAATTATTCCACATCAAGTAATCAGGGAAGCGCAAAAAATGTTAAGTTTTCTAAGGAGTCGACCACGACGACAAAAACAAAACCCTAAGTCTCTCACATCGCACTCGCTGGCAAAACTTCAGATCCACATCAAGCAATCAGCGTCCAAACCAGCAGATTTAGCGCCGGGAAACAACATCTACTCTGCACCGACAGCGCAGGCCAAGGCCGGCCCTATACCGGCAACGCCCAATCTAGCACTAGAACGCATCTCGATTTCGAGCGGAGTGAGGAAGGAAGCTGGGCGCGTTACCAGTGCCGACGCGCGATTCAAGCTCCCTGCAGTTGAGCAGTTTCTTGCGGTAGTCGGATATGGCCGTGCGGCGACAGGCGGCGGCGGCGTCCTCTCCGTCGGCCATCGCCGCTGCGATCTGTCCCTCGACTTTGCTTCTGTCGCAAGAAGGGAATGAGTTCCAACTGTGTGGTTTTTTGCCTAAAAATATAAACTTAAGCACGGAATAGCTTTCTTGTAACCGAATACGTAAATTGTGGATGTTTGGTTGTTTTGAAGGTGGAATTTCGCAATAGTACTTCCTCCGACCCAAAATAATTGACGTTGACATAGTCCAATTTATTTTACACATACATTCATAAACACGTATACATAATCATCTTTATGATGCACGCACATATACACTCTGTACTTATAAACACCTTTGAAAGGCTAAGTGGTTGTTTGGATAAACGTAATTAGCCATGAGTTTATAGAAAATTAGTTTAGAAAAACCAGTTTTGCTAGTAGTAGTTTTGTGAATATTCATTATAGAAAAATAATGTTTGGGATTAGGAAAGTATAAAGCTGGACTTACGATTTACTTGTTGGGATAACAATCCATGCCCCCCTCTCCGTGAGTTATGAAAGTATGGTGGCGTGGAAAAAGTGTGGGGGGTGATGGAGTTAGTTAGGATCCAGTATTACAAAATCGTGGTTTTTGGAACAATAACAAATAGTAATTTTTCTACCAGCGTGAAATTCTGAGTTTTTTTTGTGAAATTCTGAATTTCCTAGAAACAAGTTCTTCACATGTGCGGATTAGTTAGAATAACTTCGTCTGGTTAGATACTTTTTCTAGTCTATAGGACTTGCATTTTGTATATATTATCTATCCAAACAACCCCAAGGGGCAGTTCTTTTGCGATTTATAGCTGGTTGTAGAAATAAGTTGCCCCACCTCAGCTTATTCTAGAAGCCTAACCTAAAATTTTATTTAAAAGCCCACGAATTAAGGGTTAACTAGTACTACCTTGGTCGTGATTTATTTGTCCCTTTTGTACTCTGTGCCAAATTTGACCAAAGATTTAACTAACAAAATGTTAATGCATGTCAACAAAAGTTATACCATTGGATTCGTATTTGAATATAGTTTTCAATGATATAATTTTTGGTGACATGCAGGAAGATTTTATTTGTTAAATTTATGGTTAAAATTTGGCGTTGAATACCATGAGGACCAATAAACCAGGACGAAGGTGGTAGGCTTCTAAAAAAATACAAAGGCGTACAATTTCATCTATCCCCGAACCTAACCACGCAACAATGTGAGGTGTGTTCCACCCATAAGCAGCAAGGCCATGGTCGATCTTGTTTTGCGAGGGACTAATCTGATTGATAATAATCTCCCTCGTGCTCTTAGATATCATCTCTCAGATTTCTTGCACAAGCACCACAAGACTCGGCCGGTTCCTTATGGGGGTATTAATCATTGCCACCATCTTCGCACGATCCATTTCGTCGACAATGGCAAGTTGGGTCCTTCAGAGGGCAATCGCTAGGCCTTCCCTGCATGCGTGCAAGTTCGGCCTCAAGTCTATTATCATATATGATCAAATCCCTGCAAGCTGTGAAAATGATAGCATAAGAATCATCGCGCAACACCATGCCGCCCTTGGTCACTCCGGTCTCTGCCACGAAGCTCCCATCAGTGTTCAGCTTAGTCCATCAGTCAGGTGGACATGTCCAGCGCGGCTCCCCGTGAGGTTGCATGGCCCTCAACGCCACGTTAGCGCCCTGGATGCTTGGCGAGTGAATGACCATCTTCTCTTTCTCCATATTCCCTTTGTGGGTGCTGCTAAATACATAACAAGGAGTTGATGTAGCCATGAAGAAATCGTCATGAGGCTTCTGTCGGGGCGCTCCCTTTTCGTGTGTGAGCTCATTGCGGACATTCCATGCCCCCACATAGTCATTAGGATCACCATCCACACCATGTCTGGTAGTGGTCCAACAAGATCAAGAGACACTTCGGTAGCCGAAAAGTGTCCAGTCCAACGTCCACACATTACATGAAAACCATCCTTCTGTTCCACACCAAAAATAGGACACACATATGTGGGCTCTGCTACCTCTTGAGCACTGCGTTGGTTTTCCCTTGAAGAGGAAAAGGTGATGCAGTAAAGTAGCGTAAGTATTTCCCTCAGTTTTTGAGAACCAAGGTATGAATCCAGTAGGAGACCACGCTCAAGTCCCACACACCTACACAAACAAATAAGAACCTTGCAACCAACGCGATAAAGGGGTTGTCAATCCCTTCACGGCCACTTGCAAAAGTGAGATCTGATAGAGATGATAAGATAATATTTTTGGTATTTTTCTGATAAAGAGTGAAAGTAAAGATTGCAAAATAAACAAAGATAGAAATAGCTTGTTGACGGGAGATTAATATGATGGAAAATAGACCCGGGGGCCATAGGTTTCACTAGTGGCTTCTCTCAAGAGCATAAGTATTACGGTGGGTAAACGAATTACTGTCGAGCAATTGTTAGAATTGAGCATAGTTATGAGAATATCTAGGTATGATCATGTATATATGCATCACGCCCGTGACAAGTAGACCGACTCCTGCCTGCATCTACTACTATTACTCCACACATCGACCGCTATCCAGCATGCATCTAGAGTATTAAGTTCATAAGAACGGAGTAACGCTTTAAGCAAGATGACATGATGTAGAGGGATAAACTCATGCAATATGATATAAACCCCATCTTTTTATCCTCGATGGCAACAATACAATACGTGTCGTTTCCCCTACTGTCATTGGGATCGAGCACCGCATGATTGAACCCAAAGCTAAGCACTTCTCCTATTGCAAGAAAGATCAATCTAGTAGGCCAAACCAAACTAATAATTCGAAGAGACTTGCAAAGATAACCAATCATACATAAAAGAATTCAGAGGAGATTCAAATATTGCTCATAGATAATCTTGATCATAAACCCACAATTCATCGGATCTCGACAAACACACCACAAAAGAAGATTACATCGAATAGATCTCCAAGAGAATCGAGGAGAACTTTGTATTGAGATCCAAAGAGAGAGAAGAAGTCATCTAGCTAATAACTATGGACCCGAAGGTCTGAGGTAAACTACTCACACATCATCGGAGAGGCTATGGTGTTGATGTAGAAGCCCTCCATGATCGATGCCCCCTCCGACGGAGCGCCGGAAAAGGCCCCAAGATGGGATCTCACTGGTACAGAAGGTTGTGGCGGTGGAAATAGGGTTTTGGCTGTTGTTCTGATGTTCTCGGGGTACGTAGGTATATATATAGGAGGTTCGGTGGAGCTACGAGGGGCCCACGAGGGTGGAGGGCGCGCCCAGGGGGTAGGCGCGCCCCCTGCCTCGTGGCCTCCTCGTTGATTGCTTGACGTCCACTCCAAGTCCTCTGGATCACGTTTGTTCAGAAAATCACGTTCCCGAAGGTTTCATTCCGTTTGGACTCCGTTTGATATTCCTTTCCTTCGAAACACTGAAATAGGCAAAAAAACAACAATTTGGGTTGGGCCTCCGGTTAATAGGTTAGTCCCAAAAATAATATAAAAGTGTATAATAAAGCCCATTGAATATCCAAAACAGAATATATAATAGCATGGAACAATCAAAAATTATAGATACGTTGGAGACGTATCAAGCATCACCAAGCTTAATTCCTGCTCGTCCTCGAGTAGGTAAATGATAAAAATAGAATTTTTGATGTGGAATGCTACCTAGCATATTCCTCAATGTATTTTTCTCTATTGTGGCATTAATGTTTAGATCCGAAAGATTCAAGATAAAAGTTTAATATTGACATGAAAATAATAATACTTCAAGCATACTAACAAAGCAATCATGTCTTCTCAAAATAACATGGCAAAAGAAAGTTATCCCTACAAAATCATATAGTCCGGCTATGCTCTATCTTCATCACATAAAGTATTTAATCATGCACAACCCTGATGACAAGCCAAGCAATTGTTTCATACTTTTGATGTTCTCAAACTTTTTCAATCTTCACGCAATACATGAGCGTGAGCCATGGACATAGCACTATATGTGGAATAGAATGGTGGTTGTGGAGAAGACAAAAAGAAGAAGATAGTCTCACATCAACTAGGCGTATCAACGGGCTATGGAGATGCCCATTAATAGATATCAATGTGAGTGAGTAGGGATTTCCATGCAACGAATGCACTAGAGCTATAAGTGTATGAAAGGTCAACAAAAAAACTAAGTGGGTGTGCATCCAACTCGCTTGCTCACGAAGACCTAGGGCATTTTTGAGGAAGCCCATCATTGGAATATACAAGCCAAGTTCTATAATGTAAAATTCCAACTAGCATATGAAAGTGACAACATAGGAGACTCTCTATCGTGAAGATCATGGTGCTACTTTGAAGCACAAGTGTGGTAAAAGGATAGTAACATTGTCCCTTCTCTCTTTTTCTCTCTTTTTTTTATTTGGGCCTTTTCTCTTTTTTTCGTCTGGAATCTCATCCCGACTTGTGGGGAATCATAGTCTCCATCATCCTTTCCTCACTTGGGACAATGCTCTAATAATGATGATCATCACACTTTTATTTACTTACAACTCAAGAATTACAACTCAATACTTAGAACAAAATATGACTATGTGAATGCCTCCGGCGGGGTACCGGGATATGCAATGAATCAAGAGTGACATGTATGAAAGAATTATGAAGGTGGCTTTGCCACAAATACGATGTCAACTACATGATCATGCAAAGCATATGACAATGATGAAGCATGTCATAATAAACGGAACGGTGATAAGTTGCATGGCAATATATCTTGGAATGGCTATGGAAATGCCATAATAGGTAGGTATGGTGGCGGTTTTGAGGAAGGTATATGGTAGGTGTATGATACCGGCGAAAGGTGCGCGGTATTAGAGAGGCTAGCAATGGTGGAAGGATGAGAGTGCGTATAATCCATGGACTCAACATTAGTCATAAAGAACTCACATACTTATTGCAAAAATCTATTAGTTATCGAAACGAAGTACTACACGCATGCTCCTAGGGGGATAGATTGGTAGGAAAAGACCATCGCTCGTCCCCGACCGCCACTCATAAGGAAGACAATCAATAAATAAATCATGCTCCGACTTCATCACATAACGGTTCACCATACGTGCATGCTACGGGAATCGCAAACTTTAACACAAGTATTTCTCAAATTCACAACTACTCAACTAGCATGACTCTAATATCACCATCTTCATATATCAAAACAATTGTCAAGTATCAAACTTCTCATAATATTCAATGCACTCTATATGATAGTTTTTATTATACCTATCTTGGATGCTCATCACTTTAGGACTAATTTCACAACTTAAGCAAATTACCATGCTGTTTTGTAGGATTCTCAAAATAATATAAGTGAAGCATGAGAGATCAATAATTTCTATAAAATAAAACCACCGCCGTGCTCTAAAAGATATAAGTGAAGCACTAGAGCAAAAACTATATAGCTCAAAAGATATAAGTGAAGCACATAGAGTATTCTAACAAATTCCGAATCATGTGTGTCTCTCTCAAAAGGTGTGTACAGCAAGGATGATTGTGGTAAACTAAAAAGCAAAGACTCAAATCATACAAGACGCTCCAAGCAAAACACATATCATGTGGCGAATAAAAATATAGCCCCAAGTAAAGTTACCGATAGACGAAGACGAAGGAGGGGATGCCTTCCGGGGCATCCCCAAGCTTAGGATTTTGGTTGTCCTTGAATTTTACTTTGGGGTGCCTTGGGCATCCCCAAGCTTATGCTCTTGCCAATCCTTGTTCCATAACCCATCAAATCTTTACCCAAAACTTGAAAACTTCACAACACAAAACTTAACAGAAATTTTCGTGAGCTCCGTTAGCGAAAGAAAAACAAAACACCACTTCAAGGTACTGTAATGAACTCGTTATTTATTTATATTGGTGTTAAACCTAATGTATTCCAACTTATCTATGGTTTATAAGCTCTATTACTAGCCATAGATTCATCAAAATAAGCAAACAACACACGAAAAACAGAATCTGTCAAAAACAGAACAGTCTGTAGTAATCTGTATCTAACGCAAACTTCTGGAACTCATAAAAATGTAACAAAATAGGAAGACCTAGATAATTTGTTTATTGATCTACTGCAATTGAAATCAGTATTTTATCACGTTCTGGTGATTTTAAACAATTGTTTTCATGAACGGAAAGTTTCTGGAATTTTCAGCAAGATCAAATAACTATCATCCAAGAAGATCCTATAGGTTTAACTTGACACAAACACTAATTAAAAAATAAAAACACATCTAACCAGAGGCTAGATCAAAGATTTATTAAATAAAAGCAAATAAAAATATTGGGTTGTCTCCCAACAAGCGCTTTTCTTTAAAGCCTTTTAGCTAGGCATTGATAATTTTAATGATGCTCACATGAAAGACAAGAATTGAAGCGCAAAGAGAGCATCATGAAACACGTGACAAATACATCTAAGTCTAACATACTTCCTATGCATAGGCATATTATAAGCAAACAAATTTGCAAGGCAAGCAAAAACTAGCATATGCAAGGAAGAAGAAAGAGACGATAGCAATCTCAACATGACGAGAGGTAATTTAGTAACATGAAAATTCCTACGACCATATTTTCCTCTCTCATAATAATTACATGTAGGATCATAAGCAAATTCAACAAAATAGCTATCACATAACATATTCTCAACACGATCCACATGCATGCAAAGTTGACACTCTTCCAAAATAATGAGATTAACATTAGCTAAAGTCATGACCTCTCCAAACCCACTTTTATCAAAAACTTCATAAGATTGAACATTCTCTAAATATGTGGGATCTAAAGTTGACACTCTTCCAAACCCACTTTCAATATTATTGCAAACATTATTGTCAATCTCATATTTATCATGGGGCTTAAATAATTTTTCAATATCAAAAGAAGAATCACCCCAATCATGATCATTGCAACAAATAGTAGACATAGAAAAACTAGCATCCCCAAGCTTAGGGGTTTGCATATCATTAGCACAATTGAAATCAAGAGAATTTATAGTAAAATCATTGCAATCATGCTTTTCATCAAAGTAACTATCAAGTATGGGTGCAATAGCAACGATCTCATGTTTAACATAAGGGACTATAGCAAATTCATCTTCATAAATATTGGAATCATGGCCACAAGAATAGCAAGCATCATGTTCATTAAGGGATATTTCAATCAAATCATCGGAATCATAATTATCTATAGATTCATGCATATCATTATTTTCTTCAGAAGCAATGGTCATTCTTTCAATGAATTCTTTGACATAGACATTATGAGCATAGTTTTCATAGCAATATTTAAGTATGTCAAAATTTTCAGATTCGTAGAGAGTAACATCATACTTTTCAATCAAAGAAGCAACTTCATAAGCACCCTTAAAAGCAACAAATTCTTCAATTTGTTCGATATCGTAGTAACTATAAACACCCTTTGCATAAGAAGATAAGATTTCATTATCATCAAACTCACATAGGTAGGGGAGGTGTTTTTTAGGGTTCTTAGAGCAACAAGTAATATCACAAATTTCACAAAGATTCCAAGCATAACACAACAATCTGTTTATTTGATCCCATAAGAGTCTCCCTTTTTCAGACAAACGGTGATGCACAAAATGAGCATGCTCATCTAGAGATTTCCCATCAACTAGGCTAGTTGGGGTTTCAGCATGAGTGCATAAGGCTCGAAGATGATCCAAGTAGAACACTTTAACTGGATCCATATCAATAGATTTTTAGCAAGCAAAGATGCAAGCAAATAAAAGGCACATGGCAACACGAGCAAACAAAAGGACGAACGGGAGAAGGGCGAATAAAACGGCAAGGGTGAAGTAGGGGAGAGGAAAACGAGAGGCAAATGGCAAATAATGTAATGCGAGGGATAAGAGTTTGTGATGGGTACTTGGTATGTCTTTGACTTGTTCATAGACTCCCCGGCAACGGCGCCAGAAATCCTTCTTGCTACCTCTTGAGCACTGCGTTGGTTTTCCCTTGAACAGGAAAGGGTGATGCAGTAAAGTAGCGTAAGTATTTCCCTCAGTTTTTGAGAACCAAGGTATCAATCCAGTAGGAGACCACGCTCAAGTCCCACGCACCTACACAAACAAATAATAACCTTGCAATCAACGCGATAAAGGGGTTGTCAATCCCTTCACGGCCACTTGCAAAAGTGAGATCTGATAGAGATGATAAGATAATATTTTTGGTATTTTTATGATAAAGAGTGAAAGTAAAGATTGCAAAATAAAAAAAGATAGAAATAGCTTGTTGACGGGAGATTAATATGATGGAAAATAGACCCGGGGGCCATAGGTTTCACTAGTGGCTTCTCTCAAGAGCATAAGTATTACGGTGGGTAAACGAATTACTGCCGAGCAATTGATAGAACTGAGCATAGTTATGAGAATATCTAGGTATGATCATGTATATAGGCATCACGTCCGTGACAAGTAGATGTTGGAAATATGCCCTAGAGGCAATAATAAATTGGTTATTATTATATTTCCTTGTTCATGATAATCGTTTATTATCCATGCTAGAATTGTATTGATAGGAAACTCAGATACATGTGTGGATACATAGACAACACCATGTCCCTAGTAAGCCTCTAGTTGACTAGCTCGTTGATCAATAGATGGTTACGGTTTCCTGACCATGGACATTGGATGTCGTTGATAATGGGATCACATCATTAGGAGAATGATGTGATGGACAAGGCCCAATCCTAAGCCTAGCACAAGATCGTGTAGTTCGTTTGCTAAGTGCTTTTCTAATGTCAAGTATCATTTCCTTAGACCATGAGATTGTGCAACTCCCGGATACCGTAGGAATGCTTTGGGTGTACCAAACGTCACAACGTAACTGGGTGGCTATAAAGGTGCACTACAGGTATCTCCGAAAGTGTCTGTTGGGTTGGCACGAATCAAGACTGGGATTTGTCACTCCGTGTAAACGGAGAGGTATCTCTGGGCCCACTCGGTAGGACATCATCATAACGTGCACAATGTGACCAAGGAGTTGATCACGGGATGATGTGTTACGAAACGAGTAAAGAGACTTGCCGGTAACGAGATTGAACAAGGTATCGGGATACCGACGATCGAATCTCGGGCAAGTAACATACCGATAGACAAAGGGAATTGTATACGGGATTGATTGAATCCTCGACATCGTGGTTCATCCGGTGAGATCATTGAGGAGCATGTGGGAGCCAACATGGGTATCCAGATCCCGCTGTTGGTTATTGACCGGAGAGTTGTCTCGGTCATGTCTGCGTGTCTCCCGAACCCGTAGGGTCTACACACTTAAGGTTCGGTGACGCTAGGGTTGTAGAGATATTAGTATGCGGTAACCCGAAAGTTTTTCGGAGTCCCGGATGAGATCCCGGACGTCACGAGGAGTTCCGGAATGGTCCGGAGGTAAAGATTTATATATGGGAAGTCTTGTTTTGGTCGCCAGAAAAGTTTCGCGCATTATCGGTATTGTACCGGGAGTGCCGAAAGGGGTCCGGGGGTCCACCAAGGGGGTCCACCAGCCCCGGGGGGCCACATGGGCTGTAGGGGGTGCGCCTTGGCCTATATGGGCCAAGGGAACCAGCCCCAAGAGGCCCATGCGCCAAGAGATAAGGAAAAGGGAGAGTCCTAAAAGGGGAAGGCACCTCCGAGGTGCCTTGGGGAGGAAGGACTCCTCCCTGGCCGCACCTTTCCTTGGAGGAAGGGCCAAGGCTGCGCCCCCCTCTCCCTTGGCCCTATATATAGTGGGGGGGAGGGAGGGCAGCAATATCTAAGCCCTGGCGCCTCCCTCTCCCTCCCGTGACACATCTCCCTCCTCCCGCAGCGCTTGGCGAAGCCCTGTTGGAATCCCGCTACTTCCACCACCACGCCGTCGTGCTGCTGGATCTCCATCAACCTCTCCTCCCCCCTTGCTGGATCAAGAAGGAGGAGACGTCGCTGCTCCGTACGTGTGTTGAACGCGGAGGTGCCGTCCGTTCGGCGCTAGGATCATCGGTGATTTGGATCACGACGAGTACGACTCCATCAACCCCGTTCTCTTGAACGCTTCCGCTCGCGATCTACAAGGGTATGTAGATGCACTCCTCCCCTCTCGTTGCTAGATAACTCCATAGATTGATCTTGGTGATGCGTAGAAAATTTTGAATTTCTGCTACGTTCCCCAACAGTGGCATCATGAGCCAGGCCTATGCGTAGTTTCTATGCACGAGTAGAACACAAAGTAGTTGTGGGCGTCGATTTTGTCAATTTACTTGCCGTTACTAGTCTTATCTTGATTCGGCGGCATCGTGGGATGAAGCGGCCTGGACCGACCTTACACGTACACTTACGTGAGACAGGTTCCACCGACTGACATGCACTAATTGCATAAGGTGGCTAGCGGGTGTCTGTCTCTCCCACTTTAGTCGGATAGGATTCGATGAAAAGGGTCCTTATGAAGGGTAAATAGAAATTGGCATATCACGTTGTGGCTATTGCGTAGGTAAGAAACGTTCTTGCTAGAATCCCATAGCAGCCACGTAAAACATGCAACAACAATTAGAGGACGTCTAACTTGTTTTTGCAGGGTATGCTATGTGATGTGATATGGCCAAAAGGATGTGATGAATGACATATGTGATGTATGAGATTGATCATGTTCTTGTAATAGGAATCACGACTTGCATGTCGATGAGTATGACAACCGGCAGGAGCCATAGGAGTTGTCTTAATTTATTGTATGACCTGCGTGTCAATGAAAACGCCATGTAATTACTTTACTTTATTGCTAACCGTTAGCCATAGTAGTAGAAGTAATAGTTGGCGAGACAACTTCATGAAGACACGATGATGGAGATCATGATGATGGAGATCATGATGATGGAGATCATGGTGTCATGCCGGTGACGAAGGTGATCATGCCGCGCCTCGAAGATGGAGATCAAAGGCGCAAGATGATATTGGCCATATCACGTCACTTTATGATTTGCATGTGATGTTTATCATGTTTACATCTTATTTGCTTAGAACGACGGTAGCATAAATAAGATGACCCCTCACTAAAATTTCAAGAGAAGTGTTCCCCCCAACTGTGCACCGTTGCGAAGGTTCGTTGTTTCGAAGCACCACGTGATGATCGGGTGTGATAGATTCTAACGTTCGAATACAACGGGTGTTGACGAGCCTAGCATGTACAGACATGGCCTCGGAACACATGCGAAACACTTAGGTTGACTTGACGAGCCTAGCATGTACAGACATGGCCTCGGAACACAAGAGATCGAAAGGTCGAACATGAGTCGTATAGTAGATGCGATCAACATGGAGATGTTCACCGATGATGACTAGTCCGTCTCACGTGATGATCGGACACGGCCTAGTTTGACTCGGATCATGTATCACTTAGATGACTAGAGGGATGTCTATCTGAGTGGGAGTTCATTAATCAGATGAACTTAATTATCATGAACATAGTCAATGTTGGAAATATGCCCTAGAGGCAATAATAAATTGGTTATTATTATATTTCCTTGTTCATGATAATTGTTTATTATCCATGCTAGAATTGTATTGATAGGAAACTCAGATACATGTGTGGATACATAGACAACACCATGTCCCTAGTAAGCCTCTAGTTGACTAGCTCGTTGATCAATAGATGGTTACGGTTTCCTGACAATGGACATTGGATGTCGTTGATAACGGGATCACATCATTAGGAGAATGATGTGATGGACAAGACCCAATCCTAAGCCTAGCACAAGATCGTGTAGTTCGTTTGCTCAGAGCTTTTCTAATGTCAAGTATCAGTTCCTTAGACCATGAGATTGTGCAACTCCCGGATACCGTAGGAATGCTTTGGGTGTACCAAACGTCACAACGTAACTGGGTGGCTATAAAGGTGCACTACAGGTATCTCCGAAAGTGTCTGTTGGGTTGGCACGAATCGAGACTGGGATTTGTCACTCCGTGTAAACGGAGAGGTATCTCTGGGCCCACTCAGTAGGACATCATCATAATGTGCACAATGTGACCAAGGAGTTGATCACGGGATGATGTGAGTTACGGAACAAGTAAAGAGACTTGCCGGTAACGAGATTGAACAAGGTATAGGGATACCGACGATCGAATCTCGGGCAAGTAACGTATCGATAGACAAAGGGAATTGCATACGGGATTGATTGAATCCCCGACATCGTGGTTCATCCGATGAGATCATCGTGGAACATGTAGGATCCAACATGGGTATCCAGATCCCGCTGTTGGTTATTGACCGGAGAACGTCTCGGTCATGTCTGCATGGTTCCCGAACCCGTAGGGTCTACACACTTAAGGTTCGATGACGCTAGGGTTATAGGGAAAGTATGTACGTGGTTACCGAATGTTGTTCGGAGTCCCGGATGAGATCCCGGACGTCACGAGGAGTTCCGGAATGGTCCGGAGGTAAAGATTTATATATGGGAAGTCCTGTTTTGGTCACCGGAAAAGTTTCGGGTGAAATCGGTAATGTACCGGGACCACCGGGAGGGTCCCGGGGGGTCCACCAAGTGGGACCACCAGCCCCAGAAGGCTGCGTGGGCCAAGTGTGGGAGGGGACCAGCCCCAGGTGGGCTGGTGCGCCCCCCCACCAAGGCCCAAGGCACATGGGAGAGTGGGAGGGGGCAAACCCTAGGTCCAGATGGGCCTTAGGGCCCATCAAGTGGGGCGCCCCCCCTCTCCTCCCCTTGGCCGCCCCCCTTGATGGGATCTAGGGTTGGCCGCCAGCCCTTGGGGTGGAAACCCTAGAGGGGGGCGCAGCCCCCTCCCCCCTATATATAGTTGAGGTTTGGGCTGCCCAAGACACACGAGAACGTCTCTCTTTCGGCGCAGCCCTACCCCTCTCCCTCCTCCTCCTCTCCCGCGGTGCTTGGCGAAGCCCTGCGGGATTGCCACGCTCCTCCACCACCACCACGCCGTCGTGCTGCTGGTGGACGGAGTCTTCCTCAACCTCTCCCTCTCTCCTTGCTGGATCAAGGCGTGGGAGACATCACCGGGCTGCACATGTGCTGAACGCGGAGGCACCGTTCTTCGGTGCTTAGATCGGAATCAACCGCGATCTGAATCGCTACGAGTACGACTCCTTCATCCGCGTTCTTGCAACGCTTCCGCATCGCGATCTACAATGGTATGTAGATGCACTCCCCTTCCCCTCGTTGCTAGATTACTCCATAGATTGATCTTGGTGATGCGTAGAAAATTTTGAATTTCTGCTACGTTACCCAACAGTGGCATCATGAGCTAGGTCTATGCGTAGTTTCTATGCACGAGTAGAACACAAAGTAGTTGTGGGCGTCGATGTTGTCAATTCTTCTTGCCGCTACTAGTCTTATCTTGTTTCGGCGGCATTGTGGGATGAAGCGGCTCGGACCGACCTTACACGTACGCTTATGTGAGACAGGTTCCACCGACTGACATGCACTAGATGCATAAGGTGGCTAGCGGGTGTCTGTCTCTCCCACTTTAGTCGGAACGGATTCGATGAAAATGGGTCCTTATGAAGGGTAAATAGAAATTGGCATATCACGTTGTGGTCTTACGTAGGTAAGAAACATTCTTGCTAGAAACCTATACAAGCCACGTAAAAACTTGCAACAACAATTAGAGGACGTCTAACTTGTTTTTGCAGCATGTGCCTTGTGATGTGATATGGCCAGAAGATGTGATGAATGATATATGTGATGTATGAGATTGATCATATTCTTGTAATAGGAATCACGACTTGCATGTCGATGAGTATGACAACCGGCAGGAGCCATAGGAGTTGTCTTTATTTTTTGTATGACCTGCGTGTCATTGAATAACGCCATGTAAATTACTTTACTTTATTGCTAAGCGCGTTAGCCATAGAAGTAGAAGTAATCGTTGGCGTGACAACTTCATGAAGACACAATGATGGAGATCATGGTGTCATGCCGGTGACAAAGATGATCATGGTGCCCCGAAGATGGAGATCAAAGGAGCAAAATGATATTGGCCATATCATGTCACTATTTGATTACATGTGATGTTTATCATGTTATGCATCTTATTTGCTTAGAACGACGGTAGCATAAATAAGATGATCCCTCACTAAAAATTTCAAGAGACGTGTTCCCCCTAACTGTGCACCGTTGCGAAGGTTCGTTGTTTCGAAGCACCACGTGATGATCGGGTGTGATAGATTCTAACGTTCGAATACAACGGGTGTTGACGAGCCTAGCATGTACAGACATGGCCTCGGAACACATGCAAAACACTTAGGTTGACTTGACGAGCCTAGCATGTACAGACATGGCCTCGGAACACAAGAGACCGAAAGGTCGAACATGAGTCGTATAGTAGATACGATCAACATGGAGATGTTCACCGATGATGACTAGTCCGTCTCACGTGATGATCGGACACGGCCTAGTTTGACTCGGATCATGTATCACTTAGATGACTAGAGGGATGTCTATCTGAGTGGGAGTTAAATAATCAGATGAACTTCATTATCATGAACATAGTCAAAAGGTCTTTGCAAATTATGTCATACGCTTTAGTTCTACTGTTTAAGATATGTTCCTAGAGAAAATTTAGTTGAAAGTTGGTAGTAGCAATTATGCGGACTGGGTCCGTAAACTGAGGACTGTCCTCATTGCTGCACAGAAGGCTTATGTCCTTAATGCACCGCTCGGTGTGCTGAAACATCTGACATACACGTTTTGATGACTACGTGATAGTTCAGTGCGTAATGCTAACGGTTTAGAATTGTGGCACCGGAGACGTTTTTGAAACGTCGCAGAACATGTGAGATGTTCCGAAGACTGAAATCGGGATTTCAGACTAGTGCCCACGTCAAGAGATATGAGACCTCTGACAAATTTCTTAAGCCTGCAAACTAAGGGAGAAAAGCTCAATCGTTGAGCATGTGCTCAGATTGTCTGAGTACTACAATCACTTGAATCGAGTGGGAGTTAATCTTCCAGATGAGATAGTGATGGTTCTCCATAATCACTGCCACCAAGCTATTAGAGCTTCGTGATGAACTATAAATATCAAGGATAGATGATGATCCTTGAGCAACTCGCGATGTTTGACACCGTGAAAGTAGAAATCAAGAAGGAGCATCAATTGTTGATGGTTAGTAAAACCACTAGTTTCTAGAAGGGCAAGGGCACAAGGGATACTTCATGAAACAGCAAGTCATTTGCTGCTCTAGTGAAGAATCCCAAGGTTGAACCCAAACCCGAGACTAAGTGCTTCTGTAATAAGGGGAACGGTCACTGAAGCAGTACTACCCTAGATACTTGGTAGATGAGAAGGCAGACAAGGTCGACAGAAGTATATTGGATATACGTTATATGAATGTGTACTTTACTAGTACTCCTAGCAGCACTGGGGTATTAGATACCGGTTCGGTTGCTAAGTGTTAGTAACTCGAAATAAAAGCTGCGGAATAAACGGAGACTAGCTAAAGGTGAGATGACGATATGTGTTGGAAGTGTTTCCAAGGTTGATGTGATCAAGCATCGCATGCTCCCTCTACCATCGAGATTTGGTGTTTGCGTTGAGCATGATTGGATTATGTTTATCGCAATACGGTTATTCATTTAAGGAGAATAATGGTTACTCTGTTTATTTGAATAATACCTTCAATGGTCTTGCACCTAAAATGAATCTCGATCGTAGTGATACACATGTTCGTGCCAAAAGATATAAAATAGTAATGATAGTTCCACATACTTGTGGCACTGCCATTTGAGTCATATTGGTATAGAACGCATGAAGAAGCTCCATGTAGATGGATCTTTGGACTCACTCGTTTTTTGAAAAGATTGAGACATGCGAACCATGTCTATTGGTATATATGCATGAAGAAACTCCATGCAGATGGATCGTTTGGACTCACTTGATTTTGAATCACTTGAGACATGCAAATCATACCACATGGGCAAGATGACTGAAAGGCCTCGTTTTCAGTAAGATGGAACAAGAAGTAATACATTTTGATGTATGCAGTCCAATGAGTGCTGAGGCATGCAGTGGATATCGTTATGTTCTTCTGAGTGTATTTACTTGATGAAACACAAGTCTGAATTATTGAAAGGTTCAAGTAATTTCAGAGTGAAGTTGAAGATCGTCGTGACAAGAGGATAAAATGTCTGTGATATGATCATAGAGATGAATATCTGAGTTACGAGTTTGGCACACAATTGAGACATTGTGGAAAGTGTTTCACAATTAATACCGCCTGGAACACCATAGTGTGATGGTGTGTCCGGACATCATAGCTGCACCCTATTGGATATGGTGCATACCATGATGTCTCTTATCGAATTACCACTATCGTTTATGGGTTAGGCATTAGAGACAACCACATTCACTTTAAAAGGGGCACCACGCAATTCCGTTGAGACGACACCGTTTAGAGAAACCTAAGTTGTCGTTTCTTAAAAGTTTGGGGCTGCGATGCTTATGTGAAAAAGTTGCAGGCTGATAAGCTCGAACCCAAAGCGGATAAATGCATCTTCATAGAATACCCAAAACAGTTGGGTATACCTCCTATTTCAGATCTGGAAGCAAAAGTAATTGCTTCTAGGAACAGGTCCTTTCTCGAGGAAAAGTTTCTCTCGAAAGAATTGAGTGGGGGGATGGTGGAGACTTGATAAGGTTATTGAACCGTCACTTCAACTAGTGTGTAGCAGGGCACAGGAAGTTGTTCCTGTGGCACCTACACCAATTGAAGTGGAAGCTTATGATAGTGATCATGAAACTTCGGATCAAGTCACTACCAAACCTCGCAGGACGACGAGGATGCGTAATACTTTAGAGTAGTACGTGATCCTGTCTTGGAATTCATGTTGTTGGACAACGATGAACCTATGAGCTATGGAGAAGCGATGGTGGGCCCATATTCCGACAAATGGTTAGAAGCCATGAAATCCGAGATAAATGGAACTTTAAGAAGAAGACGGACGTGGACGGTAATGATACCGTCTATGAAGCTCGACTTGTGGCAAAGAGTATTTCCAAAATTCAAGGAGTTGACTACGATGAGATTTGCTCATCCGTAGCGATGCTTAAGTCCGTCAGAATCATGTTAGCATTAGCTGCATTTATGAAATCTGGCAGATGGATGTCAAAACAAGTTTCCTTACCAGTTTTCGTAAGGAAAGGTTGTATGTGATACAATCAGAAAGGTTTTGTCGATCCTAAGGATGCTAAAAGGTATGCTAGCTCCAGCGATCCTTCCATGGACTAGAGCAAGCATCTCGGAGTCAGAATATACGCTTTGATGGAGTGATCAAAGTTTTTGGGTTTATACAAAGTTTGTTAGAAACTTGTATTTACAATAAAGTGAGTGGGAGCACTACAACATTTCTGATAAGTATATGTGAATGACATATTGTTGATCCGAAATGATGTAAAATTTCTGGAAAGCATAAAGGGTTGTT
Source organism: Aegilops tauschii subsp. strangulata (assembly GCF_002575655.3). Lineage (NCBI taxonomy): Eukaryota > Viridiplantae > Streptophyta > Magnoliopsida > Poales > Poaceae > Aegilops > Aegilops tauschii. The sequence continues at coordinate 147,948,894 of NC_053040.3, read as the reverse complement.
TGAAAGGAGTTTTTCAAAGGAAGACCTAGATAAAGCTGCTTGCATATTGGGCATCAAGATCTATAGAGATAGATCAAGACGCCTGATGATACTTTCAAAGAACGCACACCTTGACATGATTTTGAAAGAGTTCAAAATAGATCAGCAAAGAAGGAGTTCTTGGCTGTGTTACAAGGTGTGAGTATTGAGTAAAGACTCAAGACCTGACCACAGCAGAAGAGAGAGAAAGGACGAAGGTCGTCCCCTGTGCTTCAGACGTAGGCTCTACAGTATGCTATGTTGTGTACCGCACATGTAGTGTGCCTTGCCATGAGTTGGTCAAGGGGTACAATAGTGATCCGGGAATGGATCACATGACAGCGGTCGAACTTATCCTTAGTATCTAGTGGACTAAGGAATTTTCTCGGTTATGGAGGTCAAAAGGACTTCGTCATAAAGGGTTACGTCGATCTGAACTTTGACACTAATCCGGATAACTCTGAGTAGTAAACCAGATTCGTATAGTAGAGCAGTTATTTGAAATGGCTCCAAGTAGCGCGTGGTAGCATCCACAAGATGACATAGATATTCGTAAAGCACACACGGATCTGAAAGGTTCAGACCCGTTGACTAAATAACCTCTCTCACAAGCATAACATGATCAAACCAGAACTCATTGAGTGTTAATCACATAGAGATGTGAACTAGATTGTTGACTCTAGTAAACTCTTTGGATGTTGGTCACATGGTGATGTGACCTGTGAGTGTTAATCACATGGTGATGTGGACTAGATTATTGACCTAGTGCAAGTGGGAGACTGTTGGAAATATGCCCTAGAGGCAATAATAAATTGGTCATTATTATATTTCCTTGTTCATGATAATCGTTTATTATCCATGCTAGAATTGTATTGATAGGAAACTCAGATACATGTGTGGATACATAGACAACACCATGTCCCTAGTAAGCCTCTAGTTGACTAGCTCATTGATCAATAGATGGTTACGGTTTCCTGACCATGGACATTGGATGTCGTTGATAACGGGATCACATCATTAGGAGAATGATGTGATGGACAAGACCCAATCCTAAGCCTAGCACAAGATCGTGTAGTTCGTTTGCTCAGAGCATTTCTAATGTCAAGTATCAGTTCCTTAGACCATGAGATTGTGCAACTCCCGGATACCGTAGGAATGCTTTGGGTGTACCAAACGTCACAACGTAACTGGGTGGCTATAAAGGTGCACTACAGGTATCCCCGAAAGTGTCTGTTGGATTGGCACGAATCGAGACTGGGATTTGTCACTCCATGTAAACGGAGAGGTATCTCTGGGCCCACTCAGTAGGACATCATCATAATGTGCACAATGTGACCAAGGAGTTGATCACGGGATGATGTGAGTTACGGAACGAGTAAAGAGACTTGCCGGTAACGAGATTGAACAAGGTATAGGGATACCGACGATCGAATCTCGGGCAAGTAACATATCGATAGACAAAGGGAATTGCATACGGGATTGATTGAATCCCCGACATCGTGGTTCATCCGATGAGATCATCGTGGAACATGTAGGAGCCAACATGGGTATCCAGATCCCGCTGTTGGTTATTGACCGAAGAACGTCTCGGTCATGTCTGCATGGTTCCCGAACCCGTAGGGTCTACACACTTAAGGTTCGATGATGCTTGGGTTATAGGGAAAGTATGTACGTGGTTACCGAATGTTGTTTGGAGTCCCGGATGAGATCCCGGACGTCACGAGGAGTTCCGGAATGGTCCGGAGGTAAAGATTTATATATGGGAAGTCCTGTTTTGGTCACCGGAAAAGTTTCGGGTGAAATCGGTAATGTACCGGGACCACCGGGAGGGTCCCGGGGGTCCACCAAGTGGGACCACCAGCCCCAGAAGGCTGCGTGGGCCAAGTGTGGGAGGGGACCAGCCCCAGGTGGGCTGGTGTGCCCCCCACCAAGGCCCAAGGCGCATGGGAGAGTGGGAGGGGGCAAACCCTAGGTCCAGATGGGCCTTAGGGCCCATCTAGTGGGGCGCCCCCCCTCTCCTCCCCTTGGCCGCCCCCCTTGATGGGATCTAGGGTTGGCCGCCAGCCCTTGGGGTGGAAACCCTAGAGGGGGGCGCAGCCCCCTCCCCCCTATATATAGTTGAGGTTTGGGCTGCCCAAGACACACGAGAACGTTTCTCTTTCGGCACAGCCCTACCCCTCTCCCTCCTCCTCCTCTCCCGCGGTGCTTGGCGAAGCCCTGCGGGATTGCCATGCTCCTCCACCACCACCACGCCGTCGTGCTGCTGCTGGACGGAGTCTTCCTCAACCTCTCCCTCTCTCCTTGCTGGATCAAGGCGTGGGAGACGTCACCGGGCTGCACGTGTGTTGAACGCGGAGGCACCGTTCTTCGGTGCTTAGATCGGAATCAACCGCGATCTGAATCGCTACGAGTACGACTCCTTCATCCGCATTCTTGCAACGCTTCCGCATCGCGATCTACAATGGTATGTAGATGCACTCCCCTTCCCCTCGTTGCTAGATTACTCCATAGATTGATCTTGGTGATGCATAGAAAATTTTGAATTTCTTCTACGTTACCCAACAGTCAAAAGGTCTTTGCAAATTATGTCATAGCTTACGCTTTAGTTCTACTGTTTAAGATATGTTCCTAGAGAAAATTTAGTTGAAAGTTGATAGTAGCAATTATGCGGACTGGGTCCGTAAACTGAGGATTGTCCTCATTGCTGCATAGAAGGCTTATGTCCTTAATGCACCGCTCGGTGTGCTGAACCTCAGCGTCGTCTATAGATGTTGCGAAACATCTGGCATACACGTTTTGATGACTACGTGATAGTTCAGTGCGTAATGCTAACGGTTTAGAATTGTGGCACCAAAGACGGTTTTGAAACGTCGCAGAACATATGAGATGTTCCGAAGACTGAAATTGGGATTTCAGACTAGTGCCCACGTCAAGAGGTATGAGACCTCTGACAAGTTTCTTAAGCCTGCAAACTAAGGGAGAAAAGCTCAATCGTTGAGCATGTGCTCAGATTGTCTGAGTACTACAATCGCTTGAATCGAGTGGGAGTTAATCTTCCAGATGAGACAGTGATGGTTCTCCATAGTCACTGCCACCAAGCTATTAGAGCTTCGTGATGAACTATAACATATCAGGGATAGACATGATGATCCTTGAGCAACTCGTGATGTTTGACACCGCGAAAGTAGAAATCAAGAAGGAGCATCAATCGTTGATGGTTAGTAAACCACTAGTTTCTAGAAGGGCGAGGGCAAAAGGGATACTTCATGAAACGGCAACTCATTTGCTGCTCTAGTGAAGAATCCCAAGGTTGAACCCAAACCCGAGACTAAGTGCTTCTGTAATGAGGGGAACAGTCACTAAAGCAAAACTACCCTAGATACTTGGTAGATGAGAAGGCAGGCAAGGTCGACAGAAGTATATTGGATATACATTGTATGAATGTGTACTTTACTAGTACTCCTAGCAGCACCAGGGTATTAGATACCGGTTTGGTTGCTAAGTGTTAGTAACTCAAAATAAAAGCTGCGGAATAAACGGAGACTAGCTAAAGGTGAGATGACGATATGTGTTGGAAGTGTTTCCAAGGTTGATGTGATCAAGCATCGCATGCTCCCTCTGCCATCGAGATTGGTGTTTGCGTTGAGCATAAACATGATTGGATTATGTTTATCGCAATACGGTTATTCATTTAAGGAGAATAATGGTTACTCTGTTTATTTGAATAATACCTTCAATGGTCTTGCACCTAAAATGAATCTCGATCGCAGTGATACACATGTTCGTGCCAAAAGATATAAAATAGTAATGATAGTACCACATACTTGTGGCACTGTCATTTGAGTCATATTGGTATAGAACGCATGAAGAAGCTCCATGTAGATGGATCTTTGGACTCACTCGTTTTTGAAAAAATTGAGACATGCGAACCATGTCTATTGGTATATATGCATGAAGAAACTCCATGCAAATGGATCGTTTGGACTCACTTGATTTTGAATCACTTGAGACATGCAAATCATACCACATGGGCAAGATGACTGAAAAGCCTCGTTTTCAGTAAGATGGAACAAGAGAGCAACTTGTTGGAGGTAATACATTTGATGTGTGCAGTCCAATGAGTGCTGAGGCACGCAGTGGATATCGATATGTTCTTACTTCACAGATGATTTGAGTAGATGCTGAGAATATTTACTTGATGAAACACAAGTCTGAATTATTGAAAGGTTCAAGTAATTTCAGAGTGAAGTTGAAGATCGTCGTGACAAGAGGATAAAATGTCTGTGATATGATCATAGAGATGAGTATCTGAGTTACGAGTTTGGCGCACGATTAAGAAATTGTGGAAATTGTTTCACGACTAATACAGCTTGGAGCACCATAGTGTGATGGTGTGTCCGAACATCATAACTGCACCCTATTGGATATGGTGCATACCATGATGTCTCTTATCGAATTACAACTATCGTTTATGGGTTAGGCATTAGAGACAACCGCATTCACTTTAAATAGGGCACCACGCAATTCTGTTGAGACGACACCGTATGAACTATGGTTTAGAGAAACCTAAGCTGTCGTTTCTTAAAAGTTTGGGGCTGCGACGCTTATGTGAAAAAGTTTCAGGCTGATGAGCTCGAACCCAAAGCGGATAAATGCATCTTCATAGAATACCCAAAACAGTTGGGTATACCTCCTATTTCAGATCTGGAAGCAAAAGTAATTGCTTCTAGAAACGAGTCCTTTCTCGAGGAAAAGTTTCTCTCGAAAAGAATTGAGTGGGAGGATGGTGGAGACTTGATAAGGTTATTGAACTGTCACTTCAACTAGTGTGTAGCAGGGCACAGGAAGTTGTTCCTGTGGCACCTACACCAATTGAAGTGGAAGCTTATGATAGTGATCATGAAACTTCGGATCAAGTCACTACCAAACCTCGTAGGTCGACAAGGATATGTACTACTCCTGAGTGGTATGGTAATCCTGTCTTAGATATCATGTTGTTAGACAATACTGAACCTACGAGCTATGGAGAAGCGATGGTGGGCCCATATTCCGACAAATGGTTAGAAGCCATGAAATCCGAGATAGGATCCATGTATTAGAACAAAGCATGGACTTTGGTGAACTTGCCCGATGATCGGCAAGCCATTGAGATAAATGGATCTTTAAGAAGAAGACGGACATGGACGGTAATGTTACCGTCTATGAAGCTCGACTTGTGGCAAAGAGTATTTTCACAAGTTCAAGGAGTTGACTACGATGAGATTTTCTCATCCGTAGCGATGCTCAAGTCCGTCAGAATCATGTTAGCATTAGCTGCATTTATGAAATCTGGCAGATGGATGTCAAAACAAGTTTCCTTACCAGTTTTCGTAAGGAAATGTTGTATGTGATACAATCATAAAGGTTTTGTCGATCCTAAGGATGCTAAAAGGTATGCTAGCTCCAGCGATCCTTCCATGGACTAGAGCAAGCATCTCGGAGTCAGAATATACGCTTTGATGGAGTGATCAAAGTTTTTGGGTTCATACAAAGTTTGTTAGAAACTTGTATTTACAATAAAGTGAGTGGGAGTGCTACAACATTTCTGATAAGTATATGTGAATGACATATTGTTGATCCGAAATGATGTAAAATTTCTGGAAAGCATAAAGGGTTGTTTGAAAGGAGTTTTTCAAAGGAAGACCTGGATAAAGCTGCTTACGTATTGGGCATCAAGATCTATAGAGATAGATCAAGATGCCTGATGATACTTTCAAAGAACGCACACCTTGACATGATTTTGAAAGAGTTCAAAATAGATCAGCAAAGAAGGAGTTCTTGGCTGTGTTACAAGGTGTGAGTATTGAGTAAGACTCAAGACCTGACCACAGCAGAAGAGAGAGAAAGGACGAAGGTTGTCCCCTATGCTTTAGACGTAGGCTCTACAGTATGCTATGCTGTGTACCGCACATGAAGTGTGCCTTGCCATGAGTTGGTCAAGGGGTACAATAGTGATCCGGGAATGGATCACATGACAGCGGTCGAACTTATCCTTAGTATCTAGTGGACTAAGGAATTTTCTCGATTATGGAGGTGAAAAGGAGTTCGTCGTAAAGGGTTACGTCGATGCGAACTTTGACACTAATCCAGATGACTCTGAGTAGTAAACCGGATTCGTATAGTAGAGCAGTTATTTGAAATGGCTCCAAGTAGCGCGTGGTAGCATCCACAAGATGACATAGATATTCGTAAAGCACACACGGATCTGAAAGGTTCAGACCCGTTGACTAATAACCTCTCTCACAAGCATAACATGATCAAACCAGAACTCATTGAGTGTTAATCACATAGTGATGTGAACTAGATTGTTGACTCTAGTAAACTCTTTGGATGTTGGTCACATGGTGATGTGACCTGTGAGTGTTAATCACATGGTGATGTGAACTATATTATTGACTCTAGTGCAAGTGGGAGACTGTTGGAAATATGCCCTAGAGGCAATAATAAATTGATTATTATTATATTTCCTTGTTCATGATAATCGTTTATTATCCATGCTAGAATTGTATTGATAGGAAACTCAGATACATGTGTGGATACATAGACAACACCATGTCCCTAGTAAGCCTCTAGTTGACTAGCTCGTTGATCAATAGATGGTTACGGTTTCCTGACCATGGACATTGGATGTCGTTGATAACGGGATCACATCATTAGGAGAATGATGTGATGGACAAGGCCCAATCCTAAGCCTAGCACAAGATCGTGTAGTTCGTTTGCTAAGTGCTTTTCTAATGTCAAGTATCATTTCCTTAGACCATGAGATTGTGCAACTCCCGGATACCGTAGGAATGCTTTGGGTGTACCAAACGTCACAACGTAACCGGGTGGCTATAAAGGTGCACTACAGGTATCTCCGAAAGTGTCTGTTGGGTTGGCACGAATCGAGAATGGGATTTGTCACTCCGTGTAAACGGAGAGGTATCTCTGGGCCCACTCGGTAGGACATCATCATAACGTGCACAATGTGACCAAGGAGTTGATCACGGTATGAAGTGTTACGGAACGAGTAAAGAGACTTGCCGGTAACGAGATTGAACAAGGTATCGGGATACCGACGATCAAATCTCGGGCAAGTAACATACCGATAGACAAAGGGAATTGTATATGGGATTGATTGAATCCTCGACATCGTGGTTCATCCGATGAGATCATCGAGGAGCATGTGGGATCCAACATGGGTATCCAGATCCCGCTGTTGGTTATTGACCGGAGAGTCGTCTCGGTCATGTCTGCGTGTCTCCCGAACCCGTAGGGTCTACACACTTAAGGTTCGGTGACGCTAGGGTTGTAGAGATATTAGTATGCGGTAACCCGAAAGTTGTTCGGAGTCCCGGATGAGATCCCGGACGTCACGAGGAGTTCCGGAATGGTCCGGAGGTAAAGATTTATATATGGGAAGTCTTGTTTTGGTCGCCGGGAAAGTTTCGCGCATTATCGGTATTGTACCGGGAGTGCCGAAAGGGGTCCGGGGGTCCACCAGCCCCGGGGGGCCACATGGGCTGTAGGGGGTACGCCTTGCCTATATGGGCCAAGGGAACCAGCCCCAAGAGGCCCATGCGCCAAGAGATAAGGAAAAGGGAGAGTCCTAAAAGGGGAAGGCACCTCCGAGGTGCCTTGGGGATGAAGGACTCCTCCCTGGCCGCACCCTTCCTTGGAGGAAGGGCCAAGGCTGCGCCCCCCCTCTCCCTTGGCCCTATATATAGTGGGGGGGGGGAGGGAGGGCAGCAATATCTAAGCCCTGGCGCCTCCCTCTCCCTCCCGTGACACATCTCCCTCCTCCCGCAGCGCTTGGCGAAGCCCTGTTGGAATCCCGCTACTTCCACCACCACGCCGTCGTGCTGCTGGATCTCCATCAACCTCTCCTCCCCCCTTGCTGGATCAAGAAGGAGGCGACGTCGCTGCTCCGTACGTGTGTTGAACGCGGAGGTGCCGTCCGTTCGGCGCTAGGATCATCGGTGATTTGGATCACGATGAGTACGACTCCATCAACCCCGTTCTCTTGAACGCTTCCGCTCGCGATCTACAAGGGTATGTAGATGCACTCCTCCCCTCTCGTTGCTAGATAACTCCATAGATTGATCTTGGTGATGCGTAGAAAATTTTGACCGACTCCTGCCTGCATCTACTACTATTACTCCACACATCGACCGTTATCCAGCATGCATCTAGAGTATTAAGTTCATAAGAACGGAGTAACGCTTTAAGCAAGATGACATGATGTAGAGGGATAAACTCATGCGATATGACATAAACCCCATCTTTTTATCCTCGATGGCAATAATACAATACGTGTCGTTTCCCCTACTGTCACTGGGATCGAGCACCACATGATTGAACCCAAAGCTAAGCACTTCTCCTATTGCAAGAAAGATCAATCTAGTAAACCAAACCAAACTGATAATCCGAAGAGACTTGCAAAGATAACCAATCATACATAAAAGAATTCAGAGGAGATTCAAATATTGTTCATAGATAATCTTGATCATAAACCCACAATTCATCGGATCTCGACAAACACACCGCAAAAGAAGATTACATCGAATAGATCTCCAAGAGAATCGAGGAGAACTTTGTATTGAGATCCAAAGAGAGAGAAGAAGCCATCTAGCTAATAACTATGGACCCGAAGGTCTGAGGTAAACTACTCACACATCATCGGAGAGGCTATGGTGTTGATGTAGAAGCCCTCCATGATCGATGCCCCCTCCGACGGAGCGCCGGAAAAGGCCCCAAGATGGGATCTCACGGGTACAGAAGGTTGTGGCGGTGGAAATAGGGTTTTGGCTGTTGTTCTGATGTTCTCGGGGTACGTAGGTATATATATAGGAGGAAGAAGTAGTTCGGTGGAGCTACGAGGGGCCCACGAGGGTGGAGGGCGCGCCCAGGGGGTAGGCGCGCCCCCTGCCTCGTGGCCTCCTCGTTGATTGCTTGATGTCCACTCCAAGTCCTCTGGATCACGTTTGTTCAGAAAATCACGTTCCCGAAGGTTTCATTCCGTTTGGACTCCGTTTGATATTCCTTTCCTTTGAAACACTAAAATAGGCAAAAAAAAACAATAATTTGGGCTGGGCCTTCGGTTAATAGGTTAGTCCCAAAAATAATATAAAAGTGTATAATAAAGCCCATTGAATATCCAAAACAGAATATATAATAGCATGGAACAATCAAAAATTATAGATACGTTGGAGACGTATCAAGCTCGAAGTGTCGAGAAAATTTATTTGCCAAAGTTGTAGAGAGTTGCACACATGCCTCCAAGCGAAGACTTGTACCTTCAAGGGGAGCAGGGCACTCCCATATGGTCTTTCAGATGGCGCGATGACCATGTGATCTTCCAGATGGTGCGGTGACCATCCGGTTCCCTGCTCGATGCCCTCGACGATGGACTTGCGCTCATCCATGGAGAAGTGGTGAGAGGAACACACGGTGAAGATGCTAGATTTCTCCGGCGCCCATGCAATAGTGTCCTCAAGGACCCGGAGCGATGTGTGGATGCGAGTGATGGCATAAACATCCACCGGTAGGACGTGTCGTTGGAGAAGGCCCATTTGTGTAGTGGCCTATAGTTATATGAGAGCCGGGGTTTTTTTCTCTTGATTGAGCTTTGCATTCATGCATACAACATTTGGGTTAAATTTAAAACTTCCTTTTAAACTTAGTTAATTGCATTCAAATATAAAATTTGACATGACCTTTACTCATATTTGAGTTTTGGTTTGGAATACAAATAAGAATATAAGTGAAGGACTTAAGTGCTAAAGTACAATTCAATTACGAATAGGAAATGCATTTAAATACAAGATAAAGATAATTGAAATACAAACTTTATTATAAATAATAAATAGTACAAAGTTGATGATACAAAGTGAACAAAAAAAATAATTAATTGAAACACCATTACCAAGTCTTGTGAGATTACACGAGATTGGAGAAATGAAAATAAAAGAAGAAATGAATTAAACCTACACTAAAACCTATCTATCTATTTATAGTAGTTATTCAATCCATCTTAATTGATCTTCATCTTGGAAAAGATAAAAGTAATTGTTTATGATTAAAATGTAGCATTTTCATTTCTTTTACGGCAAGCCTTCTCGAATCATGAATCCAGCTTAAATGCAATCATTTCCTCCATGAATCCAGCTCCTTGTCTTGTATGACAAGTCTTCTGAAATCTTCCCGTTATCCTCCATGGGACGCGCAATGTGGTCCAAGACGGAACCAACAATGGCGTTGCGGAACCTGATATCCGAGTCTGCAATGGCCGGACAAAGCCCACGCCTCACTATTGATGACACGATAGAAACAATGGGAGTGAAGGTGCGACGGTGTCGGGTGGTAGCGACGATGGGGCGACACTGGCTCCCATGGCATGACGAGTGACACACGGCAAGGGCCGATCTGCGTCGACCTGACACACATCGCCGCCCGTGGTGTCAGACAGGGATTGGCGCAGGGAGGGAGGAGAGGTACAAGATGAAGGACCACATGTATGGGCTGGAAGAAAGATCCATGTTAACCAATGATAGGAGATGGTGAATGCTTGGAGGGAGTGGTGTCGGATACGTATGGAGTGGACGGGAGATTTTGAGAGGGAAACGAAGAGTTGACAAAATTTAAGGGGCCACGTCAACATAGGCCCTAAAATAGGACAATCAATATTAGCAACACATCGCGAACCTGCCCAGCCTAACAATCTGTTTGTCTACGCGTATGTATGAGCGCTTGCGTCTGTACTGTGTTCATAGGGGTGAGTGTATGCGCGTATGTATGAGCGCTTGCGTCTGTACTGTGTTAAAAAAAGCAATCCGCTTGTGGTAACAACAATCGAATTTGGGCACCCGGAGTGGCGTGAACAAGTTATATTTAACCGACCTCATTTTGGTCCGCCGATGAATGATATCTGCCTAGCCCAATCTCCAGGGCTTCCTCACTGACGGGCCTCAACCGACCCAGTGATGAGCCTCATCTGCGAGGGTGCTCCTGGGCCGGTCAGTAATGAGGGGTCATGGCAAAACTTTTCTAGTAGTCGATCTTTGTTTGTATTTTCATTCAAATAACTAACTTTTTATGTTGTTCTAATTTTTTTCTATTTTTTTAGGGCAGAAGCTAAACTTTATTGATGATAGTCCACATGATGTGGGATACAAACCGGGTCGTGGGGGTTTGACAACCAAACATGCCTCCCTCGATCTAGGAATAGAGAGTGTTTAGCTAGACTATGGGCCACGCCATTAACGGCTCGACCTTCAAACATAAAACTACAATTAAAACTAGCAGCTCGAAGGTTGATTTCTTTGATAACCAAGCCATAACGGCCCTGAGTTCCATTGCGGATGTCGCTCACCACCTGTTTGCAGTTGGAGGAGACAACAAAATGTTGGAGAAGAAGATCTTCAGCCAAGGCTAATGCTTCTTTGCAAGCAATCGCCTCTAGCGTCGCCGGGTCATGTTGGTCCTCGATAACCAATGCTGAGCTTCCAAGATAGTCTCCAGCTTCATCACGACACACTGCAACAGCTGATCCGCGTCAGTCCCTGTAAACTGCGCCGTCGACGTGGATTTTCGCGAAGCCCGTTAGAGGTGCCAAGGCACTTGCATGTGGCGCTCCATCTGCATGAGGGGTTCCTTGTAAATTCGCATTGGGTTTCACCTGGATCATTGACAGCTCAGATATAAATCTAGCCACAAACGAGTGTGTTGCTTGCGGACTTTTCAGAAACCACAAAGTATGCTTGGTAAAGCCCTTAGAAAATGAAGTTGTGGAAACGCTTCCCACAGAAAAAGGGCTTAATGCAATGTGATACATAATTATCTCTTGCATTTGTTTAGTAGTCACTCTTGCATAATTATGGACATTATTGCTCAATTATCGGACATCTTCCTTATATTTTTAAAAGGTGAACATCATGCTTGTTCACATAAAAGCAACTTATATATTGATTAAAAATTAATTTAGATCCAACGGTTTCGATTCCCTGCTAGAAACATCCTTAAATCATCCCCAGAACTCCAAATGACCGATGCCACTTCTCATACGGTGAAAAGAACCTGGAGGGGTTATGTTTGGGGTACTATGAATACATCAGCATGCTTTGATTGTGATACTTCCAGCATGATGTTCACATCAAAAAAGAAAAGAAGAGAAAGGTCTATGGATTCATAATTTTGATAGTGAAAATCAAATGAGAACGGACGTTTGGCTCTCGGCCTACATGGAGGCCTTTTTTTTGAAAAAAAATCAAAAATCAAACTTTTCGGTTTCAAGAAAATCTGAAAAAAAATGTGCAAGTAAATAAGGATGTTATGTGTATGTGTGTAAAATTTCAGGATGAAATACGTTGAAATGCGACCTGTACAAAAAAGACAAATTTATGGCCTGAGAGGATGAATAGTATCATGTGTTAAAAAGCCTCATATTTGTCTTTTTTGCGCAGCTCTCATTTCAATTGTATTTTGCCCTAAAAATTTACACACATGTATGTTATGCCTCCATGTATATCTGTATTTTTTTCAGAATTTTTTAAAATGTAGAAAATATGAAATTTGAATTTTTCAAAACCGAGCTCCATGGATCTCGGCCTCCATAGGCAATATTCGAAATCAAATCTTCTTTCAAAAACAAGTAAACAACATAACTTCAACTCATTGCATTCTCATTGCCTAGATAGCCTCTTCTAATAACCACTTAGATAATTATGCTTGGCAAATGTAGGAGTACAACATAGTTGTGGTATTTTAAAATATCTTAAAATCGCCTTGTTTAGGAGCATCAACTAGGCCCTCTAAACAGAATATACAAGTGTAGCCACAAGTACCTCATGTACTACTCCCTCATTTGCAAAATAATTAAAGTTCTAGTTTTGTCCTAAGTCAACTTGATTAAGTTTGACCAACTCTATAGAAAGATGTGTTAAAATCTACAACACCAAATACACATAGTACGAGAATATATATCATAAAGAATCTTATCAGAGTAATTTGGTGTTCCAGATGCTAATATATTTTACTCTAGACTTAGTCAAATTTTAAAAAGTTTAACTTAGAACAAACTTAGAACTTCAATTATTTTGGAACGGAGGTACTAGTATATACTATTTAAATAAACTCATGTGTTGCTACTGAACTATGTAAATGTATAGAGGTAACCATCAATGGTTTATTCTATTTTGGAATAATTGTGTGAGTGTGCGGTTTCCACATGCTTATCTAGTGTCAGTAATTACGATGCTTTTATGTCAAGAAAAAACAATTATGATGCTTTTTCTACGATGTAAATGGTGTAAAACCACTAAGGAAAACTGGGCCTAAAATGGTTGCAATAGAACATTCAACATTATGTTGAGTATGTGTTAGATTTCCCAAATCAAACCCTGCAAAAAAAAAAAGATTTCCCAAATCAATATCAGTGTATGTTTGGCCATATGCACATGAAACAAAACTTGCAGGCAATAATTCCTTTAGCAAGACTCGCAAGCTAAATCATGAGCGCCACTACTCCGCCCCTCTTCCTATCCTTGCCACTGCCATCGGTGGTCTCCTCTTGTACGGCGGCAGTGGCGGTGCTGGGGCATCTCCGGGCATTTCTGTTTCGAGCGGTGATCCATCCGAAGCACGTTACGGGGGCGGAGTCCTCCAGAATGGATCGATGCTTTGTTTCTTAGATTCACATTCGGGGGCTTAATTCCAAGCGCAAGCAGCAATCTTTGACTATGCATTGATGCCATCTCGAGCATTTCCATGATCTTTCTGAGTTCATCAAGCACCAGTGATACCTCAGGGTCCACCTGAAGGGACACGTTTAGGGTTCATCACTGGAACCAGTTTTAAACATAACAGATGGTTCTAAAATAAACTGATGATAAATAATGCACCAACAAATTAAACAAATTAACAAAACTAATTATATACCTCGCCTGGCATTTCCAGAGTATGCGTGATTGTTAAAGTTTTCATGTCCAGCCTGACGGGAGTTCCAGGAGTTAGTATCTCCTTGTCCACTTTACTCCGGCAGTATCTTGGGCCGCAGCTAGCCTCGACAATAACCTGGAGAAGTAGGCATTTCAGTTTTTATTTTAGTTAAGAAAAGCAAAAACTACACGTGCCATCTTCATGCAGAAATGCAAAGTAAAACAGATCAATTTGGTAGTTATTTCATAGCAAAATTCATGACAAAATAAATTATTATGCCATAGAAGACTATGGCACGACGGCTACTCCGCGCAACACCGTTTGGGAGTTAACCAGGTCATGCTGATGAAATACAACAATTACATCCCTGCATGCCCAACACCACAAGCCAAATTCAATGACACATAGGTCGTCACGCTGAAAGACCATACAGAAATCGTTCGTTCTCTAGGATTTCTGTGGAACTAAAGACACGGGTGCCTCTGTTGTTATAAAACTTCATATATTTATATATATTTTGCACATGATCATAACCTTTTTTCCACAAATTTTTGTACATGTAATTAAAAAATGATTGTTTTGGGAATTTTGGAAGCATAGAAATTTACAAACTTGAAAAGGATCTCACGGAAGGCGTTTAACTTTCCAGGGCAAGTGAAAAATAATTGTGCAAGTATACTGATGAAACAACACAGAAAGAAAGGCACTTCACTTACAATGTTCGTTGTCAAAAGGACGAGAACCTCTCATGTTAGCTCTCCAACAGTTTGGAGTGGCTCCAAGTAATCTTCAATCTTTGCAAAATCCTGATTATTTTTTAAGTTTTCGTTCACTGCATGTAGATGAACCGTGTGTCATATGAGAAATCAAGCTAATCATAATGGAAATGTATGCCTTTGGAAACAAGAAAACATTATGGCTAAAAGTATTTTTACTTAAGAATTCCTTACAAGGGCCATGGACAATTCGTCAAACTAGTCCAAGCCGACTTGATAAGGGTTTTCACGTCACTTATAAATGCACCATTGTAGTTGCATATACAGTGAGAAGGTCAGTAGAAAAGAGACAAGTACATATTTCCTTCTCCAACCTATCGGGTGAGTAATTTTTCTCCCTCATCTTTTCGGGTGTAATTTTTACCTTGGAAGAACCAAATTTTTGCTCGGAAGTGCATACGCGTCAATACTCGAGCTCATCATGTTTTCTAGTTCTTCCACCATGTGTCAGTTGCATCTCTTCACTCTCCCACGCATCCCCTCTATGTAGAGGAGAGAAGCTACACACGCACACGTGTGCGCGCGCACACACGCACGCGCGCTCACACACACACAGGGACCAAGTTCCTAGTGCTGAATTGCTTCTTGGACGATCCCATCCCTGTAACTGCGCAGCCGTCCGGAAAAGCAGGCCTCCGAAACCACATCCCTTGAGAACCTGCACCATGCGAGGGGCGATAAGGTTTTTGAGGAGTGTCTCGGCGCGACTGCTCCCTCAAGTTCGACTACATCCTCTATGTCCGTCCGGCTGCTTCGACTATTTCCCCTACGGCAGGCAACCACCATGTCTTCACCACCATGGCCGAAGATGTTGCTGCACTGGAGTTTCCGGAGCCCTCGCATGTTTTGACCCTCTCTTTCTTGACATGTGCCATTGCTCTATATGTATATGCGCTAGATGTTCCTAGTCTGTTGCTAATATGGATTAAGCTTAAACGAAATCTGCCTAATTTCCTAACATGGAGGTACTAGATTCTGTAGAATTGTGTCAATATTAGCCCAATTCTTAGCGTTAGGTAAAATACCTCATGGAAAATTCCTCAGAACTAATGTGAAGGGGGCATCCCAATCATTCATAACATGTTGGGATTTGATAGAGCAGGAATTGGTTGACTTAATCCTCTGTGACTTGTAAACTTCTGTAAATATTTTTATTTTAATTAATTCATACCGTAGAACGATTGTTCTACGGGTTTCGGTTCAAAAAAAAAACTTTTCTATTTCTTTGATTTGAAAATCCTAAACCGAATGAGCCCTTGGATAGCCATTATCATAAAATAGGATTTATCCACCTAAATAACCCTAAACCCTAAAATAACAATTAATGCAACATCCGATGATAACCCCTGGATGAGCAGAACCGAGGCAACACCGCAGGCCAGGCCTCAACGCCCCGACGTATCACGGAACACATCTCGAATCAGAACGGAGTAGGGACGGGAGACTGTGCGCCTTTACCAGCTCCGACGCGCGAGTCCCTCAAGTTGCGCATCTTCTTCCGGTAGTCGGAGACGGCGGTGCGTCGGCGGGCAGCGCCAGCGTCCTCTCCGTCGGCCATCTCCTCCCGCGCGATCGGTTCCTGGGCTTTGCTTCTATGGCCAGATGGATTTTTTTTTTGAACTATGGCCAGATGGAAATTAATAAACTCTCCCCACCTCTTGCCTTCTGGAACCGAATACGTAAACAGTCCGGCCCTGGGGCTATACGTAAACAGGCGACAATTATCGGGCCGGCCCATTAGCGCTTGTCTCTCGTTTCCTCTGTGGCAAGTCGCTGTAGGTTCGCTTTGTGCTAGTTTTTTTCGGTTTTCTTTTCTGTTTCTTTTTTCTTCTTTCCTTGGGTTTTAAAAAATAAATATCAGCGGTATTCCTCAGGTTCTCCTTTTCTCTTCCTTCTACTTTGGTTTTCTTTGTTTTTTCATCACTTTTCTTCCTTTCTTCTTTATACTTCGGTTTGCTTTGTTTCTCTTTGATTTCTTCAGTTTCTTTTGCTTTTCTTTTGTTTCTTAGTCAGTTTTTATCGGGTTTTCATTTTTTAACTGTTTTTCATTGTTGTTTGTATTTAATGCATGTCTACATTTTTCAAAAGCATTGCACTTTTTTCATATATAACTGGAACATTTTTATTGTACTCATTAAACATCTATCAAATACATGATTAACATTTTTGCAAAATATATATTTTTAGATTAACTTTTTATACACGTTTGTATATTTTTCATATACATCTAATTTTTTATATATCTTTTAACATTTTTAAATACACAATTTCGCATTTTTTAAATCCTTTTTTGAGCATTTTTTTCTAATAGGTGTTAAGCATTTTTTACTACATGTCGAAACATTTTTTTGAATGATAATTGTTTTTGAATTATATAGAGATTTTTTCAAAATTTCACAAACAAATTTCCAAAATCTTGTAATGATTTTTTAATGTAACGTACATTTTTTTGAATGTATGGGTTCCTTTTACAAATTACATGAACATATTTTTTATAATGTATAATTATTTTTTAAATATGGCATACATTTTCTTCCAAACCTGTGATATTTTTTAAATGCCATTAACATTTTTTCGTACACATGATTAATATTTTTCGTATACATTAGAAACATCTTTCTATACAAGTTTAATATTTTTTAAATGTAAAAATTGAAAGTAGTTTATGATAATCATAAATCACTTTCGTACTCACATTTAACACGATGTTGTTCAAAACAACAAAGCGTTACCAATTCATCAAGCAGTTTCTATCAAAGATAGCACAAACATTTCACCACACTGATGAGTCCAATTTATGTGAAAAATTCATTGAACCGGTTTCAAAGATTGACGACCAAAGACAAAGGGCACCTTGGGACTTGAAGACCGGTTCAGGAGCTGCTAATGGTGTCCTGGATTGGGGGTCTCTCACTAAGTCGCCTCTCAGCCTGGTGGGCCAGGACGAGTCGAGGACCCCATGTCGGTTCAGGAGTGGGCTACGCTAGACGGCCCATGACGTGTGAATGGAAAGCTTCCGAAAACTTGTCGTGAACTTCAAGAAGCGAGATTCGTCGAAGACACTATTTCCTAATACGTAGCTGACTTGGACGCTGTAACCCTAGACCCCCCAATACCTATATAAACCGAGGGATAGGACTCGTAGAACAACATAACAATCTCATGATAGATTATCTGTACTTTGCACTCCAACCCAAAACAATAAAAACAAACAAAACGTAGGATATTGTTTCTTCGGAGAGCCTGAACCTGGGTAAAACCTCATATCCTTGTTACCATCACATCTAGACACTTACTTCGGGATCCCTTATCCGAGATCTATCAGATTTAGCTCCGTCATCATGCCGCCGAGATCCGCGGGCAGGCCGCTGCAACACCCTCGATGGTGACCGCCGCCGCTGCCCCTGTGCATCCTCGAGCGCCATCGCTTTCTCGAGCTAGTACCATGCCGCCGAGATCCACGGACCACGTGCAAGCCACCACACACACCCTCGTCGGCGATTGGTCGGGGTGGAATCGAAAGTGATGGTTGCTGTGAGTGGGGAAGAGAATGAGTGGACTGGTCTAGAAATGCATAACAAAGGGGGCCGTCTCACCCCATCCAGTGCGAGAAAAAGGGTCCTTCTCACCGCCCGTCCGCGCGGACGGTTCGCAATGGGTGACGTGGCGATGAACTTGCGTCAAAATTCGTGCAGGTGGTCAGATAGTGGATGAAGCGTTCGTGACGGGATCCTCAATATCTGACGTGAGACTTTTAGTGATTCTGTTAATGTTTCGATATACAAACCTTAGTAATAACCTTTTTTAACTGAGTAGTAAAAAAGGCTTGTGGCTTATTGATAGGTTTGGGTGCTTTTTCTTTAACCATGCCTAATTAATTAGCTCTAGTTGAACTATGCATGATCATGGTGGTAGTACTTGGTGTGTGCAGGGCTCCGGCTATCGTCCTCCCTCGGCCGGCACACGGTGACACAGGGCTCCTGCCAGAGCCACGCCTTGCTGATCTCTGACACGTGCTCTTGGACGACCTTAAGTAGCAGGCGGACGCTCTCCTCCTGGTCATGGTGCCCCGGAGTTCCTACGTCTTCCGGGGTGACGAGCACCAGCTGCTCGAGGACAGGAGCCCTGCGCAGGACGAACCTTAGCAGCCGCAGCTCGCACCTCGTCCCTCGGAAGTTCACCACCTTGAGGAACGTCAGGTGGTCGAGAGCGATCTCGCACTCGAGAACGATGTCCGCGCCCTCGCCGGTCCCCGCCGTGCCGCCGCACGCGTCTGGGAGCTGCAAGTTCGATCCACAGAGCCGGTAGCTCGTTAGGGTCGCACGCCGTGGCAAGTCAGGTTCGAATGGATCATGTATGTATATCAGGATGCTTACCCGGATAAAGAGGCGCTCGAGGAGCGGCGCCACGACAAGCTCTAAGAATCCGGAGAAGCGAGTAACATCGTCGTCGCCCATGGAGACGGAGTCCATTAGCAGCTGCAGCTCTTCTAGGTTCGGGGCATCCACGTCGCCCTCCGCGAACAATCGCTCTTCTTCCAGGTGCTGATCGTATAAAAGACACCGTTAATCGCCTAATTGGTTTCCTAGGCAAGAACAGGTTTGAATATCGTACCAGCATGCCCACGGAACAAAGTGTCAAAATCTTGGCATGCGCGACCTGATCCAAGAAGCCCGAGTAGGCGAACTCGTGAATTACTTCGTCGTATACGCCGTAGCCGATGTGGGTCAGGTACGCGTCCTTTAGCTCCGGCCTGGCATCGGTCCTGCCGCCCGGGCCAACGAACTCCACGCCGGACGGCTCGTCCTCTCTCCAGATGAGGAGGACGTCGCCGTGGTAGACGACGGACTCCAGCACGGGCGCGGCCACCTGCAGGTGGCGCATGGCCAGGCAGCGCACGATCTCCAGGCCCCGCAGCCTCTCGCCGGCGACCCTCACCGACACGAGAAGGTGGCAGCTCTCCAGGCTCAGAAACTCGAGCAGCCGGCACCCGGAGACCACGTCCCGGACAGCATCGTCGGTGACGTCGACTTGGTTGAGGGAGAGCGATGTGAGACCGGCGAGCCCCGCCGTGCCGGGTGGGACGTCGCGGAGGCTGCACCGGCCGAGGCTGAGCACCGCGAGGGAGCTCTCGGCCTGGAAGAGGTCCGCGGGAAGCTCCAGAGCCCCGCGGCCGTCGGCGTGCTGCGTCAGGTCCACCCCCACCTCCCTGGCGCCTCTCCCCAAGGCGGCCGCGGCCCACCGGACGACGTCCCGCCCAAACGCGTCGAACGGGGACAGCGCCACGCGGAACACGTCGAGGGGCGCCGCGCCGTGGGCCTCCAGGCAGCGGTTCACCGTGGCCACGATCCGCCCCAGGGACTGGCCGCGGGCGAATTCGCGGTCGGTGAAGTCGAGGACGGCGGAGGCGGCGAGCGCGTGGAGCCACAGGCACGGCCACCTCGTGGAGAGGGCGCTGGTGCGGACGGCTTGTTTGAGGGGGACCCGGCCGACGATCGAGTGGAGGACGTCGTCGGGGAGGCCACTCAGCCGGTCCTCCTCAGATGGTGCTCCCTTAACTCTGCACTGCTTCGTGTTGGATTCGATCTCCATTGCCACGCGCGGTCGAGCTCGTGTAGAGCCTTCCAAGTGACGCACTGGAATACGTGCGAGTGCGTGGTGGTAATGCGATTTGTTGATGGAGCGCTTTGGCCTAGGCCTTTTTATACAGTTTTGCTAGAACTCATCTAGATGAGATATAGTTTGGTCTCATTCATCTTTTATAGTCATTGGATGTGATGCTATAAGATGCGTGTGTGCTGACGTGGGTTGTATCTGTTTTTGTTTTCAAGGTGAATAAGACCAAATTATATCTCATCTAAATGAGTTCTAGGCACTCCCCTTTTTATACGTAACATCCAGCCACTGTTGCGTTGAAAATGTTCACTCACCTTCTCTTGCAAGATTTGAATGGAAAAGATGGGAGCAGGTTGGACTAAAAGTTGAGAAAAAGGATGAGGGGTTTCTGCTCTGTTCAATCTCCACTTGAATCTTATTTCCAGATTTCAGAACAGCCCCACAAGTACTCCCATCAATGCTCACTTCCTGGTTCAGAATAGAATTAGAGGAGCCATCAGGATCAGGTTCAGACTTCAGAACTGTGGTGTAAGTTCAGAATTAGAGGAAACACACGATCCATAGCCAAGATACTGAAAATGTAGAAAAGGGGAGAACCACATCTTGGTGTCGTGCTGGAGTAGTGGTGCACAACTCCATCTACTAGATTTCAACTCTGGTGCTTACATTTGTACGGCAGGAGCTTTCTATATTGTATTTCTCCCAAAGAAAAGAAAAGAAATGGAGAAGCGGTCTACTCCAAAACTATTGTGCAGTTGTTCTTTCTATGGAATTTATATAAAGTTCAAGAATCTAGTCTGGCTACCATCCCGGTGCGGCACGAGCGGCACATTTCTTACCAATATAAATATGCAAATTACTTATCCGGCGGGCCCCCCACGGGCCCGCTACAAATGCTGCCTCGGCTTTGGATCCGGTGTCCGACCAACCAGCGTCTGCGCTCGCCCTGGACGAATCCCCCCGCGGGCCCGCTGCAGATGCTGCCACGGCTTTGGATCCGGTGATTGACCAACCAGCGTCTGCGCTCGCTGCGGTTCCCGATCCTTTGGCCCGCCCCGCGTGTCCGTCTAGCCCCGCCACTACTGCTGATTCGTTGGTTCCCGCGCGCCCGCATGAGGCGTGGCTGGCTGATGATGGCCCACCGCCCAGCGGCATGCACATGCATGACCCTTCGCCTGACGCTTCGGCCCCTGCACGCTCGCCAGCCTGCCCTCCGCCCCAAAGTGCTGCCCCGCTCTCCACCACGCCCGCGGCTTCAGACACCGGCTCCACTTCCTTGGCTGCGTTTGTGGACGTGCTCTCCGTTCGCCCCCAACCCCTTCTGGCCGCGCCGCCGTGCCGTCGCCGGCGAGAGCTTCCCGCTGACTTCACCCCCCCACCCCGCCGAAGCTTTAGGATCGCCAAAGCTGACCAGGGCCTCAATTCCGAGATGAAGGCGAAGCGGGTTCTTCTGCGTCGCCTTGGGCTGGTCAAGGACGACAATGCGGCCATCCCAAGCGAGATGCTAGACAGATACGCCCTCCTGTTCGAGCGACCTTTGGCGGAGGACGTTGTCGAGGCATTCGCCGACTTCTTCGGTTGGGATCTTCCTGGACGTGCACCAGCCTCGTGCTCTCGCACCACGTCTCGCCTAGTGGAGGCCTAGCTGTTTCGCTTGTTGCGCTTTCAAACGCCCCCCCATAACTGTTAATGGATCACAATCTTAAGATTATCTTCTGGAATGTGCGCGGCTTAAACTCCGGTTCTAAACGTACGGCCGTCCGCAACGTGATCTTCGCTGCAGCCCCCACCATTGTGTGCTTGCAAGAAACTAAACTTGCCCACATCTCGGACTCCACGGTTGTTGAGGATATAGACCTGGGAGTCACCCGCCAGGAGGGCCGGGTTACACTAAGGGTCATTGCCAGAAGCCCGGAGCTAAGTTTCAAGATAATGGGCCAGAGATGGGCTGAGACCCGGCGATGGCTTAAAGCCCGTAGTACAATCTTTATTGTTATAGTAGACTTGTAGTGTAAGGCAAGTATTGTTTAGAGTCCGAGCCGGACACTCTTATGAGCCGGCCGGGACTCTAAGGGCTGCTGGGCGTCAGCCTCCCTATATAAAGGGAGGACCCGGCAGCGGTTTAGGGGCAACAACAACCTCATCGAGAACCGGGCATAGCTGTTTAGCTCCCTGGCGATCGTAACCCTAATCAATAACACCTCGAACTGGACGTAAGCTTTTACCTTCACCGTAAGGGGCTGAACCAGTATAACCCTCGTGTTCCTTGTCCCGCATAACCCCTTCAAGCTTCCTAGTTGCGATGGCTCCACGACTAAGTCCTAGCTTAAGGACATCTGCCGTGACAATTCCACGACAGTTGGCGCCCACCGTGGGGCTGGCGCACGGTGGATTTGAGTTCTTGAAGGGCAGCTTCGAAGGGCTCAAGGGATACGCTGTGGGCCGGATGACCAAGAGTCGTCGCGGCAAGCTCTACATCGACGATGCGGACTGGGGCCCCGACGCCGGCTCAGTGGAGTACGGGTACCGGGTCCCCTTCGGTGGAATTCATGTCTTCATCGGCAAGATTGGTGAGCCGGGCCCCGAGCCGGATCCCCGCGATGATCTCATTGAAACGGCTCAGCGCGCACGACCCGCCCGGGCCCGGCCTGCCTTAAGGCGCGCTTTTGTGGGATGCATCCACGGAGGGCCCTCTGATCCATCCGGGTCTGGTGATGAGGCGGCCGCCGGCTCTGACGGCGAGTCGGCCGTTGATGAGTCAAACTCGTTGTACCAACTTCAAGATGGCAGGCTCATGAGTTATTCCGATGGCAGCAGTATTCCAGACCTTTTTGAGCCGCCAAGTCAGGTTGGAGTTTTTATGGCCGGCGCGCAGCCTGTTCAGGACCCCGCTGCCGGATCAGGAAACCCGGTGCCTTCCCCGGCTCAGGTGCTGATGGATCTCACGGACAAGATGACGGCCCTGTTAACTGCCACGGTTGACCCGGCAGATCAAGCTCAGCATGATGCGGAGGTGGCACAGTTAAAATTGGATCTGAGGAAAGCTAAAGAAGATCTTGCAGCAGAAGGGATCAGGCTGGCGGCAGAGCAGGCGGCTCTCGACGCCCGGACTCAGTTGATTCAGGCGCAGTCCTTCCAACTCACGATGGATCAAAACGCGGCCAATGAGGTCATGAGAAGGAGGCATCAGAAGGCCCAGTCTCGACTCCCGCCGGTTTACGATCCGCGCAATCTCTTCAACACGCCAGGTGCGGGATCCAGTAACCCACCAGGAGTCATTGCGCCCGGGTCAGGACCCCTTATTCAGCCACGAGTGATGGGGCCTCCCCAGGTGCCCCCTGCCCCGCCTCAGTATGTGCCAATACCCCCGGGTCATTACGATAACCCGCTGGAGAACATGATAGCTGCGGCAGCACGACTGGCGGCTCTCCCGTTGACGGCGATTCTCCGGCGGCCGTCGAAGCCCGCCGGGTCAGGGAACTCCTGCAGACGGCTCTGGCACAGCAAGAGGCGTACTCCTACAGCCGGGACAGGATCCACTCGACTCCTCGCCCAGGCCAGAGCCCGAGTTACAGCCGGCACATGGTCTCAGCAACCGGCTCAAGTAATGTCCGACGCCATGACCCATCCCCTGGCCATGGCCCGGCTCATGTTGGAGCCTTCTACGCAGCAGACCAAGCACGGCAAGAGGCGGAGCAGGTGCCGCAATTGACGGCTTACCAAACCCCCCCGGTTTATCCGACGGCGTCCGTTGATGTGGGTATTTCTACCAGGACCGGGGGTGTCCCTTGTTTGGTGCCGGCCATCCGTAATGAACGTCTACCTAAGGACTTCAAAGGCCCTAGGAAGGTGCCTAACTATACAGCTGACTTACAGCCTGCGGCCTGGATTGAGAGTTATGAGATGGCTATGGAATTGCTAGAGGTCAGCGAGGCGGCCATGGCCAAATATTTCACCATGATGTTAGATGGAACTGCCCGCACGTGGTTAAAAGGGCTACCACCGAACTCCATTGGGTCTTGGGCTGAGCTGAAGGCCCGGTTCATTCAAAACTTCAAGGATACCTGTAGGCAGTCTATGTCAATTGTGGATTTGACTAACTGTAAGCAGCAGGAGGGTGAATCCACGACCCATTGGGTTCGCCGGGTCAAGGAGATCATACATTCATCAGATAAGATGGATGCCGGCTCTGCAGTCTTGATGTTGGAACAGAACTGTCGCTTTGTGCCCCTAAAGATGAAACTTGGGCGGCTTAAACGCGACTGCACGGATATGGGTACGCTAATGGCGGCTCTTGTCAAGTACGCCGATTCTGATGGTACCAAGGATCCCCCTTCAGATGATGAAAGGACAGGGAAGGGAAAGAAGAACGGCAATGGCAAGAGTCCTCAGTTTAACCCGGGGAATCAAGGAGGAGGCAAGCGCAAGGCCGATGGCGGCCTGGAGTTCGTAGCCAACACCCAAGGCAACAACCAGCGACGCAAGGGGAGGCCCCCTCCCCGAGGCGGCGGGTCAGGACCTTCTCTGGAGCAGCTGTTGAATGAACCTTGTCCGAGACACGGTTCTAGAGAGAAGCCAGCGACTCATCTGTGGAAGGATTGTGCTATCATGAAGGCCTTTAAAAGCTACAATGGTCCGGGTGGCGGCTCAGGCGCTGGCGGCTTTCATGGCCCGGGCGGCGGGTCAAATTCCGGTCCTCAGAACGGTCAAGGGGGCTTTAATCAACAGTCTGGTCAGGGTCATCAACAGCAGCAGGGGGGTTATCAGACCAACCCAAAGCAGCTTAGCGGTGGACAGTATCACGTGTTC
Source organism: Aegilops tauschii subsp. strangulata (assembly GCF_002575655.3). Classification (NCBI taxonomy): domain Eukaryota; kingdom Viridiplantae; phylum Streptophyta; class Magnoliopsida; order Poales; family Poaceae; genus Aegilops; species Aegilops tauschii. The sequence continues at coordinate 147,923,722 of NC_053040.3, read as the reverse complement.
ACCACTAGTTTGTGCAAAGCGGCGGGTCAAATTCCGGGTCTTCCAGGAAGGCGACCTTGTGCTCCGGCTCATCCAGGATCAAGCAGATGCACACAAATTATCCCCACCTTGGGAAGGGCCCTTTGTGGTCAGTAAGAACTTGCACAACGGGTCATATTACCTCATTGATATCCGGGAGCATAAAGACTCGCGTAAATCTGAGGAGGAGACCCGTCGGCCGTGGAACATAGCTCAGCTTCGGCCTTACTACACTTGAGCTACCGGCTCTTGTGGTGTATATATTTATCTCAGCCATGTATATATTATGATAAAGCAATAAAGCAGGACCTCTGTCCTTTGCTCTCTTCCAAATATGTGTGTTGCTGACTTACAGAAGATCCGGCTTATGATCATCTTCGAATCTAGCTGTAAGCAGTAAAGTCACTTGGGGGCTTCCTGTTCACACATGGGTCATATTCGAACCCAAGAGAACATAGCTGTCGATACCCATTTGATTGGCAAAGTGCCGAGCTCATTGGGAAGTTGCCTCTGGTCATATTTGAATCATAGTGTAACCCCTCTGAGAACCGACGTGGATCGTATTCGAATCAACGTCGTTAAACAATTTTCAGAATCACTTGGGGGCTTCCTGTTCAAACATGGGTCGTATTCGAACCAAAGAGAACATAGCTGTCGATACCCTCTTGATTGGCATCGCCACACCCACTGGGGGCTATATGATCGTATCCGAATCTTAGCTTAACCCCTTTGGACCGAGTTTCTGGTCGTATTCGAACCGGAAGCCCCTAAGTTTTTATATTTTATCACAAGTCTACTCTGATCATGTCAAAGTATGTACTGCCGGGTCTCACTTACCGGCTTAATTTTGGTTTATCTTGTTAGTTGAACATCATGGATGTCATCAAGACAAGTAAATTCGAGTTAAGGTACCAACCGTGCTACCCGGGTTATTTAAACCGGAAGTATGCTTACAGGCTGTTAAGTGTGTTATCACAGCTATGTTCAGAGTATAGTTAAGGGCCAGTCTTTTCGGTTCGTATTCCGGGTTATCCATCTCAAACACCTGATTCTCAGGGCGGTAAGCCGCCTTGCAATTTGTGATTTACCTTTCTATGCAGATACTTAAAGGCACCTTTTAAGGTTGAGAAGGACAAAGGGATAATTACGACCCGGAAGAACACAAAGGATAATTTCAAGGGATTTCAGCGTTCATTACGTGCACGATGGCACGACAGAGATAAAATGTTGCACCTAGTCTATTACAAAATTCCTCAAGTCTCAAGGTTGGAGCGTTGTTCGATGAACCGCCAGCCGCTTTACGATGCCTGCTGGGTTGAAGTCCCCGGCTCGTCCTCTGCTCCGGTTGATCCCGAGACCTCGAAGGTTGACGACTTCCAGTCGATGCCGCGGAGAGCTTCGAACTGAGCTTCTTCGTCGATTAACCCGGCCGGGTTAATCTCCGGGGCGAAGGTGTGCTGGCGAGCCGGAGGAATCAGATTGATAGCTTCATAGCGAGGGGTTGGAATCCTCTAATTCTCCGCGTTGTACCCCGACTGATACTTGGTTAAGTCGGTGTCGTTCCCGATGATGGTGGCCACCGGGCGTACAACCTTAACACATGCCGCAAAGTCCTGCTGGTCGAAGGCGGAGCCGTCTTCCTTCAAGCTCGGGTAACCCAGTGCGATGTCTGCCGGGTCTAGCTCCGGCAAGAATGCTTTGGCCCGGCTCAGCGCGGCAATTGCTCCAGATCTTGCGGAGGCTCGGCGTAGCTCCTGGATCCGCTGTGGTAGAACAGCGAGCCGGCGCAGGACTTCGGCCAGATGGGTTGGCACCTCGTTGGATAGGGCCACCACAGCTAAAGCGCGCTGTGACCCGGTGTAGAGTTGTTCCACCAGGGTGTACACGGCCTTTAGTTTGGTGACCATGCTCTGGTTCAAGTTGGCGCTTCTGGAACCTGTTTAACAACATCAGATGACCCGGTGATAAGGATGAATCAGGAGATGTAAACATTCTAACATGAATGAAAGCCGGTGAGGCGACTTACCGAAGATGGCAGCTACCATTTGGGACACTTGGCGCTTTAGGCTGGAGAGTTCGGCGGTTTTTTCAGAGAGTGCTTTCTCCGCCTGTTCCGCCCGGGTTACTAGTGCGGCTTTCTCTTCAGCCCAGGCCTTCCGCTCAGCATCAAATTCGGTCTTCAGCTTTTCTTGAGCAGCGATGCTGGAGACAAACTTGGCATTTGCCTTCCGGGTCTCCATCTCTTGTGCCTTCAGCCGGCTCTTGAGATCCGCCAGGTCCGACTCTAATTTCTTGCCAACAGCCTGCATATATTTCCGGGTTATTAACAGTCATTCTATAAAGTCCCAAGCGCTTTCCAAGCAAAGACACTTGGCACTTGGGGGCTAATGCATATTGAACGTATCTATCTATGTACGGCCGGCTCAGTTCAGTAAGCCGGAATCTAAGTCTACAACATATTCAAGTATAAGTGCTAGACTTGGGGGCTAGGATGACAAGGATCACTATGCAGAAATAAGAAAACAGCAGAAGGTTACCTCAGATTTCTGTTGGATCTGGTTGACCATGGCGATCTCGGCGTCTCGGCTCTTGTGAACTTGGCTGATGTAGCCTGAGACAAGCTCTCCAATGCTTAAATAGGTGTAGCTGGAGAGATCCAGATTCACCCGATGGGGTTGCAGCAACTCCCCCTTCGCGGAGCATTTGGCCAGTGCGGTCGGCCTCCCCGGCTCAACATACTCCGTCCGGGTAATTACCACGTCCGGGTCGTTAGCTGGTGGGGCTGAGCCAGACGCCTCCGGGTTAACTGACGCTTCGGTTGTTCTCTTGGTGGTCGGGGCAGGGGCTTCAGGCGCCGTGTCCATGGGAATGGTGGCTTCGGGGGCGGAGGCGGCTGGCGGCTCTTGAGCCGTCGTCTCCGGCTCAGGCAAGTCTGGCACTCCGGCTGACCTGGTCTTCTTTGCTCTTTTGGTGAGCTTTGCCTGGGCACTGAAAAGACAGAAGTGTTAGGTATACAAAAAGTAAGTACAGACAGATAATGTAAGGAGATTGTTATTACCCGGGTGCAGTCTTGAAGGCCGGCAGACTTGACTGCATGGAGTCACCCGAAGAGGGGGAGGTCTCCTGGTAATTGGAGTCAGAAGAGTTGAGTGGCTGACGGGTGACACCCGCCAACGGATGAAAAGGGTACAGGTGAGAAAAAACCTCAGTGCGACGCTTCCTTGTTGCGTCGGGTAACCCGGTGGAGAGGTCGGTGTCCTTGCAGGCCCGGGTGTGACGTCGGCTCTCGTGAACCTGCTGCTTCAAAAGAAATTGAGGGTCTTGATGAGCTAATGGATGGGAAAAGCTTACTTTCCGGGTTACCCTTCGGACTTTCAGCTGTAGTAAGGGCTCCGAGCCGGAGGAAAGTGATGTTACCTCTTCAACCACCGGGTTACTGGCGCCGGTGTCATCCTGTCAATAAGCAAGTGTTGATAAGGCGGACAGCATCAGACAACATATACAGCAAGAATTTAAAAGATTTAAGGGTTACCTCTGACTCGGAGCTATCGCTTAACTGCATTAGCTCCGAAGCAGTGGGTCTGCTGCCCTTCTTGCGAGGGGCGGCTTTCTTGGCGGCCTTTTTCACCTTCCTGGCCTTCTTGGCCGCCTCATGGTCATACTTGACCCGCCAGAATTTATCATCAGCCTGAGAAATACAGTAATGAATTCTTGAAATGGTTCAGAGCAAGGTGACATATCAAAGAAGCTGAAAGGTTAAAGTCAGCGGCTTACCGCTGGGGCTGGATTGGTCTTGCAGAACGGGGCTAGCCCGGTTCTTCTATAGTCTGCCAGGCTCTCGTTTAACAGAGCCTTGGTCTCTTCTTCGGCAACGTCTTCTGGAAGGTCGTTGCGACTGTGCCTCTGCGGGTCATCCTTTCGCCCGGTGTACTCACACATTAAGCCGGGGCGGCGGCTCAATGGGATCACCCGCCATGAGATCCAGACCCGGACCAGGTCTATTCCGTTCAGACCGTTGCCTAGCAGGGCCTTGATCTTATTGATCGTTGGAAGCAGAGGCTGGCGTTCCGCGGCAGTCAGCTTGTCGGATAGCGGATGAGTCGGCTCCAGGCGCGTTGGGCGAAAGCCGGGCAGCGGGCTCTCATCAGCCGGGGACGTGTCTTGGCAGTAGAACCAAGTCATGTTCCAGTCCTTGGGGTGACTTGGCGGTTCTGCATAAGGAAATAGACAGTCCCTGCGCCGTTGGATGGAGATGCCGCCTAACTCTAGACTTGGACCGTTTGCGCACTCGGTTTGGCGGTTCAAATAAAACAGCTCTCTGAAGAGTAGCAGACTCGGCTCTTCTCCAAGATATACTTCACAAAAAACTTGGAAGTTGCAGATGTTGGATATGGAATTGGGTCCTATATCCTGAGGCCGAAGGTCAAAGAAGTTGAGCACGTCCCGGAAGAATTTTGAGCCGGGCGGTGCGAAGCCCCGGCTCATATGGTCCGCAAAGATCACTACCTCCCCCTCCCTCGGCTGTGGTTTTTCTTCTGACGGATCAGGGGCATGGTAGGACATCACTTCCTTCCTGGGCAGATATCCGGACTTAACGAAGTTGGCCAGGGTCTCATCAGTGACGTTGGATCTCATCCAGTTGCAAGTGATGTGAGCTTTGGGAGGCATGGTGACGGTTGGTGGTCTATGATAAAGAGGAAAGTGTCCGAGTTAATTATAAGCCGGAGTTTATCATTCAAACTACAATGACGGCTTATGAAGGGGACTAATGGTATGTATTGATACGGTGGGTTATCTAAGCCGTCGAGGCATTCAGGATGAGTTGGTCATCTACGGCTTACTGCGGTTAAGTCGGAAGATACTACAGAGCATGGTTCTCTTTAAACCGGAAAGTTCTACGGCGCGTGTTTTCTTTAAGTCGGAAATATAAGCTGCCAAGATTCAAGGGCTGCAGTTTTTACTAAGTGTGGTAAAACAGATTTCACATATTACAGTAACTTTTTCGGATCAAAATGGTCGGGCGAGGTGAAAATTTTCTAGACCTAAAAAACAGAGGCAGGAGAAGTTCTTGAGGTTGAACACAGTTCTTATGCAGTAAAAAGAGGATTTCTTGCAGATGAAATGAGTTCCGAACGTCTACCGCAGTGGTTTTACGCAAGGATAAAGATCAACCGACTACAGTGGTGACGAGGACTGCCGAGTTTCTGGGCAAAGGTGACGAACACGAAGAACGGGAGGAACCCTACCACAGATCTGTTCTAGCAAGGCAGAGAAGACTCACCGGAGTTGAGGAAGAGCGAAGGTCGCCGCCGTTATCTGGTCCGGGTCAGGGTGATGCAGCGGCCGGCTCGATGAAGATCAGGGGCGCGACGGCGGCGGCGGCGGCAGAAGCTCGGGCAGAGGAACGACAGCGCAAGGAAGAAGAAGGAGAGTGTGAGAAGAGAGTGCCGGGCCGGCCTATTTATAAGGTAAGTCATAAGTGGGCGCGATATTCAAGGAGACCACGGTGTGGATATCTCCCCCTCACGGCGCCTCGATTTTCGGAAAGACAGTAACAGCAGAGATCCGTTGCGGATCTGGCGGAGTAAAAAACAGACTTAATGGAGGATGACGTCATGGCGGATTATCCGGAGTCCGGAGAATGACGTCACACCGGGTTATGGCCTTCACACGAACGGTAAGCCGGAGATTTTTCTGTCGGCAGAGTTGAAGATTGACACGAGCCGGCTCAAGTCAATCTGGGGCCTAATGTTGAGGATATAGACCTGGGAGTCACCCGCCAGGAGGGCCGGGTTACACTAAGGGTCATTGCCAGAAGCCCGGAGCTAAGTTTCAAGATAATGGGCCAGAGATGGGCTGAGACCCAGCGATGGCTTAAAGCCCGTAGTACAATCTTTATTGTTATAGTAGACTTGTAGTGTAAGGCAAGTATTGTTTAGAGTCTGAGCCGGACACTCTTATGAGCCGGCCGGGACTCTAAGGGCTGCTGGGCGTCAGCCTCCCTATATAAAGGGAGGACCCGGCAGCGGTTTAGGGGCAACAACAACCTCATCGAGAACCGGGCATAGCTGTTTAGCTCCCTGGCGATCGTAACCCTAATCAATAACACCTCGAACTGGACGTAAGCTTTTACCTTCACCGTAAGGGGCTGAACCAGTATAACCCTCGTGTTCCTTGTCCCGCATAACCCCTTCAAGCTTCCTAGTTGCGATGGCTCCACGACTAAGTCCTAGCTTAAGGACATCTGCCGTGACAATTCCACGACAACGGTCCTCGACACCCTCGGACCCTCTTTTGAGGACTTCTTCTTCCTCCCGGCCTCTGGCACACGCGGGGGCGTGGTCCTTGCTTGGCGCAGATCACAAGTCTCCTTCTCTAACCCTCTGATTGGAGAACATCATATCACCGCTCTTGTTACCCCCGTCGGCGGCAACGGGCATTGGTGGCTCACCGGCGTGTATGGCCCCCAGGATGATGAGGCAAAGCTTGACTTCTTAGCCGACCTCCACGATGTGCGCGATTCACGCATCGGGCCTTGGCTCCTTGGCGGTGACTTCAACATGATCACCTCGGCTGCCCACAAGAACACCCCGAATCTGAACCATTGCGTCATGAATCGATTCCGACGTTTCATTGTTGATGAGGAGCTCCGCGACATGTACCTGCACGGGCGCCGCTACACTTGGTCTAGTGAGCATGAAACGCCAACCCTCGTGCGCAACGACAGGATCTTGTGCACTTCCGGATGGGAGGTCGCGCACCCGCATTGCCTTTTACACTGCCTCTCCTCCACGGCATCCGACCATTGCCCGTTGGTGGTGGATTGTGCTGCTCGCCCCGCGGGGGCGCGTAGGTTTCATTTTGAGCACTTTTGGCCGAAGCTAGACGGCTTCCATGACACGGTCTCAGATGCTTGGAACTCGACCCCCCCGGACGCGGATCCCTTCCGTCGCATTGTGGCCCGCCTCAAGGCCACCGCGCGACACCTCCAACGTTGGAGTGCGCGCACAATCGGCGGTGTCTCTCTGCAGCTGCAGGTAGCGCGCGAGCTGATTGCCCGCCTGTAACGCCCACGATGCGGCTATATCTCCCACGTGTCGAGGCACGACTTAGAGGCATAACCGCATTGTGGTTTTGTCGCAAGAAGGGTCATCTTCACACAATCCCATGTAATGAACAAGAATGGGATAACGAGAGTTGGCTTACAATCGCCACTTCACACAATACATAAATTAATTCATACATCATCCAAAATCCACACATAGACCGACTACGGTCAAAACCAAATGAAAAAAGATAACCCCAAATGCTAGATCCCCGATCGTCCCAACTGGGCTCCACTACTGATCATCAGGAAAAGAAATATAGTAACGACCACGTTCCTCATCGAACTCCCACTTGAGCTCGGTTGCGTCATTTGTACTGGCATCGTCGGCACCTGCAACTGTTTTGGTAGAATCTGTGAGTCACGAGGACTCAACAATCTCACACCCGCGAGATCAAGACTATTTAAGCTTATAGGAAAGGATGGTGAAATGAGGTGGAGCTGCAGCAGGCACTAAGCATATATGGTGGCTAACATACGCAAATGAGAGCGAGAAGAGAAGCAACGCAACGGTCGCGAAGCTAGAAATGATCAAGAAGTGATCCTGAAACTACTTACGTTCATGCATAACTCCAACCGTGTTCACTTCCCGGACTCCGCCGAGAAGAGACCATCACGGCTACACACACGGTTGATGTATTTTAATTAAATCAAGTGTCAAGTTCTCTACAACCGGACATTAACAAATTCCCATCTGCCTCATAACCGCGGGCACGGCTTTCGAAAGATAATACCCTGCAGGGGTGTCCCAACTTAGCCCATCATAAGCTCTCACGGTCAACGAAGGATAAACCTTCTCCCGGAAACACCCGATCAGTCTCGGAATCCCGGTTTACAAGACATTTCGACAATGGTAAAACAAGACTAGCAAGACCACCCGCTGTGCCGACAAATCCCGATAGTAGCTGCACATATCTCGTTCTCAGGGCACACCGGATAAGCTAAGCGTACAGGTACCAACGTAACCCAAGTTGCCAAGGGACGGTCCCGCACGGTGCTCTAGTTTGGACCAGTACTCAGAGGAACACTGGCCCGGGGGTTTAAATAAAGATGACCCTCGGGCTCGCGAAAACCCAAGGGAAAAAGGCTTAGGTGGCAAATGGTAAAACCAAGGTTGGGCCTTGCTGGAGGAGTTTTATTCAAGGCGAACTGTCAAGGGGGTCCCATAAATCACCCAACCGCGTAAGGAACGCAAACTCAAGGAACATAATACCGGTATGACGGAAACTAGGGCGGCAAGAGTGGAACAAAACACCAGACATAAGGCCGAGCCTTCCACCCTTTACCAAATATACAGATGCATTAATTAAATAAGAGATATTGTGATATTCCAAAATATCCATGTTCCAACATGGAACCAACTTGAACTTCACCTGCAACTAGCAACGCTATAAGAAGGGCTGAGCAAAAGCGGTAACTTAGCCAAACAACGGTTTGCTAGGAAAGGATGGTTAGAGGCTTAACATGGCAAAATGGGAGGCATGATATAGCAAGTGGAACGTAGCGCAGCATGGCAAAAGAACGAACAACTAGCAAAGCAAAGATAGAAGTGATTTCGAGGGTATGGTCATCTTGCCTGCAAGGTTCTCAGAGTTGTCGAAAGCTTGATCCTCGTAAGCGTACTCAACAGGTTCCTCGTACATGAACTCGTCTCCCGGCTCTACCCACAACAAGATCACAAGCAAAGGAAGCACAATCAATCACGGAAAATGCACAAGCAACATGATGCAAAACATGTATGATATGCGAGATGTGGTATGCGATGCATATGCGTGCTCCGGAAGAAAAAAGGGTGAACAAGGCAGTAACTTTGCAAACCAAGGATTCCACTGGAAAGATGAGATGATTTCGGTCGAAATCGATATAAAGATCACCGGAAACGGATGCACGGTTTGCAAATGGCAAGCAAAACAAGAATGACACGAATCTGCGATTAACAGCATGATAGCACTTAGAATACCACAAGTAACTATGATACAACACTCCAACATAGCAGCAAAGCATATGGCAGTAATCCACAGGAGATGCTTGACAAAATATGAACACTGAGCTACGGCTAGATCACAACATAACAGGTTCAAACAAGCATGGCAAAAGTGCAAAAGATATCAGGTTCACAGACTTGGTGAAATTACTGGACATTGCTGAAACAGCATCAGGTAGCAATGTTCAGAGCAAGCAACCAACTTGCTACATGCACTTAACATATCCAAACAAGGCATGACATGAATCTCCTAAATTCATATAACAAAAGTCCCTTACTGTCCATAAGCCAAAAAGGACCAGAAGATATGATGGCACTCATGTAAACATAGCAAATTTCGTTAACAGGTTTCAGACTTGGCAGAAAACAGAGCATGGCAGAAACAGTATCATGAAGGCATCTTTGTGAGTTTGATTCACTCACCACAAAGCAATGCATGACAAAACAAGCATACCTACAGCAATATGGCATGTTTATGAAGCTATCCATGGCAAGAGAAAGTTCAAATCATGTATGAAACAACTACAACAAACTTGGTAAAATTGGATATCATGTTAAGAATCTGCCAGGAATATTTTATAGCAAAAGTAGAGCAAGTTTAAGACATGCTATGGCACTCCATAATTTCAAACAGAGGCATGGATGGATAAAGAACAACTATATATCTACAAAACATCCTTACTGAACATCACCAAAAGGGGCATGTATCTCTCTGTAGACACATGGATACATGGCAACAAAATAACAGCAGTCACAGACTTAGCAAAATTCTAAGTCCCTGAAAATAGAAACATCACGAAGCCTAGTTTGCATGCTTGTGCTAGTCACCACATAGATCACAAAAATACATGGAATACACCTCTATAAAGATGGCATGGCATACATCAAAACACATGTAGAGCTCATGCCCATAAGATGCACACATCAAATGCAACAAAAATAACAAATCCTCAAGTTCTGATAAGTAACATCAGTTAACAGCATATAGCACTCTTGCCTCAGAGATTTGGGCATCAAGATGAACTCAAATGAACATGGCATAATGGAACAAAATGAAGAGCATCTCGAGTCGAACATTTCGATATATTACACGCACGAAACGGAGCAGTATGCGATGAGATGTGATGCAATGAAGTATGCCATAGAATGTAAGTAAATAAGGACAGAGAAAATCGGGGGAGGGGAGAAAGTCAACCCTAGCGGTTTGGATCTGGATCGGGCCGAGGCTGCCGGAGCTCGGCTCGCCGGAGAGAGCTCGCGGGGCAGTGGTTCACCGGACCTCCACCGGAGTCGGAGAGGAGGGAGATGTAGGAGGCGCCGGACGGGGAGGGGGGCGCCGGGTGCGCGGGGCGGCGACCGCGGGCGGCCGGAGCCGCCAGAGACGACGACGGGCGCGGGCGGGCGCTCTGCGGGAGGAGGCGGCGGCGTCCGGGCGGGCGACGGGCGGAGGGAGACCGGGCCGCGGGGGCCTGCGGTGGGCCTCGCGGGCTCGGCGGCGGCGCGGCGTACGGGCGCCACGTAGCGCGCCGCAGTTGGGCGAGGGCGGCGGCGGCTTTTGTCCGGCCGGACCGGACGTGTCCGGCGGCGCGGGGTGGAAGAGACTAGGGTTTGATCTGCGAAAATTTCGGAGGGGGAGGTGTTTTATAGGTAGAGGGAGCTAGGAGACTCCAAATGGAGTGCGGTTTTCGCCCACACGATCGCGATCGAACGACCGAGAGCATGGAGGGGACTTAGGTGGGTTTTGGGCTGTTTGGAGGGTTTTTTTGCTGCAACACACAAAAGGACATTGCGGTTACCCGGTTAACCGTTGGAGCATCAAACGACCTTCAAATGGAACGAAACTTGGCAGGTGGTCTACCGGTGGTATACCAAGGCCACTTGGCAAGACTCGGTCCATTCCGAGAACGTTCAAAACCCGCTCACGAAAAGAAAACAAGAGGGGTGCGCCGGTGCGTGTGGGAGTGCCGGATTGCAAAACGGACAACGGAAAAAATGCTCGGACGCATGAGATGAACACGTATGAAAATGAGATGCACATGATGACATGATATAAGATGCATGACATGAACAAAAAGGAAAACAGAAACAAAACCCGACCACGAAGGGAATATCATAACACATAGCCGAAAATGGCAAGAGTTGGAGTTACAAATATGGAAAGTTACATCCGGGGTGTTACACCGCCTTGATGCCGCGCAAGACTTCCGCCCGCTTTCTCACATCGAGGTGTGGCTTAGGCGCAAGCTCAAATGCACATACTTGGGGTTGGCTTCCCTCGAGCGCTCCATCACTCGCCAGCGATCGCGCTTATCCTGGCTCCGTGACTCCCCGCTGTCCTACCTTAGCGTGCATGCCTCGCGCCGGAAACAGCGGAACCTCATCTCCTCCCTCCAAGTGGGCGACCACTCCGTCTCCGAGCATGCCCATATGGCTGAAGCAGCCTATAACTACTTTGCCAACGTCCTTGGCTCCTCCGAAGAGCGTGCCTTCTCCCTGAACCAGTCCCTCTTGCGCACGGAATCATTCGACCTAACCGACTTGGAGATGCCTTTCACCGAGGACGAGATTTGGAGGGCCATCAAATGCCTACCAACCGGAAAGGCTCCCGGCCCGGATGTGTTCACGGCCAAATTCCTTCTTTCTTGCTGGGGTATTATCAAGCACGACATTTGCGAGGCATTCGACAAGCTATACACCGCCAACGGGCGAGGTTTTCAGAAACTCAACGAAGCGCTCCTCACTCTTCTACCCAAGCGCCCGGACGCCGCTGCCTTATCGGACTACCACCCCATTAGCCTCATCCACCTCATTGCAAAGCTCTTTGCAAAGGTGCTGTCTCTTCGGCTTGCACCTCGTCTTGGGCCATGGTCTCGACCAACCAAAGCGCCTTTATCGCCGGCCGGTGTATTCACGACAACTTCCTGCTCGTCCAGCAGACGACGCGTCTCCTCCACAACCTCAAGGTCCCCCGCATGCTTCTCAAGCTTGAGATCGCGCGGGCCTTCGACAACGTCTCTTGGCCCTTTCTCCTCGAAACCCTACAGCACATTGGCTTTGGCCAACGTTGGCGTGACTGGATATCGATCCTTCTATCTATCGCCTCCACCCGTGTCATGATCAACGGCCACCCGGGCCCCCCATCGACCACGCCAGTGGCCTTCGCCAGGGCGACCCGGTTTCTCCGATGCTCTTCACTATCTTCATCGACGTTCTTAACTCCATGCTCGTCCGTGCCGTTGAGCTTGGCCTCATCCAGCGGCTTACTACGAGACACGCGACCTCGAGCATCTGTCTCTATGCCGATGACATCGTCATCTTCTGCCGACCGGACCACCACGATATTTCTGTTGTCCGCGAGCTTCTACGTGTCTTTGGGGTGGCCTCCGGGCTCCGCACCAACTACAGCAAGTGCTCGCCTCCTCCTATCCAGTGCAATGACGAGGACATGGCGACCATTGCTTCCGAGATGCAATGCCCGGTGAAGCAGTTCCCTATCCAGTACTTGGGACTCCCTTTGTCCATTCGCAAGCCTTCTACCACGAGCCTCATGCCGATTATCCACAAGCTGGAGCGGAAGCTTTCCACTTGGCGCGCCTCCCTCCTCTCCCGAGGAGACCGGCTCGCTCTCGTCCGGCACGTCCTATGTGCCATCCCCACACACTTCCTCACCGCCATAGCCTTCAACCCCTCCATCCTCAAGCAAGCCAACCGGATCATTCTGTTAGAAATATGCCCTAGAGGCAATAATAAATTGGTTATTATTATATTTCCTTGTTCATGATAATCGTTTATTATCCATGCTAAAATTGTATTGATAGGAAACTCAGATACATGTGTGGATACATAGACAACACCATGTCCCTAGTAAGCCTCTAGTTGACTAGCTCGCTGATCAATAGATGGTTATGGTTTCCTGACCATGGACATTGGATGTCGTTGATAACGGGATCACATCATTAGGAGAATGATGTGATGGACAAGACCCAATCCTAAGCCTAGCACAAGATCGTGTAGTTCATTTGCTCAGAGCTTTTCTAATGTCAAGTATCATTTCCTTAGACCATGAGATTGTGCAACTCCCGGATACCGTAGGAATGCTTTGGGTGTACCAAACGTCACAACGTAACTGGGTGGCTATAAAGGTGCACTACAGGTATCTCCGAAAGTGTCTGTTGGGTTGGCACGAATCGAGACTGGGATTTGTCACTCCGTGTAAACGGAGAGGTATCTCTGGGCCCACTCGGTAGGACATCATCATAATGTGCACAATGTGACCAAGGAGTTGATCACGGGATGATGTGTTACGGAACAAGTAAAGAGACTTGCCGGTAACGAGATTGAACAAGGTATCGGGATACCGACGATCGAATCTCGGGCAAGTACTATACCGATAGACAAAGGGAATTGTATACGGGATTGATTGAATCCCCGACATCATGGTTCATCCGATGAGATCATCGTGGAACATGTGGGAGCCAACATGGGTATCCAGATCCCGCTGTTGGTTATTGGCCGGAGAACGTCTCGGTCATGTCTGCATGGTTCCCGAACCCGTAGGGTCTACACACTTAAGGTTCGATGACGCTAGGGTTATAGGGAATAGATATACGTGGTTACCGAATGTTGTTCGGAGTCCCGGATGAGATCCCGGACATCACGAGGAGTTCCGGAGGTAAAGATTTATATATGGGAAGTCCTTTTTTGGTCACCGGAAAAGTTTCGGGTGCTATCGGTAACGTACCGGGACCACCGGGAGGGTCCCGGGGGTCCACCAGGTGGGGCCACCAACCCCAGAGGCCTACGTGGGCCAATAGTGGGAAGGGACCAGCCCCTAGGCGGGCTGGGGCGCCTCCCACCAAGGCCCAAGGCGCCCTCAAGAGGAGAGGGGGCAAACCCTAGGAGCAAATGGGCCCTAAGGCCCACCCTAGGTGCGCCCCCGTCTCTCCCCCTTGGCCGCCACCAGATGGGATCTGGGGGCTGCCGCCACCCCTAGGGAGGGAACCCTAGGTGGGGGCGCAGCCCCTCCTCTTCCCCTATATATACTTGAGGTATGGGGGCTGCCCAACACATGATTTGCTCTCCCTCTTGGCGCAGCCCTACCTCTCTCCCTCCTCGTCTCTCGTAGTGCTTGGCGAAGCCCTGCTGGAGTACCGCGCTCCTCCACCACCACCACGCCATCGTGCTGCTGCTGGACGGAGTCTTCCCCAACCTCCCCCTCTCTCCTTGCTAGGTCAAGGCATGGGAGACGTCACCGGGCTGCACGTGTGTTGAACGCGGAGGCACCGTTCTTCGGTGCTCAGATCGGATTCGGCCGCGATCTGAATCGCAACGAGTACGACTACCTCATCCGCGTTCTTGCAACGCTTCCACTTAGCGATCTACAATGGTATGTAGATGCACTCCCCTTCCCCTCGGTGCTAGATTACTCCATAGATTGATCTTGGTGATGCGTAGAAAATTTTGAATTTCTGCTACGTTCCCCAACAGTGGCATCATGAGCTAGGTCTATGCGTAGTTTCTTTGCACGAGTAGAACACAAAGTAGTTGTGGGCGTCGATTTTTTCAATTTACTTGCCGTTACTAGTCTTATCTTGATTCGGCGGCATCGTGGGATGAAGCGGCCCGGACCGACCTTACACGTACACTTACGTGAGACAGGTTCCACCGACTGACATGCACTAGTTGCATAAGGTGGCTAGCGGGTGTCTGTCTCTCCCACTTTAGTCAGATCGGATTCGATGAAAAGGGTCCTTATGAAGGGTAAATAGAAATTGGCATATCACGTTGTGGCTTTTGCATAGGTAAGAAACGTTCTTGCTAGAATCCCATAGCAGCCACGTAAAACATGCAACAACAATTAGAGGACGTCTAACTTGTTTTTGCAGGGTATGCTATGTGATGTGATATGGCCAAAAGGATGTGATGAATGATATATGTGATGTATGAGATTGATCATGTTCTTGTAATAGGAATCACGACTTGCATGTCGATGAGTATGACAACCGGCAGGAGCCATAGGAGTTGTCTTAATTTATTGTATGACCTGCGTGTCAATGAAAACGCCATGTAATTACTTTACTTTATTGCTAACCGTTAGCCATAGTAGTAGAAGTAATAGTTGGCGAGACAACTTCATAAAGACACGATGATGGAGATCATGGTGTCATGCCGGTGACGAAGGTGATCATGCCGCGCCTCGAAGATGGAGATCAAAGGCGCAGGATGATATTGGCCATATCACGTCACTTTATGATTTGCATGTGATGTTTGTCATGTTTACATCTTATTTCCTTAGAACGACGGTAGCATAAATAAGATGATCCCTCACTAAAATTTCAAGAGACGTGTTCCCCCTAACTGTGCACCGTTGCGAAGGTTCATTGTTTCGAAGCACCACGTGATGATCGGGTGTGATAGATTCTAACGTTCGAATACAACGGGTGTTGACGAGCCTAGCATGTACAGACATGGCCTCGGAAGACATGCGAAACACTTAGGTTGACTTGACGAGCCTAGCATGTACAGACATGGCCTCGGAACATGTCGTGGAATTGTCACGGCAGATGTCCTCGTGTTAGGACTTAGTCGTGGAGCCATCGCCACTAGGAAGCTTAAAGGGGTTAAACAGGACAAGGAACACGAGGGTTATACTGGTTCGGCCCCTTACGGTGAAGGTAAAATCCTACGTCTAGTTGAGGTGGTATTGCTTAGGGTTTCGATGACCAGGGAGCTTAATCGCTATGCCCGGTTATCGATCTGTTGTCTCTCGTCCTGAACCGCCGCCGGGTCGTCCCTTTATATAGAGAGGTTGACGCCCGCGGCTCTCAGAGTCCTGGGCGGCTTATAACAACATCTGGCTCGGACTCTTAACTACTCTTGCCTTATACTACAAGTCTTGTTACAACGGCGGTTTATCACTTCGGGCCTTAAGCCGCCTCCGGGTCTTAAGCCCATTATTGATCCGCCATCCTCAAGCTCGGTATTGGGCTTCACGTGATGATCATTATGACGTAACCCGGCCCCTCCTGGGCGGGTGACTCTAATGGTTGTATCCTCAACATTAGGCCCCAGATTGATTTGAACCGGTTCATGTCAATCTTCAATCCCTTTGAAAGAAAATCTTCCGGCTTCTGCTTGTGCGAAAGTTATAACCCGCCGTGACGTCATCTTCTGGATTCTTGGTAACCCGCCGTGACGTCATCTTCCATTAAATTCATTTTTTATTCTGTCATATCCCAACGGATGTTATCTTTAATGACCATCCCGAAAATCGAGGCGCTTCTGCGGCGAGATAATCACGTCTTGGCCTCCTCGTTTCTCGCGCCCACTTATCAGTCACCCTTATAAATAGGCCCGGCCCATAGGCCTTCGTCACTCCTTTCTCCCTCGTCTTCCTCCTCTGTCGCTCCAGAGCTCGAGCTCCGCCGCCGCCGCCGCGCCCCTGGTCTTCTCCAACCTTGGCCGCTGCATCACCCTGAACTGGTCCAGAGAAACGGCGGCGACCTCCGCGACTCATCAGCACCCGTAAGTCCTTGCCACTCCATAGAGTATATCCGCATTATGGTTCTTGTCGTTCTCCCCTGTTCTTCGCAGTTCGTCGCCATTTCTTCACAGTTCTTCCTACACGGCCCCTTGGATCCAGAAACCATATAGAACTCGTGCGGCTGTGGTTTCGCACCCATTTTCAACAATAGCATGTCCCCTTTACTTGCAAAGGTATCTTCTTAGAGCTCATGAACTTCTCTGTATCAGCTTTCTAGGTCTAGAAATTTTTCCTTTCTAGACGATCATTTGATCCAAAATAATCACTGCGATCTGTGAAACTTGTTTGTGCCACACTTAGTCAAAAATTGCATCTGTTAGCTATGGTGGCTCATATCTCCGGCTTAAAAGAGGCTATGCGCTGTGAAATTTCCGGCTCATTTATGATAGAGTTTTAAACAACTTGAATGACTCATGATGCCCACAGCGGCTTAGATAACCCGACACAATTAGCCATATGTCATTAGGCCCCTTCATAAGCCGCCATCTTGAATACTGAACTGTAATCTTCCTCCGGCTTATATTTGAACCGGACATTTCCCTTTGTCATAGGCTTTCGTCTTTCACAATGCCGCCCAAGGCTCCCAAGGCTCCCATTACGTGCAACTGGATGAGATCCAATGTTACTGATGATACTTTAGCTGATTTCGTGAAGACGGGTTACCTGCCTAAGAAGGAGGTCATGTCTTATCGTGCCCCTGACCCGTCCAAAGAAAGACCTCAACCAAGAGACGGAGAGGTTGTGATATTTGCTGATCACATGAGCCGGGGCTTTGCTCCTCCCGGCTCAAAATTCTTCAGAGACGTCCTGAACTTTTTCGATCTGCGACCTCAAGACATTGGACCCAATTCCGTGTCGAACATTTGTAACTTTCAAGTGTTTTGTGAGGTATACCTTGGAGAGGAACCCAGTCTGCTACTCTTTAGGGAGTTATTTTACTTGAATCGCCAGAACGAATGCGCCAACGGGCCTAGCTTGGAACTTGGCGGAATCTCCATTCAACGACGGAGAGATTGCCTCTTTCCTTACGCTGAGCCGCCAAGCCACCCAAAGGACTGGAACCAGACATGGTTCTACTGCCAAGATACTTCTCCGGCTGATGAGAACCCTCTGCCCAGCTTTCGTGCCCTGCGTCTGGAGCCAACTCACCCCCTGCCAAACAAACTATCTCAAGCTGAGCGTCAACCACTGATCCCCACCATCAACAAGATTAAGGCTCTTCTGGGAAATGGCCTTAACGGCGTCGATCTGGTCCGGGTCTGGATTTCTTGGCGGGTGATTCCCTTGAGCTGCCGCCCTGGCTTAATGTGTGATTCACGGGCCGGAAGGATGACCCTCTGCGGCACAGCCCCAACGATCTACCTGAGGACGTCGTGGATGACATGACCAAGTCCCTCTTGAACGAGAGCTTAGCAAACTGCGGGAGGACCGGCTTAAGCCCCTTCTGCCAAGCTAACCCGGCTCCGGCGGTAAGCTACCAATCTGAGCACTTTACTTTCCATTTCAACAATTTTCGTTTTAACTTTAAGGAAACCCTTGTTGCATTTTTCCAGGCTAATGACAAGTTCTGGAAGGTCAAGTATGACCATGAGGCTGCCAAAAAAGCCAGGAAGGCTAAAAAAGCCGCCAGGAGAGCCGCTCCCCGCAAGAAGGGGAGTAAGCCTAGCGCCTCAGAGCTGCTTCAGTTGGATGATAGCTCCGAGTCAGAGGTAGCCCTTGATTCGTTAGGCTCTTCTTTTGTTTTTCATTTGTTTTTTAACCACCTTATTGACTTGATTATCTGCAGGATGATACCAGAGCGAGTAACCCGGTGACTGAAGAGGTAACTATACTCTCCTCCGACTCGGACCCCTTGCCAAGGCTGAAAGTCTGAAGAGTAACCCAGAAAGTAAGATTTTCGCATCCTTTAGCTTATCAAGATCCTCAATTTCTTTTGAAGCAATAGATTCATGAGAGCCGGAGGCAAACCCGGGCCAGCAAGGATGCAGACCTCTCCTCCGGCTTACCCGAAGCATCAAGAAAGCGCCGGACTGAGGTTATCTCCAACTTATACCCTTTTCATCCTTTAGCGGGCGTCACTCGTCAACCACTCAATTCATCTGATTCAAACTATCAGGAAACTTCACCTTCCTCCGGTGACTCCATGCAATCTAACTTGCCGGCTTTCAAGACCGCACCTGGGTAATGATAATCATCTCATTTTGTGCTTATCTTACTTATGTTTTTTGTACTAACCTTTTGACTTTCAGTGCCCAAGCCAAGCTCAGCAAGAGGGCCAAGAAAAATAAACCGGTCGAAGAGCCGGACTTAACTGAACCCAATGCCTCTGCCTCAGAGCCGCCATCTGCACCAGCCCCGGAAACCGCCGCCTCAACTGAAGAACAAACCATGGCGGGTTCTGACAACCCGGAGATTCCCAGCTCAGCTCAACCGGCCGATGACCCGGATGTGGTGATTACCCGGACTGAATATGTTGAGCCGGGAAGACCCACTGTGCTGGCCAGATGCTCTGCCAATGAAGAACTGCTGGAGCGCCGCAGGGCTAGACTGGCGATCACTGACTATGCTAACTTGAGCATTGGAGACATTGTTTCTGGTTACATTGGTCAAGTGCACAACAGCCGGGACCTGGAGATTGATATGGTGAAGCAGATACAGCAAAAATCTGAGGTACAACTCTCTTGCTTACTCCATAGTCATCCTTACCATGCTAGCCCCCAAGTCTATTACTTATGATAGAATATGTTGTAGACTTAACTTCTGGCTTACCTGCATGAACCGGCAATTATAAATAGAATC
This sequence comes from Aegilops tauschii subsp. strangulata, assembly GCF_002575655.3. Taxonomy (NCBI): domain Eukaryota; kingdom Viridiplantae; phylum Streptophyta; class Magnoliopsida; order Poales; family Poaceae; genus Aegilops; species Aegilops tauschii. Next base: position 147,904,273 of record NC_053040.3, on the reverse strand, counting down.
TTTCAGCATACATTAGCCCCCAAGTGCAAAGTGTCTTTGCTTGCAAAGTGCTTGGGACTTTAATGTTGCATAATAATCACTCACACTGTAACCCGGAATTTGTACAGGCTGCCTGCAAGAAATTTGAATCTGAAATCTCTGAGCTGAAGAACCGCCTGAAGACTCAGGAAATTGAGACCCGGAAGGCCAACGCCAAATTTGAGTTCAGTGTTGCTGCACAAGAAACGCTGAAAAAGAAATTTGAAACAGAAAGAAAGACTTGGGCCGAGGAGAAAACTGCTTTGCTCAGCCGGGCCGAACAAGCGGAGGCTGCTCTGACTGAGAGAACCGCCGAACTCTCCGGCATAAAGCGCCATGTGTCACAGATGGTCTCCGCAATCTTCGGTAAGTCATTCTGCAAGCTTTTAACAAGCTTACATTCTTTATGTCTTATAAGTCCCACAATTGCCATCAGCTCACCTAACATTGTTATGCAGGTCCCAGAAGCTCCAACCTTAATCAAAATGTTCTGACCAAGCTGAACGCTGTTTACACCTTGGTGGAGCAACTCTACACCGGGTCACAGCGTGCTTTAGCCGTTGTGACTCTGTCCAATGAGGTTCCGACTCACCTGGCGGACGTACTCAGGCGGCTTGCCGTTCTTCCTCAGCGCTTCCAAGAGCTAAGACGGGTGTGACGCCCCCGATTTGACCGTACACTAATCATGCATGCAAATGTGTACGATCAAGATCAGGGACTCACGGGAAGATATCACAACACAACTCTAATACATAAATAAGTCATACAAGCATCATAATACAAGCCAGGGGCCTCGAGGGCTAGAATACAAGTGCTTGATCATAGACGAGTCAGTGGAAGCAAGAATATCTGAGTACAGACATAAGTTAAACAAGTTTGCCTTAAGAAGGCTAGCACAAAAGTAGCAACGATCGAAAAGGCAAGGCCTCCTGCCTGGGACCTCCTAACTACTCCTCGAAGCCGAACTCCACGTAGAATCATCCTCGGGATCTCTAGCTCCTGGACTGCAGCATCTGGTTGCGACAATCCGGTATAGAAAGGGGAAAAGAGGGAGAAAAGCAACCGTGAGTACTCATCCAAAGTACTCGCAAGCAAGGAGCTACACTACATATGCATGGGTATATGTGTAAAGGGTCACATCGGTGGACTGAACTGCAGAATGCCAGAATAAGAGGGGGATAGCTAATCCTGTCGAAGACTACGCTTCTGGCCACCTCCATCTTGGAGCATGTAGAAGAGAGTAGATGGTAAGTTCACCAAGTAGCATCGTATAGCATAATCCTACCCGGCGATCCCCTCCTCGTCGCCCTGTTAGAGAGCAATCACCGGGTTGTATCTGGCACTTGGAAGGGTGTATTTTATTAAGTATCCGGTTCTAGTTGTCATAAGGTCAAGGTACAACTCCGGGCCGTCCTTTTACCGAGGGACACGGCTATTCGAATAGATAAACTTCCCTGCAGGGGTGCACCACATAACCCAACACGCTCGATCCCATTTGGCCGGACACACTTTTCTGAGTCATGCCCGGCCGCGGAAGATCAACACGTCGCAGCCCCACCTAGGCTCAACAGAGAGGTCAACACGCCGGTCTAAATCCTATGTGCGCAGGGGTCTGGGCCCATCGCCCATTGCACACCTGCACGTTGCGTGCGCGGCCGGAAGCAGACCTAGCCTAGCAGGCGTTCCAGTCCAATCCGGCGCGCGCCGCTCCGTCGCTGACGTCAAGAAGAGCTTCGGCTAATACCACGACGTCGAGTGCCCATAACTGTTCCCGCGTAGTTGGTTAGTGCGTATAAACCAAATGACCAGACTCAGATCAAATACCAAGATCTCGTTAAGCGTGTTAAGTATCCGCGAACGCCGACCAGGGCCAGGCCCACCTCTCTCCTAGGTGGTCTCAACCTGCCCTGTCGCTCCGCCATAAAGTAACAGTCGGGGGCCGTCAGGAACCCAGGCCCACCTCTACCGGGATGGAGCCACCTGTCCTTTCAGCCCCCTCATCAGAATCACTTGCGGGTACTCAACGAGCCGACCCGACTTTAGTCACCACATGTGTCATGTATATAAAGTATATATACCCGTGATCACCTCCCGAAGTGATCACGGCCTAGTAGTATAGCATGGCAGACGGACAAGAGTGTAGGGCCACTGATGGAACACTAGCATCCTATACTAAGCAGTAGGATAGCAGGTAAGGGTAACAACTGTAGCAACAATGACAGGCTATGCAGCAGAATAGGATTAACCAAAAGCAGTAACTTGCTACACTACTCCAATGCAAGCAGTATAGAGAAGAATAGGCGATATCTGGTGATCAAGGGGGGGCTTGCCAGGTTGCTCTGGCAAGTAGGAGGGGTCGTCAACTCCGTAGTCGAACTGGGCAGCAGCAGCGTCGGTCTCGTAGTCTACCGGAGAGAAGAGGGGGGAAGAAACAGTAAATACAATGCAAACATAAGCATGACGATGCGTGACATGACAATGAGCGGTGCTAGGTGTGTCCTAACGCGGCAGTAGGTGGTACCGGCGAAGGGGGGGGGCATTCGGGAAAGTATTCCCAATGTTTCGCATTTTCGGACAGATGAAACGGAGGGGGAAAGTTGCCTGTTCGATAGGTTAGAGAGGTGTGGCGGACGAACGGGTTGCGTATCCGCATCCGTCTCGTCGTTCTGAGCAACTTTCATGTACAAAGTATTTCCATGCGAGTTACGGATTAAAAGATATGATTTTCAAAAGAATTTATTAATTTCTGGAATTTAATTAATTATTTAATTTAATTCGAAATTTGGATTTATGACATCAGCATGATGTCATGCTGACGTCAGCAGTCAACATGGGTGTTGACTGGTCAACTTACATGTGGGTCCAGTGGGACCCACCTGTCATAACCTGTTTAGGTTAATTAGTGTTTAGTTAAACTAATTACTGATTAATTAAACTAACAATTTAATCTGTTTAATTAAGCAGGATTAATTAACTTAATTAATTAATTAATAAACGATTTATTTATTATTTATGTTTTTTTAAATCCTTTTTTTAATTCGTTCTGGGGCTGGGCCCCACTTGCCATTGGCTCTGGGGGCCTATCGGGTCGGGCCAATGGGCGCCGGGCGATTCGGGCGTAGGGGAACTGCGGTTTCGGGCGATGGGTGTCCGTGCCCGAGGCCATCGCAGCGAGGGCACGAGGCCCAGCTGCGCCGGCGGCCTCGCTCGACAGCGGCAGGTGGCGGGGAGCAGGGGCGGCCCCGAACGGCGGCGGCCCTGGCGGGTGCGGCCAGGCGTCGCGGGATGGAGGCGGTGGTGGCCGGGCGGCGGTAGGGGCTGGGCGCGGTCGGTGCTTGGTCGCAGGAGGCCAAGGCCGGCGCGGGCGGGCACGGGTGGCTGGCGAGGATGCGGTGAACGCGGCCGAGCGCACACGGGGCGCGGCGACCACGGCGTGTCCGCGTTAGACGAGGGGGAGAGGGGGTGGCGCTCACTAGCGTTGCCGGGGAGAGGGTCGGCGTGGCTCGGTGAAGCCCTTGGGGAGGAGGACGGGGACGACGTGCGGCGCTGGGGAAGACAAGGAGGCAGTCCGGCGACGCGGCGTTGGGGAGGCGGGGTCGAGGTAGCTCCGGTCGGGGTCCAGCGACGGCACGGTCGTGGACGGGGCGACGAGGTGGAAGGGTGCCGGCGTCGAGCGATGGGGGCGGGTGGCGGCGACGTCGAGGCGGCGAGGGGGCGATGGGATCGGGGGGGGGGGGGGGGCTGCCCCGATCCAGATCGGGGAAGGGCGGGAGAGAGATCGAGAGGGAGTGGGGGGGCGGAGCGGTTGGGGGCGGTGGAGGACGGCGACGGGCGGGATCGGGTGCGAGGGGTGCCTCGGCGGCGCCGATCCAGTGGGAGGGAGAGGGGGAGTGGATCCAGGGGGAGTGGGGATCGTGGGGGGGGGGAATGGGTGTCGGTTAGGGTTGGACCGAGGAGAGTGGGGGGTTATGGAGGGGAGTGGGTGGGCCGGCCTGTTAGCGGCCAGGTAGGGGCGGCTGGGCCGAGGCCCAGTTGGGCCAAGGGGGTTCTCTGCCCTGTGTGTGTGTGTTGTTTTATTTATTTTTCTTTTCTATTTTCTTTTAGTTTCCTTTTATTTTTGTTTTAGCGAAATACCAAAATGGCACCTAATTTGATGTTACCAAATATGCCACAGCCACACTAACTTGCTACCCAAACTAAATTAGTTTTGTAATTTTTTTGAATTTAAAAGTATTTAGATAATAGTTTTCGCCACTGTTTTATTCATCTAATAGTATTTAAATATTTTATAAAGGTGTCGTTTTTCCATCATAATTACCTACGCATTATTTGGCACAACCCGAACATTTTAGTTTTAATGTTTGAAAACTTATACCGTTTGATTTGATTTTGAACTTGAATATGAATCGGGTTCGAACTAACGCAAGATTAGCAACAGTAACCGTGGTGACGTGGCACCATTAGCAGAGAATTACTGTAGCTTAATTATCCGGGCGTCACAATTCTCCTCCACTACAAGAAATCTCGTCCCGAGATTTAAGAGGTGGGATAAGGGGGGAAAGTTCTCGTTACGAAATTATAACGGATCTTCTCGAAGAAGTTAATCCCTTTCGTTGATGTCTTCAATTCTTTATTCCTATGCATCATGATGATGTTGTCGTCCTTTCTTCGGGGAACTCCATCGTACTTACGAATAGGTAAGGGGCAGCTCTTCAACGATAGGATGTTATAAGGGAAAATCATCTAGGGGTATCCCAAGAATGAACATATGAGTATCTCTCGAGTTGAACAAATGAAACACATCAAGAGCAAAGTAGGACAGTGCAATAAGAAGTTTCGAGCGGATAGGCAATCGTTCATTGCCTGAAACAGAGTGAAAAGGGGTTCAGAGCAACGGGAATAAGTATTGTGTCCAATACCAGAATTGATCACTTGGGACGGTGGCCCGTGAATTACATACGAGGCCACGCGCGAGGAATAACTTTGGGAACAGGGGGTGTACAGGAGATTCAGGTTTCGATCTTGTGGAACTCTGGGTTATGGGCCCACCATGTGGTTTAAAGTAGAAAGGGGGCTGACATCTTGCACAGTCGCGATAGCAAGGCCTATCAGAGGGTAGCCTGTCAGTTATGTCGGCAACAACATCGATACCAAGGGCGAGGGACGAAGAGAACCATTTTCTTGCTCGTTGAACGAGGCGGGCCAATAGGCAAAGTTCTCGTCCATCGGTGGCTACCGGAATGTCACCAACAATAGTAACAGGGTCTTACTGACAGTTGTACACCGAGGTGTTTGCACAAGCAGGGAATTAATACTGCTTAGATCATAATGATCACCAGAAAGATTAAATAAAATAATGGAAAGGAAAAGGGTGATCATCAGATTAAACTGAACAATGGAAAGGAAAATGTGTTTAAACACATATTTCAAGGGTATATCCTTCCCAAGGACAAACTGAGCATGATATCCATGACAGGATATAAGGTAGAAAACTCTTTAGGTAGGGGAGAGAAATTTCATGACATTACCCATACAACGGTGTTTGGATAATTGAGCAGGAAACATTTAGCATTGGGCTTCAAATGTTCCTATTGAAAATCGGAGTACCATAGACATGCTTCGAGATAGCATTGACATGGTCAATAGGTGAAGATCAGACTTTGGAAACAAAAAGGATCCATCAGGAAGAACTTATAGAATAAGTCTTACAATTTCCTCATGGAAGAATGGATAACCTTGCTGAAGGAAGAACAATAACAATAGGTCCTCCGGCCAGTTGTGCTAGGCATGACATCACCCTACCAGGTCAGATAAAGACCAATGTATAACTCTTGGAAATATGTTCCAACCATCATATCTGACCGAGATTCAGATCTGATTGGTGTCAGGATACCTCAGACTCGGGATGTCTGAGAAGAAAGGTGCAACACAAATTGATGGGATGACATTGTAAGATTCTCGGGAAATGAACTATGAAAGCAAGTTCCGTAACAAGAGTTCATCATTAAACCAAGGAGAGGGTTAGGAGGTGGCTGATGGACTCAGCGACATTCCATTGAGATTTCCAAAAGATGGATTTCCACAATTATGTGTACAAGGAGATAGCTTTTGTCAGTTCAAATGATATAATGAGGTATGCTCGAGGAAACATACACAATTGAACATTGGTTGACCGTGCACCCGAAATATGGGCTAGGCAACACAATCAATGTTCGAATGATAATTCAATAAGCCATAGACGTAGAATGAAACTATAGACCAATAACTTCAAAGCAATAGGGTTGCTAGAAGTTTAGAATTTACACATCACAAACCACTTGTGGGTACCCCGGTTGGAATCAACACGAGGACCAAGAAAGAATGGTGATGGTGAGAAGTATCATTATAGCAAGAACTCTTAAGAGGTGGAGCAATCCTCACAACATTCTTGACATCAAAGATGGTAATACTCCGCGGTAGAACTTAACATAAGTTGGATAGCAAGGAAATCAAGATACAACACAAAATATGAACAAGTTTGTGTTGGGGGAGGCAAGAATGTTGTCGATGATAACAGAATTCATCGAGGGGCAAGGATGGTATTTCTCATCCTGAATTTCGACACACAACTTGGAAGAAGTCAAATTGTTGACAATGATCACGACAAATTTGTCGAGAGGTTTTCAAGAAGATGTAACTGATCGACGATGACATCAAGTCAAAGGAATGATGAAAGCGAAAGGTTATTGGAACCACGGGTAGGACACAAACTCGAAATCAAGTTTGCTGTTCAAGGAGAAGTGATATGACGAGGAAGATCGACGTAAGATTAGCTCACCGTCGAAGGTTGTGCTCCGTGATTAAGGACCATGTAGCACAGTTAAAATCAGCACGATAATGACATAGCCGAGCAGGCTAGGAATGACTTGAAGGATTATTAAACTCGTAAGCAACAAAAATTACTTAGAGTTATTGAATCGGAGTGCGGAATTGATTCACATATCGGTGTCCTTGAGGGGTTCTAACAACTCATAACCCGTTGGAAAAATTGGAATTAGTGAGAAATAATAGTTGATGAAGACTCATAAGATGCAACACAGTTCTTAGATATTCTCGAGATACCAGAGGGTAATACTTGACGGTAGATCAAAGTAGAGGTTGGACTGGGGTATTGACTTGCAAAAGACAAGTGCTTTAACTTGTCCGAGAAATGGGATCAAAGAGAAAATATGGTCGGAACCACGATTGCATAGGATCAATTCACAGATACCAGATGATATTATATCAACGAAATAGTTATTATTACAAGAAGCTTCTATGGTAGGATCTACATCGTGTCCATGGGCATGAACACAAAGTTCAAGGTCGACTCCCACTTCTTCAATGTATAACCTTCCATTCACCTCTCACTTTCGAATAAGTTGTAGTGTTGAAATTTTATCTAGCAAAATACCAGAAGAGTATGACTCGCGAAAACTTTTGAGTTCACACATATTAAGGAAGGCATAGGTTCAACCCGTCAGGGTATCGTGGAAACATATACCACAAGCTTCAATAGTAAATACCACCAGCTCAAAAACAGAGCATGGTTGAGAAAGTAGAGGATACAATTTACCAAAGGCCTTATATATCTGTGGAAAGGCTCACAAGGTTATTTGAATATGAAGGACACTGCCAGATAATAATCCAACAAGAGGTCTGGTGGTCTACAACGGAGCTGATGTGAGTATCGGTACTCTATCAACGGAAGAAGGAATGCAAGTGCATCGGATTATAGAAGCAACTGACTAACTCAAAGCTCAAATGCAAAAGAATTATGATTTCCAAATCAAGGGATCCGAAGCAATGCTCTGATTAGGGATGGATAAGTTGAATAGCCTTAGGGATACAATCGACAGTAATTTGATTAGTCGAGAACCAGCTCCTGTTCAAATGACATCTGAGCCGGAAGGATGAACTCTAGGGTTCGACTGAGGAATGCGAGCATCGCAACATATTGAATCAACAGACTCAAATGATAATGGCAAAGGATGCTAATAAGATTACCAGACTTATGGGGTTAATCATAATTAAAGCAAGCAAGAAATTCCAGAGCAATAGGTTGCTGAGGATTTTCGGAAGATCGAATGGTATTTCGAAGACTTTGTGAAATACATGAATCATTTGGGGATGAGCGGATACTCGATAAGTGCGAGAAATTATTCGTAGGGGTATTCAGGTGGAAAAGAACTGCAAGGCAGTGGTACAAGGGATTCTTAAAAAGCCGGAGAGCAATTCGATGTATCTGGTAATAACACGAGAAACTCAGAGTAATTGTATGAACAACAAGTGTATGTTGTTATCCATATGGATATATCGGTAGTAGGGAATTGAAAAGGCAGAGGGCACAAGGGTCTCGGGAATGATCGAAGAGTATCTTCAACATCTTCTGGTGCAGTCGGCGACCATCTGTGATAACGGGCTCTCCGGGAGAAAGTATTTATGAGAACCTACAGTTAGTCCTTTAGCAAAATCATTTAACCCGAATAGGAGAGAGTTCAGAGTCCCAGAGTATAGACAAGGAGTAAAAGATCCTAATACCACCCAATGGCGACGTGGGCCCGTAAGCCACACAGTCATGTTAGTAAAAGTTTTGTAAAGGCTAGACTCGAATTCGGCCAAGGAGTTTGGAAGGGGGATTCCTACAGGCAGTCGGCTCTGATACCAACTTGTGACGCCCCCGATTTGACCGTACACTAATCATGCACGGAAATGTGTACGATCAAGATCAGGGACTCACGGGAAGATATCACAACACAACTCTAATACATAAATAAGTCATACAAGCATCATAATACAAGCCAGGGGCCTCGAGGGCTAGAATACAAGTGCTCGATCATAGACGAGTCAGTGGAAGCAAGAATATCTGAGTACAGACATAAGTTAAACAAGTTTGCCTTAAGAAGGCTAGCACAAAAGTAGCAACGATCGAAAAGGCAAGGCCTCCTGCCTGGGACCTCCTAACTACTCCTCGAAGCCGAACTCCACGTAGAATCATCCTCGGGATCTCTAGCTCCTGGACTCCAGCATCTGGTTGCGACAATCCGGTAAAGAAAGGGGAAAAGAGGGAGAAAAGCAACCGTGAGTACTCATCCAAAGTACTCGCAAGCAAGGAGCTACACTACATATGCATGGGTATATGTGTAAAGGGTCATATCGGTGGACTGAATTGCAGAATGCCAGAATAAGAAGGGGATAGCTAATCCTGTCGAAGACTACGCTTCTGGCCACCTCCATCTTGCAGCATGTAGAAGAGAGTAGATGGTAAGTTCACCAAGTAGCATCGTATAGCATAATCCTACCCGGCGATCCCCTCCTCGTCGCCCTGTTAGAGAGCGATCACCGGGTTGTATCTGGCACTTGGAAGGGTGTATTTTATTAAGTATCCGGTTCTAGTTGTCATAAGGTCAAGGTACAACTCCGGGCCGTCCTTTTACCGAGGGACACGGCTATTCGAATAGATAAACTTCCCTGCAGGGGTGCACCACATAACCCAACACGCTCGATCCCATTTGGCCGGACACACTTTTCTGAGTCATGCCCGGCCGCGGAAGATCAACACGTCGCAGCCCCACCTAGGCTCAACAGAGAGGTCAACACGCCAGTCTAAATCCTATGCGCGCAGGGGTCTGGGCCCATCGCCCATTGCACACCTGCACGTTGCGTGCGCGGTCGGAAGCAGACCTAGCCTAGCAGGCATTCCAGTCCAATCCGGCGCGCGCCGCTCCGTCGCTGACGTCAAGAAGAGCTTCGGCTGATACCACGACGTCGAGTGCCCATAACTGTTCCCGCGTAGTTGGTTAGTGCGTATAGACCAAATGGCCAGACTCAGATCAAATACCAAGATCTTGTTAAGCGTGTTAAGTATCCGCGAACGCCGACCAGGGCCAGGCCCACCTCTCTCCTAGGTGGTCTCAACCTGCCCTGTCGCTCCGCCATAAAGTAACAGTCGGGGGCCGTCAGGAACCCAGGCCCACCTCTACCGGGATGGAGCCACCTGTCCTTTCAGCCCCCTCATCAGAATCACTTGCGGGTACTCAACGAGCCGATCCGACTTTAGTCACCACATGTGTCATGTATATAAAGTATATATACCCGTGATCACCTCCCGAAGTGATTACGGCCCAGTAGTATAGCATGGCAGACGGACAAGAGTGTAGGGCCACTGATGGAACACTAGCATCCTATACTAAGCAGTAGGATAGCAGGTAAGGGCAACAACTATAGCAACAATGACAGGCTATGCGGCAGAATAGGATTAACCAAAAGCAGTAACTTGCTACACTACTCCAATGCAAGCAGTATAGAGAAGAATAGGCGATATCTGGTGATCAAGGGGGGGCTTGCCAGGTTGCTCTGGCAAGTAGGAGGGGTCGTCAACTCCGTAGTCGAACTGGGCAGCAGCAGCGTCGGTCTCGTAGTCTACCGGAGAGAAGAGGGGGGAAGAAACAGTAAATACAATGCAAACATAAGCATGACGATGCGTGACATGACAATGAGCGGTGCTAGGTGTGTCCTAACGCGGCAGTAGGTGGTACCGGCGAAGGGGGGGACATCCGGGAAAGTATTCCCGATGTTTCGCATTTTCGGACAGATGAAACGGAGGGGGAAAGTTGCCTGTTCGATAGGTTAGAGAGGTGTGGCGGACGAACGGGCTGCGTATCCGGATCCGTCTCGTCGTTCTGAGCAACTTTCATGTACAAAGTATTTCCATCCGAGTTACGGATTAAAAGATATGATTTTCATAAGAATTTATTAATTTCTGGAATTTAATTAATTATTTAATTTAATTCGAATTTTGGATTTATGACATCAGCATGATGTCATGCTGACGTCAGCAGTCAACAGGGGTGTTGACTAGTCAACTAACGTGTGGGTCCAGTGGGACCCACCTGTCATACCCTGTTTAGGCTAATTAGTGTTTAGTTAAACTAATTACTGATTAATTAAACTAACAAGTTAATCTGTTTAATTAAGCAGGATTAATTAACTTAATTAATTAATTAATGATTTATTTATTATTTATCTTTTTTTAATCATTTTTTTAATTCGTTCTGGGGCTGGGCCCCACTTGCCATTGGCCCTGGGGGCCTATCGGGTCGGGCCAACGGGCGCCGGGCGATTCGGGCGTAGGGGCGCTGCGGTTTTGGGCGATGGGTGTCCGTGCCCGAGGCCATCGCAGCGAGGGCACGAGGCCCAGCTGCGCCAGCGGCCTCGCTCGACAGCGGCAGGTGGCGGGGAGCAGGGGCGGCCCCGGACGGCGGCGGCCCTGGCTGGTGCGGCCAGGCGTCGCGGGATGGAGCGGTTGTGGCCGGGCGGCGGTAGGGGCTGGGCGCGGTCGGTGCTTGGTCGCAGGAGGCCAAGGCCGGCGCGGGCGGGCACGGGTGGCTGGCGAGGATGCGGTGAACGCGGCCGAGCGCACGCGGGGCGCGGCGACCACGGCGTGTCCGCGTTAGACGAGGGGGAGAGGGGGTGGCGCTCACTAGCATTGCCGGGGAGAGGGTCGGCGTGGCTCGGTGAAGCCCTTGGGGAGGAGGACGGGGACGATGTGCGGCGCTGGGGAAGACAAGGAGGTTGTCCGGCGACGCGGCGTTGGGGAGGCGGGGTCGAGGTAGCTCCGGTCGGGGTCCAGCGACGGCGCGGTCGTGGACGGGGCGACGAGGTGGCAGGGCGCCGGCGTCGAGCGATGGGGGCGGGTGGCGGCGACGTCGAGGCGGCGAGGGGGCGATGGGATCTGGGGGGGGGGTTGCCCCGATCCAGATCGGGGAAGGGCGAGAGAGAGATCGAGAGGGAGTGGGGGGGGGGGGGCGGAGCGGTTGGGGGCGGTGGAGGACGGCGACGGGCGGGATCGGGCGCGAGGGGTGCCGCGGCGGCGCCGATCCAGTGGGAGGCAGAGGGGGAGTGAGGATCGTGGGGGGGGGGGGAATGGGTGTCAGTTAGGGTTGGACCGAGGAGAGTGGGGGGTTATGGAGGGGAGTGGGTGGGCCGGCCTGTTAGCGGCCAGGTGGGGGCGGCTGGGCCGAGGCCCAGTTGGGCCAAGGGGGTTCTCTGCCCTGTGTGTGTGTGTTGTTTTATTTATTTTTCTTTTCTATTTTCTTTTAGTTTCCTTTTATTTTTGTTTTAGCGAAATACCAAAATGGCACCTAATTTGATGTTACCAAATATGCCACAGCCACACTAACTTGCTACCCAAACTAAATTAGTTTTGTAATTTTTTTGAATTTAAAAGTATTTAGATAATAGTTTTCGCTACTGTTTTATTCATCTAATAGTATTTAAATATTTTATAAAGGTGTCGTTTCTCCATCATAATTACCTACGCATTATTTGGCACAACCCGAACATTTTAGTTTTAATGTTTGAAAACTTTTACCGTTTGATTTGATTTTGAACTTGAATTTGAATCGGGTTCGAACTAACGCGAGATTAGCAACAGTAACCGTGGTGACGTGGCACCATTAGCAGAGAATTACTGTAGCTTAATTATCCGGGCGTCACAATGGGCCTCTGCAAGAGCCGGAGCTATAGCTGCTTTGAGCCGGGCCAAGGCTTTTCTCCCGGAGCTAGACCCGGCCGACATCGCTCTTGGATACCCCAGCCTGAAGGAAGACGGCACCCCCTTTGACCAGAAAGATTTCGCTGCCTGTGTGAAGAGCGTGCGCCCGGTGGCCACCCTGATTGGGAATGACACCGACCTTACCAAGTATCAGCCGGGCTATGACGCGGAGAATCAGAGTATCCCTACTCCACGCTATGAAGCAATCAGCTTGATCCCTCCGACTCGTAAGCGTACCTTCGCCCCAGAAGTTGACCCGGCCGGGTTAATTGATGACGAGGCTCAATTTGAAGCTTTGAGCGGCATTGACTGGAAATCATCAACCTTCCAGGTCATGAAATCAGCAGGAGGAGTGGAGAGGGATGAGCCGGAAGCTTCGACCCAACAAGCACCTTGATTTTTAGGCGGCTCATGGTTACCCCTTCAAACAATGCCTCACCTTTTGGACTCGGGGAGTCTTGTAATAGAGTAGGAGAAATACTTAATTTTGTCGTGCCACCGCGCACGTGTTGAATGCTTAACTCCATTTAAGCTGCTTCTTCATATTCCTCCGGGTTATAATTGATCATTTATTTTCCTTAAGCTTGAAGAACTGTCTTTAATTGTTCTGCATAGAAAAATAAATCACAAGTCTCTAGGCGGCTTACCGCGTGGAGAGTCATATATCTTACACTTAACCCGGAACATAACCAAGGTCATAAAAGACCGGCTCTCAACCATATCTTCAGGATAACCACAATAGCCTACCTGCAAATCTTGCAAGTATATGTCCGGCTTATGTAACCCAAATAATGAGGTTGAGAACTCAACTCCGGTTCACCAGCATCGATAATGCTTACTGTGTGCTAGCAACATTGTTAATCAAAGTTAAGCCGGCGGAACAAGAACCGCCCTTGCCCACTATTGATATGATCAAAACAACTTGTTGTAAACCAAAAGGTCAAAACTTAAGGGCTTCTGATTCGAATACGACCAGAAAACTGTCCCAAAGGGGTTAAGCTAAGATTCGAATGCGATCATATAGCCCCCAGTGGCGTTGGCATTGCCGATCAAGAGGGTACCGACAGCTATGTTCTCTTTGGTTCGAATACGACCTATGTGTGAACAGGAAGCCCCCAAATGACCTTGAGAGTTGTTTAACGACGCTGATTCGAATACGATCCACGTCGGTTCCCAAAGGGGGTTGAGCTATGATTCAAATATGATCAAGAGAAACTCCCCAATGAGCTCGGCGATTTGCCAATCAAATGGGTATCGACAGCTATGTTCTCTTTGGTTCGAATATGACCTATGTTTGAACAGGAAGCCCCCAGGTGATTATATTGTTAACGGCTAGATTCGAATACGATCGTAAGCCGGATACAGCTCCAAGCGACCATGTGATTGTAATGGAAATAACACATTTACCTTTGGAGGAGAAAAGGACAGAGGTCCTGCTTTATTATTTATCATAATATATACATGGCTATAGAAATATGTACATTATGAGAGCCGGTGGCTCAAGTGTAATAAGGCCGAAGCTGAGCTATGTTCCACGGCCGACGGGTCTCTTCCTCCGACTTGCGTGAATCTTTGTGCTCCCGAACATCGATAAGGTAGTATAACCCGTTGTGCAAGTTCTTGCTGACCACAAAGGGCCCTTCCCAAGGCGGGGATAATTTGTGTGCATCTGTTTGATCTTGGATGAGCCGGAGCACCAGATCACCTTCCTGGAAGACCCGGGACTTAACCCGGCGGCTGTGATAACGGCGCAGGTCTTGTTGGTAAATCGCCGAGCGAGCTGCTGCCACATCACGCTGTTCGTCCAACAAATCAAGAGCATCTTGGCGCGCCCGCTCATTATCCGCCTCAACATAAGCCGCCACTCGAGGCGAGTCATGACGGATGTCGCTAGGGAGGACCGCTTCCGCCCCATAAACCATGAAAAAAGGCGTGTAGCCCATAGACCTGTTAGGAGTAGTATTGATGCTCCATAACACGGAGGGTAACTCCTCCACCCAACAACCCGGCGTCTGTTGCAAAGGGACCAAAAGCCGGGGCTTGATGCCCTTCAAAATCTCCTGATTAGCTCTCTCAGCTTGACCATTGGATTGAGGGTGAGCCACTGATGAAACATCAAGTCGAATATGCTCTCGTTGACAAAACTCCTCCATGGCGCCCTTAGACAGATTGGTACCATTGTCAGTTATAATGCTGTGTGGAAAACCAAAGCGAAATATCACCCTTTTCATGAACTGAGCCGCTGTGGCCGCGTCACACTTGCTAATTGGCTCTGCCTCAACCCACTTTGTGAATGTGTCAACTGCCACCAAGAGGTGGGTCTTCTTATCCTTGGACCTTTTAAAAGGCCCAACCATATCAAGCCCCCAGACCGCGAATGGCCAAGTAATTGGAATCATCCTCAGCTCCTGAGCCGGCACATGAGCCCGTCGTGAGAACCTCTGACAACCGTCACATTTACTGACCAAGTCCTCCGCATCAGCATGAGCCGTCAGCCAATAAAAACCATGACGAAAAGCCTTGGCCACAAGGGATTTTGAGCCGACATGATGGCCACAATCCCCCTCGTGAATCTCACGTAAAATTTCTTGACCTTCCTCAGGGGAAACACAACGCTGGAAAGTTCCAGTGACACTGCGATGATGCATCTCACCATTAATAATTATCATTGACTTAGACCGCCGGGTTATTTGTCTGGCCAAAGTTTCATCCTCAGGCAATTCTCCGCGGGTCATGTAAGCCAAGTATGGTACTGTCCAGTTTGGGGTAATGTGGAGAGCCGCCACCAACTGTGCCTCCGGGTCGGGGACAGCCAAGTCTTCCTCTGTAGGCAACTTAACAGAAGGGTTATGCAAGATGTCCAAGAAAGTATTAGGCGGCACCGGCTTTCGCTGAGAGCCCAGCCGGCTTAAAGCATCAGCCGCCTCGTTCTTCCTGCGATTGATATGCTCTACTTGGTAACCCTGAAAGTGTCCAGCAATGGCATCAACTTCGCGGCGATAAGCCGCCATGAGAGGGTCCTTGGAATCCCACTTGCCCGACACTTGTTGAGCCACTAAATCTGAGTCGCCAAAGCACCTTACCCGGCTCAAGCTCATCTCCTTAGCCATCCGAAGACCATGGAGCAAGGCCTCATACTCAGCCGTACAGGGAAACATCAACCGTAGCACATAACGAAACTTGTCACCTCTAGGGGAAGTTAATACAACTCCAGCCCCCGAGCCCTCCAATTGCCTAGACCCGTCGAAGTGAATAGTCCAATATGTATTATCCGGTTTCTCTTCAGGCACCTGCAGCTCTGTCCAATCGTTGATGAAATCCACCAATGCTTGAGATTTGACAGCAGTGCATGGCACGTATTTCAGACCATGAGGCCCAAGCTCTATAGCCCACTTAGCCACTCTTCCTGTGGCTTCTCTGTTTTGGATGATATCTCCAAGGGGAGCAGAACTAACCACAGTGATGGGGTGACCCTGGAAATAATGCTTAAGCTTCCGGCTTGCCATGAACACACCATAAACAAGCTTCTGCCAATGTGGATACCGCTGTTTGGACTCAATGAGCACTTCACTGACGTAGTAAACCGGTCGCTGAACCGGATACTCCTTACCCTCTTCCTTGCGCTCCACCACCACAGCCACACTGACGGCTCGTGTGTTGGCAGCTACATACAGTAATAAGGGCTCCTTGTCAACCGGAGCAGCAAGAACTGGGGGCTCAGCCAGCTGTCTCTTCAAATCCTCAAAAGCAGCATTAGCAGCATCATTCCAGACAAATTCATCTGTTTTCTTCATCAACTGGTATAGTGGCATGGCCTTTTCACCCAAACGGCTTATAAACCGGCTCAAAGCAGCGATGCGGCCTGCCAGACGCTGGACGTCGTTGATGCACGCCGGCTTAGCCAGAGAGGTGATTGCCTTGATATTTTCCGGGTTAGCTTCAGTGCCTCTGTTAGAAACCAGGAAACCCAAGAGCTTGCCTGCGGGAACACCAAAAACACACTTGGCCGGGTTAAGCGTCATCTTGTAAACCCGGAGATTATCAAAGGTTTCTCTAAGATCATCTACCAGGGTCTCCTTCTCCCTGGACTTAACCACGATATCATCCACATAGGCATGAACATTGCGCCCAATCTGGTTATGAAGACAATTCTGCACACAACGCTGATAAGTCGCCTGTGCACTCTTGAGTCCAGAAGGCATAGACACATAACAGAAGGCTCCAAAGGGAGTGATGAACGCCATCTTCTCCTGGTCCTTAACTGCCATTTTAATCTGATGGTATCCAGAATAAGCATCCAAAAAACTTAAGCGCTCACAACCCGCCGTAGCATCAATGATTTGATCAATACGGGGGAGAGCAAAAGGATCAGCCGGACAAGCCTTGTTTAAGTCCGTGTAGTCCACACACATCCGCCAGGTGCCGTTCTTTTTGAGCACGAGTACCGGGTTAGCTAACCATTCTGGATGAAAAACTTCTATAATAAACCCAGCCGCCAAGAGCCGGGCCACCTCCTCACCAATGGCTTTCCATCTCTCCTCATTGAACCACCGAAGGAATTGCCTGACCGGCTTAAATTTTGGATCAATATTGAGAGTGTGCTCAGCGAGTTCTCTAGGTACACCTGGCATGTCAGAAGGTTTCCATGCAAAAATGTCCCTGTTCTCACGGATGAACTCGATGAGCGCGCCTTCCTATTTCGGATCCAGATTGACACTGATGCTGAACTGCTGAGATGAGTCACCTGGAACAAAGTCAACAAGTTTAGTCTCATCAGCTGACTTAAATTTCATTGCCGGCTCATGCTCCGTGGTCGGCATTTTCAAAGACGTCATATCTGCCGGGTCAACATTGTCCTTGTAAAACTTCAACTCCTCTGTTGCACAAACAGATTCTGCATAAGCCGCGTCACCTTCCTCACACTCCAAGGCTATCTTCCGGCTGCCATGAACCGTAATGGTCCCATTGTGACCCGGCATCTTGAGCTGCAAATACACGTAACACGGCCGTGCCATGAACTTGGCGTAAGCCGGCCGCCCAAATATAGCATGATACGGACTTCTTATCTTAACCACCTCGAAGGTTAATTTTTCCGCCCTGTAGTTGTACTCATCTCCTAAAGCCACTTCCAGCTCGATCTTACCAACTAGATATGCGGACTTACCAGGCACCACACCATGGAAAACAGTATTGGACTGGCTGAGGTTCTTATCAATCAACCCCATACGATGGAAGGTCTCATAATAGAGGATGTTGATGCTGCTGCATCCGTCCATGAGCACCTTAGTGAATTTATATCCCCCCCTGAGGAGCCACCACCAGGGCCAGGTGACCCGGATTATCAACCCGGGGAGGGTGATCTTCCCTACTCCACACAATAGGCTGCTCAGACCATCTTAAATAGCATGGAACCGCCGGCTCAACAACATTCACAGCCCTTTTGTGAAGCTTCTGATCTCGCTGGCACAGACTGGTGGTAAACACATGATACTGTCCACCATTGAGCTGCTTTGGATTGGTCTGGTATCCCCCCTGCTGCTGCTGCTGATGACCCTGGCCGGACTGCTGACTAAAGCCCCCTTGAACATTCTGAGAATTAGAATTTGAGCCGCCGCCCGGGCCATGAAAGCCGCCGGCGCCTGAGCCGCCGCCCGGGCCATTATTGCCATTGAAAGTATTGGAATTTTTGAAGGCTTTCATGATTGCGCAGTCCTTCCACAGGTGAGTGGCCGGCTTTTCCCTAGAGCCATGCCTTGGACAAGGCTCATTCAACAACTGCTCACGCGTCGGGCCTGACCCACCGGTGCGGGGAGGTGGTCTCCCCTTGCGCCGGTGGTTGTTACCCTGCGAACTGGTGTTGGCCACAAACTCCATACTGCCATCAGCCTTACGCTTGTTACCCCCCTGGTTCGCCGGGTTATGCTGGGGGCCCTTGCCATTGCCATTCCGTTTTCCCTTCCCTGTCCTTTCATCATCCGACGCGGGATCCTTGGTACTATCAGAGTCGGCGTACTTAACCAGAGCCGCCATCAGCGTACCCATATCGTTGCAATCGCGCTTGAGCCGCCCGAGCTTCATCTTCAGGGGCGCAAAGCGACAATTCTGCTCTAACATTAAGACTACAGAGCCGGCATCCATCTTATCAGATGAATGTATTATCTCTTTGACCCGGCGAACCCAATGGGTTGTAGACTCACCCTCCTGCTGCTTACAGTTAGTCAAATCCACAATTGACATAGACTGCCTACAGGTATCTTTGAAGTTTTGGATGAACCAGGCTTTCAGTTCAGCCCAAGACCCGATAGAGTTTGGAGGCAGTCCCTTCAACCAAGTGCGGGCAGTTCCATCCAACATCATGGTGAAGTACTTGGCCATTGCTGCTTCACTAACCTCCAGCAACTCCATGGCCATCTCGTAACTCTCGATCCAGGCTCCGGGTTGTAAATCAGCCGTGTAATTAGGCACCTTCCTAGTCCCCTTGAAATCCTTGGGCAGACGTTCATTGCGGGGAGCCGGCACCAGACAAGGGACACCTCCAGCCCTTGTAGGTATACCCGCATCAATAGAAGCCGTCGGATAAGCCGGGGGTGGCTGGTAAGCCGTCAACTGAGGCGCCTGCTCCGCCTCTTGTCGTGCTCTGTCTTGGTCTACTGCGTGAAAGGCTCTGTTATAAGCCGGGCCGTGGCCAGGAGGCAAGTCATGGCGTCGGACGTTGCTTGAGCCGGTCGCTGAGACCATGTGTCTGCTATAACTCGGGCTCCGGCCTGGACGAGGGGTTGAATGAATCCTATCCCGGCTATAAGAATACGCCTCCTGCTGTGCCAGAGCCGTCTGAAGGAGTTCTCTGACCCGGAGGGTTTCAACCGCCGTTGGAGAGTCACCATCGATTGGGAGAGCTGCCAGTCGTGCCGCCGCGGCGACCATGTTTTCCAACGGGTTGGCATAATAACCCGGTGGTATTGGCACGTAATGAGGCTGGGTAGTGTTCACCCGGGGAGGCCCCATCACTTGGGGCTGGATTGGCGTTCCAGCTCCGGGCGCCGTGATCTCTGGCGGGTTACTGGGCCCTGCCCCAGGCGTGTTGAAGAGGTTTCGAGGATCGTAAACCGGAGGGAGTCGAGATTGGGCTTTTTGATGCCTCCTTCTCATGACCTCATTGGACGCGTTCTGATCCATCGTGAGTCGGAAAGACTGCGCTTGAATCAGCTGAGTCTGAGCATCGAGAGCCGCCCTCTCCATAGCCATCCTGATCCCTTCCGCCGCTAGATCCTCCTTGGCCTTTTCCAGATCAAGCTTTAACTGTGCCACCTCCGCGTCATTCTGAGCTTGATCCGCCGGGGCGACCATAGCGGTTAACAGGACCGTCAACTTGTCTGTGAGATCCATCAGCACCTGAGCCGGCGAGGGCACAAGGCTTCCTGCCCCGGCGGTGGGGTTTTGAACAGGTTGTGCACCAGCCATGAAGATTCCAACTTGGCTCGGCGGCTCAAAGGGGTCCGGAATACTGTCGCCATCGGAACAACCCCTGAGCCTGCCATCTTGAAGTTGATACAATGAGTTTGACTCATCCGTGGACGACTCACCATCAGAGCGGGCGGCCGTCTCATCACCAGATCCAGATCCTTCGGAGAGCTCTTGTCACGACCGGTTTTTCAATAAAATAATTATTGGGAGACCAATCCCTTTTACGGACCAGCGAGGAAGAATTCCTTCTCACTGGTAGACAATATCTTGGTCACAGAAGAAAAATACCAGGAGTACTAAATATAATACAAGGTTGAGCAGAGACTGCCCAACAATTTATTACATGCACGCCGCTAAAACAAAACGGCGGATAGGGTGGCAACTACTAACTCACGATAATAACGGTGCTGGAAATATCACCGCGAAGCGAGTGATATGATTCCAGAAGACTACAGCTCTTCGAGCGTCGGAGTGAGGCTCGAGGGGACTTATTGCGGGTGGCGGAAGTGTATACAATACAAGTGACCAATATCCGGGATCGCGCAGGACTGACTGGGACTCCTCTAGGCATCGGACGCGCTATGAAACTCTTCATCCAAGAGATCGCCTTCGTCAACATCTGGCCAAATCAACAAGCCAGGTGAGTACTATGAAAGTACCCGCAAGACAGTTCGGACATAAGATATAACAAATGTAAACATGAAGCATATGAACAAGTTAACCGGTGCGATTAGACATAGAGGTAATAAATACTGGGTGCCAAGCGAGGGTCTGAATGACGCCTCGAGCGGAAACTGCAGAATAGTAATACTGGTGCCAAACGAGTGTCTGAAAGACTCCTCGAGCGGAAAATGCAAAATAGTGATACTGGTGCCAAACGAGTGTCTGAAAGACTCCTCGAGCGGAAAATGCGGAATAATAATGCCACAGTCGGGCGTCGGGGCGACACCACATAAAGGGCTTATAACAGAAAATAAATACAGTGCATGCCACTGTCGGACGTCTGAGCGACATCACAAAAAGGGCTTATATTTAAAGTAAGGAACAAGAACACGCCACAGTCGGACGTCTGCACGACGTCACATAAAGGGCTTATATCATAACTCAGTAATACAACAGTTCGGGAACATAAATTATCACAAGCATGAGACAAAAATAAAGTTAGTCCATCCACAGGAATAACAATAAATCTGGATTTACCACCTGAGATTGTTCACCGGGGACAAGTTTTTTTTCACGCGGATAGATATGGATATAATGTTTTCATTACTTGGTCATGGATACGATGATTTGGAAAGAATTGACTCTGCAGAGTTTGTACTTAACCACAACCAACGGATTTCAGTAGTCACGGGGACTAGTTCCGTCTACGGTGTTTTGGAAGAAACACGTCTAACCATTACACACCCAATTCAACCATCCGAAGCCAGGGATCACCCTCGGCAACGTTCAAGAAAAACCTTGAGACGGGGAGGCTACAACCTCGCGTAGCATGGGATCAAATTTCTATACGCGCGCTCTAAGGGGGTGCCCCCCCTCTCGGTCCCAACCGGAAACACCCATGCCCCCTGACCGGATGACTGGCTTTAGTCCTGGGCCAAGGTACCATCATCCCGGCCTCTCTGTTTGGTGTGTACACGGAAAGAGGTTACCAACTTACTAAACCGCATCCTGGCAATGAGACATGTGGTAGCACGGAAGGGGGAAAGAACGATAACGTGGCTCTAACCACGTTAACGTCGGAGAAAGTCGGATGACACAAGGATGGTATGCTACAACAGTACCACCTTGCTGCCCTTCATGTCACCACATGATTAGGCCATCTCTCATCAGAGATCATCGCAACTTTGGAACATGCGGGAAAAGAACGATAACGTGGCTCCAACCACGTTAACGTCGAAGAAAGTCGGATGACGCAAGGCTGGTATGCTACAACAGTACCACCTTGCTGCCCTTCATGTCACCACATGATTAGGCCACCTCTCATCAGAGATCATCGCAACTTTGGAACAACCGGGTCGTTGCCTTACAAGCAACGAGGTATTTACCGTCACTCATATGCCACGCACAAACTTTCACGCAAACATGCAAAACACCTGTCACATCAAATATTCAAAACATGCTTGCCTGGTTCGGAGAAGTCGGAGTCTAGCTCGGCGAAGTTCGCGGCTCCGTCACCTCTTCCGGAACCTACGGCAATCACGAAACGGGTACTAACGTGAAAACCAATGGGTGCACAGAAACTTTTCCAAATATTTTTCAAATAAATCCCATAAAAAACTAGACAAAATTTGAAGATTGTCAGAAAAAGAATCACTCAAAAATTCCTTTTTATTAAAAAAGTTATAAAGGTTTCTGTCCAGGGACTTATCTGTAATGAAACAGAAAAGTTCCAGGGTTTTAACTGAGAAAACAGAAAACGGTTCGATTTGGAATGCGCAAGCGCAAAGGAGAAAGCGTATTTGCCCGAAGGCGTCAACAGAAAACGGTTCGAGGTGGAATGAAACAGAGGCTGACACGCGGGGTCCACATGTCAGGTTTGAAAAGCTCGCCGGCGCCCGAAGACTGCGGTGGACGCCGGCGTCGAACCACGGCGAGTTAGGAGAAACGGAGGGTACCAAGAGCTTCAGCGTCTTCTTCCGCGTCGGTGGGTGGTGGACTCGTCCAACGGGGAGCACCACGTCGACGGCGACACTTTCTCCGGCGGACGGCGGCTCGGGTGAGGATGGGGAACTCCGGTGGAGGGCTGCAAGCTTCAAATTGAAGTGCGGGTCAGAAAGAGGGATGCATGGTGAAGCTACTGGTAAGAGGATGGAGACGGAGGAGCACACACGGGGGCGAATCGGGCTGGATCCCGTGACGGGTCGCGGCGGTCGGAGTCGAGGAAGGAGACCTCCTCGGGGCTCTTCCAGTGGCTAGGCGTGCTCTAGGGGGAGTGCAGGGCTGGTGGGTGCTCGAGTTGAAGCTCGGGGCCTCTATTTATAGGCGGATCAACGGGGTGGCCGTGAACGGAGAATCTCCGGCGAGCGATTACGGCGGAGCAGTGGATTGGCAGGGGGTTTGAGCGGCCAGGCAGCATCAGTGGAGGTTACTGGAGTCGTTTTATAGCTAAACGGAGATGGTCTTGGCGTAATGGCGTCGGTCCACGGTGTGGTGACCGCACGGGCTCGACGGCGGCAGAGAGCGCGCTCCGCGCCCTGCGGTTCACGACGAGGGTGGTCAGCGCGTTCGGGGGAGTGGAAGGCCACGCGGCGAGCTCCGGTGGTTTGGGCGGCGCTGGGTGGCGTCGTCGGCGCCGTGTCTCCCGCTGGCGTCCGCAAAGCCGCCGCCGGCGTCGGTCACGGAGCGGCGCACCTTCTGCTGCTCGTCGCCGACGCCCGCAAGGCGCCAGGCGTTCGTGCGGTACAGGAACAAGGGGGAGGGGACGAGGAGCAAGGCGACGCAGAGGCACTGGCGAGATCGACGTCCTTCTCTGAAGAAAACGACAGCAGGCCACTGACTGAATCTCTGAACTTTCTGAACTTGACATGACCATGCACTACAGGTGTTCGACAGAGGGATTTTGCAATGAGATGAATTTTTCTGGAGCTGTAACTTGGTGAGATGACCACTCAATGCACCCAGAGGCTGCCTGATTTTACTTGGAATTTTTGGAGAAGGTTTTGAATGAATTTCACCAAATTTGACAAATCTGGTCCACACTTGCAGCAAGTGTAGTTTGAAAATTTTGAACTGAAGACCAGTGGATCTTCATGGATCTTGGTTGAGGGTTCAAAGGACTAGGGAGGAGAGTTGGTTTGGGGGCAAAAATCAAAACAGAGAATGGAGTTCCTTTGCAAATCTCCAAGTAGTAGGATAGAAGACAGAAATTTGTTTGAATAAGATTCAAATGGAAATGATCACATGGGGAGGTCCAACTTGCTGGATTTGATGCAGATCATGATCCAAAGGTGAGGGAAGGGTTAGGAGAGAGGATTTGCACTAAGGCCATGGCAAGAAGGAATTGTTGAAAGTGGCAAAGGAGTTTTCCAAAAGCCATAGTGCATTTCCAAAAAGATTTTTAAAAGTTGTTTTCCCCAAAAGAAAAACATTTGGTCTTGAGTCCAAATGAAAAGCAAGAACCTCCAAGACCAAAGAAAGATCTTGGGTGAATCCAAATAAAACTTTTGCCAAAAAAAAAATATTTGAGAGGGAGAGTTCTCTTAAAGGAAAAATTTAAATCACTCCCCTCAAGTCAAAAAAAAATCTTTTGAAAAATCCAAATAAAAACTTGGGTGTCACAGCTCTCCATGGACGCATCCCACGAAAGCACGCTTCAAGGCAGGCAAAGTCCGGGCGGGTCGTGCACGTTGAGCCGTCTCGATGAGATCGGTGCAGAGGTCCGGCTCAGGGCCCGGCTCACCAATCTTGCCAATAAAGACATGAATTCCGCCGAAGGGACCCGGTACCCGTACTCAATTGAGCTGGCGTCGGGGCCCCAGTTTGCATTGTCGATGTAGAGCTTGCCGGGACGACTCTTGGTCATCCGGCCCACAGCGTATCCCTTGAGCCCTTCGAAGCTGCCCTTCAAGAACTCAAATCCACCGTGCGCTGGCCCCACGGTGGGCGCCAACTGTCGTGGAATTGTCACGGCAGATGTCCTCGTGTTAGGACTTAGTCGTGGAGCCATCGCCGCTAGGAAGCTTAAAGGGGTTAAACGGGACAAGGAACACGAGGGTTATACTGGTTCGGCCCCTTACGGTGAAGGTAAAAGCCTACGTCCAGTTGAGGTGGTATTGCTTAGGGTTTCGATGACCAGGGAGCTTAATCGCTATGCCCGGTTATCGATCTATTGTCTCTCGTCCTGAACCACCGCCGGGTCGTCCCTTTATATAGAGAGGTTGACGCCCGCGGCTCTCAGAGTCCCGGCCGGCTTATAACAACATCCGGCTCGGACTCTTAACTACTCTTGCCTTATACTACAAGTCTTGTTACAACGGCGGTTTATCACTTTGGGCCTTAAGCCGCCTCCGGGTCTTAAGCCCATTATTGATCCGCCATCCCCAAGCTCGGTATTGGGCTTCACGTGATGATCATTATGACGTAACCCGGCCCCTCCTTGGCGGGAGACTCTAATGGTTGTATCCTCAACAGAACACAAGAGATCGAAAGGTCGAACATGAGTCGTATAGTAGATGCGATCAACATGGAGATGTTCACCGATGATGACTAGTCCGTCTCACGTGATGATCGGACACGGCCTAGTTTGACTCGGATCATGTATCACTTAGATGACTAGAGGGATGTCTATCTGAGTGGGAGTTCATTAAATAATCAGATGAACTTAATTATCATGAACATAGTCAAAAGGTCTTTGCAAATTATGTCATAGCTTACGCTTTAGTTCTACTGTTTAAGATATGTTCCTAGAGAAAATTTAGTTGAAAGTTGATAGTAGCAATTATGCGAACTGGGTCCGTAAACTGAGGATTGTCCTCATTGCTGCACAGAAGGCTTATGTCCTTAATGCACCGCTCGGTGTGCTGAACCTCATCGTCGTCTGTAGATGTTGCGAAACATCTGGCATACACGTTTTGATGACTACGTGATAGTTCAGTGCGTAATGCTAACAGTTTAGAATTGTGGCACCAAAGACGTTTTTGAAACGTCACAAAACATATGAGATGTTCCGAAGACTGAAATTGGGATTTCAGACTAGTGCCCACGTCAAGAGGTATGAGACCCCTGACAAGTTTCTTAAGCCTGCAAACTAAGGGAGAAAAGCTCAATCGTTGAGCATGTGCTCAGATTGTCTGAGTACCACAATCGCTTGAATCGAGTGGGAGTTAATCTTCCAGATGAGATAGTGATGGTTCTCCATAGTCACTGCCACCAAGCTATTAGAGCTTCGTGATGAACTATAACATATCAGGGATAGATATGATGATCCTTGAGCTATTCGCAATGTTTGACACCGCGAAAGTAGAAATCAAATAGGAGCATCAATTGTTGATGGTTAGTAAAACCACTAGTTTCAAGAAGGGCAAGGGCAAAAGGGATACTTCATGAAACAGCAAATTATTTGCTGCTCTAGTGAAGAATCCCAAGGTTGAACCCAAACCCGAGACTAAGTGCTTCTGTAATGAGGGGAACGGTCACTGAAGCAGAACTACCCTAGATACTTGGTAGATGACAAGGCAGGCAAGGTCGACAGAAGTATATTGGATATACATTATATGAATGTGTACTTTACTAGTACTCCTAGCAGCACCAGGGTATTAGATACTGGTTCGGTTGCTAAGTGTTAGTAACTCGAAATAAAAGCTACGGAATAAACGGAGACTAGCTAAAGGTGAGATGACGATATGTGTTGGAAGTGTTTCCAAGGTTGATGTGATCAAGCATCGCATGCTCCCTCTGCCATCGAGATTGGTGTTAAACCTAAATAATTGTTATTTGGTGTTTGTGTTGAGTATAAACATGATTGGATTATGTTTATCGCAATACGGTTATTCATTTAAGGAGAATAATGGTTACTCTGTTTATTTGAATAATACCTTCAATGGTCTTGCACCTAAAATGAATCTCGATCGCAGTGATACACATGTTCGTGCAAAAAGATATAAAATAGCAATGATAGTACCACATACTTGTGGCACTGCCATTTGAGTCATATTGGTATAGAACGCATGAAGAAGCTCCATGTAGATGGATCTTTGGACTCACTCGTTTTGAAAAGATTGAGACATGCGAACCATGTCTATTGGTATATATGCATGAAGAAACTCCATGCGGATGGATCGTTTGGACTCACTTGATTTTGAATCACTTGAGACATGCAAATCATACCACATGGGCAAGATGACTGAAAGGCCTCGTTTTCAGTAAGATGGAACAAGAGAGCAACTTGTTGGAAGTAATACATTTGATGGGTGCAGTCCAATGAGTGCTGAGGCACGCAGTGGATATCGATATGTTCTTACTTCACAGATGATTTAAGTAGATGCTAAGAATGTTTACTTAATGAAACACAAGTCTGAATTATTGAAAAGGTTCAAGTAATTTCAGAGTGAAGTTGAAGATCGTCGTGACAAGAGGATAAAATGTCTGTGATATGATCATAGAGATATATGAGTTACGAGTTTGGCACACAATTAAGACATTGTGGAAAGTGTTTCACAATTAATACCGCCTGGAACACCACAGTGTGATGGTGTGTCCGAACATCATAACTGCACCCTATTGGATATGGTGCATACCATGATGTCTCTTATCGAATTACCACTATCGTTTATGGGTTAGGCATTAGAGACAACCGCATTCACTTTAAATACGGAACCACGCAATTCCGTTGAGACGACACCGTTTAGAGAAACCTAAGTTGTCGTTTCTTAAAAGTTTGGGGCTGCGACGCTTATGTGAAAAAGGTTTCAGGCTGATAAGCACGAACCCAAAGCGGATAAATGCATCTTCATAGAATACCCAAAACAGTTGGGTATACCTCCTATTTCAGATCTGGAAGCAAAAGTGATTGTTTCTAGAAATGGGTCCTTTCTCAAGGAAAAGTTTCTCTTGAAAGAATTGAGTGGGAGGATGGTGGAGACTTGATGAGGTTATTGAACCATAACTTCAACTAGTGTGTAGCAGGGCACAGGAAGTTGTTCCTGTGGCACCTACACCAATTGAAGTGGAAGCTTATGATAGTGATCATGAAACTTCGGATCAAGTCACTACCAAACCTCGTAGGTCGATAAGGATGCGTACTACTTCAGAGTGGTACGTAATCCTGTCTTGGAAGTCATGTTGCTAGACAACAATGAACCTACGAGCTATGGAGAAGCGATGGTGGGCCCGGATTCCGATGAATGGCTCGAGGCCATGAAATCCGAGAGAGGATCCATGTATAAAAGCAAAGTATAGACTTTGGAAGAAATACTTGATGGTCGTAAGGCTGTTGGGTGCAGATGGATTTTAAAAGGAAGACACACAATGACGGTAAGTGTCACCATTAAGAAAGCTCGGCTTGTCGTTAAGATGTTTTCCGACAAGTTCAAGGAGTTGACTGCGATGAGACTTTCTCACTCGTAGCGATGCTAAGAGTCTGTTGGAATTATATTAGCAGTTACTGCATTATTTATGAAATCTTGCAGATAGGATGTCAAAACATTGTTTCCTCGACGATTTTCTTGAGGAAAGGTTGTATGTGATACAACCAGAAGGTTTTGTCAATCCTGAAAGATGCTAACAAGTATGCAAAGCTCCAGCAATCCTTCTGAGGACTGGAGTAAGCATCTCGGAGTTGGAATGTACGCTTTGATGGGATGATCAAAGATTTTGGGTTTAAACAAAGTTTATGAGAAACTTGTATTTCCAAAGAAGTGAGTGGGAGCACTATAGAATTTTTGATGAGTATATGTTGTTAACATATTGTTGATCAGAAATGGTGTAGAATTTCTGGAAAGCATACAAGGTTATTTGAAAAGTGTTTTTCAATGGAAAACCTAGATTAAGCTACTTGAACATTGAGCATCAAGATCTATGAGGATAGATCAAAAACGCTTAATAGTACTTTCAAAATGAATACATACCGTGACAAGATTTTGAAGGAGTTCAAAATAGACCAGCAAAGAAGGAGTTCTTGGCTGTGTTACAAGGTGTGAGTATTGAGTAAGACTCAAGACCTGACCACAGCAGAAGAGAGAGAAAGGACGAAGGTCGTCCCCTATGCTTTAGACGTAGGCTCTACAGTATGCTATGCTGTATACCACACATGAAGTGTGCCTTGCCATGAGTTAGTCAAGGGGTACAATAGTGATCCGGGAATGGATCACATGACAGCGGTCGAACTTATCCTTAGTATCTAGTGGACTAAGGAATTTTCTTGATTATGGAGGTGGAAAAGGAGTTCGTCGTAAAGGGTTACGTTGATGCAAACTTTGACACTAATCCGGATGACTCTGAGTAGTAAACCGGATTCGTATAGTTGAGAAGTTATTTGGAATAGCTCCAAGTAGCGCGTGGTAGCTGCATCTACAAGATGACATAGATATTCGTAAAGCACACACGGATCTGAAAAGGTTCAGACCCGTTGACTAATAACCTCTCTCACAAGCGAGATATGAACAAACCCCATGGGTGTTGGATTCATTACAATCACATGGCGATGTGAACTAGATTATTGACTCTAGTGCAAGTGGGAGACTGTTAGAAATATGCCCTAGAGGCAATAATAAATTGGTTATTATTACATTTCCTTGTTCATGATAATCGTTTATTATCCATGCTAAAATTGTATTGATAGGAAACTCAGATACATGTGTGGATACATAGACAACACCATGTCCCTAGTAAGCCTCTAGTTGACTAGCTCGTTGATCAATAGATGGTTACAGTTTCCTGACCATGGACATTGGATGTCGTTGATAACGGGATCACATCATTAGGAGAATGATGTGATGGACAAGACCCAATCCTAAGACCAGCACAAGATCGTGTAGTTCGTTTGCTAAGAGCTTTTCTAATGTCAAGTATCATTTCCTTAGACCATGAGATTGTGCAACTCCCGGATACCGTAGGAATGCTTTGGGTGTACCAAACGTCACAACGTAACTGGGTGGCTATAAAGGTGCACTACAGGTATCTCCGAAAGTGTCTGTTGGGTTGGCACGAATCGAGACTGGGATTTGTCACTCCGTGTAAACGGAGAGGTATCTCTGGGCCCACTCGGTAGGACATCATCATAATGTGCACAATGTGACCAAGGAGTTGATCACGGGATGATGTGTTACGGAACGAGTAAAGAGACTTGCCGGTAACGAGATTGAACAAGGTATCGGGATACCGACGATCGAATCTCGGGCAAGTACTATACCGATAGACAAAGGGAATTGTATATGGGATTGATTGAATCCCCGACATCATGGTTCATCCGATGAGATCATCGTGGAACATGTGGGAGCCAACATGGGTATCCAGATCCCGCTGTTGGTTATTGGCCGGAGAACGTCTCGGTCATGTCTGCATGGTTCCCGAACCCGTAGGGTCTACACACTTAAGGTTCGATGACGCTAGGGTTATAGGGAATAGATATACGTGGTTACCGAATGTTGTTCGGAGTCCCGGATGAGATCCCGGACATCACGAGGAGTTCCGGAGGTAAAGATTTATATATGGGAAGTCCTTTTTTGGTCACCGGAAAAGTTTCGGGTGCTATCGGTAACGTACCGGGACCACCGGGAGGGTCCCGGGGGTCCACCAGGTGGGGCCACCAACCCCAGAGGCCTACGTGGGCCAATAGTGGGAAGGGACCAGCCCCTAGGCGGGCTGGGGCGCCTCCCACCAAGGCCCAAGGCGCCCTCAAGAGGAGAGGGGGCAAACCCTAGGAGCAGATGGGCCCTAAGGCCCACCCTAGGTGCGCCCCCCTCTCTCCCCCTTGGCCGCCACCCAGATGGGATCTGGGGGCTGCCGCCACCCCTAGGAAGGGAACCCTAGGTGGGGGCGCAGCCCCTCCTCTTCCCCTATATATACTTGAGGTATGGGGGCTGCCCAACACATGATTTTCTCTCCCTCTTGGCGCAGCCCTACCTCTCTCCCTCCTCATCTCTCGTAGTGCTTGGCGAAGCCCTGCTGGAGTACCACGCTCCTCCACCACCACCACCACGCCGTCGTGCTGCTGCTGGACGGAGTCTTCCCCAACCTCTCCCTCTCTCCTTGCTGGATCAAGGCATGGGAGACGTCACCGGGCTGCACGTGTGTTGAACGCGGAGGCACCGTTCTTCGGTGCTCAGATCGGATTCGGCCGCGATCTGAATCGCAACGAGTACGATTACCTCATCCGCGTTCTTGCAACGCTTCCGCTTAGCGATCTACAATGGTATGTAGATGCACTCCCCTTCCCCTCGGTGCTAGATTACTCCATAGATTGATCTTGGTGATGCGTAGAAAATTTTGAATTTCTGCTACGTTCCCCAACACATTCGTGGGTTTCTTTGGGCTAGAAGCACCGATGCCAAAGGCGGCCAATGCTTGGTAAACTGGCAAAGGGTGTGCCGCCCGCTTTCCCTCGGTGGCCTCGGCGTCCGTGACCTTTAGCGCAGCGGCATCGCGCTCAGAACCCGCTGGCTATGGCTCAAGTACACACATACGTCGCGCCCATGGAGCCACCTGCACATCCCTCATGACCCCGCCGTCTCGGCCATCTTCCGTGCGTCTACCACTTGGACACTCGGCGACGGACACACGTGTAGGTTTTGGGGTGACCACTGGATCAATGGTAGATCAGTCGCCGAGATCGTCCCGCTCGTCCTTTCTCTTGTTTCTTGGCGACGACGCAAGACCCGCACGGTGCACGATGGCCTGCTCCAGCGCTCTTGGGTCCGGGACATCCAGGGCGCCCTAGGCCCCGCTGCTCTCGTCCAGTACGTCGACCTCTAGCGCTGCGTGCGTCAGGTCTCTCTTTCTGACTCCCCCGACTCTCTCCAATGGCGCTGGACCTCTTCTGCCACCTACTCGGCCAGCTCTTGTTACCAGGCGCTTTTCCTCGGCGCCTGCCAGGACCCTCACTGGCGGCTCACATGGAAGCCATGGGCTCCCCTCCACATAAAATTCTTTATGTGGCTTGCCTTGCAAGACCGATGCTGGATGGCCGAACGACTCGCTCGACATGGCCTCCCGCACGAGGACTCATGCACCTTCTGTGATTAGGAAGAAGAGACGATGCAACATATCATGGTGGGCTGCTCCTTCTCCCGCCAAATATGGCATGAGGGCCTTGGCTGGGTTCGCTCAACCGCCGACATTCCGAGCAGCGATGCTGACTTCTTCACCTGGTGGGAGACGTCCTGCAACCATTCACCATCCCCCACGCGCAAAGGTTTGGCCTCCCTTATCATCCTCACGACCTGGTGGCTTTGGAAGCACAAGAACGCTTGCATCTTTGACGGCGAACAGCCCTCCATCACCCGGCTTTCCGACATCATTCGAGACGAAGCGCGCATGTGGGCCAAGGCCGGCGCCAACGGACTGCACAACATCATTCCCGAGAGATAGCACTATAAGTTTCTGGGGCTGAGCAACCCCATGTATGTTCTGCTCCTGGCTCGCTTCCATGCCTTCCTGTGTACATGGCTTAGCGAGTTCTTGTAATCCCATCCTGTACAAACTCTTCTCCTATCAATGAAAAGATACGCATCCTCTGCGTATTCGCGAAAAAAGCAAACTACTTATCTTGTAACATTAGACGATTTTTTTCAGAGTTCATATATATATCTTGATAAACATCACAGTATTTTACTTATGTGCAAACAAACACTTGAACAAATATATACCAGTCTTAGTACACACACTATGTGTTCCCCTAATTATTTCAGCCCACAACATGTTGCACTCTATTACATTGCACTATGATGAGAAAAGGCCCTCTTTTCCTCCAGCTTTACAAACACACTTCCATCGTATATACCTCTCGCATCGTCCTTATGAAGAAATCCATCATTGTCACTCGCGACGTTGTATATTCCGCCCCATTCTATTTGAGGTCCCTCCCTGAATTTATAACAATAGAAACGGAAAACTTAGCAGGACCCAATAATCTTAACTAACTCTTTTGCCCTTCCGTTAATTAAAATCATGCTTTTTTTAAGGAAATAATTGATTTGTTATAAAAACCGAGGAACCATGAGCAATTACACATATTCATAGGTTTTTCGTTAAAAAACAAAATCCACATATAACCACGGCATGCATATGTAACAAATTACCATGATGCAGGGTCCAGTGGATCTCGATTTGCTAGGATCATATCCTCCACCTCCAAATATGTCAAACCATCTGGTCTAGTTTTTGCATGCTTTATGAATATTTCCTCAAACTTTTGTGGAACAAACCTACAGCTTGACATGTTTAGCATATATACGGATTCGAATGATAGAAATATGCACAAAAACTAGCATATATACGAGAATAAAATATCAAAGCATAAATGTACATAATATCTCCCAATGATCAAGGTAAATCAGTTATATCCAAGTTACAAAGGAAGAGCATTATAAGTCCTCTGCATTGCTTTACAGCTGTTGGATATGTGACATCCCATAAGTTTGTTTTTATATGTATGGATAGAGCTGGTGCACCTCGGTGTTCCGCATAGAACTGGTTATAATATAAAATATCAAAATAGATTTTACCCCATGCAAATTTCTCTTTAAAAGACACTAATTAGTTGAGTTAAGCGGTATTTTTCTATATACCCGTGGATGCACACATCCATAAAATATCTGTAAAGCTTTCACTATATAGATGAGCACACAATCCAACCCACAAAAAAATTATTCTAAATCCTAGAAATCTCGTAAAGTGGGACGATTTCTAAAGTTTAAAAAGTTAGCAGAAACAAAACCATAAGTTTAAGTGATTTGTAACTGTTATTTTCCTTGGTTCACCTGATATGTACATAAGTAGCACGAAGAGGCGGAGCTAGGAAAAATTTCCATTGGGTTCACTTAAAATTTGCGTGTGAACTAACTATACTATCGTAGACTATTTCACAACAAAACCAAAGCAATAATAAGGGCAGTCGTGAGTTAATGGGTTCAGCTTTGATTTTTAGTTGGGTTCAGACAGCCAAATACCTATATAGTAACAAGTGATTGCAAAAAATCGCAGCTCCGCCCCTAAATAGCACGTGCTATTAATTACCTTCCTTTAACATCAAATGCACCGGTATCACTCCCATGCATTCCTCTCTGCATATTCTCTATGTATATTGATAAGTGAGGCAATGGTGCATCAGCCTGGATTGAAAAAAGATATAACATATCAAGCTCGTAGTTCTTCCACAAACATGTCTATATGTTAAAAGAATAGTGTGTGTGTGCACGTGTGGGTGAGGGAGAGGAGAAGTACGGGGCTTGTTATAGGACCATTAGCAGCATGCACCAAGGTGGCAAATTCTCTCGCATATGTAACATTAAAACCAATTGCGACAGACCCTACATTCCAAAGTATAAGTTTAGCATGGATTAGAATATAAAATGAAGCCTCCAGCAATAGAGTGCTCTGTATTTAGGACTCGCATCTATGTAAAACCAGTTACTTATACGACACTAAAATAATATAAAGTTAAATATATGTGTTTCGCAGTGATATGGATATAATGTCATTTTATTCAGTTTAATATAATCAGCACGAAGAAAAGTTGAACACAGCAGCAAAATCACTTAAACATGTCATGACCAAATGAAAATGTTTTTTTAGAATAAATGAAAATGTTTTTTATTCGAGTGAAATGCACAGAGAGTGCAATTACTTAGCTGTTAGAAGGGAGAGAGGTTTGGTGCTCTGATACCATGTTAAAAGGAAGAGAGGGATTGACGGAATATGATGGTTGTATTATTGAGCCTCGAGGGCAAGTATATATTGAGTACAAGATTTGGAGGGCAGGACACCTTCTAGAGATATGATGAAAATAACTCTATCTAATCCCGGGCAATCTCTACTACCAAATATGTCTCTAACATTAGCGGATGTGGCCAATCAACTTTGCTGGCACTGGACTAATTTGTACTCTGTAGCTAAGGCTAAAAGATCGATTGAGCTTCTCTTTTATCCATGAAAATGCATAGATTTTTTTTTCAATTTGCAGATATGTGCGATTTGTATACTATCTTAGTAAGACTAAATCGTGCAGAATTTGTTGCAGAAATAAATCACCTTCAAATGTTTCCGAAGGAGTAATGATGCCATCCTTGTTACGGTCGAAAAAGGAGACATGTTTCTGGAGTGCCGTCATGTTGCGAATCTCAGTATGTGCCATCACATGCCCCCCTTTAAGTTACAAACACAATAGTGATGATATGCGTAAATGAGAAATTACAGAAAAGTTTGCAATAGTTATCATGTAGTAATAAATAATAGAGGAAACCGCAGCATGTACCAAGACTTACCGCCAAACATCCATAGAAACAGAAGAGCAGCCACCGGCGGCAGGAGTAGAGAAGCTGCTGCTGATGATTGTCGCCGGATCGCCATCGCTGCTGCTGCCGCCGCCGGTAACCCCTTCTTCTCTGTCCGTGTGACTGAGAGTGTGCTCAGGGAACGCGGTGCACTGTTTAAGTAGCCAGGGAAGAGCTACATATGAAAGGTCCCTCTTTCTTGCTGAAGCAGAGATGGTACTTGGCGGAAGCTAAACCACGTAAACAACTTTGTTGGCGGATGCGGAGTATTAGTCTCTGGTGCATTTATGATTGATGTGCGGAAGAGGAGCAAACTTTTATATGACTACCGATGTTGACGTTTTGTTGTATATGGTGCAAATGCGGTAGCAAACTGGCCACCGGTTGGTTAGATTCGTGGTGGTCCTCGTTGTTGCTTGGAGGAAGCTAAACCACGTTTCAGTAGGCAAATCAATCTTGAATTACCAGCAGGTGTTTCACAAAATAATCTCACATGAGCCTGGAGAAAAATAATCTAAGCGGGATGTCATTTATATTCAGTAATCTTTGACATTTAAAACTGAAAAGAAAGGAACAACTGAAAAAACAATTTTTTTAAACCTGCACGGATGTCAATCTTGAAATTGACTATTTTGGATCAGCCCAATAGCAGTTTCAGAAATTTCTAATAAATCCCCACCCAGCCTATTCGTGCAAGGCAGTGGAACTAAAATTTAGTCCGCGTTGCTAGTTTGATGGGAGTTGGACCTTCTTATAAGGGAAGTTGTTTCCACATATGTATGAGCATGAGAACAAGAGGGACATTCACGCGCTCCTCCTTCGCCGCTCGCCTCGCCTTGGTTTGCGGGAATGAGCCGATGTCTAATTTTTTGCCACGCACGACCGGTATACGAAAGGTCACTGAGCTACTGCTACGATCTTCTCCATCCTGGCTTGTGGTGTGCACCGCAGGTTGGGACAGTACGCTTCCGAAACCCCACAACTTTGAGTCCTGTACGGGAGAAGGGTGATAAGGTTTTTGGGGACCGCTCCACGCGACTACTGACTTCTTCATCACGGACGCGCCGGACTCCGACGACTACTTCTCCGACGACAACTTCTTCCCCGACGTCGACAACCTCTTAGACGACATGGCTGGCGAGGACACCGACCCCAAGACCAGTGCTTCTGCCGTTGCTCCGTATGTCTTCATGTTCTCTCTGTTTAAGATCTTGCCTCAGTTTCTTGCTCTAGTCTTTCTTGTTCCACTCTATGTTCTATATATGTTTTGTTCTGTTCTACTTCATATGTTCAGATGCTATTTGCCTTCACTCTGCTAGATTACATGACATGTTTCATCTGTACTACACTAGTCATGTTTTATCTAGTATTTATGTTAATAAAATCATATGGTAAATTGCTCATATTTCCAACAATCCAAAAACCTTATTATTGGCAATTTACCCTGAGTGGTTTTGCTGCTTCCATGAGACCTCCTATGTTTGAGGGTATCCAATATAAGAGGTGCCGCATGAGAGCAGTCTTATGGTTTCAAACCATGAGTTGCTATGACGCCACTCTTGGCAAACCTGAAGGAGATTATGAAGCTCAACAGGAACAAGCTTTTCAGAAAATGGATACCCTGTTTAAGGCTGCTCTCTTGAGTGTTCTTGGTGAGAACATAGTTGATACTTATGCGTCAACTGATAATGAAAAAGATATGTGGGATGCACTCGAGGCCAAGTTTGGGGTCTCGGATGCCGGCACTGAGCTGTACATCATGGAACAATGCTATGACTACAGGATCACTGAAGAGCGCTCCGTGGTTGAGCAAGCTCACGAGATATAGTCATTTGCTAGAGAACTTGATGTGACGCCCGGATAATTAAGCTACAGTAATTCCCTGCTAATGATGCGACGTCACCTCAGTTACTGTTGATAACCTCGCGTTGATTCAAAACCCGTTCAAATTCAAATTTAAAATAAAGTCAAACAATAAAATTTTTCAAACATTAATACTAACATGTTCGATTTGTGACTAATAAATCGCAAGTAATTGCGGTGAAGAAACCCCACATTTATAAAATGATTAAATACTCTAAGGTGAATAAAACAGTAGCAAAAACCAATATTAAATGCTTTTATAATTAATAAAAAAAGAAACTAAATGGTTTTGGGGTAAAACCTTTTGGTTGCAGTGGGTTTTGTGTTATTATTAATTTAGGGATCATTTTAAATATTAAGTAAAAACTAAACAGAAAAGAAAGTATAATTAAAAAAACAAGACCAACAAAAAATATAAAAAAGGTAAAAGAACCCCCCCCGGTGGCCAACTGGGCCTCGGCTCAGCCGGCTGGCCACAGCCACCCTGGGCAGGCCGGCCCAGCCTTGGCCTATATGGCCTCTCACCCCGAAACCCTAACCCATAACACCCCCACTCGCCCCCACTACTCTCTCCTCCCCCGATCCGATCTGGATCGGGGCACCCCCCTCGCGTCCGCTCATCGTCCCCGCCGTCACCTCGCCGTCTCCCACCAAGGTGCCGCCCCACCATCGACGCCACCGCCGGATCCCGAAGGTCGCGTCACCTGCCCCCGTCGCGCTGGACCGCCCGTCCCCGCCTCTCCCTCGCGCTACTCCCTCTTGAGCTGGACGCCATCGCCCCACCGCCCTCGTCGCCGGCGGCCCGGACGCCGCCCCGTCCACACCACCGACGCCCTTCCGCTTCCCCGAGCCCATGGCCATGCCCTGCAGCTCCTCTGTGAGCACCCCGTCAGGCCCCTCTCCTCTCTCCCTCGCACGCCCATGCTCGCCCTCACCCTCGTTGTCTGTGCGCGAGACGCCACGTTCCTTGTCCCTGCCTGCGCGCTGCTCACTGCAGCCTGTGCACGCGCCCGTGCGTGGCCTCACTGCCGCTGGCCATCCCGCAGCCACCATACGGCGCGCCTCCTCGCGACGCACCTATAGCCCCAGCCACATCGCAAACCGTCGCCGGAACCAAGCGCGCGGTCGTCGCCAGCAAGCTCGGCCTCATCGCCATTAACGTGCTGACGTGGCGTGGACTAACCCCTATTTCAGCACTAACCTGAACACCTAAACAGGCACTGACATGTGGACCCTCCCTAATTAACTTAAACGTAAATAATCTGCTTCACTAATCTAACAACCTAGTGTAAATGACACGCGGGCCCCACCACTAAATAAAATGGCTAGTTTAAACTGTTAAGTTAATAGCCACTGACACGTCGGGCCCACTAGCTAATTAGTTTAAGTTAAAAAAATTAAAAACCTGTTATTAAACTCTCTCGCTGACCAGTGGGGCCCGCTGTTCTGCTGACTAGGCTGCTGACTCAGCCCTGGCCCACCAGTCAGCCTCTGATGACTGGGCAGTTGACCAAGTCAACTGGGCCCCCTGTCAGCCTCTATTGCATGAGCCCATAGCATTTAAACATTAATTTAATTTCGAACTAAAGTAAATCCAGAAATTAGAAAATCA
This sequence comes from Aegilops tauschii subsp. strangulata, assembly GCF_002575655.3. Lineage (NCBI taxonomy): Eukaryota > Viridiplantae > Streptophyta > Magnoliopsida > Poales > Poaceae > Aegilops > Aegilops tauschii. The sequence goes on along the minus strand of NC_053040.3, from coordinate 147,865,812 downwards.
TTTAAAACTTTGAAAATTTAATATAAAATAAACCGTAACTCGAATGAAAATACTTTGTACATGAAAGTTGCTCAGAACGACGAGACGAATACGGATACGCAGCTCGTTCGTCCGCCACACATCCCTAGCATAGCAAACTCGCAACTTTTCCCCTCCGATTCATCTGTCCGAAAACACGAAACACCGGGAATACTTTCCCGGATGTTTTCCCCCTTCGCCGGTACCACCTCCTACCGCGTTAGGGCACACCTAGCACCGCGCATTGTCATGTCTTCCATCGTCATGCTTATGTTTGCATTATATTCATTGTTTCTTCCCCCTCTTCTCTCCGGTAGACTACGAGACCGACATCGCTGTTGGTGCCCCGACCGACTACGCTGTTGACGACCCCTACTTGCCAGAGCAACCAGGCAAGCCCCCCCCCTTGATCACCAGATATCGCCTATTCTTCTCTATACTGCTTGCATTAGAGTAGTGTAGCATGTTACTGATTTCGGTTAATCCTATTCTGTTGCATAGCCTGTCATTGTTTGCTACAGTTGTTACCCTTACCTGCTACCCTACTGCTTAGTATAGGATGCTAGTGTTCCATCAGTGGCCCTACACTCTTGTCCGTCTGCCATGCTATACTACTGGGCCGTGATCACTTCGGGAGGTGCTCACGGGTATATACTATATACTTTATATACATGACACATGTGGTGACTAAAGTCGGGTCGGCTCGTTGAGTACCCGCAAGTGATTCTGATGAGGGGGCTGAAAGGACAGGTGGCTCCATCCCGGTAGAGGTGGGCCTGAGTTCCTGACGGCCCCCGACTGTTACTTTGTGGCGGAGCGACAGGGCAGGTTGAGACCACCTAGGAGAGAGGTGGGCCTGGCCCTGGTCGGCGTTCGCGGATACTTAACACGCTTAACGAGATCTTGGTATTTGATCTGAGTCTGGCCATTTGGTCTATACGCACTAACCAACTACGCGGGAACAGTTATGGACACTCGACGTCGTGGTATCAGGCGAAGCCTTCGTGACGTCAGCGACTGAGTGGTGCGCGCCGGATTGGACTGGAACGCCTGCTAGGCTAGGTCTGCTTCCGGCCGCGTTCGCAACGTGCAGGTGTGCAATGGGCGATGGGCCCAGACCCCTGCGCCATAGGATTTAGACCGGCGTGCTGACCTCTCTGTTGTGCCTAGGTGGGGCTGCGACGTGTTGATCTTCCGAGGTCGGGCATGACCCAGGAAAGTGTGTCCGGCCAAATGGGATCAAGCATGTTGGGTTATGTGGTGCACCCCTGCAGGGAAGTTTATCTATTTGAATAGCCGTGTCCCTCGGTAGAAGGACGACCCGGAGTTGTACCTTGACCTTATGACAACTAGAACTGGATACTTAATAAAACACACCCTTCCAAGTGCTAGATATAACCCGGTGATCGCTCTCTAACAGGGCGACGAGGAGGGGATCGCCGGGTAGGATTATGCGATGCGATGCTACTTGGTGAACTTACCATCTACTCTCTTCTACATGCTGCAAGATGGAGGTGGCCAGAAGCATAGTCTTCGACAGGATTAGCTATTCCCCTCTTATTCTGGCATTCTGTAGTTCAGTCCATCGATATTGCCACTTTACACATATACCCATGCATATGTGGTGTAGATCCTTGCTTGCGAGTACTTTGGATGAGTACTCACGGTTGCTTTTTTCCCTCTTTTCCCCCATTCCATTCTACCTGGTTGTCGCAACCAGATGCTGGAGCCCAGGAGCCAGACGCCACCGTCGACGACGACTCCCACTACACTGGAGGTGCCTACTACTACGCGCAGCCCGCTGACGACGACCAGGAGTAGTTAGGAGGATCCCAGGCAGGAGGCGTGCGCCTCTTTCGATCTGTATCCCAGTTTGTGCTAGCCTTCTTAAGGCAAACTTGTTTAACTTATGTCTGTACTCAGATATTGTTGCTTCCGCTGACTCGTCTATGATCGAGCACTTGTATTCGAGCCCTCGAGGCCCCTAGCTTGTATTATGATGCTTGTATGACTTATTTATGTTTTTAGAGTTGTGTTGTGATATCTTCCCGTGAGTCCCTGATCTTGATCATACACGTTTGCGTGCATGATTAGTGTACGGTCAAATCGGGGGCGTCACAAGTTGGTATCAGAGCTGACTGCCTGTAGGAATCCCCCTTCCACACTCCTTGGACGAAGTCGAGTCTAGACATTGCAAAAACTTTTACTAACATGGCTGTGTGTCTTACGGGCCCACGTCGCCTTTTGGGTGGTATTAGTATCTTTTACTCCTCGATCCTTACTCTGGGACTCTGAATCTCTCTCCTATTCGGGTTTAATGAATTTACTAAAGTCTAACTTTAGGTTCTCGAAAATACTTTCTCCCTGAGAGCCCCTTCAGTCCAGATGATCGCCGGCTGCACCAGAAGATTTCGAAGATACTCTCCGATATTCTCTCGAGACCTTGTGCCCGTTGCTTTTGCAATTCCCTACCACCAAAATATCCCTATGGATAAATACTTACACCTGTCATTCTTACTTTTATTCCCAGTCGATCTTGTTATTACAAAATACCCCGAGAATACTTTGTGCCTACTGCCTTGCAGTTCTTTGCCACCTGAATACCCCTACGGATAATTCCTCGCTCTTACCGAGTATCCGTTCTTCCCCCGTTGTTCATATGATTCACAAGATACATTGAAATACGATCTGATCTTCCGGTATCCTCTGCCCGCTATTGCTTGGCAAATACTTGTCTGCTTGCATTATGGATGCGTTCCATATGACTAGCAATATTCATAGTATCCTTTGTCATTGTCATTTTGAGTCTGTTGATTCAATATGTTGCGAATTCTCGCAATCCTCAATCAGATCCTAGAATTCATTCTTTCGGCTCGGAAGTCATTTTAAACATTAGATGGATCTCGATTCTCGACCAATCAAATTGATGTCGATTGTACCCCTAAGTCTATTCAACTTATCCGTCCTTGATCAGAGTGTTTGCTTCTGATCCCTTGATTTGGAGCTTATAATTCCTTTGCATTTGAGCTTTGAATTAGTCAGTTGTTTTGATAATCCGATCTCCTTGCTTTCTTTCTTCTTCTGGTTGTGTACCGATGCTCACATCAGATCCCTTGTGGGACACTAGAACCTTTATTGGATTTTATCCGACGACGTCCTTCATATTCAATAATCTTGTGAGCCTTTCCTTGGAAACATAATGCCTTTGGTAAATTGTATCCCCTGCTTGCTCAAGCATGCTCTACTATCGACCTTGTGTTATTTATTCTTGAAATTTGTGGTATATGTTCCTAAGAGACCCTGATGGGTTGAAGCTATGCCTTTTCTAATCTGTGTAAACCCGGAAGCTTCTACGGGTCATACTCTAACGGTGTTATGCCAAATAAAATTTCAGCACTACAACTTCATCAAACGCGAGGAGTGAATGAAAGGTTATGCATTGGAGAAGTGGGAGTCGACCTTGAACTTTGTGTTCATGCCCATGAACACGATGTATAACTTATCATGGAAGCTGCTCGTAAAAATAGTTACCCCCTTGTTATAAGTTCATCTTGTATCTGTGGTTCGGTCACCTATGATCGAGGTTTCCGACCATGTTCTCCTTTAAATACCGCAGTCCAACCTCTACTTTGATTTGTCGTCGAGTATTACCCCCCGGTATCTCAAGTTTATCACGGAACTGCATAACTTCTTATGAGATCTCCATCAAGTGCTACATTCTCATTGATTCCAATTTTTCACGGGCTCTGAGTTATTAAACACTCAAAGACACCGATAACTGACTCGAGTCCGCATCGCGATTAAGCAACTCTTGGTAACCTTCATTACTTACGAGTTTGAACTCAAACACGTCATTCCTAGCCTGCTTGTCTATATCCTTGTCATGTCGATTTTAACTGTGCTACCTGGTCCTTCCCAGCGCACAAATTTCGACAGTGAGCTAATCTTGCATCGATCTTCCTCGTCATATCACTTCTCCTTGAACAACAAACTTTATTTCGAGTTTGTGTCCTACCCGTGGTTCCAATAACCTTTCGCTTTCATCATTCCTTTGACTTGATGTCATCGTCGATCAATTACATCTTCTTGAAAACCTCTCAACAAATTTGTCGTGATCATTGTCAACAGTTTGACTTCTTCCAAGTTGTGTGTCGAAATTCAGGATGAGAAATACCATCCTTGCCCCTCGATGAATTGTGTTATCATCGACAACATTCTTGCCTCCCCCCAACACAAGCTTGTTCATATTTTGTGTTGTATCTTGATTTCCTTGCTATCTAGCTTATGATATGTTCTACCTTGGAGTATTACCATCTTTTATGTCAAGAATGTCGTGAGGATTACTCCACCTCTTAAGAATTCTTGGTACAGTGATACTTCTCACCATCACCATTCTTTCATGGTCCCCGTGTTGTTTCTAACCAAAATACCGACAAATGGGCTGTGATGTGTAAATTCTAAACTTCTAGCAACCCTATTGCTTTGAAGTTAATGGTCGATAGTTTCATTCTAAGTCTATTGCTTATTGAATCATCATTCAAACATTGATCGTGCTACCTAGTCCAAATTTCCGGGTGCACCCTTCTATCATTGATAAATTGTGTATGATTTCCTCGAGCATACATCATTATATCATTGATCTGACTAATGTTATCTCCTTGTTGACATAATTGTGGAAATTCATCTTTTTGGAAATCTTAATGAATTGTCGCTGAGTCAATCAGCCACCTCCTCACCTCCTTGATTTAATGTTGAACTCTTGTTTCAGAACTCGCTTCCATAGTTCAATTCTCGAGAATATTACAATGCCATCTCGACTGTGTTGCACCTTTCTTCTCAGGCATCCTGAGTCTGAGTTATCCTGACACCAACCAGATCTGAATCTCGGTCAGATATGATGGTTGGAACATACTTTCAAGAGTTATAACATTGGTCGTTATATGACCCGGTAAGGTGGTGTCATGCCTAGTACACCTGGCCGGAGGACCCTATTGTTATAGTTCCCCTCTTAACAAGGTTATTGATTCTTCCATGAGGAAATCGTAAGACTTATTCTATAAGTTGTTCCTGATGGATCCTTTGTTTATCCAAAGTCCGACCTTTGCTTGAAGACTATGTCAAAGCTATCTCGAAGCATGTTTGTGGTACTCCGATCATCAATAAGAACCTTTAAAGCACAATGCTAAATTTTCCTTATCAATTATCCAAACACCGTTGTATGGGTAATGTCAGGAAAGTTCTCTCCCCTTACCTAAATGGTTTTCTACCTTCTATCCTGTCATGGATACCATCTGCTTGTCCTTGGGAAGGATATACCCCTGAAATATGTGTTTAAACACATTTTCCTTTCCATTGTTCTGTTTAATCTGATAATCACATTTTCCTTTCCAATTGTTTTGTTTAACCTTCTTGAGGTTTATATGATCTAAGTAATAATTCCCTGCTTGTGCAAACACCTCGTTGTACCACTCTGTCGGTAAGACCCTGTTACTATTGTTGATGACATTCCGGTAACCACCGATGGACGAGAACTTTGCCTATTTGGTCCGCCTCATTCAACGAGCAGGAAAATGGTTCTCTTAGTCCCTCGCCCTTGGTACCGACATTGTTGCCAAAATAAATGGCAGGCTACCCTCTGACATACCTTACTATCGTGACCGTGCAAGATGTCAGCACCCTTTCTACTTTTAACCCACGTGGTGGGCCCATAACCCACAGTTCCACAGGATCGAAACCTGACTCTCTTGTACACCCTGTTGCCAAAGTTATTCCTCGCGCTTGACTTCATATGTAATTCACGGGTCACCTGCCTAGTGCTCTATTCTGGTATCAGTCGCAATACTTACTCTCGCCGCTCTGAACCCCTTTCTCACTCTGGTTCAGACTTGGAGCAACTATCTATCCGCTTGGAACCTCTTATTGTACCTTCGTACCTTACTCTCGATGCATTTTATATGTTCAACTCGAGAGATAATCTTATGCTCATTCATGGGTTAACCCCAGATTGTTTCCCTCATAAGCATTATGTCGTAGCCGAGCTGCCCCTTACCTATTCGTAAGTACGTTGGAGTTCCTGAAGAAAAGGACGACTTCACCATGATGACTTGAAGCAGAGTAATGAAGACGTCAATGTAAGGGATCGACCTCTTCGAGAAGAGCAACCAAGGCCGAGAAGATCCGTTAGAATTTCGTAAGCAGACCTTTCCCCCTTCTCTACCTCTTAAATCTCGGGAAGAGATTTCTTGTAGTGGACGAGAATTGTGATGCCCAGATAATTAAGCTACAGTAATTCCCTGCTAATGATGCGACGTCACCTCAGTTACTGTTGATAACCTCGCGTTGATTCAAAACCCGTTCAAATTCAAATTTAAAATAAAGTCAAACAATAAAAGTTTTCAAACATTAAAACAAAAATGTTCGGAGTGTGCCAAATAATGCCTAGGTATTTAAGGTGAAGGTACCACACTTTTACAAATGAATAAATAGTTTAAGTTGAATTATAACAGAGTAGGAAAATAAATAAAAGAAAAGGAAAAAAAACAAGACCAACAAAAAAAATAAAAAAGGTAAAAGAACCCCCCCCCCCGGTGGCCAACTGGGCCTCGGCCCAGCCTTGGCCTATATGGCCTCTCACCCCGAAACCCTAACCCGTAACCCCCCCACTCGCCCCCACTACTCTCTCCTCCCCCGATCCGATCTGGATCGGGGCACCCCCCTCGCGTCCGCTCATCGTCCCTGCCGCCACCTCGCCGTCTTCCACCCAGGCGCCGCCCCACCATCGACGCCACCGCCGGATCCCGAAGGTCGCGTCACCCGCCCCCGTCGCGCTGGACCGCCCGTCCCCGCCTCTCCCTCGCGCTACTCCCTCCCGAGCTAGACGCCATCGCCCCACCGCCCTCGTCGCCGGCGGTCCGGACGCCGCCCCGTCCACACCACCGATGCCCTTCCGCTTCCCCGAGCCCATGGCCATGCCCTACAGCTCCTCTGTGAGCACCCCGTCAGGCCCCTCTCCTCTCTCCCTCGCACGCCCATGCTCGCCCTCACCCTCGTTGTCCGTGCGCGAGACGCCGCATTCCCTGTCCCTGCCTGCGCGCTGCTCACTGCAGCCTGTGCACGCGCCCGTGCGTGGCCTCATTGCCGTTGGCCATCCCGCAGCCACCATACGGCGTGCCTCCTCGCGACGCACGTATAGCCCCAGCCACATCGCAAACCGTCGCCGGAACCAAGCGCGCGGTCGTCGCCAGCAAGCTCGGCCTCATCGCCATTAACGTGCTGACGTGGCGTGGACTAACCCCTATTTCAGCACTAACCCGAACACCTAACCAGGCACTGACATGTGGACCCGCCCTAATTAACTTAAACATAAATAATCTGCTTCACTAATCTAACACCCTAGTGTAAATGACACGCGGGCCCCCACCACTAAATAAAATGGCTAGTTTAAACTGTTAAGTTAATAGCCACTGACACGTCGGGCCCACTAGCTAATTAGTTTAAGTTAAAAAATTAAAAACCTGTTATTAAACTCTCTCACTGACCAGTGGGGCCCGCTGTTCGGCTGACTAGGCTGCTGACTCAGCCCTGGCCCACTAGTCAGCCTCTGATGACTGGGCAGTTGACCAAGTCAACTGGGCCCCCTGTCAGCCTCTGTTGCATATGGCTGGGTACACTTCCTGTGTGCCCATAGCATTTAAATATTAATTTAATTTCGAACTAAAGTAAATCTAGAAATTAGAAAATCATTTAAAACTTTGAAAATTTAATATAAAATAAACCGTAACTCGAATGAAAATACTTTGTACATGAAAGTTGCTCAAAACGATGAGACGAATCCGGATACGCAGCCCGTTCGTCCGCCACACATCCCTAGCATAGCAAACTCGCAACTTTTTCCCTCCGATTCATCTGTCCGAAAACGCGAAACACCGGGAATACTTTCCCGGATGTTTTCCCCCTTCGCCGGTACCACCTCCTACCGCGTTAGGGCACACCTAGCACCGCGCATTGTCATGTCTTCCATCGTCATGCTTATGTTTGTATTATATTCATTGTTTCTTCCCCCTCTTCTCTCCGGTAGACTACGAGACCGACGTCGCTGCTGGTGCCCCGACCGACTACGTTGTTGACGACCCCTACTTGCCAGAGCAACCAGGCAAGCCCCCCCCCTTGATCACCAGATATCGCCTATTCTTCTCTATACTGCTTGCATTAGAGTAGTGTAGCATGGTACTGATTTCAGTTAATCCTATTCTGTTGCATAGCCTGTCATTGTTGCTACAGTTGTTACCCTTACCTGCTATCCTACTGCTTAGTATAGGATGCTAGTGTTCCATCAGTGGCCCTACACTCTTGTCCATCTGCCATGCTATACTACTGGGCCGTGATCTCTTCGGGAGGTGATCACGGGTATATACTATATACTTTATATACATGACACATGTGGTGACTAAAGTCGGGTCAGCTCGTTGAGTACCCGCAAGTGGTTCTGATGAGGGGGCTGAAAGGACAGGTGGCCCCATCCCGTTAGAGGTGGGCCTAGGTTCCTGACGGCCCCCGACTGTTACTTTGTGGCGGAGCGACAGGGCAGGTTGAGACCACCTAGGAGAGAGGTGGGCCTGGCCCTGGTCGGCATTCGCGGATACTTAACACGCTTAACGAGATCTTGGTATTTGATCTGAGTCTGGCCATTTGGTCTTTACGCACTAACCAACTACGCGGGAACAGTTATGGGCACTCGATGTCGTGGTATCAGGCGAAGCCTTCGTGATGTCAGCGACTGAGTGGCGCGCGCCGGATTGGACTGGAACGCCTGCTAGGCTAGGTCTGCTTCCGGCCGCGTTCGCAACGTGCAGGTGTGCAATGGGCGATGGGCCCAGACCCCTGCGCCATAGGATTTAGACCGGCGTGCTGACCTCTCTGTTGTGCCTAGGTGGGGCTGCGACGTGTTGATCTTCCGAGGCCAGGCATGACCGAGGAAAGTGTGTCCGGCCAAATGGGATCAAGCGTGTTGGGTTATGTGGTGCACCCCTGCAGGGAAGTTTATCTATTCGAATAGCCGTGTCCCTCGGTAAAAGGACGACCCGGAGTTGTACCTTGACCTTATGACAACTAGAACTGGATACTTAATAAAACACACCCTTCCAAGTGCCAGATATAACCCGGTGATCGCTCTCTAACAGGGCGACAAGGAGGGGATTGCCGGGTAGGATTATGCTATGCGATGCTACTTGGTGAACTTACCATCTACTCTCTTCTACATGCTGCAAGATGGAGGTGGCCAGAAGCATAGTCTTCGACAGGATTAGCTATCCCCCTCTTATTCTGGCATTCTGCAGTTCAGTCCACCGATATTGCCACTTTACACATATACCCATGCATATGTGGTGTAGATCCTTGCTTGCGAGTACTTTGGATGAGTACTCACGGTTGCTTTTCTCCCTCTTTTCCCCCTTTCCATTCTACCTGGTTGTCGCAACCAGATGCTGGAGCCCAGGAGCCAGACGCCACCATCGACGACGACTCCTACTACACCGGAGGTGCCTACTACTACGTGCAGCCCGCTGACGACGACCAGGAGTAGTTAGGAGGATCCCAGGCAGGAGGCCTGCGCCTCTTTCGATCTGTATCCCAGTTTGTGCTAGCCTTCTTAAGGCAAACTTGTTTAACTTATGTCTGTACTCAGATATTTTTGCTTCCGCTGACTCGTCTATGATCGAGCACTTGTATTCGAGCCCTCGATGCCCCTAGCTTGTATTATGATGCTTGTATGACTTATTTATATTTTTAGAGTTGTGTTGTGATATCTTCCCGTGAGTCCCTGATCTTGATTGTACACGTTTGCGTGCATGATTAGTGTACGGTCAAAACGGGGGCGTCACACTTGAGCACTTCAATTGTATGCTACCAGACAAGTTTGTTGCCGGAGGCAGCATCACTAAGCTTCCTCCTTCGTGGAGGAACTTTGCTACCTTACTGAAGCATAGGATGCAGGAGTTTTCCGTTCCGAATCTCATTGGTACTCTTGATGTGTAAGAAAAGGGGAGAGCAAAGGACACACGTGCTCGTTTGTCATGTGTGCGGAGATCCTGATCGTTGGGCTCCTAGTTGCCCTAATCGTTATGACAAGCGTCATCTTGGGAAAGGCGGAAAGACCGCTAATGTGGTCATTGGTGACATTGACATGAAAGATGCTGGGTATGGTATATTTCCCACTATTCTTTCAGTGTGTCATTCCCCTGATTGGTTAATTGACACGGGTGCTAATGTGCATGTATGCGGTGATATTTCCATGTTTTCGTCTTATCAGACCGCATGGACTTCAACCATGCTGATGGGCGACGATTCAAGTGCTTTTGTTCGTGGTGTTGGCACGGTCAATCTGAAGTTTACTTCGGGGAAGATCATGTGGCTGAAGAACATGCATTATGTCCCCTCCGTCAATAAAAATCTTGTTAGCGAATCTCTTCTGTGTAGAGATGGCCACAAGCTTGTCTTTGAGTCGAATAAATTTGTAATATCCAAGTATGGAACCTTTGTTCGTAAAGGCTACGAGTCAGGAGTCCTATTTCGTTTATCCTTGTCAGATGTTTGCAATAAAGTTGTTAATCATGCTTGCAACAATAGTGAATCAAATGTATGACATTCACGTCTTTGTCATGTTAACTTTGGTTGCATGTCGCGACTAGCCAAGTTGAACTTAATCCCTTGTTTCACCACTATCAAGGGATCGAAGTGTCAAGTTTGTGTGCAAGGTAAGCAACCACGTAAGTCTCACACGACTGCGGAAACGAGAAATCTTGCACCACTACAACTCATACATTCAGATCTATGTGAAATGAATGGTGTTTTGACAAAGGGTGGAAAGAAATATTTTATGACGTTAATTGATGACTCCTCTAGATACTACCATTTGTATCTTCTGAAATCTAAGGATGAAGCTTGAAATTTTTCAAGATCCATAAAGCTGAAGTGAAAAACCAACTTGATCGTAAAATCAAGAGGCTTAGGTCCGACCGTGGTGGAGAGTATTTTTCCAATGAATTTGATTCTTTTTTGTGCGGAACATGGTACAATCCGTGAGAGGACGCCTCCCTACTCACCTCAGTCAAATGGGGTAGCCGAAAGAAAGAACCGTACTCTAAATGATTTGGTTAACGCCATGTTAGACACATTGGGTCTGTCCAAGGCATAGTGGGGGAGGCGATATTGACTGCATGCTATGTCCTAAACCGAGTTCCCACAAAGAACAAAGAGATAACTCCAATCGAGAAAATGGGAGAAGAAAAGGTTAAAACTCTCTTATCTACGAACCTAGGGTTGTTTGGCGAAAGCCAATGTGCCAATTCCAAGGAAGCGTAAGCTTGGACCAAAAACTGCGGATTGTGTTTTCCTGGGATATGCTTTTCATAGCATTGGTTATAGATTCTTGGTTGTAAAATCTGAGGTATCTGACATGCATGTCGGTACAATCATGGAGTCGAATGATGCGACTTTCTTTAAAGATATCTTTCCCATGAAGGATATGGCTACCTCATCAAATCAAGAGATGCCTAGTTCATCTAATCAGGAATTAGTTACAAATATTTAACCTACCATTTCGATGGAACACTTTGAAAATCCTGTGGAGGAGAACAATGAAGTTCCTACTAGGAGCAAGAGATAGAGGACTGCAAAGTCCTTTGGTGATGATTTTCTTGTGTATCTCATAGATGACACTCCCAGTTCTATTTCAGAGGCCTATGCATCTGAGGATGCTGACTACTGGAAGGAAGCGGTCCATAGTGAGATGGATTCCATCTTGGCAAATGAAACTTTGGGAGATAACCGATCGTCCTTATGGGTGCAAACCTATAGGGTGTAAATTGGTATTCAAGAAGAAGCTTAGGCCTGATGATACTATTGAGAAGTACAAGGCACGACTCGTGGCTAAGGGTTATACCCAAAAGGAAGGTCAAGTCTTCTTTGATACTTACTCACCTGTGGCTCGACTGACCACTATTCGAGTACTACTTTCACTAGCTGCCTCACCTGGTCTTCTCATTCATCAAATGGATGTCAAGACTACTTTCCTAAATGGAGAGTTGGACGAGGAAATTTATATGGAACAACCAGATGGGTTTGTAGTAGATGGTCAGGAAGGAAAAGTGTGCAAGTTGCTGAAGTCTTTGTATGGACTTAAGCAAGCACCTAAGATGTGGCATGAGAAGTTTGAAAGAACTTTAATAGCTGTAGGCTTTGTTGTAAACGAAGCTGATAAATGTGTGTAATATAGCCATGGTGGGGGCGAGGGAGTTATCCTTTGCTTGTATGTTGATGACATACTGATTTTCGGAATAAATCTGAATATTATTAAGGAGGTCAAGGATTTCCTATCTCATTGTTTTGAGATCAAGGATTTAGGAGTGGCTGATGTCATTCTGAACATCAAGTTGTTGAGAGACGATGATGGTGGGATTACATTGCTTCAATCTCACTATGTGGAAAAGATCTTGAGTCGCTTTGGCTATAGTGACTGCAAGCCCTCTCCAACACCATATGATGCTAGCGTTTTGCTTCAAAAGAATCAAAGAATTGCTAGAGATCAATTGAAATATTCTCAGATTATTGGCTCGCTTATGCACTTAGCCAGTGCTACAAGACCTAACATCTCTTTTGCTGTTAGCAAACTGAGCCGGTTTGTCTCAAAACTAAGAGATGTGCATTGGAAAGCTTTATAGAGAGTTATGCATTACTTGAAAGGCACTGCGAGTTATGGAATTCACTACACTGGGTACCCAAAGGTACTGGAAGGGCACAGTGACTCAAACTAGATCTCTGATGCTGATGAGATAAAGGCCACGAGCGGATATGTATTCACTCATGGAGGTGGCGTTGTTTCTTGGAAGTCTTGCAAGCAGACCATCTTAACGAGGTCAACAATGGAAGCAGAACTCACAACACTAGATACATCTACGGTCGAAGCAGATTGGCTTCGCCGGCTCTTGAATGACTTGCCGGTTGTTGAGAAACATGTACCGGGTATTCTTATGAACTGCGAAAATCAAACTATGATCACGAAAGTGAGCAGCTCAAAGGATAACATGAAGGCATCAAGACATGTTCAGAGAAGGTTAAAGTCTTTCAGGAAAATGAAAGACTCTGGAGTAATTGCATTGGATTATATCCAGACGTCTAAAAATCTGGCATATCCTTTTACTAAGGGTCTATCATGTAATGTGATAGATATTGCATCGAATAAGATGGGTATGTGACCCACAATATGAGTTGTTCACAGTGGTAACCTAGTCTATGTGATCGAAGATCCCGTGAATTAGATGTGGAAGAAAAGTTGTTGGTCAACTGAGAGGAGAGTATCCTTACTATTAACAATACCACTCCATGAAGATGCAATACTCTCCTAATCTGCATGGCAGGTTGATGTATATGTTTGTGTTCTAAATGGCTCATTGAAGCAGAGATGTTGTCCTGCATAATATCTTTTGAAGAACACACTTATATGAGTCTGATTGTTAAATGTCGCAATCTATGAGAGTAAGGTGCTCTATAGTAAACTCATGAAAGGTCTCGGAGTATGACGCATAAGCTCCACCCACGGGGAAGACCCACGGTAGCCTAGTATTGGTCAAGGCTTTGTGTGAAGCTCGATTCGCAGAAAACTTGCAGTTCGAGGCCCAGTTCACTGTTCAAGTTGCTTACTAGTGTAGCATAGAGTTCTAGGTGGAAGTTCAACTTAACAGCCTGCACGGAAGTACCGGTATATAAAACAGTGTTTTGGAACCAAAGGCAATTTTTGTGTGCCTCTGGTCTGGTGGGGGATTGCTGGAATTTTGTCTATTTTGGGCCAACCCAATAGCAGTTTCAGAAATTCCTAATAAATCCTAGAGGCCCACGCAACCCATTCGTGCAAGGCAAGAGGTGGAACTAAAGTTCAGTCCCACATTGCTAGTTTGGTGGGAGTTGGACCTCCTTATAAGGGAGGTTGTTTCCCCACATGTATGAGCATGAGAACAAGAGGGACATTCACGCGCACTCCTCCTTCGCCGCCCGCCTTACCACGACGCGCCGCACCACGAGTTGCGGGAATGAGCCGAGCCGATGTCTAAATTTTTGCCACGCACGACTGGTATACAAAAGGTCATATGGAAGTTGAAAAGATTTTTGCTATAGTGGACACAGAATGTGAACGGCGCATCCCTTCAGCTGCTGGCTATTTCACTTCATCTTCGTCTCTCTGTTTCACCTTCCTTCACTGCTCTTTCGCCTCTTTCACCTATGCCTATAAAAGGGAGGCAGCTCGTCTCCAGAGACGCACATTAGAACATCATCTTCCTCTCGCCACCGTTCCTGAGCACTGTGCTACTGCTATGATCTTCTTGATACGTCTCCAACGTATCTATAATTTTTTATTGTTCCATGCTATATTATATTCTGTTTTGCACATTAATGGGCTTTATTATACACTTTTATATTATATTTGGGACTAACCTATTAACCGGAGGCCCAGCCCAAAATTGCTGTTTTTTGCCTATTTCAGAGTTTCGTAGAAAAAGAATATCAAACGGAGTCCAAACGGAATGAAACCTTCGGGAACGTGATTTTCGGAACGAACGTGATCCAGAGGACTTGGACCCTACGTCAAGACATCAACCAGGAAGGCACGAGGTAGGGGGTGCGCCTACCCCCCTGGGCGTGCCCTCCACCCTCGTGGGCCCCACGTTGCTCCACCGACATACTTCTTCCTCCTATATATACCAACATACCCCCAAACTACCAGATACGGAGCCAAAAACCTAATTCCACCGCCGCAACCTTCTGTACCCGTGAGATCCCATCTTGGGGCCTTTTCCGAAGCTCCGCCGGAGGGGGCATTGATCACGAAGGGCTTCTACATCAACACCATCGCCTCTCCGATGATGTGTGAGTAGTTTACCTCAGACCTTCGGGTCCATAGTTATTAGCTAGATGACTTCTTCTCTCTTTTTGGATCTCAATACAATGTTCTCCCCCTCTCTTGTGGAGATCTATTCGATGTAATCTTCTTTTGCGGTGTGTTTTTTGAGACCGATGAATTGTGGGTTTATGATCAAGTTTATCTATGAACAATATTTGAATCTTCTCTGAATTCTTTTATGTATGACTGGTTATCTTTGCAAGTCTCTTCGAATTATCAGTTTGCTTTGGCCTACTAGATTGATCTTTCTTGCAATGGGAGAAGTGCTTAGCTTTGGGTTCAATCTTGTGGTGTCCTTTCCCAGTGACAGTAGGGGCAGCAAGGCACGTATTGTATGGTTACCATCGAGGATAACAAGATGGGGTTTATATCATATTGCATGTGTTTATCCCTCTACATCATGTCATCTTACTTAAAACTTAATACTCTAGATGCATGCTGGATAGCGGTCGATGTGTGGAGTAATAGTAGTAGATGCAGGCAGGAGTCGGTCTACTTGTCACGGACGTGATGCCTATATACATGATCATACCTAGATATTCTCATAACTATGCTCAGTTCTGTCAATTGCTCAATAGTAATTTGTTTACCCACCGTAATACTTATGCTCTCAAGAGAAGCCACTAGTGAAACCTATGCCCCCCGGGTCTATTTTCCATCATATTTAATCTCCCGACAACAAGCTATTTCTAGCGCCATTTTTATTTTGCTTTCTTTACTTTGCATCTTTATCATAAAAATACCAAAAATATTATCTTATCTTATCTATCAGATCTCACTTTCGTAAGTGACCGTGAAGGGATTGACAACCCCTTTATTGCGTTGGTTGCGAGGATTTTATTTGTTTGTGTAGGTGCGAGGGACTCGTGCGTGGCCTCCTACTGGATTGATACCTTGGTTCTCAAAAACTGAGGGAAATACTTACGCTGCTTTACTGGATCACCCTTTCCTTTTCAAGGGAAAACCAACGCACTGCTCAAGAGGTATCAAGAAGGATTTCTGGCGCCGTTGCCGGGGAGTCTACGCAAAAGTCAACATACCAAGTACCCATGACAAACCCTTATCTCCCATATTACATTATTTGCCATTTGCCTCTCGTTTTCCTCTCCCCCACTTCACCCTTGCCGTTTTATTCGCCCTCTCTTTTCCGTTCGCCTCTTTTTCGCTTGCTTCTTGTTTGCTCGTGTGTTGGATTGCTTGCTTGTCACGATGGCTGAAGATAATACCAAATTGTGTGACTTTACCAATACCAACAACAATGATTTCCTTAGCACTCCGATTGCTCCTCTTACCGATACTAAATCTTGTGAAATTATTGCTGCTTTGTTGAATCTTGTCATGAAAGATCAATTCGCCGGCCTTCCTAGTGAAGATGCCGCTACCCATCTAAATAGCTTCGTTGATTTGTGTGATATGCAAAAGAAGAAAGATGTGGACAATGATATTTTTAAATTGAAGCTATTTCCTTTTTCGCTTAGAGATCGTGCTAAAGCTTTGGTTTTCGTCTTTGCCTAAAAATAGTATTGATTCTTGGAATAAGTGCAAAGATGCTTTTATCTCTAAGTATTTTCCTCCCGCTAAGATCATCTCTCTTAGAAACGATATTATGAATTTTAAGCAACTTGATCATGAACATGTTGCACAAGCTTGGGAGAGGATGAAATTAATGATACGTAATTGCCCTACACATGGTTTGAATTTGTGGATGATTATACAAAAAATTTATGCCGGATTGAATTTTGCTTCTAGAAATCTTTTAGATTCGGCCGCGGGAGGCACTTTTATGGAAATCACTTGAGGAGAAGCTACTAAACTCCTAGATAATATTATGGTTAACTATTCTCAATGGCACACCGAAAGATCTACTAATAAAAAAGTGCATGCGATAGAAAAAATTAATGTTTTGAGTGGAAAGATGGATGAACTTATGAAATTATTTGCTAATAAAAGTGTTTCTTCTGATCCTAATGATATGCCTTTGTCTACCTTGATTGAGAATAATAATGAATCTATGGATGTGAATTTTATTGGTAGGAATAATTTTGGTAACAACGCGTATAGAGGAAACTTTAATCCTAGGCCGTACCCTAGTAATTCCTCTAATAATTATGGTAATTCCTACAAAAATTCTTATGAAAATTTTAATAAGATGTCTTATGAATTTGAGACTAGTGTTAAGGAGTTTATGAATTCGCAAAAGAATTTCAATGCTTTGCTTGAAGAAAAATTGCTTAAAGTTGATGAATTGGCTAGGAACGTTGATAGAATTTCTCTTGATGTTGATTCTTTAAAACTTAGATCTATTCCACCTAAGCATGATATCAATGAGTCTCTCAAGGCCATGAGAATTTCCATTGATGAGTGCAAAGAAAGAACCGCTAGGATGCGTGCTAAGAAAGATTGTTTTGTGAAAGCATGTTCTTCTAGTTTCTATGAAAATAAAGATGAAGATCTAAAAGTTATTGATGTGTCCCCTATTAAATCTTTGTTTTGCAATATGAATCTTGATAATGATGGGGCTGAATATGATCCACCTTTACCTAGAAGGCGTTCCAAAAATTCGGAGTTTTTAGATCTTGATGCAAAAATTGGTAAAAGTGGGATTGAAGAGATCAAAACTCTAGATATTAATGAACCCACTATTTTGGATTTCAAGGAATTTAATTATGATAATTGCTCTTTGATAGATTGTATTTCCTTGTTGCAATCCGTGCTAAATTCTCCACATGCTTATAGTCAAAATAAAGCTTTTACCAAACATATCGTTGATGCTTTAATGCAATCTTATGAAGAAAAACTTGAGTTGGAAGTTTCTATCCATAGAAAACTTTATGATGAGTGGGAACCTACTATTAAATTAAAATTAAAGATCATGAATGCTATGCTTTGTGTGATTTGGGTGCTAGTGTTTCCACGATTCCAAAAACTTTGTGTGATTTGTTAGGTTTCCGCGAATTTGATGAATGCTCTTTAAACCTGCACCTTGCGGATTCCACCATTAAGAAACCTATGGGAAGAATTAATGATGTTCTTATTGTTGCAAATAGGAATTATGTGCCCGTAGATTTTATTGTTCTTGATATAGATTGCAATCCTTCATGTCCTATTATTCTTGGTAGACCTTTCCTTAGAACGATTGGTGCAATTATTGATATGAAGGAAGGGAATATTAGATTCCAATTTCCGTTAAGGAAAGGCGTGGAACACTTCCTTAGAAATAAAAGAAAATTACCTTATGAATCTATTATGAGAGGCACTTATGGATTGCCTACCAAAGATGGCAATACCTAGATCTATCCTTGCTTTTATGCCTAGCTAGGGGCGTTAAACGATAGCGCTTGTTGGGAGGCAACCCAATTTTATTTTTAGTTTTTTGCTTTTTGCTTCTGTTTAGGAATAAATATTTGATCTAGCCTCTGGTTAGATGTGTTTTTATGTTTTAATTAGTGTTTGTGCCAAGTTTAACCTATAGGATCTTCTTGGATGATAGTTATTTGATCTTGCTGAAAATTACAGAAACTTTCTGTTCATGAAAATAATTGTTAAAAATCACCAGAACGTGATAAAATATTGATTCCAATTGATTATGAACAATAAACAAATTTTCTAGGTCGTCCTATTTTTCTTAATTTTTTGAGCTCCAGAAGTTTGCGTTAGTTACAGATTACTACAGACTGTTCTTCTTTTGACAGATTCTGTTTTTCGTGTGTTGTTTGCTTATTTTGATGAATCTATGGCTAGTAAAATAGTTTATAAACCATAGAGAAGTTGGAATACAGTAGGTTTAACACCAATATAAATAAAGAATGAGTTCATTACAGTACCTTGAAGTGGTGTTTTCTTTTCTTTCGCTAACGGAGCTCACGAGATTTTCTGCTGAGTTTTGTGTTGTGAAGTTTTCAAGTTTTGGGTAAAAGATTTGATGGATTATGGAACAAGGAGTGGCAAGAGCCTAAGCTTGGGGATGCCCATGGCACCCCAAGATAATCTAAGGACACCTAAAAGCCAAAGCTTGGGGATGCCCCGGAAGGCATCCCCTCTTTCGTCTACTTCCATCGGTAACTTTACTTGGAGCTATATTTTTATTCACCACATGATATGTGTTTTGCTTGGAGCATCTTGTATTATTTGAGTCTTTGTTTGTTAGTTTGCCACAACCATCCTTGCTGTACACACCTTTTGAGAGAGACACACATGATTCGGAAATTGTTAGAATACTCTATGTGCTTCACTTATATCTTTTGAGTTATATAGTTTTTGCTCTAGTGCTTCACTTATATCTTTTAGAGCAAGGTGGTGGTTTTATTTTATAGAAACTATTGTTATCTCATGCTTCACTTAGATTATTTTGAGAGTCCTACAAAACAGCATGGTAATTTGCTTTAATTATGATAGGCATTCAAGATTAGTAAAAAAATTCTTATGAGTGTGTTGAATACTATGAGAAGTTAGATGCTTGATAATTGTTTTGAGATATGGAGATGATGATATTAGAGTCATGCTAGTTGAGTAGTTGTGAATTTGAGAAATTCTTGTGTTAAAGTTTGTGATTCCCGTAGCATGCACGTATGGTGAACCGTTATTTGATGAAATCGGATATTGATTGTCTTCCTTATGAGTGGTGGTCGGGGACGAGCGATGGTCTTTTCCTACCAATCTATCCCCCTAGGAGCATGCGCGTAATACTTTGCTTTGATAACTTGTAGATTTTTGCAATAAGTATATGATTTCTTTATGACTAATGTTGAGTCCATGGATTATACGCACTTTTCTTCCTTCCACCATTGCTAGCCTCTCTAATACCGCGCACTTTTCGCCGGTATCATACACCCACCATATACCTTCTTAAAAACGGCCACCATACCTACCTACCATGGCATTTCTATAGCCATTCCGAGATATATTGCTATGCAACTTTCCACCGTTCCGTTTATTATGACACACTCCATCATTGTCATATTGCTTTGCATGATCATGTAGTTGACATTGTATTTGTGGCAAAGCCACCGTTCATAATTCTTTCATACATGTCACTCTTGATTCATTGCATATCCTGGTACACCGGCGGAGGCATTCACATAGAGTCATATTTTGTTCTAGGTATTGAGTTGTAATTGTTGAGTTGTAAGTAAATAAAAGTGTGATGATCATCATTTTTTAGAGCATTGTCCCAAGTGAGAAAAGGATGATGGAGACTATGATTCCCCCACAAGTCGGGATGAGACTCCGGAGTAAAAAAAAAAAGAAAGGCCATAAAAAAAGAGAAGGCCCCAAAAAAATGAGAGAAAAAGAGAGAAGGGACAATGTTACTATCCTTTTACCACACTTGTGCTTCAAAGTAGCACCATGATCTTCATGATAGAGAGTCTCCTATGATATCACTTTCATATACTAGTGGGAAATTTTCATTATAGAACTTGGCTTGTATATTTCAATGATGGGCTTCCTCAAAATGCCCTAGGTCTTCGTGAGCAAGCGAGTTGGATGCACACCCACTTAGTTCCTTTTGTTGAGCTTTCATATACTTATAGATCTAGTGCATTCGTTGCATGGCAATCCCTACTCACTCACATTGATATCTATTAATGGGCATCTCCATAGCCCGTCGATACGCCTAGTTGATGTGAGACTATCTTCTTCGTTTTTGTCTTCTCCACAACCACCATTCTATTCCACATATAGTTCTATGTCCATGGCTCACGCTCATGTATTGCGTGAAGATTGAAAAAGTTTGAGAACATCAAAAGTATGAAACAATTGCTTGGCTTGTCATCGGGGTTGTGCATGATTTAAATACTTTGTGTGGTGAAGATAGAGCATAGCCAGACTATATGATTTTGTAGGGATAACTTTCTTTGGCCATGTTATTTTGAGAAGACATAATTTCTTAGTTAGTATGCTTGAAGTATTATTATTTTATGTCAATATTAAATTTTTGTCTTGAATCTTTCGGATCTGAATATTCATACCACAATTAAGAGAATTATATTGAAATTATGCCAAGTAGCATTCCACATCAAAAATTCTGTTTTTATCATTTACCTACTCGAGGATGAGCAGGAATTAAGCTTGGGGATGCTTGATACGTCTCCAACGTATCTATAATTTTTGATTGTTCCATGCTATATTATATTCTGTTTTGGACATTAATGGGCTTTATTATATAATTTTATATTATTTTTGGGACTAACCTATTAACCAGAGGCCCAGCCCAGAATTGCTGTTTTTTTGCCTATTTCAAAGTTTCGCAGAAAAAGAATATCAAACGGAGTCCAAACGGAATGAAACCTTCGGAGACGTGATTTTCGGAACGAACGTGATCCAGAGGACTTGGACCCTACGTCAAGACATTAACCAGGAAGGCACGAGGTAGGAGGGCGCGCCTACCCCCTGGGCGCGCCCTCCACCCTCGTGGGCCCCATGTTGCTCCACCGACGTACTTCTTCCTCCTATATATATACCTACGTACCCCCAAACTACCAGATACGGAGCCAAAAACCTAATTCCACCGCCGCAACCTTCTGTACCCGTGAGATCCCATCTTGGGGCCTTTTCCAGAGCTCCGCCGGAGGGGGCATCGATCACAGAGGGCTTCTACATCAACACCATAGCCTCTCCGATGATGTGTGAGTAGTTTACCTTAGACCTTCGGGTCCATAGTTATTAGCTAGATGGCTTCTTCTCTCTTTTTGGATCTCAATACAATGTTCTCCCCCTCTCTTGTGGAGATCTATTCGATGTAATCTTCTTTTGCGGTGTGTTTGTTGAGACCGATGAATTGTGGGTTTATGATCAAGTTTATCTATGAACAATATTTGAATCTTCTCTGAATTCTTTTATGTATGATTGGTTATCTTTGCAAGTCTCTTCGAATTATCAGTTTGGTTTGGCCTACTAGATTGATCTTTCTTGCAATGGGAGAAGTGCTTAGCTTTGGGTTCAATCTTGCGGTGTCCTTTCCCAGTGACAGTAGGGGTAGCAAGGCACGTATTGTATTGTTGCCATCGAGGATAACAAGATGGGGTTTATATCATATTGCATGAGTTTATCCCTCTACATCATGTCATCTTACTTAAAGCGTTACTCTGTTCTTTTGAACTTAATACTCTAGATGCATGCTGGATAGCGGTCGATGTGTGGAGTAATAGTAGTAGATGCAGGCAGGAGTCGGTCTACTTGTCACGGACGTGATGCCTATATACATGATCGTACCTAGATATTCTCATAACTATGCTCAATTCTGTCAATTGCTCAACAGTAATTTGTTTACCCACCGTAATACTTATGCTCTCGAGAGAAGCCACTAGTGAAACCTATGCCCCCCGGGTCTATTTTCCATCATATTTAATCTCCCGACAACAAGCTATTTCTGGCGCCGTTTTTATTTTGCTTTCTTTACTTTGCATCTTTATCATAAAAATACCAAAAATATTATCTTATCTTATCTATCAGATCTCACTTTCCTAAGTGACCGTGATGGGATTGACAACCCCTTTATTGCGTTGGTTGCGAGGATTTTATTTGTTTATGTAGGTGCGAGGGACTCGTGCGTGGCCTCCTACTAGATTGATACCTTGGTTCTCAAAAACTGAGGGAAATACTTACGTTGCTTTACTGCATCACCCTTTCCTCTTCAAGGGAAAACCAACGCAGTGCTCAAGAGGTAGCACTTCTCCATCCCGGCTTGTGGCATGCACCGCAGGTCGGGACAGTAGGCCTCCGAAACCCTACCACTTATCGTCCCATTTTCATCGGTTAAACTCCAGAAAATGCAGAACTTTTCGAAAATTCAAACAACTTGGCATGATGCCTTGAATTGGTCATAGAAACTGGTGGAAAGCATTTTGGGTCATTTGACGGATGTCGGAAAACAACGAGCTATCAAGCGGACCCTTCTGACCTATCTGAACACCCTCCGTTGAACATAGTCTATTTTTTGACATCCTTGAAATGACCCCCACTTTTGCAACAAGGTAGGCATGCCCATGGTAGGCACATGCCTAGTTTGGACGACTTTCGACATCGTATGCAAGTTATGACACATTCGATCATTTATCGGCCTTTTTAACTGAGAAAATTCAAGAAAGTGCAAAACTTGGCGAAAACTTAATCAATTTGGCATGGTGCCTTGAATTGGTCATACAAGGCCAACAAAAAAGAGGCCATTTAAGGGATATTGAGAAATGAGGTACTCCCAAACATACCCTTATGCCCTATCCGAACACTCTTTATTGAACATGGTATTTGTTTGGAAATATGAGGACTGGCCCAACTTTTGCAAGCAACTGGGCATGCCCACGTTAGGCTTCCATGCCTGGTCTGAATGACTTCGGACACCATATGCAGGTTGCAACACGTTTTTCCATTAATCGGCCTTTTTCACCAAGAAAACTCCAGGAAACGCAAAACTTGTCGAAAACCCAAACAACTTGTCATGATACCTTAAATAGGCCATACGAGGCCTTTGAAAAATTTCGGGTCATTTCAAGGAGTCGAGAAACTACATGCTCTCGAACGGAGCCTTCTCGCCCCGAACACACTTCGTTCAACATGATCTATTTGTACATCCTTAAAATGACCCCAACCTTTTGCCATCAGATGGGCATGGCCATCGTAGGCACCCATGTCAATTTTGAACAATTTCCGACACGCTATGCAAGTTGCGACACACTAGGACATTTTTCCGCATCTTTGGACCAAGAAAACTCCAAAAAATGCAAAACTTATTGAAAACCAAAACAATTGTCTTGGTGCCCCGAGTTTGTCAAACAAGGTCATGAAAAAGTTAGGGCCATTTCAAGTATGTCGAAAAACAACATGCTCCCAAACAGACCCATCTGGCCAACCTAAACACCTTCCGTTGAACATGGTGTTTTGTGGACATCCTTAAAATTACCTCAACTTTTGCCACAAAATGGACATGCGGTACGGCATACGTTACATACAAAAGTACGTACAAATTGTCAAAGGTTCACATTGCCCTTTATACGTTTTGTGAGGTGATTGTACCAAAGCGGGACTCGTGGAAGAGTGGATTTCTTGCACTGTGTTAGAGAAACTAATGAGGTAGCCCATAGCCTAGCAAGATTTGCTTACGAGAATGATACTTCCACTAGTTGGTTTCAGGAGCCCCCTGATTTGTTGGTGAATGCCATTGTAAAATGTAGCTATTTTACCAGTGAAATAAAGTAGCCATGATGGCATTCCTTCAAAAAATAAAAACTTACAACGACCAAGCAGGGCCAGAAAATGACCAGGAACTAAATCTAGCTAGCATCAGCTTTCAGCTGGCTCCTATGAGTAAACGGCGTACCAAACGACCATTAGGCAGAGCGCAGACAGAAATTTGGTTTTTTGTTCTGCATTTGTTCAACAATGAAAAGGACCAGGCAGAGAACTTGATGGATGTCGATCTCTTAAGAAATGATCTGGTAAGGCTTGCGAGCACGGGAGCATACAAAGAAAGATGCGTCCATGCTCACTAAAGCAATCTCTATGCCTGTCCAAAATCACTGGAAGGAAGATTGCATATTTAACTTAGACACCGGTTATAAACTTCATCAGATCTGCCCAGACACCATCAGCAGGGAGCACCACAAGTGTTAGCCCGTACAGGCCTTGTCCATTATCCTCAAACCTTCAGAAACTATGTTAGACTGTATAATATATAGTCTCTTCTGTATACTTATATTGTAACATTGTATTGTACCCCGGGTACCTCTATATAATGAGAGAGCCACACCCTGTTTAGGATGTCGAGCAGTTCCCAACATATTATGTTTTACATGGTATCAGTTTAGGGTTTCGATGTCTTCCGCTGCCCCCGCCGCCGCCGCCGCCGTCGCCGCGCCGGTCCTCGCTCCTATGTCGCCGTTCCTCGCCTCTCGGCCCCTCGCGGCGGCCTATGGAGCCCTGCCGCCGACCGGGTCCCCGATTGGATCGGACTCCTCGGCGGATCCTTCTGCTTCGATCGAGTTCGCTGCGCCGCCGCCTCATGGTGTTGCCACACAGCCGCCCTACGGCGTCGTCATGCAGCCGCCCTACGGCGTCGCCCCTACCTCGTATGGTGCGTCGTCGGTTGCCCAGGGATCACTGCAGCCGCCGCCGTCCTCGTGGCCAGTGGCGTCCTACGCGGCGCCGCCTCATCATCAACCCCATGCGGTCCCCTTGCAACATCACTACGGGCTGCCGCCGGCGCAGACCTACTTGGCACTGCCACCGCAGCAGTCCTACCTGGCGCCGCCACAGCAACCCTGCGCGGCGTTGCCGCGCCAGTCCTACCCCGCGCCATCCGGGTTCGCGGCCGCTCCGCTGCAACTGTCCTACGGGGCCGCGGCGAACTACGGTGCCGACGCCCTCGTCTCTGGTCCTCCCGGTATCTACTCGGCGGGTGCGTCTCATCCCGAGACAGCCCCGTCGATGGGTCTCTACGCACCACCGATGCATGCGCACGCTGCTCAGGGCGCGGCGCCGTCACCGTTCTACTTCTCGCACCTGCTGCCGGTGAAGCTCGTGCCGGACAACTACCTGTCCTAGCGTGCCCAGGTGTTGCCTCTTCTGCGAAGCCGCTATCTGGAGGGCTTTGTTGACGGATCCATCCCGTGTCCGTCCCCTCATCACCCGGCGTATCACACATGGGTACAGTCTCTATTGAGAGAGTTGCGTATCTCTCCGGCTCGGCCTCCAGTTTTGTGGTGTGACAACATCGGTGCTACTTATCATTCATCTAACCCGGTGTTTCATGCTCGAACAAAACACAGTGAGGTTGACTATCATTTTGTTCGAGAACGTGTTGCACAGAAGCTACTTTATATCAAGTTCATCTCTTCAAAGGATCAACTTGTTGACATCTTCACGAAGCCCCTTCCACAACCACAGTTTGTAGGCTGTAGGTGCAATCTTAACTTGCTTTGTACTTCAGGCCACAGTTAAGATTGAGGAAGGGTGTTAGACTGTATATACGTAGTCTCTTCTGTATACTTATATTGTAACATTGTATTGTACCCCTGGGTACCTCTATATAATGAGAGAGCCACACCCCATTTAGGGTGTCGAGCAGTTCCCAACATATTATGTTTTACAAACTAGACATGTATACAGACCAACTGAAAAGATCTCCGGGTTAGTGGGTTCTTTAGATCTTCAGCAATTCAAAAAACTCTGTCTTTTTCGATCAGGCGTTGATGTCTGCCGACCAGCAAAATTGTTTGAATCCGTTTTAATCTGGATGGTTTAGTAGTATGTGGACATTGGTCAGTTGGTGGATTAGACAGGAAGATCAAAAGCATATTTTTTGTCAGCACTCAGGTTTATGCTTACAGAGGTAAGTTTTCATGTGAAACTAACCGAATGTGCAACCTGAGAGAACAAAAGTTTATTCTAACATAATTTCGTCAATGGTCGTAACATTTTTTCCCTGCACAATCCGCATTTCAGGAACTTCCATGATCCGCATTTCACATTCAGCAGGTTGTCACCAATTTCATTCAACACTTTGCATTGAACACATTACAGGACGAAACAAACACTGCAAGCCTGCAAGTGTACAGATGCTACAAGCTTGAACAGAGACAAATTTACTCTGCTTTGTATGCACTAAATTATCATCCAAGCATTTACATATTTCGCATTGGAAAAGCTCCAAGCATGGACGGATCGAGGCAGAAGAACAAGATCACTGCGCCGGTGGAACGATCAGCGGCGCCTTCTTCCTGAACAATGTTTTCTTTGCCGTCACTCATTTTCTGGGAGGCATCAACGGAGCGAACTCCACCACCTCCTCCTTTATGGACACCGCCATCCTGTCGATCTTGGCAGCAGCAGAAAGAGCAGGGTGGGAGTTTGCAGAAGCGGTGGCGAACCACGGGAGCTTCAGTGCGGCGGCCGTCGTCAGCCGCTTGTCGGGGTTGCATGTAAGAGGGCCGTTGAGGACCTCGAATCCCTCCGCGGACAGCGCCTCCTCCGGGAACAGATGTCGCAGCGTGCTCTGCTGCCCCGGCACCAGCGGAGGCGGGGCGGCGTGCGGCAGCGACGTGAACCCCGGCCACGTCGTGTCGTCTGGCACGCCCACCACTTGGAAGATCCTTTGGAACAGAGATATGAATTCGTCGGCCCGGAAAGTCCTCTCGCCCGTGAGCATCTCTGCCATGACGCACCCAAGAGACCATATGTCGACGAGCGCATCGTAGTCCTCCTTTCCCAGAAGTATCTTGGGCGCCCGGTACTCCCCCATGCCGGCCTCCTCCTTGTACGGCGGCGCCTCCGACATAGACATGGCGACACCAAAATCGCAGATCTTGTGTTGTGTGTAGAGAATGATTTGGTGCATCGATATCTCATTGATAGTGCACTAGGCACATATATATAGGTACAAGTGGTGCGACCGGTGTCTTGTCTTCTAAGATACACGTACATACAGAGGGAGACAGATACTACAGATACGGCATACAAAACCCAGACCTACGTACATGTACACATGTTCAACACCCCCCCCCCCCCCCCCCCCCCGCAGTCGAAGCGTCGCCGATGATGCAGAGACTGGACCAAAAGCCCTCGAAAGTCGAGGTGGGTAGTCCGTTCGTCATAACATCGGCGAACTACTGATCGGTGGGCACATGCATAACTCGAACACGATCAAGTGCGACGTGCTCCCGAACGAAGTGAATGTCAAGCTCAATATGCTTCGTCCGTCGGTGATGAACAAGGTTGGCAGCGAGGTAGACCGCAGAGACGTTGTCATAGTAGACAAGCGTGGCCTTGGTGACCTCACATAGTAACTCCTGAAGTAGCTGTCGGAGCTAGGAGCACTCCGCGACGGCGTTGGCCACAACCCTGTACTCGGCCACGGCGCTCGATCGTGAGACCGTGGGTTGTCTTTTGGACGACCACGAAATCAGAGAGGGCCCGAGGTAGATGCAGTAGCCGGAAGTAGATCGCTGAGTGTCGGGACACCCAGCCCAGTCGACGTCGGAGTAGGCGACAAGGCTGGTGTCAGGCGATGCCGTCAGGGTGAGGCCCATAGTTGTGGTGCCACGTATATACCGGAGAATACGTTTCGCCAGAGCCCAATGGACGTCACGAGGAACATGCATGTGGAGGCACACCTGCTGGACAGCGTACTGAATATCCAGACGCGTCAGTGTAAGGTACTGAAGAGCACTGACAATGGAGTGGTAGAAGGGAGCGTCGGACGCCGGAGAGCCCTCGACGGCGGACACCTTAGCCTTCGTATCGACAGGCGTGGAAGCGGGCTTGCAATTAAGCATGCCGGCTCGCTCCAGAAGCTCGTAGGCATACTTCTGCTGGTGCAGGAAGAAGCCGGTGGCAGGACGGACAACCTCAATACCAAGGAAGTAGTGGAGAGCCCCCAAGTCCTTGAGGGCGAACTCGGTGCCAAGGCGAGATGTGATCTGCTGAAGTAGCGCTGGCGAGGATGCAGTCAAGATGATGTCATCGACGTACAGGAGGAGGTACGCGGTGGTGGCGCCCTAGTGGTAAACAAACAGGGAGGCATCGGACCGTGTGGACCGGAACCCCTGCTGCTGAAGGAATGCCGCAATCCGCTGGTACCAGGCCCGAGGCGTCTGCTTCAACCCGTAAAGAGAACGGGAGAGCAAGCACACATGGTCCGGATAGTCGGCGTCGACGAAACCAGTAGGCTGCTGACAAAACACCTGCTCGTCGAGATGGCCATGCAAGAAAGCATTAGACACATCAAGCAGGTGAATTGGCCAGGCGCGAGAAACAGCAAGCTGGAGGACAACGCGAATCGTGCCCGGTTTGACAACCGGGACGAAGGTGTCAGTGAAGTCCACGCCGGCACGCTGGCGGAAGCCGCGCACCACCCAATGCGCCTTGTAGCGCCCGAGAGAGCCGCCGGGGCGAGTCTTGTGGCGGAAGACCCACTTGCCAGTGATGACATTGGCACGGGGAGGCCGCGGGAGAAGCTGCCACGTACGGTTGCACTGCAAGGCGTCAAACTCCTCACGCATCGCAGCTAGCCAGTTCGGATCCCGAAGGGCTGCGCGAGCGGAGGTGGGGAGAGGGCACGGAGCCGAGGTAGACGCAGCA
The DNA here is from genome assembly GCF_002575655.3 of Aegilops tauschii subsp. strangulata. Taxonomy (NCBI): domain Eukaryota; kingdom Viridiplantae; phylum Streptophyta; class Magnoliopsida; order Poales; family Poaceae; genus Aegilops; species Aegilops tauschii. The sequence goes on along the minus strand of NC_053040.3, from coordinate 147,836,774 downwards.
CACGCGTACTCGTCGGATGTGTAGCGCGTGCTAGGATGAAATGTCCCAGTCCGAGCCCGAGTGACCACATTGGTGAGAGGTGCGGCCGCCGCCGTCTCCGAGGGGGCCGCGGCGACGGGGGCCGCCGTAGGGGCCGTGGCGACAGGGGCCGCCGGCGCGGGGAGCGCAGGCAGGGCCGAGCCCGGTGCGCGGCTGGGCGGTTCGCCAGAGGTGGAGGCAGGGGCGAACCGCGCCACGGGAGACGCCGAGGGTGACGGTACCTGCTAAAACGGGAACACCAGCTCATCAAAGTACACATGTCGTGAAGTGAAAACACGGTGGGACACTGGATCATAGCACCGATAACCTTTGGTGTCGAGAGGATAACCAAGGAAGATACAAGGAAGCGACCGGGGAGCAAGTTTGTGAGGAGCGGTGGACACGATGCTAGGATAATAGAGACACCCGAAAATGCGAAGACCATCATAAGATGGAACCGCACCAAAGGGGAGCTGGTGAGGAGTGTAGTTCCAGCGTGGACGACACGGGCGAATGTTAATGAGGAGGCTGGCGGTCGCGAGCGCGTCCGGCCAGAACCTAGGAGGCACGTAGGACTGGAAGAGCAACGTGCGGACACAGTCTTAAGAGTGCGAATGACGCGCTCGGCGCGACCATTCTACTGTGATGTGTAGGGGCAAGTGAGCCGAAAGATAGTGCCATGGGACGCAAGGAGATTGCGAACAGTGACATTGTCAAACTCTTTTCCGTTTTCAGTTTGCAAGGCAAGAATAGGACGACCAAACTGTGTGGTGACATATGAATAAAAGGCTGAGAGCGTCGGACTTGCGTCGAAGAGGAAATGTCCACACATAATGGGAAAAATCATCCAATATCACCAAATAGTATAAATAACCCGTGTTGCTCGCAATCGGGGATGTCCAAACATCACTATGCAATAACTGAAACGGAAAGGTGGAAATGTTTGTAGACTCGCTAAAGGGGAGACGAACATGCTTGCCAAGACGGCAGGCCTCACAGGTGTGGTCGTCAGCCTTATTACATGAGAAAGAAAAACTCTGGAGAATCTGACGCATAACTGTGGAGTTGGGATGACCGAGGCGGGCGTGCCAAAGGTCGACACTGGCGGCGAGGGTGGCGGGACGGGTGGTGGTGGCGCCGGTGGGATGCACCGGGTAAAGCTCGTCCGGGCTGTCACATCGGTGGAGTACCATCCGTGTACGGGCGTCCTTCACAGAAAAGCCGATATCGTCAAATTCAACAGTGATAGGATTCTCACGAGCAAGGCGATGAACAGAAACAAGATTGATAACTAAGTTACGAGACACAAGAACATTAGACATGTTAACGGGAGTAGAACTAGAAGGAAACGACATATGACCGACATGTGTAATGGGTAGAGAGGAACCGTTACCAACGGTGATGCGAGTGGGAGTATGAATGGGGGTGGCAGACGTGAGGTTACCGGGATGAGTAGTCATGTGAGCGGTGGCGCCCGAGTCCATGTACCAGTCACCTCCGCCACTGTAGTTACTCGGTGACGGAGCGGAGTGCAGACCAGCGAGAAGGGCCGGGTCCCACGGTGGTGGCACCTGAGGAGGGTAGAACCCTCCGTAGGCGGGCGCGGGCGGGGACGTGGCGGCGTAGCCGCTGTAGGGAGCGGTGTTCTGCGCGGCGAAGAGCGCTTGGTGACTCGCCGGACGAGGCCCAAGGATGCACGGAGCGGGGGCCCGAGGGACCGGCATCGAGTACGCGTGGACGACGCATGTCCATGGGTTGGTGCCCTAAGTCCACGGAGGGGTGGCTTGCTGCTACTGCTGACGAGGGCCCCCCGGCGCCTGTTGCTGCTGCTTGCGACCGCCCCTGCGGCGGTTGCCGCGGCGCCCGCCGCCCGGCTGTTGTTGCTGGTGGCAGTGGGAGGGTGGGAGGCACGGGCGGTAGGGGGAAGTACCCCGGAGGCGGGGGGCGGCGGCTGGTGGCACGGCACGGGTGGCGCGGCCGGTGGTGGGGCACCATGGGAGGTGCCGGCGGCGAGGGCGTGATGCTGCACACGCTTCTTGACCCCCTTCATCCGGCGCTCCTCCAACCGCAAGTACGCCACAAACTTGGGGAAGGAGGGCTCCGGCATCAAGGTGAGGTTGGAGGCGGCGTTGCCGAAGTCCTCATTGAGGCCGGCGGTGAGCGTGCTGAGGAGAAGGTCGTCATCAACCTTGGCGCCGATGTCACGGAGCTCATCCGCCAACGTCTTCAGGCGGCGGCAGTAGTCATCAATGGACTATTCATCCTAGTGATAGTCAAAAAATTCTTGCTGCAAAAAAACACGGTGCTGAAGCTTGTTGTCGGTGAAGAGGTCGTTCAGCCTAACCCACAAGGCGCGGGCGTCATGACCATCGCTCACGACCGTGTGAAACAGGTCCTTGGAGATGATGGTGAAGAACAACCGGATGAGCGTGGTGTCGATCGCGGTCCACTCGGAGTCGTCCACCATGGCGCGGGAGTCGACGGTGCCGTCAACGTGATCCACGAGGTTGTTCTCGTGGAAGAGCAGCGAGAAGTACGTCGTGCACGCGAAGTACGTGGAGTTGGAGGCATTGAGGACGACGGGGACATGTTCGTGGATGTTAATGTCGCGGATTTCAGCAGGATCTGTGTAACACCCCGGATGTAACATTCCATATTTGTAACTCCAACTCTTGCCATTTTCGGCTATGTGTTATGATATTCCCTTCGTGGTCGGGTTTTGTTTTTCGTTTTGCATTTTGTTCATGTCATGCATCTCATATCATGTCATCATGTGCATCTCATTTGCATACGTGTTCGTCTCATGCATCCGAGCATTTTTCCCGTTGCCCGTTTTGCAATCCGACACTCCCACATGCACCGGCGCGTCCCTCTTGTATCTTTTCGTGAGCGGATGTTAAACGTTCTCGGAATGGACCGAGTTTTGCCAAGTGGCCTTGGTATACCACTGGTAGACCACCTGTCAAGTTTCGTTCCATTTGGAGGTCGTTTGATACTCCAACGGTTAACCGGGTAACCGCAAAGTTCTTTTGTGTGTTGCAGCAAAACCCCCCTCTAAACAGTCCAATAACCCCTCTAAGTCACCTCCATGCTCTCGGTCGTTCGATCACGATCGTGTGGGCAAAAACCGCACTCCATTTAGAGTCTCCTAGCTCCCTCTACCTATAAATACGTGCACCCCTCCTCCAAATTCCGGGTCCCAAAACCCTAGCCCTCTCCCTCCGCGCGCCGGACACGTCCGCCCGGCGCCGGACAAATTCAGCCGCCGCCCCGAGCCAACCGCTGCGCGCCACGTGGCAGCGCCGCCGCCCGCCGACCGAAGCCCGCCGGGCCCGTGCCTGGCTCCCGCGGCCCAGGCGCTCCCGCGCCGCCGCCCGTCTCCTCCCGCGGGCGCCCTCCCGCGGCCACCGCGCGCCGTCGTCCGCCGCCGCTTGCCGGAGCCGCGCCTCCGCCGGAGCGCCGCCTCCCGGTGCCTCGCCGTCGCTCCGCCGCCCCGACGCCGCCCGCCATCGTCCTCGCCGCCCCGCGGCGCCTCTCCCTCCTCTCCGGCTTTCTCTCCTCCGCCTTCCCCAAGCTCTCTCCGGCCGGCCGCGTCTCCCTCTCCTCATCCGTCTCCGGCGACCGCGCCGACGGCCCGATCCGGATCTCGTTCGAGAGGTTGACTCCCCCCCCCCACCCCACCCCCCCCCCAATTTCTGCCAAGTCCCGTGATATTTGCATTCTGGTGCATATTTTGTCGCATCATAACTCATTGCATATTCCTCCGTTTCGTGCTTCTCTTCTCGCTCTCATTTGCGTATGTTAGCCACCATATATGCTTAGTGCTTGCTGCAGCTCCACCTCATTACACCATCCTTTCCTATAAGCTTAAATAGTCTTGATCTCGCGGGTGTGAGATTGCTGAGTCCTCGTGACTCACAGATTCTACCAAAACAGTTGCAGGTGCCGACGATGCCAGTGCAAATGACGCAACCGAGCTCAAGTGGGAGTTCGACGAGGAACGTGGTCGTTACTATGTTTCTTTTCCTGATGATCAGTAGTGGAGCCTAGTTGGGACGATCGGGGATCTAGCATTTGGGGTTATCTTATTTTCTTTTGGATTTGACCGTAGTCGGTCTATGTGTGGATTTTGGATGATGTATGAATTTATTTATGTATTGTGTGAAGGGGCGATTGTAAGCCAACTCTCGTTATCCCTTTCTTGTTCATTACATGGGATAGTGTGAAGATAACCCTTCTTGCGACAATACCACAATGCGGTTATGCCTCTAAGTCGTGCCTCGACACGGGGGAGATATAGCCGCATCGTGGGCGTTAAAAGTTGGTATTAGAGCCATCCCCGACTTAGGAGCCCCTGCTTGATCGAATCGCTGACGTTGTTGAGTCTAGAAAAAAATGTTTTGAGTCTTAGAATTATATATATCGGAGAGTAGGATTCTTTTTACTCCTCAGTCCCTTCGTCGCTCTGGTGAGGCCTCCTGACGTAGAAGTTTTGACTCTTCTCTCCTCAAATTTCACTAAAAAAATTTAGGATCACGCGGGTATCTTGGAATCATTCCGATGGTTTTGTGACGAGAACATTGTTCTTGGTGCCTCCTGACATTTAGGGGTTGTGGCACTGTCCCGGGGAGTTGAGCTCCGAGGTGTTGTCGTCACAATTTTATCGTTGCAGTTCTGGAATACCTGAGTTTCGCCGACATCAAAAATCTCTTTTATGCAGTTGTTGTTGAGATCACCTCGACGCCACCCAGTACTGGGGCGGTTGTTCGGGAGTATTGCCATAACTCGTATAACGGATGCTTTTCGAAGGTTGAGGTACACGATTTCTGAAGGTTTCTTGGTTATGTGTTGACGGATGGATACAGCTGGATCTAGGGATTGCTAGTTTGGGTGATATATTTTGTGTCCCCTGTATCCCCAACACCAGATTGCATAACCAGAAAGTTTCGGGAGTTTATAGGTGGGATTCAAGTAGCTCTTAGCATTTCTTCCCGCAGATATTTGGTTTGTGATTGGGTAATCCTTACCACTTATTTGTTCCAGTCGTACCTTTTTATTTTATTCATCAATCCTTTTATCAAGTGGCTTCTCACCTTATGGAAGTGTGATGATTTACTATGGAATTCATTCGTTCATCCTCGTTCGAATGTTTATTGTGAAGACTATATGTTGCAATTTCTATCCGTTGATTCAATTTGCCTATCTGTCTATCAAGATGTTAACGGATGTCACCCTCTTCGGGATGGCTCCGCCAACGCGTCAGAATCCAGAACGCAATGAAGTCAGGCGAACCCTCCGCCACCACCTCCGCCTCCGGAGGCATGGCAATCTATCATGGCAGCCACCAACGCCAATGCTCAGATGATTTTGCAACTCTTGCAAGAACGCACCCAAGGGCAAGGCAATCAAGGAAATCAAGGCCAAGGCAACAATCAGCCTCACTTTGCTACCCTCAACCAGTTCCTCGCAAATCAGCCCAAGTCTTTCAGCTGCTGTGCCGAGGCCACAGACGCCGATGATTGGCTCGTGGACATCGACAAGCATTTTGAATGTAGCAATGTCAGGCCTGAGGACTTTGTCAAGTTCGCTTCTTTTCAACTCAAGGATCAATCTGCCGAGTGGTATCAACAATACAAAGAGTCGAGAGGAGGTCGTGTGATTACCTGGGATGATTTCCGCCGAGACTTCAAAGCTCAGCACATTCCACAAAGTGTTGTTGAGAGCAAGCGTGAGGAGTTCCGCAATCTCAAGCAAGGCAGCATGTCAGTGTATCAATACAATACCCAGTTTCAGAAACTCACTCGCTTCGCTAAGCAAGACGTTCCTGATGAAAAGAGCATGATCTATCAATTCAGAGGTGGCCTTAGAGAAGATCTGCAATTGCCTCTCATGCTTTTTGAGCCGACCAAGTATGATGATTTCTACAATATGGCACTGAAGCAAGAGGCTGCTCAGCTCAAGTGTGAGGCTTCTAAGAAGAGAGTCAGGGACGCAGTTCAGTCTTCTTCTTCCTCACTAGTGGTTGCTAAGCAACAGAAGTTCTGGTTGCCTCCTCCTCCTCCGTTTCGTCAGCCTTTCCAGCAGAAGAACAAAGGTGGCCATGGATCTTCCCACCCACCCAACCCTGGCTATCAGAACAAGTCTCAGAATCAAGCTCCAAAGTCGAATGCTCCTTATCATCGTCCACTCTCAGAGGTGACTTGCAACAAGTGTCAGCAGAAAGGTCACTATGCTAACAAGTGCTTCAACCAAAGGCGCCTTCCGCCTCCTCCCCCTGTGAGATCTTCCAGCAATGCAGTGGTCAAGCATAATCCCAAGTCTGCAAAGGTGAACATGATGAATGCAGCTCAAGCGGAGGAATCTACTGATGTGATAATGGGTAATCTCTCAGTTAATGATATTCCTGCAAAAGTCTTATTTGATACTGGTGCATCGCATTCTTTCATTTCAAGACCTTTTGTGGCTATGCATGATTTGGTTACTCAAGTTTTGCCGAGTCCTCTGTCTATTGTTTCCCCGGCTCGGCAGATGACTTCGCGAGTATTCGTTCGGGATTCCGTTATCAAGATGGGCGATTATAACTTTCTGGCCAAACCAATTGTTCTTGGTGACTCGGATATTGATCTAATTCTTGGGATGGACTGGCTTTCTAAGCACAAGGCTCAACTTGATTGTGCTGCCAGGGAAATTAAATTGACACACTCTTCTGAGGATGTTATCATCTATGCCGCTCGTGATGAAACCATTCGGTTGTTTTCTCTCAATGAGAAGGGCGAGTTGGATGCTATTTCTCAAATTCCAGTCGTTTGTGAGTACCAAGATGTCTTTCCAGAAGAGCTTCCGGGTATGCCTCCTCACCGGCCAGTTGAGTTCGTTATCGATCTAGACCCTGGCACGGAACCCGTTTGCAAGCATCCATACAAGCTTGGACCCAAGGAGCTGAAAGAATTGAAGAAATAGCTCGATGAACAAGAGCGTCTGGATCTGATCAGACCGAGTTCATCTCCGTGGGGTTGTGGTGTTCTTTTTGTCCAGAAGAAGGATGGCACAGACCGACTTTGTGTCGACTACCGTCCATTGAACAAGAAGACAATCAAGAACAAGTATCCACTTCCCAACATCAATGAGCTATTCGAGCAACTCAAGGGTGCTAAAGTATTCTCCAAGCTTGACCTTCGTATGGGTTATCATCAGATTCGCATTCGTGAAGAAGATATTCCCAAGACAGCATTCAGAACAAGCTTTGGTTCTTATGAATATACTGTCATGTCTTTCGGCCTTGTCAATGCTCCTCCAACATTCTCTCGAATGATAAATTTCATCTTCAACCCCTATACCAATGAATTCGTCCTGGTGTATCTCGATGATATCTTGGTCTTCTCCAAGAATAAGAAGGATCATGCCAAACATTTGCGATTGGTGCTCGACAAGCTCAGAGAGTATCAATTCTATGCGAAGTTTTCCAAATGTGAGTTTTGTCTCGATGAAGTTCTTTACCTTGGTCATATCATCTCTGCCAAGGGCATCGCTGTTAATCCCGAGAAGGTGTTTGCAATTGTAAATTGGGAACCTCCTCAGAATGTCAAGCAGCTTCGCAGTTTTCTTGGTCTTGCAAGCTATTGCCGAAGATTCGTTGAGAATTTCTCTAAGATTGCAAAGCCTCTTTCCAACCTCCTCCAGAAGCATGTAAAGTATGTCTGGTCTCCTGAGTGTGATGTTGCTTTCAACACTCTCAAAGAGAAACTCGTCACAGCTCATGTCTTAACTCCTCCTGACGAATCCAAGCCTTTTGAAGTTTTCTGTGATGCTTCTCTTCAAGGTCTCGGTGCTGTGTTAATGCAAGAGAAGAAAGTTGTGGCCTATACCTCTCGTCAGTTGAAGCCCAACGAAAATAACTACCCCACTCACGATCTTGAGTTGGCGGCAGTTGTCCATGCATTAATCACATGGAGACATCTCTTGTTGGGAAGGAAAGTGGACATATTCACCGATCACGCGAGTCTCAAGTACATCTTCACTCAGCCCAACCTCAACCTTAGGCAAACTCGTTGTGTCAAAATGATTCAAGAGTACAATCTGAGTATTGAGTATACTCCAGGCAAGGCCAATGTCATTGCAGATGCTTTGAGCAGGAAGGCTTATTGCAACAGCTTAATCCTCAAGCCATTCCAACCGGACCTTTGTGAAGCTTTCCGCAAGCTGAATCTCCAAGTTGTTCCTCGAGGCTTTCTTGCCAACCTCATAGTCTCTCCTACTTTGGAAGATCAAATTCGTAAGGCACAACTCCTGGATACCATGGTGAAGAAGGTGAAACGTGGTATTGACAAGGGTCTTCCCAAATACAAGTGCTATCGCATTGATGACAGAGACACTTTATTCTTCGTGGACCGGATTGTGGTTCCTAAAGGTGATCTAAGGAAAGTCATTATGAACGAGGCGCACAATTCTCTTCTTTCCATTCATCCTGGAAGGGACGAAGATGTACCATGACCTCAAGCAGTCGTATTGGTGGACTCGAATGAAGCGAGAAATCGCTCAATTCGTGAATGAATGTGATGTCTGTCGAAGGGTGAAAGCAGAACACCAACGACTAGCTGGTCTCCTCCAACCTCTTGCTATTCCAGAGTGGAAGTTTGATCATATCGAAATGGACTTCGTGACTGGATTTCCTAAGTCCAAGCGTGGAAATGATGCTATCTTCGTTGTCATTGACAAGCTTACAAAAGTGGCTCATTTCCTTCCAATCAAAGAATCTATCACAGCAGCTCAGTTGGCAGAGCTATACACCTCCAGGATTGTCTCCTTGCACGGCATTCCACAATTGATTTCTTCAGATCGTGGAAGCATCTTCACTTCTAAGTTCTAGGACTCCTTCCAGAAGGCCATGGGCACCAATATTCGCTTCAGCACAGCTTTTCATCCTCAAACTAGTGGCCAAGTAGAGCGAGTCAATCAAATCCTTGAAGATATGCTCAGGGCTTGTGTCATTTCCTTTGGCATGAAATGGGAAGATTGTCTTCCATATGCCGAATTCTCCTACAACAACAGCTTCCAAGCGAGTTCGGGCAAGGCCCCATTCGAGATTCTATATGGCAGAAAGTGCCGTACTCCTCTCAATTGGTCAGAGACTGGTGAACGCCAACTTCTTGGCAATGACTTAGTCACAGAGGCTGAAGAAATGTGTAAAGTCATCCGTGAAAATCTCAAAGCCGCACAATCGCGCCAGAAGAGTTACTATGATAGCAAGCATCGTGATGTGGCTTTCGAGATCGGAGACCATGTCTACCTCCACGTCTCTCCAATGAAAGGCACTCATCGCTTCGGTATCAAAGGGAAGCTTGCCCCTAGATACGTGGGTCCTTTCAAGATCATTGGCAAAAGAGGCGACCTCGCCTATCAACTTGAGCTTCCCTCCAACTTCGCAAACGTGCACGATGTGTTCCACGTGTCCCAGCTTCGCAAGTGCTTCAAGACTCCTGAGCGCACCATCAACTTTGAAGAGATTGACCTCAAAGAAGATCTGTCTTATCATGAGCACCCATTGCTATTCTTGAAGAAACTGAGCGCAAGACTCGCAACAAGTCAATCAAATTCCTGAAAGTGAAGTGGTCACACCATTCCGACCGAGAAGCCACCTGGGAACGCGAGGACCACCTCTGTCGTGGAAATGTCACGGCAGATGTCCTCGTGCAAGGACTTAGTCATGGAGCCATCGCCGCTGGGAAGCTTAAAGGGGTTAAACGGGACAAGGAACACGAGGGTTATACTGGTTCAGCCCCTTACGGTGAAGGTAAAAGCCTACGTCCAGTTGAGGTGGTATTACTTAGGGTTTCGATGACCAGGGAGCTTAATCGCTATGCCCGGCTCTCGATCTGTTGTCTCTCGTCCTGAACCGCCGCCGGGTCGTCCCTTTATATAGAGAGGTTGACGCCCCGCGGCTCTCAGAGTTCGGCCGGCTTATAACAGTATCCGGCTCGGACTCTTAACTACTCTTGCCTTACATTACAAGTCTTGCCATAACGGCGGGTTATCACTACGGGCCTTAAGCCGCCTCCGGGTCTTAAGCCCATTATTGATCCGCCATCCTCAAGCTTGGTACTGGGCTTCACGTGATGATCATTATGACGTAACCCGGCCCCTCCTGGGCAGGTGACTCTAATGGTTATATCCTCAACATTAGGCCCCAGATTGATTTGAACCGTTTCATGTCAATCTTCAATCCCTTTGAAATAAAATTTTCCGGCTTCTGCTTGTGCGAAAGTTATAACCCGCCGTGAAGTCATCTTCTGGATTCTTGGTAACCCGCCGTGACGTCATCTTCCATTAAATTCATTTTTTTATTCTGTCATATCCCAACGGATCTTATCTTTAATGACCATCCCGAAAATCGAGGCGTTTCTATGGCGAGATAATCACGTCATGGCCTCCTCGTTTCTTGCGCCCATTTATTAGTCACCCTTATAAATAGGCCTGGCCCATAAACCTTCATTCACTCCTCAGACGCCCGAGAGCTCGAGCTCCGCCGCCGCTGCGCCGCCCCTTGTCTTCCTCTACCTCGGCCGCTGCATCACCCTGAACTGGTCCAGAGAAACGGCGGCGACCTCCGCATCTCATCAGCGCCAGTAAGTCCTTGCACCTCCCTACAGTAGATCCGCATTAGGGTTCTGTCGTTCTTCCCCTGTTCTTCGCTGTTCATCTCAAGTTCTTCACAGTTCCGCCACCAAGGTTCCCTTTGATCTAAAAACGGTATAGACTCCCTGCGGTAGTAGTTTCTCACTCATTTTTATGCTAGTAGATCCCCTTTGGTGCAAAAAGGCCTCATTCTGAGCTTATGAACTTCTCTGTATCAGCTTGCTAGGTCTAGAAATTTTTCCTTTCTAGACGATCGTTTGATCCAAAATAATTACTGCGATCTGTGAAACTTGTTTGTGCCATACTTAGTAAAAAATTGCATCTGTTAGCTATGGCGGCTCATATCTCCGGCTTAAAAGAGGCCATGCGCTGTGAAATTTCTAGCTCATTTATGATAGAGTTTTAAACAACTTGAATTACTCATGATGCCCACAGCGGCTTAGATAACCCGACACAATTAGCCATATATCATTAGGCCCCTTCATAAGCCGCCATCTTGAATACTGAACTGTAATCTTCCTCCGGCTTATATTTGAACCGGACATTTCCTTTTGTCATAGGCTTTCGTCTTTCACAATGCCGCCCAAGGCTCCCAAGGCACCCATTACGTGCAACTGGATGAGATCCAATGTTACTGATGATACTTTAGATGATTTCGTGAAGACGGGTTACCTGCCTAAAAAGGAGGTCATGTCCTATCGTGCCCCTGACCCGTCCGAAGAAAGACCTCAACCAAGAGACGGAGAGGTTGTGATATTTGCTTATCACATGAGCCGGGGCTTTGCTCCTCCCGGCTCAAAATTCTTCAGAGACGTTCTGAACTTTTTCAATCTGCGACCTCAAGACATTGGACCCAATTCCGTGTCGAACATTTGTAACTTTCAAGTGTTTTGTGAGGTATACCTTGGAGAGGAACCCAGCCTGCTACTCTTTAGGGAGTTGTTTTACTTGAACCGCCAGAATGAATGCGCCAACGGGCCTAGCTTGGGACTTGGCGGAATCTCCATTCAACGACGGAGAGATTGCCTCTTTCCTTATGCTGAGCCGCCAAGCCACCCAAAGGACTGGAACCAGACATGGTTCTACTGCCAAGATACTTCTCCGGCTGATGAGAACCCTCTGCCCGGCTTTGGTGCCCTGCGTCTGGAGCCAAATCACCCCCTGCCAGACAAACTATCTCAAGCTGAGCGTCAACCACTGATCCCCACCATCAACAAGATTAAGGCTCTTCTGGGAAATGGCCTTAACGGCGTTGATCTGGTCCGGGTCTGGATTGCTTGGCGGGTGATTCCCTTGAGCCGCCGCCCCGGCTTAATGTGTGATTACACGGGCCAGAAGGATGATCCTCTGCGGCACAGCCCCAATGACCTACCTGAGGACGTCGTTGACGACATGACCAAGTCCCTCTTGAACGAGAGCTTAGCAGACTGCGGGAGGACCGGCTTAAGCCCCTTCTGCCAAGCTAACCCGGCTCCGGCGGTAAGCTACCGATCTGAGCACTTTACTTTCCATTTTAACAATTTTCGTTTTAACTTCAAGGAAACCTTTGTTGCATTTTTTTCAGGCTAATGACAAGTTCTGGAAGGTCAGGTATGACCATGAGGCTGCTAAAAAAGCCAGGAAGGCTAAAAAAGCCGCCAGGAGAGCCGCTCCCCGCAAGAAGGGGAGTAAGCCTAGCGCCTCAGAGCTGCTTCAGTTGGATGATAGCTCCGAGTCAGAGGTAGCCCTTGATTCTTTAGGCTCTTCTTTTGTTTTTCGTCTGTTTTTAACCACCTTATTGACACTGATTATCAGCAAGATGATACCGGAGCGAGTAACCTGGTGATTGAAGAGGTAACTATACTTTCCTCCGACCCGGAGCCCTTGCCAAGGCTGAAAGTCCGAAGAGTAACCCAGAAAGTAAGATTTTCACATCCTTTAGCTTATCAAGATCCTCAATTTCTTTTGAAGCGACAGATTCATGAGAGCCGGAGACACACCCGGACCAACAAGGATGCAGACCTCTCCTCCGGCTTACCTGAAGCATCAGGGAAGCGCCGAACTGAGGTTATCTCCAACTTATACCCTTTTCATCCTTTAGCGGGCGTCACTCGTCAACCACTCAATTCGACTGATTCAAACTATCAGGAAACTTCACCTTCCTCCGGTGACTCCATGCAATCTAACCTGCCGGCTTTCAAGACTGCACCCGGGTAATGATAACCGGCTTATTTTGTGCTTTATCTTACTCATGTTTTTGCACTAACCTTTTGACTTTCAGCGCACAAGCAAAACTCAGCAAGAGGGCAAAGAAAAGTCACCCGGTCGAAGACCCGGTCTTGACTAAACCCAACGCCTCTGCTTCTGAGCCGCCATCTGCATCAGCTCCAGAAACCACCGCTCCAACTGAACAACAAGCCATGGAGAGTTCTGACAACCCGGAGATCCCCAGCTCAGCTCAACCGGCTGATGACCCGGATGTGGTAATTACCCGGACCGAATACGTTGAGCCGGGAAGACCCACTGTGCTGGCCAGATGCTCTGCTAAAGAAGAACTGCTGGAGCGCCGCAGGGCCAGACTGGATATCACTGACTATGCCAATTTGAGCATTGGAGACATTGTTTCTGGTTATATTAGTCAAGTGCACAACAGCCGGGACTTGGAGATTGACATGGTGAAGCAGATACAACAAAAATCTGAGGTACAACTCTCTTGCTTGCTCCATAGTCATCCTTACCATGCTAGCCCCCAAGTCTATTACTTATGATAGAATATGTTATAGACTTAACTTCTGGCTTATCTTCATGAACCGGCACTTATAAATAGAATCTTTCAGCATACATTAGCCCCCAAGTGCCAAGTGTCTTTGCTTGCAAAGTGCTTGGGACTTTAATGTTGCATGATAACCACTCAAACTGTAACCCGGAATTTGTACAGGCTGCCTGCAAGAAATTTGAGTCGGAAATCTCTGAGCTGAAGAACCGCCTGAAGACTCAGGAAACTGAGACCCGGAAGGCCAATGCCAAGTTTGAGTTCAGTGTTGCTGCACAAGAAAAATTGAAGAAAAAATTTGAAACAGAAAGAAAAACTTGGGCCGACGAGAAGACTGCCTTGCTCAGCCGGGCCGAACAAGCGGAGGCTGCTCTGACTGAAAGAACCGCCGAACTCTCCGGCTTAAAACGCCATGTGTCACAGATGGTCTCCGCAATCTTCGGTAAGTCATTCTGCAAGCTCTTAACAAGTTTACATCATTCATGTCTCATAAATCCAACCATTGCCATCAGCTCACCTGACTTTGCTTATATAGGTCCCAGAAGCTCCAATCTTAATCAGAATGTTCTGACCAAGCTGAAGGCTGTTTACACCTTGGTGGAGCAACTCTATACCGGGTCACAACGTGCTTTAGCCGTTGTGGCTCTGTCCAATGAGGTTCCCACTCACCTGGCAGACGTACTCAGGTGGCTTGCCGTTCTTCCTCAGCGCTTCCAAGAACTGAGACGGGCTTCTGCAAGAGCCGGAGCTATAGCTGCTCTGAGCCGGGCCAAGGCGTTTCTCCGGGAGCTAGACCCGGCCGACATCGCTCTTGGATACCCCAGCCTGAAGGAAGACGGGACCCCTTTTGACCAGAAAGACTTCGCCGCCTGTCTGAAAAGCGTGCGGCCGATGGCTACCTTGATTGGGAATGACACAGATCTTACCAAGTATCAGCCGGGCTATGACGCGGAGAATCAGAGGATCCCAACTCCATGCTATGAACCAGTCAGCCTGATCCCTCCGACTCGTAAGCATACCTTCGCCCCAGAAGTTGACCCGGCCGGGTTAATTGATGATGAGGCTCAATTTGAAGCTTTGAGCGGCATTGACTGGAAATCATCAACCTTCCAGGTCATGGAATCAGCCGCAGAAGCGGAGAGGGATGAGCCGGGAGCTTCAACCCAACAAGCACCTTGATTTCTTAGGCGGCTCATGGTTACACCTTAAAACAATGCCTCACCTTTTGGACTCGGAGAGTCTTGTAATAGAGTAGGACAAACACTTAATTTTATCGTGCCATCGTGCACGCGTGGAGTGCTTAACTCCGTTGAAGCTGCTCTTTATATTCCTCCGGGTTATATTTGATCATTTATTTTCCTTAAGCTTGAAGAGTTGTCTTTAATTGTTCTGCATAGAAAAATAAATCACAAGTCTCTAGGCGGCTTACCGCATGGAGAGTCATATATCTTACACTTAACCCGGAACATAACCAAGGTCATAAAAGACCGACTCTCAATCATATCTTCGGGATAACCACAATAGCCTACCTGCAAGCCTTGCAAGTACACCTCCGGCTTATGTAACCCAAATAATGAGGTTGAGGACGCAACTCCGGTTCACCAGCATCGATAATGTGTGTTGTGTGCTATCAACATTATTAATCAAAGTTAAGCCGGCGGAGTAAGAACCGCCCTTGCACACTGTTGATATGAGCAGAAGAACTTGTTGCAAATCAGAAGATCAAAACTTAGGGGCTTCCGGTTCGAATACGACCAGAAAACCGTCCCAAAGGGGTTAAGCTAAGATTCGAATGCGATCATATAGCCCCCAGTGGCTTTGGCGTTGCCGATCAAGAGGGTACCGACAGCTATGTTCTCTTTGGTTCGAATACGACCTATGTTTGAACAGGAAGCCCCCAAATGACCTTGAGAGTTGTTTAACGACGCTGATTCGAATACGATCCACGTCGGTTCCCAAAGGGGGTTGAGCTATGATTCAAATATGATCAAGAAAAACTCCCCAATGAGCTCGGCAATTTGCCAATCAAGTGGGTATCGACAGCTATGTTCTATTTGGTTCGAATACGACCTATGTTTGAACAGGAAGCCCCCAGCTGATCATATTGTTAACGGCTAGATTCGAATACGATCGTAAGCCGGATCCACCTCCAAGTGACCATGTAATGTTGTAATGGAAATAACACATTTACCTTTGGAGGAGAAAAGGACACAGGTCCTGCTTTATTATTTATCATAATATATACATGCCTATAGAAATATGTACATTATGAAAGCCGGTGGCTCAAGTGTAATAAGGCCGAAGCTGAGCTATGTTCCACGACCGACGGGTCTCCTCCTCCGACTTACGTGAATCTTTGTGCTCCCGAACATCGATAAGGTAGTATGACCCGTTGTGCAAGTTCTTGCTGACCACAAAGGGACCTTCCCAAGGCGGGGATAACTTGTGTGCATCTGTTTGATCTTGGATGAGCCGGAGCACCAGATCACCTTCCTGGAAGACCCGGGACTTAACCCGGCGGCTGTGATAACGGCGCAGGTCTTGTTGATAAATCGTCGAGCGAGCTGCTGCCACATCACGCTGTTCGTCCAACAAGTCAAGAGCATCTTGGCGCGCCCGCTCATTATCCGCCTCAACATAAGCCGCCACTCGAGGCGAGTCATGACGGATGTCACTAGGGAGGACTGCTTCCGCTCCATAAACCATGAAGAAAGGCGTGTAACCCGTAGATCTGTTAGGAGTAGTATTGATGCTCCATAACACGGAGGGTAACTCCTCCACCCAACAACCCGGCGTCCGTTGCAAAGGGACCAAAAGCCGGGGCTTGATGCCCTTCAAAATCTCCTGATTAGCTCTCTTAGCTTGACCATTGGATTGAGGGTGAGCCACGGATGAAACATCAAGTCGGATATGCTCTCGTTGTCAAAACTCCTCCATGGTGCCTTTAGACAGATTGGTACCATTGTCAGTTATAATGCTATGCGGAAAACCAAAGCGAAATATCACCCATTTCATGAACTGAACCGCTGTGGCTGCATCACACTTACTAACTGGCTCCGCTTCAACCCACTTTGTGAACTTGTCGACCACCACCAAGAGGTGAGTCTTCTTATCCTTGGACCTTTTAAAAGGCCCAACCATATCAAGCCCCCAGACTGCAAATGGCCAAGTAATTGGAATCATCATCAGCTCCTGAGCCGGCACATGAGCCCGTCGCGAGAACCTCTGACAACCGTCACATTTACTGACCAAGTCCTCCGCATCCGCATGAGCCGTCAGCCAATAAAAACCATGACGAAAAGCCTCGGCCACAAGGGATTTTGAGTCGGCATGATGGCCACAATCCCCCTCGTGAATGTCACGTAAAATTTCTTGACCTTCCTCAGGGGAAACACAACGCTGGAAAGTTCCAGTGACACTGCGACGATGCAGCTCGCCATTGATAATTATCATTGACTTAGACCGCCGGGTTATTTGTCTGGCCAAAGTTTCATCCTCAGGCAATTCTCCCCGGGTCATGTAAGCCAAGTATGGTACTGTCCAGTCTGGGGTAATGTGGAGAGCCGCCACTAACTGTGCCTCCGGGTCAGGGATAGCCAAGTCTTCCTCTGTAGGCAACTTAACAGAAGGGTTATGCAAAATGTCCAAGAAAGTATTAGGCGGCACCGGCTTTCGCTGAGAGCCCAGCCGGCTTAATGCATCAGCCGCCTCGTTCTTCCTGCGATCAATGTGCTCTACTTGGTAACCCTGAAAGTGTCCAGCAATGGCATCAACTTCACGGCGATAAGCCGCCATGAGAGGGTCCTTGGAATCCCACTTGCCTGACACTTGTTGAGCCACTAAATCTGAGTCGCCAAAGCACCTTACCCGGCTCAAGCTCATCTCCTTAGCCATCCGAAGACCATGGAGCAAGGCCTCGTACTCAGTCGCGTTGTTAGTACAGGGAAACATCAACCGTAGCACATAGCAAAACTTGTCAATTCGAGGGGAAGTTAATACAACTCCAGCCCCCGAGCCCTCCAATTGCCTAGACCCGTCGAAGTGAATAGTCCAGTATGTATTATCCGGTTTCTCCTCAGGCACCTGCAGCTCTGTCCAATCGTTGATGAAATCAACCAATGCTTGAGATCTGATAGCAGTGCGTGGCACGTATTTCAGACCATGAGGCCCAAGCTCTATAGCCCACTTAGTCACTCTTCCTGTGGCTTCTCTGTTTTGGATGATATCTCCTAGGGGGGCAGAACTAACCACAGTGATAGGGTGACCCTGGAAATAATGCTTAAGCTTCCGGCTTGCCATGAATACCCCGTACACAAGCTTCTGCCAATGTGGATACCGTTGTTTGGACTCAATGAGCACTTCACTGACATAGTAAACCGGCCGCTGAACGGATACTCCTTACCCTCTTCCTTGCGCTCCACCACCACAGCCACACTGACGGCTCGTGTGTTAGCGGCTACATACAGTAATAAGGGATCCTTGTCAACAGGAGCAGCGAGAACTGGGGGCTCAGCCAGCTGTCTCTTCAAATCCTCAAAAGCAGCATTAGCAGCATCATTCCAGACAAAGTCATCTGTCTTCTTCATCAACTGGTACAGTGGCATGGCCTTTTCACCCAAACGGCTGATAAATCGGCTCAAAGCAGCGATGCGGCCCGCCAGACGCTGGACGTCGTTTATGCACGCCGGCTTAGCCAGAGAGGTGATTGCCTTGATCTTTTCCGGGTTAGCTTCAATGCCTCTGTGAAAAACCAGGAAACCCAAGAGCTTGCCTGCGGGAACACCAAAAACACACTTGGCCGGGTTAAGCATCATCTTGTAAACCCGGAGATTATCAAAGGTTTCTCTAAGATCATCTACCAGGGTCTCCTTCTCCCTGGACTTAACCACGATATCATCCACATAGGCATGAACATTGCGCCCAATCTGGTTATGAAGACAATTCTGCACACAATGCTGATAAGTCGCCTGTGCACTCTTGAGTCCAAAAGGCATAGACACATAACAGAAGGCTCCAAAGGGAGTGATGAACGCCGTCTTCTCCTGGTCCTTAACTGCTATTTTAATCTAATGGTATCCAGAATAAGCATCCAAAAAACTTAAGCGCTCACAACCCGCCGTAGCATCAATGATTTGATCAATACGGGGGAGAGCAAAAGGATCAGCCGGACAAGCCTTGTTTAAGTCCGTGTAGTCCACACACATCCGCCAGGTTCCGTTCTTCTTGAGCACGAGCACCGGGTTAGCTAACCATTCTGGATGAAAAACTTCAACAATAAACCCGGCCGCCAAGAGCCGGGCCACCTCCTCACCAATGGCTTTCCGCCTCTCGTCATTAAACCGCCGAAGGAATTGCCTGACCGGCTTAAATTTCGGATCAATATTGAGAGTGTGCTCAGCGAGTTCTCTAGGTACACCTGGCATGTCAGAAGGTTTCCATGCAAAAATGTCCCTGTTCTCACGGATGAACTCGATGAGCGCGCCTTCCTATTTCGGATCCAGATTGGCACTGATGCTAAATTGCTGAGATGAGTCACCTGGAACGAAGTCAACAAGTTTAGTCTCATCAGCTGACTTAAATTTCATTGCCGGCTCATGCTCCGTGGTCGGCTTTTTCAAAGACGTCATATCTGCCGGGTCAACATTGTCCTTATAAAACTTCAACTCCTCTGTTGCACAAACAGATTCTGCATAAGCCGCGTCACCTTCCTCACACTCCAAGGCTATCTTTCGGCTGCCATGAACCGTAATGGTCCCATTGTGACCCGGCATCTTGAGCTGCAAATACACGTAACACGGCCGTGCCATGAACTTGGCGTAAGCCGGCCGCCCAAATAAAGCATGATACGGACTTCTGATCTTAACCACCTCAAAGGTTAATTTTTCCGCCCTGTAGTTGTACTCATCTCCAAAAGCCACTTCCAGCTCGATCTTACCAACTGGATATGCCGACTTGCCAGGCACCACACCATGGAAAACAGTATTGGACTGGCTGAGGTTCTTATCAATTAACCCCATACGACGGAAGGTCTCATAATAGAGGATGTTGATGCTGCTGCCTCCGTCCATGAGCACTTTAGTGAATTTATATCCCCCACCTGAGGAGCCACCACCAGAGCCAGGTGACCCGGATTATCAACCCGGGGAGGGTGATCTTCCCTACTCCACACAATAGGCTGCTCGGACCATCTTAAATAGCGTGGAACCGCCGGCTCAACAGCATTCACAGCCCTTTTATGAAGCTTCTGATCTCGCTTGCACAGACTGGTGGTAAACACGTGATACTGTCCACCATTGAGCTGCTTTGGATTGGTCTGGTATCCCCCCTGCTCCTGCTGCTGATGACCCTGGCCGGACGCTGATTAAAGCCCCCTTGAACATTCTGAGAATTGGAATTTGAGCCGCCGCCCGGGCCATGAAAGCCGGCGGCGCCTGAGCCGCCGCCCGGGCCGTTATTGCCATTGAAAGCATTGAAATTTTTAAAGGCCTTTATGATTGCGCAGTCCTTCCACAGATGAGTGGCCGGCTTTTCCCTAGAGCCATGCCTTGGACAAGGCTCATTCAAGAACTGCTCAAGCGTCGGGCCTGACCCGCCGGCGCGGGGAGGCGGTCTCCCCTTGCGCCGGTAGTTGTTGCCCTGTGAACTGGCGTTGGCCACAAACTCCATACTGCCATCAGCCTTACGCTTGTTACCCCCTGGTTCACCGGGTTATGCTGGGGGGCCCTTGCCATTGCCATTCCGTTTTCCCTTCCATGTCCTTTCATCATCCGACGCGGGATCCTTGGTACTATCAGAGTCGGCGTACTTAACCAGAGCCGCCATCAGCATACCCATATCGTTGCAATCGCGCTTGAGCCGCCCGAGCTTCATCTTCAGGGGCGCAAAGCGACAATTCTGCTCTAACATTAAGACTGCAGAGCCGGCATCCATCTTATCAGATGAATGTATTATCTCTTTGACCCGGCGAACCCAATGGGTTGTAGATTCACCCTCCTGCTGCTTACAGTTAGTCAAATCCATAATTGACATAGACTGCCTACAGGTATCTTTGAAGTTTTGGATGAACCGGGCTTTTAGTTCAGCCCAAGACCCGATAGAGTTTGGTGGCAGTCCCTTCAACCAAGTGCGGGCAGTCCCATCTAACATCATGGTGAAGTACTTGGCCATTGCCGCTTCACTGACCTCCAGAAACTCCATGGCCATCTCGTAACTCTCGATCCAGGCTCCGGGTTGTAAATCAGCCGTGTAATTAGGCACCTTCCTAGGCCCTTTGAAATCCTTGGGCAGACGTTCATTGCGGAGAGCCGGCACCAGACAAGGGACACCTCCAGTCCTCGTAGGTATACCCGCATCAATAGAAGCCGTCGGATAAGCCGGGGGTGGCTGGTAAGCCGTCAACTGAGGCGCCTGCTCCGCCTCTTGCCGTGCTCTGTCTTGGTCTACCGCATGAAAGGCTCCGTTATGAGTCGGGCCGTGGCCAGGAGGCAAGTCATGGCGTCGGACGTTGCTTGAGCCGGTCGCTGAGACCATGTGTCTGCTATAACTCGGGCTCCGGCCTAGACGAGGGGTTGAATGAATCCTGTCCCGGCTATAAGAATATGCCTCCTGCTGCGCCAGAGCTGTCTGAAGGAGTTCTCTGACCCGGCGGGTTTCAACCGCCGTTGGAGAGTCACCATCGATTGGGAGAGCCGCCAGTCGCGCTGCCGCGGCGACCATGTTTTCCAACGGGTTGGCATAATGACCCGGTGGTATTGGCACATATTGAGGCGGGGCAGCGTTCACCCGGGGAAGCCCCATCACTTGGGGCTGAATTGACGTTCCAGCCTCGGGCGTCGTGACCTCTGGCGGGTTACTGGGCCCTGCACCAGGCGTGTTGAAGAGGTTTCGAGGATCGTAAACCGGAGGGAGTCGAGATTGGGCCTTTTGATGCCTCCTTCTCTTGACCTCATTGGACGCGTTCTGATCCATCGTGAGCCGGAAAGACTATGCCTGAATCAGCTGAGTCTGGGCGTCGAGAGCCGCCCTCTCTGCAGCCATCCTGATCCCTTCCGCCGCCAGATTAACTGTGCCACCTCCGCGTCAGGCTGAGCTTGATCCGCTGGGACGACCGTAGCGGTTAATAGGGCCGTCATCTTGTCTGTGAGATCCATCAGCACCTGAGCCGGCGAGGGCATAGGGCTTCCTGCCCCGGCGGTGGGGTTTTGAACAGGTTGTGCGCCAGCCATGAAGATTCCAACCCGGCTCGGCGGCTCAAAGGGGTCCGGAATACTGTCGCCATCGGAACAACCCCTGAGCCTGCCATCTTGAAGTTGGTATAACCAATCGGTCTCCTCTGTGGATGACTCGCCGTCAGAGCGAGCGGCCGTCTCATCACCAGATCCAGATCCTTCAGAGAGCTCTCCATGGACGCATCCCACGAAAACATGCTTCAAGGCAGGCAAAGTCCGGGCGGGTCGTGTACGTTGAGCCGTCTCGATGAGATCGGCGCAGAGATCCGGCTCAGGGCCCGGCTCACCAATCTTGCCAATAAAGACATGGATTCCGCCGAAGGGGACCCGGTACCCGTACTCAATTGAGCCGGCGTCGGGGCCCCAATTTGCATCGTCGATGTAGAGCTTACCGCGACGACTCTTGGTCATCCGGCCCACAGCGTATCCCTTGAGCCCTTCGAAGCTGCCCTTCAAGAACTCGAATCCACCGTGCGCTGGCCCCACGGTGGGTGCCAACTGTCGTGGAAATGTCACGGCAGATGTCCTCGTGCAAGGACTTAGTCATGGAGCCATCGCGGCTGGGAAGCTTAAAGGGGTTAAACGGGACAAGGAACACGAGGGTTATACTGGTTCGGCCCCTTACGGTGAAGGTAAAAGCCTACGTCCAGTTGAGGTGGTATTACTTAGGGTTTCGATGACCAGGGAGCTTAATCGCTATGCCCGGCTCTCGATCTGTTGTCTCTCGTCCTGAACCGCCGCCGGGTCATCCCTTTATATAGAGGTTGACACCCCGCGGCTCTCAGAGTCCCGGCCGGCTTATAACAGTATCCGGCTCGGACTCTTAACTAGTCTTGCCTTACATTACAAGTCTTGCCATAACGGCGGGTTATCACTACGGGCCTTAAGCCGCCTCCGGGTCTTAAGCCCATTATTGATCCGTCATCCTCAAGCTTGGTACTGGGCTTCACGTGATGATCATTATGACGTAACCCGGCCCCTCCTGGGCGGGTGACTCTAATGGTTATATCCTCAACAACCTCCGTTCCGAATATCCGGAGTTCTTTCAGTCCTAGATCTCGGGACGAGATCCTCTCGTAGTGGTGGAGTGTTGTAACACCCCGGATGTAACTTTCCATATTTGTAACTCCAACTCTTGCCATTTTCGGCTATGTGTTATGATATTCCCTTCATGGTCGGGTTTTGTTTTTCGTTTTGTATTTTGTTCATGTCATGCATCTCATATCATGTCATCATGTGCATCTCATTTGCATACGTGTTCGTCTCATGCATCCGAGCATTTTTCCCGTTGCCCGTTTTGCAATCCGACACTCCCACATGCACCGGCGCGTCCCTCTTGTTTCTTTTCGTGAGCGGGTGTTAAACGTTCTCGGAATGGACCGATTTTTGCCAAGTGGCCTTGGTATACCACCGGTAGACCACCTGTCAAGTTTCATTCCATTTGGAGGTCGTTTGATACTCCAACGGTTAACCGGGTAACCGCAAAGTCCTTTTGTGTGTTGCAGCAAAATCCCCCTCTAAACAGTCCAATAACCCCTCTAAGTCACCTCCATGCTCTCGGTCGTTCGATCATGATCGTGTGGGCGAAAACCGCACTCCATTTGAAGTCTCCTAGCTCCCTCTACCTATAAATACGTGCACCCCTCCTTCAAATTCCGGGTCCCGAAACCCTAGCCCTCTCCCTCCGCGCGCCGGACACGTCCGCCCGGCGCCGGACAAATTCCGCCGCCGCCCCGAGCCAACCGCTGCGCGCCACGTGGCAGCGCCGCCGCCCGCCGGGCCCTTGCCTGGCCCCCGCGGCCCGGGCGCTCCCGCGCCGCCGCCCGTCTCCTCCCGCGGGCGCCCTCCCGCGCCCACCGCGTGCCATCGTCCGCCGCCGCTTGCCGGAGCCGCGCCTTCGCCGGAGCGCCGCCTCCCGGCGCCTCGCCGTCGCTCCGCCGCCCCGACGCCGCCCGCCATCGTCCTCGCCGCCCCGCGGCGCCTCTCCCTCCTCTCCGGCTTCCTCTCCTCCGCCTTCCCCAAGCTCTCTCCGGCCGGCCGCGTCTCCCTCTCCTCTCCCGTCTCCGGCGACCGCGCCGACGGCCCGATCCGGATCTCGTTCGAGAGGTTGACTCCCCCGCCCACCCCCCACCCCCAATTTCTGCCAAGTCCCGTGATATTTGCATTCTGGTGCATACTTTGTCGCATCATAACTCATTGCATACTCCTCCGTTTCGTGCGTGTAATATATGAAATGTTTGCCTCGAGATGCTCTTCATTTTGTTCCATTGTGCCATGCTCGTTTGAGTCCATCTTAATGCCCAAATCTCTGGTGCAAGGGTGCTATATGATGTTTACTGCTGTTACTTATCAGAACTTGGTGTTTTGTTATTTTTGTTGCAATTGATGTGTGAATCTTATGGGCTTGAGCTCTACAGGTGTTTTGATCTATGTCATGCCATATTTACAGAGGTGCATGCCATGTATTTTTTTTGATCTATGTGGTGACTAGCACAAGCATGCAAACTAGGCTTCGTGATATTTCTGTTTTCAGGGACTTGGGAGTTTCAC
This sequence comes from Aegilops tauschii subsp. strangulata, assembly GCF_002575655.3. Classification (NCBI taxonomy): domain Eukaryota; kingdom Viridiplantae; phylum Streptophyta; class Magnoliopsida; order Poales; family Poaceae; genus Aegilops; species Aegilops tauschii. Next base: position 147,812,594 of record NC_053040.3, on the reverse strand, counting down.
CAAGTCTGTTACTGCTGTTATTTTGTAGCCATGTATCCATGTGTCTACCGAGAGATCCATGCTTCTTTTGGGCATGTTCAGTAAGGATGTTTTGTATATATAGTTGTGATCTATCCATACATGCCCCTTTTTCCAATTATGGAGTGCCATAGCATGTCTTAATCTTGCTCTATTGTTGCTATAAAATATTTCTGGCAGAAGGTTAACATGATATTCAATTTTGCCAAGGTTGTTACAGTTGATCCTTTCATGCTATGAACTTTATCTTGCCATGGCTAGCTTCATAAACATGCCATCTTGCTGTAGGTATGCTTTTTTGTCATGAATTGCTTTGTGATGAGTGAATCAAGCTCACCAAGATGCCTTCATAATTCTGTTTACTGCCATGCTCTATTTTCTGCCAAGTCTGAAACCTGTTAGCGAAACTTGCTATGTTTACATGGTTGCCATCATATCTTCTGATCATTTTTGGCTCATGGTCAGTAAGGGACTTTTGTTCTATGCATTTAGTAGATTCATACCATGCCTTGTTTTGCTATGTTAAGGTCCTGTATCATGTGTTTTGCTTGCTCTGAATATTGCTACCTGATGCTGTTTCAGCCATGTCCGGTAATTTCACCAAGTCTGTGAACCTGATATCTTTTGCACTTTTGCCATGCTTGTTTGAACCTGTTGTGGTGTGATCTAGCCGTAGCTCAGTGTTCATCTTTTGTCAAGCATCTCCTGTAGATTACTGCCATATGCTTTGTTGCTATGTTGGAGTGCTGTAGCATAGTTACTTGCTGTATTCTAAGTGCTATCATGCTGTTAATCGAAGAATCGTGTCATTCTTGTTTTGCTTGCCATTTGCAAACCGTGCATCCGTTTCCGGTGATCTTTATATCGATTTCGACCGAAATCATCTCATCTTTTTAGTGGCATACTTGGTTTGCCAAGTTACTGCCTTGTTCATCATTTCTCTTCCGGAGCACGCATACGCATCGCATATCATATCTCGCATATCATGCATGTATTGCATCATGTTGTTTGTGCTTTTCCCGTGATTGATTGGGGTTCCATTGCTTGTATTCTTGCTGTGGATAGAGCCGGAAGACGAGTTCATGAACGAGGAACCTGTTGAGTACGCTTATGAGGATCAAGCTTTCAACAACTCTGAGAACCTTGCAGGCAAGATGACCATACCCTCGAAATCACTTCTATCTTTGCTTTGCTAGTTGTTCGTTCTATTACTATGCTGCGCTACCTACCACTTGCTATATCATGCCTCCCATATTGCCATGTCAAGCTTCTAACCATCCTTTCCTAGCAAACCATTGTTTGGCTAAGTTACCGCTTTTGCTCAGCCCTTCTTATAGCGTTGCTAGTTGCAGGTGAAGTTGAAGTTGGTTCCATGTTGGAACATGGATATTTTGGAATATCACAATATCTATTATTTAATTAATGCATCTATATATTTGGTAAAGGGTGGAAGGCTCGGCCTGATGCCTGGTGTTTTGTTCCACTCTTGCCGCCCTAGTTTCCGTCATACCGGTATTATGTTCCTTGAGTTTGCGTCCCTTACACGGTTGGGTGATTTATGGGACCCCCTTGACAGTTCGCCTTGAATAAAACTCCTCTAGCAAGGCCCAACCTTGGTTTTACCATTTGCCACCTAAGCCTTTTTCCCTTAGGTTTTCGCGAGCCCGAGGGTCATCTTTATTTAAACCCCCGGGACAGTGTTCCTTTGAGTGCTGGTCCAAACTAGAGCCCTTTGCAGCGCCACCTCGGGGAAACTTGAGGCCTGGTTTTAGTTGTACGGACTGCTCATCCGGTGTGCCCTGAGAACGAGATATGTGCAGCTCCTATCGGGATTTGTCGGCACATTCGGGCGGCTTTGCTGGTCTTGTTTTACCATTGTCGAAATGTCTTGTAAACCGGGATTCCGAGACTGATCGGGTCTTCCCGGGAGAAGGTTTATCCTTCGTTGACCGTGAGAGCTTATAATGGGCTAAGTTGGGACACCCCTGCAGGGTATTATATTTCGAAAGCCGTGCCCGCGGTTATGAGGCAGATGGGAATTTGTTAATGTCCGGTTGTAGAGAACTTGTCACTTGACTTAATTAAAATACATCAACCGTGTGTGTAGCCGTGATGGTCTCTTCTCGGCGGAGTCCGGGAAGTGAACACGGTTTGAGTTATGCATGAACGTAAGTAGTTTCAGGATCACTTCTTGATCATTTCTAGCTTCGCGACCGTTGCGTTGCTTCTCTTCTCGCTCTCATTTGCGTATGTTAGCCACCATATATGCTTAGTGCTTGCTGCAGCTCCACCTCATTACACCATCCTTTCCTATAAGCTTAAATAGTCTTGATCTCGCGGGTGTGAGATTGCTGAGTCCTCGTGACTCACAGATTCTACCAAAACAGTTGCAGGTGCCGACGATGCTAGTGCAAATGACGCAACCGAGCTCAAGTGGGAGTTCGATGAGGAACGTGGTCGTTACTATGTTTCTTTTCCTGATGATCAGTAGTGGAGCCCAGTTGGGACGATCGGGGATCTAGCATTTGGGGCTATCTTATGTTCTTTTGGATTTGACCGTAGTCGGTCTATGTGTGGATTTTGGATGATGTATGAATTTTTTATGTACTGTGTGAAGTGGCGATTGTAAGCCAACTCTCGTTATCCCTTTCTTGTTCATTACATGGGATAGTGTGAAGATAACCCTTCTTGCGACAATACCACAATGCGGTTATGCCTCTAAGTCGTGCCTCGACACGTGGGAGATATAGCCGCATCGTGGGCGTTAAAATATGGCCCGGTGAAGGGGTTGAAGATGGAGGAGGCGTTGGACGACATGGCGACTAGGGTTGGGGAGGGCGGCGGTGCGACGGTGGAAGGGCGGCGCGGCAGGGGGAGTGGCGTGATACGTCTCCAACGTATCTATTATTTTTTATTGCTCCATGCAATTATATATTCTGTTTTGGATGTTTAATGGGCTTTATTATACACTTTTATATTATTTTTGGGACTAACCTATTAACCCAAGGCCCAGTGCAAATTGCTATTTTTTGCCTATTTCAATGTTTCGTAGAAAAAGAATATCAAACGGAGTCCAAACGGAATGAAACCTTCGGGAGCGTGATTTTTGGAACAAACGTGATCCAGAGGACTTGGAGTGGACGTCAAGCAATCAACGAGGAAGCCACGAGGCAGGAGGGCGCGCCTAACCCCCTGGGCGCGCCTTCCACCCTCGTGGGCCCCTCGTTGCTCCACCGACCTACTTCTTCCTCCTATATATACCTACGTACCCCGAAACCATCGAGGAGCACCCCGAAAACCTAATTCCACCGCCGCAACCTTCTGTACCCGTGAGATCCCATCTTGGGGCCTTTTCCGGCGCTTCGCCGGAGGGGGAATCGATCACGGAGGGCTTCTACATCAACACCATAGCCTCTCCGATGATGTGTGAGTAGTTTACCACAGACCTTCGGGTCCATAGTTATTAGCTAGATGGCTTCTTCTCTCTATTTGGATCTCAATACAAAGTTCTCCTCGATCTTCTTGGAGATCTATTTGATGTAACCCCAATTTGCACTGGGCCTTGGGTTAATAGGTTAGTCCCAAAAATAATATAAAAGTGTATAGTAAAGCCCATTAAACATTCAAAACGGATAACATAATAGCATGGAACAATAAAAAATTATAGATATGTTGGAGACGTATCATATTGCTTGAGCCTCGTTGGCATATATATAGGAGTACAATCATCTACTTGGAGTACAAGACAAGCCAGAACAAATCCTAGTCTATCTCGTCTTTCCTAATAAACATTATACTCAACATCCCCCCACAGTCACAACGATAGCGACGCAGACGGTGAGACTGGAGAAGAATCCGAAGGCAAGCCGACGGACACCCCCCACAGTCGTAACGGTCGACGCATCGCGGAGTCGTGGCTGGAGTGGCAACCGACGAGGTTGCTCAAGCAAGGCGGTAGCCCTTTGTGCCGTTTGTCGATGTAGCCGAGAGCGTGCGTGGTGGAGCCGTGGTCGAGGTAGCCGTGCGAAGAATGCCGGGGTCGATGTCGAGTTGGGGTGGCCGGTGTCGAGGAAGTCACCGTGGAGCCGCGGGCGTGAGGGGGCACCGAGTTAGCATAGGCGCAGTGGTGTCTAAGTAGCGGTGCGCCGGGAAGAAAATGTTGTTGACGACGCGTCGCGGCGGGTTTGCCAAGCCCGGGGACACATCGTGGACGAAGGCACGCACCGGTGTTGCCAGCACCGGGCATGCCTAGACGGACGAAGACGAAGTTGACGAAGCACCGACTAGGCTTGCCAGGCCCGGAGACACGTCGTGGATGAAGGCACGCATCGGGCATGCGTAGACAAGGGACCTACACGAGCTGTACACCATGTCGGAGAAGTAGGAGGGGCCAGCAGAGAAGAACTCGACGACGATTGCGGGGTCCATCGCCGCGGGGGCAACGTCACCAACGGTGGTCGGAGTAGACGAAACGATCGGGGTAGATGACGGCGACGCTGGCGACGAGCTGGTGCTGGACGAAGACGAAGGGGGTGGACGGGCGGCGGCGGCTACGGAGGTAGCGGCGGCGGCAGCCAAAGAAGAGCGGCGGCGGCGGCTAGGGTTTGGAGTGCGGTGGCGGTGCTCGAAGTAGGCGAAGAACCCTGACAGCGTGACGAAGACCGGCGCGGACGGTGGCGTTCCCACGCCAAGGGAGACGGTGCGGCGCATACCATGGGAGGTTGACGCGCGGTGACGGCGGAGTGGACTGCGGGCCGCAGCGCTACGGCCCGAAGGGGCGACGCAGCGGCGGCAAGCGGGTCGGGGCGACGGCGGGAAGACCTCGGGGAGGCGGCGGGGACCGCGGGCCGCAACGCTGCGGCCCGAAGGGGCGACGCAGCGGCGGTTCGCGAGTCGGTGCAGCCGCGGAGACGACCTTGGGTCGGCGGCGGGGACCGCGTATCACGGCAGTACGGCCCGAAGGGGCGACGCAGCGGCGACGCACGAGTCGATGCAGCCGCGAGGAGAACCACGGGGCGGCGACGTTGCGGCCCGACGGGGCGACGGTGCGGCAGCCCGATGCTCGATCGGCGGAGAGGCGCGCGGTACTCGGGATGATCTTCACGGGACCTGCGGAGGCGCGCGTAACTGACAGGCCAGGTCGGTTGCGCGGCGTAGATGAGGCGGATCGCGGCAGCGAGCGGGTGATCAAGCCGAGCGCGCGCGAGGTCGGGGACGCCGCTCGGTGGAGGCGGGGTGGCGGCGGAGTCCGCGATGAGGCCGGCGACGACGGACGGCGTGGGACGTCGTGCGGACAAGCTTGTCAGCACCGGCACCCGGGCTGCCAAAGCAGCGCCAGCGCCCGGGCAGCAAGGCCCGAGCGACCAACGGAGCAGCGGCGCCCGAGTTGAGGCAGCCGACGAGCCTGACGTAGCCGTGGCGACGCAGTCGAGAACGAGGCCGGCGAGGTAGACCGCCTGGCCGCCGTGCAGACGCGGTGGAGGCGGGTGATGTGGATCGATGGGCGGGCCAGCGCGCGAGCGACGACTATGATTGGCCGTCGCATGGCGCGAGGCCGCCGGGTCGGGGCGATGCAGGTGTCCCGGTCGGAGCAGGGTGGTGACGGCCGGTGCAGGGCCACGGGCGGACCGACGCGCGGACGGCGGCTGGCCCTGACAGGCCGCCTCGGTGCGCGTGGCCGGCTGGTCGCGTCGGGGACCGAGTAGAGGCGCACTGGGGTCGACGACGGCGACGGGTGACGCAAACCGATCAAGAATAGATCGGAAAACCAAAATGAAAAACGTCGATCAAAACGAGCGGCGAGAGAGCAAAAAAAACCCGGAGCAAGGGCTCGGGAAAAAGACTCTCTAGGGCAGCCGGCCAACACGGTCGGCGGACGAACCCTAGGTACGGGCGGCGCGGCCCCCGGCGGCGGTCATAGAGGCCGACCGCCCCGGGGGCGGCGCGCGGGTGCGGAAGCGGCGGCGGCTAGAGTTTAGATCGTGATTAGGCTGATACCATGTTAGAAGGGAGAGAGGGATTGGTGGAATAGTTGTTGTATTGCTTAAGCCTCGTGGGTATATATATAGGAGTACAATTATCTACTTGAAGTACAAGACAAGTCAGAACAAATCCTAATTTATCTCGTCTTTTTTAATAAACATTATACTCAACCCATTACAAGAGAAGCTCTGTCAGAAAGGGTTTGGCTACCCGAAAAAAAAAAGGTTCGGCTAATTCCATTGCATGCTAAATTCTTCAGACACACTCCAACTGTGTTACAGTATTATACTACGTACTTTTCATCCGCAAGCTGCTCTGCTGAATTGGTAAATGGGCAAATGGCAATACATACACTAGCGATGATCAGATTCAGACAATAATGTGTTATTGCTGTCCTTGTCCACGTACTGAGCCGAGGTGAGGGTCCATGCACGACACTGACGCAGCCTACCCAGATTAGGCACACAGATTGCTTAGTTAAGACAGGCAGTCCAGCGACAGGGGGTCAAGAGATGAGGCTATCCGTCCTGCTTTAGCAGCAGCGTCTCACCCTGAAGCTACTATAGGATGCCTACAACATGAATTATAATTTGAAGAGAACAAGGGGCCGTACACACCTAATTTCAAAAACATATAGCAGGACATTTTATCCTTTACCACTGATGAAATGATCAGGTCAGTGGTCTTTCGAAGAGTCCTGGTAGCAAAACTCATGCTAAAGATAAATGAACACAATAGGATAAGTAGTGCGCTTGCTTCTGCGATGTTAACGGGTCTGGGAGGCAATTGAAATTGTGGAGTTTAGAAACTGTCTTTGCCCACGAATGCTATATCTTTCACTAACCCTATGATAAACATGTCAATCTCTATAATTGCATAAGTAACTGGAAAACAAACCAGCATGGCTACACCTTTAAGGCTGTCTCTCATCTGAAAGCTTAGTGATATCAACTAAATGTGTGTAGTTCACAACTTTATCCTATATGAACTCTTGAGCTGTTGATCTTTTAATGCTTCTATTCTTTTGCTTGGATTGGATGGTTCATTTTTGTAATGTCTCTTTTCAAAATAGTAACATACTCCCTCCGATCCAAAATAAGTGTCGCAGTTTTGAACTGGGGTTAGTTCAAAACTGCGACACTTATTATGGATTGGAGGTAGTACTATTTTTCTAGAATAATATTTGGACCTGCATTTGTGTGACTAAACGACTTTACCTGTCTTTTCACATGCAGGAACAACGAATGCTAGATGAAAGTGAGCATCCAAAACATCAAATGAGTGAATGCTAGATTTGAAGGACTGGCCATCCTTTGGCCATACTGAGCACCTGTAGTCTGTTGACTGTTTGAGCATGTTGAAATGATAGTATTGTCCAAAACTCCGAGTGGACCTCCTCCAGTGTACCGAGCTGACCTACAAAACCGACGTCTTGCCACAAGCTGAAATTCTTGCTGTGCTGTGGCTCTGACCGTGGCTAGATTGTTCAAGGTACTCCCAGTTTGACTAGCAGTGTGCAGGCTGCCATAGGGTAAGAACTATTATCAGTAGCGTCACACCGACGCCGGACGGCGATGGCTAGTATTCTGAATGTCTTGCTGGAAGTTTTGAAGTATTGATCCTTGCAAAATGCAATGGATAAAAACCATGGGTAAGTCCTTTCTCTTTTGTTCAAGTATTGATTCTTCTCCTCTGTGCCACTTTGAAGTATTGATTATTCTCCTTCTTGGTCATGTCATTTCCCAGCGTGTCAAAATGGGCACTCCTGATTTCTCTGCAGGAGGAAGGGAGCCGAGAAGCTGCGGATGACGCATGAAGGTGCAGAGGAAGAGGAAGAACTGCAACACCTGTGAATGTTGCCAACATTTCCCATTGTAATTGATTGAAGTTGACGCTATGAGTTCAGATTGTGTATTAGGCATTGTAATTCCCTTGTAATCCAGTGGATTTATGTCAATGAATATGTGAATTCAGATATTCAGTAAAGTAAACACCATTGTCGTCAAGTATGTATTTCCTCTGCGACGTGACATGTGGTTTGATTTGATACTGACACCATTTGCATGGAACAAAATTTGCAGCAGTTGCCAAATTTGGCAGGTACACATGAGTTGTGGCAATTTTACTGAATATGTTAACTCAGTGGATCCATGTCAATGAATATGCTAATTAAATGAAACTGGTCTGCATATACAGCAATTGTACTGAACAAAATTTGCAACAGTTGCAAAATTTCAGACAGCAAGTACACATGAGCTGTTGGTAAAAAGGATGCATGTATGCACCAGGATTCAGGAAACGTGCTTTTTGGCGCCTTCTTGATGCGACAAATAAATTCTGCACTGTTGAGGTGTAAATTTTTCTCAAGGGAATAGAGCACACATATCTGTTCCTCTCCTGAAATACAGTCACTTGGAATAGTTCACAAAAGAAATATTCTTGGTGGAATCGTGTGCCTGTTATTATTCATGGTAAGTTAATAGGAGGAACATATACATCAGATGAAAACATAGAAAGAGATCCAATGGCAGATGTTTGCATACATCAGACTGATCAGATCGAATGCTTTTACATGAAACAAAACCCTTTGCATTAATTGATAAATTGTGATCATAATGCACACTGATTAATGGCCAAATTAAGAATCTCAATGGCACTACTGGAAAACATGCCAGTGAAATACTTCTACACACTTGCAACTGTAGTAGATTACATAGTTGACAACTTGTAGCTTCCTTTGCTTCCTCTGCTTTTCTCAGCTAGGTGCCGACTCTGCTTCCTCTGCTTTGCTCAGCTAAGCAAGACTACCACCAGCAAGGCTGCATTGCTTATGATTTCTTCCTCTGCTTCCATCACTTGACCACACGTCCGTGGATTTACATCGCTTGAGCAAAGTCCCGTTGATGAGCCATCGCAATGAGTTGAGCTTGAGCACGACATGCTTCTTGTCTTGCTTGGAGCAGCTCCTCAGGGGACTTGATCACGTCGGAGGGATCGACCCAGGGGTCGTTGAACTGCACGGTGTCCGCCATCTGCTCCATCTTTCGCCGGACCTCCGCTCGGCTGCGCCCAATGTCGCGCCGACGGCTGGCCTCTTCTTCGGAGGCAGAGCGAGCCTTGTCGAGGAGAGCCATGGTGAGGCGAGCTTTCTCGATCAGTTCGCGCATGCTGATCTGCGGCTTCGATTGCCTCGCGCTCGCCAGAGATTCGGCGACCTGGTTCTTGATCCCGGAAGGGTGGGGGCACGTCGGACTCTTCGGATACTTGCCGCTGCTGGGACACGGAAGCTTGATGTTGGCGGCGACCGCGACATGGAGCTCGGCCCTGGAGCAGGCACCGCGTACGCGCTTCGCCGGCGGTTGCACGTCGTGCACGGATCCGGGACGCTTCGGCCTCTTGGCAGCCGCGGGGTTCGCCATCAAGGTAGGGTTTAGGCGCACGCCGGAGGAGCAGGAGTGCAGATCGGCGGCGGCGGCGGCGCTACGGGGCGGGAGCAGAGCAGGCGGAAGCACCGTGGTGCCGCCCATGGTCGCGGCCGCGGAGTCGCGAGAGCAACGATCCGGCGGCGGAAGGAAAGATGAGGATGCCGATGAGATTCAGATGGATCGGGAATTGGGGAGACGGGGCGAGCAAGAAAGAAGAGACGCGGGACGGCGGGAGACGGGGCAGCGGTAGAACTGGCGGCAATCAGGAGTATATCCGTCGATGGTTTGAATCCGAGTATAGCTCGAAAGCGCAGGACATTTACCGATAACAACACTTTACACTTGTACGTGCTGAAATATTTTTTGTTTTGAGAATAACCTCAGTACCCACATTACTCAACGTTATAATTACATTCGGAAAGAAACCTAGCACCACTGCCACCAAAAAAACCACCCCTCCTCTCTGCCGCCCCCGGAGCAAGCTGTAGGGCAAAGTCGCTGTGGCCGATGGCGGCGGCACGGACCTTGGGCACGACGGAGTCTCCCTCAGCAACGGCAGGCGGCGGTGTTTTGGGCGACTGCTCGGTTCGGCAGGTCAGGGCGGTGGCCTGCCTCCTCGTATGCGTGTCTTACTGCTGCTGCTCAAGTGCGGCGTTGGTGTGCTAGGTGGTGGTGGTGTGCAGCGAGGTTGGCGTCAAATCCAGCCTTGCCCGCTCGGGTGTGGCGTCAAGTGCTGGCCTGTCTCCCTCCTTCAGAGGTGCTCGATCCGTCTAGTCGGTGTTTGCCGATGCCTCTCGGTGGCTACCAGCGAATGGCTGCTCTAGGTTGGGGGTCGCACTGCGTGGCAAAGGTGGTGTGGTGGACCGGCGCGGCGTGACGGCTGTTGTCGGTTCTGTCAGATCTGGGGCCTGGAGCCGTGGGTTGTGGGTAGCGCGGGTTGGTGTCCTCCGCCGTGGCGGCGATGGCGCCGACTTGGTGGAGGCAACGGTGTGGTGGTGGTCCTTGTGCTCTTATCGCAACACGGCAACGTTCTGCTTGATCGGTCCTCCTCGATCTGGCTGTCTACGTGTTCTGAAACTACTGTCGTAGATCTTGCTCAAGGATATCTCGATCGAATAGAATCCAGTCGTGCGCGTCCATATCAGCCTACGTGGCTCCAGGAGGGCGCGGCGCAAAGCTTTGTTATTTCTTGACACCATGGCACATGTCGGCATTTCGATTTTCATGGCACAGACAACGGTGGAGAAAGTCTTGATGGCTGAGACTGAAGGATCAGTAAGGCGGAGGGGGCCTTGAAGGCGACAGGTTCAGCCAGGTGTTTGATAACTTTCATTAGTAACAGTGTCAAGTGGGGGCAACAACATTGGATGATTTCATTTTTGATGGTGCTCCTCAGGTGCCGAGTCGTGACTCTCAGGGTGAAACCTAAGGTCTGCTCTTTATTGGTTGTGTCTGTCAATTGCCTTGTTGAAGGTATTATTTTGAGAGCTCGGTTTTTCTTCAGAGTGAAAACCTATGATTTTGTATCGGACAACGACGGCGCTTGTGCACTGTTTTCTTCTTGAAAGCGTCGCCTTTGGAGACCTTTTATGTTTTTCTGGCATTGTCTTTGGTGGTGGTCTGGGTGTGCTTCTGAGAGAAGTTGATCACTCTAGCGAGGCCTTTGTTTTTTTTTCTCATTTATTTTTCTTTTTGTTTTGGGCTATGTGCATTCTGAATGTCTTTATGACGTCTTATTGATACAGGGGTTGCGTGTAATTGGTGTGTTCGTGATATTAATATGTTCTCCTTTCCAAAATAATAAAAATAATAATTACATTCGAAAGCCATCAGCCGGTGCAGACTTTGAGGAACAGTAGCAACAAACACTTGGTTTCCTTGTGATTTGGCCGCTGCCGCGAGGCCACGAGCTCGCTCGTTGCACTTCGGTTCAGAGCAGCCACTTGATGGGATTGGAAAGACTTTAATGCTTCACGAACATCATGAATCAGAGGAGAGCTAGCAGTAGCATTTGGGGCTCTCGGCTGCAAGTTCCGTGCTACAACGACACAGTCAGTCTTCACAATGATCCTTCCTATGAAAACCGCAGATAAGGCAGACAGGCCAGCCAGGATGGTTGTTGCTTCACCGTCTTCCACACTTCTGCAAGCCTCAATCTGCCTGCAAATGGTTTCTGAGATGCCAAGCCCTCCACAATAACAGTAAGATTTTCGCCCTCATTTCTCCCGGACAGGTATCAAGCAGAACCTGCAACCAATCAACCCCTGTACATCTGAACTTTGACTCACTTGGCAACATCCAAACTTCTCTCATTGACTGTCTCAAAGCTTTACCTTCTCTTTGGTGCAGACTACAACCGCATGGACTGCATCATCTCTGAGATGCCAAGCCCTCCACAATAACAGCAAGAAGCGCCCTTTAACAGAAAAAAAGAGAGTTAGTGCTCCTGTTTGTCTAAAAAAGTGTCAGTCCAGTTCATCTAAATTCAGTTTGATTGTTCATGTAAGAAGACATGCAAATAGCTCTTTATTATTACCTCCTTTAGACAAGGCTTCAACATGACACATGTTTTTGGAGCCATCTTGATGCGACATAGAAAATTATGCACGGTTAACATGTAAAATTTTCTCTATGGAGCATATATATTTGTTCTTCTCCTGAAAATATTTGTTCGTGTGCCTCCTAGGGCATCTGCAAAGAAGACCCTCAAATTGCCCATAGACGTCTGAACCGAGCTGTCGTAAACATTTTGCCATCTAACGTCGTCTCGCATCGGTTGGCGAACCAGGCTGCGCGCCCGTTCCCGCAAACCAGAAGCAAACCATGAGGGCTTAGCGCAAGTCCGGACCTCCACCACATACGACTCCAACACCCGTCCCACCCAAAACCACACCCAGAGCAGACTAAGGCATAGCCTAGTGGTGGGAAGGGGCTGATGCCTTCCCACCCACCCAGGTTGAAGGCATGGTACTTGCAATTTGGGTTTGTTGCATCAATTATACTGTACGGGGTTCCCTTACAGTCTTTCTGTCAAAAAAAAAACCACACCCAGACCCGTGCCTCCATCTCTTTCCCCTTTCTCTGCGTCTGGTTCCTCTTGGAGACGTCGCCGCTCTACCACTCCGGCCGCCCGCAAGCCCTTGCCGGACCTCCACGACCTCTTCCGCTCCACCCAGTCGCCACACTGCCTTGCCTACATTGTTGTTCCACACCTCTCGTCCGTCCACCGCACAGGTACCATCCGCCCCTGCGGACGCAGTCCGTGGGGGTCACCATGCTAGACAAGTGTTTGGTGAAGTGCTTGCGCTAATTTTGTTACATTTATTGTCCCTACTTTGAATCAATGGATTCGTACATGGAGTACATCAGCAAGCACTACGTTCAGTCGTCTGACGACTCGTCCGGCGAGGAGGATTATATGGATGAAACGGGTGCAGGCGGTCTCTGTAGACGCGAAGCATGCGGAAGAGCATGTTCTGAATTTTAAGGGATCGATCAAGGGCCATGGAGTGCTGAAGATGGACGACTACTTTGCCCCTGATGCCCTATTCGCGGATAATTTCGCCAGCACTTTCAGATGTGGTAAAATGTATTTGATCACCTCTACAATGGCATCTGGGCTTGCAATGACTACTTCATCTTGAAGAAGGACATCCTAGGAAGAACTGGATTCTCTAGTTACCAAAAGTGCATGGCTTCACTGCGAATGCTTGCCTATGGCACAACCGTAGGTGGGACTAGTACCTTCGGATGTCTGAGAGCATATGTGGAGATGCCATCGCGAGGTTTTCTACTATGGTGGTCAGGGTGTTTGGCCCCCAATACCTGAGAGAACTAACTGTCGTAGACACCGAAAAACTCAAGAAATTGTCCGAAGCGAGAGGGTGGCCATTATGCCGCCCAAAAGCTCTACAAGGGCGATATCAGGGCCAAGTTAAGAAGCCCACCATCATTCTTAAAACAGTTGCATCACTTGATCTCCGGATTTGACATGCTTTCTTTGTCATGTCCGGGCCTCACACTGACATCAATGTGCTCCAGTGGTCTCCATTGTTTGCTAGGTTTATTCAAGGACAAACTCATTTGTACAACTATACTGTCAATAATCACGACTACAACATGGACTAATATCTAGTTGACGGTATCTATCCTCCGTGAGCAACCTTCATTAAGACCATCTCTGAGCCAGTTGGTCGGAAAAGAGCTCACTATGCCCAAAGACAAGAAGAAGGTAGAAAGGATGTGGAGATGGCATTTAGAGTGCTCCAAGCCCGTTTTACAGTTGTTCGTGGACCTGCTAAATAATTGGATCTGAAGACCTTGTGAGAGATGATGACATGTTTTCTGATCATAAACAACATGATCGTGAGCATGATAGTGAAGATGTTGTTAGAGGTCTGGAATTTGAGAACATTTTTTTTAGAAAAGGAGGATGACCCTCAGCCTCTGCATTTGGGAGATGCATGCAACCATTTTGTTGATTATTCTCGAGGACCTTACAAAGTAGAACAGCAATATGCATGAATCCGCCATCTTGGCAACATCTGCCGCTACTCCTATCCATATGATGAAGGGGTGCAAGTCGGGCCACATACCCAGACCTCTCACCTAAGCCTAACATCTAAAGCCGGAGGCCTAGACCGAGCCATCTACCGGGTCCGGGGCACAAACCGATCCGACGCACTCACATGGGTCATCGCCGCCATCTTACACTGGTCCATCTTCAGAGCAGATTGAGGTGTCAACCTTGCCAGGTCCTCCGCCATCGACGCCACAACGACGGCAAACGACGAGCTCCACCTACGCGAGCCTTGGCAGGTCCTCCGCCATGGACACCACCACCACGCCAAACGACGACCTCCACCTACGCGAGTCCATCTCCAAGCAACGGACGTAGATCCATGCTAGGATAGGTCCGCACCACCGTCGTCGCCCACCACCCACAAGCGCCACCCAACCCCAAGGTTCCCAAAGAGGCACCTTCAAGAAGGGAACTGTGCCGTGAGCGCCGCCGCCCAACAAAGTTAGGGATTTCGCCTGGGAAACCTAGGGGAAGGGGAAGTGAGGAGATCAGTCCATACCGACGCCTCCAAGGAGGGGAACGGCGCCCTAGGCGTCGCCGTCGGCGCGGCCGGCCAGGGATTTTGCCCGAATTAGATCCCCGCCATCAGCAGCACCTCCTGTGCAGAACCGGCGACCAAGGAAAGCGCGGCCCAACCAGGCTGGCCCGCACGCCGAACAGGGGAGGAGGGAAGGCGCCAGATCACGTGCACCGAACGCCGCAGAAGCCGCCGCCAGCCGCCAACGACCACCGGGATCCCGCTGCCCGCGCGGGCAGGACGCCTGATCCACCGCCCGCACGACTGCTCGCCGGAGCCTGCCGTGCCCCGCCAAAGAAGCCGCCGCTCCAGATCCAGGACTCCCCACGCAGAGGCAGGGCAGCCGAGACCCCGCCGCCACCATCCTTGGCGCCCCGGACTTGCCCGGCGGCTGCCTCAGGCGGCAGCGAGAAGGTGGGGCGAGGTGGGGAGGGGGCCGCGGCGACACGGATAGGGTTCCCCCGCCGCCGTCGGGGGAGGCGACGCAGGGGTCGCGAGAGGGGTTAGGGGTTGTGAATAGCTATATCCGAATTTGAGAACATGAGTGATCCTATCCAACTATCAAATCAACCCGGCCTCGTTTAATGAGTTTATCCAAATGCATCAACAAATTCGCCATCGGCCAACTCATAAGGAACTTAAGGAAGATTTGATTGAGCATCCGTGGGTTGTTAAAGGGTTAACTAGAACATATATGTGTTCTCAAAAAAAAGGAATTAGAACATATGTGTGGGTTGAATTCATGTTTGGATTATTCTACATTTGAACTGCCGTCGCATTTAAATATTTTCACCCATCATAGATTCATATGCTATTATTTTGAGTGTTGCGGATTTAAGAAAAAAAAGGCAGACATTTATGAGACATGGTCAGATCACCGACATCACTGTTGATGAGTCTGGACAAGTCTGCGAACATATAATGTGTCCGTTTGTGAGGGGGGGGGGGGGCATTATCGAGTTTGTAGGTGTGAGTGGTGGCTTCGGATGGCTTGATGTATATGTTCTTGTCAGTCCTTTATTGAATAATTAATAAAGATGGTTGCATGCATCGATGCAGAGGCCGGGAGTTTAACCTTCTTTTCCAAAAAAATGCCATCGACGCAACCGCGACAAGGGAGCAATTCGCCACCGAAGCCCACGCTCCATCAACTCCCAAGGGCCAACCCTGTTGTCCTACCTTCCATCGCTGCCTCTGAAGAGGGCACCCCTGCCCTCTGGTCCTGGATCGAAGGACGCCGACCCGTCAGGAGGCAGGACAACTCAACCCGAGCACGGATGAACTAGCCAACATGTTGCCAGGGAGAGGACGAGCCTGGGCCACCTCATCTCTCACGGGAACCCATACATCACGCACGGGGCGCGGCCAAGACTAAGAAGTCCACCGCCATTGCCGAGCAGGGACACGACAGAATAACAGGCAAACCACCACCGCACCGAGCCCCTGACCATCCTGGACTCCCAAGGCAGCATCTTCAAGAAGAAAACGGCGCCGATGCGCTATCGGCGCCCAATAAAGAGATTTTTGGCTTTTGCCCGGGACCATGGGGTGGAGGGCGGACTGAAGGAAAGTACTAACAGTTAACAATTCAGTATACAGGTAATGTAAAAGATGTATAAACTTTATAAGAAATACCCGCACATATTGTATTAATGTTTTTTTTAGAAAAGGAGGATGACCCCCGGCCTCTGCATCTGGGCGATGCACATATTGTATTAATGGTACCTGTATGTAACTTATTGCTCCTTCAGCCTAGGTGCTCCTTGTCAGCAGGCGAACAAGGAGTCGAATACTTGTAAGTGATGCCCTTGCTAGGGTACTGCCGACCAGGGTTTGGGCTATCAAAAGGACTGACCATCCTTTGCCATACTGAGTGCCTGCAGTCTGTTGATTGCTTGAGCATGGTGAAATGATATTATGGTCCAAAACTCCAAGTGAAGCTCCTCCAGTCTCCCGAGCTGGCCTACAAAACCGGCGATCTTGCCGCAAGCTGAAATTCTCCTATAAAGTTGCTCTGCCAGGCTCTGACCATGACTGGATTATTCATCACCTCCCACGTTGTACATGGAAGGTACTCTGTAGCCTCTAAAGAAGGTACTCCCAGTTTGACGTGCAGTGTGCAGGCTGTCATAGGGTAAGAACTATTATCCGTAGCGTCACATGATCGACCCTGATGGCTAGTATTCTGATTGTCTTGCTTGAAGTTTTGAAGTATTGATCATGGCAAAATGCAATGGATAAAAACCATGGGTATGCCCTTTCTCTTTTGTTCAAGTATTGATTATTCTCTTCCTTGCTACTTTGAAGTATTGATTATTCTCCTCCTTGGTCATGTCATTTCCCAGCATGTCAAAATGGGCACTCCTGATTTCTCTGCAGGAGGAAGGGAGCCGAGAAGCTGCGGATGACCCTTGAAGGTGCAGAGGAAGAGGACGAACTGCAACACGTGGGAATGTTGCCAACATTTCCCATTGTAACTGATTGAAGTTTTTTTTGAAAAGATAATTGATTGAAGTTGTCACTATGAATTCAGATTATGTATCAGGCATTGTAAATTCCCTTGTAATCCAGTAGATTTATGTCAATGAATATGTGAATTCAGATATTCAGTGAAGTAAACACCATTGTCGTCAAGTATGCATTTTCTCTGCGACGTGACATGTGGTTTGATTTGATACTAGCACCATTTGTGTGGAACGAAATTGAGCTCTTTTACAGTACCCTTAAATTGACACAGATCGTCGATTTTCTTTAATCCAACGGATGTTGCTTATTGGTACTCCAGCGCGAGTGTTAGGGAGTACTAGTACCAAGTGTTAAGGAGTGCCTCCAGTTCAAGGGTAAAATCGTAACCCCTGCAAAAAAAGCGTAAAATCATAACAGCAGATACGTAAAATAGAAAACGTAACAGAAGATGACAAATAACGTGCGCCAAATATTCGGATCGAACAGTTACCTTAAAGGATCTGATTTCTTTTTGGAATACACCATTTTTTTTGCGAATAGGAATAACAGATTTGACTGGATATTGTTTCTACGTGCTCGAATGGCTGCTCGTATGGATTCAATGCACAAGATCTACATGCATCTGCCCGCGTTGTGTTCTTTTTTGCAAGTTCGTTGTCTTCAATCTAGGAAGGTCTTATTAACACTCAAGTAACTATACCGGATTTTGTTCAAATTAAGGACCAATCTCAGTGATCGAAGATATGCACACATGGAGAAAGGGATCGAGACGGATAGAGGTGGAATTGCCTGATACATCAGCAGTGCTACGAGCGAAATGGAGAAACCATCGGCGGTGTGGCGGCCGAGCATCAGGAAGATAATTAGCCCCGCGGAGAGGATGATTGGTGCGCTGAAGAGAGGGCGGGTCAGCAGTTGAGACGGATACGGGGAAGATCCCTTGACGGCGTTCCAAGGGGAGAGCCACGTGATTGCAACGCCGGCAGCGTTAATAGATTGGATCAAAGGATTTTTTTTCATCGTCAACGAAATAGACTGGAAGATTTATTAATAGAAAGATTTTTTTTGGAAAAAAAGATTTTCTTTTGGGAAAATTTTTAGAGCAACACAAAAGGTCAATAATACCCCTTAGAATCGATGGTTGGATTTAATTGATACTCCCTGTTCTATTTTAGAGTACCAGGGTACCGTAAAAGAGCTCACGAAATTTGCAGCAGTTGCCAAATTTGGCAATTACACATGAGTTGCGGCAATTGCACTGAATATGTTAACTCAGTGGATCCATGTCAATGAATATGTTAATTAAATGAAACTGGTCTGCATATACAGCAATTGTACTGAACAAAATTTGCAGCCGTTGCAAAATTCAGACAGCAAGTACACATGCGCTGTTGGTAAAAACTACTCCGTAAAAAGGATGCATGCATGCATCAGATTCAGGAAACGTGTTTTTTGGCGCCTTCTTGATGCGACAAATAAATTCTGCATTGTTGAGGTGTAAACTTTTCTAGACGGAGCACACATATCTGTTCTTCTCCGGGAAAATAGCAGTAATCTGGAATAGTAGTTCAAGCACAGAAGTGATCTTCTTGGTGGGATCATCACATCCAATGCTTTTACATAAAACATACCACAACAGATTGAAAGCATAGAAAGAGATCTGGTGCTATACTTGCATATATCAGATCCAATGCTTTTACATAGAACAATCCCTTCCATTAATTGATCAATTGTGATCATATGCGCACTAATCAATGGCCAAATTAAGAATCTCACTCACACTACTGAAAAACATGCCAGTGAAATACTCCTGCACACTTGCAACCAAGACTCAGCTAAGCAAGACTACCACCAACAAGGCTGCATTGCTTATTGCTTATGATTGCTTCCTCTGCTTCGATCGCTTGGCCACACGTCCGTGGATTTACATCGCTTGAGCAAAGTCCCGTTGATGAGCCATCGCAATGAGTTGAGCTTGAGCACGCCATGCTTCTTGTCTTGCTTGGAGCAGCTCCTCAGGGGACTTGATCACGTCGGAGGGATTGATCCAGGGGTCGTTGAACTGCACGGTGTCCGCCATCTGCTCCATCTTTCGCCGGGCCTCCGGCGCTCGATGTCGCGCCGACGGCTGGCCTCTTCTTCGGAGGCAGAGCGAGCCTTGTCGAGGAGAGCCATGGTGAGGCGAGCTTTCTCGATCAGTTGGCGCATGCTGATCTGCGGCTTCGATTGCGTGGCGCTCGCCGGAGATTCGGCGACCTGGTTCTTGAACCCGGAAGGGTGGGGGCACGTCGGACTCTTCGGATCCTTGCCGCTGCTGGGACACGGAAGCTTGATGTTCTTGATGATGGCGTGGACCGCGGCATGCAGCTCGCCCCCCGAGCAGGCACCGCGTACGCGCTTCGGCGCCGGGGGTTGAACGTCGCGCACGGATCCAGGACGCTTTGGCCTCTTGGCAGCCGCGAGGTTCGCCATCAAGGCGGGGTTCACGCGCACGCGGGAGGAGCAGGAGTGCAGATCGGCGGCGGCGGCGGCGCTACGGCGCGGGAGCAGAGCAGGCGGAAGCACCGTGGTGCCGCCCATGGTCGCGGCCGCGGAGTCACGAGAGCAACGATCCGGCGGCGGAAGGGAGGATGAGGATGCCGATCAGATTCAGATGGATCGGGAGTTGGGGAGACGGGCGAGCAAGAAAGAAGAGGCGCGGGAGACGGGGCAATCAGGAGTATATCTGTCGATGGTTTGAATCCGAGTATAGCTCGAAAGCGCGGGGATTTGAACATTTACTGTGATGACGCTATCTTTCTAACTTGTTTCAGGAAGAAATTCTACAACGACAACAACACTTGTACGTGCTGAAAACATGTTTTTTGAGAATAACCTGAGTAAAGGGCGGTTATTAAAATAAGTTAGGAAGGAAACGATTTATACCATAAACCACCATATGTTGCCAAAAGAATAGGGTCTAAATAAATAGGCTGGCCGATCGAACGGCCACGTCCAGCCGTGAGCATCCCCGTGGTAGAAGAAGTAGGCGGCCATGGCAGCGGCGCCAATCTCGATGGCCGTCCCTGGGTCAAGTAAGAGCGCGCCACCACCGGAAGAGGCCGGCAGCCCATGGCCGCACCTCCTGCCACAGTTTCTGTGGCTGGTGCTCCTGCGCATGCCGTCGCACGCCGACCGCGTCCGCCTCCGCGCCGTGTGCCGGCCGTGGCGCTCCGCGGCGCGTGACCTGCCCCCGCTACTGCCATGGCTCGCCCTCCGTGACGGCACCTTCCTCAGCCTCCCCGACGGCGTGGTCCACCGCCTGCCCGCCATCCCAGCCAACGTCGCGAGCCGCGTCTCCACCGGCGGCATGCTCTTCCTCGTGCACGACGACGGCAGCTGCTCTCTCATGAACCCTCTCACCGGGGAGACGACCCCGCAACACGTTGACCACGACATCCTCTGGTTTCAGAGGACAAGATCGACTCCCCTCTACCTCGTCCCATACAACATCCACAAGATTGTGGTTTCGGACAACATCTTCGTCGTTTCAAGCAGGAACTACTGCCGATTGCACATATATGCCCGCGGGCTGCGGCCGCAAGCAGGCTCCATTAAGCTGGATCCGTTGATTCCCAATGACATGGCACTCTTCAAAGGCAAGCTCTACATGCTCACTGGTCGGACTCGGCCGGATGCGCAAGGCATCCCTCGTCATCGGGAGCTCCATGTCCTGGACTTGCGGTCGGGCCTGCAGCACGACCAACACCAACCATCCGTCCAATGCTGTATACCAGGCACAACAACAGATTGCTCCTCGACCGGCGTCTACAAGCGCTATTACTACTTGGTCGTGTCCGGTGACCGGCTGCTCATGGTTGAACGGGAGATCGAAGAGGACCGCGTCTCTCGTAAACGAATCCGGACTCGGTGGCTCAAAGTCTTCGAAGCAATGGACCTGGACTTGGAGTGTGGCCATGGACGTTGGAGGAAGGTTGATAGGTTGAAGGGCCATGCTCTTTTTGTCAGCCTAGAATGCTCTTTCTCGCTCCCGGCTTCTGTTGATGGCTGTGCGGTTGGAGTTGGAGCTCAAGAAAACTGTGTCTACTTTGTAAGAGAGTTTAAACTCAACACTCATCCGACATGTGAGCTAAAGGCCGAGGACGATCATCTCTGTTGCGGCGTGTACAATATCAGAGACCAGACCGTGGCGCCATTACCCACAGAGATGCTGGCCAAGACAGCGGTAGCACATGCCGGTCCATGGTCCTTTGACCTGGTTCCCTTTGCCCACAAACTAACCTTACGGTATTAGTTTTATTATAGTGTATATGCAATTTAGTCAGTGATTAGGATTTGGGAGCATGTATATGTCGGATGCCTGTAATGCTCAAGAGTAAGGATAAACTCTTTTCTTTTGCTGGAATAAACATTAACTTTAGGGAGGATCAATTAATTGTGGGCTCGTATGATTTCCTAAATGAAATAGTAGTATGCTATCAAAGACCAGATTTTCTTTTCAAAGAAACTGATAAGTATGCATGAGCTAGCTTCACATAAACTGAGAGTCATTTATTGAAAGGTTAAGAGTGTCAAAGTGCAAGAGTGTAAGTTTTCTTTACTTGTGGGAAACAAAGAGAGTATAAGGTGACCTACTGGGATTGGACAATCAGATGTTCACTGCCTGCCTACTATCATGCAGCGCATCCACCCTTCTGGGATGATAATATACTTCTGTTTATTCATTTGCGGAGGCAGAGTTTACTCTGTCGCTAAAGTTTTGCTACTAAGAAGGCCGAGGGCAAAGCCGGTGACCCAGTCGAGATCTGAATTTCTATGACCTAAGTTCAGTGCATGTTTCTCTTTAAATGTTTGGCCTGCCAATTTGTATTGTCTTGCAGACATCAGAGGATTGTATGCAGGCCATTTGTGCCAATGGATTACTGCATTTATATGTTAGTTTTTAATCCTCTTGAATGAAATGACTATACAGGTGAGAGAGTCAATGATACGGCGATGCCAACGGCTCCTGTATGTAGGGAAAGGAGAGCGATGCCAACGGCTCCTGTACGGACAGGCGCTGAGGGCGTCCAAGGCGACGATGGTGGTGATTCCGCGTCTGCCCCCGCCTCCGGCGACCACGACGCGAGCGCCCAGGTCTCGGGGGGCGAGTGGACAGCGGTTCGTTCGACGGTGAGTAGGCAGCAGGGCTCCTCAACCCCGGGCATGCGAGGTTGGTCGGGGAGCCGGTTCTGGGCCTTGGCTGAGGAGGATTTCGACGACGACGAGGAGGTGAGTGCGTGCGGCGAGGCGGGGCCAGCGGCGGGCGGCCGTGCGGTGTGCTCCGTCGGCGACTTCGTGGCGCGCGCGGAGGAGCTTGGGGGCTCCTTCAAGGCCGGGCGCCGGCGTGCTTTGGCGCCTGGGGGCCGCGGCCCCAGGCGGGCTGCTGCGCCTGCCGGCAAGGCGGCCCGTGCGGCGCCGGCGAGGGAGGGCCGAGGGCGGCCGGAGTCCCAGGATGCTGGCCTTCTTCTGCTCCCTGGTCTGGGGCAGCTCTGGCCGGCGCTGGTCGCCCCCGCGGCGGCAGCGGCGGCGCAGGCGGAACCGTGCGCTCCGCGGCCTAGGGCTGGGGACAAATCGCCTGCGGTGCTTATGGGCGAGGCCGCTCGGGTGGGCTGCGATCCACCACTGGGTCCCACGCGTGCAGCGCCCCAGTTGCGCGTGAGGGCAGCGGATCAGGTGGTCGTCCCACTCTCCAAGGACCAGCCCGGTCCGCTGGAGGTGACCTAGCCCACTCCAGGCCCGCCCCCCCAGCCATACAAGTGGTTGTGGCTGCCCCGTGGAACCCTAGACGTCTCTTTAGGGTTTCCTGCCTCCAAATCGGAGGTGCGGCGCTTCGGTCACTCCGCCCGTTTCCTTACTCCCACTTCTCCTCCTCCCCCGTTGGTGCGCTCCTTCGCTGCGGTGGTGGCGATGGGATCCAAGCAAGATCGAAGGGCGGAGAAGCCGGCAATGGAGCCGCCGTGTGACCGCGACCGCGCGCGGCGCCAGGGCACCTCATCGCAGGGGGCGGAGCGCGCTGAAGACGAGGGCGGGTGGGGGCCGCCGCCTGCATGGTGGCTCAAGGAGGAGGAAAGAAAGAAGAAGAAGAAAGAGGAGTACAAGAAGCGCGGCCTCGAGCTCAAGCGCAAGGGGCTGCAGGCGTCCCAGGGCGGCGACTGCGCCGGCGACCCCTTCGCTAAGAAGCAAAAGTCCAAGCCTGCGGGGGCAGCGGCCTCTAAGCCGCCCCTCCCGCCCAGATCTGAGGTGCCGTCCTCGTCCAAGGGCACGGAGGCGGAGCCGATCCCCATCGAAGAAGTGGAAGGCCCGGAATGTTTCAAGTGCGGCCGCACGGGTCACTTCCAAAACCTGTACACCTTCAAGCCTCTCTGTGTCGTCTGCACCAAGGAAGGCCACACCTCGGCCCAGTGCCCGACCCGCGGCAAG
The DNA here is from genome assembly GCF_002575655.3 of Aegilops tauschii subsp. strangulata. NCBI lineage: Eukaryota > Viridiplantae > Streptophyta > Magnoliopsida > Poales > Poaceae > Aegilops > Aegilops tauschii. Next base: position 147,789,142 of record NC_053040.3, on the reverse strand, counting down.
CCCTTGCTCTTTCAAACCATGGGGCACGCCATCGCCGGCGAGGGTTTCTTCTGCCTCCAGTATCCCGAAGACGCGAGAGAGGAACCTCAGATCCGGTTGGGGGCCAACTCGGCTGTGCTTTCAGCGGCGCCGGGTGTGCTCTCGAAGGAGATTCTTGAAGTGGAGCTGCCGCACCTGTTTGAGGGCTCCTGGGATTGCCAGATCTCCCCCCTCGACGGCGGCTCGTTCTGGGTGGTGTTCCCAGATCCAGCCATGCTTCGGATGGCCACGCGGAGTGGCAAGCTCTTCCTCTCACTCAACAACCTTATGGCTGACATCCGGGATGCAGTTCTCGATGCGCCCAAGGGGATGGAGATGCCTGAGGTCAGGGTCAAGCTGGGCGGGGTGCCACCCAAGCAGAGGCGTTCAGACAGGCTCATGGCGGCCACCACGATGCTTGGCAGGCCCCTTTTGGTCGATGAGGAGTCGCTGGTCTGCCCGGGGCCGGTCCGTATGCGTTTCGCCTGCCGCAACCCATGCAAGCTCAGGGGCACGGTGCAGATCTGGTTTAATGGTGAAGGTTTCAATATCTCCGTCGACCTAGAGCTGGCCGCGGATCAGCTAGCGGCACCTGCCCTTCCCTCCCCGCCCCTCCCCCTCCCAACCACGGCAAAGGCCATGACCAAGACGGGTCAGGGCGGGATGGTGACAAGGATCACGATGCAAGTATGGAGGACGACTCCATCGACACGGCGGCGTGGGAGAAGCTGGGCATCACCGACAAAGGCGGGGCGACAAACCTTTCTCTGCTGTCGATGCCGGAACCGATGCACGAGGGGCGGTCAACTGGGATGGAGCTCTCGATCCCGAACCAGTACGGCTCCAACCTGGGGTCGGTGACCTCGCCCTCGGTGCGGATGGTGGACGGGGCCGCCTCGGTCTAGATGGAGGCGGCGACGTCCGACGGCGCGCGTACTCCTATCGATGTGTCCGTTGACACGTCGCGACTCCCTCCCCCCGCCCGCTCTCTGACCCAGGGTGGACGCAGCAGCAACAAGATCAGCGCGGTGAAGCAGCTCAAGATGGTGGCGGTGCGCAAGGTCAGCGCGGAGGCGGGTCGCGCGGCTGAGCATCTGGGGGCCCCCGCGACCCCTTGCCAGACAGTGATGGCCCTGGCGGTGCCCGTCCCCGTCCTGATCGTGCAGGAGGCATCCAAGACGGCGTCTTTCCCGAAGGCCAAGCGTTCCAAGGCCGTGGTGGAGGGGCAGGTGGCCCCGGTGCGGGTCAGCTCACGCTCCAAGGGTGCCAAAGGGAATCTCCCGTCGCTCCAACGCGCTCAGCTCCTGCAAGCTCAGAAGAACTTGGAAACCTCAGGTAACCCACCACCTCGCTTTACGATTCTGGACTCTTTTTCAGACTCTCTTTCCGCGAGCTTGTGATCGTGCAAGTCTACGGACCAGCGGATCACTCTCGCTCGGCAGAGTTCTTCGGAGAACTTGAAGCCAGGGTGCTTGCGGTATCCGCAGCCCAGATCCCACAGATGGTGGGAGGTGACTTCAACCTCATTCGCTCGGGCGCAGATAAGAACAATGACAATATCAACTGGCCAAGGGTGGCCATGTTCAACAATGCAATTGCGTCAATGGCACTTAGGGAAGTGACCAGAACCGGGGCTAGGTATACCTGGACTAATAAACAGCTCGCCCCGGTGCGATCCGTATTGGATCGCGTATTCATGTCTCCGGACTGGGAAGTGGTGTTCCCGTTATGCTCGCTCCTTGCCGAAACGAGGATCGGGTCGGACCATGTCCCATTGATCCTATCTTCAGGGGAAGACAGGATTAGTCGAAGCCCGCGTTTCTTCTTTGAAACTGCTTGGTTCGAGGTACCGGATTTCAAAACCATCTTTAGGGAGAGATGGCTGAGATGGGTACAACTCACAGGCCAGCAGCGTGGCCCAATGGAGTTCTGGATCGCGGCTGGAGGGCGTCTCCGTGCGAGCCTCAAAGGGTGGGGTGCGAACCAGGGGCGCGACGACAAGGTACTCAGGGCGAGCCTAGTCAACAAAATCGCGTTGCTCGATGCTCAGGCTGATGTGACACCATTCTCTGAATAAGAATGGGATCATAGGTATGCCCTGGAAGGGCAAGTCGAAGCATTGCTTCGATCTGAGGACGAATATTGGAGGCGCAGGGGCGGCCTCAAGTGGATGCTCAAAGGGGATGCCAACACTAAGTATTTTCACGCTTACGCAAATGGTAGGCGCCGAAAGTGTGCGATCCTCAGGCTGCAGTCGGAGCATGGGCTATTGTTGCGTCAATCCGAGATATCGCAACACATCTATGACTTCTACATTAGTCTGATGGGGACCAGGGAAGAACAACGCGCGCGCCTGAGTGCGGACGTCTGGTTACCTTATCAAACGGTCTTAGATTGCGAAAATGACGAGTTGGGGCTCGTGTTCCTTCCTAAGGAAATAGATGATGCGCTTCTCAGCATGAAATCAGACACGGCACCAGGTCCCGACGGGTGGCCGATAGCGATGTTCAAGCGCTTCTGGACCTTGTTGCGCGATCCCATTTTCGAGCTGTGCAACGGTTTCATGCGCGGTATGGTGGACATAGCTAGGCTTAACTACGGCGTGCTCTCGCTCATTCCCAAAGTGACCGGGGTGAACAACATTCGGCAGTACAGACCCATCGCGCTTATAAACGTTCCATTCAAGATTTGTGCTAAAGCCTGTTCCACTCGCCTCACCCCGATCGCTCACTTCACCATTAGTCGATTGCAGTCGGCTTTCATTCATGGACGACACATTTTGGAGGGCCCGCTAGCCCTGCAAGAAATACTCCACGAGCTAAAACGCACACACGAACCGGCTATTCTCCTAAAACTAGACTTCGAGAAAGCGTACGACCGCGTCAATTGGGACTTCCTTCGCCAAGTGCTCATTAGTCGAGGTTTCTCGCCTGTTTGGGTTCACCGAGTCAAGCAGTTGGTCTCGGGGGGCCAAACTACAGTCTCGGTCAACGAAGAAGTAGGGCACTTCTTCCGAAACAAACGCGGACTGCGTCAGGGTGACCCCATGTCCCCGATCCTATTCAATTTCGTCGTGGATGCGCTGGCAGCTATGCTGCGGAAAGCCACCGAGGCTGGACACATCAAAAGTGTGATGGGACACCTTATCCCAGGGGGGATATCCCACTTGCAGTACGCGGACGACACGCTACTGCTGTTCCAACCTGACCTCCATAGTGTGGCTACGGTCAAAGCTCTGCTTCTTAGCTTCGAACTCATGTCTTGGCTCAAAATAAACTTCCACAAGTGCGAAGTGTTACCCATGGTTCTGGACGTTGAAGAGGGCAGGCGTACCGCGGACTTGCTCAACTGCAAAGTTGGTAAGCTCTCATTCACTTACCTAGGTCTCCCATTAGACGCCAAGCGTATCACGGTAGACGGATGGGCTCCGCTCTGGACCAAGGTGGGCGGGCGGGTGTGGAGGGGGAAATTTCTCTCTTCCGCAGCCAGGCTAGTGCTCACAAATTCGAGCCTTTCCTCGCTGCCCCAATTTGCGATGGGTCTCTTCCTCTTGGTTGAGGGTGTGCATACCAAGATGGACACGCCACAGGCACGTTTCTTCCGGGAGGGGTCGGGGCCTAAACGCAAGTATCACATGGTCAAATGGGCCGCAGTGTGTCGTCCCAAAGACCTGGGAGGTCTCGGGATCACAAACACAAGAATCCTCAACATTGCACTTATATGCAAATGGATTTGGAAGCTATCCCAAGGGGCGACAGGCTTGTGGGCTGAGTTGTTGTGGGCCAAGTACTTCCCAAATGGGAATTTTTTCGAAGGTGTAGCGAGGGGCTCACCTTTCTGGAACGATCTCCAAGCGATCCGTCCGGCTTTTGCAATGGGAGCTAGGTTTAACATTGGTAATGGTAGATCGGCCAGATGTTGGCTTGATCATTGGGTCAGATCCCAACCTCTCTGGTCGGAATTCTAGGACCTATACGCTTTGGCCGTCAACCCGGACCAAACTGTGGCCACGGCTCTTGCCTCGTCCCCCCCAGCGATTCACTTCCGTCGTGAGCTTAACGGGCATGAACAAGCTCACCTAGCGGCGTTGCTCGCACTAATCAACCCGGTGTCGTTGTCCACGTCCACGGACTCACTGACTTGGGCCCTCACCCCGTCTGGCAAGTTTTTGGTTAAGTCCCTATACCGCAAACTTTGCCAAGGACCATCCCTCCAGGTGCCAAAAGGGCTGTGGAACGCGCGTCTCCCGCTCAAGATCAAGGTGTTCTTTTGGCAGCTGTTTAGGAACAGGCATCCCACTTCGCAAATGTCGTCAAAAGGCATGGCCCGTCGACCGGCACTTGTGCGATTTGTAACATTGCCGAAGACGCAAATCACGTGTTCTTTCGGTGTCCGCTGGCCCGTTTTTCCTGGAGTGCAGTCAGGGCTGCGGCCGATGCTCCCTGGGACCCGCGGTCATCCACTGACCTGGCGGCCATCCTTGACTCCGCCCAGGGGAGCAACAAGCGTGTGCTTTGGAGCTGTTTTGGAGCTTTGTTCTGGGCTATTTGGCTCACTAGGAACAAATTAGCGATCGAGGGGATCTTCCCGACTCATCCAGCTAACTTAATCTACAAATGCAACCTCTTCCTGCAGAAGTGGAGTCCATTGGCGAGGCGCAAGGATGCTGAGAAAACGAAGCAAGCTCAAGACCGTCTGCGTCAGGTCTACGTTTTGGCAAGGGAGCCAGATGCCACTTCTCCGACGTGAAGTGGCCCTTTTGTCGTATGAGCGAGCCTGCGTACTCTATGATCTGGCCTGGGGCCATGTAACTGTCTCGCTCGCGCTTCTTTTGGCCGTCTGAACCTCTATCTGTCGTGTCTATGTGGCCTGAGCCACCGTGCTCTTGTAAGTTGACTGTGGTTGATACACTGCCTATGTTGTGGGCTTTATTAATTTAAAGCCGGACGCCCCTAGCGTCTTCGTTCTAAAATAAAAATAAAATGACTATACAGAATCTCTATGATAACCTATGACAAATCTTCCTTTTTTGCAAATAAAATTCAGTACATTCCACCAAGGAATCCTTTTTTCCTATCTGTGACAAACTATGAGTCTGTACCCACTTACAAAGTACACGAAATCTTCCCGAGCTCCCGATCCAGCCACACGGCCATCAGTGGAGAGTGACTAGAAGCAGTCTAGGCGGACAATCTCAACCTTCCGCCAAGGTCCATGACCAGAAGTCTAGGCAAACAATCTCAACCTTCCTCCAAGGCCCATGACCACTGCCGCTGCCATTCATGTCTGGGTCCGTTGCCTCAAAGACCTCGAACCGGCGCTTCCGAATGGTTCAAAAGAGAGGAGCTGCAGTTCAATCTCCCGCTCAACCATGAGCGACCGATCCCCAGACACGACCTAGCTAGTAGAAAGATAGCACTTGTAGGCGCCTCTCAACCAAGTAGCAATTCTAACAAATACTCCCTAAAACGTCTTATATTTGTTTACAGAGGAAGTAATAAATACTCCAAATTTCTTATACTAGTTTACAGAGCTAGTAAAAAAAATCATTGTTGTGAAAGTGAAAGTGCAACTATCCCTGGGTGGTTTTGGTAATTCCTAACAACATATAACTCATTGAGCTAATGCTATTCCAAGATAAATATTTCAGGAAAGCTCTGGCATGGCATGGATTAGAAAGTGGACCCTTCAAAATGCTAAGGACAAAAGATTGGCTCAAGCTCAAAGCACAAGACTCTACATTTTCTATTTTAGTGATCCAAGATCACATTGAGTCTATAGGAAAAACCAATACTATTAAGAAGGGATGAGGTGTTGCTTAATGAGGTTCTTGCTCAAAATGCTTAGTGATATGCTCCAAAAACCCTCCACTACTTTCCCATATCCACATATGTCCCAAACCATAAGTCCAACTCGGCCCCACCGATTCTTTCTATCCGGAGCCACCGAGTTCAGTTGACATAGCCACTGCCAGAAACCCTAGTCTTTTCGGTCTCACTGAGATGGGACTGCAAGCCCTCTGTTTCCCTTCGTAACGTTTCGGTCAAACCGAGATGAGCGATTGGTCCCACCGAGATTGCAATGCAAACTCTCTGTTTCCTTTTCATAACGTTTCGCTCCAACCGAGATGAGCGAATCGGTCCCACCGAGTTTGCCTGACCAACTCTCTGTTTGACTATTACCAAAATCGGTCTCACCGAGTTTGTGTAATCGGTCTCACCGAGATTACGTTATGATATCGGTCCCACCGAGTTGACATGTCGGTCCCACCGAAATGCCTAACGGTCACATTGTGAACCAAATCGGTATGACCGAGTTCTTTGAAGCTGTCCCACCAAGTTTGGTGATTTGTGTGTAATGGTTAGATTTTGTGTGGAGGCTATAAATACCCCTCCACCCACTCTTCATTCGTGGAGAGAGCCATCAGAACATGCCTACACTTCCAATACATATTTTCTGAGAGAGAACCACCTACACTTGTGTTGAGGTCAAGATATTCCATTCCAACCACATAAATCTTGATCTCTAGCCTTCCCCAAGTTGCTTTCCACTCAAATCTTCTTTCTACCAAATCCAATCCTATGAGAGAGAGTTGAGTGTTGGAGAGACTATCATTTGAAGCACAAGAGCAAGGAGTTCATCATCAACACACCATTTGTTACTTCTTGGAGAGTGGTGTCTCCTAGATTGGCTAGGTGTCACTTGGGAGCCTCCGTCAAGATTGTGGAGTTGAACCAAGGGGTTTGTAAGGGCAAGGAGATCGCCTACTTCGTGAAGATCTACCCTAGTGAGGCAAGTCCTTCGTGGGCGACGGCCATGGTGGGATAGACAAGGTTGCTTCTTCGTGGACCCTTCATGGGTGGAGCCCTCCGTGGACTCGCGCAACCGTTACCCTTCGTGGGTTGAAGTCTCCATCAACGTGGATGTACGATAGCACCACCTATCGGAACCATGGATAAAAAATCTCCGTGTCAACATTGTGTTTGCTCCCTCAATCTCCTCCCTTTACCTTCATATGCAATTGTTTTACATTCCGCTGCTATACTCTTAGAATTGCATGTGTAGGTTGATTGCTTGACTTGTGCTAAGTTGCTAAAATCTGCCAAGAACTAAAATTGGGAAAAGGCTAGATTTTTATTTGGTCAAGTAGTCTAATCACCCCCCTAGACATACTTTAGATCCTACAAGTGGTATCAGAGATTTGGTCTCCATTTGCTTTGATTTCCATAGCTTTTGGTGGTCATAGCCTTGGTTTCACAACCTAGGAGAGTATGGCGTCTAGCGAGGGAAATTACCACTGTAGAGGTCCTTACTTTGATGGTACAAATTTTGCTAGTTGGAAGCATAAGATGAAAATGCATATTCTTGGACATAACCCCGCCGTTTGGGCTATTGCGTGTATTGGCTTGCAAGGTGAATTCTTCGATGGGAAAGAACCTAACCGTGAAGCTACCGTGGAAGAGTTGAAGATGCTACAATACAATGCTCAAGCTTGTGATATTCTCTTCAACGGATTGTGCCCCGAAGAATTCAACAAAATCAACCGTCTTGAGAATGCAAAGGAAATTTGGGGTACTTTGATTGATATGCACGAAGGTACCGACTCCGTCAAGGAATCCAAATTGGATGTGCTTCAAAGTCAACTTGACAAGTTCAAAATGAAGGATGGTGAAGGTGTCGCTGAAATGTACTCTAGGCTTGCTCTCATCACAAATGAGATTGCCGGCTTAGGAAGTGAAGAGATGACCGACAAATTCATCATCAAGAAGATCCTAAGAGCCTTGGATGGAAAATATGATACCGTGTGCACATTGATCCAAATGATGCCCAATTACAAAGATCTCAAGCCAACGGAAGTCATTGGAAGAATTGTTGCTCATGAGATGTCACTCAAGGATAAGGAAGAGCTTCACAACAAGTCAAGTGGTGCTTACAAAGCCTCGTGTGATGCTCCCACATCATCGAGTGAGAAACAAACCTCCAATGAAGAATTGAGCCTAATGGTAAAGAACTTCAGCAAGTTCTACAAGAGTAGAAGCAAAGAAAGAAGTTCCAAGTCAAGGTCCTACAATGACAAAATATCTTCTAGTCGTGAGCGTAATTGCTAGAATTGTGGAAGACCCGGACACTACTCCAATGAGTGTATGACCCCCTATAAAAGAAGAGAAGATGCTCCCAAAAGAAGAAGTAGAAGAGAAGAATCACCACCAAGAGAAAGGAGGAGTAGAGATGATTGTTATGAACGAAGACCCTCTCGGAGAAGCAAGGATTCGGAAAGTAAGGAAAAGTCATCAAGGAGCTACACAAAAAGAAGACATCAAGCTCATGTTGGTGAATGGGTATCCGGCTCCGACTCCGACAATCACTCCGAAAGAAGTTATCACTCCGACTCCGAATATACTCAAGATGAAGGTGTTGCCGGTCTAGCACTTGTGTCAACCAACTCCTACGACATATTTGACTCACCAAATGAAGGAATTGGAAGATGCTTCATGGCCAAAGGTCCAAAGGTAACACATCCCGAGTATGTTGATTTCAATAGTGATGAAGATGATTTGCTAGGTGATGATGATTTACTTGTTGACAACTCTAGTGATGAAGACTATGATGAAACGTCAATTAATCATGCTAATCAAGATAAAACGAATGATGATGATAAGAAGGAGATTGAGCGTCTAACTAAAGAACTAAACACTCTTAAGTTAGCTCATGAAACTACCTTGGAAAATCATCGAGAACTTTTAAAGACTCATGATAAGCTACGCTTTGAAAAGCTCAACCTTGAGCAAGAGCATGAGTTTTTAAAGGCAATCAATAATGATCTTCGCAAGAAAAGTTCTTCTTACATTGCCAAGTGTTTACTCTTGTCTACTTACATGCCACAAGTTAAATCTAGCAACAAGAACAAGAAAGATGCTTCATCTAGTAGTAACAACAATCATGCTAAATCCAATGTTGTTGCTTCTAGTAATTCTCTTGATTCCACTAATGATTCTCTTAGCCAAGTTACACTTGAGCAAGAAAATAGCTTATTGAAGGGAATTATAGAGAAAGGTGTTTACAAGAGCCTTGCCGGAAGTAAGCAATTTGAGGAAATTGTGCGCAAGCAAGGAAGACACCGGAAGAATCAAGGTGTTGGTTTTGAATGAAAGTTCAATGCCAATGGAGTTGAGTGGGAAGAAGATCAATACCCCAAGACGAAGTTTGTTCCTCAACAAGAGAAGTATGATCCTACTTCTTTCAAAGGGACACAAGCTCAAGATGATCTTCCACCACAAGACCACAAGAAAAAAGGCAAGGACAAGCTTCAAGAGGAAATTGATGCATTTGAAGAAGCACCTAAGGCCTTGGTCAAGTGGGTTCCCAAGACTACATCAAGTTCTACTTCATCAAGTACAACTACAACTCCAAGGATTCCCATCAAGATGGTGTGGATCCAGAAGAAGAAGAACTAGAGAGTTCTTGAGGGTGACTCCGCCAACATACTTCAGTCTTATCATTTTGGCAAGGACAAGTGCAAACAACTTCCATATCTTGCACTAGTTCAAGGAGTCATAAACCCTCTTGTTGGTAAGACAAGGGACAAGGTAACCTAATGCTTTCATGGACATCATGTTGTGTATGCATCACTCTATGTCTATGGATATCCTTGTTTGTTCCTTGTGGGACTAACCCGTGTAGGTATTGAAAGTGCAGCTCACTCCAAAGGATTGCTACAAATGATCTACATCAACGTTGAGCATCTACATCTTCAACACCTACATGAAGTCATCATCGACAAAACCCAAGGTTAGTTCATTCCTCTTAGGGGGGATATCACATCTAGGGGGAGCTTTACTCTAATCAATTGAGCTAAAGCAACTCTAATGGTGTGAACACAACAATCCTTTATGTAAAAGTGGTAACCTCACTTGTGCTTAAACGATGAGTATGACCTATGATCAAATGTTCTCATTTGAATCCTAAGTCAATATACTCATATATAGATGACCTAGTCATCGCCAAATTGCTTGATAGATGCTAGTGTGTTTGTGCATGCTTTGTCACATATTTCATTTGCCATTTTAATTGTGTGAGCATGTGAATGCATATTTTACTCATTCGAGGACATCCATTTGTTGTTTTGATTGTTTGGCTCTTTCTCTTTTGCCAAATGGATGGACAAGAATGCCTAAGAACTCCCTCTAGCTATCTATACTTTTCTCGTCTCAAACTCTATTCATGCTACATCACAAAGTTTGATCAAAGTCAGATTTGAAACACTCTGTGTGAGGAGCACTCGGAGTCCTCGATACGTCATAGACTTAAACCTCCAAAACCTCTTTGGGTATCTCGGTCTGACCGATTCATCCTTTTCGGTCCTACCGAGTCACTAAGTTGATCTAGGGTTTTCAATCTCGGTGCAACCGATTAGAACTCTTCGGTCACACCGAGTTGCACTAACTGCTTGCAGTTTTGCATCTCGGTGCCACCGAGTCGTTCCACTCGGTCACACTAACAGGGTCAGGTTATATATACCGACGGGCCAAATTTTGGAAATTTTTCCGAACCTCCTCGCCCGCGCGTGACCTACTCTGCCTCCTCGGGTCTCCGGATCGTCCTCTCGCCGCCAGCGACCTCCCGTCGCTGGTCTCCACCGCTGTCAATGGAAATCTCTACCACCGTTGCCGACGTAGCAAGTTCGTCGCCGAACTAGGGTACGAACTTGAACTTTGTGCTAATCCTTAACTCTGATTCTTAGCACATTGCTTTGCCATGATTCTTGCCACGATTGAAATCATCCTGTCCAGCGAAAACCTCCTGTAGATTAGTTTTGATTTGAAAATTTAGGGTTAGGTCTCCGCCGAATTCATCTCGGACCGACCGAGTTGTAGAAATCGGTCTCACCGATTTTGGCTTAGGCCAGAGCACACACGTTTTCGGTCCGACCGAAAATTGCAAATCGGTGTGACCGAGTTCGATTCTCTGTGAAACCCTAGCAGTCTTGGTACCACCGAACTGTGACTCGGTCTGACCAATTTCACTAGTTTAGGTTCCAAAAGCTGCTTTGGTATCACCGAGTTTACAAATCGGTAGACCCGAAATGCTTTCTGTGAAGAACTAAAACTAAGTTTTTAAGTCATCTTTTTGCAAAACTCCTGTACTTTGTGATGCTCATCTACTCTACCTCATCTATAACCTATTCATAGGGTCTGCTATCAGAGTATTTGCAGAGATGTCTGACCAGAGTGATAGTCAGAACAGGTCTGAGCAACAGGTGCAGATGAGTGAGGGTTCAGATCCCTCTAGCAGCTATGATGAAGGCAGCAGGAGCACTCCAAGCAATTTGCCAAAGGCTGCTACCAGGACAAGGAAGAAGAGAACTTCTGACTCTGAGGATGAAGATCATGTGGCTATTGAAGATGAAGCCACCTCAAATAAAAAGGTGCTGAAGAAAGAGTATGGCACAGCTGCTGCAACAAAACCTGGTCTGAAAATAAAGATGCCAGCAAGAAGCCAAAAGTCAGAACATCAAATGCTGAAGCTTCAAAATCAGCTGCTGAAGAAGCTGAAAAAGGGAAGAAGAGGAAGGAGAGGGTTAAGAAAACAATGCCAGAGTCATTGGAAAGCCCTCCATGATGCAAGAACCTTCAGAAGAAGAGGAAGAGGAAGAGGATGCTGCACCAGCACCCAAAGCACAAAAGCTTATGGGAGATGAAATTAAATCAGGGGCTGCTCCATCTAAACCCAAAGCTGCTCCCAAGGCTGCTGCTCCAGCTCTAAAGCCAAAACCCAAGAGAAGCACTAGGAATATCCCTGCAGAAGAGAAGAACAAGGCCCCAGTGCCTCAAGCTGTTGAGGAAGAAGAATATGATTCTGTTGTTTTGAGGAAGCTGAGCCCAAGATCCCTGACCACACTGATGCACACCCAGTTGCAGAAAACATGAAAATCAGGACGGATGCAGGATTAAGACTATGGAGACAATCTGATCCATATGCTATCAGGAGAAGGACTGCTGTGGACTACATGTTTCACACTAAGGAACAACAGGACTTCTATGAGACTATTTTGCTTGACAAGAAGCCCATTGTGTGTGATATGAGATGGGTTGACTGGGAATTCATCAAGGAAAATGAGGATCACTTCCCTGGCGTGCTTGATAGCTTCAAGGCATGTGGAGTGGACACTTTTGTTGCCCAGAAGCTCACCAAGTGGAATGATGAGCTCATCATGCAATTCTACTCCACTGCACACTTCTATCCAGATGGAAGGATAGTATGGATGTCTGAGGGTACTAGGTACCAGTCTACAGTTGAGGAATGGGCTAAGCTAATCAATGCTCCTGAGGAACATGAGGCTGACTTGGACATTTATGCAGAGAAGAAGAAAGACCACAACACTATGGCCAACATGTACAAAGAGATCCCAGATGCTGCTTTGGATACACATAAGTTTGGATCTGTTCACTACTTGTTGTCTGGTCTGCCAACTATTAACTGGATTTTAAGGCACACACTGCTACCCAAGTCAGGTGATCACAAGATGATCAGAGGACATGCCATCAACTTGCTGCACATATTTGATGTCCCACAGAAATTCAAAGTTATGAGCCTGATAGTAGAGACAATCAAGAGGACTGCTGCTGACCAGAAGAGAAGTTGTGGGTATGCCCCACACATTCAGGAGATCATCAACTCAAAGATGGGCACATGCACATATCTTTTGGACAAGGAGCACCTGCCCATCTATCCTGAATTTGAAGATAACACAGTAGTGATGAATGAGAATGAACCATCTTCAGCTCAAGCACATGAGAAGAGAGAGAAGGCTAAGGCTGAGAAAGCTGCAAAGATGCCAACTGTGGAAGAGGCATCTCAGGTTTTCTTGAAGAGCAAGCAAGACCAGCTTGGATATCTGATCCAATCCACCCTGAGGATTGAGAAGGGCTTGGCCACCCTGACCAAGAACTAGGAGAGTCTGGAGAGGATCATTGAGCAGAAATTCTATGACCTTGATGTCAAGGTAACAGAGATCCAAACTGCAGTTGAGCAACTTCAGGAGGAAGTTGAGGAGAAGAAGGGCAAGTCTATCACAGATGCTTTTGCCAGAGTGCCCAGAGGACAGAGATCTGTTGCAGTGCTAGTGACAGACACCAGAGCTACAACATCAGCACCAGCAGCTACAGCTCCAGTTCCACCTCCAGCAGCCACTCCACCAGCTCTAGCTACTTCATCAGAAGCTTTCATTCTTGGAGTTCTCTCGACACCTCCTACCGAAGATTAAGCCTGAGAGTCGTTGAGCACTATGCATTTTTGAACTTTTTGGTAACTTGTTGCCAAAGGGGGAGAAAAATGTATAGATCATAGTCTTCGAGAGAGAGAGTGTTGGTTTTTATCTCTCTTTGCACTTATTTGGTTTGGTTTGAAACTTTATTGTGTGCTTGTGTGAGCTACTTGTGAGATACTTGTTTGATCATGTGTTTGATCATATGCTACCCTTAATGCTTGTTGGATGATATTATTTCTTATATCCTAGATGATCATTCACTTGTTTTGGTGATGAGTGCATGCTTTAACTTCTATCATTTTGAGCGCTCCACCAAGATGTATGTGACATGGAAGAGTAACCCATGATCTTAATCGATTGTGCATTTGCATTCAAAAGCAAATTTTAAATAATGCACAAATTTAGGGGGAGCTCTTGCTTATCACATACTTCTCAAAGCGACGATGTTTTTTCAATCTTATTTATCAATTGTCAAAGCTTTGATCTATATGTTGTCATCAATTACCAAAAAGGGGGAGATTGAAAGTGCAACTATCCCTGGGTGGTTTTGGTAATTCCTAACAACATATAGCTCATTGAGCTAATGCTATTCCAAGATAAATATTTCAGGAAAGCTTTGGCATGGCATGGATTAGAAAGTGGACCCTTCAAAATGCTAAGGACAAAAGATTGGCTCAATCTCAAAGCACAAGACTCTACATTTTCTATTTTAGTGATCCAAGATCACATTGAGTCTATAGGAAAAACCAATACTATTAAGAAGGGATGAGGTGTTGCTTAATGAGGTTCTTGCTCAAAATGCTTAGTGATATGCTCCAAAAACCTTCCACTACTTTCCCATATCCACATATGTCCCAAACCATAAGTCCAACTCGGCCCCACCGATTCTTTCTATCCGGAGCCACCGAGTTCAGTTGACATAGCCACTGCCAGAAACCCTAGTCTTTTCGGTCTCACCGAGATGGGATTGCAACCTCTCTGTTTCCCTTCGTAACGTTTCGGTCAAACCGAGATGAGCGATCGGTCCCACCAAGATTGCAATGCAAACTCTCTGTTTCCTTTTCGTAACGTTTCGGTCCAACCGAGATGAGCGAATCGGTCCCACCGAGTTTGCCTGACCAACTCTCTGTTTGACTATTACCAAAATCGATCTCACCGAGTTTGTTTAATCGATCTCACCGATATTACGTTATGCCCTAACCCTAATGATATCGGTCCCACCGAGTTGACATGTCGGTCCCACCAAAATGCCTAACGATCACATTATGAACCAAATCGGTATGACCGAGTTCTTTGAATCGGTCCCACCGAGTTTGGTGATTTGTGTGTAACGGTTAGATTTTGTGTGGAGGCTATAAATACCCCTCCACCCACTCTTCATTCGTGGAGAGAGCCATCAGAACATGCCTACACTTCCAATACATATTTTCTGAGAGAGAACCACCTACACTTGTGTTGAGGTCAAGATATTCCATTCCAACCACATAAATCTTGATCTCTAGCCTTCCCCAAGTTGCTTGCCACTCAAATCTTCTTTCTTCCCAATCCAATCCTATGAGAGAGAGTTGAGTGTTGGGGAGACTATCATTTGAAGCACAAGAGCAAGGAGTTCATCATCAACACACCTTTTGTTACTTCTTGGAGAGTGGTGTCTCCTAGATTGGCTAGGTGTCACTTGGGAGCCTCCATCAAGATTATGGAGTTGAACCAAGGAGTTTGTAAGGGGAAGGAGATCGCCTACTTCGTGAAGATCTACCCTAGTGAGGCAAGTCGTTCGTGGGCGACGGCCATGGTGGGATAGACAAGGTTGCTTCTTCGTGGACCCTTCGTGGGTGGAGCCCTCCGTGGACTCGCACAACCGTTACCCTTCGTGGGTTGAAGTCTCCATCAACGTGGATGTATGATAGCACCACCTATCGGAACCACGGATAAAAAATCTTCGTGTCAACATTGCGTTTGCTCCCTCAATCTCCTCCCTTTACCTTCACATGCAATTGTTTTACATTCCGCTGCTATACTCTTAGAATTGCATGTGTAGGTTGATTGCTTGACTTGTGCTAAGTTGCTAAAATCT
Organism: Aegilops tauschii subsp. strangulata; assembly: GCF_002575655.3. NCBI lineage: Eukaryota > Viridiplantae > Streptophyta > Magnoliopsida > Poales > Poaceae > Aegilops > Aegilops tauschii. Next base: position 147,773,783 of record NC_053040.3, on the reverse strand, counting down.
GCCAAGAACTAAAATTGGGAAAAGGCTAGATTTTTATTTGGTCAAGTAGTCTAATCACCCCCCTCTAGACATACTTTCGATCCTACAGAAAGCAAGACCATGCAGTCAACCAACCAAAGTATTAAATCTTCTAAATTTTGTTTGCAAAGTTACTCGGACATACTCGCCACCCTAAGGAAAACCTTGGTCAACGACTTTTTAGGCAGAAGCTTGACTGTACCGTTACAACGCCTGCATCCTTGATGACCTTGCCTCCCGATAAAAACCATTATTCTTTCTTACACCAAGGATGAAACCCCCAGTCTCGTCCGATCTCCCCAAACTTCTCATTGACGCCATGGGCCACGTGTTTATGAAAACCAGTGGCTGCCAGTAGCTTCAGTCCAATGAGGTCTGCCTCCATCTCGTTCCTACATTGTATACAGTTAAAACAGACATGAGACCCGGCCGGTATATAGAGCTTGTAACATGAAATATACGTGCGTACATGGATCAACTAGGATTGGTAAACCGGCCAGCTAGCTAGTTTCAATGTCCATAAAAGAATTAATCTTCCTTTTTGCAAGAATAAAAGGAGATAGAGAATGTAATTGCTTCTTTGAAGGTGGGGAAGGTTAATTAATTATAATACCTTTGCACGGCCAGTAGGTCACAGATGGGCGGAATGATCCCTGAAACCTCCATGTAATGCTTTCCAACAATGTTTTTTTGAGAATCACCGGGGGGGGGGGAGCTCCCCCGCCTGAATATATTGCTCAAACGGCTGTGGAAACAGCAGGAACAGATTACAGAGGCACGGTGCATCGTGCAGAGAGGTAGGAACGCCACGAGAAAGCGTCCTCCTTGTCACCCGTATCAGTAAGGCGGTGTGACCATAGGTCTAAGGCGGAGTTATTACAGAACATTGATCAACATTCCTAAAAAGCATGTCATTACATGCCGCCCAAATATTCGAGAGTAGGGCGAGGAGAACAAAGGACCAGGCTTTCTGCGGCAGGTGTTGAGGCAGCGGAGTGTCCCAGAGCTCATTGAGATCATCGGCCGGGGGCAGGAAACCTACCCATTGCCAGATTCTGTTGGCAAGAGGGCATGTGATGAAGAGATGAATGGAGTCTTCCAGTGACGTAGCACAATGGGGTCATAAGTCGGAGGAGATTATATGCTTGTGGGCAAGATTCACGCTGGTGTTTAGACGGTCTTTGAAGAGGAGCCAGGCAAAGAACTTTATTTTGCGAGGGACCTTGGTACCCCAAACGAGGGGGCAATGAGATCCCTGTCTGGCCTAGCCATGAGGGTGCCGTATGCCTGCTCGGTGGAGAAGTCATGACCCTGAAGGAGGAACCGTTGATCTTCCTCTGTCAAAGGCGTGAAGTCCTGCAAAATAGCCAAAAGCGAGACAAGCTCTGTTTCTGCTGTAAGAGAAGGACGATTACAGAGATTAGTTTCAATACCGAAACGCAAGATGTTAGCCACTTTTACCAGATTTAGGGTTGAGTGTGAGAAGAGGTGCGGGAAGGTGGTAGCTAGGGGTTTTGGGGTGAGCCAGGTATCCAACCAAAAGTAAGTGTGCGTTCCACTGTTTGTTAGCACAAAGGAAATTGACTGTAGGGTTGGGATTTGTTGAGATATCGTATGGCGCAGAAAAGAGGTTTGGGGGGCCGAGGAGACAAGGGCATTGGGGTGTTGGAGATCTAGCCAATCTAGCCAAGGTTATTGTGTGGAGGAGAGGGCTTTTGCAGCAAACTTCATTAAGAGGCAATTATTTTGAACATGCAGGTTTTTTAGCCCTAAACCACTGAACTTTTTTGGCGTACAAACGTTTTTCCACGTAATCAGGCATTGAGCGCCCGAGCAGGCATCTTCACCGGCCCAGAAAAATGACCTTCTCAGGGAGTCAATGATTTTGAGGGTTTTTTTGGTATACGAAAGACAGACATAAAGTAGGTTAGGAGGGAGTCGAGGACAGCGGAGATGAGAATGAGCCGATCGCCTCTGTCTAGAAGCTTGGCACGCCAACCAGTTAGTAATTTTCATGATCGTTCAGTCAACGGTGTGAAGGCATTGGAGGGGGGCTTGGTCGGGGCGAGGGGGAGTCCAAGGTAGGTTTGAGGAAGAGGGGCGCGTGTGCAGTCCATGGCTAGGGCAGTGTTGGCAGCTAAGGTTTCATCTGTGTGCAGGGTTGCCAGGGTGGTTTTGGAGAAGTTGATGGTGAGGCCAGTAGCCTGCGCAAAGTTTTGTAGGATTTTCTTGAGGGTGGCAGCGGCGGAGGGGGAGGCGGCTGCGATGATCAACGTATCATCGGCGTATTGGAGAATGGTAGGGGGCAGGTGGGTGAAAATGGGGTGGTGGAGAGCAGGATCGGGGTTCTGGAGGATAAGCTGCTGAAGTAGATGAACGACGATTAGGAAAAGGTAGGGGGAGGCCGGGTCGCCCTGGCGCGGGCCATTCTTGCATTGTATCTAGTGGCCTGGAATGCCGTTTAGGAGGATGGCAGTCTTGCCTGTATGGAGGATATTTTGAATCCAGTTATGATAACCCACAAGTATAGGGGATCGCAACAGTTTTCGAGGGTAGAGTATTCAACCCAAATTTATTGATTCGACACAAGGGGAGCCAAAGAATATTCTCAAGTATTAGCAGTTGAGTTGTCAATTCAACCACACCTGGATAACTTAGTATCTGCAGCAAAGTATTTAGTAGCAAAGTAGTATGGAAGTAATGGTAACGGTGGCAAAAGTAACAGTAGCAGTTTTGTAGTAATTGTAACAGTGGCAACGGTAAAGTAACTAAGCAAAGAGAAACATGTGAAAAGCTCGTAGGCATTGGATCGGTGATGGAGAATTATGCCGGATGCGATTCCTCATGCAATAGTTATAACATAGGGTGACACAGAACTAGCTCCAATTCATCAATGTAATGTAGGCATGTATTTTGAATATAGTCATACGTGCTTATGGAAAAGAACTTGCATGACATCTTTTGTCCTACCCTCCCGTGGCAGCGGGGTCCTATTGGAAACTAAGGGATATTAAGGCCTCTTTTTAATAGAGTACCGGACCAAAGCATTAACACTTAGTGAATACATGAACTCCTCAAACTACGGTCATCACCGGGAGTGGTCCCGATTATTGTCACTTCGGGGTTGCCGGATCATAACACATAGTAGGTGACTATTGACTTGCAGAATAGGATCAAGAACTCACATATATTCATGAAAACATAATAGGTTCAGATCTGAAATCATGGCACTCGGGCACTAGTGACAAGCATTAAGCATAGCAAAGTCATAGCAACATCAATCTCAGAACATAGTGGATACTAGGGATCAAACCCTAACAAAACTAACTCGATTACATGATAAATCGTATCCAACCCATCACCGTCCAGCAAGCCTACGATGGAATTACTCACGCACGGTGGTGAGCATCATGAAATTGGTGATGGAGGAAGGTTGATGATGACGACGACGACAGATTCCCCTCTACGGAGCCCCGAACAGACTCCAGATCAGCCCTCCCGAGAGAGATTAGGGCTTGGCGGCGGCTCCGTATCGTAAAACACGATGAATCCTTCTCTCTGATTTTTTTCTCCCCGAACGTGAATATATAGAGTTCAAGTTGAGGTCGGTGGAGCACCAGGGGGCCCACGAGGCAGGGGGCGCGCCCCCACCCTCGTGGACAGGGTGTGGGCCCCCTGGCCTTGATTCTTTCGCCAGTATTTTTTATTAATTCCAAAAATATTCTCCGTGAAGTTTCAGGTCATTCCGAGAACTTTTATTTCTGCACAAAAATAACACCATGGCAATTCTGCTGAAAATAGCGTCAGTCCGGGTTAGTTCCATTCAAATCATGCAAGTTAGAGTCCAAAACAAGGGCAAAAGTGTTTGGAAAAGTAGATACGATGGAGACGTATCAACTCCCCCAAGCTTAAACCTTTGCTTGTCCTCAAGCAATTCAGTTGACAAACTGAAAGTGATAAAGAAAAACTTTTACAAACTCTGTTTGCTCTTGTTGTTGTAAATATGTAAAGCCAGCATTCAAGTTTTCAGCAAAGATTATGAACTAACCATATTCACAATAACACTTAGGTCTCATATTTACTCATATCAATGGCATAATTAACTAGCGAGCAATAATAATAAATCTCAGATGACAACACTTTCTCAAAGCAATCATAATATGATATAATAAGATGGTATCTCGCTAGCCCTTTCTGAGACCGCAAAACATAAATGCAGAGAACCTCTGAAGATCAAGGACTGACTAAACATTGTAATTCATGGTAAAAGAGATCCAGTCATACCCAATATAAATTAATAGTAATGGATGAAAATGACAGCGGTGCTCTCCAGCTGGTGCTTTTTAATAAGAGGGTGATGACTCAGCATAAAAGTAAATAGATAGACCCTTCGCAGAGGGAAGCAGGGATTTTTACAGGTGCCAGAGCTCGATCTTGAAATAGAGATAAATAATATTTTGAGAGCATACTTTCATTGTCAACATAACAACTGAGAGATCTCGATATCTTCCATGCTACACACATTATAGGCGGTTCCCAAACAGAATGGTAAAGTTTATACTCCCCCACCACCAACAAGCACACTCCACGGCTGGTCCGAAACAACGGGTACCATCCAACTAATAACAGTCCTGGGGGAGTTTTGTTTGCAATTATTTCGATTTGATTTGCTTAGAGCATGGGACTGGGCATCCCGGTGACCAGCCATTTTCTCATGAGTGAGGAGCGGAGTCCACTCCTCTTGAGAATAACCCGCCTAGCATGGAAGATACAGACAGCCCTAGTTGATACATGAGCTATTCGAGCATACAAAACAGAATTTCATTTGAAGGTTTAGAGTTTGGCACATACAAATTTACTGGGAACGGCAGGTAGATACCACATATAGGAAGGTATAGTGGACTCATATGGAATAACTTTGGGGTTTATGGAAGTGGATGCACAAGCAGTATTCCCGCTTAGTACAAGTGAAGCCTAGAAAAGACTGGGAAGTGACCAACTAGAGAGCGACAACAGTCATGAACATGCATTAAAATTAATTAACATTGAGTGCAAGCATGAGTAGGATATAATCCACCATGAACATAAATATCGTGGAGGCTATGTCGATTTTGTTTCAACTACATGTGTGAACATGTGCCAAGTCAAGTCACTCGAATCATTCAAAGGAGGATACCACCCTATCATACCACATCACAAGCATTTTAATAGCATGTTGGCACGCAAGGTAAACCATTATAAACTCCTAGCTAATTAAGCATGGCATAAGCAACTATAATCTCTAATTGTCATTGCAAACATGTTTCATTCATAATAGGCTGAATCAGGAACGATGAACTAATCATATTTACAAAAACAAGAGAGGTCGAGTTCATACCACCTTCTCTCATCTCAATCGGTCCATCATATATCGTCATTATTACCTTTCACTTGCACGACCGAATGATGTGTATAATAATAATAGTGCATGTGCATTGGACTAAGCTGGAATCTGCAAGCATCTGATACAAGGAGAAGACAAGGTAATATGTCACGACCGGTTTTTCAATAAAATAATTATTGAGAGACCAATCCCTTTTACGGACCAGCGAGGAAGAATTCCTTCTCACTGGTAGACAATATCTTGGTCACAGAAGAAAAAAAAATACCAGGAGTACTAAATATAATACAAGGTTGAGCAGAGACTGCCCAACAATTTATTACATGCACGCCGCTAAAACAAAACGGCGGATAGGGTGGCAACTACTAACTCACGATAATAACGGTGGTGGAGATATCACCGCGAAGCGAGTGATATGATTCCAGAAGACTACAGCTCTTCGAGCGTCGGAATGAGGCTCGAGGAGACTTATTGCGGGTGGCGGAAGCGTATACAATACAAGTGACCAATATCCGGGATCGCGCAGGACTGACTGGGACTCCTCTAGGCATCGGACGCGCTATCAAACTCTTCATCCAAGAGATCGCCTTCGTCAACATCTGGCCAAATCAACAAGCCAGGTGAGTACTATGAAAGTACTCGCAAGACAGTTCGGACATAAGGTATAACAAATGTAAACATGAAGCATATGAACAAGTTAACCAGTGCGATCAGACATAGAGATAATAAATACTGGGTGCCAAGCGAGGGTCTGAATGACGCCTCGAGCGGAAACTGCAGAATAGTAATACTGGTGCCAAACGAGTGTCTGAAAGACTCCTCGAGCAGAAAATGCGGAATGATAATACTGGTGCCAAACGAGTGTCTGAAAGACTCCTCGAGCGGAAAATGCGGAATGATAATGCCACAGTCGGGCGTCGGGGCGACACCACATAAAGGGCTTATAACAGAAAATAAAGACAGTGCATGCCATAGTCGGACGTCTGCGCGACGTCACATAAAGGGCTTGTATTTAAAGTGAGAAACGAGTACACGCCACAGTCGGACGTCTGCGCGACGTCACATAAAGGGCTTATATCACAACTCAATAATACAATAGTTCGGGAACATAAATTATCACAAGCATGAGACAAATATAAAGTTAGTCCATCCACAGGAATAACAATAAATCTGAATTTACCACTTGAGCTTGTTCACCGGGGACAAGTTTTTCACACAGATAGATATGGATATAATGTTTACACTACTTGATCATGGATACGATGATTTGGAAAGAATTGACTCTGCAGAGTTTGTACTTAACCACAGCCAACGGATTTCAGTAGTCACGGGGACTAGTTCCGTCTACGGTGTTTTGGGAGAAACACGTCTAACCAGTACACACCCAACTCAACCATCCGAAGCCAGGGATCACCCTCGGCGACGTTCAAGAAAAACCTTGAGACGGGGAGGCTACAACCTCGCGTAGCATGGGATCAAATTTCTATACGGGCGCTCTAAGGGGGTGCCCCCCCTCTCGGTCCCAACCGGAAACACCCATGCCCCCTGACCGGATGACTGGCTTTAATCCTGGGCCAAGGTACCATCATCCCGGCCTCTCTGCTTGGTGTGTACAAAGAAAGAGGTTACCAACTTACTAAACCGCATCCTGGCAATGAGACATGTGGCAGCACGGAAAGGGGAAAGAACGGTAACGTGGCTCCAACCACGTTAACATCGGAGAAAGTCGGATGACGCAAGGCTGGCATGCTACAACAGTACCACCTTGCTGCCCTTCATGTCACCACATGATTAGGCCATCTCTCATCAGAGATCATCGCAACTTTGCAACGTGCGGGAAAAGAACGATAACGTGGCTCCAACCATGTTAACGTCGGGGAAAGTCGGATGACGCAAGGCTGGTATGCTAAAACAGTACCACCTTGCTGCCCTTCATGTCACCACATGATTAGGCCATCTCTCATCAGAGATCATCGCGACTTTGGAGCAACCGGGTCGTTGCCTTACAAGCAACGAGGTATTTACCGACACTCATATGCCACGCACAAACTCTCACGTGAACATGTAAAACATCTGTCATATCAAATGTTCAAAACATGCTTGCCTGGTTCGGAGAAGTCGGAGTCTAGCTCGGCGAAGTTCGCGGCTCCGTCACCTCTTCCGGAACCTACGGCAATCACGAAACGGGTACTAACGTGAAAACCAACACATACACAGAAACGTTTCCAAATATTTTTCAAATAAATCCCATAAAAAACTAGACAAAATTTGAAGATTGTCAGAAAAAGAATCACTCAAAAATTCCTTTTTATTAATAAGTTATAAAGGTTTCTGTCTAGGGACTTATCTCTAATGAAACAGAAAAGTTCCAGGGTTTTAACTGAGAAAACAGAAAACGCTTCGGTTGGGAATGCGCAAGCGCAAAGGAGAAGACGTATTTTGCCCGAAGGCGCCAACAGAAAACGGTTCGCGAATAAAAGAACAGAGGCTGACACGCGGGGTCCACATGTCAGGTTTGAAAAGCTCGCCGGCGCCCGAAGACTGCGGTGGACGCCGGCGTCGAACCACGGCGAGTTAGGAGAAACGGAGGGTACCAAGAGCTTCAGCGTCTTCTTCCGCGTCGGTGGGTGGTGGACTCGTCCAACGGGGAGCACCACGTCGACGGCGACACTATCTCCGGCGGACGGCGACTCGGGTGAGGATGGGGAAATTCGGTGGAGGGCTGCAAACTACGAATTGAGGCGCGGGTCAGAACGAGTGATGCAAGGTGAAGCTACTGGCAAGAGAATGGAGGCGGAGGAGCACACACGGGGGCGAATCGGGCTGGATCCCGTGGCGGGTCGCGGCGGCCGGAGTCGAGGAAGGAGACCTCCTCGGGGCTCTACCAGTGGCTAGGCTTGCTCTAGGGGGAGTGCAGGGCTGGTGGGTGCTCGAGTTGAAGCTCGGGGCCTCTATTTATAGGCAGATCGACGGGGTGGCCGTGAACGGAGAATCTCCGGCGAGCAATTACGGCGGAGCAGTGGATTGGCAGGTGGTTTGAGCGGCCAGGCAGCATCAGTGGAGGTTACTGGAGTCGTTTTACAGCTAAACGGAGATGGTCTTGGCGTAATGGCGTCGGTCCACGGTGAGGTGACCGCACGGGCTCAACGGCGGCAGAGAGTGCGCTCCGCGCCCTACTGTTCACGACGAGAGCGGCAGCGCATTCGGGGGAGTGGAAGGCCACGCGGCGAGCTCCGGTGGTTTGGGCGGCGCTGGGTGGCGTCGTCGGCGCCGTGTCTCCCGCTGGCGCCCGCAAAGCCGCCGCCGGCGTCGGTCACGGGGCGGCGCACCTTCTGCTGCTCGTCGCCGACGCCCGCAAGGTGCCAGGCGTTCGTGCGGTGCAGGAACAAGGGGGCGGGGACGAGGAGCAAGGCGACGCGGTGGCACTGGCGAGATCGACGTCCTTCTCTGAAGAAAACGACAGCAGCCACTGCAGTGTTCTCTGAACTTTCTGAATGTGACAAAGACAGTGCACTGCAGGTGTTCGACAGAAGGTTTTGGCTATGAGATAAATTTTTCTGGAGCTGTAACTTGGTGAGATGACCACTCAAAGCACCCAGGGGCTGCCTGATTTTACTTGGAATTTTTGGAGAAGGTTTTGAATGAATTTCACCAAATTTGGCAAATCTGGTCCAAACTTGCAGCAAGTGTAGTTTGAAAATTTTGAACTGAAGACCAGTGGATCTTCATGGTTCTAGGTTGAGGGTTCAAAGGACTAGGAGGGGAAAAAGGTTTGGGGCCAAAATTCAAGACAGAAAGTGGAATTCCTTTGCAAATCTCCAAGTGCTAGAAAAGAAGGCAGAAATTTATTTGAATAGAATTTGAATGGAAATAGATACATGGGGAGGTTCAACTTGCTGGATTTGGTGTAAAACATGATCCAAAGGTGAGGGAAGGGTTAGGAGAGAGCATTTGCACTAGGGCCATGGCAAGAAGGAATTGTTGAAAGTGGCAAAGGAGTTTTCCAAAAGCCATAGTGCAAATTTCAAGGAGATTTTCAAAAGTCATTTTCCCAAATGAAAAACATTTTGTCTTGAGTCCAAGTGAAAAGCAAGAACCTCCAAGACCAAAGGCAGATCTTGGGTGAATCCAAACAAAACTTTTGCCATAAAGAAAAGTATATGAGAGGGAGAGTTCTCTTGAAGAAAAATTTAAATCACTCCCCTCAAGTCAAATAAAAATCTTTTGAAAAATCCAAATAAAAACTTGGGTGTCACAACACCTACCCCCTTAGGAAAAATCTCGTCCTCGAGATTTCTGCTGATCCTCAAATAGGTATGGATACTCTGCTCGAAGGAAATCTTCCCTTTCCCATGTGGCTTCATCCTCAGTGTGGTTGCTCCACTGAACCCTGAAAAATCTTGTCGTTTTCTGACGGGTCCTCCGTTCAGATTCTTCTAAAATCCTTACTGGCCTTTCTCTGTAGGTGAGATCTGGTTGCATATCAATGTCCTCATGAGGTACATGCTTTTCTGGGTTGCTCACACATTTCCTCAACTGTGAGACGTGGAATACGTCATGGACGTCTGACAGCTCCTTGGGTAGGTCTAGTTGGTAGGCCACCGTGCCCCTTCGTGCCTTTACACAAAATGGTCCAATAAATCTTGGGGCTAGCTTCCCCTTAATTTTGAACCGTTGCAGACCCCTCATAGGAGATACTCGGAGGTATACGGAATCACCAGGTTCAAAGCTGACCTCACGATGCTTCTGATCATAGTAGCTCTTTTGTCGGCTCTGTGCTGTCTTGAGTCTGTCCCTAATTTGTTTAAGTTTCTCCTCGGCCTCTTTAAGCATGTCTGGGCCGAAGATACGGCTGTCACCTGTTTCTGACCAATTCAGAGGGGTACGACACCTTCGTCCGTACAACGCTTCAAAGGGTGCCATTTGCAAGCTGGCTTGGTAACTGTTGTTGTAAGCAAATTCGGCATACGGCAAACTTTCTTCCCAACTGGATCCATAGGTGAGCACACAGGCTCTTAGCATGTCCCCTAGGATTTGGTTTACACGTTCTGTTTGTCCATCAGTCTGAGGGTGGTATGCTGTACTGAAAGCTAGTTGCGTGCCCAGAGCTTGTTGTAGGTGATCCCAAAATTTGGAGACGAATTGGGTGCCTCGGTCTGATATTATAGTCTTTGGGACTCCGTGCAAGCAAACTATACGGGAGAGATAAAGTTTTGCCAGTCTTTGTGTGGAGTAGGTAGTCTTCACGGGAATGAAATGAGCAACCTTGGTTAGTCGGTCTGTGATGACCCATATGGCGTCATTTCCGCGTTGTGATCGGGGTAATCCGACGATGAAGTCCATTCCTATTTCATCCCATTTCCACTCTGGTATCCTGTTAGGCTGGAGTAGCCCTGCTGGCTTTTGGTGCTCGGCCTTGATGCGCTGACATGAATCGCAACAAGCAATGAATGTGGCTATATCTCTTTTCATACCGTGCCACCAAAATCTTTCCTGGATGTCCTTGTACATTTTGGTTCCTCCAGGATGGATCGAGTATGGGGCGGTGTGGCTTTCCGTCAAGATCTGTTGCTTGAGTTCCTCAATGTTAGGTACGCAAAGTCTGTCTCGGTACCATAATGTTCCTTCACTGTCTGTGACGAACTCTGAAGTCTTACTAAGATTCATTTTCTTCTTTATGCCTTCGATGCTGGGATGTCCCTGTTGAGCCTTCTTAATTTGTTCCACCAGGGTGGGTTGTATCTCCAGGTTCGATACGGTGCCCTCAGAGACTAACATCATGTTGAGCCTAGTGAACTCTCGCTGAAACTCAGGCCTCAAATTTTGCTGACCGTCACTGTCCGGGCTGGGGTTTCGACTAAGGGCATCGGCCACTACATTTGCTTTCCCTGGGTGGTAGTGAATACCGACGTCATAGTCCTTGACTAGTTCCAACCAGCGTCGTTGGCGTAAATTCAGCTCTGGCTGTGTGAAAATATATTTGAGGCTCTTATGGTCCGTATATATTTCACAACGATTTCCCAACAGAAAGTGCCTCCACTCCTTGAGTGCATGTATAACTGCTGCTAGCTCCAAGTCATGTGTTGGGTAATTTTCCTCATGTTTTCGTAGCTGCCTGGAGGCATATGCGACAACTTTGCCATCCTGCATTAGCACACATCCGAGACCTTTTCGGGACGCGTCACAATACACTTCAAAGCTCTTGTGTATGTCTGGCACAGTTAAGACCGGTGCGGTTGTCAGCTTCTTCTTGAGTTCTTGGAAGCTCTGCTCACATGCTTCCGTCCATACGAATTTCTTGTCCTTCTTGAGTAATTGTGTCATAGGTTTTGCCACAGTGGAGAATCCTTCAATAAATCTCCTGTAATATCCGGCCATTCCTAGGAAACTCCGCACATCTGTAACATTGGCGGGTGGCTTCCAGTCTAGTATGGCCTTGACTTTTTCTGGGTCTACGACCACGCCTTCTTGGTTCAGTATATGGCCCAAGAAACCAACTTGTCTTAGCCAAAATTCGCACTTGCTAAATTTGGCGTACAACTGATGTTTCCTCAATTCTCCCAAAACAATTCTAAGGTGTTCAGCATGCTCTTCTGGTGTCCTCGAGTAAACCAGAATGTCGTCAATAAATACCACCACAAATTTGTCCATGAATTTCATGAATACTTTGTTCATGAGGTGGACGAAATATGCGGGGGCGTTCGTTAGTCCAAAAGGCATCACTGTGAACTCGTATAACCCATATCTGGAAGTGAAAGCTGTCTTGGGAATGTCTTCTGTCCGTACCTTCAGTTGATGGTATCCCGATCTCAAATCAATCTTTGAAAATACCTTGGCTTGTGCGAGCTGGTCAAACAAATCATTGATCCGTGGCATCGGATATTTGTTTTTGATGGTGACCATATTGAGGGCTCGATAGTCTATGCACAGCCTCAGTGTCCCATCTTTCTTCTTAGCGAACAACACAGGCGAACCCCATGGTGAGGAGCTGGCTCGAATAAATCCTTTGTCCAATAATTCCTTTATCTGCTTCTTCAACTCCACCAATTCTGAGGGTGCCATTCTATAAGGCTTCTTATAAATGGGAGCGGTGCCAGGTGCTAGTTCGATGCTGAATTCGATCTCTCGGTCTGGTGGCATGCCTGGTAGTTCTTCAGGGAACACATCAGGAAACTCGCATACCACTGGAACCTTCCTCAGTTCTGCAATGTCCATTTTGTTCAGTTTTGGCTGCTATGATCGTGGCCTTTCTTGAGCGGAAACTCTTATAGTCTTGCCGTGATGGTGAGTGAGAATCACTGTTCGATTGAAACGGTCGATGAATCCTTTGTTGGTGGTCAACCAGTCCATCCCTAAAATGACATCCAGTCCTTTACTTTCCAACACGATGAGATTCGCGTGGAATTGTAGTCCTTCGAACTCAATGACCACTCCTTGGCAGTAACCTTGAGCGATTTGCTTATTTCCGGGGGACTTGATGATCATAGATTTTTCCAAGGGAAGTATCGGAAAACCGTGTTGCAAAACAAAACTCTTCGAAACGAACGAATGGGAAGCTCCAGAATCAAACAAAACCGTGGTAGGTACTGTGTTGACAGGGAACGTACCGAGCACGATGTCTGGGGCATTCTGCGCTTCTTCCCTGGTCACATGGTTCAGGTGACCCTTCCTGTGGTTGTTGCTGGGGTTGAAGTTGTTGCGCTTGGGGGCTGGATTGTTTCCACCATTGTTCGGCTTGGGTGCCGAGTCTCTTGGCTTCTGGCACTGTTTAGCATAATGCCCTTGTTGACCACAAGCATAGCAGGTGACCCCTGGACGGTATGTGTACTCCTTATCCCTGGCATGAAATTGTCCGACGGGCCTTGGCTCAGTAGTCGTGGATCTCCTTGCGTCTGTCCTCGGGATCTCAGTCTTGCCTCGGTTGCTGCGAGCAAGAGTCGTCTTGTCCCTCTTTCGCTTGCGGATATCTTCCAGACTACGGCGCTCATTCTCCAGGGTGATGGCCTTGTCCACCAGCGTCTTAAAATCCGGAAAGGTGTGCACGATCAGTTGACATCTTAACGCTGGTGCCAGGCTGTCCAGGAATTTTTCCATCTTCTTGCTTTCTGTCATGTGCTCGTCGTAGGCATAACGAGACAGTTGGGTAAACTGGCCGTTGTATTCTGTGACTGACATGCCTCTTTGCTTCAGGTCATCAAACTCTCTCTTCTTGATCTTTAGGATGCTCCTGGGGATGTGTGCCCCACGGAAGCCTTCCTTGAATTCTTCCCAGGTGATGTTGTGTTCCCTGGGATGCATGTGTAGGAAGTTTTCCCACCATGCTGCGGCTGCTCCAGTAAGGTAGTGTGGTGCATAAAGCACCTTCTCATGATCTGAGCACTGAGCAATAATCAGTTTCCTTTCAATCTCACGAAGCCAATCATCGGCTTCCAGTGGCCTATCGGTGTGAGCAAAAGTTGAGGGGCGAGTCTTCTGTAACTCAGATAACTTGGAATGTGGTTGATAGGGTTCACGGTGGTTTCCCATGTTGATGACATGGTTCATCATCTCTTGGTGCTGTTGCTGGCTTTGCTCGAAGAGACGGCATACTTGAGACAGTGCTGCTTCGCTGTCCTGTTGGCTGGACTGACCCTGAGTGAAATTGTTGCTGGTCTGTGTCCCGTAAACCTCTTCTGGCTGATTGGGCATGGAGCGAGTCCATGGGCGAGACATTTTTCCAGTCTGGGGTATTATTTGCAAAACCCATGAGAAAATTGTGTAGCACAAGAAAAACCTTGCAAAGGCAACAATTAAAGAGGCTTCAAGGTTTTCAAAGAAACACAAATGATTTTTCACGGAGAAGAAGTGCTTAACATAAATCTTACATGCGAAAAGCAAACACATGATACATCACTCAGGATGCGCGTACACAATCCTGACATGTTATTAAAACTAGCGTACTACTCCGGAAGGCAGTAAACACACCAATACAAACTAGCGTACAGATAAAACAACACATCATACAAGCAGGCATAACACGCGGCTACTCGATGCTCTCAGTCGGAGATGGTGAAGATCTCCTTCCCCTTGCTGATGGCAAGGCTCAGCGTTCCAGGAGAATCAACCTCCTCCTCTCTAGCTGGCTCCTGGCGCGTGACGCTGCGCTGCGGTGATGGTGCGGGGGCGACTGGTGGTAGATCGCGTGCGGCAGGCGGTGCGGCTCTGACTGGAGTAGGAGCGATGACTCGGTCGAACTCCTCAGTGGTAGGCAGACGGCGAGCAGTGGCCAAAACGGCCGGTGCATACGAGGCTGAAGACGAGACGAATGTCAAAGGCGGCGCCGTGTGGAGAAGCTCCTTCCTGCTGGCAGGACCGCCCCGGACTAAGTCCATGCGGGCAGCCACAAGATCATCTATGAGGTTGTCGAAAGACTCCTCCAGAGCCTTGAGATACTCCACAACCATCTCGATGGCTTCATCTCGTTCTCCCCGATGGCAGGCGAACGCATAGTGGCTGGTGTAGGGCACATGGCATGGGAGGTAGCGGTAGCGACGAGTCTTCATCGTAGGAAGGATGTCCCGAAGGCGAGCTATCGCCTCATGGGCAGCCATCTGCGTGGCATGCCTCTCCGTAGGCATGGCCCTTCCCACAAAACGGAAGTGGCGTGCAGCAGAACGTCCTCCCTTGAACTGCACCACAGCTTGGTGCATAGACACGTCGTCACTGAGCTTGTGCTGATAAAGTGTGAACTCCGGGCGAGCTGCTGGCCCGATCACGAGCTTGGTGATGGAGACGAGGAGCTTGACAAACCCCTCGGGCACGTTGGTGAACACTCGATTCTCACAGCTGCTGCCAGTCATCTACAAAAGTAGGCAAAAATTCTGAGTAGTCATGTCATAAATTTATGATGACCAACAGAAAATAGCTACAATTGCAAAAATGCTGAAAAAGCACAAAAACGCTAATAACCGATTAGCGCTCGCACCTAGTGGCTTCCTACAGTCAGCCTGGCTCTGATACCAAGCTTGTCACGACCGGTTTTTCAATAAAATAATTATTGAGATACCAATCCCTTTTACGGACCAGCGAGGAAGAATTCCTTCTCACTGGTAGACAATATCTTGGTCACAGAAGAAAAAAAATACCAGGAGTACTAAATATAATACAAGGTTGAGCAGAGACTGCCCAACAATTTATTACATGCACGCCGCTAAAACAAAACGGTGGATAGGGTGGCAACTACTAACTCACGATAATAACGGTGGTGGAGATATCACCGCGAAGCGAGTGATATGATTCCAGAAGACTACAGCTCTTCGAGCGTCGGACTGAGGCTCGAGGAGACTTATTGCGGGTGGCGGAAGCATATACAATACAAGTGACCAATATCCGGGATCGCGCAGGACTGACTGGGACTCTTCTAGGCATCGGACGCGCTATCAAACTCTTCATCCAAGAGATCGCCTTCGTCAACATCTGGCCAAATCAACAAGCCAGGTGAGTACTATGAAAGTACTCGCAAGACAGTTCGGACATAAGGTATAACAAATGTAAACATGAAGCATGTGAACAAGTTAACCAGTGCGATCAGACATAGAGATAATAAATACTGGGTGCCAAGCGAGGGTCTGAATGACGCCTCGAGCGGAAACTGCAGAATAGTAATACTGGTGCCAAACGAGTGTCTGAAAGACTCCTCGAGCGGAAAATGCGGAATGATAATACTGGTGCCAAACGAGTGTCTGAAAGACTCCTCGAGCGGAAAATGCGGAATGATAATGCCACAGTCGGGCGTCGGGGCGACACCACATAAAGGGCTTATAACAGAAAATAAAGACAGTGCATGCCACAGTCGGACGTCTGCGCGACGTCACATAAAGGGCTTGTATTTAAAGTGAGAAACGAGTACACGCCACAGTCGGACGTCTGCGCGACGTCACATAAAGGGCTTATATCACAACTCAATAATACAATAGTTCGGGAACATAAATTATCACAAGCATGAGACAAATATAAAGTTAGTCCATCCACAGGAATAACAATAAATCTGAATTTACCACTTGAGCTTGTTCACCGGGGACAAGTTTTTCACACGGATAGATATGGATATAATGTTTACACTACTTGATCATGGATACGATGATTTGGAAAGAATTGACTCTGCAGAGTTTGTACTTAACCACAACCAACGGATTTCAGTAGTCACGGGGACTAGTTCCGTCTACGGTGTTTTGGGAGAAACACGTCTAACCAGTACACACCCAACTCAACCATCCGAAGCCAGGGATCACCCTCGGCGACGTTCAAGAAAAACCTTGAGACGGGGAGGCTACAACCTCGCGTAGCATGGGATCAAATTTCTATACGCGCGCTCTAAGGGGGTGCCCCCCCTCTCGGTCCCAACCGGAAACACCCATGCCCCCTGACCAGATGACTGGCTTTAATCCTGGGCCAAGGTACCATCATCCCGGCCTCTCTGCTTGGTGTGTACATGGAAAGAGGTTACCAACTTACTAAACCGCATCCTGGCAATGAGACATGTGGCAGCACGGAAAGGGGAAAGAACGGTAACGTGGCTCCAACCACGTTAACATCGGAGAAAGTCGGATGACGCAAGGCTGGCATGCTACAATAGTACCACCTTGCTGCCCTTCATGTCACCACATGATTAGGCCATCTATCATCAGAGATCATCGCAACTTTGGAACGTGCGGGAAAAGAACGATAACGTGGCTCCAACCATGTTAACGTCGGGGAAAGTCGGATGACGCAAGGCTGGTATGCTAAAACAGTACCACCATGCTGCCCTTCATGTCACCACATGATTAGGCCATCTCTCATCAGAGATCATCGCGACTTTGGAGCAACCGGGTCGTTGCCTTACAAGCAACGAGGTATTTACCGACACTCATATGCCACGCACAAACTCTCACGTGAACATGTAAAACATCTGTCATATCAAATGTTCAAAACATGCTTGCCTGGTTCAGAGAAGTCGGAGTCTAGCTCGGCGAAGTTCGCGGCTCCGTCACCTCTTCCGGAACCTACGGCAATCACGAAACGGGTACTAACGTGAAAACCAACACATACACAGAAACGTTTCCAAATATTTTTCAAATAAACCCCATAAAAAACTAGACAAAATTTGAAGATTGTCAGAAAAAGAATCACTCAAAAATTCCTTTTTATTAAAAAGTTATAAAGGTTTCTGTCTAGGGACTTATCTCTAATGAAACAGAAAAGTTCCAGGGTTTTAACTGAGAAAACAGAAAACGCTTCGGTTGGGAATGCGCAAGCGCAAAGGAGAAGACGTATTTTGCCCGAAGGCGCCAACAGAAAACGGTTCGCGAATAAAAGAACAGAGGCTGACACGCGGGGTCCACATGTCAGGTTTGAAAAGCTCGCCGGCGCCCGAAGACTGCGGTGGACGCCGGCGTCGAACCACGGCGAGTTAGGAGAAACGGAAGGTACCAAGAGCTTTAGCGTCTTCTTCCGCGTCGGTGGGTGGTGGACTCATCCAACGGGGAGCACCACGTCGACGGCGACACTATCTCCGGCGGACGGCGGCTCGGGTGAGGATGGGGAACTCCGATGGAGGGCTGCAAACTACGAATTGAGGCGCGGGTCAAAACGAGTGATGCAAGGTGAAGCTACTGGCAAGAGAATGGAGGCGGAGGAGCACACATGGGGGCGAATCGGGCTGGATCCCGTGGCAGGTCGCGGTGGCCGGAGTCGAGGAAGGAGACCTCCTCGGGGCTCTACCAGTGGCTAGGCTTGCTCTAGGGGGAGTGCAGGGCTGGTGGGTGCTCGAGTTGAAGCTCGGGGCCTCTATTTATAGGCAGATCGATGGGGTGGCCGTGAACGGAGAATCTCCGGCGAGCGATTACGGCGGAGCAGTGGATTGGCAGGTGGTTTGAGCGGCCAGGCAGCATCAGTGGAGGTTACTGGAGTCGTTTTACAGCTAAACGGAGATGGTCTTGGCGTAATGGCGTCGGTCCACGGTGAGGTGACCGCACGGGCTCAACGGCGGCAGAGAGCGTGCTCCGCGCCCTGCTGTTCACGACGAGAGCGGCAGCGCATTCGGGGGAGTGGAAGGCCACGCGGCGAGCTCCGGTGGTTTGGGCGGCGCTGGGTGGCGTCATCGGCGCCGTGTCTCCCGCTGGCGCCCGCAAAGCCGCCGCCGGCGTCGGTCACGGGGCGGCGCACCTTCTACTGCTCGTCGCCGACGCCCGCAAGGTGCCAGGCATTCGTGCGGTGCAGGAACAAGGGGGCGGGGACGAGGAGCAAGGCGACGCGGTGGAACTGGCGAGATCGACGTCCTTCTCTGAAGAAAACGACAGCAGCCACTGCAGTGTTCTCTGAACTTTCTGAATGTGACAAAGACAGTGCACTGCAGGTGTTCGACAGAAGGTTTTGGCTATGAGATAAATTTTTCTGGAGCTGTAACTTGGTGAGATGACCACTCAAAGCACCCAGGGGCTGCCTGATTTTACTTGGAATTTTTGGAGAAGGTTTTGAATGAATTTCACCAAATTTGGCAAATCTGGTCCAAACTTGCAGCAAGTGTAGTTTGAAAATTTTGAATTGAAGACCAGTGGATCTTCATGGTTCTAGGTTGAGGGTTCAAAGGACTAGGAGGGGAAAAAGGTTTGGGGCCAAAATTCAAGACAGAAAGTGGAATTCCTTTGCAAATCTCCAAGTGCTAGAAAAGAAGGTAGAAATTTATTTGAATAGAATTTGAATGGAAATAGATACATGGGGAGGTTCAACTTGCTGGATTTGGTGTAAAACATGATCCAAAGGTGAGGGAAGGGTTAGGAGAGAGCATTTGCACTAGGGCCATGGCAAGAAGGAATTTGTTGAAAGTGGCAAAGGAGTTTTCCAAAAGCCATAGTGCAAATTTCAAGGAGATTTTCAAAAGTCATTTTCCCAAATGAAAAACATTTTGTCTTGAGTCCAAGTGAAAAGCAAGAACCTCCAAGACCAAAGGCAGATCTTGGGTGAATCCAAACAAAACTTTTGCCATAAAGAAAAGTATATGAGAGGGAGAGTTCTCTTGAAGAAAAATTTAAATCACTCCCCTCAAGTCAAATAAAAATCTTTTGAAAAATCCAAATAAAAACTTGGGTGTCACATAATATGGGCTCTTTGTTAAATCAACAATAATGCATATAAGAGCCACTTCAACATTTTCTTTATGGTCTTCTCCTCTCGACCCCCAAAGAACAAGAAAAGAAATAAAACTATTTACACGGGAAAGCTCCCAACAAGCAAAAGAAGAACAAGAAATCTTTTTGGGTTTTATTTAATTATTACTATTGCAGGCATGGAAAGTAAACTAACTAAAAGCTGCAACTATTTTTTTAGTTTTTCTTAAGGTTTATCAAACACACAAGAAGAAAGCAAAAAAAGGAAAATAAACTAACATGGATATTACAATGAAAAAGTATGAGCACCGACAACTAGAATGAGTGTGTGAACATGAATGTAATGTCGGTGAGAAATACGTACTCCCCAAGCTTAGGCTTTTGGCCTAAGTTAGTCTAGGGCCACGGCTGGCCTGGCGGATATCCGAAGTTGTAGCTGGGGCCGTACTGAGATGGAACCTCGGGGTGCCACTGATTGCCGATCTCCTCCGGATCCCACTGATAAATAGACTGACGGGGAGAATCAGGTTGTGGCTCCGGCTCTGCCTCTGGAGCTGATGTGAGGTTCTGGTAGGCATGAAATGCCTCCGGCATAACAAGATACTTGCCTGAAAATAAGTTAAACAAAGAAGGAGTAGGCAAAGTAATAGTCTCAAAGTGATTTTTATCAAATTTCAGTCTATAGTCTAGCATCCTTTTCTCATTCTTAACAATAAAATCATGTGCTACCATACTCTTATAGTCCAGAAAAACAGGAAGCAACAACTTTTCTTCTTTCTCATAATGCCTAATAGGTATGTTAAAGTGTGCAGCGAGGCGCGAGGCGAAGATACCTCCCAAGATGGGACCCTTCGTGCGGTTCAGATTTAATCGCTTGGCAATAATAGCGCCTAGACTAAAAGTGTTATCACAAAACATGGCATGGCACAAAATAACAATATCAGGGGCACTAAGGTGTCCAGAGTTTCCGCGACCAATTAAACATCTACTAGCAAATATTGCAAAGTAACGCAGAACAGGAAAGTGTATGCTAGTAATTCTTGCACCCGAAACTTTCCTCATTTCCCCTAAAGCAATCATATCAATAAACCCTTCCACATCATTACGATGTGGTTCCTCTATGCTGCCCGTAAAGGGTATCTTACAGACCCGGCAGAAATCAAAAAGGGACATCTCCTTATACTCATCATATAAATTAAAATCCACCGAGGGTGGTGATCTCCTAGCATGGAAATGAAAGTTTTGCACAAAAATATTAGTGAGTAGGAGATATTGTTCGCGCTGGGCACGGAGGAAGTCGGTGAGGCCGCATTCTCAGCCAAATAATAAAAATCATCATGAATCCCGGCTGCTATCAAGAACTCATCACAAGGCCATTCACACGGCCGAACTTCCGCGGTGCGAGGGAGATTATATTTGGGCCTCTTATCCTCTTCACTTTGCTTATCCTTCGAGCTTCGGCTCGAAGAGCCCCTCAAAAATCTCTTCATCCTTTTCTGAAAATTTCTGAAAATTTTAGTAACTTAAAATAAAAGTGAACCAAACTCAACAAAATTGATAGCAACTACTCCCGCAAGTGCCTAGAGACTATATCATGCATTAGAATTATTTGGGACCATATAAATTTGACATGCAAGCTCAAGAATAGGGTCACCTAGGCAGCAAAAATTTGCAATGAATAAAGCACTAGAACAAAAACTAATTGGGCCATTGGAGGAGTCACATACCGAAGAACAATCCCCCAAAGCAGTTTTGTGAGTGGAGCTTTGAGCTAGGAGATCGAAAATGGCAGCAAAATGAGCTAGAACTCGTGCTTGAGTTGGTTGGTGATTTTTTTGGGAGGAAGAAGGAGTGTGTGGTGGCTGGAATAAGTGGAGGGGGGCCACCAGGGGCCCACGAGGCAGGGGGCGCACCCTGGACCCTCGTGGCCAGGTGCTTGCCCCCCTGATGTGTTCTCAGTGCCAGATATTCTCAAATATTCTAGAAAAAATCATATATCATTTTCAGGGCATTTGGAGAACTTTTATTTTTGGGGTATTTTTTATTGCACGGATAATTTAGAAAACAGACAGAATAATACTATTTTTGCTTTATTTAATCTAAATAACAGAAAGTAAAAGGAGGGTACAGAAGGTTGTGCTTTCTAACTTCATCCATCTCATGCTCATCAAAAGGAATCCACTAACAAGGTTGATCAAGTCTTGTTAACAAACTCATTCCAAATCGCATGAAACCGAAGAAATTTCGAATAACACTAAGTTACCTCAACGGGGATATGCACATGCCCAACAAGAAGAATATCATATTTCTTCTTGACAATAGGAAGAGGAAATTCAAAGCCTCCAATAGTAATTGATGAAAATTTTCCAATAGAATTGATACTGTGGACTTGAGGTTGTTTCCTCGGAAAGTGTACCGTATGCTCATTACCATTAACATGAAAACTGACATTGCCTTTGTTGCAATCAATAACAGCCCTTGCAGTATTCAAAAGGGTCTACCAAGGATAATTGACATACTATCGTCCTCGAGAATATCAGGAATAACAAAGTTCGTTAAAATAGTAACATTTGCAACCACAACAGGCACATCCTCACAAATACCGACAGGTATAGCAGTTGATTTATCGGCCATTTGCAAAGATATTTCAGTAGGTGTCAACTTATTCAAATCAAGTCTATGATATAAAGAGAGAGGCATAACACTAACACCAGCTCCAAGATCACATAAAGCAGTTTTAACATAGTTTCTTTTATGGAGCATGGTATAGTTGGTACTCTTGGATCTCCTAGTTTCTTAGGTATTCCACCCTTAGAAGTATAATTAGCAAGCATGGTGGAAATTTCAGCTTCCGGCAACTTTCTTTTATTTGTAACAATATCCTTCATATACTTAGCATAAGGATTCATTTTAAGCATATCAGTCAAACGCATACGCAAAAAGATAGGTCTAATCATTTCAGCAAAGCGCTGAAAATCCTCATCATCCTTTTTCTTGGATGGTTTAGGAGGAAAAGGCATGGGTTTCTGAACCCATGGTTCTCTTTCTTTACCGTGTTTTCTAGCAACAAAGTCTCTCTTATCATATCATTGATTCTTTGATTGTGGGTTATCAAGATCAACAGCAGGTTCAATCTCTACATCATTGTCATTACTAGGTTGAGCATCAACATGAACATTATCATTAACATTATCACTAGTTTCATGTTGATCACTAGATTGTGTTTCAGCATCAGAGATAGAAATATCATTAGGATTCTCATGTGTGTCAACAACAGGTTCAGTAGAAGCATGCAAAGTCCTATCATTTTTTTTCTTCTTTTTAGAAGGACTAGGTGCATCAACATTAGTTCTTTGAGAATCCTGCTCAATTCTTTTAGGGTGACCCTCAGGATACAAAAGTTCCTGAGTCATTTTCCCCCTCTAGTCACAACTCTAACAACATTTTCATTCTTCTTATTATTTAATTCATTGAGCAAATCATTTTGAGCTTTAAGCACTTGTTCTACTTGAGTGGTAACCATAGAAGCATGTTTACTAATGAGTTTAAGTTCACCTTTAACTCTAGACATATAATCACTCAAGTGTTCAATCATATAAGCATTTCGTTTCAATTGTCTACCAACATAAGCATTGAAGTTTTCTTGTTTAATAATAAAATTATCAAACTCATCTAAGCATTGGCTAGCAGACTTATAACGAGGGACATCACCTTCATCAAATCTATAGAGAGAATTTAGCTTTACTACCTGTGTCGGGTTATCAAGACCATGTATTTCTTCAACAGGCGGCAAATTAAGACCATGTATTTCTTCAATAGGTGGTAAACTCTTAACATCTTCAGTTTTAATACCTTTTTCTTTCATAGATTTCTTTGCCTCTTGCATATCTTCAGGACTGAGAAATAGAATACCCCTCTTCTTCGGAGTTGGCTTAGGAGTTGGTTCAGGAAGTGTCCAATTATTTTCATTAGTCAACATATTATTCAATAGCAATTCAGCTTGATCAACTGTTCTTTCCCTGAAAACACAACCAGCACAACTATCCAGGTGGTCTCTGGAAGCATCGGTTAGTCCATTATAAAAGATATCAAGTATTTCATTTTTCTTGAGATGATGATTAGGCAAAGCATTAAGTAGTTGGAGAAGCCTCCCCCAAGCTTGTGGGAGACTCTCTTCTTCAATTTGCACAAAATTATATATTTCCTTTAAAGCAGCTTGTTTCTTATGAGCAGTGACATATTTAGCAAAGAAGTAATAAATCATATCCTGGGGACTACGCACACAACCAAGATCAAGAGAATTAAACCATGCTTTAGCATCACCCTTTAATGAGAATGGAAATAACTTAAGGATATAATTGTAGCGAGCTCATCATTAGTGAACAGGGTGGCTATATCATTTAATTTAGTAAGATGTGCCACAACAGTTTCAGATTCATAGCCATAAAAAGGATCAGATTCAACCAAACTAATTATATCAGGATCAACAGAGAAATCATAATCCTTATCTGTAACACAGATAGGTGAAGTAGCAAAAGCAGGGTCATATTTCATTCTAGCATTCAAAGACTTTTCTTTCAGCTTAGCTAATAATTTCTTAAGATCATTCCTATCATTGCAAGCAAGAAAGTCTCTAGCAGTTTCTTCATCCATAACATAACCCTCAGGCACAACAGGCAATTCATATCTAGGGGGAGAATCTTCATCATCACTTTCATCAATATTATCAGTTTCAATAATTTCATTCTCTCTAGCCCTAGCAAGTTGTTCATCAAGAAATTCACCTAATGGCACAGTAGTATCAAGCATAGAAGTAGTTTCATCATAAGTATCATGCAAGGCAGAAGTGGCATCATCAATAACATGCGACATATCAGAATTAATAGCAGAAGCAGGTTTAGGTGTCACAAGCTTACTCAAAACAGAAGGTGAATCAAGTGCAGAGCTAGATGGCAGTTCCTTACCTCCCCTCGTAGTTGCGGGAAAAATCTTAGTTCTTTCGTCTTTCAAGTTCCTCATAGTGACCAGCAGATATAAATCCCAAGTGACTCAAAGAATAGAGCTATGCTCCCCGGCAACGGCGCCAGAAAATAGTCTTGATAACCCACAAGTATAGGGGATCGCAACAATTTTCGAGGGTAGAGTATTCAACCCAAATTTATTGATTTGTCACAAGGGGAGCCAAAGAATATTCTCAAGTATTAGTAGTTGAGTTGTCAATTCAACCACACCTGGATAACTTAGTATCTGCAGCAAAGTATTTATTAGCAAAGTAGTATGGAAGTAACGGTAACGGTGGCAAAAGTAACAGTAGCAGTTTTGTAGTAATTGTAACAGTGGCAACGGTAAAGTAACTAAGCAAAGAGCAATATGTGAAAAGCTCGTAGGCATTGGATCGGTGATGGAGAATTATGCCGGATGCAATTCCTCATGCAATAGTTATAACATAGGGTGACACAGAACTAGCTCCAATTCATCAATGTAATGTAGGCATGTATTTTGAATATAGTCATACGTGCTTATGGAAAAGAACTTGCATGACATCTTTTGTCCTACCCTCCCGTGGCAGCGGGGTCCTATTGGAAACTAAGGGATATTAAGGCCTCCTTTTAATAGAGTACCGGACCAAATCATTAACACTTAGTGAATACATGAACTCCTCAAACTACGGTCATCACCGGGAGTGGTCCCGATTATTGTCACTTCGGGGTTGCCGGATCATAACACATAGTAGGTGACTATTGACTTGCAGAATAGGATCAAGAACCCACATATATTCATGAAAACATAATAGGTTCAGATCTGAAATCATGGCACTCGGGCCCTAGTGACAAGCATTAAGCATAGCAAAGTCATAGCAACATCAATCTCAGAACATAGTGGATACTAGGGATCAAACCCTAAAAAAACTAACTCGATTACATGATAAATCTCATCCAACCCATCAACGTCCAGCAAGCCTACGATGGAATTACTCACGCACGGCGGTGAGCATCATGGAATTGGTGATGGAGGAAGGTTGATGATGACGACGGCGACGGATTCCCCTCTCCGGAGCCCCGAACAGACTCCAGATCAGCCCTCCTGAGAGAGATTAGGGCTTGGCGGTGGCTCCGTATCGTAAAACGCGATGAATCCTTCTCTCTGATTTTTTCTCCCCGAAGGTGAATATATAGAGTTTGAGTTGAGGTCGGTGGAGCACCAGGGGGCCCACGAGGCAGGGGGCGCGCCCAGGGGGTAGGCGCGCCCCCACCCTCGTGGACAGGGTGTGGGCCCCCTGGCCTTGATTCTTTCGCCAGTATTTTTTATTAATTCCAAAAATATTCTCCGTGAAGTTTCAGGTCATTCCGAGAACTTTTATTTGTGCACAAAAATAACACCATGGCAATTCTGCTGAAAACAACGTTAGTCCGGGTTAGTTCCATTCAAATCATGCAAGTTAGAGTCCAAAACAAGGGCACAAGTGTTTGGAAAAGTAGATACGATGGAGACGTATCAAGTTACGAAAAATTTGGGAAAAAGCACGGACAACCAGTATTTTGTCCAGGGCGTTCCAAGCAACCAAGTCGAAGGCCTTCCTGAAGTCGAGCTTGAAGATCATGGTTGGACGTTTGCAAGAGTGGCAAGTGCTGATGAGATCTGCTGCAAAGATGTAGTTTTCAGCAATGTTCCTGCCAGTGATGAACCCAGTCTGATTACCATGGACTAGATGAGGAATGAGAGGTTTGAGGCGCGAAATTAAGACTTTGGCGATAGCTTTAACTGGGCAGTTTTGTAAGGATATAGGTCTGAAGGCGTCAGGTGATGTTCGGGAGGCGGTTTTTGGAAGGAGAGCAATGTGAGCATGGTTTAGGCGTTTCGTGTTTGCCACACCTTGGTGGAATTGCGTGAAAAGGGGTAGAATTGCATGCTTGATAGAGAGCCAGAAGGATCTATAGAAGGAGGGGCCGAAACCATCAGGGCCATGGCTTGCTTGTGGGTTCATTTGAAACAAGGCCAGTTTGATCTCTTCTTCGGAGAAGTGCGCGTCAAGGGCGTGGAGGCCAGGCACTGTGTGAGGATAAATCGTATTGAGATCAAAAGGCCAAGTCGTCGTGGCAGGAGAACCGATGAGCGAGACGAAAAAATCCCGCAGGATGTCTGCTTTATGTTGATGAGAGGTGAAAAGCGACCCGTCGCGTGTGAGGGAGAAGATTTTGCTCTTCCTAAGCCGTTGTGAGGCGGACATGTGGAAGAACTTAGAGTTTTCACCACCGTGAATTGCCCGGGAAACTTTGGCACGCCATTTCCAGTAGGACATTTTTTCTAGGATGGTGTTTTTAAGGAGAGAAATGATGATCTTGCGGGTGAGGTGTTCTGGTGAGGAGAGAGGCATGGGTTCCTCTACGTGGTCGAGGGCAGTGATGGCAATTTTGCACCGAGATTCGCGGAGGGGGGCGGGAATGCGCGAGCATGCCCATTTTTTGAGTCGAGCCTGAGTTTGTTTGAGCAGGGAGGCTGCAGAGTTGGGCGCAGAGGTGGGCCGTGGATAAGCCCAAACCAAGCAGATTATATCTCAGCAGGCCTGGTAATTGGCCCAACCGGGTTCGAATTTAAAAAAGTTGGAGCGCGGGATTCTTGTGGTGACGTGGACGATGAGGGGGACGTGGTCGGACGTGAAACACGTGAGGGATGTGAGTGAGGAGTTGGGAAAGGCATCAGCCCAAGCTAAGTTAAAAAAGGCACGGTCGATTCGTTCTAGGGTGGGTGTGGCTCTATTGTTGGACCATGTGAATTGGCGGTCTAGAAGAGGTAATTCGATGAGGGCTAGGTCATCAAGAGTTTGGTTGAAAGCGTTGGCCTCGGTCTGTCTAAACGCATCATTGTTTTTGTCAGAGGGGAAACGGAGGAGACAACAATGAATTCCGCCCTCGCTTGCTTGATAATGACCAAAAATGAGATAAATAAAAACATATACCTCATGTGCAATAAGGGCGCTGATTTCGGCGTCTGTCTTTAGGCAGTCGAGCAAACCCGTGTGGACAACAATCTTACCATTGGGGAAGCTGTACGCCTTAACTTTGGCGTTATTGACGACGATCACCTCCCAGTCGAGGTCATCGAGATGACTCGTCTACGGTGTACCGTCATCGTCTTCGCGGGGGCTGTTGGTGGGTAAGACATCGTGGACTCCACAGATGATATCGGAGGTGATGCGTTGGACACGGACAGTGTTGGGGTCAGACGGGCCAAGGATGGCGTGTCCGCGTTTCTTCTTGACCTTGTCGAAGAAAATGTTCCCAAACTTGGGGTGAACCGACGGAGGGAGGAAGACCCAGTGGACGCGGTTGGTGTAGGGCACCTTCTCGCGGTGGCAGGTGCCGAAAAAGAACAACGGGGCGTAGGAGAAGAAGAGTCCTGCTTGTTTAGTGTTGAACATGTGTACATGTACGTAGATCTGGGTTTTGTATGCCGCACCTGTAGTGTCTCCCTCCCCCTGTATGTACTTGTATCTTGGGAGACAAGACACCGGTCGCACCCCTTGTACCTATATACTAGACCATGATGACGCGCGTTGCTGCGCCCGTCAGTAAAACGGTAGGATCTTTCAGTAAATATATGGAGATACAAGATATGGAGGTTAAATTTGCATGAACTAATTGATATACTGCCCATAATCCAATAGGTTTTTTAGGGGCCATAATCCAATAGTTGAGTTCTAATATAAGATTTTTGAGAGGTAGTGTAATCCAACAGGTGAGTTCTAATATAAGATTGTTGAGAAGTAGTGCAGCAATATGTGGACTGATTTATTTCCTGGGTCCAATGGGCCTAGGCTTTCTATTACGCCTATTCATAGCTTCAGAAAAATTGGAGATATAAAGAAAGACAATACAAAAGAAACAAATATGTATCTATCTCCACTGATTTATTCTTTTCATTTATGACTTCAGCAAGCAATGTGGTTCTAATAAGGGCATCTCCAACAGTTGTAAGATAGGTGTTGATAAATTTGCCACCTATGACATAGTGATGATGTGGCATGTAATAAATGTGGAGAGAGAGAGAGAGCAAAGTTGTATGTAGATTAACCAACAACCTTTGCACAAGCTCCAAGGTAAAATAGAGAGCAATCACATTTATTTTCTCACCATCTATTGGATAACTTAGATACAATCTATTGGAGTAGTTGTATGATATCTTGTTGGTTGATGACATGGATATTTTACCAACAAGACTAACATACAACCTGTTGGTGATGCCCTAATACGACCACAATCAAGCACTCTAAATCCAACATAGGCAGTTCCTGGTTTTAAGAATCATGGAAACACCATAATTAATAATCCACCATTGACACCATTAAATTATCAGGCAACGCACATGGAGGAGCAGAGCATGCCTAAATTTCATTTTTCATACTGCATCAAAGGTATATCAGTCTGGCGTATGGTGTACGAATATTTGCAAGATCACCTAAATAGATCGTGGCATTGCCACTTAAAAAAAGTCTCATATAGAAATATTCACTTATAGACAGGTGTTGCCCAGCCTTCATGTCGAGGTGGAAGAAAAACAATACAATCTTCATTATATGCATTGCATATCCCATGTTTAAAAATAAAAAAATACACAAGTCTTACCAAACCAAATATTCTCACTCCTGTTAGAAATTACTGTAAATAAGAGTTATTAGTTGGTAATACATGCAATATGATCAGTTCAGAACCTATTTTAGGTGTAAATGTCAACAACTTTTCGATAACAAAAACACTTGGCATGTAGTAATAATATTACTCTCCTAAGTCCTAACACCCGTGGAAGATGACTTTTGGGATGATGATAGTAAAGTCACTAGTGCTCAGAATGATATTCTTAACACCCCTTTTACTGAACAACAAATTAAAGACGCAGTCTTTGGCTCGTATGCCGAGAGGGCTCCAGGACCTGATGGGTTCCCCTTCTTGTTTTATCAGCAATTTTGGTATGTTATTAAGAATGATTTGTTTGCCATGTTAAGAGACTCGGAGAAAGGTGAGCTAGATTTATTTAGGCTCAACTTTTCTTTACTCACCCTAGTCCCTAAAGAGGTCAATGTTGTCAAGCTAGAAAAGTTTAGACCCTGGCTATGACTAATTGTAGTTTTAAAGTTTTCTCCAAGTGTGCACTAATAACTTTGGCCCTATTTGTAATGAACTGATTTCTCCTAATCAAACTGCTTCTATAAAAGGTGGATTTATAGTTGAGAGCACAGTAGCTGTGCATGAAATAATTCATGTTGTTGCTGCGAAGAAAATGGCTGGTTTTGTTTTCAAGCTTGATTATGAGAAAACTTATGACATGGTAAATAGGGAGTTCTTGGTAGATATGATGTCCACAAGGGGCTTTAGCCCAGACTAGATCAATAAGATCAAGTCTCTGTTGTATAATGGATCTGTTGGTGTCAGGTTAAATGACATGAACATTGATTATTTTTTCTTGACTGGTAAAGGAGTGAGACAGGGGGACCCTGCTTCACCCCTATTGTTTAATCTTGTAGCTGATGTCTTTACTAGAATACTAGGCAAGGCTTCTAATAACAAGTTCATAGAGGGAGTTTTCCCTCCCAATAATCCTGCTAGAGTAATCGGCCTGCAATATGCAGATGATACTCTTCTTTTCCTCGGTAATAATATAGACGAGGCAAAAAACATGAAATGGCTCTTATATTGTTTTGAGCAGATTTCAGGCTTGAGGATCAACTTCCATAAATGTGATTTGGTCCCCATTAATATCAATGCTGATAGGGCCAATAATTTTGCCCAAGTCATGGGTTGCAAGTTGGGCAGTTTCCCTATTAAATATCTTGGAGCTCCTCTTCATTATAATAAACTTAGAAAAGAATATCTCCAGCTTGTGGTTGAGAAAATTATCAAGAGAGGGGCATGCTGGAGAGAAGGCTTCTTTCCTTTGGCAAGAGATTAATTTTAGTGCAGTCTTGCCTAGCTAGTATTCCTTCATATTTGATGGGAATAATTAAATCCCCTAAATGGGCTATAGCCCTGATTAATTCCCAATTAGCTCACTGTTTCTGGGATGATTATGAGGGGCATTTTAAAAATCACCTTGCTAATTGGGGATCCCTAGCCACTAAAAAGAAATTTGGTGGGCTGGGGATAACTAATTTGGCTGACTTTAATCTTTGTCGTCTTGCTTCTTGGGGCAAAGGATATCTTCTAGATGAGGGTAAGATCTGGAAGAATATAGTAGACTCTAAATATAATATCCATAGCCCAAATATATTTGCCTGTTCTAGTGTGGGCGCCTCCCCTTTCTGGAAGGGGATTCTTTGGGCTATTAAGGCTACTAAATTTGGATATACCTGGAAAGTGGGCAATGCCAAGAGCATTAGATTTTGGGAAGATTTCTGGTGTGGTGAGGTGAACCTTGCTACTCAGTTCTGGGGGCTATACTCCATAGCTACTGATCAACACACTACTATTAGTAAAGTTTGGGATGGGGTCAATCTCAAGATTAATTTCAGAAGATGTTTCTCCCCCAGCATGATGATTGACTGGAACAATCTCTTTTATGAGATTAAAACTCTCATTCTGAGTGACAAACCTGACACCCTTGTATGGAAATATGAGGCGAAAGGTCTGTACACTGTTAAATCCTGTTACAATATTGTTAATTTTAGGGGAGTTCTTCCAGGGAATATCCCTGTGGTGTGGAAGATAAAAATACCCCCTAGAATCCAAATTTTTCTCTGGTTGATTGCGAAGAACAAACTTCTGACCAGAGATAACCTTAGCAAGAGACAACATGTTCTAGATTTGACTTGTCTATTTTGTTCGGAACATGAGTCATCTTGCCATCTATTTTTTACTTGTGTCGTTGCTGTGAATCTGTGGAGAGTAGTTAGGGAAGCTGCCAATGTTGATAGCCGTAATAATATTTACGATATGCTTGAATACTGGTTTCGTAACCCCAACACTGTTGCTGCCATAGTGCAAACTGCGGCCTGTGGGCTCTCTGGAAGAGCAGGAATGACATTTGTTTCAATCGATTGACCCGGCTTGGTATGCAGGTGATCGTGAGGAAGACTGCAAAAAACCTATCCTTATGGGAGGTGGCCTGGCCAGATGCTGCCAAGCTGGAGCTAATAGAGATCGTGAGGAAGCTGGAGCAAACGGCGAGAAATCCCCCACTCCTCATGTGGCCAGATCCAGGTTGATCAGGGGGGAATGTGGAGGGGGACTCCCTGGGAGCGATCTGATCATGATTTGATATGCCTGGCGCCGGGGCGATCTTCACTGCTAGGTGACTGATGCAGATGGAGAAAAGCGTGGAGATGTGTCTACGGGCTGGAGCTTCGTCTTGTTTTGTAATAGCTTATTTCAGTTTGCTTTCTCTCACCGAGGGGGTGTGTTTCCTCCCTGGCGTGTGTTTGCTTTCTATTTTAAGCATTGTAATAACTTTTGTTACATGACCCTGACTTGCTTGGTTTCATTGATGATTCAATGGAGCCGGGGCTAGGCCCTTTTTCTCTAAAAAAAAGTCCCAAGAGGTAATTAGAGAGCACAGGGTGGAATCTCAAACAAGAAGGGCTGGGAGCATAACTCCTTAAGTGATTCTAATTTTTGCCTAGCATTTCCTGTAGTCTGAACCAGAGGCCGCAGTTGATCAGCTTGTCGTCCTTCCTCAACAAGACACCTATTTAGATGGGACCTTAGGAGGATACAATTTTGACATGGACTGATTAGCGCAAGATGGAGGTTGAAATATTTTTAGAGGCCTGCAACAAAAAACAACATGGGTGATGGAGAGGAGCTCCTCGCGCATGAGCTATGGTTTCCATCGGCGCCTCAAACCTAGCATCGTCTTTGGCTATTTGCCTCACCTCAGCTCAACTAAACCGAGAAGACTCCACTGCCTCATGATGCCCACATCCTCAAGTTGCCACACTCCCGCCGAGAGAGGGATCGCCATGAATCCATTGTTGGCAATCTGATTGAAGTCGCACGAACAAGGAAGGAGTAAATTCGCACGAGAGACGACTATGGACACCGAGAGAGCGGTGCAGCGAGATTACTATTGGAGAAAGGTGTGGCTGCTCCCGGGTGTAGGTGCACCCGCATGGAAGAACATTGTAGGTGCACCCATAGGTCAACCAGAGTAAGATCTGCACCAGAGTGGTACGGTAATCCTGTTCTGGAGGTCATGTTGCTTGACCATGATGAACCTACGAACTATGAGGAAGCGATGATGAGCCCAGATTCCACGAAATGGCTTGAGGCCATGAAATCTGAGATGGGATCCATGTATGAGAACAAAGTGTGGACTTTGGTTGACTTGCCCGATGATTGGCAAGCCATCGAGAATAAATGGATCTTCAAGAAGAAGACTGACGCTGACGGTAATGTTACTGTCTACAAAGCTCGACTTGTTGCGAAAGGTTTTCGACAAGTTCAAGGAGTTGACTACGATGAGACCTTCTCACCCGTAGCGATGCTTAAGTCCGTCCGAATCATGTAGCAATTGCTCCATTTTATGATTATGAAATTTGGCAAATGGATGTAAAGACTGCATTCCTGAATGGATTTCTGGAAGAAGAGTTGTATATGATGCAACCTGAAGGTTTTATCGATCCAAAGGGTGCTAACAAAGTGTGCAAGCTCCGCGATCCATTTATGGACTGGTGCAAGCATCTCGGAGTTGGAATAAACGTTTTGATAGTGTGATCAAAGCATATAGTTTTATACAGACTTTTGGAGAAGCCTGTATTTACAAGAAAGTGAGTGGGAGCTCTGTAGCATTTCTAATATTATATGTAGATGACATATTGTTGATTGGAAATGATATAGAATTTCTGGATAGCATAAAAGGATACTTGAATAAGAGTTTTTCAATGAAAGACCTCAGTGAAGCTGCTTATATATTGGGCATTAAGATCTATAGAGATAGATCAAGACGCTTAATTGGACTTTCACAGAGCACATACCTTGACAAAGTTTTGAAGAAGTTCAAAATGGATCAAGCAAAGAAAGGGTTCTTGCCTGTGTTACAAGGTATGAAGTTGAGTCAGAGTCAATGCCCGACCACTGCAGAAGATAGAGAGAAAATGATAGGTGTTCCCTATGCTTCAGCCATAGGCTCTATCATGTATGCAATGCTGTGTACCAGAGCTGATGTGTGCCTAGCTATAAGTTTAGCAGGGAGGTACCAAAGTAATCCAGGAGTGGATCACTGGACAGCGGTCAAGAACATCCTGAAATACCTGAAAAGGACTAAGGATATGTTTCTCATTTATGGAGGTGACAAAGAGCTTGTCGTAAATGGTTACGTCGATGCAAGCTTTGACACTGATCCGGATGACTCTAAGTCACAAACCGGATACGTGTTTATATTGAACGGTGGAGCTGTCAGTTGGTGCAGTTCTAAACAAAGCGTCATGGCGGGATCCACGTGTGAAGCGGAGTACATAGCTGCTCCGGAAGCAGCAAATGAAGGAGTCTGGATGAAGGAGTTCATATCCGATCTAGGTGTCATACCTAGTGCATCGGGTCCAATGAAAATCTTTTGTGACAATACTGGTGCAATTTCCTTGGCAAAGGAATCCAGATTTCACAAGAGAACCAAGCACATCAAGAGACGCTTCAATTCCATCCGCGATCAAGTCAAGGAGGGAGACATAGAGATTTGCAAGATACATACGGATCTGAATGTTGCAGACCCGTTGACTAAGCCTCTCTCACGAGCAAAACATGATCAGCACCAACACTCCATGGGTGTTAGAATCATTACTGTATAATCTAGATTATTGACTCTAGTGCAAGTGGGAGACTGAAGGAAATATGCCCTAGTGGCAATAATAAAGTTGTTATTTATATTTCCTTATATCATGATAAATGTTTATTATTCATGCTAGAATTGTATTAACCGGAAACTTAGTACATGTGTGAATATATAGACAAACAAAGTGTCACTAGTATGCCTCTACTTGACTAGCTCGTTGAATCAAAGATGGTTAAGTTTCCTAGCCATAGACATGAGTTGTCATTTGATTAACGGGATCACATCATTAGAGAATGATGTGATTGACTTGACCCATTCCGTTAGCTTAGCATTTGATCGTTTAGTATATTGCTATTGCTTTCTTCATGACTTATACATGTTCCTATGACTATGAGATTATGCAACTCCCGAATACCGGAGGAACACTTTGTGTGCTACCAAACGTCACAACATAACTGGGTGATTATAAAGGTGGTCTACAGGTGTCTCCAATGGTACTTGTTGAGTTGGCATAGATCGAGATTAGGATTTGTCACTCCGATTGTCGGAGAGGCATCTCTGGGCCCTCTTGGTAATGCACGTTGAAAGGATCGATATAGTTGACTAGAGGGGGGTTGTAACGCCCCGGATCCGATGCGCCAGGTGTCACCCAGTTATTCGATGTCGTTGCCATGTCATTTGCTTGCGTGTTGCATTTTTCCATGTCATCATCTGCATTTCATATCATGTCATCATGTGCATTGCATTTGCATACGTGTTCGTCTCTTGCATCCGAGCATTTTCCCCGTTGTCCGTTTTGCAATCCGGCGCTCCTATCTCCTCCGTTGCACCCCCTCTTGTTTTCTTTCGTGTGCGGGTGTCAAACTTTCTCGGAATGGACCGAGTCTTGTCAAGTGGCCTTGGTATACCACCGATAGACCACCGGTCAAGTTTCGTTCCATTTGGAGGTCGTTTGGTACCCCAACGGTTAACCGGGTAACCGCAAAGTCCGTTTGGGTGTTGCAGCGAAACCCCCCTTCCAACAGCCCCAAAACCCCTCTAAGTCTCCGCCATGCTCTCGGTCGTTCGATCACGATCGCGTGGGCGAAAACCGCACCTCGTTTGGACTCTCCTAGCTCCCTCTATCTATAAATAGGTGCCCTCCCCCGAAATTCGTGGATGAAACCCTAGCGTCTTCCACCTCGCGCCGCCGGACAAATTCGTCCGCGCCGGACATGTCCACCCGCCACCTCACTCCAGCCAATAGCAAGCTGCCACGTCGCCTTCCCCGCCGCCTCAGCCAACCCGTGCACTCCACCTCACCCCGCCTCTCTCTCCTCCGCCGCCGCCGGCCCGCGCGGCCCGCAGCCGGCCCGCGGGGCCCGTCCGCCGCCGCCGCTTGCCTGAGCGTCCGCGCGCCGCGCGCCTGCCCCGCCGCCTGTCGCGCCGCGCGCCTGTCTCGCCGCCGCGACCCGCGGGCGCCGCCGCCGCAGCCCCTTCCTCCGCCGTCCCGCCGGCGTGCCTCGCCGTTCCGGCGCCGCCTGGTCACGCCATCCTCCGCCTCCGTCGCCTCCAGTGCCCTAGCCCCGCCGCCGCAGCTCCTCCCTCTGCCTCCGCCCGCGCCCTGCCGTCCGGTCGCCGGCGCGCCGCCGCCGCCGGCGGCGTTCCCCCTCCTCCACCGCACCTCGCGCTCTCCCTCTCCTCCGGCAAGCCCCCGGCGAGCCGAGCCCGTGCTCGAGCGGCGCCCTCGATCCAGATCTACAGTGCACGAGGTTGACCCCGAAAATATCTCCAAGTCCCTGATCTTTTCTAATATGTTGCCATGTTCTCTGCATCGTAACTTCATGCATATAGCTCCGTTTCGCGCGTGTAATATATCAAATTGTTCGCCTCGTGATGCTCTTCATTTTGTTCAATTGCACCATGTTCATTAGAGGTCATCTTGATGCCCAAATCTCTGTTGGAAGAGGGCTAGTTGCTGTTATTCTCTGGTTCTTGGCAGAACTTGGAGATTTGTCATTTTTGTATCATTTAATCTGTGCATCTTTTGAGTATGAGTTCTACAGGTGTTTTGAACTATGCCATGCCATCTTTCCATTGGTGTAGTCCATGTATTTTTGTAATCTCTGTGGTGACTAGCACAAGCATGCAAAGTAGGCCCCATAATATTTCTGATTTCAGGGACTTAGTGATTTCTCTAAGTCTCTGTCTGCTGTTATTTTGTTGCCGTGTTAACTTGATGCTACA
Organism: Aegilops tauschii subsp. strangulata; assembly: GCF_002575655.3. Classification (NCBI taxonomy): domain Eukaryota; kingdom Viridiplantae; phylum Streptophyta; class Magnoliopsida; order Poales; family Poaceae; genus Aegilops; species Aegilops tauschii. The sequence goes on along the minus strand of NC_053040.3, from coordinate 147,737,276 downwards.
GTGAGATACATGCATATTTTGGAGATGTTCAGTAAGCATGTTTTGTAGCTATTGTTGTAATTGATCCATTACTGCCCTTTTTTGCAATTATGGAGTGCCATAGGATGACTCAATCTTGCTCTACTTTTGCTATAAAATATTTCTGGCAGATTCTTAACATGATATGAAATTTTGCCAAGCTTATTGTAGTTGATCCATACATGCTATGCAATTGTTATTGCCATGGTTAGCTTCATAAACATGCCATCTTGTTGTAGGTATGCTTGGTTTATCATTCATTGCTCTGTAGTGAGTGCACCAAGCTCACAAAGAGGCTACATATTATTATTTCTGCCATGCTCTGTTTTCTGCTAAGTCTGAAACCTGATAACGAAACTTGCTATGTTTACATGCTTTCCATCATACCTTCTGGTCCTTTTTGGCTTATGGTCAGTAAGGGACTTTTGTCATATGCGTTGAGTAGATTCTTGCCATGCCTTGTTTTGCCATGTTAAGTTCCTGTAGCATGGTGATTTCGTGCTCTGAACATTGCAACCTGATGTTGTTTCTGTCATGTCCAGTAATTCTGCCAAGTCTGTGAACCTGTTATTATTTTGCAATCTTGCCATGTCCTTTTGAGCATGTTCTAGTGATTTATGGAGATAGCTCAGTGTTCATGTTTTGTTGTGCTTTACCTGTACATCATGCCCATGCCTTTTGTTTTCATGTTGAGTTGCTGTAGCATATTTTTTTGATGCTTGCTTTATGCCTAGTTGCTGTTTTGGGCAGATTGTTGCTATGTATTGTTTGGAGTGTATGTGTTGCACCGTTGCTCCGTTTTGAGCATGCTCTATATGAAACTTGCTTAGTTTTGCATGTAGTCTCATATTATCATGTTGCATTATTGTTTTGAGGTGTTTGCTTGATGTTTGTATGCTTTTTGCATCAATGCCATGTTTATCTTGTCTTGCTCATATCTTTTAGACCGTAGCTCCGAATCTAATGATCTTTATATGTAACTTGACTAGAATTTCGTGTAGATCATCATGGTGCTCTTTAACTTGATGTTTAACAACTTCAAGTTAATGCTTATTCAGTTCTGGACCAATTTCGAAATTTGCATATGAGGACTTACCGGATTTGTTATATGTTGTTTCCGGCCTCATTTAAACTTGCCTTGGTGAGTTGTTCTTGTATGCATCATCTATTGTCGTGTGTAGCTTCTTGTAGCCTTGTCATGCATCATTATTGGTTGAGCATCATGCCTTGTTCATGTGTGGTGTGTTTACCTTGTTGTGTGCTTCTTCTCGATAGTTCCCGTGTCGTTGCGATCGTGAGGATTCGTTCGTCTTCATGGCTTCATCTTCTTCATGGATTCGTTCTTCTTCCTAGCGGGATTTCAGGCAAGATGACCGTCACCTTGGATCTCATTACTATCATTGCTATGCTAGTTGCTTCGTTCTATCGCTTTGCTGTGCTACCTATTCACTTGCTCCTCAAGCCTCCCAAATTGCCATGAACCTCTAACCTTTGTCACCCTTCCTAGCAAACCATTTTTTGGCTATGTTACCGCTTTGCTCAGCCCCTCTTATAGCGTTGCTAGTTGCAGGTGAAGATGAAGATTGCTCCATGTTGGATTATGTTTATGTTGGGATATCACAATATCTCTTATATTATTAATGCATCTATATACTTGGTAAAGGGTGGAAGGCTCGGCCTTATGCCTGGTGTTTTGTTCCACTCTTGCCGCCCTAGTTTCCGTCATACCGGTGTTATGTTCCTTGATTTTGCGTCCCTCACACGGTTGGGTGATTTATGGGACCCCCTTGACAGTTCGTCTTGAATAAAACTCTTCCAGCAAGGCCCAACCTTGGTTTTACCATTTGTCCAGCCTATTTCCTTTCCCTAGGGAGTCGCTCTCTCGAGGGTCATCTTATTTTAACCCCCCCGGGCCAGTGCTTCTCTAAGTGTTGGTCCGAACTGAGTAGACTGCGGGGCCACCTCGTGGAAACTCGAGGTCTGGTTTTACTCGTAGGATGTCTCATCCGGTGTTGCCCTGAGAACGAGATATGTGCAGCTCCTATCGGGATGTCGGCGCATCGGGCGGCTTTGCTGGTTTTGTTTTACCATTGTCGAAATGTCTTGTAACCGGGATTCCGAGACTGATCGGGTCTTCCCGGGAGAAGGAATATCCTTCGTTGGCCGTGAGAGCTTATAATGGGCTAAGTTGGGACACCCCTGCAGGGTATTATCTTTCGGAAGCCGTGCCCGCGGTTATGTGGCAGATGGGAATTTGTTAATATCCGGTTGTAGAGAACTTGACACTTGACTTAATTAAAACGCATCAACCGTGTGTGTAGCCGTGATGGTCTCTTCTCGGCGGAGTCCGGGAAGTGAACACGGTTTCTGGGTTATGCTTGATGTAAGTAGGAGTTCAGGATCACTTCTTGATCATTGCTAGTTTCACGACCGTTCCGTTGTTTCTCTTCTCGCTCTTCTTTGCGTAAGTTAGCCACCATACATGCTTAGTCGCTGCTGCAACCTCACCACCTTATCCATTCCTTTCCCTTTAAGCTTTGCTAGTCTTGATACCCATGGTAATGGGATTGCTGAGTCCTCGTGGCTCACAGATTACTACACCACCAGTTGCAGGTTCAGGTTGTGCGATGATCACGACGCGAGAGCGATGTTTCTTGGGTTGGAGTTCTTCTTCTGCTTCTTCTTCGTTCAGGGGATAGGTTCCAGGTCGGCAGCCTGGGCTAGCAGGGTGGATGTCGTTTGAGTCTCTGTTTATGTTTCATCCGTAGTCAGATGTTGAGTTTATGTATGATGTATTGATGTATCCTTGCGGCATGTGTATGCCTTGTATGTATCCCCATATATTATGAAATGTTGATGTAATGATATCCACCTTGCAAAAGCGTTTCAATATGTGGGTCTATCCTTGGTGGGACCTTCGAGTTCCTTTAGGATAGGGTCGCATATTGGGCGTGACAGGGGTGAATAGGCAACTAATAATTTTTAGCTTTTCTTTACCAAATTAAACTTTGCAATAAAATAGGTTGTCTAGATATGCAACTAGGTGAGCAACCTATATGATGCAACAACAACAAGCACACAAGCAAGCAAGGGATATAACACAAAAAGCTTGCACAAGTAAAGGCACGAGATAACCAAGAGTGGAGCCGGTGAAGACGAGGATGTGTTACCGAAGTTCCTTCCTTTTGAAGGGAAGTACGTCTCCGTTGGAGCGGTGTGGAGGCACAATGCTCCCCAAGAAGCCACTAGGGCCACCGTATTCTCCTCACGCCCTCACACAATGCGAGATGCCGTGATTCCACTATTGGTGCCCTTGAAGGCGGCAACCGGACCTTTACAAACAAGGTTGAGGCTCTCTCCACAACTTAATTGGAGGCTCCCAACGAAACCCCGGAGCTTCACCACAATGGATTGTGGCTCTGAAGTGACCTCTTCCATCTAGGGCGCCCAAGCACCCAAGAGTAACAAAATCCACACAAGAAAGTATGGGTGAATCAAATATCCTTTGGTGGAAGTGTAGATCTAGGTCTCCTCCTTCAATCCCTAACAAATCAACAAGTTTGGGTGGCTAGGGAGAGAGATCGGGCAAGAAAGCTTTAATGGCAGTAATGGAGGAGAGAGGGAGGCAAGAGGTAGGTGGGAGGTAGGAGAAACACCTCCTTAAATAGGCCCTCCAAGATCCAACCGTTATGTGCAGAAAAGCATGGGACCGGTACTTCCGCACTAGACACCGGTACAACCGGTGAATGCGGGGAACCCCTCCTAGGGCACCAGGGCAGTACTTCCGGTTTATTGGAATAAACCGGAACTACCGCTCAACTACCGCATGCATCCAGAAGGTTTACACCTCAGGCTGGTAGTTGGAGCGGTAGTAGGGCCGGAACTACCGCTGGGCAAGCAGTTCCTGGGTGATGGAGTCCGAGGACTGCACATGTCAGAGGACAATGGGGAACCTCTCTCTCCTCGAAACGTAAGGTGTATGCTGGGTGCAAAGAATGTGTACGTGAAGTGATTCACCCAATACCTTCCGATGAGGATTCCCTCTTAATAGTACGGATATCCTATGACCAAAGGAATAAAAACGTCAGAAACTCCGTCTTCGATCTTTTCCGCATAGAGGGAAGACCTAACCGTCTTGCGCCACACCATGTGTACCTGAGAAAACTATGGCGCACGATTAGTCCACGTGTGTTGTCATCATCACCAAAACCCTAAGGCAAATGATGCCCTTACAATCTCCCCCTTTTTGGTGGATGATGACAACCACACGATTAGCCCAGGAGTTCTAAAAATGAAGGAGGGGCTCCCCCTAAGTGTGAGCACTATTTAGAGTTTGCTTTTGGAATGCAAAGTGCGCACACTAGTGAATGCTCCCCCTGGATTTTATAGACCAACTGGAGAGCGCAAAACAACCGTAATAAACCTAAAGCAGTAGAGACAACATATAATAAACCAACATAATAAAATTTACTGAACGAAGAGTGCATAGATAAACCGAAAGACGCATGTCTTACACCATGCACGAGACCACAACATAGAATACGTCCATAGAGCACTAAAAGGAGCAAGCAAATAAACTAGAAAGACCAACAAACTAGAAAGACCAACTGCAAATAACCACCCATGCAACTCCCGTGACCTAATGGAGCTCTCTCCCCCTTTGGCATCGAGACACCAAAAAGGAAAAGAGCAAAGCTAGCGCCCCGGGGCTCAGTAGACCTCCTCGCCAGTAGCCGCAGAGCTGTCTGATGCATCATCATCAATATCAACGTCAGGATCCTGAGCCTCATCAGACTCCTCAGACCTCGCAGTAGCTGCCTCAGGAACACGGACAGAGGAAGAAGCAGGTGCTTCATCAGACCACTAACAGTTCTCCAAGCACCAAGTATCCTCAGGAGTGATGGTCTTCTCGGAGCCACTCTTCACATCTGGCACATTGAGGTGCCTCATCAACTGAATCTGCCTGCGACGCGCCATCTTCTCAGCAATGTGGGCCTTGTAGAGCTTCTTCTGGATGTGGGTCTGCAAGCAAAAGGTCTTCTTGATCTTGGAAGTCAGCTTCTCAACCTAGGTGGGCTGGACCCCAGGCTCCAACTCAAAGTCCTCGTCATCTGAGGTAGCATACACATCCTCCTGATTGCCCGTAGAAAAACGGGGAGTCTTATGCTTCTTCTTCCTTAGCTCCTTGACCTCATGCTCCGTGAGGTTGGCAGGAGTGGTGAGAGGCTCTCCTGGCCTACGGACTGCCCAAACGGTGCTCAAAAACTGCATCACAAAAGGAGCATATATCGGTACCTTGCGGTACAACACCATGTTGTACATCTCCTCCCATAGCCACTTGGAGACATCAAATGTGGCACCGGATCCCCTCTTGGTCTTCATGGCCACAAGCAAATCCACCAGATAACCATAGATATCATCTTGATTCCCAACCTTGGGAAGCAACACACAACGGAACACATGATGCATAATGTCATAGACTGGCAGAAGATCATTGGACTTGCCCACAATGCCATGTCCAGGGATGTATAGAGGGGCGAGCTTCACCTTGTCCATGGGGTGAGCACGGTCATGAGGACGGATGCCACCTTGACCCTCAATCCCGGTGTCCTCATAACCCAGAGCATTGCAGAAGGCTCTCCACAGGACATGGAAGAACTCATCACGGCACATAAAGGAGAGATGGCGTTCCACATCAGAGCTGAAGTGGACTGTAGCATAAAACTGATGGACGAGCTGCACATCGAAGTCACAGTTCACGGTCATGAGCTTGATCAAGTCAAACTCTTCACAGATCTCCAAAGCTTCTCCAAAGTAATCAAGGTTGTTCTTCCAATGGTCGATGTCAATGGACCACATCCAGGTGAACTTGTTCTTGTGATGCTCAAAAACTTCTGACACAATCCTCAACTGTAACTCATTCCGGAACTGCAGGTTGTTCCATCGAGGATTCAGTGCAATAGTGTAGGGATCCTGGAAATGAAACCTTTGCCAGTCCGGCATCTTCCACTTGTGCATGGGCACGGAAACACGTTGCTTAGCAGCAACAGACTTCTCCCGACGAGTGGTCTTGGTAGGAATCACCACTTCATGATCATCCTCATTGTCACCCAAAGGTTTCCCCCTACGAGCCCTCTTCTTGGTATTCTGAGGCTTCCGACTAGCATGAGAGCTAGAGCCACCTGCACACACACACAGAAAGCACACATAAACCCCAGCAAAGATGAGAGGAATGTACACAAGATCAGAAGAATATGTCACATGTAAGTCAGTAGAAGAGAAACAATGCATACAGGTTCAGAGAAACCGGTTGTTCCAGTTGTTCCACCGGTAGTACCGCTAGCAAGGAACGGTAGTACCGCTGAGAGCGGATTTGCTGAGTGGAAGAACAGGAACCGCCTTAATCTCGAATCTAGATACAGTATTCCTACAGCGACTTACGCACAAGGAACAGAAGGAGGCTATACGGATCTCTCCCACCAACCATTTGGCCGAAAATGGGGGAGTACAAGCAATGCCATAGGGTTGGATTCAAAACGAGGAACCCTAAAGAGGAGAAGAACAAGGCATTACCGGTATCCATGGAAGAGATCGAAGAGGAGGCGGCCTCCACGGAGCGGATCTGATGGAGGGCTGACCGATCCGGAGAGCCTGAGGGTGCTCCGGGGCGAAGGACGAAGCAACCGGTGGCGTGGGAGAAAAAGGGGGAAGACGAGCACGAAGGGGAAAAGAAAGACCCCTTCTGCCCGCGTCCCTTTTATACACCCTAGATGTCAACCGGTAGTACCGCTCCTAGGAGCGGTAGTACCGGTCCTGTAACTACCAGGCGGTTGAGAGCGGCACTTCCGCTCCAGAAGCAGCGGTAGTACCGCGTCCAAACACCGGTAGTACCGGACAGAGGTACTGGTACATGCAGGAGCAGTAGAACCGCTCGTGCAGGACCGAAAGTACCGCTGAGGCTGTACAACAGAGGGGAAGACCGGTAGAACCGGTCTGACCATCGGTTGTACCGTCAGGTTGCAACAGCCCAAGCACAAAGAGATCAATTTGTGTACATTTGGAAAGGATGGCTTGGGATAAGAAGGCTTAGGATAGAAACAGGTCACTGTAATATGATGAAGAAGACTCTCAAGAGTGCAAGAAGCAACCAAGAAAAGCCACTCTTTAGAGAATTCAAACATCTAGGCAAACGGAAACACCCAAGAAGGAAAAACACCTAAGCACAAGGGCGGTGGCCGAAGACACCTATGTTTGAGTTAAGAGGGTATGGCGCCGCGAAGAATTATCCTTGGGCCCATGACCACAACTCGTCTTTGAAGCACAAGTACCATTAACAATGGCTAATGTGAAAGAGTTGATCAATTTATGCATAATGGGGGGAGGAAGAGTTCACTGAGAGAACAACACTCCCCCTATGTCCATGCGTACACCAAAACAAGATAACAAGTTGAGTATGGTGGGGTGTGCAAGGGTTCAAGCAACATTGCTCGAATCAATGATATTTAGCTCATGCCTTAACTCGCGAAATCTTGCTTCATCCAAAGGCTTCGTGAAAATAGCTGCAAGGTTATCATGAGTGTTGACATAGTTTAGCTCGATCTCCCCTCGCCTAATGTGATCCCGGATGAAGTGATACCGAATCTCAATATGCTTTGTCTTGAAGTGTTGAACTGGGTTGAGAGAAATCTTGATGGCACTTTCATTGTCACACCAAAGAGGCACTTTGTCACAAATGACACCGTAATCCTTTAAAGTTTGCCTCATCCAAAGAAGTTGTGCACAACAACTACCGACCGCCACATACTCCGCTTCGCTGGACGAGAGAGACACACAACTTTGTTTCTTGGAGGACCAACTTACCAAAGAGTAACCAAGAAATTGGCACCCTCCGGAAGTGGACTTCCTATCCACTTTGTCTCCCGCCCAATCAGAGTCCGGATATCCTACAAGCTTGAAGTTTGATCCTCTTGGGTACCATAAGCCAAAGTTTGGGGTATGAGCCAAATATCGAAAGATTCGCTTGACCGCCACAAAGTGGCTTTCCTTAGGTGCGGCTTGAAACCGTGCACAAATTCCCACACTCAACATGATATCCGGTCTAGATGCACAAAGGTAAAGCAAGGAGCCAATCATGGAGCGATATACCTTTTGATCCACCGCTTTACCATTGGGATCAATGTCAAGTTGGCACTTGGTGGGCATTGGAGTGGCACTCGGCTTGACATCACTTAGCTTGAATCTCTTTAGCATGTCTTGAGTGTATTTGGCTTGGTTGATGAAGGTTCCTTCTCTTCTTTGTTTGACTTCATATCCAAGGAAGAACTTCAACTCTCCCATCGAAGACATCTTGAACTTAGAGGTCATGAGAGCGGCAAATTCCTCATTGAAAGCTTTGTTAGGGGAACCAAAGATAATATCATCAACATATAGTTGGCACACAAACAACTCCCCTTTGACCTTCTTAGTAAAAAGAGTGGGGTCGATTAGACCAACTTCAAACCCACTGTCTTGTAACAACTCAGTAAGGTGGTCATACCACGCACGTGGGGCTTGTTTAAGGCCATAGAGTGCCTTATCGAGTTGATACACATGATCGGGAAAGTAGGGATCCTCGAACCCGGGGGGTTGCTTGACATATACCAACTCATTAATGGGACCATTAAGAAAAGCACTTTTAACATCCATTTGTTGCAATTTAAAGTTGTGATGAGAAGCATAAGCAATCAACAAACAAATGGATTCAAGGCGAGCAACGGGAGCAAAGGTTTCACCGTAGTCGATACCCTCGACTTGGGAGTAGCCTTGTGCCACCAATCTTGCCTTGTTGCGAACGATGATCCCATGAGCATCTTGCTTGTTCTTGAATATCCACTTGGTTCCAATGACATTGTGGTTCCCCGTTGGCCTTGGCACCAATCTCCACACCTTGTTGTACTCGAAGTTGTTGAGTTCTTCATGCATGGCATTAAGCCAATCCGGATCTTCGAGCGCCTCATATACCTTTTGGGGTTCAACACAAGAGACAAACACGTGATGTTCACAATAGTTTGCCAATTGTCTACGAGTGCTTACCCCCTTTTGGATGCTTCCAAGCATATTCTTCATGAGATGACCCTTGGTGGAGAGCTTGGAAGCAATCTTGGTGGCACGACACTCCAATTCCTCCTCGGGGGTGAGTCGAGGAGCGGTCACTTGATCATCTTGAGCGCCGTCTTGAGCTTGTTCTTGATCTCGAGGAAGCTCTTGATCTTGAACTTGCTCGGAGGAGAGAACTTGACCTTGGGCATCACTTGATGTTTCAACACCATCTTGAGATTGACCTTGCCCTTGGTCTTGTTCTTGAGGTTGAGGGCCTTCACTTTGTTCTTCGAAAGCGTGTGGGCCTTGGGTTGGTGATGGATCCACTTGAGTGGAGCATTGTCCTTCTCCTTCGGCCACAAGGGGTTCCTCAATGGGTAGGATAAAACCAACACCCATTCTTCTTATGGCTTGAGGAGGCATTTCATCACCTACATCACAAGTGCCACTTTGCTCCACTTGGGAGCCGTTATTCTCATCAAACTCCACATTACACGACTCCTCAATAAGCCCCGTGGACTTATTGAGAACATGGTAAGCATGAGAGTTTGTAGCATAACCAACAAATATGCCATCATAAGCTCTAGCCTCAAATTTACACAAACGAACACCTTTCTTGAGAATGAAACACTTACACCCGAACACCCGGAAGTACTTGAGGTTGGGCTTGTTACCGGTGAGTATCTCATATGGAGTCTTGTTCAAGCCTTTGCGGAGATAGAGACGAATTGAAGCATGACACACAGTGTTGATGTCTTCAGCCCAAAAGTTGTATGGAGACTTGAACTCCGCCATCATGGTCCTTGCCGCATCCATCAACGTCCGGTTCTTCCTCCCCGCTACACCATTTTGTTGAGGGGTGTAAGGTGCGGAATATTGATGCTTGATCCCCTCATCACTAAGAAACTCATCCAAGGTGTAGTTCTTGAACTCGGTGCTGTTGTCACTTCTTATTGTCAAGATCTTTGCATTGTGTTGACGTTGGGCTTGATTTGCAAAATCAATGACGGTTTGTTGGGTCTCGCTCTTCCTCTTGAAGAAATATACCCAAGTGTATCTTGAATAGTCATCCACAATCACCAAGCAATACTTTCTACCCCCAAGACTATCAAAGGATGGAGGCCCAAAGAGATCCAAATGAAGGATCTCCAAAGGCCTCTTTGAGTAAATGATAGTCGTGGGAGGGTGAGCCTTTTCATGTAGCTTTCCTTCGATACAAGCACTCCAAGCACGATCTTTAGCAAAACTAACATTCATTAGTCCACGAACATGGTCCCCCTTGAGAAGACTTTGCAAAGATCTCATATTGACATGGGCTAAACGGCGATGCTTGGATTTAGGTACCCATTTTGTAATGGGTCCTTTGATGTTAGTGACAAGGGTCTTAGGAACCCAAATAGACCATTCAATGTACTCATAGGGAGAACCAACAAATTTGGCATAAACATGCCCATCACTAGCACGGCACAACACATAAGAAGGGTTAAAGTCACCGGCTTTGTTGGAAGGGTGGCATTGTTTCTCTTGGCACCGCCACTCTTCACATTATTCTTCTTCTCCTTGGAAGCACCCTCTCCCTCCTTCACAAAGGTTTGCTTGAGAGGGGGAGGTCGTTTGGTCTTGTCATTCTTCTTCTTGTTCTTGGGCATGGGTGCAAACCCAATCCCTTCATTGGCCACAACTTCCTTTTGATTGATCAAAAGGTCGTTGAGGTTCTTCTCACCTTGTATGCACGACACAAGACCTTTCTCAAGTTGCATCTTCAACTTGGCATTCTCCTCAATAAGATGCACATGCTCACAACATGGGTTAGTAGCATTTGCATTATCAATCAAAACTATATGAGGAAAGGTGGCTTTCTCCTTAGTTAGCTTCACTTGGAGTTGATCGTGAGACTCTTTAAGACTAGAATGAATACCTTTCAAGGCTTTATGGGCCTTGTCAAGTATATCAAACTCTTCCTTGAGTCTAGCAATATCAACTTCAAGTTTGGCCTTCTCGGAATTTAGCACACGAGATAAGACACAAGCATGATCAATATCTTTCTTTAATTTAGCATGATCATCGTTGTGTGACTCCTCAAGAGCCAAACGAAGACCACGCTCTTCCTCAAGAGCATTAGAGAGATCCGATATCTCATCGGCATAATCACGACTATGCCCCTCCATCTTAGAGATGGTTTCTTCGTGAGCCTCTATGGTGTCATTGGCTTCACCAAGTTGTTCCAAGAGAGCAACAAAGTGCTTCTTGGACTTACCCTTGAGCTTCTTCATAAAGAAATCAAACTCATTTTCTTCCTCATTAGGCCCCACATTTTCATCAATGCAATCCGTCAAGGAAGGATTAGTAATGATGGTAGTTTTGATGTTGGCGGTTACCTTGTTAGTTGCTTTAGCCATGAGGCACTTGGCGATGATGTTCTCATTGGGTGAGTCGAAGAGGGATACCCGAGGAGTTGTTGCAATGGCCACGAAGGCCATAGCAACCGAGTCACCGCCTTCATCGTCAGCATCATCCTCATTATACTCTTCTTGTGCAACCAACCCCTTGGGAGGAGTCCTCGTGGTGAAGTTGCTCTTGTTAGGGAAATACTTGGCTTTGTCCTTTCGAATGAGCTTGCCACCATTGTCTTCTCTCTTCTCATAAGGGCATTCCGCAACAAAATGGCTCACATTGCCACAATTATAGCAAGTCCTCACGTGTTGCTTGACCTTGTTGCCACTTGAGTTGTTCTTGTTGAAGTTGGGCCTTGAGTTCTTCTTACTCCAAAATTGCCGTGAAGCGAGAGCAATGTGCTCATGATAATCATATATACTTTGTATCTTCGGGGTTGCTCTCCTCATCTTCCTCTTCTTCTTCTTCCACACTAACCTTGGCCTTTAATGCAAGGTTGGGCTTCTTTGCTCTTTGAGAATGTAGCACCGCATTGTCGGAGGTCTTGTCCAGGATGCTCATAGCCACAAACTCATCCAACACTTCACTTGAGGACAAAGTGTGGAAGTCCGGCCTTTGACGAATGACGGAGGACATGGCCTTGTGGTAAGGCATCATTGCCTTGAGGAATTTGCGCTTGATCCAATTGTCATCCGTGTCCTTGCTCCCATGATCTCGTAGTGAGACCGCGAGTTTGGTTACTCTCTGATAAAGCTCACGAGGTTCTTCATCTTCTTTCATTGCAAACTCATCGGCTTCATCTTGCACCACTTCATTGTTGGAGCGTTGAATGCTTGCGCTACCCCGGTAGAGGGAGACAACACAAAGCCAAGCATATTTGGCCAAGGCGAAAGGCCGAAGATGAGGGAGATCTTCGGGTGGGATTGCATCTTGGATGATGAAGAGAGCATTCTCATTGAATTGATTATCCGCGGCTTCTCTAGGGGTGAAGTTGCTTGGGTCATGCGGATAGAAACCTTCTTCAATGATTCTCCAAAGATTAGTATTCACATGATTTAAATGACGCTTAAAGCGATAAACCCAAGAATCAAAGTCCTCATTTTTCACAATCTTAGGGGGAGGACCGGCATGATTCAAATGAGTAGAAGGAATCGGTCCACCATAAACAAGTGGAGGTTCCACATGGGCAAAGATGTCGGTGCCAATCTTAGCACTAGTAGAAGGAGCTTTTTCACTAGTAGCTTCCCCCTTGTCGGAGTTAGCATCCGTCACCTTGTTAGTTGGATCACCCACTTTCAACGGTGCGGTGGATAGTTTAAGCCCTTCTATGAATTTATTAAACATGCTTTCAACCTCGGTCGTCATGCAGGTCTTCAATGTGTCCAAAGCCACATTGAATTCCTCATGAGAGACCGTGGTTCCCCCATCGGCCGTAGACGAGATTGGATTCACACCGGAGTGCTCCTCCGCACCGTCTACGGTGTCAACCATACTCTTCGAATGGCAAAGTCCTTAATAAAGAGACGAGGCTCTGATACCAATTGAAAGGATCGATATAGTTGACTAGAGGGGGGTGAATAGGCAACTAACAATTTTTAGTTTTTCTTTACCAAATTAAACTTTGCAATAAAATAGGTTGTCTAGATATGCAACTAGGTGAGCAACCTATATGATGCAACAACAAAAAGCACACAAGCAAGCAAGGGATATAACACAAAAAGCTTGCATAAGTAAAGGCACGAGATAACCAAGAGTGGAGCCGGTGAAGACGAGGATGTGTTACCGAAGTTCCTTCCTTTTGAAGGGAAGTACGTCTCCGTTGGAGCGGTGTGGAGGCACAATGCTCCCCAAGAAGCCACTAGGGCCACCGTATTCTCCTCACACCCTCACACAATGCAAGATGTCGTGATTCCACTATTGGTGCCCTTGAAGGCGGCAACCGGACCTTTACAAACAAGGTTGAGGCTCTCTCCACAACTTAATTGGAGGCTCCCAATGAAACCCCGGAGCTTCACCACAATGGATTGTGGCTCCGAAGTGACCTCTTCCGTCTAGGGCGCCCAAGCACCCAAGAGTAACAAAATCCACACAAGAAAGTATGGGGGAATCAAATATCCTTTGGTGGAAGTGTAGATCTAGGTCTCCTCCTTCAATCCCTAGCAAATCAACAAGTTTGGGTGGCTAGGGAGAGAGATCTGGCAAGAAAGCTTTAATGGCAGTAATGGAGGAGAGAGGGAAGCAAGATGTAGGTGGGAGGTAGGAGAAACACCTCCTTAAATAGGCCCCCCAAGATCCAACCATTATGTGCAGAAAAGCATGGGACCGGTACTTCCGCACTAGACACGGTACAACCAGTGAATGCGGGGAACCCCTCCTAGGGCACCAGGGCGGTACTTCCGGTGGCGCACCCGGTAGTACCGGTTTATCGGAATAAACCAGAACTACCGCTCCACTACCGCTCAACTACTGCATGCATCCAGAAGGTTTACACCTCAGGCCGGTAGTTGGAGCGGTAGTAGGGCCGGAACTACCGCTGGGCAAGTAGTTCCTAGGTGATGGAGTCCGAGGCGGTACAACCGCCCTGGACACCGGTAGTACCGGTTTATTGAGACAAACCGGAACTTCCATTCCACCACCGGTCTACCACTGTACTAGGCAAGAAAGTAAAGCTCTGAACAAAGATGTTTGTGAGAATTTGGTGCTGGTCACACTCATCTGTGATGAAGTCAGTGAGGCCGGCGTTGGCAATATATTGCGTGAACTCCTCAAGAATTCCAGCCTCTTGCAGGAACGGGATGTGCGGCCAATCGCACGGCCATACCTCCGCCAACCTCCGAGGGTGGAGATCACTGTCGGAAGACTCCCCAATAACACCCTTGGAGTTCTTCTTCGAGCCAAACTTCCTGGAGATATTCATGTCCGCGTACAACTTTTCCTAAGAAAAAAATCTGAATTTTTAGTTCACAAATTTTTTTCAACAAAACTTCACAAAATCGATAGCAACTACTCATTGGGACACATAGAGGCCATAGCAAGCATTCAAACTACTTAGAACACTAAGAATTCAACATGCAAGCATATCTACAGCAGCACCAAGAGTAGCTAATTATTCAAACTATAAACCATTAAAACAAAAACTAATTGGACAAATGGTGGAGTCACATACCAAGCAACAATCCCCCGAAATAGTTTCGGAAATGGAGCTTCGAGCAAAGAGATCGAAATCCGTGGGTTTGAGCTCAAGAACACGGGAGAGAGAGAGCAATGGGGATTTTTTTCTGGAGGTGAGTGATGATGTGGGCTAAAGAGATAAGTGAGGGGTTCACATGGGGACCACAACCCACCAGGGTGCGCCTGGGGGTCCTGGCGTGCCCAGGTGGGTTGTGCCCACCTGGTGCACCTCCCTCTGGTATTATTTGCACCAAAAATTCATAAATATTCAGAAAAAAATCATATAAAATTTTCAGGGCATTCTGAGAACTTTTGTTTTTGGGTCATTTTTTATTGCACGGGAAATTCAGAAAACAGACAAAACATGGCATTTTATTTTATTTAACTAATAAAAGCAGAAAACTAAAAGTAGGGACAGAAGGTAGTGCTTACTAAATTCATCAACTTCATACCGTTCAAAAATGATCCATTAATAAGGTTGATCAAGTCTTATTAACAACCACTTTTGATTAGCATGAAACCGAAGAACTTTCGTAAATCACTAAGTTACCTCAATGGGGATATGCATTTCCCCAACAATAAGCATTTCATATTTGTTTTTGACAGTAGGTAGCGGTATTCCAAAACTTCCAATAGTGATTGTCGGAGATTTTTCAATAACATTAATACCACTCACTTGGAATTGTTTCTTCGGAAAGTGCACTGTATGCTCATTACCATTGATATAAAAGTGACCTTGCTTTTATTGCAATCAATAACAGCCCCTGCAGTATTCAAGAAGGGTCTGCCAAGGATAATCGACATGTTGTCGTCCTCAGGCATCTCAAGTATAACAAAGTCAGTCAAAATAGTAACATTAGCAACAACAACGGGCACATCCTCATAGACACAGATAGGTATGGCAGTTAATTTGTCAGCCATTGCTACCTCTTGAGCATGCGTTGGTTTTCCCTTGAAGAGGAAAGGGTGATGCAAGAAAGTAGCGTAAGTATTTCCCTCAGTTTTGAGAACCAAGGTATCAATCCAGTAGGAGACTACACGCAAGTCGCCTCGTACCTGCACAAACAAATACGAACCTTGCAACCAACGCGATAAAGGGGTTGTCAATCCCTTCACGGCCACTTGCAAAAGTGAGATCTGATAGAGATAATAAGATAAATATTTTTGGTATTTTTATGATATAGATTGGAAAGTAAAGATTGCAAAATAAAAGATGGAAGAAATAGTAAATTGATAGGTAAACAATATGATGGAAGATAGACCCGGGGGCCATAGGTTTCACTAGTGGCTTCTCTCAAGATAGCATAATTTACGGTGGGTGAACGAATTACGGTCGAGCAATTGATAGAAAAGCGCATAGTTATGAGAATATCTAGGCATGATCATGTATATAGGCATCACGTCCGCGACAAGTAGACCGAAACGATTCTGCATCTACTACTATTACTCCACACATCGACCGCTATCCAGCATGCATCTAGAGTATTAAGTTCATAAGAACAGAGTAACGCATTAGGCAAGATGACATGATGTAGAGGGATAAACTCAAGCAATATGATATAAACCCCATCTTTTTATCCTCGATGGCAACAATACAATACATGCCTTGCTGCCCCTGCTGTCACTGGGAAAGGACACCACAAGATTGAACCCAAAGCTAAGCACTTCTCCCATTGCAAGTAAGATCAATCTAGTAGGCCAAACCAAACTAATAATTCGAAGAGTGCAAAGATAATTAAATCATGCATAAAAGAATTCAGAGAAGAATAAATTATTGTTCATAGATAATCTTGATCATAAACCCACAATTCATCGAATCTCGACAAACACACCGCAAAAAGATTACATCGAATAGATCTCCAAGAAGATCGAGGAGAACTTTGTATTGAGATCCAAAGAGAGAGAAGAAGCCATATAGCTAATAACTATGGACCCGAAGGTCTGTGGTAAACTACTCACACATCATCGGAGAGGCTATGGTGTTGATGTAGAAGCCCTCCGTGATTGATTCCCCCTCCGGCGGAGCGCCGGAAAAGGCCCCAAGATGGGATCTCACGGGTACAGAAGGTTGCGGCGGTGGAAATAGGGTTTCGTGGTGCTCTCGGATGTTTTCAGGGTATATGAGTATATATAGGCGAAAGAAGTAGGTCGGTGGAGCCACGACGGGGCCCACGAGGGTGGGGGGTGCGCCTACCCCCCTGGGCATGCCTCCCTGCCTCGTGGCTTCCTCGTTGCTTCCTTGACGTCCACTCCAAGTCTCCTGGATTGCGTTTGTTCCAAAAATAACTCTCCCGAAGGTTTCATTCCGTTTGATATTCCTTTTCTACGAAACACTGAAATAGGCAAAAAAATAGCAATTTGCACTGGAACTTCGGTTAATAGGTTAGTCCCAAAAATAATATAAAAGTGCATAGTAGAGCCCATTAAACATCCAAAACAGATAATATAATAGCATGGAACAATCAAAAATTATAGATACGTTGGAGACATAGCAGCCATTTGCAAAGATATTTCAGTAGGTGTGAGTTTATTCAAGTCATGTCTTTTATTTTAAGAGAAAGGCATAACACTAACACTAGCTCCTAAATCACACGAAGCAGTTTTCACATAATTCTTTTTGATAGAGCAAGGTATAGTTGGTATTCCTGGATCTCCAAGTTTTTTAGGTACTCCATCTTTAAAAGTGTAATTAGCAAGCAGCTTCTGGTATTTTTCTCTTAATTGTGATGATGTCTTTCATATACTTTGTATAAGGAGGCATTTTCAAGATGTCAGTCAAGCGAGTACGCAAAAAGACTGGCCTCAGCATTTCAGCAAAGCATTCAAATTATTCATCATCATTCTTTTTAGTTGACTTGGGTGGAAAAGGCATAGGTTTTTGAACCTACGGTTCTCTTTCTTTACCGTGTTTCCTAGCCACAAAGTCTCTTTTATCATACCTTTTATTCTTAGGTTGTGGGTTATCAAGATCAACAGGTGGTTCTATCTCAACATCATTGTCTGGTTCTTTATCATTTGGTTGGATGTCTTCATGAACCTCATCATTATATTTTTCATTATCACTAGGTGAGTGTTCATTACCAGATTGAGTTTCAGCATCAGAGATAGAAGTTTCATTTTCATTATCTGGAGGTTTTTCTATTTCAGGTTCACTAGAAGTATGCAAAGTCCTATCATTTTTCTTTTTATTTTTCTTTCTAGAAGGACTAGGTGCACTAGTGTTAGCTCTTTGTAAATCTTGTTCAATTCTTTTTGGGTGTCCCTCGGGATAAAGTGGTTCCTGAGTCATTTTACCTCCTCTAGTTGCAACTCTAACAACAAAGTCATGCATATTATTATTCATTTCATCAAGTAATTCTCTTTGAGATTTTGCAACTTGTTCTAATTGAGTTTGAACCATAGAAGCATGTTTTCCAACACCTCTAACATCATTTGAGATTCTAAATAACAAGCCACTCAAGTGAGCAATCATATCAGAATTATATTTCAATTGTTTCATAACATTGGCATTGAAGTGATCTTGTTTTCTAATATAGTTTTCAAACTCATACAGGCATTGACTAGGATGCATATTGTGAGGATTGTCATTATCATTGAACTTCATAAGAGAATTTACCTCTACCACCTTAGGCAGTGGTGGTGTATTAAGCCCATGTATTTCTTCAATAGGAGGTAAATTTTTAACATCCTCAGCTTTAGTACCCTTTTCCTTCATAGATTTCTTTGCCTCTTGCATATCTTCAGGACTGAGATATAATATACCCCTCTTCTTCGAAGTGGGTTTAGGCGGTGGTTCAGGAAGAGTCCAATCATCATAATTTTTCAACATATTATTCAATAATTCTTCAGCTTGTCCAACAATTCGTTCCCTGAAAACACAACCAGCACAGCTATCTAGGAAGTCCCTAGAAGCATCGGTAGTCCATTATAGAAGATATCAAGTATTTCATTTTTCTTAAGAGGATGATCAGGCAAAAGGATGAAGTAACTGGCAAAGCCTCCCCCAAGCTTGTGGGAGACTCTCTTCTTTAATTTGGACAAAGTTAAATATTTCCTGTAAGGCAGCTTGTTTCTTATGAGCAGGAAAATATTTTTCAGAGAAGTAATAAACCATATCCTAGGGACTACGCACACAACCAGGAGCAAGAGTATTGTACCAAGCTTTAGCATCACCCTTTAATGAGAAAGGAAATAATTTGAGAATAAAGTAGTAGCGAGTTTTCTCATCATGAGTAGAAAGGGTGGCTATATCATTCAACTTAGTAAGATGTGCCACAACAGTTTCAGTTTCATAACCATGGAAAGGATCAGATTCAACCAAAGTAATTAACTCTGGGTCGATAGAGAATTCATAATCCTTATCGTCAATAAAGATAGGTGAAGTAGCAAACTTAGGATCACATTTCATTCTAGCATTCAGAGATTTTTCTTTATAGTTGTGTACTAATTTCTCTAGATCATCTCTATCATTACAAGAAAGAATATCTCTAGTTGTTTCTTCACTCATAACATAACCTTCCGGTACCTTAGGCAATTCATATCTAGGAAGGCTAGTTCTAGCAGGTGTTTCAGGAGATTCAGTTTCAAGCTCATCATCAGATTCAACAACATCATGTTGTATAACTCTAGCAATTTGTTTATCAAGAAATTCACCAAGTGGCACATCATCATTATCAAGCAAGGTACTAGCATCATCATAAGCATCATTCATAGTAGAAGTAGCATCATCAATAAATTGCGACATATCAGAGTTAATAGCATGTGGTGGTGTTGCAAGTTTATTCATAACAGAAGGTGAATCTAAAGCTTACCTCCCCTCGTGTTTGAGGGAAATATCTTAGTCTTTAGATCCTTCAGATTCTTCATAGTGATAATATGATAATAATCCCAAGTGACTCAACAAATATAGCTATGCTCCCCGGCAACGGCGCCAGAAAAAGGTCTTGATAACCCACAAGTATAGGGGATCGCAACAATTTTCGAGGGTAGAGTATTCAACCCAAATTTATAGATTTGACACAAGGGGAGCCAAAGAATATTTGAAGGTATTAGCAGCTGAGTTCTCAATTCAACCACACCTGGAGATTAATTATCTGCAGCAAAGTGATCAGTAGCAAAGTATTTTGATAGTTTTGATAGCGGTGACAGTAGCAACGGTAACAGTAACAGTGATAGCAGTAATTTTGTAGCAAGTGTAACAGTGATGATAGCAGTAGTGACATAGCAGAAACAATATGGAAAAGTTCGTAGGCATTGGATCGGTGACTTGTTGGATGATATTCATCATGTGACAGTTATAACCTAGGGCGATACGGCACTAGCTCCAGTTCATCGATATAATGTAGGCATGTATTCCGTAAATAGTCATACGTGCTTTATTAAAAGAACTTGCATGACATCTTTTGTCCTACCCTCTCGTGGCAGCAAGGTCCATATTGGAAACTAAGGGATATTAAGGCCTCCTTTTAATAGAGAACCAGAACAAAGCATTAACACATAGTGAATACATGAACTCCTCAAACTACGGTCATCACCGAGAGTGGGCCCGGTTGTTGTCACTCCGGGGTTGTTGGATCATAACACGTAATAGGTGACTATAACTTGCAAGATCGGATCTAACACATGGATATAATGATGAATTCATAAACGGTTCAGATCTTAAATCATGGCACCCGGGCCCAAAGTGACAAGCATTAAGCATGGCAAAGTCATAGCAACATCAATCTAAGAACATAGTGGATACTAGGGATCAGGCCCTAACAAAACTAACTCGATTACATGATGAATCTCATCTTACTCCTCACCGACCAGCGAGCCTACGAAGGAATTACTCACTCCCGGTGGGGAGCATCATGGAATTGGCGATGGAGAAGGGTTGGTGATGACGAAGAACGAAGATCCCCCTCTCCGGAGCCCCAAACGGACTCCAGATCTGCCCTCCCGAGGAAGAACAGGGCTTGGCGGCGGCTCCGTCTCGTGGATCACGATAATTCTTTTTCCCTGATTTTTTTCTGGAAATATGTGATTTTATAATATCAGGGGGGTCATCTGCGGGGCCACTAGGTGGGTACAACCCACCTGGGCGCGCCAGGAGAGGGGGGCGCGCCCTGGTGGGTTGTGCCCACCTAGGGGCCCCTCTCTGGTGGGTCTTGGCTCCAATATTTTTCTTTTATTCCATAAAAAATCCTCGCAAAGTTTCGTTTCATTCCGAGAACTTTTATTTCTGCACAAAAACAACACCATGGCAGTTCTGCTGGAAATAGCGTCAGTCCGGGGTTAGTTTCATTCAAATCATGCAAATTAAAGTCCAAAACAAGAGGAAAAGCGTGAGAAAAAGTAGATACGTTGGAGATGTATCAGCCTTCTATCTTCAGGCCCGGTTACGGACAAAAATTGTAGCTCATTTTGTGGAGCGGCAACCCACGATATGGTGATTCTTACATGCATGACAACGCGGACGACTGAAGCAAATCATGTGCGTACATACACATGATCCGACGGCTGAGTGATCTAAATCGCTGTGGAGGGTCATAGCTAGCTCTGTTTTACTGTTTTACAATATGTGCCTAGTGCACGATCAATCAATCATCGATGCACCAAATCATTCTCTACATGGTATCAGATAGCATCATGATCCTCTCCTAAACCGCTTCCGCCTACCCTAGCCGCCGCCGCCTCGGGCCGCCGCCGCCCCACGCCGCCGTTGCTTCCCTCTCCCTGGGCCGCGCCTCCCTCCCAGCCGCGCCCTCCCTTCCCTGCCGCGCCGCCTCCCCCGCCGCACCACACCTCCTACCGCGCCGCACCCTCACCCAACCCCGGCCGCCGCCTCTCCCCCTCACCACCGCGCCGCCGCCATGTCATCCAACGCCTCCACCTACTCCAACCCCTTCGCCGGGCCGGACCCCGCTGACATCCGCGACATCAACATCCACGAACGCGTCCTCGTCGTCCTCGATGTCACCGACTCCATGTACTTCGCGTGGAAGACGTACTTTTCGCTGCTCTTCCACGAGAACAATCTCGTGGATCATGTTGACGGCACCGTTGACTCCCGCGCCATGGTGGGCGACTCCGAGTAGACCGCGATCGACGCCACGCTCATCCGGTGGTTCTTCACCCCCATCTCGAAGGACCTGTTTCATACGGTCGTGAGCGATGCTGATGACCCCCACACCGTGTGGGTCAAGCTCAACAGCCTCTTCACCGACAACAAGCTTCAACGCCGCGTTTTTTGCAGCAGGCATTTTTTGACTGTCACCAGGATGACTAGTCTATCGATGACTACTGCCGCCGCCTGAAGACGTTGGCGGATGAACTCCGTGACATCGGCGCCAAGGTTGATGACGACCTCCTCCTCAGCACGCTCACCGCCGGCCTCGACGAGGACTTCGACAACGCCGCCTCCAACCTCACCTTGATGCCAGAGCCCTCCTTCCCCAAGTTTGTGGCGTACTTGCGGTTGGAGGAATGCCGGATGAAGGGGGTCAAGAAGCGCTCGCAGCACCATGCCATCGCTGCTGGCACCTCTTGTGGCGCCCCGCCGACGGCCACCCCACCTGCGCCGCGGCCACAGCCGCCGCCCCCGCGCCCCCGGGATTTTTTCCCCTTCCGCCCGCGGCCCCCCGCCCCTCCCACTGCCCCCTAGCAGCAGCCGCAGGGTGGCGGGCGGCGCGGCAACCGCCGCGGGGGCGGCCGCAAGCAGCAGCAACAGGTGCACGGGGGGGGGGGGGGGGGGGGGGCTCGTCAGCAGCAGCAGGCCACCCCAACATGGACTTATGGCACCAATCCGTGGACGGGTGTCATGTTGGGAAACGTAGCATGCAATTTCAAAAAAATTCCTACGCTCACGTAAGATCTATCTGTTGGGGAACGTAGCATGCAATTTCAAAATTTTCCTATGCTCATGCAAGATCTATCTAGGAGATGCATAGCAACGAGAAGGCGAGAGTGTGTCCACGTACCCTCGTAGACGGAAAGCGGAAGCGTTTGACAACGCGGTTGATATAGTCGAACTTCTTCTCGTTCCGACCAATCAAGCACCGAACGTACGGCACCTCCGAGTTCTGCACACGGTTAACTCGATGACGTCCCTCAAACTATTGATCAAACAAAGTGTCGAGGGAGAGTTCCGTCTGCACGACGGCATGGTGACGGTGATGGTGAAGTGATCCGCGCAGGGCTTCACCTAAGCACTACGAAGATATGACCGGAGGCGTAAACTGTGGAGGGGGGCGCCACACATGGCTAACAATTTTTGGTGTGTGTTCTAGTGGTGCCCCCCTTCATATATATATAGGTTGGAGGGGGGGAGGCAGCCAAGGGGCGCCCCAAGTAGGAGGAATCTGACTTGGGGTCCTCCCAATTCGGCCTCCCCCTGTCCTATTCCTATTCGGAGTAGGAAGGGAAGAGGGGGAAGGGGGAATCCTATTGCCTTTTTCCTTTCCTCCTTCCCCTTTTCTACTCCAATTTGGCCAGCCCATATGGGAGGGGCGCACCAGCCCCTTAGGGGCTGGTCTGCCCCCTCTTGTCCCATTAAGGCCCATATAGTTGTTGGGGGGATGCCCGGAACCCCTTCCGGTGACCCGATATGCACCCGGTACCCCCGGAACACTTCCGGTGTCCGAATATCATCGCCCAATATATGAATCTTTACTTCTCGACCATTTCGAGACTCCTCGTCATGTCCGTGATCTCATCCGAGACTCCGTACAACATTCGGTCACCAAATAACATAACTCATATAATACAAAATCATCATCGAACGTTAAGCGTGCGGACCCTACGGGTTCGAGAACTATGTAGACATGACCGAGACACCTCTCCGGTCAATAACCAACAGCGGAACCTGGATGCTCATATTGGTTTCCACATATTCTATGAAGATCTTTATCGGTTGTACCGTAATGACAACATACGTTATTCCCTTTGTCATCGGTATGTTACTGTCCCGAGATTCGATCGTGGTATCTTCATACCTAGTTTAATCTCGTTACCGGCAAGTCTCTTTACTCGTTCCGTAAATTAATTAAAAATTTGACCTTGTTTTATTAATTAAAATTTTGCCAGGAAATTAAACTTTTCCATTTGCCTAGATTTATCTTTTGATATTATGGGTTTTTACCTCAAGTGGAAACTTTCCAAAAGTATTATTGGACCTGTATACTCTCCCTATAAAACAACTCTTTATCAGTGGATTTAATTGCAAGATTTGCCTTTCCCTGAGCTTTATTCTTTTAAAATGATTTTTCATGATCTTGGAGTCTCTGTTGCACTGCAACCATTTGATTAATGCATTTAAAAATTTCACCAAAATTTGGGGATGTCATGTGATGTTTCCACATCACTTCTATGCAAAAATATCTTTTGGTTATTGAAGATTTTGAGCTCTACATCAACTTTTCAAATCTGGTCCAGTAGGCATCTTTGCACTGCAACCTATTTAAATATTCCTTTAAAAATTCTTCCAAGTGTTTGGAGATGTCAGTAGATGCATATAATTCAACTTTATGCTAAAACCCAGTGATGTTCTTTGAAAGATTTGAGTGAATCAACCTCCTTTTCATTCTGGTCCAGTTTGGTGATTTGTACTGCAACCCTAGTTTATTTTGCTCTAGTGCCCCTGAGCTTTTTCCTGCTTGTAGCCCTCCCTACAGAACCCTTAAGTCCAGGAGAGTGGACCCATTGGAGGATTTTAAGTGCATGCAATGAGACCTTTTTCTTTCTGTCCAAAACTGAAGTTTTGCAAAACTTGCACTAGCAAGTTTCTGGTTTTGCCCAAATGATCTTGTCATCATCACCTACATCTAGGGAGACCCTGACCTGGAGTTTTTGGCCACTCCAAGAGTTGCCTAGATACACTTAGCATTATGTCGAACACCTTGTGTTCATGGACAATTTTGGCATGTTTTCTAGTTTGCATTATGATCTTGTTCCACTGACCCAGCAACCTTGTCCACTAAGCTCCTAGCTATCCCTATCCCTGTCCTGTTAATTGCCAGACTCCCTCTAGCACTCTAGGCTGCCCTGGCATTTCGTCGAACACGTCCCGTGCGTGCTCTGGGCGCGCCCAGAGCGCACGTTTTGCACGCGCGCGCACCGAGTCGCCGCGTCGCACTGCCGCCCTCGCCGCGTCCCGCCCCTGGCCCTTACTCGCCTACAGAGCCACGCACTATCCTCGCCCACTCGCCAGAACCCTCCAAGCCACCCCTGGCGCCCTACAGCGCCGCCGTCGGAGCCTTTGGCGGCACGCCGGCGTCGGCAGTGAGCTCCTGCCACGGACGGCGCCGCCCAAGCCACACCAGCGCGCCAGCTGCCCCCTGGAGCAGCTCGAGCTTATCCTGGAACCCGTCGGCACGCGCTCATCGCCGCCACGTCGCCCTACAGCTACAGCACGGCGGTCGCCGGTGTTCTTATCCACGGCCGCCGCGGGACCAGCCTCGAACGCCTATAAAAGGAGGCCCCGAGCCCCTCCGAGCGCTCAGGCGACCTCAGGCCTCCCCCTAGTGCTCCCCTAGCCGTGGATTGACCGGAAGAGGCCATCCCCCCCACCTCCGGCCGGTTCGGCCGCCGCTGCCTTCCGGTGACATTCGTCGCAACCAGACTATCCCCCGCCCGTCCAACGCTACCACCTGCTTCCCCTTGTTCTTGCAGAGCTGCCCAGCGCCTCAGCCTCGATCGGAAACCACCGGAGCCCAAACCCCCATTCACTCCCGTAGCCCCCTCCGCCGTGGAGCTCGCCGCCGGCGACTCCTCCCACCACCGTCGACCCAACGACCACCGGGAGGACCGCCCCGGTCTGGTAGGTCCATCCCCACCCTCGGATTCCCGTGGGGAGCTGCCGTTCGTCGACGGCGATCGCCGGAGTTCCGCCTCCGCTCGGGCAGAGAGAGAGGAGGGAGAGGGGGACTAGTCAAACCTGTGGACCCACTGTCAGTGACCCCCCTGGACCCACTGTCAGTGACCCCCGCGCCACCCACGCTGACTTAAGTGGAAGCGTATATCCTCAAGTATGTATCCCCTACCCCGAAAGCGTATTCTGTATCGAAACGTTTTCCTTTTTCTGGTTTTATTAAAAACAGAATTTTGACCAAACTTTGACTGGCTATATCTTTTAAAATAAAACTCCAAATGAGTTGATTCTTTTTCCTACCTCTCTCAAATTTCATCTAGTTTATTTTAAGATTTATTTCAAAAATATTTGGGACAACTTTTTGTACTGTTTTTGAAATATTTGTTATTTGAATATATTTTTTTAAAATAGGAAATGGAGAGAGAAGAAAACTTTCAAAAAGTGCACCCCCTTGCATACTCTTGAAGGCAAGCATTCTGAACTCTGGCATAATATTTTCGTGAGGTGTTTTGATGTAGTTACAACACCACCTTGACTTGGAGCATACGTTATTTTTATGTGGCACACATGAGTACATATTGGAGATGCTTTACTGTTAGAAATGGATATGCTGGTGATAGTGAACATCCTCGCGAGCTTATCATGCATGCCGGCAGGAAGCCGGGAGAGTCGTGGTCTTGGGCAGACACGAGGTTGTCCCTAGTTCCTCGTCGAGACGAGTGTGTCCGGTATGGCATGATGAGGCTTGATGAGCGGTGATTCTGTCTGTTAATGGAAACATTTTGGTTATGCTAATCATTCGGAGAATACTTGGACCTCCTGAGACGGCCGTAGGTCGAGTCTTGTTCAGTAACTTCCCCTACTTGTTTTGTACTACCACTTGTCCCTGCCGCAGGTAGGGTACGATTCAGTAAGTTGTCAACCCCTTACCAAGGCACACACCGTACAGAGAGGCCATGGTGGAAGATACCAGATGCATCCGGTAGGCATGCCACCTGGTCCGGGGGCATGGGTGTTTCCGGTTGGGACCGAGAGGGGGGCACCCCTTAGAGCGCGCGATATAAATTTGATCCCATGCTACGTCGAGGTTGTAGCCTCCCCACTTAGAGTTTTGCTTGACAGGTGTCGTGGGTGATTCCAGACACCGGTAAGTTAAGCTGGTGTGTGCAGGTCAGGCGTGTTTTCAATTAAAAGGCCGTAGGCGGAATTAGTCCCGATGGACTAAATAAATCCGTTACTCATGGGTAAAGAGTACACCCTCTGCTGAGGTTATATCTATTCGGATAGCCATATTCATGGGTAAGGACTTCAGTCTGAGATGGGTCTAGTGACGGTATTCGGATGGAGAAACGGCTAAACTGGATCATAGTAACGGTATTCGGATGGAGAAACGGCTAAACTAGAACATAGTGACGGTCTTCGGATGGAGAAACGACTAGACTAGAACTTTGATTATGACCTATGACACATGAGGATTATGATTATTATTATTGTGGACTAACCAGTTACTTTATTTGAATTATTGAGTATCCCTGGGACGGTTCTACCTCCTGGATATCCACTATGATTATTCTTATATAAGCCCTTTATGTGGCGTCGCTCAGACGCCCGATTGCGGCATGCTTGTTATCTTCTTTTATTCATAAGCCCTTTATGTGGTGTCGCTCAGACGCCCGACTGAGGCATGATTTATCTTATTATCCTTTTTGAGGCGTCGCTTCAGACACTCGATCAGTGCATTCTATTTTTTACTTCCGTATTGCATATTCATATTTTACCTGCATGCGTGCATCACGGATTTCGTTTATTTCGTGACAGACGTTATCATCATAAAATATTTCGGAGCATGATTACCCCTTGTTATATTATACCCGTGTTCTTGATGTTTGCGAGTACATTCAAACGTACTCACTGGCTTGTCCCTGGCTATTGTCTTGGCCAGATTTCTTGCGTGGAGAAGAGCGTTGGCGACGACAACCCCCCACCTACGTAGTGTTGACAGCAGCCTCGCGAAGATAGGAGTTATCCTGGTCAGTTGTTCTTGTGGGGAATGGAGTCCCATAGACGCAGATGTACCACAAAGCGCTTCCGCCATCAATCACTAGAAACCAAGTGTTGTACTCCTAGGCCACAATGGTCTTGTACTACATATTTTGTACTTTACTTGGAATTCTTGTATCAAGTTGGTGCCTCATCAGCTAACAGTAATCCTGGGGCTGGTGAGCACAAAGGCCATTTTCTGGGAAATTAATATCCCGAAAATCCGGTCCTCACACTCTGGTGCGAAACGTACTCTGGTTGGCCTACGAGGTTCGGTAGCAACTTGATCTGAAGTTTCATGATCATTATCATTTGCTTCCTCAGTAGTTGGTGTAGGCATCACGGGAATGGTTTTCTGTGATGAGCTACTTTCCAATTCGAGAGAAGGTACAATTACCTCATCAAGTTCTACTTTCCTCCCACTCACTTCTTTCGAGAGAAACTCCTTCTCTAGAAAGGACCCATTCTTAGCAACAAATATCTTGCCTTCAAATCTGTGATAGAAGGTGTACCCAACAGTTTCTTTTGGGTATCCCATGAAGACGCACTTCTTTGATTTGGGTTTGAGCTTATCAGGCTGAAGCTTTTTCACATAAGCATCGCAACCCCAAACTTTAAGAAACGACAGCTTAGGTTTCTTGCTAAACCACAATTCATACGGTGTCGTCTCAACGGATTTAGACGGTGCCCCACTGGTACGCGTCGGTCCTAAACAAACGGTTTTTAACCCCTTTCCGCGACGGCATTCAGAACCGTCGCCAAGTGAGTGTGGGCGATAGGGGGGTCCTTCCCACACGACCCAGAAACCGTTGGGGATGTGCCCTTCTGGCACACACGCTCGGTAAAATGAGGTCGTGTGCGACCAGCGAGCACTCAAATACAAAAATACGTACAGTAGTGCTAAAAAAATACAATTATACAGGCGAAATCATTTCCGGTCGTAAGTACATCCCACACAGTCAGTCACCACTAAACGTTTCCGTTCGTATATACAATCCACACAGTCACTACAAGGCAAACGTTTGCGCAAGGTGGCGAACGCAAATAGTTTTGAAGAGAATGTCATGTGTGGTTGTTCATTTATCCAACACGGTTTATTCCTAGAAACTGTGTGCGTTGCCTGAGGTCATCGCTCACGGTGGTTTCTCATTAACCGTTTGCAATAGGAAACCCCAATTAGCAAGCTAATTGGCTAATAAGCGGGCTAATTGCCCTATTATTAATAATCCATTTACTAATCTAATTGACATTCATATTAAGCACATAATATATTCCATTTCCATATTAAGGAAGCAGGATTTCATAATTGAAATACATCGGAGTACAACATGATATAGCTTCAGCACTCAGCTACCCCATTACACAACTGCACCTGCAGCAAGTTTCACATGCAACATCTAGAACCTTTCGAAATTAGCATCATAGACGGTACATAGAGAGATGCATCTCATCTGGAAAACTGCTGAGGTGGAAGGCGAATATTGAGCCTTCATTCATGTTGAAGGTCTTTGCAACTTTAGGCCAGTGCCTGTGGATGATTGACCGTCCATCCTTCGACCTCTTCAGGAACACTTCAATATTGAACTGTGGGTGTTGTATGAAAACTTTCCTCTCCTCCTGACCACAGAGGTGGTTTGAGAGGTAATCATCAGTGAAGCCTGAAAACAAGGATGTGCATAAATATCTTCTCTATATTGGAAACGGGGCAAAGGAATACAAAAAGGCAAGGTATAATAGTTAGTACCATCTTCTAAACCTCAGTGCTTCCCATTGTTTCCCTGCAACACATATAAGGTAGTTAGTCATCAGGTTAAGTAAGGGTTCGCATGCTATCAGTAAAATATGTTGATGATAAATAAGCACATTGCAGATTCATCAGATTAATTCAAGCCACATGGAAAACCCATTTATCCAAACCAAGCATGATTAAGAACTAGGAAATATAGCACTTGTATATGTTTCTCATGTATTAAGTGCAACCAAATTTGATTTATTCCTCACATGGTATACAATAACAGAATGCAGCCACAGCAATTGAACATCGCATTGTAGAATTGAACCACGTAGTTAACTAAACACCACAACAAATGAACCAAACGTTAACTGAGCACCACATTGCATAATATAACATACTCCTAATAGAAGATGAGACAGTTAACCAAACGAAGCATGCTTAAGAACTTGGAAATATAGCAATTGTGTTTGTTTCTCATGTATTTAGTATAGCCAAATTCAATTTATTCCTCACATGGTATACAATAAGAGAATGCAGCCACAACAATTGAACATCGCATTGCAGAATTGAACCAAGCAGTTAACTAAACACCACAACAAATGAACCAAACGTTAACTGAGCACCACATTGCACAATATAACATACTCCTAATAGAAGATCAGATAGTTAGCCAAACCAAGCATGCTTAACAACTTGGAAATATAGCAATTGTATTTGTTTCTCATGTATTTAGTACAACCAAATTTGATTTATTCCTCACATGGTATACAATAACAGAATGCAGCCACAACAATTGAACATCGCATTGCAGAATTGAACCAAGCAGTTAACTAAACACCATAACAAGTGAACCAAGCCACAAAAAATGAACCAAGCAGTTAACTAAACACCAATTGAACAATATAACATACTCCTAATAGAAGATCAGACAGTTAACCAAACCAAGCATGCTTAACAACTTGGAAATATTGCACCCTGAAGAATTGAACATCACATTTGCAGAATTGAACCAAGAAGTTAATTGAACACCACATTGCATGACATATAGAACATATACACTATAGCAGAAGATTGCATGGTGAAAGTAGATAGCACAATTCACTAGAATTTGTTAAGGAAAGGCAGTAGCTAGCAAACTGAACATGGGTCCTTATAGTGAGCTAATAAGACAAGCTACTCCTTATTGTCGGAGATATCGATGACGATTGGCTCCTTGGACATGGAAGAGGGCGAGGCGTCCGCATCATGGGTGCCCTCGTTGTAGTGGTGAGTTGCTTGAGCCGCTCGAGGCACCAACCTGCTGGCTCTCGAGATGAGGTAAGCACGTGCACGCTGAGAAAACACCTCGTAGTCTTCGTCGAAGGCACCCACGGTGGCCTCGAGAAAACGCCACAAACTGTCGTTTAAAGCAGCCAACCGTGTCCCGGCGTCGGTGGCGTGGCGTCAACGGTGGCCTCGACGGCGAGGTGCTCCTCCAAGATCTGGGGGTCGGCACGAATGGCAGCCATCGTGACCTCATCCGCGCGTGCGGCCGCGATTTGCTTCTCCGCTGCCAAATGCTCCTTGAGGTCCTGGCTATACTGCGTGCACCATGGCTTAGGCCGGCGCTTATTTGGTGGAGGGGTCGGTGATTTGGGTGGAAGGTGTCGCGCTCGCGCCGGCGGTCGGGGCATGTGGGATGTGGAAGGAGGAGGAGGATGGGGGTCGGTGTGGATTACCTGCCTGGGTAGGCGAGGCCGAGCAGCGTGAAGGAGGGTCGCCGACGAGGAGGCGGCGGCGCTGCAAGCAAGGAGTGAAGGTTTCAACTTGGAAAGGAAAGCGGAAAGGGGGGAAATGTGGCTTTTGGTAAGGGGGAGAGGGCGGGGAGGTAGATATTTCCGCAGAAGCCGATAATTTGGAATCGCTTCAGCCAAAAAACTGGCGCGCAAAGTGTCATCAGACACAGTCCCTTATTCAGACACAGTCCGAAGATATTTTGTGCTGCATCTCACATGGTTGGTTATAATAAACTGTGTGGGATCTACTTGATTTTTCGTCTTGATTTGAATTACATAATGGGGTCACAACGGCCATGGACGGTGTTTGAATTGCTAGACCTTTTATCTGCAGTGAACATAAAAGAATTGGAATTATTCAGGGTTCGTTTGGACATTTTTATGCATTAAGTGAGTTTTTAATGCATTTATGTGCATAATTCAAATTTGAAATACATGCACATGCTCCAGTTCATATAAATTGGTCGAAAAATCAAATCTTTGTCCTTGGGTGCATGCTTAGCTCCCATGCAAGAAATCGGAATGAATTTCAAACACCATGGCACCGTTGATAGCCGGCAAAACATTGAGATGCCTGGTTTTTAAATTCTAGTAAATCCAAAACTCGTCTGAAATTCAAGAAACTTGGCATGCTATCATGGAGCGGCATCAACATGCCATGGTAAAAAAAATTCCCATTTGGGGCAGGTTTGGGTATATGCTTCTCACAAACCAGAGCTTCTCACAACAAGTATGATGGTTTTCGGTAGCGAACGTCCCACCTTTGGGGACTAAACGATATCCATTGCCTCTTATTGCTTTCAAATTTTTTTCTCGTGTCAACATAGAACAATAGGAGTGTTGTGTGATTTTTTGTGATTTTTCGGGGTTTGTTTGGACATTTTTATGCATTAACTGAGTTTTCAATGCATTTATGTGCATAATTCAAATTTCAACTACATGCACATGCTCCAGTGCATATAAATTGGTTGAAAAATCAAATATGTGTCCTTGGGTGCATGCTTAGGTCCCATGCAAGAAATGGGAATGAATTTCAAACACCAGGGCACCGTTGATTGCCGGTAAAACATTGAGATACTTTGTTTTTAAATTCTAGTAAATCTAAAACTCATCCGAAATTCATGAAACTTGACATGCTATCATGGAGCGGCACCCGACATGCCGTGGTAAAAATGTTGTCCCATTTGGGGCAGGTTTGGGTATATGCTTCTCACAAACCGGAGCTTCTCACAGCAAGCATGATGGTTTTCGATAGGGAACGCCCCACCTTGTGGGATGAAACGATATCCATTGCCTCTTATTGCTTTCAAATTTTGTTCTCGTGTCAACATAGAACAACAGGAGTGTTGTGTGAATTTTTGTGATTTTTCGGGGTTCGTTTGGACATTTTTATGCATTAACTGAATTTTCAATGCATTTATGTGCATAATTCAAATTTGAACTACATGCGCATGCTCCAGTGCATATAAATTTGTTGAAAAAACAAATCTGTGTCCTTGGGTGCATGCTTAGGTCCCATGCAAGAAATGGCAATTAATTTCAAACACCAGGGCACCGTTGATTGCCGGCAAAACATTGAGATGCCTAGTTTTTAAATTCTAGTAATCCGAAACTCGTCTAAAATTCATGAAACTTGGCATGCTATCATGGAGCGGCATCAACATGCCATGGTAAAAGTTTTGTCCCATTTGGGGCAGGTTTGGGTATGTGCTTCTCACAAACCGGAGCTTCTCACAACAACCATGATGGTTTTCGGTAGGGAATCCCCCACCTTTGGGGACGAAACATATCCATTGCCTCTTATTGCGTTCAAATTTTTTTTTTCTCGTGTGAACATAGAACAACAGGAGTGTTGTGTGAATTTTTGTGATTTTTCGGGGTTCGTTTGGACATTTTTATGCATTAACTGAGTTTTCAATGCATTTATGTGCATAATTCTTTGAACTACATGCACATGCTCCAGTGCATATAAATTGGTTGAAAAATCAAATATGTGTCCCTGGGTGCATGCTTAGGTCCCATGCAAGAAATGGGAATGAATTTCAAACACCAGGGCACCGTTGTGTCGGTGTGGAACGACACCTATGGGATCACAAGAATCCCTACTACGGTTGCCAGGCCGCAGGGTTGCGAGAAGAGCAGGATTAGTAATCAGCACAAGGATTATTTACCCAGGTTCGGGCCGCGAGGATGCGTAAAACCCTAGTCCTGCTTTGGTGGATGTATTGAGTGTTCTTGAGCCCTTGAACTAGCTACGGTGGCTGAGTAGTTCCAGAGAGCCGAATCCTTCTCCAGTACGCCATGGGCCTCCTTTTATAGTCGAAAGGGGCTGCCACAGTGGCATACAGGAGGTGGAAAGGCGTACAGTCCCGCGAGCTTATCGCTCGTATTACAGGACAAGGCGCATTTAATGCGCTGCTGAGGTGTCCCCTAGCTTTATCAGGGACGGGAGCGAGGCCCGTCCCGTCCGTCGCCGCTCCTCCTCGCTTCGACACACGCCCTGGCCAGCGATGCGTGCGGCGCCATGTAGGTAGGCAGGCAGCTGAGGTGGCGCGGTGGTAGGGTCTTCACGAAGATCTACATGCTGCCACGCAGGCGCTGGCCAATCTGGCCTAGAAGGTGCATGTTGCCACGCAGGTGCCAGCCCAGCTGGTTGAGCTGATAGCTGCATGCGAACGGCGATGGAGACATGGCTGGTGCGGGCCTGGCAGTGGCCCTGCTGGCGTCCTCGGTGAGGGCCTTGCTGGGTGGCCCGGCAAGGGTCTTGCTATGGGGCGTTGCTGTCGCCGGCAAGGATCTTTCCGGGGGTCTTGTGGCTCTCCTCGGCAAGGATCTTGCCGAGGACCGTTGTCTTTTAATCCTCAACTGATCTTGAATATTCCTTGGTCTTGACAAAGATCTGCATGCCACCATGGAGGTGTTGTAACGCCCGGATAATTAAGCTACAGTAATCCCACGCTAATGATGCCACGTCACCACGGTTACTGTTGTTAACCTCGCGATGATTCGGAACCGTTTCAAAATTTAAATCCTAGATAAGTCAAACGACAAAAGTTTTCAAATATTAAAATAAAAATGTTCGGACTATGTCAATTATTGCATCGGTAATTATGGTGAAGTAAACACATTTTTATAAAATGCCTAAATACTTTTAAATGAATTAAAACAGAAAAGAAATAATGAAAGAAAATACAAAAGAGAAAACAAACAGAAAGAGAAAAAAATAGAAGAATAGAACCCCCCCCACTGGGCCAACCGGCCCAGCTGTTAGCCAGGCCGCCCACCAGGCCGGCCCACCCCAGCCCTACACCTAACCACCCCACACCCGAAACCCTAGCCCCCGCACCCACTCCCCACTCCCCACTCGCCCTCCCCCACGTTCACTCCCCTCTCCCCTCGATCTGGATCGGGGAGGGCTCGACCCCGCCGCCGCTGCCTCACCTCGCCCCCGGGCTCGACCCCGCCGCCGCTGCCTCACCTCGCCCCCGAATCGCCCCCGTCGCCGCGACGACCGCGTCACCCGTCGCCACCACCACCTCGCTGAAGCCCCTCGCCTCCTCACCTCCTCGTCGTCCCGAGCCGAGGCCGCCGTTCCGGCGCCGCGCCCTCGACCCCGTCACCCCGCCGCACTCGTCGCCGGCGACCCGAACGCCGCCCCTTCCTCGTCCCCCTCTCCGAGCCCGCTGCCCAGACCCCACGAACGCCGGTGAGGCCCCCGGCCTCTTCTCTCCCCTCGTCCCCGTACGCGCTCGCACGCCCCTGACCATCGCCTGTACGCGCACCGACCGCGCTCACCGCGGCCTCGCCTCGCCCGGCGTGCCGTCGCGTGCGCCCACAGCCGCCTGCCCGCGGTGGCCTCGCACGCCGTCCGTTCGCCCCGCACCCTCGCCCCCGCACGCGCCCGTGGCCGCGCGTGGCCGCCGCTGCCCATCCCCTGCTGCGGCTCTGCTCCGGCCAAGCCGCCGCACGCCGTCGCTCGCCCCCCCCCCCCCGCCTCCGGCTGCCGCGGCCGGCCGGCGAGCCTCGCCCCGCCATGCCGGGCTATGCCCTCTGCCGGCGCTGGCGCCCACGCGCCCTGCGCCCGTTACCCACTAGCACCCGCCCCGCGGTGGCCCTCTGGGCCACTGACTAAGGGCCCCACACCCCCGGAGAACGTTAAAATAATAATAATAATAATAATAAAAATAATAAATTAATTAATAAATATATAAATAAAATAAATAATAAAAATAATAAATTAATAAAAACCCAGTGGGGGTTCCATTCTTCTATTTTTTTTCTCTTTCTGTTTGTTTTCTCTTTTGTATTTTCTTTCATTATTTCTTTTCTGTTTTAATTCATTTAAAAGTATTTAGGCATTTTATAAAAATGTGCTTACTTCACCATAATTACCGATGCAATAATTGACATAGTCCGAACATTTTTATTTTAATATTTGAAAACTTTTGTCGTTTGACTTATCTAGGATTTAAATTTTGAAACGGTTCCGAATCATCGCGAGGTTAACAACAGTAACCGTGGTGACGTGGCATCATTAGCGTGGGATTACTGTAGCTTAATTATCCGGGCGTTACAAATCTCCTCCACTACAAGAAATCTCGTCCCGAGATTTAGGAGGTAGAAGGAAACAGTGCGAGGTATTCTTCGCGCAGACGATCCTCTCGTTCCCAAGTGGCCTCATCTTCAGAATGGTGCGACCACTGGACTTTGAGAAACTTGATCGCCTTCTGACGTGTGCGGCGTTCAGCTTGGTCGAGAATGCGGGCCGGATGCTCCTTATAGGAGAGGTCTTGCTGCAATTCGAGCACTTCATGATCCACTGCTCGGATTTGGTCCTTGAAGCAACGGCGGAGCTGTGACACATGGAACACATCGTGAACCTGAGAAAGGTTCGGCGGAAGCTCCAGTTGGTATGCCACTTTTCCACGCCTTTCGAGAATAGTGAATGGGCCAATATATCGAGGAGCTAGTTTGCCCTTGATTCCGAAGCGGTGAGCACCCTTCATAGGTGTGACTCGAAGATAAGCCTTTTCGCCAGGTTGATAGACCATGTCTTTATGATGACGGTCATACTGACTCTTCTGACGTGACTGAGCAGTCTTGAGATTCTCGCGAATAATGCGGACTTGTTCTTCGGCATGTTGGATAATATCCGGACCAAAGAGTGGACGTTCCCCAGTTTCTGACCAGTTCAGAGGGGTTCGGCACTTTCGTCCATATAACACTTCAAAGGGGGCCATCTTCAGACTAGCTTGATAGCTATTATTATAAGAGAACTCAGCATCGGGAGAGATTCCTCCCATTTCTTGCCGAAGGAAATAACACAAGCTCGAAGCATGTCTTCGAGAACTTGGTTGACGCGCTCAACTTGCCCTTGCGATTGAGGATGAAACGCAGTACTGAATGACAGATGAGTTCCCATAGCTTCTTGGAAACTTGCCCAGAATCTTGAAGTGAATAAGCTACCATGGTCTGAACTGATAACCAATGGAATACCGTGGAGTGAAACAATCCTGGACATATAGAGCGTTGCCAACTGGCTAGCAGTGATCGTTTCTTTGACCGCCAGAAAATGTGCAACTTTGGAAAGCCGGTCAATGACAACAAGAATAGCATCATTACCTTTTTGTGATTTGGGAAATCCAGTGACGAAGTCCATCTCAACATGGTCCCATTTCCATTCAGGAATAGAGATAGGTTGCAGAGTTCCAGCAGGCCTTTGATGTTCTGCTTTGATACGACGGCAAATGTCACACTCAGCAACATAACGAGCAATGTCCTGCTTCATATTAGACCACCAGAATCTCTGACGGATGTCTTGGTACATCTTTGTACTACCAGGGTGGATACATAGAGGCGTATCATGAGCTTCTTTCATAACTTCCTGTGTCATATCCAGGTTTTTCTCTGCACATGGCACCACTAGGCGGCCCTTGAAGTATAAGGTTCCATCTTCAGCAATAGTGAAGAATGAGGGCTTTCCTTCTGGGAGGTAGTGCTTAATCTTGTGGGCTTCAGAGTCATACTTCTGTAGCCTTTTGATGCTGTCCACGAGATCTGGTTTAGCAACTAGGGTATTGAGGGAACCCTGGGTAACAACGTGGAGGTTCACCTTGCCAAACTCCTTAGGAGGGGGAGCGAGTGCACCCGGAGGAACAATATGGAGGTTCAGCTTCCTGAATTCTTCAACAAGCGAGGGCTGAACTTTGTGAACCTGGAGGTGGTTGCAGTAAGACTTGCGGCTCAAGGCATCAGCCATTACATTAGCCTTGCCTGGCGTATAGGAAATACCCAACTCAAAGTCTGCAACAAGCTCCATCCATCTCTGCTGACGGAGGTTCAGGTCTGGCTGAGTAAACAGATACTTCAGACTTTGGTGGTCAGTGAAGATCTCGCAACGATTACCGAGAAGGTAATGTCGCCACTGCTTCAGCGCATGAATGACAGCAGCAAGTTCGAGCTCATGAACTGGGTAGTTCTCTTCGTGAGGGCGCAATTGCCGAGAGGCATAAGCAATCACTTTGCGGTCTTGCATTAGGACACAGCCTAATCCTTGACGGGAAGCTTTGCAGTAAATGATGAAGTCCTTCTTAGTATCAGGTGGAGCTAGAACTGGAGCAGAAGTCAACTTGTCTTTGAGTGCCTGGAAACTTTCCTGACATTTGTCTGTCCATTGGAACTTGACGCCCTTATGTAACAGGTTAGTCAGAGGCTTGGCGATCTTGGAGAAGTTCTCGACGAATCGACGGCAATAGCTGGCGAGACCGAGAAAACTTCTGACTTGCTTAACGTTCTTGGGAGGAATCCAATCAAGGATAGCCTGGACTCGTTCAGGGTTGACGGCAATACCATCCTTAGAGATGACATGCCCAAGATAGGTTACTTCCGGTAGCCAGAATTCACATTTGGAGAACTTGGCATATAGTTGATGCTCTCGTAGCTTTTCCAGCACAAGTCGAAGATGTTCAGCATGTTCTTCTTCGTTCTTGGAAAATACCAGGATATCATCCAGATAAACCACGACGAACTTGTCGAGGTAATCCATGAATATATAGTTCATCAGACGAGAGAAGGTGGCTGGAGCATTGGTTAAACCGAATGACATGACGGTGTATTCGTATGAACCATAGCGAGTCACGAAGGCGGTCTTTGGTATATCCTCTTCACGAACACGGATCTGGTGGTAACCCAACCTCAAGTCGAGCTTAGAGAACACTGACGAACTCCACCATCCCAAGCCCCTGTTCCCACTCCCAATAATGGCTTGTGCTTCAGGTGTGGTCAACCAGGGCACCGTGCTAGGGAATGCAACCAGAACCAGGATCAACTGGCCCTTCCAGCAACTGGCCGTGGTAACAACCAGCCCCGCAACAACAATGCTAAGTCTTATGGTCGTGCTCATGCCAACCACGTTGATCTCAACGAAGCTCAAGACCAGCCTGCTACTGTGATGGGTACACTCCTCGTAAATTCAGTACCAGCATCCGTTTTATTTGATACAGGTGCATCGCATTCATTCATGTCAGAAGATTTTGCATAGAAGCACGACGTTAAAAGTGAGGAGATGAACACCTCGGTATTAGTCAAAAACCCCGTGGGACAGTGTCAAACCTCCCTGGTTGGCATCGATGTCCCCGTGGAAATCGAAGGGCTGGAATTCTATGCCTCTCCCATTATCCTGAAGTCGTCTAACATCGACCTCATTTTGGGGATGGATTGGTTGAAAGCGCATACTGCTTCAATCGTTTGCGCCACTAAGACCGTCCATCTGCTACACCCTTCAGATGAAATAGTTGCTTACCAAGCTCATCTGGTGCAAAATGCCGAGGCAAGGCTCTATGCATTGAATGCATTGAATGCTGCACCACTCGAGGGCATTGAAAACATTCCCGTCGTGTGTGAATTCCTCGACGTCTTTCCTGAAGAACTTCCAGGGATTCCCCCTGCTAGAGTTGTCGAATTCATCATCGACTTGAAACCAGGCACCACTCCTATAGCCAAGCGACCCTATAAAATGCCGCCGCATGACCTCCTTGAGCTTAAGGAGGAAATCGACAAATCTCTTCGCAAAGGATTCATTCGCCCAAGTTGCTCTCCTTGGGGAGCACCTTCTCTCTTTGTCAAGAAGAAGGATGGGACAAACCGATTAGTTCAAGACTACCGTCCTATAAACCAAGCTACCATTCAGAATAAATACCCTCTTCCTCGGATCAATGATCTGTATGATCAACTGGCGGGTTCGTCAGTGTTCTCTAAGCTCGACTTGAGGTTGGGTTACCACCAGATCCGTGTTCGTGAAGAGGATATACCAAAGACCGCCTTCGTGACTCGCTATGGTTCATACGAATACACCGTCATGTCATTCGGTTTAACCAATGCTCCAGCCACCTTCTCTCGTCTGATGAACTATATATTCATGGATTACCTCGACAAGTTCGTCGTGGTTTATCTGGATGATATCCTGGTATTTTCCAAGAACGAAGAAGAACATGCTGAACATCTTCGACTTGTGCTGGAAAAGCTACGAGAGCATCAACTATATGCCAAGTTCTCCAAATGTGAATTCTGGCTACCGGAAGTAACCTATCTTGGGCATGTCATCTCTAAGGATGGTATTGCCGTCAACCCTGAACGAGTCCAGGCTATCCTTGATTGGAGTCCTCCCAAGAACGTTAAGCAAGTCAGAAGTTTTCTCGGTCTCGCCAGCTATTGCCGTCGATTCGTCGAGAACTTCTCCAAGATCGCCAAGCCTCTGACTAACCTGTTACATAAGGGCGTCAAGTTCCAATGGACAGACAAATGTCAGGAAAGTTTCCAGGCACTCAAAGACAAGTTGACTTCTGCTCCAGTTCTAGCTCCACCTGATACTAAGAAGGACTTCGTCATTTACTGCAAAGCTTCCCGTCAAGGATTAGGCTGTGTCCTAATGCAAGACCGCAAAGTGATTGCTTATGCCTCTCGGCAATTGCGCCCTCACGAAGAGAACTACCCAGTTCACGACCTCGAACTTGCTGCTGTCATTCATGCGTTGTCTCGTCTGTGATCGAGCACTTGTATTCGAGCCATCGAGGCCCCTGGCTTGTATTATGATGCTTGTATGACTTATTTATGTTTTAGAGTTGTGTTGTGATATCTTCCCGTGAGTCCCTGATCTTGATCGTACACATATGCGTGCATGATTAGTGTGCGGTCAAATCGGGGGCGTCATAGGTGTTGGGGAACGTAGTAATTTCAAAAAAATTCCTACGCACACGCAAGACCATGGTGATGCATAGCAACGAGAGGGGTGAGTGTGTCCACGTACCCTCGTAGACCGAAAGCGGAAGTGTTAGCACAACACGGTTGATGTAGTCGTACGTCTTCACGATCCGACCGATCAAGTACCGAACGCACGGCACCTCCGAGTTCATCACACGTTCAGCTCGATGACGTCCCTCGAACTCCGATCCAGCCGAGTGTTGAGGGAGAGTTTCGTCAGCACGACGGCGTGGTGACGATGATGATGTTCTACCGACGCAGGGCTTCGGCTAAGCACCGCTACGATATTATCGAGGTGGGTTATGGTGGAGGGGGGCACCGCACACGGCTAAGAGATCAAGAGATCAATTGTTGTGTCTATGGGGTGCCCCCTGCCCCCGTATATAAAGGAGCAAGGGGAGGGGGCGGCCGGCCAGGGAGAGGCGCGCCAAGGGGGAGTCCTACTCCCACTAGGAGTAGACTCCTCCTATTCCTAGTAGGAGTAGGAGAGGGGGAAGGAAAGGGAGAGGAGGAGAAGGAAAGAGGGGGCCGGGCCCCCTTGCCCTAAACCAATTCGGTTTGGGCCTTGGGGGCGTGCCAGACACTCCCCTTGCTGCCCTCTATTTCCACTAAGGCCCATGTAGGCCCATTAAGCCCTCGGGGAGGTTCCGGTAACCCCCGGTACTCCGGTAAAATCCCGATTTCACCCGGAACACTTCCGATATCCAAATATAGGCTTCCAATATATCAATCTTTATGTCTCGACCATTTCAAGACTCCTCGTCATGTCCGTGATCACATCCAGGACTCCGAACTATCTTCGGTACATCAAAACACATAAACTCATAATATAACCGTCATCAAACTTTAAGCGTGTGGACCCTAAGGGTTCGAGAACTATGTACACATGACCGAGACACATCTCTGGTCAATAACAAATAGCAGAACCTGGATGCTCATATTGGCTCCCACATATTCTACGAAGATCCTTATCGGTCAGACCGCATAACAACATACGTTGTTCCCTTTGTCATCGGTATGTTACTTGCCCGAGATTCGATCGTCGGTATCTCAATACCTAGTTCAATCTCGTTACCGGTAAGTCTCTTTACTCGTTCTGTAATACATCATCCTGCAACTAACTCATTAGTTGCAATGCTTGCAAGGCTTATAGTGATGTGCATTACCGAGTGGGCCCAGAGATACCTCTCCGACAATCGGAGTGACAAATCCTAATCTCGAAATACGCCAACCCAACAAGTACCGTTGGAGACACCTGTAGAGCACCTTTATAATCACCCAGTTACATTGTGACGTTTGGTGGCACACAAAGTGGTCCTCCGGTAAACGGGAGTTGCATAATCTCATAGTCATAGGAACATGTATAAGTCATGAAGAAAGCAATAGCAACATACTAAACGATCAAGTGCTAAGCTAACGGAATGGGTCAAGTCAATCACATCATTCTCCTAATGATGGGATTTCGTTAATCAAATGACAACTCTTTGTCTATGGCTAGGAAACATAACCATCTTCGATTAATGAGCTAGTCAAGTAGAGGCAGACTAGTGACACTCTGTTTGCCTATGTATTCACACATGTATCATGTTTCCGGTTAATACAATTCTAGCATGAATAATAAACATTTATCATGATATAAGGAAATAAATAATAACTTTATTATTGCCTCTAGGGCATATTTCCTTCAGGAGGTGCCTCCCGAGCCCTAGTTCCAACGTGGCTGGTTGAGTTGGAACCCGTGGTCTCGAGGGTGGCTCACTCCGCTGGTGTGGGCGAGCCGCCCCGGCAAGGGTCTTGTCGGGGCTGCTGAGGTTGCCCCGACAACGGTTTTGCCGGGGGAGCCTGCTTTGTCCTTCTGCCTCTTTGTGTTCTTGGCCTTGGCGTTGCCTTGGCTGTCTTGTCCTTCGGCTTTACCTTGGTTCACCTCCCCTGTTCTGCTTGGTGCGGCCGTGGGCCCGGCTCCGACTGTCCGTGCACAGGTAAAGGGGTACAAAGGTGCGCCCCTTCTTTTGTATACCGACAGGAGACCCCAGGCTTGGGCCACACATAAGTGCGACACGTTGTTGGGCCAGGCCCAAAATGGTGCGTGGGCAGGAGGGGCGGTTTTTACCGCGGTAATTTTCCGTCTGCTGCGCTTCCGCACGACCCGCGTTGAATGCGCGACGTGGAGGGGTGCACGTGACATGGGCGTCATGCGTGATGCGGTTTCCGCACGCATACCTCACGTCGCAGTTAATGGGAAAGGAGGCGGCCTGCGCCTTCTCCGTAAAAAGGAAAAACCGCGGGCGCGCTGCTCACTTTACCCCTTCCGCGCCTTCTTCCAATCTCACAGCCGCCGCCCCCTTCTCCTTCCTCCCTAAGCTTCGTTCTTGCTCGCCGTCGCCGTATCTTCGCCGCCTTCTGTCTCTTGCTCCCCCTAGCCGCCATGGCGCCCAAATCCACCAAGGGCAAGGGAGTGGCCAAGGACGCCGGAGCGGTAGAGCCGCCGGAGAGCGCGCTAGCGGTGCAGAGGATGCAGCTCGCCTACTTTCCCTCGACGGTCGATGTGTTCGAGCTCCGGGAGGCCTTCAAACCCCTGTGGGGGGTCAAGATGGGAGGAGAAAAGACGGGGCATCCAGCCACGCACGTCATCCCCGCCAACTGCGCCGAGGCTGCCCCAAATCGGTACCCTTTCTTCATCGATTACTTCTCCTGTGGGCTTTGTCCTCCCTTCTCTGACTTCTTCAGCGATATCATGCACACCTTTGGCTTCTGCCTCTTGGATTTTACCCCAAATGTTGTGGCGTGCATGGCCCTTTTCGCGCACCTCTGCGAAGGTTTCGCCGGGGTGCACCCCAACACGGCGCTTTTCCTTCACTACTTCTTCCCTCGGATTCAAACGGGGGGCGCCATCTCCGGTTGCGTCACCTGGATCCCAAGGTCCAAGGGAGCGTACTCGGATGGCGCCAAGAAGGAGAGGTGGGAAGAGTGGCGGGCCGGTGGTGCTGGATTGAAGAGAAGGACCCGCCGGCGTTCTGCGAAGTTCGCCGGGAGCCGCCGGTCCGCAGAAGCGATTGGAGCGACGTCGATGCCGACGACGAGAAGCTCACGATCGCCACCACCAGGATCCTTCGGCTCACCGAGGCCGGGCTCACCCTTGAGATGATCGGGGCGGACTTCATCCGCCGCTCGATCGCTCCACTGCACAACAAGGGGAGGCCGGCCTGGCTCTTCACGAACGCCGCCGACATCATGCGGCTTCGCCCCGGCCTCGACCACAACTTCACAGTGATGGGGCATGCCCACTTCTGCCAGCGGATTTTCCAGGTCGATGTGGGTTGTGACGGCGAAGTCAAGCGGACCAGCAAGGTCGCGAGGGCCGCCGCGAAGGCCGGCAAGGTCGTCAAGGGGCCCCTGTTCAGGTTGCCGGCAGGAGTGGTCCCGCTGAGCAACAACTCGCGTCGGACCGACATCATCGCCATGATGCTGGACTGTAACACGCACGGCCCTGACCCGAGCTGGGTTGAGCCGAAGGACATCCAGGTGCAGCAGTTCTTCGACACCCTACACGAGGGGTACATTACCGACGAGCCACGGCTCATCCAGGACACCACCCAGGCGGAGTTGGACTACATCGCCGCTAGGCCGATGGAGGCACGGCTTGCCGAGGAGGCCGACAGCACTGGTGGCGTGGAGGACAAGGTCGCGGCGGCCGTGGAGGAGGAGGAGCTCGCCCGGTGGGCGAAGGCCGCTGGGGAGGCCAGCAGTGCCGGCACCGGGGCTCCTCTTCGCGGCCGACGAGTCGTCGGAGGAAGAGGCCGAGGAGGAGGAGGAGGTCGTGGCCGTCGATCCTCCAGCCACGGGGAAAGGACGGGTCCTGCGGCAGGCCACCTCCGGCGAGCCGGTCCGGCCTGGCAGGGCCGCGCAGCTGCGGCAGGCCCAGGAGATGTCCGCAGGCCAGACAAGGGCCGCGGCGACGAAGTAAGTGGCAACGGCCGCGGCGGCGAAGGAGAAGGCATCCGCTTCTTCCTCCGCAAAGCGCGTTCGGACGCCACCTCCTTCCCCTCCCCCGGGAGACGTCGACGCGGGGGTCACCTTTGATTTTGGGTCCCTCAGCCCAAGGAGGAAGAGGAAGGCAACAGAGGGGGAGATGAACGTCGAGTAAGCAACTTGCCCTCTCTGCCTTCTCTGTTTCCTCAGTTCGTGCCGCATGTCTTGACTTATTTTCATTCTTACAGGGACGTGGAGACGCTGGCCCAGAGAGTGAAGAGGGCCAAGGCCTCGGCGGGCGGCCAGCCCCCGGTTGGTGCTTCAAGGGCGCCGCTGGTGGTGTTGAGCAGCCCGGACAGCAGCCCCGGCGCAGCCCCCAGCGTAAGTTCACCGCTCACTCCTCGTCGACATGTGTCAGGGGTATGATACTTTGGCACTGACCTTGTCGCATATGCAGGAGGAGAGCAGCAGCGGGAGGAGCCACAGAGGGCTACTCCCACCACGCCGCCCCCATCAACCACACCGCCCCGAGGGGCGTCCCCGGCAAGGGCGCCAAGCACCGAGCCCACGCATATGGAGGAGGAGGAGGAGAACTTTGGCGCTGGTGGCTTTGCCTCGGCGCCAGATGTTGGCGGGGAGGGGACTTCTGCTTCCCAGCCTGGGAGTGGTAAGTCTCTGGCCTTTCGTCCCTGCTTTT
Source organism: Aegilops tauschii subsp. strangulata (assembly GCF_002575655.3). NCBI lineage: Eukaryota > Viridiplantae > Streptophyta > Magnoliopsida > Poales > Poaceae > Aegilops > Aegilops tauschii. Next base: position 147,692,292 of record NC_053040.3, on the reverse strand, counting down.
TCTCTTCTTTTTGAATCTTTGATCTTGGCTCTACCCCACCCTCTTCTTGATATCCAGATCCTCTCTCGGCGGACCGGGAGGACCTGGACACTGTCAGCGAGGACGTGGCCAAGGACACCGCGGCGGAGGCCGAGAAGATCGCCGCCGAGGAGGCCGCCAGGGGCGCCACGGAGGACGCCGCCAAAGGGCCTGCCGGGGAGGCCGGCAAGGCTACCGCCGAGGAGGCCGGCAAGGGGCCTGCCGGAGAGGCTGGCAAGGCTGCTGCCGAGGAGGAGGTGGTCGATGACCAGCCTTCCTCCTCCGCTGCCTCTGGCTCTGGCAGGTACTTGAAGGTGAGCGACGATCTCTTCGTCCACCTCCTAGGCGCGTCGAGCACCAGGGCCCCCGTCGAGGGGGAGGTGTTTGACGACGAGGTGCTCGCCGCCGCCGGGCTTGAGATCGTTGACGAGCCGAGCGCTGGTGGCGACGGCTCCCAGGAAGAGCGGCTCCTTCACGCCATGGGCGCCAGCTTCCGGAAGCTCCAGGTGCTCCGCCGCGCCCGCCTGGACAAGGCTAAGTCCAGGATGGCGGTGGCGGAGAAGGCGGAGGTGGACCTCCAGAAGCGCGTCGCCGAGATGCAGGACTGGTTCCGCCAGGCTCACGAGGAGCTGAAGGCCGCCCAGGGCGATCTGGCCAAGCGTGATGTGGAGCTCACTATGAAGCTGGCCGACATCGAGAAGGCCTAGGAGACGGCGGAGGGCTTGGCCGTGGCAGCCAAGGCTGCCTGGACCCAGCACCAGGCCGTGTTGAACTCCCAGGAGGAGGACCTCGCCAAGCACGAGGCGGACCTTGACGCCAAACTCCGCGCCAAGGACAAGGAGGTGGAGAAGCTTGTCTTGCAGCGGACCCGTGAGCTGGAGCAGAGGCACAAAGAGGCGCTCGATGCCCAGGCCCTGGTTCACGTAGGCAAGGTGAAAGAGCTGGAGGTGGAGCGGGACAAGCTGAAGGAGCAGGCCCTGAAGCTGTCCCAGGAGAAGGACACACTCAACGGCGCCTTGACGGAGGCGTAGGGCGCGGCCGTCAGCAGGGCTGGGGAGCTCTCCGAGGCCAACAACTCCATCAAAGACCTCAAGCTGAAGCTGGAGGGTCTTGAGAAGATGTTGTCGGAGGCCAGGGCCCGGGAAGGGACCCTGACCAAAAACCTGGAGGCTGAGAAGCAGCTGCGGAAGAACGAGGCCCTCAACTTCAAGGAGCACGTGGAGGGCGAGAACCGCTGGCTCGATCGCCTCGTCACCGTCGCCAACCAGGCCGCCGCACAGCTAGCCACCATGGGGATGCCGGATGTGAGGTACGCCCAGAGCGGAGTGTGAACGCCAACTGCAGCCTGACCCTGTTCTTTGAGAAGGTCGTCGGTGCTTTGGAGCGGCTTCACGCCAACCGGGCGGCCTCGCTGGCCGACGAGGCCTGGAGGCTTTGCCAGGGCACCATGACCAAGGTTCTCACCAAGGTGGCGTACTGGTACCCCGACCTCGACTTCGACGCCGCGCTGGAGAGCTTGCCGGAGGATACTGACCTCGCGCCGCTCAGGAAGCGCATCAAGCCCGTCATCAGCGGTGTCGGCGGAATTCTGAGGGTGGAGGGCCAGCGTCGGGATTAGGCACCCCGTTTCTTTTCGTTGCTGCAAGTTCACAACCAAGACGATTTTTATCTTTAGTTAGAACTGCGGCAACAAGCGATGTAATATAACTTCTGCAGTACTTTGATATTATGCATGTTATTTTCCTGTCCGATTTTCCTTTGTATGTCCACCCTACGTGACTAGGTAGGCCTGCCAGCGCGTAAACCCAGGGCGGCGTCTTGGGGACGGATCCCCACTGGCCTGCCGGGTGCGCTTGCTGCCGGGCGAACCACCTTACCGCCCTTAACGCGGCCGCCCGAACTGTCGAGCTTAACTCGAGTCAGAATCAAGAGCGTTGCCAGGTGCGGAAGGCTACCCCGCCACTCTCGACGCGGCCACTTGAGCTATTGAGAGGACTCGAAACAGAACAAGGGCATTGCCAATCGCGGGAGGGCCCCTGTGCGTGCAGGTTTTCCATACATAGGCAGGATCTCTGAGGACGATAACCTCATATACAAAAGGAAATAGCTCAAGGCTCTGAATGACTTAGCTTTTCTGTTGTCGTGCTGGCGTCCTTCGCACGCGCAGGCGGCGCCGTTTTCTCCTGGTCATCTTCTTCTTTAGAAATCACGGCGATGCCGAACTGCTAGACCAACTACTAGACCAGATTCTCACAATTGCGCCCCCTACCTGGCGCGCCAAAGATGTCGGTGTGGAACGACACCTATGGGATCACCAGAATCCCTACTACGGTTGTCGGGGCGCAGGGTTGCGAGAAGAGCAGGATTAGTAATCAGCACAAGGATCGTTTACCCAGGTTCGGGCCGCGAGGATGCGTAAAACCCTAGTCCTGCTTTGGTGGATGTACTGAGTGTTCTTGAGCCCTCGAACTAGCTACGGTGGCTGAGTAGTTCCAGAGAGCCGAATCCTTCTCCAGTACGCCATGGGCCTCCTTAGTCGAAAGGGGCTGCCACAGTGGCATACAGGAGGTGGAAAGGCGTACAGTCGTGCGAGCTTATCATTCGTATTACAGGACAAGGCGCATTTAATGCGCTGCTGAGGTGTCCCCTAGCTTTATCGGGGACGGGAGCGAGGCCCGTCCCGTCCGTCACCGCTCCTCCTCGCTTTGACACGCGCCCTGGCCAGCGATGTGTGCGGCGCCATGTAGGCATGCAGGCAGCTGGGGTGGTGTAACGCCCCGAGACCGACGCTTCAGACGCCTTCCATGTTTTTCGTTATCGTCGCGTGTATTTATTTGTTTTTTGCATTCCATCATGTCATCATGCCATCATGTCATTAATCTTTGCATCTCAACTCAACTAATAAATTGCATAGATGGTTGATGTATTTAAATCGAGGGAAGGGTGACTTCTCTTTATAACATATCCTCCCAATATTAGGGAGCTATATTAAATATTTCTTTAATTTGGAAATCACCATAACACACTTGCAATTTATCCCAATGCCTTTGTTATCTCAATTCTTGGTCTCCAACCTTCCCATATATTCTTTCATCATATTCCAGAGCTCCACCAAAAATCCGAACATTTTTGGACCTCCCCAACCCTCACTTCCTATTCAAATCATTTGAATTTAAATCAAATGAGTTTGAATTTAAATCTTTCAATCTTGGCCTTTTCTATTTTCTCGGAACAAGCACATTTTTGGGAGTCCAGGAAAATTATCCGCGCGTCCAACTTCTTCCCCAACACCTCCTTTCTTCTTCAATTCTTCTTTGTTATTTTCTGTTTTGGAAAATAAGAGAGAGGGAGACGAGAGCCCAGCAACCCAGCAGGCCATCTAGGCCCACCTAACCCTCCTAAACCCTAGCTGAACCTCCTGCCCGATCCCCTCAGCATCTCTCCCTCGATCCCTCCTCCTCATTCCCTCGTGCCGCCACCACGGATCACACGCATCGCACCAGGGAGAGGAGATCCCCACGCTCCTCCCTCCTCTCGCTCGCTACCTCATCCCGCACCTCCACCTCGTCCTCATTGACCCGCGCCACCGGAGCCCAGCAGATCGACGACCGCTCCTTCCTCTGCAAGCCGCCGTCGTGCCCCGCGACCCCTCCTGCAAGCTATCGTTGTCGCTACTCTGCTTCAGGTCGAGCAGAAGAGGACGCTCGCGTCCCTGAATCGCCTTGGTTCCCGCCGGATCCCGTCGTCCCCGCCAACCACGTGTCGCTGAAGGTCGCCTCCGCGCCAAGTTCGCCGCTGCCCAGCTCGATCCCCTGCTCGCGTTGGCCTCCTGCCGCTCCCCACGACGACCTCACCGCGCCTCCTGCCCCGTCGGCTTCTTCTCTACTTGAGGAGCTCCAGCAGCCGCGCATGGCTACGCCTCCCATGGAGCTCCGCCGCTGGGGCTGCTCCTCGCGTGCGTCGCTGCCTTCCCTCGCGCTGCTGCTCCTCTGATTCGTCCTCTGCCACCCGCAGCGCGCGTGACCTAGCTGCCCCTGCCTTGTTAGACCACCGGAACCGCGCCAAGTCGTTGCCTCTTTCCATCTGCGTTGTGTTGCCGTGGACGCATGCAACCCTGGAATTAATCCCAAGCGTCAAGTACCAGGACACTACAAAAACCTGAATCGCCAAGACCGGCCCCATCAAGTACCCCTTCGGATTCGTCAAGGCCCTCATGTACGACTACACCCAGTGATGCGTCAAGTACCTCTACCGTCGACCCCGTGGGCGTCAAGTTCCTCTATGAAACGTGTACCACTACGCCCAAGTTCCACTACAAGATGTGCCACTATCGTCATCGTGTACCTCTACTTCCACTACCGTCGCGAGAAACGACTACTTCCACTACCGTCGAACCCGATCCGCTCCGAAAAGGCACGCTTCGAAGGTATAACCCCGAGACGACGTCCGTGGACCAAATGCATGTGTTGTATGAGATGCACCCTATGTTTGGACTGTGTCCGAATTGTTCCTTGCACGTTTGCCGTAAGCCATGCCATCGACATGTGGGACACCCGGTATCCGGGATCACTCCCCGTCACTCTTGCACGTTTCGCGCACCCACACTTGTTCCTTTGCACCAGCATCCCAATCGAGTTGCCGGAACCGGGATGTTGCCGTGGCACCATTTCTGTTTCACCGCCATGGCACCCTTTTCCTTCCGCCATGGCGACAAATGCCTCGTATCATGCTCATGTCAACATTTCCCTAAAATTGCTTGAAACTTGCATATGTCATCCGCATCATGATAATAACATTTAAAACGTTTAAAATTGTTGTTTGCTTTAAATTGCTAAATGACATGGGGATTTTCCGGAATTGTTATTTGTTATTTCCGGCCTCGTTTATACTTGCCTAAATAGTTAGATTAATTATGCTTCACCTCTTGCCATGTTAACCAACATTTAATCTTGTCTTGTTCCTAAACGAGAGAAAACTAAATAACTTGAATGTGGTGTTTCGTCAATATGCAGGTCGTTGCATATTGAGCTCCACTTAATTTGTAGTGTTGTTTGTTGCACTTTTCCATGCCATGCTCATTAAATCGGACATGCATCATACTTGATTGTGCATCATGCCATGTTTATGTGATGGTTGTTTATCATGTTGTTTGTTTCTTTCCGGTTTGCTTCTCTCGTTAGCTGCGGTTTTGTTCCAGAGTTGTGAGGATTCGTTCGACTACGTCCGTTTGTCTTCTTCATGGACTCGTTTTTCTTCCTTGCGGGATCTCAGGCAAGATGATCATACCCTCGAAATCACTTCTATCTTTGCTTGCTAGTTGTTCGCTCTATTGCTTTGCCGCGCTACCTACCACTTGCTATATCATGCCTCCCATATTGCCATGTCAAGCCTCTAACCATACTTTCCTAGCAACCGTTGTTTGGCTAAGTTATCGCTTTTGCTCAGCCCTTCTTATAGCGTTGCTAGTTGCAGGTGAAGATGAAGTTGGTTCCATGTTGGAACATGAATATTTTGGGATATCACATTATCTCTTATTTAATTAATGCATCTATATACTTGGTAAAGGGTGGAAGGCTTGGCCTTACGCCTGGTGTTTTGTTCCACTCTTGCCGCCCTAGTTTCCGTCATACCGGTGTTATGTTCCTTGATTTTGCGTTCCTTACGCGGTTGGGTGTTATGGGAACCCCTTGACAGATCGCCCTGAATAAAACTCCTCCAGCAAGGCCCAACCTTGGTTTTACCATTTGCCACCTAAGCCTTTTTCCCTTGGGTTTCGCGGACTAAAGGGTCATCTTTATTTTAACCCCCCCCCCCCCCCGGGGCCAGCGCTCCTCTGAGTGTTGGTCCGAACCGAGCAGCCTGCGGGGCCACCTCGGGGAAACTCGAGGCCTGGTTTTACTCGTAGCTTGACTTATCCGGTGTGCCCTGAGAACGAGGTATGTGCAGCTCCTATCGGGATTTGTCGGCACATTCGGGCGGCTTTGCTGGTCTTGTTTTACCATTGTCGAAATGTCTTGTAAACCGGGATTCCGAGACTGATCGTGTCTTCCCGGGAGAAGGAATATCCTTCGTTGACCGTGAGAGCTTATGATGGGCTAAGTTGGGACACCCCTGCAGGGTATTATCTTTTGAAAGCCGTGCCCGCGGTTATGTGGCAGATGGGAATTTGTTAATGTCCGGTTGTAGAGAACTTGACACTTGATTTAATTATAATGCATCAACCGCGTGTGTAGCCGTGATGGTCTCTTTTCGGCGGAGTCCGGGAAGTGAACACGGTTTTGGGTTATGTTTGGACGTAAGTAGTTTCAGGATCACTTCTTGATCACTTCTAGCCTCTTGACCGTTGCGTTGCTTCTCTTCTCGCTCTTATTTGCATATGTTAGCCACCATACATGCTAGTGCTTGCTGCAGCTCCACCTCACTACCCTTTCCTACCCATAAGCTTAAATATTCTTGATCTCGCGGGTGTGAGATTGCCGAGTCCTCGTGACTCACAGATACTTCCAAAACAGTTGCAGGTGCCGACGATACCAGTGCAGGTGATGCAACCGAACCCAAGTGGGAGTTCGACGAGGACCGTGGTCGTTACTATGTTTCGTTTCCTGATGATCAGTAGTGGAGCCCAGTTGGGACGTTCGGGGATCTAGCATTTGGGGTTATCTTCTTTTCATTTGGATTTGACCGTAGTCGGTCTATGTGTGTATCTTGATTGATGTATGAATTTATTTATGAATTGTGTGAAGTGGCGATTGTAAGCCAACTCTCTTTATCCCATTCTTGTTCATTACATGGGATTGTGTGAAGATGACCCTTCTTGCGACAAAACCTACAATGCAGTTATGCCTCTAAGTCGTGCCTCGACACATGAGAGATATAACCGCATCGTGGGTGTTACAAGTTGGTATCAGAGCCATCCCCGACTTAGGAGCCCCCTGCTTGATCGAATCGCTGGCGTTGTTGAGTCTAGAAAAAATGTTTTGAGTCTTAGGATTATATATATCAGAGAGTATGATTCTTTTTACTCCTCAGTCCCTTCGTCGCTCTGGTGAGGCCCCCTGACGTAGAAGTTTTGACTCTCCTCTCCTCAAATTTCACTAAATTTTTTTAGGATCACGCGGGTATCTTGGAATCGATCCGATGGTTTTGTGACGAGAACATTGTTCTTGGTGCCTCCTGACATTTAGGGGTTGTGGCAGTGTCCCGGGGAGTTGAGCTCTGAGGTGTTGTCGTCACAATTTTATCGTTGCAGTTCTGGAATACCTGAGTTTCGCCGACATCGAAAATCTCTTTTATGCAGTTGTTGGTGAGATCACCTCGATGCCACCCAGTACTGGGGCGGGAGTTCGGGAGTATTGCCATAACTCGTATAACGGATGCTTTTCGAAGGTTGAGGTACATGATTTCCGGAGTTTTCTTGGTTATGTGTTGACGGATGGATACAGCTGGATCTAGGTATTGTTAGTTTGGGTGAGATATATTGCGTCCCCTGTATCCCCAACACTAGATTGCATAACCAGAAAGTTTCGGGAGTTTATAAGTGGGAATTCAAGTATCTCGTAGGATATCTTTCCAACACACACATGATACGATATGAGATCTATCATATGTTTGTTTCCGTCTTATTCTGCAAGCCAAATCCTTTGTTTTTGTTTTGTTTTGTGGTATTCGAGTTGCTTCAATGCCAAGTGTTGATTCCATACCTTATTCTAAGCGGTGTTCTCATATTTCTATGTGGATGCTAATCCTTCGTGTTCATCAAGGTTGTCTTTTCAATCCTTTCCAACCGGTGTGCTTCTCTTCAAGTGGATCCGATCATTTCAACATTCACAAGATCACCTCTCAGTTTTTTTCCCAACGTTGTTTGTTTCATCCGTCCCAAATTGTCTTTGTTTTCCCAACGTCAGGCAGCTGGGGTGGCGCGGTGGTTGGGTCTTCACGAAGATCTACATGCTGCCACGCAGGCACTGGCCAATCTGGCCTGGAAGCTGCATGTTGCCACGCAGGTGCCAGCCCAGCTGGTTGAGCTGGCAGCTGCATGCTAATGGCGGTGGAGACATGGCTGGTGCAGGCCTGGCAGTTGCCCTGCTGGCGTCCTCGGTGAGGGCCTTGCCGGGTGGCCCGGCAAGGGTCTTGCCGTGGGGCGTTGTCGTCCCCGGCAAGGATCTTGCTGGGGGTCTTGTGGCTCTCCTCGGCAAGGATCTTGCCGAGGACCATTGTCTTTTAATCCTCATCTGATCTTGAATATTCCTTGGTCTTGACAAAGATCCGCATGCCACCATGGAGGTGCCTCCCGAGCCCTAGTTCCAACGTGGTTGGTTGAGTTGGAACCCGTGGTCTCGAGGGTGGCTCACTCCGCTGGTGTGGGCGAGCCGCCCCGGCAAGGGTCTTGTCGGGGCTGCTGAGGTTGCCCCGGCAAGGGTCTTGCCGGGGGAGCCTGCTTCATCCTTCTGCTTCTTTGTGTTCTTGGCCTTGGCGTTGCCTTGGCTGTCTTGTACTTCGGCTTCACCTTGGTTCACCTCCCCTGTTCTGCTTGGTGCGGCCGTGGGCGCGGCTCCGACTGTCCGTGCACAGGTAAAGGGGTACAAAGGTGTGCCCCTTCTTTTGTACACCGACACGTTGATTGCCGGCAAAGCATTGAGATGCCTGGTTTTTAAATTCTAGTAAATCCAAAACTCGTCTGAAATTCATGAAACTTGGCATGCTATCATGGAGCGGCCCCCGACATGCCATGGTAAAAAATTTGTCCCATTTAGGGCAGGTTTGGGTATATGCTTCTCACAAACCGGAGCATCTCACAACAAGCATGATGGTTTTTGGTAGGGAACGCCCCACCTTTGGGGACGAAACGATATCCGTTGCCTCTTATTGCTTTCAAATTTTTTTCTCATTTCAACATAGAACAACAGGAGTGTTGTGTGAATTTTTGTGATTTTTCGTGGTTCGTTTGGACATTTTTATGCATTAACTGAGTTTTCAATGCATTTATGTGCATAATTCAAATTTGAACTACATGCGCATGCTCCTGTGCATGTAAATTGGTTGAAAAATCAAATCTGTGTCCTTGGGTGCATGCTTAGGTCCCATGCAAGAAATGGGAATGAATTTCAAACAGGAGGGCACCGTTGAGTGCCGGCACAACGTTGAGATACTTTTTTTATAATTCTAGTAAATCTAAAACTCGTCTGAAATTCATGAAACTTGGCATACTATCATGGAAGGACACCCGACATGTTGTGGTATTTTTCGTGTCCATTTTGAGAGAATGCGCACTCAAATAATGACAACCAACAAAGGCATTTTGAAAAAAAATAGCTGCCACTTTAATATCTCAAACATTTGAATAATTCAAACCATGTGCGTTCGGTTAACCATTCACGTGATGCCACGTGTCTTGGTTTTAATGGCTATAAGAGGTGCCGTGTGGACAGCTGCTTGACTGAACGGGAGGCGTGCTTGCGCAGTCCGGTGCGCAGGCTCACCGGGAAGCGTACAAGCTGTTCAACGCAAGATTTGTGCATCTCTTCAACGCAAATGATTCAGATTATGGTATGAAATTAAAGCCAGGCTTCGGCGCTAAGCCAAGAGACACTATAGTTTGTCAAAATATGCAGCTAAAAATCAATATCACTATCTATTTTTTGCAACTAAAATTCAGTAATTAAGCATAGATTTCATTCATACTAGAGATTAAGCAGTCGTTCTCACCGGGAAGCGAGACAGCCTTGGACCGCCGCCCACCTCGCTCCCACTGGTTTATATTAATGGCACCGCCGAGCGGCCACACCCCCCCATCCTCGCCACACACACAATTCCTCTCTCTCCTCCCGCATCCTTGACGCCGCTCTGAGTCCTCAAAGCCATCAGTGTATGAGGATGCCGCCGAAGTGCCCCATCGGAGGGAGTGGCGACGCCGGGGCTGCTGAAGCACTGGAGCACGGCGTGAATATGGACATAGAGGTTTCCGTCCCCACCGACGAGGTGGAGAGCGAGGCTGCCAACAAGCAGGGGCGGGTCGAGAAAGAACCGCAAGCGACTCCAGCAGGCGTAGACTTCATCAACAACCTCCCCGATGATATGTTGACAGTCATCATATCCCTCAGCCCAATCCAAAATCGGGCGAGGACAGCCGCCGTTTCCCGGCGGTGACGCACCCTATGGCTCCGCACCCCTGTCGACCTCCTCCACGCCCACAAGCTCTGCCATGGCTATCGCCAAAGCTTGGATGCGTTCTCCCAGATCCTCGGCAGTCACCATGGCCCAATCAAAGGCCTTATCGCAGGCAAGTTTCGTTCCAATGGCAAGGAGCGAGCCAAGCTTGACGAGTGGTTCCGATCCCGCGCCTGCTCCGCGGCTGTACTGCACTCGAGTTCCTTCGTCTTTAGGCAATGAATTGGTCAAGTACCTTGCACATCACCTCCAGGACTCTCCGCACTATTTATGTGTGCTGCTGGTGCTGCAACGAGAGATCACAAAAGGTGGACCACAATATGGTCATCCAGGACACACCTTCACTTGAGAGATTACTTGTAGTTGATCAACAAGGTCCAACAAGAATCAATGTCATTTCTGCGCCGAAATTGAAAGTGGTGGGCTACTCGTCTGTCAAATACTACAACTTTCAGGTACAACAGTCGCCTTATGTACCTCTCTGTGACGCCCCCGATTCAATCGTACACTAATCATGCACGCAAATGTGTACGATCAAGATCAGGGACTCACGGGAAGATATCACAACACAACTCTACAACATAAATAAGTCATACAAGCATCATAATACAAGCCAGGGGCCTCGAGGGATCGAATACAAGTGCTCGATCATAGACGAGTCAGCGGAAGCAACAATATCTGAGTACAGACATAAGTTAAACAAGTTTGCCTTAAGAAGGCTAGCACAAAAGTAGCAACGATCGAAAAGGCAAGGCCTCCTGCCTGGGACCTCCTAACTACTCCTCGAAGTCGAACTCCATGTAGAATCATCCTCGGGATCTCTAGCTCCTGGACTCCAGCATCTGGTTGCGACAACCAGGTAGAAAGGAAAGGGGGAAAAGAGGGAGAAAAGCAACCGTGAGTACTCATCCAAAGTACTCGCAAGCAAGGAGCTACACTACATATGCATGGGTATATGTGTAAAGGGCCATATCAGTGGACTGAACTGCAGAATGCTAGAATAAGAGGGGGATAGCTAATCCTGTCGAAGACTACGCTTCTGGCCACCTCCATCTTGCAGCATGTAGAAGAGAGTAGATGGTAAGTTCACCAAGTAGCATCGCATAGCATAATCCTACCCGGCGATCCCCTCCTCGTCGCCCTGTTAGAGAGCGATCACCGGGTTGTACCTGGCACTTGGAAGGGTGTGTTTTATTAAGTATCCAGTTATAGTTGTCATAAGGTCAAGGTACAACTACGGGTCGTCCTTTTACCGAGGGACACGGCTATTCGAATAGATAAACTTCCCTGCAGGGGTGCACCACATAACCCAACACGCTCGATCCCATTTGGCCGGACACACTTTCCTGGGTCATGCCCGGCCTCGGAAGATCAACACGTCGCAGCCCCACCTAGGCTCAACAGGGAGGTCAGCACGCCGGTCTAAATCCTATGCGCGCAGGGGTCTGGGCCCATCGCCCATTGCACACCTGCACGTTGCGTACGCGGCCGGAAGCAGACCTAGCCCCCTTAATACAAGCGCGAGCTTACGGTCCAATGCGGCGCACGCCACTCAGTCGCTCACGTCAAAAGAGCTTCGGCTGATACCACGACGCCGAGTGCCCATAATTGTTCCCGCGTAGTTGGTTAGTGCGTATAGACCAAATGGCCAGACTCAGATCAAATACCAAGATGTCATTAAGCGTGTTAAGTATCCGCAAACGCCGACCAGGGCCAGGCCCACCTCTCTCCTAGGTGGTCTCAACCTGCCATGTCGCTCCGCCACAAAGTAACAGTCGGGGGCCGTCAGGAACCCAGGCCCACCTGTACTGGGATGGAGCCACCTGTCCTTTCAGCCCCCTCATCAGAATCACTTGCGGGTACACAACGAGCCGACCCGACTTTAGTCACCACATGTGTCATGTATATAAAGTATATAGTATATACCCGTGATCACCTCCCGAAGTGATCACGGCCCAGTAGTATAGCATGGCAGACGGACAAGAGTGTAGGGCCACTGATGGAAAACTAGCATCCTATACTAAGCAGTAGGATAGCGGGTAAGGGTAACAACTGTAGCAACAATGGCAGGCTATGCAGCAGAATAGGATTAACCGAAAGCAGTAACATGCTACACTACACTAATGCAAGCTGTATAGAGAAGAATAGGCGATATCTGGTGATCAAGGGGGGGGGGCTTGCCTGGTTGCTCTGGCAAGGAGGGTTCGTCGCCGATATAGTAGATCACAGGGGTACCGGCATCGGTCTCAGGGTCTACCGGAAAGAAGTAACGAAGGGGGAACACAATAAATAACAGAGCAATAAAAGCATCACAAAGCATAACATGACAAACGCGGTGCTAGATGTGCCCTAATGCGGTAGTAGGTGATATCGGCAAAGGGGGAAAACATCCAGGAAAGTATTACCGGTGTTTCGCGTTTTCGGACAGATGAACCGGAGGGGAAAGTTGCATGTTTGCTATGCTAGGGATGTGTGGCGGGCGAACGGGCTGCGTATCCGAATCCGTCTCGTCGTTCTGAGCAACTTTCATGTAGAAAGTATTTTCATCTGAGCTACGGTTTATTTTATATGATTTTCTAAAGTTTTAAATCATTTCTAAAATTTATTTAATTATTTTAATTCAACATTATCCAGAATAGTGCATGGTGACGTCAGCAATCAACAGAGGTGCTGACTGGTCAAACTGACGTGTGGGTCCCGCATGTCATCGACTTAGTTAACTAAACATGATTAGTTAATTTAATTTAAGTGATTAGATTAATTAATTAGGCTTAATTTAACAGGATTAATTATCTTAATTAATTAATTATATTATTTTTATTTATTTTTATTCTTCTACTTTTTTCTTTTCGTTCTAGGGGTGGGCCCCATATGTCATAGGCCTAAGCGCCTTAGCGGGCGCACGGTTATGGGCGCCGGGTGGATCGGGAGACGAGCGCCAGCCCGACAAGGCGCCGCGGGCAGCGGGCGAAGGAGCGGGCGCACGGCCTGGCTCCGACGGCCGGAGCAGGGTGGCGCGATTGGCGGAGAGGACCGCCGCAGCGGACGGCAGACGCAGCGGGAGTGGGATGAGGCCCCGGAGGACGACGGAGACCCGGGCGGACGTGGCCAGGTGCCGCGGGGCAGAGACGGCGGCGGGTGTAGGCAGCAGGGGGCGACGGGCGCCGTGGCTGCGGCTGGTTGGCGCGGGTCGCGCACGGGGGCGCATAGGAGCGCGTGGGCGCGCGCTGGGTCGAGCAGGGGCGAACGGGGAGCGGGCACGGTGACGTGCAACAGAGAGGGGGAGGAGAGGAGAGGGAGGCCGTGGCCTCACCGGCGTTGCAGAGGTGAGGGTCGGCGAGGCTCGGTGGAGCCTTTGGGAAGGAGGACGGGGACGACGGCGACGTAGAGGAGGAGGTCCGGCGTAGGCGAGCGGCGAGGAGTGGGGCGTCGGGGGCATCGGCTGACCCGACCGGATCCACACGGGGCGGAGGGTTGAGGAGGCGGGCGCCGGCGATGGCGGGGTGGCGCCGTGCGGTGTCGGCAAGGTGGCGGCGGGGTTTGCGCGGCGACGGGCGACGCGGTCGGCCCCGATCCAGATTGGATCAGGAGGAGGAGCGAGGGGAGAGGGGTCAACAGTGACGGCGATCCGGTGCGGTGGCGTCGACGAGGGTGGGGGCATGGTCTCCCCGATCTGGATCGTGGGGGAAAGAGGGAGGAGAGGGGATGAGTGGGGAGGGAACCGCTAGGGTTCCTGTCGCCCATGGGGATAAGGGAGCGATGGGGGCGGCTGGGCCTGCGGGCTGTTGGGTTGGATGCCCAGTTGGGCCAAATGGCAGAAGGGGAGGGGGGAGGCTCGGGGTTTTCTTTCTTTTCTCTTTCTTTCTTTTCTTTTTATTTCAACTTCCGTTTGTATTTAATTTCTAAACCATTTTAGTCTTAATAAAAACAAAACTTACTCCACAATTAGTATAGTAATATAGGCTACTGTCACAAAAAGGTTCGGGGGCAAATTACATAGTTTGGAGATTTCTAACATTTTGAAAATGCATTTTAATAAATAATTGATCCATGTTTTAATTATTTTAGGCCACTTAATTACTTTACAAAAAGTTGATTTCACCACTATAATTGCCTACGGATTATTTACCACCTTTTGAACATTTTAGTTTGACATTTGAAAACTTTTTTTAGTTTGGCTTTATTTTAAATTTTAATTCGAACGAGTTTTCAATCATCGTGAGATTAACAACAGTAACTGTGGTGACGTGGCACCATTAACGTGTGATTACTGTAGCCTAATTATCCAGGCGTCACAATTCTCCTCCACTACAAGAAATCTCGTCCCGAGATTTAAGAGGTAGTGAAAGGGGGGAAGGGTTGGTAACGAATCTAGCGGTTCTTCTCATCCTGGCTTGCTCTTCTCGAAGAGGCCGGTCCAATATATTGATGTCTTCATTTCTTTGCTTTAGGTCATCATGATGAAGTCGGCGTCCTTTCTTCAGGAACTCCATCGTACTTACGAAAGAATAAAGGGTGGGCATTCCGGGAGAACAGACCTCTGCAAGGTCGACTATCTGGTCAATAACATCGGGGAAGGTGGCGGAAAGTAACTCTCGAATTGAACTTAAGAAGATATCGAGAGCAAGTAAGAAGATACCATGAGAAGTTTCAAGCGGGCAGGCAATCATTCAATGCCTGAAACAGGGCGTGAAAAGGGGTTCAGAGCAACGATAATAAGTATTGCGTCTGATACCATAATAGGTCACTAGGAAGGTGGCTCATGAATTACATACAAGGTCACACGCGAGGAACAACCTTAAGAACAGGGGGTGTACAGGAGAGTCAGGTTTTGATCCTGTGGAACTGTGGGTTATGGGCCCACCATGTGGTTAAAGTAGGAAGGGCGGTGACATCTTGCACGATCATGATAGCAAGGCATGTCAGAGGGTAGCCTGTCAGTTATATGTCAGCAACATCGTCGGTACCAAGGGCGAGGGACGAAGAGAACCATTTTCCTGCTCGTTGAAACGAGGCAGACCAATAGGCAAAGTTCTCGTCCATCGGTGGTTACCGGAATGTCACCAACAATAGTAACAGGGTCTTACTGACAGAGTTGTACACCGAGGTGTTTGCACAAGCAGGGAATTAATACTGCTTAGATCATAATGATCACCAGAAACATTAAACCAACCAATGGAAAGGAAGATATGATTATCAGATTAAACAGAACAATGGAAAGGAAAATGTGTTTAAACACATATTTCAGGGGTATATCCTTCCCAAGGACAATGGTTAGAAGAGAACCATTTAGGTTAGGGAAGAGGAAGTTCATGACATTACCAACGGTGTTTGAATAATTGATAACGAAAATTTAGTATTGTGCTTCAAATGTTTTTATTAAAGATCGGAGTACCACAGACATGCTTCGAGATAGCATTGACATGGTCATTAGGTAAGATCAGGCTATGGATACACAAAGGATCCATCAGGAACAACTTATAGAGTAAGTCTTACAATTTCCTCATGGAAGAATAGCTAACCTTGCTAAAAAGGAAAACTTATGACAATAGGTCCTCCGGCCAGGTGTGTTAGGCATGACATCACCTTACCGGGTCATAAATAGACCAATGTTATAATTCTTGGAAATATGTTCCAACCATCGTATCTGACCGAGATTCAGATCTGATTGGTGTCAGGATAACTCGGACTCAGGATGCCTAAGAAGAAAGGTGCAACACAAATTGTCGAAACGACATCGAAGATTCTCGAGAGATGAACTATGGAAGCGAGTTCCGAACAAGGGTTCATCATTAAATCAAGGAGAGGTGAGGAGGTGACTGATTGACTCAGCGACAATCCATTGAGATTTCCAAAAGATGGATTTCCACAACTATGTGAACAAGGAGATAACATTAGCTAGATCGAATGACTTCATGATGTATGCTCGAGGAAAACATACACAGTTAAACATTGGTTGAAATGTGCACCCGAAATATGTGCTAGGTAGCACGATCAATGTTCGAATGATGATTCATTAAGCCATAGACGTAGAATGAAACTATAACCAATAACTTCAAAGCAATAGGGTTGCTAGAAGTTTAGAATTTACACATCAAAGACCATTTGTCGGTATTTCGTTTAGAAACAACACGGGGACCAAGAAAGAATGGTGATGGTGAGAAGTATCACTGTACCAAGAATTCTTAAGAGGTGGAGTAATGCTCACGACATTCTTGACATCAAAGATGGTAATACTCCATGGTAGAACATAACATAAGTTGGATAGCATGGAAATCAAGATACAACACAAAATATGAACAAGTTTGTGTTGGGGGAGGCAAGAATGTTGTCGATGATAACACAATTCATCAAGGGGCAAGGATGGTATTTCTCATCCTGAATTTCAACACACAACTTGGAAGAAGTGAAATTGTTGACAATGATCACGACAAATTTATCGAGAGGTTTTCAAGAAGATGCAATTGATCGACGATGACATCAAGTCAAAGGAATGATGAAAGCGAAAGGTTATTGGAACCACGGGTAGGACACAAACTCGAAATCAAGTTTGTTGTTCAAGGAGAAGTGATATGATGAGGAAGATCGACGCAAGATTAGCTCACTGTCGAAATTTGTGCGCTGGGAAGGTCCAGGTAGCACGGTTAAAAATCGGCACGATAATGACATAGCCAAGCAGGCTAGGAATGACTTGAAGGATTATTAAACTCGTAAGCAACAAAAATTACTTAGAGTTATTGAATCGGAGTGCGGAATTGATTCACTTATCGATGTCCTTGAGGGGTTCTAACAACTCAGAACCCGTTGGAAAAATGGAATCGGCAAGAATATTAGTTGATGAAGAACTCATAAGAAGTTAAGTAGTTCCTTGGCATTCTCGAGATACCAGGGGGGTAATACTCGACGACAGACCAAAGTAGAGGTTGGACGGGGGTATTGCTCTGCAGAGGACAAGTGCTTAAACTTGCACGAGAAATGGTATTTAAAGGAGAACATGGTCGGAACCACGATTGCAAAAGGATCAATACACAGATACTAGACGATATCATATCAAGGAAATAGTTATTATTACAAGAAGCTTCTATGATAGGATCTACATCGTGTCCATGGGCATGAACACAAAGTTCAAGGTCGACTCCCACTTCTTCAATGTCTAACCTATCATTTACTTCTCATCTTCGAAGAAGTTGTAGAGCAGAAAATTATCTGGTAAAACACCAGAATGGTATGACTTGTGTAAACTTTCGGGTGCATACGGTTTTAGGGAAGGTATAGGCTCAACCCATCGGGGCATCTTAGAAACATATACTACAAAGTTCAGAAGTAAATAACTCAAGCTCGAAAGCAGAGCATCGTTGGCCATATCAAAGAATAGGATTTAGCAATGGCATTATGTATCAGGGAATGAACGTCTCGAGGTTTTTGTGTACAAAGGACACTGTCGGATGGAAATTCAACAAAGGATCTGACGGTCCATAACGGAGTTGATGTGAGCATTTGCACACCACCAATGGAAGAAACAATGCAAAGGTATTTAATTATAGAAACAACTGACTACATCAAAGCTCAAAGGCAAAGGAATTAAGATTTCCAAATCAAGGGATCAGAAGCAATCGGTCTGATCGAAAATGAGTAAGTTCAATAGACTTAGAAGCACAACCGATCAAGGCATTGATTGGTCAAGAACCAGCTCATATCCAAATGACGTCTGAGTCGAAAGGATAATCCTAGGATTCGACTGATGATGCGAGCATTCACCACATATCAAATCAAAGGCTGAAAATGATGATGACAAGGGATACTAATGAATATTTCTAGACATATGGAACGCAACCATAATGCAAGCAGACAAGTATTTGCACAGCAACAGCTCGCAGGGAATTACCGGAAGACCGGATAGTATATCAATGTACCTTGTGGATCATATGATCAACTAGTAATGAACAGTTCCTCGATAAGGGTGAAGAACTATTCGTAGGGGTATTCATGCGGCAAGGAACTACGGGGTAGTAAGCATAATGGATGCTTGGAACATCGGAGAGTATTAGAGGGCACCTTGTAATAACAAGGGCAACTGGGGATGAAGGTATGAACGACAAAAGTATGTAGTTATCCATAAAGATTTATCGGTGGTAGGGATTGCAATGGCAAAGGGCACAACGGTCTCGAGAAAGCATCAGAGAGTGTCTTCAGAATCTTCTGGTGCAGCAGGCGATCATCTGGCCGGAAGGGGCTCTCCGGGAGGAAGTATTTACGAGAACCTACAGTTAGTCTTTTTAGCAAAATCATTTAACCCGAATAGGAGAGAGTTCAGAGTCCCAGAGTAAAGGTGGAGGAATAAAAGATCCTACTACCACCCAATGACGACGTGGGCCCGTAAGCCGCACAACCATGTTAGTAAAAGTTTTGCAACGACTAGACTCAACTTCGCCTTATGTACTTCTCTGTGATGCCCCCGATTCAATCGTACACTAATCATGCACACAAATGTGTTCGATCAAGATCAGGGACTCACGGGAAGATATCACAACACAACTCTACAACATAAATAAGTCATACAAGCATCATAATACAAGCCAGGAGCCTCGAGGGCTCGAATACAAGTGCTCGATCATAGACGAGTCAGCGGAAGCAACAATATCTGAGTACAGACATAAGTTAAACAAGTTTGCCTTAAGAAGGCTAGCACAAAAGTAGCAACGATCGAAAAGGCAAGGCCTCCTGCCTGGGACCTCCTAACTACTCCTCGAAGTCGAACTCCATGTAGAATCATCCTCGGGATCTCTAGCTCCTGGACTCCAGCATCTGGTTGCGACAACCAGGTAGAAAGGAAAGGGGGAAAAGAGGGAGAAAAGCAACCGTGAGTACTCATCCAAAGTACTCGCAAGCAAGGAGCTACACTACATATGCATGGGTATATGTGTAAAGGGCCATATCAGTGGACTGAACTATAGAATGCCAGAATAAGAGGGGGATAGCTAATCCTGTCGAAGACTACGCTTCTGGCCACCTCCATCTTGCAGCATGTAGAAGAGAGTAGATGGTAAGTTCACCAAGTAGCATCGCATAGCATAATCCTACCCGGCGATCCCCTCCTCGTCGCCCTGTTAGAGAGCGATCACCGGGTTGTACCTGGCACTTGGAAGGGTGTGTTTTATTAAGTATCCAGTTATAGTTGTCATAAGGTCAAGGTACAACTACGGGTCGTCCTTTTACCGAGGGACACGGCTATTCGAATAGATAAACTTCCCTGCAGGGGTGCACCACATAACCCAACACGCTCGATCCCATTTGGCCGGACACACTTTCCTGGGTCATGCCCGGCCTCGGAAGATCAACACGTCGCAGCCCCACCTAGGCTCAACAAGGAGGTCAGCACGCCGGTCTAAATCCTATGCGCGCAGGGGTCTGGGCCCATCGCCCATTGCACACCTGCACGTTGCGTACGCGGCCGGAAGCAGACCTATCCCCCTTAATACAAGCGCGAGCTTACGGTCCAATGCGGCGCGCGCCACTCAGTCGCTGACGTCAAAAGAGCTTCGGCTGATACCACGACGCCGAGTGCCCATAACTGTTCCCGCGTAGTTGGTTAGTGCGTATAGACCAAATGGCCAGACTCAGATCAAATACCAAGATCTCGTTAAGCATGTTAAGTATCCGCGAACGCCGACCAGGGCCAGGCCCACCTCTCTCCTAGGTGGTCTCAACCTGCCATGTCGCTTCGCCACAAAGTAACAGTCGGGGGCCGTCAGGAACCCAGGCCCACCTCTACCGGGATGGAGCCACCTGTCCTTTCAGCCCCCTCATCAGAATCACTTGCGGGTACTCAACGAGCCGACCCGACTTTAGTCACCACATGTGTCATGTATATAAAGTATATAGTATATACCCGTGATCACCTCCCGAAGTGATCACGGCCCAGTAGTATAGCATGGCAGACGGACAAGAGTGTAGGGCCATTGATGGAAAACTAGCATCCTATACTAAGTAGTAGGATAGCGGGTAAGGGTAACAACTGTAGCAACAATGGCAGGCTATGCAGCAGAATAGGATTAACCAAAGGCATTAACATGCTACACTACTCTAATGCAAGTTGTATAGAGAAGAATAGGCGATATCTGGTGATCAAGGGGGGGGCTTGCCTGGTTGCTCTGGCAAGGAGGGTTCATCGTCGATGTAGTCGATCACAGGGGTACCGGCATCGGTCTCAGGGTCTACCAGAAAGAAGTAACAAAGGGGGAACACAATAAATAACAGAGCAATCAAAGCATCACAAAGCATAACATGACAAACGCGGTGCTAGATGTGCCCTAACGCGGTAGTAGGTGATATCGGCAAAGGGGGAAAACATCCGGGAAAGTATTACCGGTGTTTCGCGTTTTTGGACAGAGGAACCGGAGGGGGAAGTTGCGTGTTTGCTATGCTAGGGATGTGTGGCGGGCGAACGGGCTACGTATCCGGATTCGTCTCGTCGTTCTGAGCAACTTTCATGTAGAATGTATTTTCATCTGAGCTACGAGTTATTTTATATGATTTTCTAAAGTTTTAAATCATTTCTAGAATTTATTTAATTATTTTAATTCAACATTATCCAGGATAGTGCATGCTGACGTCATCATGACGTCGGCATGACGTCAGCAGTCAACAGAGGTGTTGACTGGTCAAACTGACGTGTGGGTCCCGCATGTCATCGACTTAGTTAACTAAACAGGATTAGTTAATTTAATTTAAGTGATTAGATTAATTAATTTGGCTTAATTAGATTTATTAATAGGATTAATTAAGTAAATAAATTATCTTAATTAATTATATTATATTATTTATTTATTTTTATTCTTCTACTTTTTTTTCTTTTCGTTCTGGGGGTGGGCCCCATATGTCATAGGCCTAAGCGCCTTAGCGGGCGCACGATTACGGGCGCCGGGTGGATCGGGCGACGAGCGCCAGCCCGACAAGGCGCTGCGGGCAGCAGGCGAAGGAGCGGGCGCACGGCCTGGCTCCGACGGCCGGAGCAGGGTGGCGCGGTTGGCTGAGAGGGCCGCCGCAGCGGACGGCAGACGCAGCGGGAGTGGGATGAGGCCCCGGACGACGACGGCGACCCGGGCGGACGTGGCCAGGTGCCGCGGGGCAGAGACGGCGGCGGGTGTAGGCAGCAGGGGGCGACGGGCGCCGTGGCTGCGGCTGGTTGGCGCGGGTCGCGCGCGCGGGGGCGCACAGGAGCGCGTGGGCGCGCGCTGGGTCGAGCAGGGGCGAACGGGGTGCGGGCACGGTGACGTGCAACACAGAGGGGGAGGAGAGGAGAGGGAGGCCGTGGCCTCACTGGCGTTGCAGAGGCGAGGGTCGGCGAGGCTCGGTGGAGCCTTTGGGGAGGAGGACGGGGACAACGGCGACGTAGAGGAGGAGGTCCGGCGTCGGCGTG
Source organism: Aegilops tauschii subsp. strangulata (assembly GCF_002575655.3). Taxonomy (NCBI): domain Eukaryota; kingdom Viridiplantae; phylum Streptophyta; class Magnoliopsida; order Poales; family Poaceae; genus Aegilops; species Aegilops tauschii. The sequence goes on along the minus strand of NC_053040.3, from coordinate 147,670,688 downwards.
CGGCGAGAAGCGGGGCATCGGCTGACCCGACCGGATCCACACGGGGCGGAGGGTTGAGGAGGCGGGCGCCGGCGATGGCGGGGTGGCGCCGTGCGGTGTCGGCAAGGTGGCGGTGGGGTCTGCGCGGCGACGGGCGACGCGGTCGGCCCCGATCCAGATTGGATCAGGAGGAGGAGCGAGGGGAGAGGGGTCAACAGTGACGGCGATCCGGTGCGGTGCCGTCGACGAGGGTGGGGGCGTGGTCGCCCCGATCTGGATCATGGGGGAAAGAGGGAGGAGAGGGGATGAGTGGGGAGGGAACCGCTAGGGTTCCTGTCGCCCATGGGGATAAGGGAGCGATGGGGGCGGCTGGGTCTGCGGGCTGTTGGGTTGGATGCCCAGTTGGGCCAAATGGCAGAAGGGGAGGGGGAAGGCTTAGGGTTTTCTTTCTTTTCTCTTTCTTTGTTTTATTTTTATTTCAACTTCTGTTTGTATTTAGTTTCTAAACCATTTTAGTCTTAATAAAAACAAAACTTGCTCCACAATTAGTATAGTAATATAGGCTACTGTCACAAAAAGGTTCGGGGGCAAATTACATAGTTTGGAGATTTCTAACATTTTGAAAATGCATTTTAATAAATAATTGATCCATGTTTTAATTATTTTAGGCCACTTAATTACTTTACAAAAAGTTGATTTCACCACTATAATTGCGTACGGATTATTTACCACCTTTTGAACATTTTAATTTGACATTTGAAAACTTTTTTTAGTTTGGCTTTATTTTAAATTTTAATTCGAACGAGTTTTGAATCATCGTGAGATTAACAACAGTAACTGTGGTGACGTGGCACCATTAACATGTGATTACTGTAGCCTAATTATCTGGGCGTCACACTCTCCTTCTTGATATCAAGGTTATTTCTACTTTTGAAGATGTATGTTCGTCTGTCATCCAGCGAAGCTTCTCCCAGACTCTGGGCACAATGAAGGTCTTGGCACTAGAATCTGTCGTCCCCAACCTGGATCAAGTTTTCAGTTGCCTGAGATGCTTTCCGTGCCTGAAGAAGCTGTATATCGAGGTGATGTTCCTTTCCTGTTAAATGTTAACCATAAGGGAGTTCAATTTTTTGCACCTTTTCCCAAGTTTACAATGACAATGTACTATGATTTCTGAAGGATTTTTGGAGGATTTTAGGACATACACCCCACCCCATATTGGTTGCTTCATTCATATGGTTACAATCGCCCATAAGCATTTGTCCTTTGGATTCATCTGTACTAGTTTTCTTACAGAATTTTTCATCCAATCCAACCTCTTGTGAAGAAGGCTACATGTTTCTAGATTGTAATCAAATTAATGCCCATGTTAATCATGCCAGATCGAAGATGGCATGTTGGTGCATTTTACAAATCCTGCAAACCAAATGGGCGTGTAGCAGTGTTCAAAACTGCATGTAGGCACTAACATGTTCTCTTCTTTTGCAGTGCATATTAGGCCCGGTGGAAGATGTTGATAACGACAATCACATCGAATGCTTGGATCTGCATCTCTCAAATATTACTTTGAACTCCTACCGAGGGACCCCACCGGAGATTACACTCGTCATGTTCTTTCTTGCCAGAGCAAAGGTGCTGAGGGTACTGAGGTTGAACACGCATTTAATTAGGAAAGATCAATGGTATGATTATCAGAGGCGGCTGGTACTGCGGAATGGAAGTGCCTCCAAAAATGCCAAACGTCGTATCGGAAGAGCATATGGCAAAGCAATTGGAAGTTATTGTGTGAAACCCATACATGACTTGTCAGCGGCTGATCCCTTTTTAGAAATGACGCAGCTTGCAATGTTTGAATTTGGGCATTGTAATCTTTGAATTTGAACCTTGCAATATTGATGGTATTTGTTATATTGAACCGTTTTTGTTCTCTTGTCTCAACGCAAATAGTTCATCCGGGTGAACCGCATGTCGTACATCGCACACACCTTGATCTGGCTGACCGTTTCTTTTGTGTTGCCTAATCACAAATAGTTCATCCGAATGAACTATATGTTGTACATCGCACACACCTTGATCTGGCTGACCGTTTCTTTTGTGTTGCCTAATCACAAACAGTTCATCCGAGTGAACCGTATGCTGTACATCGCACACACCTTCATCTGTGCCCTCCTCATAAAAATGGTTAATTGAACTAAACCGTATGCCCTGAATCGCACATGCAACTAAAATCTGAACCGTCTTTGATGCATCCGTCATCGCAAACGTTTTGCACCTTTTTTTGACGGTTTTTTTACACCACCGTTTGTGATTATTGCATCGCACACAGTTTCATCGAAGGGTCTCTGATCGTAGTGTCGCGTTAGCAGCATCCTGCGGTAGTGCCCTATTTAATGTGAATGCAGCTGCCTCTAATGCATAACCCCAAAATGATAGTGGTAAATCGGTAAGAGACAACATAGATCGCACCATATCTAATAAAGTACGGTTACGATGTTCGGACACACCATTATGCTGTGGTGTTCCAGGTGGCGTGAGTTGTGAAACTATTCTACATTGTTTTAAATGAAGGCCAAACTCGTAACTCAAATATTTGCCTCCGCGAACAGATCATAGAAACTTTATTTTCATGTTACGATGATTCTCCACTTCACTCTGAAATTCTTTCAACTTTTCAAATGTTTCAGACTTGTGTTTCATCAAGTAGATATACCCATATCTGCTCAAATCATCTGTGAAGGTCAGAAAATAACGATACCCGCCGCGAGCCTCAACACTCATCGGACCGCATACATCGGTATGTATTATTTCCAATAAGTCAGTGGCTCGCTCCATTGTTCTGGAGAACGGAGTTTTAGTCATCTTGCCGATGAGGCATGGTTTGCAAGCATCAAATGATTCATAATCAAGTGATTCCAAAAGCCCATCTGCATGGAGTTTCTTCATGCGTTTTACACCAATATGACCTAAACGACGGTGCCACAAATATGTTGCACTGTCATCATCAACTTTGCATCTTTTGGCATCAATATTATGAATATGTGTATCACTACAATCGAGATTCAATAAACCATTTATACTGAGTGTATGACTATAGAAGGTTTTATTCATGTAAATAGAACAATAATTATTCTCTGACTTACATGAATAACCGTATCGCAATAAACATGACCCAATTCCTGTTTTGAGTTACTAATCTTAGCAACTGAACCGGTATCAAATACCCTGGGGTTACTATGAACACTAATAAAGTACACATCAATAACATGTATATCAAATATACCTTTGTTCCCTTTGCCATCCTTCTTATCCGCCAAGTATTTGGGGTATTTCCGCTTCCAGTGACCATTCCCTTTGCAGTAGAAGCACTCAGTTTCAGGCTTAGGTCTAGCTTTGGGTTTCTTCATGGGAGTGGCAACTTGCTTGCATTCTTTCTTGAAGTTCCCTTTCTTTTCCTTTGCCCCTTTTCTTGAAACTAGTGGTCTTGTTAACCATCAATACTTGATGCTCTTTCTTGATTTCTACCTTCGCCGATTTTAGCATCGCGAGGAGCTTGGGAATCGTTTTCGTCATCCCTTGCATATTATAGTTCATCATGAAGTTCTAGTAACTTGGTGATAGTGACTAGAGAACTCTGTCAATCACTATCTTCTCTGGAAGATTAACTCCCACTTGATTCAAGCGATTGTAGTACTCAGACATTCTGAGCACATGCTCACTAGTTGAGCTATGCTCCTCCATCTTGTAGGCAAAGTACTTGTCAGAGGTCTCATACCTCTTCACTCGGGCATGAGTCTGAAATACCAATTTCAGCTCTTGGAACATCTTATATGCTCCGTGGCATTCAAAACGATTTTGAAGTCCCGGTTCTAAGCCGTAAAGCATGATGCACTAAACTATCAAGTAGTCATCATACCGAGATTGCCAAACATTCATAACGTCTGCATCTGCTCATGCAATAAGTTCGTCACCTAGCGGTGCATCAAGGACATAATTCTTCTGTGCAGCAATCAAGATAATCTTCAGATCACGGACCCAGTCCGCGTCATTGATACTATCATCTTTCAACTTAGTTTTCTCTAGGAACATATCAAGAATAAAATAGGGGAGCTATACCTGAGCTATTGATCTTCAACATAGATATGCAAATACTATCAGGACTATGTTCATGATAAATTAAGTTCAGTTAATAATATTACTTATGAACTCCCACTTAGATAGACATCCCTTGAGTCATCTAAATGATTACGTGACCCAAATCAACTAAACCATGTCCGATCATCACATGAGATGGAGTAGTCTTCAATGGTGAACATCCCTATGTTGATCATATCTACTATATGATTCACATTCGACCTTTCGGTCTCCAGTTTTCCGAGGCCATGTCTATACATGCTAGGCTCATCAAGTTTAACCCAAGTATTCCGCACGTGCAAAACTGTCTTGCACCCATTGTATGTGAATGTAGAGCTTATCACACCCGATCATCACGTGGTGTCTCGGCACGACGAACTGTCGCAACGGTGCGTACTCAGGGAGAACACGTATACCTTGAAATTTTAGTGAGGGATCATCTTATAATGGTACCGCCATACTAAGCAAAATAAGATGCATAAAAGATAAACATCACATGCAATCAAAATATGTAACATGATATGGCCATCATCATCATGTGCCTTTGATCTCCATCTCCAAAGCACGGTCATGATTTCCTTCGTTACCGGCTTGACACCTTGATCTCCATCGTAGCGTCATTGTCGTCTCGCCAACTTTGCTTCTACAACTATCACGAACGCATAGTGATAAAGTCAAGCAATCACATGGCGATTGCATTTCATACAATAAAGCGACAACCATATGGCTCCTGCCAGTTGCCGATAACTTTTACAAAATATGATCATCTCATACAATAACGTATATCACATCATGTCTTGACCATATCACATCAGAACATGCCCTGCAAAAATAAGTTAGATGTCCTCTACTTTGTTGTTGCCAGTTTTACGTGGCTGCTATGGGCTTCTAGTAAGAACCGTTCTCACCTACCACTACTACAGGATGCTGCTAACGCGACACTACGATCAGAGACCCTTCGAGAAACTGTGTGTGATGCCATAATCGCAAACGGTGATGTATGAAAACCGTCAGAAATGTGTAAAACGTTTGCGATGACGGATGCATCAAACACGATTCAGGTTTTAGTTGCGTGTGCGATGAAGGGCATACGGTTCAGTTCAATGAACTATTTGCGATGAGGAGGAACAAAAGAAACGGGCAGCCAGATGGAGGCGTGTGCGATACACAGCATACGGTTCACTCGGATGAACTGTTTGTGATTAGGCAACACAAAAGAAACGGTCAGCCATATCAAAGGTGTGTGCGATATACGGCATGCGGTTCCCTCGGATGAACTGTTTGCGTTGAGACATGAGAACAGAAACGGTTCAAATGAACAAGATGTGTGTGATACGAGGCAAACGGGTCTCTAATCGGAGACGTGTGCGAAGACCGATAACAACACAGACGATTACTACTAACAAGCCGTGTGTGTTGTGAGCAAACGATTGCTGGTATACAATTGTGAGTGATTGATGAAAACATCACCGACGAGTTCCATTGTTTAGTCCGTGTGCGATTTGATTTTCTTTGTCTGCACAACATCTACGCTCTGTCTAGAGCATCAACATATATACTTAAAAAGACAGCATTGCATAACCAAATTAAGCATACAATTACACAAGTGACTACACACATAAAATTTCCACACACCAAAGAAAGCAATTACATGCATACTAAAGTAGGAGAAACGAGGATCTAATCATCTACTTATTGTTGCAACGATGCTTGCCATTGCTCTGCTTTCGGCTGGCTCCCTGGCCATTTTGGGGAAGGAGGGACTTCCTCATGTCAACGATCAGCCTGTACATGTCGTAGCTCGTGTACGCCTCCTTGGCCGCGTACACGACGTGAGCTTTGTCGAGTTTCTCCATCCAGGCCGAGTGCCAGGCACGCTTGTCCTTGTTGCACGAATCCTTCATGTCTCTGTAGTAGGGGTCGATGATGGTCTCGGCGAGGTGAACCAGTGAGTCCTTCTCATGCTCCTTGCTACCCCTGATCTTGTATTGGCCCTGCATGTCGACAAGATTCTGGCAGGCGATGCCCGAATTCTCGAGCGCCTTTACATCATTGGTGATGTCCACTTGTCAGAGTAATTGGCCACGGGTATCCCGAAGACGGCAAGACAATATTTCAAGACATCGGGGCTAGCAAATCCCCTCAGTCCGACTGCCCGGCTGCGCCTGCCGGCTCCTCGTCCGACTGCTCTGCCTGGCTGGCTGCCGACTACACCAACTAGCCGGCTGCCGACTGCAGCCCGACCTGACATCGACAAGACACCGACGAGACGGTCGTACCCGGGCACTATTCACGTGTCACCCCAGCCATCATGTATAGTGTCACTTGTCCCCTGGCACTATTTATGAAGTGACCCAGGGGACAAGCATGACATGCACCATGCCTTGCTCCTATACCACCACATAGCTTAGATAGTAAGCTAGCTCCACACTATATGTAGCCATCCATCCATCCATCCAAGAGGATGGACTCACTCTCACACACTCTCACGCATGAGCACCCATATGCTACGGCCATGAGCATGGCCGGCCACTAGCATGCCATACACGAGGCCAGATGCCAGATGCCTAGGGCACTGACCTCAGATACAGCTCCAGGAGCATCCTGTACCAGATTATCTACAGATACTCAGACATGCAGGAGTAGAGGTGTTATCTCTCCGGAGAGCCCCGAACCTGGGTAAACTAGCGCGTGCTACTCGCATACCCGCTCCCGGTCCTATCAGCAGCAGTCTTACCCTCACACAAAGCCCTTGTGGCATCTGTCGCCTCACACCCCCCCCCCCCCGGTGAGAATACCACGACAGTTGGCGCCCACCGTGGGTCGGTACTACTACTATGCTACCACACTGCTGCTGGTTTCGCAGTCCGGGCAGGACCATTCTCGCCTTCACCGCCGTGGCGTCGCGCCGTCTCTCCAGTAGCGGTCGGGGGCTCGACATCGACATGCCCCCGGAGTGGCCGCGAGGGGTGGCGCGCCCTCGCCGTCGGCTTCACCATCTTCGTCGCCATCGCGGTGCCGCCGTCGTCTCTCCGGTGGCGCTCGGGGGCTCGACATCGACGCGACCCCAGAACGGCCGCAAGGGGCGGCGCGTCCTCGCCGTCAGCCTCTTCGTTACCACCGTTGCGACGCCGGCCGGCCGTCCGCGCGCGCGCCGCACGCGGTGCCTCGCTTCGGTCGGCCGCATCCGTGCGCACGTCGTGTCGCGTCGTTCACGTCCGCTCCACTTCGCATTGTGCCTTGCTCCGGCCGAAACGCGCGTTTGCCATCCCATATTTCGCCTATACAAGCTATAGCTAGATGCTAGTCAAACGTGGTCAAACACTACACGTACGCTACCCAGACAATGGCCAAATACTGGCTCGACCTCAACCCCGCATGCTGCCCCGCCGCGGCCGCAGGCCCGCTCCTCTGCGCCGCCCTTCTACGGCCACGCCTAGCGCCCACCTGCGCCCCTGTTGTCGTGGCCGCGCTGCTAGCTAGCCCCAGTCGTCCTCGACCATGGACGCGGGCCACAGCCCTACTGCCCCGCTTCGCTCCTCCACGGCGTCGCAGCGCCTAAGGCTCCGGCCGGCCTCGGCGCGCCCGGCTCGCCTCCCGCGGCCGCCGTGCCCGTCCAGCCGGCCGCCGCCTCGCCGACCACGGAGCCCGCCCGGCCGGCCTCCGGCTGCCCGCGCCTGCTGCGACCTCCGCACCACCTCCTCCACCAGGCCTCGCCGGCTCGCCTCCCGCCGCCTCCGCCTGCAGCACCTGGGTCTGCCCCGTCCGTTGGAGTCCTCCGACCCGGCCGCGGCTCCTGCCGCTACCCGGCCTCCGGCTCCTCCCCGCCACCCGGCGACCTGGCCGCATGCCGGCTCTGCCCGCAACCCGGTGACCCTGCCGCTTGCCGGCTCCGCCCGCGTCCCGGAGAGCCGCGGGCCCCGCCAGCTGCGCTTCTCCATCTCTGCTCCGGGCCCCCGCCGCTGGCCTGCCTCCCACGCGGCTCAGCCGGCTCCCGCGCCGCCCCGTTCGTGGTCGGCCGTGCCGGCTGTAGCTCCTACCCGGTGCCTCGCGATGGCCGCTTGCGCCGCGTCTCCGTCCAGCCAGCTGGCCGTCTCGGCCGCGCGCCAGCTCCGCCTATGCTGCGCTGGTCCCGGGTCGCCGCGACCGCATCCCGGATTGGCAGGCCTCCGGCTGCGGCTGATCCCGGCGGGAGGCCCGGCTGTCCGCGCCCGCCCCTCCGTCGGCTCCCACGCCCTTCCCCGCGCCGGCTCGCAGTGGCCGGCTGCGCCCGGCCTCCCATTCCGCTCCTGCCGGGCCGGCCCCGTTCGTGGCCGGCTGCTCCGCCACCGAGTCGCCCCACCGGCCGCCTGCTCCGCATCCGGGTCGTCGGGCCGGCCTGCCGGCTTCCCCGCTCCCCGCCTGCCGGCTTCGCCCGTCACCCGGCTGGCTGCCGGCTCGCCGCTCGCCCGTTGTCCGGCCCGGCCGGCTCCCGCATTTCGGCTGCCCGTGGCCGGCTGGAGAAGAGAAAAAGAAAGGGCCGACTGCCCCACGCGAGGCAAAGAAGAAAAGTCAAGCCGACTGCTCCTCGCAAAAAAAGAGAGAGAGAAAGAAGTCGGCTGGGACAAAGAGAAGAAAAGAAACACCCGTCCAGATGATTCGTCCGCCTGCTTCGCCACTCGGACGGTCAGTCGTGACACACGCTGTCGGTAGTGCCAAGCCGGCTGGTCTGCCTCCTGCTCCGATGCTACACCCAGCGGGTGCGCTGACGCGCCCCCGCGAGGAAGAAGACAAAGTAGTCGCCGGGAGATCCGGCCCGACTGCTCAGCAGTCGGCCCGAATCTCGGGGGCTACACCCAGCGGGTGCGCTGACGCGCCCCCGCGAGGAAGAACACAAAGTAGTCGCCAGGAGATCCGGCCCGACTGCTCAGCAGTCGGCCCGAATCTCGGGGGCTACACCCAGCGGGTGCGCTGACGCGCCCCCGCGAGGAAAGAAGACAAAGTAATCGCCGGGAGAACCGGCCCGACTGCTCAGCAGTCAGCCCGAATCTCGGGGGCTACACCCAGCGGGTGCGCTGACGCGCCCCCGCGAGGAAAGAAGACAAAGTAGTTGCCGGAAGATCCGGCCCGACTGCTCAGCAGTCGGCCCGAATCTCGGGGGCTACACCCAGTGGGTGCGCTGGCGCGCCCCCACGGAAGATCGCAGACGAGAGAAGAGTTTCGTCCGGCTGCCAGCAGCCGGCAGAAGAAGAAAAAGGGCGCTGCAAGACGCCTCGCCGCCTGGCCGATCGAGCCTGACCGGCCGGGAACCCCCTTCGAGCACCCGGGGGCTCGAAGGCAACACCCAGCGGGTGCGTCGGTGCGCTCCGCGAGCGTCGAGCCGCGCCGGCTGTCTTCGGCAAACTCCGCCTCGGCTACATGAAAACCAATGTGAGCTCCTCACCCGCATATTTTTTCACCGCGAGAGCACGGATAACCACGAGCGATGCTCGGGGGCTATCTCCGCATTTTATTACAGTTGCAGCACTGTTCGCCCCGGCGCCAGCCAGAGTTGGCCCGGGGCTGGCCGCTTGGCCTGAGACGTTTGTTCCCACAGACGGCTTAGTAGCGTGCGCGGTACCAAAGGCCCACTCTTAGTCACAGACCGCGGAGCGGCTGTCCGGCTAGCAAGAGTGAACGCTGGAGGCCACCCATGCGAAAAACGTCCAGGAAGAAAAGCGGTTCGGGCGACCCGGCCGTTTTCTTTATGAGTATCTCCAAGGTTAAATCCGCTCCCAGAATCTGAGTATTGTACACTCCACTCCGCGGCCCACTCTCAGCCACAGACCGCAGAGCGGCTGTCCGGCAAGCGAGAGCAAACCAAAGAGTGGAGGGAACATGAAAAAGATTGAAGGGGGCTCGGAAAAAACCGAGTCGGCACCCTCTGCATAAAACTTGCAACGCTAAAAGCAATCATTTGATATATCTAAATGGACTAACTTTGTCTTTTGCATGATCATTTCCATGAACACCCACCAAAAAACCTCCGCCCAACTTTGCCAAGTTGCCCGGAGGCTTGGGGGCTACTGTGAGAGTAATTGGCCACGGGTATCCCGAAGACGGCAAGACAATATTTCAAGACATCGGGGCTAGCAAAGCCCCTCAGTCCGACTGCCCGGCTGCGCCTGCCGGCTCCCCGTCCGACTGCTCTGCCTGGCTGGCTGCCGGCTGCCGACTGCACCAACTAGCCGGCTGCCGACTGCAGCCCGACCCGACATCGACAAGACACCGACGAGACGGTCGTACCTGAGCACTATTCACGTGTCACCCCAGCCATCATGTATAGTGTCACTTGTCCCCTGGCACTATTTATGAAGTGACCCAGGGGACAAGCATGACATGCACCATGCCTTGCTCCTATACCACCACATAGCTTAGATAGTAAGCTAGCTCCACACTATATGTAGCCATCCATCCATCCATCCAAGAGGATGGACTCACTCTCACACACTCTCACGCATGAGCACCCATATGCTACGGCCATGAGCATGGCCGGCCACTAGCATGCCATACACGAGGCCAGATGCCAGATGCCTAGGGCACTGACCTCAGATACAGCTCCAGGAGCATCCTGTACCAGATATACTACAGATACTCAGACATGCAGGAGTAGGGGTGTTATCTCTCCGGAGAGCCCCGAACCTGGGTAAACTAGCGCGTGCTACTCGCATACCCGCTCCCGGTCCTATCAGCAGCGGTCTTACCCTCACACAAAGCCCTTGTGGCATCTGTCGCCTCACACCCCCCCCCCCCCCCCCGTGAGAATACCACGACACCACTGTAGCGAACATGTAGTGGGGGTTGTTGATAAACCTGGCGAAACACTCGCAAGGCCTTGTGGCAAGGCAGTAATGGTAGACGAGGACGTGGTGGCGCACGCACATCTGGGCGACGGCGACCTTGGGACGAGACCCGGCACGAGCGCGGGTGTACTCGAGGTCGAACCCGACCACCTTGTACTTCTCCTTGGCAAGCAACAGCTCCATGATGTGGATGGAGTGCTCCGCCCAGATCGGGTCGTTGGTGTACACCACCGAGAGGTCCATGAACCTTCTGTGGGTGTCCACCACGGCACGCATGGTGAACTGCTGCTCGTCGTCGGCAGCCGCTCGGAGCACCATTGGAGGCGCGCAGGATACCCTCTAAGAATTTCTTGTGGTTGGTGTGCTTCTTGCAATGGTGGGGCGCGATCGAAAGGTTGAAGAAACACAAGGGTAGGTTAAATGGCTGCTGTAATAAATGGGGGCCGGTCGGCCTGTAATCGTCATGTCTTGTCACGGCGTTCATAGCGGAGGATTCCAGAATCCAGTGCATGCTTGACAACACCGCACCCCAGGCATGGGCTCGAAGAGCCTGTTCCCGCGCTACCGCACTGTTTACCGCGCAAGCTTCCCGCCCGGCTAGTTTTGCCACACATCAGCTAGAAGAGGGACAAATCGTGCGCGTTTATTGGCAAAAAGCTTTGTAAAAACGAAGTGTGTGGAATGACTTCGGTCATAAGTTTACCCTTGGGTGATGAGGTCAAAGTTACACAGAAGGGTGATGATGGACACTCGAGTGTGATAATTAATTCTGCGTTCTACAATGCACATGGTGGAAGAAACCAACTATGTGCAATATTGTCGAAGATCGCAGTCGAGTTAGCTATACAGATCGTGTGTTGTGAGATCGACAAGGTAAACTGATTTGAGAATGGTTAATAAAATCTAAGACCATTGCATATTAAGGTCAAAATAGTGCTAGCAATATACGAGTTTCATACGATGCCATTTCAAAGATTGTACCACAAAAGCTCGAAATGTTACAAGGTTCAAATTCCAGAGTTATATGACTCAAATTCGAAGATTACAAGGTTCAAACTGATATTAGAAATGAAATTCAGCTCATCAACTGCAAACGCTCACGCTGACGCGCTGAACATGGATATCAGAGAGGTTCAAACTAATATCACTGCTTCTAAGTCTGGCTTCGAAACCTCACAATTTTTGCAAAGGGGTCAGCCACTGAGAAGTCATGTATGGGGTTGACCCGATAACTTCCGATTACTCTGTCATCTGAAGTTCCAAAATGAAATTCAGCATTTTTGGAGCCTACTCCATTCTGCCGCAGGCGCCGGCGCTGATCAACAGACCATTCATTTTTGCAAAATAAATGTAGGGAAACCTCATTTCCTTTAGCACCCTTGCTCTGAGAACAAAGAACCTGGCGAATATAATCTCCGGTAAGGTCCCTCGGTTGGAGTTCAATGTAATTTCTGAGAGATGCAGATCTAGGCATTCTACGTGATTGTTATATTGTATCACATTATCCACCACTGGGCCTAATCTTATCTGCAAAAGAAGAAAACGTGTTAGTGCCTACATGCAGTTTTGAACATTACTACATGCCTAGCTATTTGGTTTGCACGACTTGAAAATGCACTAACATGCCATCTTCGATCTTACATGATTAACATGGGCATTTGATTACATTCTAGAAAAATGTAGCCTTCTTCACAAGAGGTTGGAGTGGATGAAAAGTTCCCTAAGAAAACTAGTACAGATGAATCCAAAGGAGAAATGCTTATTGAATGTAACCATATGGATCAAGCAACCAATATGGGGGGCATGTATGTACTGAAATCCTCCAAAAGAACCTTCAGAAATCGTAGTACATTGTCATTGTAAACTTGGAAAAAGGTGTCACAAATTTAACTCCCTTATGGTTAACATTTAACAGGAAAGGAACATCACCTCGATATATAGCTTCTCCAGGCACGGAAAGCATCTCAGGAAACTCACAACTTGCTCCAGGTCGGGCCTGATAGATTCTAGTGCCAGGACCTTCACTGTGCGCAGTTTCGGGGTCAAGCTTGTCGGAATCATTTTTTGAATGACAGACGAACAAACATCTTCAAAATTAGAAATAATGTTAATTTGTAGAAGGAGAGGTAGAAGGCGGCTGTTGTACCTGAACGGGTGTCGATCCAATAACAAGTACGGAGTATTTGTCAGACGAGTAGCCCACCACTGTCAATTTCGGCGCAGAAATGACATTGATTCTTGTTGGACCTTCTTGATCAACTACAAGTAATCTCTCAAGTGCAGGTGTGTCCTGGATGAGCATACCGTGGTCCACCTTTTGTGATGTCCTCTTGCCGCACTAGCAACACACATAAATAGTCCGGAGAGTCATGGAGGTGATGTGGAAGGTACTCAACCCATTGATCGCCTAAAGACGAAGGTACTCGAGTGCAGTACAGCCATGTAGCAGGCGCTCCATGTCACCCTTTGAGAGGCAGACGGCGACGCGCTTGAGGTGCTTCAGTCGTGGTAGAATAAGAGCGGGCGCGCCATTAAGGGGTGGGAAATGGCAGTTCCTGAACTTAGCGACGCGCAGCGTGGGTGCGAGGCGGAGTGCGGACGTTGGCAGCGACCGCATATGCCCATCATCAAAAGTGGCTCCTCGAGCTAATCTAGGGCGGGGGATCGGAACCAGTCGTCAAGCTTGGCTAGGTCCTTGCCGTTGGAATGGAACTTGCCCATTCTAAGGCCTTTGGTTGGGCCAAGGTGACTGCCGAGGATCTTGGAGAACGCATCTAAGCTTTTGCGATAGCCATAGCAGAGCTCGTGGGAGTCGATGAGGTCGAGAGGGCTGGAGTTCCATAGGGGGTGCCACCGCCGGGAAAGGAGGGTTGTATGGGCCCCATATTTGATTGGGAGGAGGGAGATGATGATTCTCAACATATCATCGGGGACGCTGCTGATTAAGTCTAAGCCTGCTGGAGTCGCTTACGGTTCTAGCTCGCCCCGCTTCCGCTTGTTGGCTGCCCCGTTCTCCACCATCGGAGTCTCCTTGTTAGCGGCGCTTTCAGATAGAAATGGGAGTACAGGGAATATTTAGTTAAAACAGGGCAATAGAAAAGTGTATTGGTAACTAGAAGTTATTAGGTAGGAATATAGTAAGATAAGAGAATAACAATTGGTTGCTTAAATACTACACAATTCATTTGACATTGCTGGGTAAGTCAACATATGCAGATAGTTGAAAAGAAAACTTACTTCGAACAAAGTCTGGATGGATGATTTTGTCAGGGAAGTTAGCATATATCTCATGACCAGGCCCTTATATGTGCAGTGCAATTTTAGTGCCAGCTTTCGGTACATAAAACTTTGCAATTTCATTCCAAAAGCCAGTACCAAAATAGGAGTCACCACGTTCATCAAGTCTTACAGTAGCAACGATTGTAAATCCATGGTTTGTGCGCAGTATGACATTCATGGAGCCTTGATGTATGTAAAGGGAAAAATTGTGCACTACATAATCTGTTGCATAGCGAGGGATGTCTTGCAGAAAATGGTAGGGTTGTTAAAGAAAATATGGTAACATGCAAATATGGGCCCAAATTGAAAGAACTGTGCAGCAGTTGAAATCAAAGTACAAAAGTCTATAACTCAACAGATAGGGTAAACATGATGTCACGGAAATATGAGAGTAATCGAAAGAACAATACATCATTAATTTGCCTAATATAGAAAGAAGAGGGGGGAAATCCCCTTTGACGTATATGGTGCATGTGGCACCATTTATCCAAATGTAGCACTATTTAGAATATGTTCAGGAAAGTAGGCCATGCCAACCGATTTAGGGTGAGATAGAACATACCGCGCGCGTCCTCAAGTTATCTGGTACGATGAGATGGAATCTCTGGCGGCGGTCGCCAAGTCCTGAAGTATCGGCGCACTGTACATTCTATGAATGAAAGAAAACTCTCAAATCAGCTCGAATAAAAATGAATTCATGGCGATTTCTGTCGGGTGATTAAAGGAGGCATATGAACTGGGATAAGAGATGAGATAATATCTCGTTAAATTAGTTACCTTGTCGTCCATGAGAAAGAACCCTCAGTATGGCAGATTCCCCAACTGAGCGGAGCTGGTCGACCGCGAGCAGCGTCGAGAAAGTCGATGCGATAGGCGGCGGCAAGCAGAAGTGGCGAAATGCGGTGGGCTTTGCCGGTAGCCTGGCGGCGGCAGCAGGCGTCGAGCTAAGTGTTTACCGCCGCGATAGGCGGTGCCATGGCATAGACGCAGAGGAGCTTGTGCAGGTGTGAATGGGGAACGTACCGGAGGGGCCGAGGTGGGTGGTGGACGGGGTAAGGGTTTTTGTGACATGAGGATGGTGAGGGTTTTCTTTTTTCTTTTTTGAATTGGGTGGTGAGGGTTTTCTGTCCCACAAAGAATTTTGGGGGCGACGGTTTGCTAGAGCAAACCGTGTGTGATTGACGCAGTAGGAAAAATGATAGTCATTGCACACGGTTCTAATTTTGGGAACCGTGTGTGATTGACGTACTACCTCCGTCCTGGTTTATTGGTCCCCCGTTGTAATTTTTTACCAAAATTTGGCGAAATATTTAACATACTCAGACATAGATAATAATCGTACACGTACATAAGCATAGTTCAACCATAAGTACATAGTTCAACCGTCATTAAGCATACTCAAGCGTACATAGTTCAATCCATCCCACATCTCATCTCACATGCGGCCGGCACGATCCTGAAGCTTCTCCAGGTACTCGGCGTACGCGTCGTGCGCCACCCTACGAGAATACTTCTGCTTGAAGGAGCTAACGGCCCGTCCTCTTGCATGCGCAAGAACACTTAGATACGCGTCATGAATCTTGTGGTTGCAAAATGGGCATCCATAGCCGTCGTTCCAGGTCCTAATATGCCTGTTATGCATTCCCGCAAAAAGCTCCCTCAGGATTCGCCTCTTGTACCTCCTCTGGGCATCTTCATCCTCGCTGTCCACATCGTAAGACAGCACCTATACATATAGTAAAACAAATTTGGCATCAAATCACTGATTACATGCCGTGAAGTAGGATTAGGAATTTATGGCTATTTATTTATACATATTCAGAGATTATGGTTCGATTTTTAAGCACAGTCGTCTATGTACAGACCAATCTTGAATAAAATAATGGCACAAACATATGTAGGTCATTCAAAATCAATTGTCAAGTCCTGGCTAGGAATTATTAGCACGAACACTAACCCCGCCCACCACCCACCTCGGCCCCTCCGGTACAGATGAAACAACTAATCACTTGTCACCTGTACCATTCAAACAATCAATACACTACACGGATCTAACGAAACTTACTCAGATTTCATGGATTGGGAGAACATAACCACAGGATTTCTATTCCAAAAAGGGGGATGCAGGAGTAACCTTAAAAACCCTATGATCTATTTGACACATAAATGGGTATAAATGAATAAACAGCTGTCCGTCATCGTCGGAGTCATCGCCGGAGTGGTCGTCGAAGTCGTCGCCGGAGTGGTCGTCGGAGTCGTCGCCGGAGTGGTCGTCGGAGTCGTCGCCGGAGTGGTCGTCGGAGTTGGTGTGGAACTCCGCCTCCGGCTGTGGAAGCTCGACGCCGTCAACGACGTCAGGGTGCAGAGATAACTCGACGGCGGTGACGGCAACCTCTGTCTCCATCTCCACGCCGTGCTCCGGTGCTTTAGCAGCCCCGGCGTCGCCACTCCCTCCGATGGGGCGCTTCGGCGGCATCCTCATACACTAACGGCTTTGAGGACTGAGAGCGGCGTCGAGGTTGCAAGCGGAGAGAGAGGATTGTGTGTGCGTAGCGAGGATGGGGGTGCGGCCGCTCGGGCGCACCATTAATATGGAGTAGTGGGAGTTGTGGGAGAGAGGCGGGTGGTGGTCAAACCGATGGCTCGCCTCCCAGTGAGCCTGTTGTCGGTGTCAAAACCGGCGGATCTCGGGTAGGGGTCCCGAACTGTGCGTCTAAGGTCGATGGTTGCAGGAGACGGGGGACACGATGTTTACCCAGGTTCGGGCCCTCTCTATGGAGGTAATACCCTACTTCCTGCTTGATTGATCTTGATGAATATGAGTATTACAAGAGTTGATCTACCACGAGATCATAATGGCTAAACCCTAGAAGTCTAGCCTGTATGACTATGGTAATGAATATGTCCCATCTGGACTACGCCCTCCGGTTTATATAGACACCAGAGGGATCTAGGGTTACATAGAGTCGGTTACATGGGAAGGAATCTTCATAGTTAATCGCCAAGCTTGCCTTCCACGCCAAGGAGAGTCCTATCCGGACACGGATACAGTCTTCGGCCTTCATGTCTTCACAGCCCATCAGTCCGGCCCATGGATAACAGGCCGGACGCCCGAGGACCCCTTAGTCCAAGACTCCCTCAGTAGCCCCTGAACCTGGCTTCAATGACGAGGAGTCCGGCGCGCAGATTGTCTTCGGCATTGCAAGGCGGGTTCCCTTCTATCCGAACTCCAAGATAGTCTTCGGACGCGATGATAGTATCCGGACCTGTCACACACACACCATACACAACCACAGAGAGAATATAATTTTGCATGAGTTCAATCCGCTGACAAATTTCGGTTGCATGACATTACGTCTGACCGGTCATAGTTCCGGACCGTTTTGTGCCTGACGCTCCACGTCCCGAGACGCGGTTGCCATTGGCACGTCTTGTCGAAGCAGAGATCGTGCCCCCTTATAGTGGGATTCTCATCAATGCGGGCATGGGTAATCCAACCGCGCCGTTTATACAGCCCTTGGGAATAGGCGAATTCCAAGGCGAGTGGGGAGGCGTTTGATATTTACTACCTTTATAAAGGGATAAGGATTCCCTCTCCCTCTCCCACGCCCTCTCTCTATCTCCGCCCTTCCAATCTCGAGCTCCAGCGCCCAAGTTCTCATCTCCTTTCCACTCGAGCTAGCACTCAACCATGTCCGGTTCTGGAGGTCAGGGCAAGTGGATGGTCTCCTCCGTCAAGGAGGAGGACATTACTGAGCTTCGGGCGGCCGGATACTTGGCGAAGAAAATCGCCCACTGCCTGTCGGCCGAGAGACAAGTCGTCCCCACGCCGGAGCACAACGAGAGGGTGGTATTCCTCCCTCATTTCTTCCGCGGACTAGGGTTCACACTCCACCCTTTTGTTCGTGGGCTGATGTATTATTACGGGATAGATTTCCATGATCTGTCCCCGAACTCCTTCCTCAACATCTCGGCGTTTATCGTCGTGTGTGAGGCCTTCCTCTGCATCCAACCCCACTTCGGGCTATGGCTCAAAGTCTTCAATGTGAAGCCGAAGGTGGTGGATGGCCAGCACGCGGAGTGCGGGGGAGCCATGGTGAGTAAGCTGTCAAACGTCTCCTGGCCGAAAGGCACTTTCATGGAGACAGTAAAGGGGTGGCAGAAACAATGGTTCTACATCATAGAACCCCACGGCACCACCTGGGCCGCAGCTGCCGAATTCCGCTCTGGTGCTCCCATGCGACTCACCTCCTGGGTCGAGAAGAGTCTGAACTGGTGTTCGCTCGATGAGCTGATAGCGCTGCAAACGCGCGTTCAGAGTATGATAGCCAAGAACGTCAAGCTTGTCGATGTAATCCAGGTGATGCTAGTTCGCCGGATCCTCCCGTGCCAGCGCAGAAGTTGCCCTTTGTGGGAGTTTAATCCGAAGAAGCACCAAACCCTGGAGAGGCTCTTCGAAACTACTCATGAAGGTGCCTGGAAGTTGCTCTTTAAGGGCAATGAGAAACCGCCGGCCATGGATTCAGACCGTGGTTACGATTGTAAACACCCCGCCAGTGAGGTATGTTATTTTTGGCGTATCCCCTACTTGTTTGTTTCGAGGATGATGTCTGAATTTTTATCATTGCTTTTTCAGGACTGGATGGAGAGGGCGAAGTGGATCCAATGTCCAGCTCCGCTGCCTCAAGAGCCGGTCATACCGCGCCTGGCGAAGATGCTGGTGCCGGCGCCATATAAGGCACCGGAGAAGAAGGCCAAGGGGGCCAAAAGTGGCCCCCGTCCCAAGGGCACTTCGGACATGACGTCTGAAGACGAGGAAGCCCATTCCTCCGTCCCTGAGGATGACGACGAGGAAGAGGAGGAGGAGGAGGAGAAGAACCCTCCCCCTAAGGACAAGAAGAGGGGGGCCTCCACGAATCTGGAGGCGGGAACGCCCAAGAAGGGGAAGGGCGCCCCTGCGGACAACACCGCGTGGGACGTTGACAGTAGTCCGGAGCGACGCCTCCGCACTAAGCCTCGGGCCGCATCGTAAGTACTATGACTCCCGTACATAAGTGTACCTGGCCTCTCCTTTTTCATTGTTTTGACGTGGTTAATTGTGCCATTGCAGTCCGGCCCGTGGCAGCATCCAGCGATCCTCATCTGGGGGTTCGTTGGATCCGGCGGAAATGGCCAGTATGTCGCCGCCGCCCGCTTACTCCCCTGAGGCCAAGGACGACACCAAAGTGTTGTCCCGGAGGACTGCTCCGAGCCGGGGAGGGGCCCAAGACGCTGTCCAGGAGGCGCCGCAAGGCGAGACCTCCGCTGCCGGACACATGGGGGAGCAGATCCCCATGGAGACTGGCGAAGAGGGACGTATTCAATTCGGCCCTCAGCCGAATACGGTCCCGGGGACTGATACGGCCCCGGAATCCAGCGCGCGCCTTCCTTCAAAGGAGGGGGGTGCGCCAATTCCACCGATGGCCCCTGTCCAACTAGGGGCACCAGATAACCTGATGGAGGCACTACGAGGCGCCTCCATTGTGGACGAGCACCGTATCCTTATGGGTACGGTGATCGAGAAAGTTTAGTCCGTCAAGAGCGGACTAAACGAGGCCTGCCACAACTTGTTGACAGGTTTTGAGGTAAGTCACGTAAAAAGAGGACACCCCGTGCTGACAGTAGCCCCTGAGACACTGTCCGGTGTTCGGAAAGAAAGGCCGGACAGGGGATCAACCCTTTGTAGGAGACTAATTATGTGATTGAATAGGCGTCGCTGTTGGCCGCGACCTCGCATGCTGCCGAAGTCTCTGAACTGAAGCAGAGGCTGGAGTGGACCAAGAACGAGCTCGGCGAGGTGAAGATTCAGCTCCACAAGAAGCAAGGTGAGTAACGACCTGCTGTGTATTCGGAAAGAGTAAGCGGTGAGTATTGACCAGAGTGTCATAATATGTGTAGGGGCGGCGAACGAGGTCGAGGCCCTGAAAAACGCCCTGACCGAAGCCGAGGGGAAGGCTGTCCAGCAGCAAGCCGCCCGTAAGAAGCTCAAGGCCCGGGTCGGCGAGGTCCAGCAGGAGCTCGAGGACGCGGTGAAGAAGTGTGAGGCCTTGGAGCGCGAAGCGTCGGTTCGAGAGACCGAGCTTACCAAAGCTCGCCAGAGCACGGAGGCCGCACAGAATGAAGCCCGGGGCGCTCTCCAGAAGATCCAGGAGGCCAAGAAGATCGCAGCGGGTAAGGCTTTTAACATGCAAAGCAAGTATGCGGAGAAGAAGTACCTTTTACTAACCCAGGTTCGGAGTTGCCCAGGGGCCTTTGCGGATCTTCCATGCAGCGTGTCCGATGCTGCGGAGTTCTTCCGAGCCGGAGAAGGGAATTCCACGGAGAAGCTGTTCTAGTCGCAGTATGTTGTGCCAGAACATCCGGTGCCCTTTGTCGATCAACTGAAATAGTTGGTCGAGCAGCACAGGGTGGCCGAACTGGCCATGAAGGATTTAATAATCCGGTTGTGACCAGCCGAAGCTATACCTAGCAGCTATTTTGGCCTCGTGAAGCGGGTGATGGAGGCTTGTCCGCGGCTAGACGTCGTCAAGCAATCAGTCTGCATCGAAGGTGCCCACATGGCCTTTGCCCGTTGCAAAATGTGGTGGGCGAAGATGGACGCCGTCGAGGTGGCCAAGGGGCCGCCGGGGGCAAGGAGCACCGCACACCCGAGCGATATTTTGCGGATGTCCTGGAGGGGTCTCGACTTGCAACAGTGCAGTGCGGGCAGGACATTATTTTCGAATGAAGACATTCGTTTTTGTCTTTGCCTTGTACGATGAAAACAAATCCGGTTTGCAATATAATGTTTGTTATGTTTTGATTGTTTCCTCCTGTGCAGCCGTGTTGTATGGAAATCTGAGGGTTGACCAGTCGTCGGCTTCTGCCCTCGCGTAGGTAGTACGGAGGTGTTCGGGATGGAATCTAAACAATCTTGATCCAATTATATGGTCCTTGAAGGAGTTGTTTAGCGCAACGAACCAGGCAATCAGACGATGCGACTTAAACGCCCTCACTTAGCCATAGGAGTTTTATAATAAAACATAGGCGTAGCCCCTGGTATACGAACCAGAGTGCTGTCAGCGTCTGATCGGTAAGTACCGATCCTTCGCATAATGCGGAAAAAACCTCCGACGATTTGTGACCTCCGAACAGCCGACCGGCTCTCGCCGCATCATGATAGTCAGTTTTCGGCTTTCTCTACTGAGGTGCTCATCCGGTTTAGACCAGGGCACAATCGCAGTAGTTCTCCCTTTACTACCCTAGCCAATGTAGCGGAATGTAGGGTGTCGTGGTATTCTCACGGGGGGGTGTGAGTCGACAGATGCCACAAGGGCTTTGTGTGAGGGTAAGACTGCTGCTGATAGGACCGGGAGCGGGTATGCGAGTAGCACGCGCTAGTTTACCCAGGTTCGGGGCTCTCCGGAGAGATAATACCCCTACTCCTGCATGTCTGAGCATATATATCTAGGGTGTACATCGGGCAGTACAAAGTGCTCCTCGAGCTGTATCTGGGGGCAGTGCCATGGGCGTCTGGCCCCATATATGCATGCACAAAGCATGCTTTAGTGGCCGGCCATGAGCATGGCCGTATGTGTGCTTGGGCAAGCTTGCCCGTGGGAATGGATGGATGGATGGCTAGCTATCTCTCTTGCTAGCTAGCTTGCTTGTGTGTGTGCGTGAGTCCATCCCATGGATGGATGGATGGGTGTCTCCTTTTATAGTGTGAGGTAGCTTTGTATCTAAGCTATGTGGAGGTATGGGAGCAAGGCATGGTGCATTCCATGCTTGTCCCCTAGGTCACTTCATGAATAGTGCCAGGGGACAAGTGACACTATACATGACGGTGTCGCGGTACGGTTGTCTTGTCCGTGGTATGGCCGTCTCGTCGGGGTCTTGTCGATGCCGGGTCGGACTGCAGTCGGCAGCCGGCTAGTCGGCGCAGTCGGACAGCTGGCAGCCGGCCGGGTGGAGCAGTCGGACGGGGAGCCGACAGGAGCGGCCGGGCAGTCGGACTGAGGGGCTTTGCTAGCCCCGATGTCTTGAAATATTGTCTTGCCGTCTTCGGGATACCCGTGTCCAATTACTCCGACAGTAGCCCCCAAGCCTCCGGGCAACTTGGCAAAGTCGGGCGGAGGTTTTTTCGCGAGTGTTCATGGAAATGATCATGCAAAAGACAAAGTTAGTCCATGCAGATATATCAAATGATTGCTTTTTAGCACTGCAAGTTTTATGCGGAGGGTGCCGACTCGGTTTCGTCCGAGCCCCCTTCAATCTTTTTCATGTTCCCTCCGCTCTTTGGCTTGTGCTCTCGCTTGCTGGACAGCCGCTCCGCGGTCTGTGGCTGAGAGTGGGCCGCGGAGTGGAGTGTACAATACTCAGACTCTGGGAGCGAATTTAACCGAGTAGATATTCATAAAGAAAACGGTCGGGTCGCCCGAAGCGTTTTTCTTCCCGGACGTTTTTCGCGTGGGTGGCCTCCAGCGTTCACTCTTGCCAGTCGGACAGCCGCGCTGCGGTCTGCGACTAAGAGTGGGCTTTTCATACCGCGCACGCTACTAAGCCGTCTGCGGGAACTAACGTCTCAGGCCAAGCGGCCAGCCCCCGGGCCAACTCTGGCTGGCGCCGGGGCGAACAGTGATGCAACTGTAATAAAATGCGGAGATAGCCCCCGAGTATCGCTCGAGGTTATCCATGCTCTCGCAGTGAAAAAATATGCGGGTGAG
The DNA here is from genome assembly GCF_002575655.3 of Aegilops tauschii subsp. strangulata. Taxonomy (NCBI): domain Eukaryota; kingdom Viridiplantae; phylum Streptophyta; class Magnoliopsida; order Poales; family Poaceae; genus Aegilops; species Aegilops tauschii. The sequence continues at coordinate 147,647,734 of NC_053040.3, read as the reverse complement.
GAGCTCACATTAATTTTCATGTAGCCGAGGCGGAGTTTGCCGAAGAGAGCCGGCGCACCCGCTGGGTGTAGCCTTCGAGCTCTCGGTCGCTCGAAGGAGGGTCCCGGCCGGTCAGGCTCGACCGGCCAGGCGGCGAGGCGTCTTGCAGCGCCCTTTTTCTTCTTCTACCGGCTGCTGGCAGCCGGACGAAACTCTTCTCTTGTCTCTGCGGGGGCGCGCCAGCGCACCCACTGGGTGTAGCCCCCGAGATTCGGGCCGACTGCTGAGCAGTCGGGCCAGATCTCCCGGCGACTACTTTGTCTTCTCTCCTCGCGGGGGCGCGTCAGCGCACCCGCTGGGTGTAGCCCCCGAGATTCGGGCCGACTGCTGAGCAGTCGGGCCGGATCTCCCGGCGACTACTTTGTCTTCTCTCCTCGCGGGGGCGCGTCAGCGCACCCGCTGGGTGTAGCCCCCGAGGTTCGGGCCGACTGCTGAGCAGTCGGGCCGGATCTCCCGGCGACTACTTTGTCTTCTCTCCTCGCGGGGGCGCGTCAGCGCACCCGCTGGGTGTAGCCCCCGAGATTCGGGCCGACTGCTGAGCAGTCGGGCCGGATCTCCTGGCGACTACTTTGTCTTCTCTCCCCGCGGGGGCGCGTCAGCGCACCCGCTGGGTGTGCCGTCGGAGCAGGATGCAGACCAGCCGGCTTGGCACTGCCGACAGCGCGGATCACGAGTGACCGTCCGAGTGGCGAAGCAGGCGGACGAATCATCCGGGAGGGTGTTTCTTTTCTTCTCTTTGTCCCAGCCGACTCCTTTCTCTCTCTCTCTCTCTCTCTCTCTCTCTCTCTCTTTGGGCAGTCGGCCCTTGACTTTTCTTCCCAGCCGGCTTCTACTCCTTTCTTCTTTTCTGTGCTTGAGCAGACGGATGCAGTCAGGGGCGGCCGACGCACGGGTGCCAGGCGGAACCGGCCAGTCGGCGCGGGGCGGAGCCGGCCAGGTGAGCGGAGCAGAGGGCCAGCCGGCCGGGGCCGAACGGAGTGGCGAGCCGGCGGGCGGCTAGCGCGGACGCGCGGAGCGGACGTGTGGCGGCGACGGGGACTCGGCCCGATGCGGGATGCGAGCGGAGTCGGCTGCGGGGCGGGCCCGGCAACGCGCCGAGCCGGCCAGAGCTGTGAGGGCCGGGCCGGAGCCGGCCAGGTGAGCGGGGCAGAGGGCCAGCCGGCCGGGGCCGGACGGAGTGGCGAGCCGCTGGCGGCTAGTGCGGACGCCGAGGCGGACACCAGCCGTCGAGGGGACTCGGCCCGATGCGGGAGGGAGCCGGCGGGGGAGCGGCGACCCGGCGCACGCGAGGGGCTAGCGGCAGGAGCACAGCTGGCCGCGACGCTCGACCCGCAGCGGAGGCGCGCGACCTGGCCGGTCAAAGGCATGGCAAGGGAGCCTGACACGACGCGCGGAGCGGGGCGGTGCGGGCGAGAGGCGAGTCGGCGCTGGCGCGGCCGGGGTGCGGGAGGTCGGCCGGCGGAGCCGGCTGTGAGGGCGCCAGTAACCCGGCGGCTAGGCGCGGGTGAAGCCGGAGTCGGCACGCGCGACTCGGCGGAGGTGGAGGCAGAGCCGGCGGTCGGCGGAGGCGGCCCGGGGCCGCGGCCGGCTGGTGCGGCGGTGCGATGCACACACGGGGTGGGAGCCGGCGGCAGGCTAGCGGGAAGCCGGCTGGACGACGCGGCGCGCCGGACCCGGCACGAGCGCCGCAGGCGGCCAGGGGCGTGGGAGTGCAGGTGCGCGGCGACGGGGAGTTGGGCGCGGGGCACAGCGCGATGGCGCATGGACGCGCAGCAGGCCCGGGGCGGGGCAGGCCGGCCAAGTCGGCTCGGGAGGCCCTGCGCGGAGATGGCGAGTCAGCGGGCGCGCCGGGGCCAAGCGGCGCGGGCGCGGGGCAGGCCGGCCAAGGCCAGCGCGCGGAGGCGGCCATGGGGCGGGGCGGAGGGGCCGCGGCAACCCGGCGCGCAGGGGAGTCGGCCGCGGAGGGCTCGGGCATGGCCCGTCGGGGGCGCTCGCGCGGAGGCGTGGAGCCGGCTGGCAGTCTCGCGGGGAAGGAGGCGGCCGGGGCTGCCCGCGATACGGCCGACCGAAGCGAGGCAGCGCACGCGCGGCGCGTGCGGGGACGGACGATCGGCGTTGCAACGGTGATGATGACGAAGGCGGCGAGGCCGACGACGAGGACGCGCCGTCCCGCGCGGCCGCTCCGGGAGCGGGTCGAAGTCGAGCCCCCGAGCGCTACCGGAGAGACGGCGCGACGCCGCGGCAGTAATGGCGAAGATGGTCCCGACGGCAAGGACGCGCCGCCCCTCGCGGCAATTTCGAGGGCGTGTCGATATCGAGCCCTCGACCGCTATCGGAGGGACGGCGCGACGCCGCGGTGATGATGACGAAGGCGAGGCCTACGGCGAGGACGCGCCGCCCCTCGCGGCCATTCCGAGGGTGTGTCGATATCGAGCCCTCGGCCGCTATCGGAGGGACGGCGCGACGCCGTGGTGGTGATGGCGAAGATGGTCCCGCCCGGACTGCGAAACCAGCAGCAACCCGGTAGCATAGTACCGACCCACGGTGGGCGCCAACTGTCGTGGTATTCTCACGGGGGGGGTGTGAGTCGACAGATGCCACAAGGGCTTTGTGTGAGGGTAAGACTGCTGCTGATAGGACCGGGAGCGGGTATGCGAGTAGCACGCGCTAGTTTACCCAGGTTCGGGGCTCTCCGGAGAGATAATACCCCTACTCCTGCATGTCTGAGCATATATATCCGGGGTGTACATCGGGCAGTACAAAGTGCTCCTCGAGCTGTATCTGGGGGCAGTGCCATGGGCGTCTGGCCCGATATATGCATGCACAAAGCATGCTTTAGTGGCCGGCCATGAGCATGGCCGTATGTGTGCTTGGGCAAGCTTGCCCGTGGGAATGGATGGATGGATGGCTAGCTAGCTCTCTTGCTAGCTAGCTTGCTTGTGTGTGTGCATGAGTCCATCCCATGGATGGATGGATGGGTGTCTCCTTTTATAGTGTGAGGTAGCTTTGTATCTAAGCTATGTGGAGGTATGGGAGCAAGGCATGGTGCATGTCATGCTTGTCCCCTAGGTCACTTCATGAATAGTGCCAGGGGACAAGTGACACTATACATGACGGTGTCGCGGTACGGTTGTCTTGTCCGTGGTATGGCCGTCTCGTTGGGGTCTTGTCGATGCCGGGTCGGACTGCAGTCGGCAGCCGGCTAGTCGGCGCAGTCGGTCAGCTGGCAGCCGGCCGGGTGGAGCAGTCGGACGGGGAGCCGACAGGAGCGGCCGAGCAGTCGGACTGAGGGGCTTTGCTAGCCCCGATGTCTTGAAATATTGTCTTGCCGTCTTCGGGATACCCGTGTCCAATTACTCCGACATAGGGTAGCAAGCACAGGAGCCGGGCAACCCAACTATTGACCAAAGACATGATTCGGAGCCAATGCATATAATGCTAAATTCGGGGTGCTGAACTTATCTGTAAGAAGTGTTCGGACTTTGTTGCCGTATTGTGGGGCGATAGGGAGCCCCTGGCGACTGTGAAACATACCAAAGTGCACGTTTGCGAGGATATAAGTAATTAATAGCAACGGGAAATAGAAAAAGAACAAAGGTAGCATCTGGGGCCCCTTGACTTGGGCCGTAAACTGTTTCCATTATAATTGGGTTAATGCGTCAAAGCGCATTTATACAAATAATGCGATAAGCAACCGGCTATTTAACATGCCAGAACAAGAGGAGAGCCGCATTTGGGTACTGAAAAACAGGTAGAGTAGTTGTTGGATTGTCCTCTAGGGCTTCCCCTGTATGCCTATGCTCTGCGCCAATCTGGTGTACTTGTCCTTTGACAAGACTGGTAATCAGGCCGTCGAAGGGGGCCTGTATAAAAGGTACCTGAAAATAGAAGGAAAAAGGGAAATAGTAAAGGTACGAGTGAGTCCGGGATTGGTGTAGCCGAACTACAAGCTAACTGTGCCTCCGTCGATGCCCATGGGATTTCGAGTGCGTAATTATGTATGCGTGGTGCGGATGCCGCTACCTCATCGGGGCTGGGACGGAGGCCGCATTGCTAGTCGAGCTCTTGACGAGCCGAACCGTCCTATTGCAGTGTGGTCCGGACTCTCTTAGTGATGTCCAGGGGCTCGGCAGCCGGATTACGGTTCTGCTTGAGAAGGCCGCTCTGTACCTCTGCTGCTAGGGCGGCTATGTGCTCCTCCGTTCGGAGGGAGCGTTCAGTGTTGCCATTGACTGTTATGACACCACGTGGACCGGGCATATTGAGCTTGAGATAAGCATAGTGTGGCGCTGCGTTGAATCTAGCAAACGCGGTTCGTCCGAGTAGTGTGTGGTAGCCGCTGCGGAAAGGGACGATATCGAAGATTAACTCTTCGCTTCGGAAGTTATCCGGAGAACCAGAGACAACCTCCAGCGTGATTGAGCCCGTACAACGGGCCTCTACGCCTGGTATGACTCCTTTAAAGGTAGTCTTTGTGGGTTTGATTCGTGAGGGATTAATGCCCATCTTCCGCACTGTATCCTGATAGAGCAGGTTGAGGCTGCTACCACCATCCATTAGGACTCGTGTTAGGTGAAATCCGTCGATGATTGGGTCGAGGACCAGTGCGGCCGAACCGCCATGGTGGATACTAGTTGGGTGATCTCGACGATCGAAGGTGATCAGGAATGACGACCACGGATTGAATTTTGGGGCGACTGGCTCTACCGCATAGACGTCCCTGAGTGCTCGCTTGCGCTCCCTTTTGGGGATGTGTGTAGCGTATATCATGTTCACCGTTTTGACTTGAGGGGGAAATTTCTTCTGCCCCCAAATGTTCGGCTGCCCGGGCTCTTCGTCCTCGTACTCACTTGGTGATCCCTTTTCTTTGTTCTCGACATTTAACTTGTCAGCCTGTTTGAAAACCCAACAATCTCTGTTGGTATGATTGGCTTGTTTGTCTGGGGTGCCATGTATCTGGCACAGGCGATTGAGTATGCGGTCAAAGCTGGATGGTCCCTCATTGTTCCTTTTGTAGGGCTTCTTCCGCTGGCCGGACTTGGAGCCGCTGAATCCGGCATGAACTGTCGTGTCATCGGTGTTATCGCCATTACTTCGGCATTTGTGTTTATTGCGCCGGAGCTTGCCGGTGCTATTTTTGGCCTCAGAGGGGCCTGCCTTGTTGGCTGTGTTTGTACTACGAGCTAGCCAACTGTCCTCACCAGCACAAAAGCGGGTCATGAGTGCCGTGAGGGCTGCCATAGGCTTCGGCTTTTCTTGGCCGAGGTGGCGGGCAAGCCATTCGTCGCGGATACTGTGTTTGAAGGCCGCTAGGGCTTCGGCATCTGGACAGTCAACGATCTGGTTCTTTTTGGTTAGGAACCTAGTCCAGAATTTTCTGGCTGATTATCAAGGTTGTTGAACTATATGACTTAAGTCATCATCGTCTGGTGGCCGGACATAAGTACCTTGGAAGTTGTCAAGAAAAGCTTCTTCCAAGTCCTCCCAACTGCCGATGGAATTTTCGGGCAGGCTATTTAGCCAGTGTCTAGCTGCCCCTTTTAATTTTAGTGGGAGGTATTTGATGGCGTGGAGGTCGTCTCCTCTGGCCATGTGGATGTGGAGAATAAAATCTTCGATCCACACTGCGGGATCGGTTGTTCCATCGTATGATTCTATATTGACGGGCTTGAACCCCTCGGGGAATTCGTGATCCAGTACTTCCTCTGTGAAGCAGAGATGGTGTGCGGCGCCTCTATATCGGGCCGCGTCACAACGCACCTCCAATGAAGTCCGTCTGCGGTTATCGGCCCGGGCGTGACTGGGTTTGTCACGTCCGAATAGGTAGCCGTCATCCCGAGTTGGGAAGCGTCCTCGCGATCCGTAGATTGATCTGGTGTGTCCTGCTCTACTGTCCAGGTCCTACCGAAGGTCGTATGTATGGTCTCGAGCTGTTCTGTCCCTGTTTTTATGAGGCGGTGGGGCGGGCTGTTGTTCGGCCTGAGTTGCTTTTTTATCCCGACCGCGGGGTGGTCGGTCCGCCGCACTATCCCGACCGCGTGGTGGTCATTCCGCATTACGCGAGGGAGGTGTGGGATCTGGTGCCTCCTCATCGAACTGAGGTAGCAGTCTACGCTTTGGGTAACTCTTGGCTGGGCGCTTGAGGCCGTATTCTTTGGCTGCCAGGACATCGGCCCATCTGTCAATGAGTAGGTCTTGATCGGCTTGGAGCTGCTGCTGCTTTTTCTTCAGGCTTCTTGTAGTAGCTATTAGCTGGCGCTTGAAGCGCTCCTGCTCGAGGGGTGCCTCAGGCACGATGACATCCTCGCTGCCGAGGCTCTCCTCATCCTCGGAGACTGGACGATAACTATCGTCATCCGGGTCATTGGGCATGGCCTGTTTATCAGGGTTAACTTGCCCGTTGTCTTGTTCCTCCAGTTCGGATGTAGCTCCAACAGGGTCTTCATTGTTTTCAGCGTCGCCCGGAGTACTATTTTCTCCGGTGCCAGTGTCGCCATCTTTTGAGCGACAAGGCTTAGAACGGCGTTTAGGGCGCCGGCACTTGGACCGTGTCTCAGAAGGTTTATTCGCAACTGGATCTTCTTTGTCATTGTCGCTAGTTTTTTTAGGTGTGTCAACCATGTACACATCGTATGAAGAGGTGGCCGTCCAACGTCCAGTGAATGGCGAGTCTTGGCCTTGCTCCTTGTCGGCATCGTCGTCCATACCGTCGATGTCTTCGGAGCCATAATCAAGCACGTCGGTTAGGTCATCGACAGTGGCTATAAAGTGGGTGGCGGGTGGGAAGCAAAATTCCCCATCATCAGCCTCTAGCTCGAACCGAACATAATTCGGCTGTGAGTCCTTCTCCAAGGACAAATTCTTTAAAGAGTTTAGCACATCACCCAAAGGTGAGTGCTGGAAGATGTCTGGGTGCTGAATTCAAAAATCGATAACCGATCCAGCTCGGTGTCCGCGGGCGTACATGGTCCGGAACTTATAGCCGGAGACGAGTCCGGAGTTCCGTTGACGCAAATATTGCAGGGTGTCGAGTCTGTGTGCGGCTCCAACGCCGCGGACTCTATGGCCTCGGATGGCACGATCTGCTCCGGTTCTAAGGCCGTTGCAGCAACAGGAACCATCTCCTGGATGTGATCCGATGACAGATTTAAGTCATGTTCATCAGAGCGAGGGGGAGTAATCATCGCGGTCTCGAATCCGTCGAAGATCAGGTCTCCGCAGACGTCCGCGGCATAGTTCAAGCTTCCGAATCTGACCTGATGGCCAGGGGCGTAGCTATCGATCTACTCCAGATGGCCAAGCGAGTTGGCCCGCAGTACGAAGCCGCCGAATACGGAGATCTGTCCAGGGAGGAAGGTTTCTCCTTGGACGGCGTCACTATCGACGACTGAAGGGGCCATCGAACCTTTCGTCGACGGCACAGTGGAACTCTCAATGAAAGCACCACGTCGGTGTCAAAACCGGCGGATCTCGGGTAGGGGGTCCCGAACTGTGCGTCTAAGGTCGATGGTTGCAGGAGACGGGGGACACGATGTTTACCCAGGTTCGGGCCCTCTCTATGGAGGTAATACCCTACTTCCTGCTTGATTGGTCTTGATGAATATGAGTATTACAAGAGTTGATCTACCACGAGATCGTAATGGCTAAACCCTAGAAGTCTAGCCTGTATGACTATGGTAATGAATATGTCCCATCCGGACTGCGCCCTCCGATTTATATAGACACCAGAGGGATCTAGGGTTACATAGAGTTGGTTACATGGGAAGGAATCTTCATAGTTGATCGCCAAGCTTGCCTTCCACGCCAAGGAGAGTCCTATCCAGACACGGGTACAGTCTTCGGCCTTCATGTCTTCACAGCCCATCAGTCCGGCCCATGGATAACAGGCCGGACGCCCGAGGACCCCTTAGTCCAGGACTCCCTCACTTGCGCACCGGACTGCTGGCATGCCTACTGTTGGGGATATTACCACTGGGCGTAAACCGGCCAGGAGAGGCCGGGTTAACCCCATCAGTAGTTCATTATATCTGAAGCCCATGAAGACAGACGGTGACACTTTATGAAGGCCCAGGGCCCAAAACCGGTTTAAGGCCCGTAGACATAAACAGGTATTGATATGTAAACTTGTGTTGTAAGATAGAAAGAGCGGAGACCGAGCCGGACACGTTTATGAGCCGGCCTCGGGATTCTGTAAACCGACGGGCGTCAACCCATGTATATAAGGGGACGACCCGGCGGCGGTTCAGGGACAATAGAGAACAACTCGAGATTCAGGCAAAGCGTATTCGCTCCCTGGTCATCGAAACCCCAGCAATTCCATCACAACTAGACGTAGGCTTTTACCTTCATCGTAAGGGGCCGAACTAGTATAAAACTCTCGTGTCCCTTGTCCGGTTTAACCCCTTTAAGCTAACCCGTAGCAATGGCTCCACGACTAAGTCCTTTCATGAGGACATCTACCGTGACAAAACCACAACAGTTGGCACCCACCGTGGGGCTATCGCACGATGGTTTCAAGTTCTTGGAGGGCAGCTTCGAAGGACTCAAGGGTTACGTTGTGGCCGGATGACCAAGAGTCATCGCGGCAAGCTCTACATCGACGATGCAGGTTGGGGCCCCGAGGCCGGCTCAATCAAGTACGGGTACCGGGTCCCTTTGGTGGCATACACGTTTCCATTGGTAAGATCGGCAAACCGGGCCCTGAGCCGGACATCTGCACCGACCTCGTCGAAACGGCTCAGCGTGCGAGATCTGCCTGGGTCAAGCCTGTCATGAAGCGTGCCTTCGTGGGAGTCATCCATGGAGGGGAATCTGAGGATAAATCAGAATCTGGTGGTGAAACCGTCGTTTATTCCGGCGACGAGTCGTCGACCGGAGAGACCGAGTCGTTATATCAGTTACAAGATGGCCAGATTGGGGGCTGTTCCGATGGCGACAGTATTCCGGACCCCTTTGATCTGCCAAACCGGGTTGCGATCTTCATGGCCGGTACGCAACCGGCGCTCCACTCTTCCGACCGCAGCGGCAATGATTTTCGGATCAGCAGCGGCAACAGCGGCCGGGGCAGGAGGCCCTGTGCGACCGCCGACTCAGGTTCTATCTGATTTGTTTGACGCGTTGGCAACGCTGATGGCGGAGGTTAACCCGGCGGATCAGGATGCACACAATGCGAAAATGGCGAAGGTGAAAGATCAGATCACCCAGGCCAAAGCCGACTTAGCAGTTGAGGATACCAGGATGGCCGCGGAACGGGCCGCTTTGGATGCACAGGCTTACCGGATTATGCTGGATCAGAGTTTGTCAAATGAAGTCCTGGAGAGGAGGTACCGATCCCACCTGCCACCGGTTTATGACGCTAGAAACCTCTTTAACACCCCAGGAGCAGGGACCAGTAATCCGCCGGTGGTAAACCGGGCGGAGGCACCTGGAGCGGGGGCGCCGGTTCAGCCACGTTTGGTGGATCCGCCTCGTCAGAACAACATTGTAACACCGCGTGTCCCAATGCCACCGGGTCATTACTCTAACCCGATGGACAACATTGTCGCTGCCGCTTCACGGCTGGCGGCCATCCCGATCGAAGGTGATTCTCCGGCGGCGGTCGAGACGCGTCGGGTTAAGGAGCTTCTCCAGACAGCCTTGGTTCAACAGGAGGCTTATTCATATAGTCACGATCGGATTCATTCCACTCCCCGTCCAAGCCGGTGTTACAGCAGGCGTATGGATGAACCGGCAGTGTCAAGCAACGCGCAAAACCGTGATCTGCCCCGTGGCAATAACCCGGCGAGTGGTGCTGGTGATGCTCAGGAGGTGGTGGACCGGGCTCGGGCACGCAGAGAGGCCGAGTTAGCGGCACAGCATGAAGCCCGTCAGCTTACTCCGATTCGTCCAACCACGTCGGTGGAACCAGGAGTTACTTCTAGTTCTTTGGGAGTGCCGTGTCTCGTCCCAGCGTTGCGCAATGTGCGCCTGCCCAAGGATTTCAAAGGCTCGCGCAAGGTGCCGAATTACACCGCCGATTTATCCCCTGAGACATGGGTCGAAAGCTATGAGATGGCCATGGAGATGTTGGATGTGGATGATGCGGCATGTGCGGAATACTTCACCATGATGCTAGAAGGGACGGCCCGCACTTGGCTAAAGAGCTTACCGGCTAATTCTATCAGGTCATGGGCCGAGTTGAGAGCCCGGTTTATCCAGAATTTCAAGGATACATGCAAGCAGCCCATGTCAATTGTGGACTTAGCTGCCTGTGTCCAGGTGGAAGGAGAGTCAACAACCCGTTGGGTGCGCCGGGTTTCGGAAATTTTGCATTCATCGGACCACATCAACGCTGATACCGCAGTTTTAACATTAGAAGGCAATTGCCGGTTTGAACCCCTGAAGTTAAAGTTGGGACGGCTCAAACGTCATTGTAATGACATGGGAACCCTCATGGCTGCTCTGGTGAAGTATGCAGACTCTGATAGTACCAAGGATCCCGAGTCTGATGGTGATAAGACAGGGAAGGGAAAAAGGAGCGGCAACGCCAAGGGGCAGCACCACAACCCGGCGGGTCATGGAAACGGCGGCAAGCGTAAAGCGGACCACGGCTTAGACTTTATGGCTAATACCAGCACGCAGGACAAGGGCCAACGGCGTAAGGGTAAACCGCCCCAGCGCGGTGGAGGACCAAGTCCTAACCCGGACCGCCTGTCTTATCTGTTGAACCAGCCTTGCCCAAAACATGGAACAAACGAGAATTCGTCCACGCACCTCTGGAAAGATTGTTACATCATGCAAGAGTTCAAAAATTCTAATTCTTCCGGTATGATCATGGACCGGGTGGCGGTTCGGGCCCCAGGTCTCATGGGCCGGGTTAAGGTGGAGGCAGTTCCGGTTCAGGCTTCCACAGTAACCAGAGCGGGCATGGCAATCAAGGCAATCAGGGCAACCAAGGTGGTTATAACAATCAGGGGAATCAGCAACAGCAGCAGCAGCAGTCGGGTTACCAGAGCAACCCGAAGTAGTTGAATAGTGGACAGTATCATGTCTTCACCACTAGCCTGGACAAGCGAGATCAGAAGCTTCATAAAAGGGCAGTGAATGCCGTTGAACCGGCGGTGCTCCGTTATTTGCGCTGGTCCGAGCAGCCGATTGTGTGGAGTAGAGAAGATCATCCACCCTGGGTTGACAATCCAGGTCATCTGGCACTGGTGGTGGCACCTCGGGTGGGAGGTTATAAGTTCACTAAGGTACTCATGGATGGAGTGGAGTAGTATCAATATCCTTTATTATGAAACTTTTCGTCGCATGGGGTTAACAGATAAAAATCTTAAACCGTCCAATACGGTGTTCCATGGTGTGGTGCCTGGTAAGTCAGCATATCCTGTTGGTAAGATAGCTCTGGAGGTGGCTTTTGGACATGAGCATGACTCAAGATCAGAAACTTTGACCTTTGAAGTGGTGAAAATCAAAAGCCCGTATCATGCCCTGTTTGGACGGCCAGCTTATGCTAAGTTTATGGCACGGCTTTGTCATGTCTATCTGCAGCTCAAGATGCCGGGTCACAAGGGAACTATAACCGTGCATGGGAGCCGCAAGATTGCTCTGGAGTGTGAAGAAGGTGATGCGGCTTATGCTGAGTCGGTTTGTGCAACAGAAGAGTTGAAGTTTTACAAAGACAATGTTGATCCAGCAGATATGACTTCATTGAAGAAACCAACTACAGAGCATGATCCGGCCCTGAAGTTTAAATCGATTGATGATACTAAGCTTGTTGACTTCGTGCCTGGCGATTCGTCCAAGCAGTTTAGCATCAGCGCTAACTTGGATCCGAAATAGGAAAGCGCGCTCATCGAGTTCATCCATGAGAATCGGGACATCTTTGCGTGGAAGCCTTCTGACATGCCAGGTGTACCGAGAGAACTCGCTGAGCACACTCTCAATGTTGATCCCAAGTATAAACCGGTCAAGCAGTTTCTCCGCCGGTTCAATGAAGAAAGACGCAAGGCTATTGGAGAAGAAGTAGCCAGGCTCTTGGCGGCTGGATTTATCGTTGAAGTATTCCATCCTGAGTGGTTGGCTAATCCGGAGCTGGTCCTTACGAAGAACGGCACTTGGCGTATGTGTGTGGACTACACAGATCTCAACAAAGCTTGTCCAGCAGATCCTTTTGCCCTCCCCCGTATTGATCAAATTATTGATGCTACGGCGGGTTGCGAGCGTTTAAGCTTTTTGGATGCATATTCTGGTTATCATCAGATCAAAATGGCAGTTAAGGACCAGGAGAAGACAGCCTTCATAACTCCCTTTGGAGCCTTCTGCTATGTGTCCATGCCCTTTGGTCTCAAGAGTGCCCAGGCGACTTATCAACGGTGTGTCAAGAACTGTCTTCATAAACAAATCGGCCGCAATGTTCACGCCTATGTGGATGATATTGTGGTGAAATCAAGGAAGAAGGAGACATTGATTGATGACTTGAAGGAAACCTTCGATAACCTGCGGGTTTACAAAATGATGCTTAATCTGGCCAAGTGCGTCTTTGGTGTATGTCGGGTGGTAGGTGCGACATATGCCAACGGGTGGCTTATCATTGTGGGAGCCAGTAAGACATCGCCGGTGCCTGGAAACGGGATAAGGCGAAGACATGCACGCCGGCGGATCTTACCCAGGTTCGGGGCTCTCCGTGGAGATAACACCCCTAGTCCTGCTCTGCGGGGTCTCCGCATGATCACTAGATCAACACAAGTGGCTACAAGTGCTCCTTGAGCTGTTTGGCTAGGGGAAGAAGAAGGGCAAGGCTAGCTCTCCTTTTCTCTCTATGTGGTGTGTAAAACTCTATGAGATCAACCCTTTGCATGGGTGTCCCGGGGGATTTATATAGGCCTACCCCCCAGGGGTACAATGGTAATCCGGCTGGGCGCGGGTCCCAGCCGTCAGTGTCTGCGCTCGCCGGCTTCTTCGCCGGCCGTAGGGGCCCGCCGACTGGTGGGTCCCGCCGGCTGCCGGCCTCTTGGCCGACAGGCCGGCCCCACCGCCTGGGGGCCTTGTCGGCGGCTGGTTACTGTTGCCTCGCCCCTGATGACGAGGGCTTTGTCGAGATAAGCGTGGCTACAGTGCCGCCGCCTTGCGGGCTCTCACTGTAGCCTCACCTCGTCTTGTCTCCTTAATGATGCACATGTTTCGAGGGAGGGAGGTAGCCGGCTATTGGGAGCCGGCTACGCCCCAGGCCGACTAGGGGAGGCCGGGCCGCCTTCGAGCGTCTCTCTGGCTAAAGGGGCCCGCTGCCCGCGGGCCGTACTGGCGCCTGTCGTGGGTGACATTGAGGTCAACATGGCTACAGTGTCGCGCCGGACGGGGGATGGCTGACCCGTACGGCGCCCTGTGGCCATGCATGTTCCGGGATTCGGGGGTAGTGGGCTGTACTGCGGCCACGCCCCGTCTTATCACCGTTATGTGGGTGCAGTCTTGGCCGGCTTCTGGGAGTCGGCCTTCTTCATGGCCGGCTTCTGGGAGTCGGTCCCCTTGGGGCCGGCTTCCTGGAGTCGGCCATCTTGTAGCTTTCTTCGGGAAGGTTTTTGAGGCTGGGTCGCCTTCTGGTAGTCGGCCCTGGGGATAGCCGGCCAGAGGAAGGCGGCCCCATGCTCTGGATGCTTGAAGGCTCGATTGGCCTGATAATTTTTTGAAGAGCCAGGGGGAGTCGGTTAGGCTACTCGTGGCCATTTACTCCGACAGTAGTCCCCAAAGCTGGTTGGGCTTCGAGGCTGCGAGGAGGACGGGAAGCTCGGTCAGCTTCTTATCTTGACGAGCCAGCAGCTGGGAGCCGGCTTCGGTTGGGTGCGCCGTCTTGGCGAAACTTCTGAAGTCTGAAGGCAGGAGTCAGTTGGTGCGCATGCCAGATTGCGGGCCAGCCGCTCGCCGCCCACGTACCACGTGGCATCCTCCGGCTGAAAAAAGCCTGCCAACCCACGCGCGCGACAGGACGTCGCCGCAGGCCGGGGGCCCACCACTCCTACGCCTAGGCCCAGGCGCGGATTCTCTGTGGCCCAAAGCGGGCCGCACGCCTTCCGGCGGCAATTTTTGCACGTCGTTAGGGCGCAATAATCGCGGGACATGGGGGAGTGGGCGCAGTTAATCCCATGTTCCCCCCCCCCCACGCCTCGCCTCCTCGGCTTTGCCGCACGAGGCTATAAGTAGGGGGAGGAGGGGAAGCGGCAGACGCTCGCACGCTCATCCTTTCTCTGCCATCTTCTTCCTCCTCCTCTCCATTGCAGCAGCATCTCGCCACCGCGCCGTCTCACCAATCTTCGCACCACCCCGCAGCTTCGCCGCCGCGGGGCCGTGCTTTCTCCGCCGCCGCACCCTTTCTCACCAGCTTCTCGCCATCATGCAGTACGGCGGAGACTGGGACGGCTCCAACGTCCATACGGACCACATCGACTTCCTCCGCAAGATGCGGTGGTTGCCCGGCAAGGACCAGGTGCGGGTCCGTCTCAGGCCGGAGAAGGAGATCACGCCGGCGCCGGAGGAAGGCGAGCGGGTAATCTTTCGCTCGCACTTCCTGCGCGGCCTCGGTCTGCCCGCGAGCGCCTTCCTCCGCTCCTTCCTCAAATTTTATCAACTCCAGCCGCACCACCTCACTCCAAACACGGTGGTGCTGCTGTCCGCCTTCGTCACTCTGTGCGAGGGCTTTCTTGTCATTCTTCCCACCCTCGAGCTCTAGGGGGAATTCTTCCAAACCAAGCTCGGCACCCGCATGCAGGGCGTGCCGGCTCAGAGAGGCGCCTTCATCGCGATGCGGAGGCCGGCAGCCGACAACCCCTTCCCCGTCATCACGCTGATCCAGTCGGTGAAGCGCTGGCAGAAGTCATACTTCTACGTGAAGAACGTCGCCCCGCAAGGCAACTACGTCAACTTGCCGGCTTATGTAGCCGGCCCGCCGGCTGGGAGGCGGCCCCAGTGGTCCTATCGGGCCGTGACGCTGTCGCCGGCTGGAGCCGCCGCCGTCGCCCGACTCCGGGTAATGATCCAGTCGGAGGGTCTGACTGGGTCCAACCTGCTGGCCGCCTTCGTCGTGCGCCGGGTGCTCCTGCTTCAAAGCTGCCCTCATCTGATCTGTCAGATGAGCGGCCAACTCGATCTGAGTCGGATGTGCACCAAGGAGATGCCTCATGACGAGGTGGCTCATATGGTGAATTATCTCGCGAACTGCAAGCTCTCCGCAGAGTGGCGGTTTGGCAAGGAGCCGTACTCCCGTGCTCATCCCCCGCCTACGGTATGCTTTCTTTATCCTATCTTCTTTTAGTTTTCTCACCAAGTTTTTCTTAGCCGACTCTGACCAGTCGGCACGTCTTGGCAGAGCCCTCTCCTTCGACCTGCGGCCGGGATAGCGGGGGCGGATCACCGTATTCTCCCCGACCGGGCGGAGCATGACTTGGAGGACCCCGACTTGGGGGCGGCCGCCATGGATGACAACACCGAGGCGGGAGGCGGCGAAGCAGGCGGCTCCGGGCTTGGAGCCAGCTTCGACGACTGGCCGGATGACGACGAGGCGGAAATCGTCCCACGCCGCCAGCCAGAGTCTGACCATGGCGCGGGTTCCTCCGACGCGCCGCCTGCTCGGGGCGGCGCGCAGAAGCGCCGGGACACGTCGGGCTTGTTCGGCAGCCGGCCGAACAAGCCCAAGGGCGGGGCGGCGGCGACAGACGGGATGAGGCAGCCGCGAAGGCGGCCCGCTTCCGCAAGGTGGTGAAGCAGCCGCAAACGGTTTCGGCGTAAGTGTAGATTCTCTTGCATATTCTTTATTCTTTTCCTGTCGATTTCTGAATCCTTGTCTTGTCTCAAAAACCAGGGCTCCGCTTTCTCTTGAGCGGGTTGCTGCCGCCTCCGTGGTTGGATCGCCGGGAGGATCCGGGAGCACCCGCCATGTGGACCCCCGCGCTGAGCTTCAAGCGGCGATGGAGCGAAATGCGTGGGAGGCGCGGGAGGAGCGGGAGGCGGAAGAGCTGAGGACGGCTACCGCCAAGGCGGCACAGGAGGAGGCGGAGGAGTCGGTGAAGGCACGTGCCGACGCGGCGGCCAAGGCCCAGGCGGAGGCTGCAGCCGCAGCGACAGCGGAGGGGGCCTTGCTTGTCACCCCCTGCGTGTCGTGGCGCCCGAGATCCCGGAGCCCCCGCCGGAGGAAGCCGGCGGCGACCTGCCGGGGTTGAAGAGGGAGGACGACATCGTCGCCCAGGAGAGGGAGGCGGCACCGCCCTCGCCGACTGGGGTGGCCCAAGGCAGCCGGCCTAACGCACCGCCTGTGCAATCGGCTGGGGGCGAGCCGGCTGTGAGGACGGACCTGGTGGTCCAGTCGCCAGCGCGCGGGGAAGGCAACCTTGGCTCCGGACCCGCAGAAGGCCGCGGGCTCCAGCTCGTGGGCCCAGGACGTGGAGACGGCCAGCGCTAGCTCGGGGTGGACACCCGGTGGTGGGACGGCCGTGGTGAATGTGGTGACACAAGAAGTCCGGAACCGGCTTCAGTCCCAGGCCGCGGTGCTGAGGCAGTATAATGACGAGTTCCTCGCGACACGGGCGGCCATTCGGGTAAGTCTTCCCATTTTTTGCTTCTTGATCTTGGTTTCTTCCGTGGGGGCGCGTCAATGCACCCACTGGGTGTAGTCCCCGAGTTCCGAGTCGGCTGCTGAGCAGGCGGCTTGGAACTTCTTGGTAGGCTTTGTTTGCTATCTTGTTCTCATTCGCTTCTCTGTCCGACTTGCAGGACTACCACAACCTCCGTGCGGCTGCCTTCAACTCCCAGGCTCGGGAGCTGACCCAGAAGAATGCTGATCTAACTGAGAGCTGGGGTAAGTGCTTCATCTTTTATCTCACATGGGGGCACGTCAGCGCACCCACTGGGTGTAGTCCCCGAGATTCGGGCCGACTGCCGAGCAGTCGGGTCGGATCTTTCTTGACGACTTCTTTCTTATTGCTCTTTTCTTCTCTGCCGTATCTGCAGCGGCCAACGCCAAACTGAGGGAGCAGCTAGGTGGGGCCTAGGCCGCCCTTCGTGCTAAGGAAGCCGAGTTCGACGCCTTGGCTCAGGAGCGTGACCGCCTGGTCAAGAAGCTGTCCGACCAGGAGGAGAGCCACAAGGCGGCCCTGAAGGCGGTGCAGGATAGCGAGGTCGCCCTCCAAGCCGAATATGAGACCGAGGCGGCGAGCTGGGCCGAGGCGAGGCAATCGTTGATCAACGGCTATGGCCAGATCGAAGACTTGGTTGACGGTAGGCCGCCCTCTTCTTTGTTCCTTGCTTGCCGCTTGCCGTTTGGTTCACTCTCTAACTTGGTATTTTTCTCTTCTTTCTCTTTCTTTCTTGTGCAGAGTACTTCCCTAGCTACTCTACTGCCGCCAACCAGGTCGTTGAGGCCCACCGCGAGGCGCAAAGGCAGGCTGGCACTGAGATCGCGCCAAACGCTCGCCGGTCGCTTGAGTAACAGCTCCTGACGATTCAAGCCCGCCTCCAGCCGGCTCACCGCATGCTCCGCCGGCTTCAGCGTGTTGGGGCGCAGGTGCTGGCCGCTCTCTGGCCCGGTGAGGTGATTCCCCGCACCCCCAGTCGGACTGCCGACTGGCTGGAGGTAGCGGCCGGCCGCTTCAAGGCCTGGAAGGCTTCTGCGGCTCGGTCAGGCACCAGGCGGGCGCTGGAGTTCGTCAAAGCCTGGTATCCTGAGCTGAGCTTGGACCACCTGGCCACCTGGCGGCAGGAGGCCGACACGAAGCTGGAGCCGGCGCGGCCGGCTATCATCCAGCGTGCCTCGGCGATCGCTGACTACACCGACACCAGCGCCTTTGTTCCTGAGGTGGATGACAACGGCGTTGCCCAGCCGGAGGAGTGGTTCGGGCTGAACCCAACAGATGGCGAGGACTCGGCGGAGGAGATCGACTCCAGCGACGAGGGCGAGGAGGAGGAGGAGGGTGAAGACGTCGTGCCAGATGGTGGAGCAGCCGGCCAGCCTCAGCTTGACCGTGCCTCCAGCAACAAGGCGCGTGCGAGCGCACCGCCTACAGCCGGCGATGATCAAGCCGAGACTCGCCAGCCGGCCACTCCTCCAGCCGGCGCTGCCGTCTCCACCGACCAGCCCGGCTCCCCTGCTGCGCCCTTAGTCTAATCTGCCGCCTTTACTTTCCTGTTTTATTACTCTTTGAACAATATTTTGTTAAGTTTGTGCAGTTCCACCCACTGGGGTGTATTCAAACTATATTGACTGCCGGCCTGTTGAAGGCCTTATGTGTAAATATAATCATGCATGTGTTTGGCTTTCCATTGTTCTTGCTTTTCATCCTTTGGCTGTTTCCTTTGCCGCCCTCCCTTGGTTGCTGCCTTCCCAGCCGGACAGCTGCTCTGCAGTCTGTGGCTGGAGAAGTGCTTGGCCGGTTGGGAGGGCAAGTACTCTAGCTTTCTTGGATTGTAGCAAAGTGACTGGGAAACCGGCCAGCCGGCTGTTCTGACAACCAGTAGGTGTGGTGGGAGGCCGGCTTGTGTTATATAAGTTCGTTAGTCCTTAGCAGTTTTTCGTGTGGGCATCCTTTCCTGCCTTTGGCTCTTGCCAGTCGGACAGTCGGTTCTTTGAGCTGCGACTTACGACAAGAGAGGGCTCGGGTGCTGGCACACTACTTGTCTGACTTCAGGTAGAACTTTTAATATAACTCAAGGCGGCCAGTCCCCGGGCCGACTAGTCAAACCCGGTGCCAGATAGAGAATCAAATGTAACAGTACATTCATGGGTATGACACTCGTCATTCATAGATAAAGGAGGGCAGTCCCCGAGTGCGCCTCGGGGGGCCCGTTGTCTTGTACTTAATAAAAAAAGGTAGCACGATACATACTGCTTTTAACTGTAAAATCTTCTCAGGAGATTGGCGTTCCATGGTCGTTCCGACTCCTTGCCGGAATCATCCCTCTTGCATGCTCTCGGCTTCTGTGCGTCGATCAGGTAGTAGGAGTCGTTGCCTAGGGCCTTGCTGATGACGAAAGGGCCTTCCCAAGGGGCCGAGAGCTTGTGCTGGCCGGCTGTTCGCTGGATCAGCCGGAGCACAAGATCGCCTTCTTGGAAGGATCTTGGCTTGACCTTCCGGTTGTGGTAACGGCGCAAACCCTGCTGGTAGATGGCAGACCGGCTGAGTGCTAACAGCCGGCCTTCTTCCAGCAGGTCGACGCCGTCTTCTCGTGCTTCCTTGGCCTCCGCCTCCGTGTACATGGTGACCCGAGGCGAGTCAAACTCGATGTCAGTTGGGATGACAGCCTCGGCACCATATACAAGGAAGAAAGGAGTGAAGCCGGCTGACTTGTTCGGGGTAGTACGCAGACTCTAGAGGACAGCCGGCAGCTCATCGAGCCAGCAGCCAGCCGAACACTCCAGTGGTACGACCAGTCGGGGCTTGATGCCGGAGAGGATGAGGCCGTTTGCTCGCTCGACCTGGCCGTTTGACTGCGGGTGGGCAACGGACGCTAAGTCCAGTCGGATGCCCTGTGTCGCGCAGAAACGTGCCAGTGCTCCCTTGGCAAAATTCGTGTCGTTGTCGATGATGATGCTGTGTGGTATACCATACCGAGTAGTGATGTCTGCGATGAATGTCACGGCAGTCGGCCCATTCAGCTTCTTGATTGGCTTCGCTTCAATCC
Source organism: Aegilops tauschii subsp. strangulata (assembly GCF_002575655.3). Lineage (NCBI taxonomy): Eukaryota > Viridiplantae > Streptophyta > Magnoliopsida > Poales > Poaceae > Aegilops > Aegilops tauschii. The sequence goes on along the minus strand of NC_053040.3, from coordinate 147,628,054 downwards.
ACTTGGTGAATTTGTCCACGGCGACAAGCAGATGTGTCATGCCGCCGCGGGCTGTCTTGAATGGGCCCACCATGTCCAGCCCCCAAACGACAAAGGGCCAGGTGAGGGGATGGTCTTGAGTTCAGAAGCCGGCGGGTGTTGCTTGGAGCTGAAGACTTGGCATCCTTTGCAGCATTTGACTAATTCCTTGGCGTCTTCCAAAGCAGTCGGCCAAAAGAAACCATGGCGGAAAGCTTTGGCGACAAGTGATCTTGAGGCCGCGTGGTGGCCGCATTCGCCTTGGTGGATATCCTTGAGGATTGCTATGCCCTTCTCTGGCTCGACGCAGCGCTGGAAGACTCCAGTGACGCTACGCTTAACAAGTTCTCTGTTTATTATTGCGTATGCTCCGGCTCGGCGTTGAACTAGTCTTGCCGAGATCTCATCAGTCGGCAGCTCTCTGTTTACTAGGAAGTTGAGGATGGGCTGGGCCCATGATGGAGCTGTGACTTCTTCTGTTGTCAGTACGGCTACTGTGACCCGGGTGGGTGGGTTGGGTGGTGGAGAGTTGGAGTCGGCCACCGCCTGTTGTGTCGTTGCAGTCCCCGGGCCAATTGCTGCAGTCCCCGGGCCGACTGTTGTAGTCCCCGGGCCGGGTTCTGAAGTCCCCGAGCCGGGTGCGACTACGGCAGTCCCCGGGCCACTTGTCGAAGTCCCCGAGCCGCCTGCTGGGTTCCTCCAGTCGGATCCGACTACATCAGGGGCAGGCGGTACGAAGATAGAGTCCGATTCTGGAGACGGCTTGACAGACGGTTTGAGGAGGCGCTGGAGAGAGACACCGGTTGGTATAGCTTGTCGGGTGGAGCCGATCCGTGCCAGGGCATCTGCTTGCTCGTTGTCGGCCCATGGCACGTGGAGGAACTCGCACCCCTCAAAGTATCCGATGATTTGCTGGACGAGGAATCGATAGCTCGTCATGTTTGCGTCCTTGGCGTCCCAGTCGCCAGATGACTGCTGGACCACCAATCCGAGTTGCCATAACACAGGATCCGGCGTATGCCGAGCTCTTTGGCTAGCCGGAGCCCGTGTACGAGCGCCTCGTACTCAGCCACATTGTTGGAGGCGGCAAAATGGATTTGCAATGTGTATCTGAGCTTGTCGCCCATGGGAGAGGTGAGGACGATGCCAGCTCCCAAGCCTGTGCGTATCTTGGATCTGTCGAAGTGCATCCGCCAATGAGTGGAGTCGGGAGCCGGCGGTAGGTACTGGGTCTCGGCCCAGTCGACAAGGAAGTCGGCCAATGCTTGGAACTTGATGGCGGTGCGGGGCTGGTAGAAGATCGTGTAAGGAGCCAGCGCAATGGCCCACTTAGCCACCCGACCGGATGCATCCCGGCTGCCTATGATCTCGGCAAGCGGGGCGGTGCATACGACCGTGATGGGATGCTCTTGAAAGTAGGGCTTCAGCTTCTTGGCGGCGAAGTACACTCCATAGCACATCTCCTGGTAATGCGGGTAGTTTTGCTTCGAGGTGGACAGTACTTCGCTTAAATAATATATCGGCCTCTGGACTAACTGAGCTCGGCCTTCTTCTGGGCGCTGGACCACGATGACTGTACTAACCACTCGGCTAGTCGCAGCAATGTAAAGGAGCATGGGCTCTTTCTCAGTCGGCGCTGCCAGGACAGGTGGTGTGGTCAGCATCTTCTTCAATTCGTGGAAAGCTTGGTCTGCTTGGTCGTTCCACTCGAAGTGGGTGGACTTCTTCATGAGTCGGTACAGGGGGAGAGCCTTCTCCCCTAGCCTGCTGATAAAGCGGTTTAGGGAGGCCAGGCACCCGGTGAACTTCTGAACGTCTCGCAACTTGGTGGGAATCTCCATTCTCTCAATGGCCTTGATCTTCACTGGGTTGCACTCAATGCCGCGTTCGGAGACCAAAAAGCCTAGAAGCTGGCCGGCTGGTACTCCGAACACGCATTTCTTGGGGTTGAGCTTGATCTGGAATTGGCGCAGGTTGGCAAATGTTTCTCTGAGGTCTTCCAGCAGGGTGCCGCGCTTCTCCGTCTTCACCACAATATCGTCTACATAGACGTGGGCATTTCTGCCGAGTTGCTTGAGGAGGCATTTCTGCATGCAACACTGAAAAGTGGCACCGGCATTCCTCAAGCCGAATGTCATAGTCAGGTAGCAGAAAGCTCCGAATGGTGTGATGAAGGCGGTCTTCAGGCGGTCGGTTGGGTCCAACTTGATCTGGTGGTATCCTGAGTAAGCATCCAAGAAACTCAACAGCTCGCATCCGGCTGTGGAGTCTATCACTTGACCAATCCGTGGTAGGGCAAACGGATCTTTGGGGCAGGCTTTGTTGAGGCTGGTGTAATCTATACACATACACCATTTGTTGTTCTTCTTCAACACCAAGACCGGGTTGGCAAGCCACTCTGGAAAAAACACCTCCATAATGAAGCCAGCGGCCAAGAGCCGGGCTATCTCTTCTCCTACGATCCTTCTTTTCTCCTCCGACAGTCGGCGGAGAGGCTGCTTGACTGGTTTCGCGTCCGCTCGGACGTGTAGCTTGTGCTCGGCGAAATCCTTCGGAACACCCGGCATGTCCTTTGGGGACCATGCAAAGATGTCTCGATTCTCATGGAGGAAGTCGACGAACTTGCCTTCCTATTTACTGTCCAGGTTTGCCCCAATGACAGCAAACCTCTCCGGGTTCTCCGGGTCCAGAGGTATCTTCTTCGTCTCCTTGGCCGGCTGGAAGGAGCCATGCGCATCATACTCCTTGGGGCTGGGGGACAGGGCTGGCTGCTTGCCGGCCATGGCCACGACTCGGTCCAGCATCTTCTTCTCTTCAGCAACCACGAGGGACTCGGCCAGTCGGTTGCTGGCTGCAGCGCACTCGATGGACTTCGTGTAGTCTCCGGCTATAGTGATGATCCCCTTTGAACTCGGCATCTTCATCTTGAGGTAGGCGTAGTGGGGCACAACCATGAACTTGGCCAGGGCAGGTCGGCCAAGCAATGCGTGGTAAGGGCTCTCTAGATCCACTACTTCAAACCAGATCGCTTCTCGGCGAAAGTGATCCTGGTCTCCGAAGAGAACATCCATCTTGATCTTGCCGATTGGGGAACAGGACAGGCCGGGTACGATGCCATGGAACACAGTCCGGCTTGGCATGAGCTGCTTCGCCTTGAGGTTCAACTTCTCCATGGTGTCGCGGTATAGTATGTTGATGCTGCTTCCACCATCAATCAGCACGCGGGAGAAACGGGCAGCTCGCCTTTCCGTCGCGAGGGTGACGTCCAACACCAATGCGTAGGAGCCAGGAGACGGCATCACCTCTGGGTGATCGGCTCGGCTCCAGCTGATAGGCCTTTCAGACCAATGCATGAACTCGGGGTTGCTGGAGGCGACCGTGTTGACTTCTTGGTGCTGTCGGCGCCGACTGCGCTTGTCTTCAATCTGGCTTATGAAGACGACGTAGGCGGGATGCTCATCTGGGAACTCATCCTGAATGGCTCCGACTGCTGGTCGAACAGCCGGCTGCTGAGGGGCTGGAGGCGGCGGGCCGGGAGGCGGAGGCGGCACCAGCCCCTCGCCCTTGGAGATCCGCGTGAGCCAATGGCAGTTCCGGGTCGTGTGGTTGGACGGCTTCGCGCCACTGTGGAACTTGCAGCGGGCATCGAGAGTTTGCTCGTAGGAGAAGGCCGGCTGCCGACTTCTTGGGAGCGGGCCGCTCTTCGGGCTGCTCGTCTTCGACGGTGGCCACCTGCCGACTGGTGGAAGGCGGCATAGGGGCCTTGCGCTTGTGGTCGTTCTGGTAGGGGCATCGGTTGGAGTCACCAGTCGGTGTCTTGGGAGCCGGAGCGAGCACCTTTCTAGAGGCGTCCACTCGGAGCTCGGTCTTCATCGAGGAGTCGGCCGTGGCGTACTTGTCTGCTATGATCAGCAGCTCATCGAGGGTAGTCGGCTCGTTGCAGAGGAGTCGGTGCTTGAGGAGGGTGCCCTCTCGGCACCCGGCGGTGAAGTATTCTATGGCTTGAACCTCGTGCACCCCCTCGCAGAAGTTGCGGAGCTCAGCCCAACGCGTGAGGTAGTCGCGAGTCGATTCGCTGGGCCCTTGGACGCATAAGGAGAGCTGGCGGGGCTTGGGAGGCCGCTTGTATGTGCTGGTGAAGTTGCGGACGAAGACTACCGTGAAGTCTAGCCAGTTGTTGACACTGTAGGGCTTGAGGCTGTTCAGCCAGGTGTGTGCCGTGCCTTGAAGCATGAGATGGACGTACTTCACGGCAACGCACCTGTTGCCGTTTGCTATGCTAACCGCGGTAGAGTAGTCGATCAGCCAATCTTCCGGCTTCACGGAGCCGTTGTATTTTGGCGTGTCTCTGGGGAGTGAGAACCCTTTGGGGAAGGGCTCGTCGCGGATGCGGGGGCCAAAGCAAGGCGGGCCGACATCATCTTCTTCTTCTAGCACCAGGGATCGTGCTAGGCGGTCGATCCGGTGGCGGGCATCATTCTCGCCGACTCCTTCACGGTGGCCTAGTCGGCCACCGAGAGTCGGATGCGTGACAGGCGGCGGGGTGGGATATCTCTCCCCACGAGGCGGGGGGAGGCGGATTGCCTTGTCGTTCCACCGCTCGGGGGCGGCCTTCTGCGTCGCGCTCAATGGTGATCCGAGTCCGGCTGCGGCTAGCAGTCGGCTTCTTGTCTTTCCTTGCGCGGGCGCCGCTTGCAGTCGGCGTCCGGGATGTCGCGGCGTGTTCTCGGCGTGGGGGAGGACTCTCAGCGCGGGCGCCGGCTTCATGCCGTTCTGCGGCCGCGTCGATCAGCTGCTGGATGCGTCTAGTCATGTAGGGGAGCACATCAGCCCCCAGCCCATTCAGCTCTTCTGCGGCCGCCTGAGTGGCACGCAGGTTCTCGAGTGGCGTGGCGTAGACTGGGCGGTCTGCTCCCAGCATGCTGGCGATGGCCGCGCCGCGCTTCTTGACGAGGCCGGCTTGGCTCGGCCCGCCAGGAGGTGGCGTACCAAAGGCGGCGCGGTCGACTTCGCGCTAGTGAGCCTCAGTGAGGCGTCTCATGGATGCTATCTTCTGGCCCTCCGCGATGAGGGCGAGGCGGCGTGCCTCCAGAGTCTCGCCGTCGGCGTCGGCCGGGACGGGGACGGACAAGTCGTGCAGCGCCGCTTGTAGGGCGTCGTGGGCGTTCTCGCCCGAGTCGGCGCCGTGGCTGATGACCAGCACCTCAGTGACAGCGCTGCTGCCACTGTCGGCTCGAGGGAGAGGGTCGTCGATGATCACCACGTCTGTGGGGAAGGCGTCAAGCGACGCCGTGTCGGAGTCGACAAGCATCGGGTCGGTGGAGCCGACCGACTCCAAGTCCACAGCAAGCTCGCTGGAGACGTGAAGCTGGTCGAGGAGGCTGACGAGGTGGCTCTTGGGGTAGTCTGTGCCCGCGTCGGACGCAGGCTCGTCGGAGATGCGAGTCTCGCCAAGAAGGTCGGCGAGGCAGCTCGTCTCATCGACGCCTTGCCACCCGTCAGGGCAAGTGCCATCGGGCGTAGCGGGCTGGCTACGCTCGCGGGGGAGGAAAAGGGTTCCCGTCCAGAACAGGTCTCCGGACGACGGTGCACCTGGCCCCACGGTGGGCGCCAAATGTCGGGTGGTAGGTGCGACATATGCCAACGGGTGGCTTATCATTGTGGGAGCCAGTAAGACATCGCCGGTGCCTGGAAACGGGATAAGGCGAAGACATGCATGCCGGCGGATCTTACCCAGGTTCGGGGCTCTCCGTGGAGATAACACCCCTAGTCCTGCTCTGCGGGGTCTCCGCATGATCACTAGATCAACACAAGTGGCTACAAGTGCTCCTTGAGCTGTTTGGCTAGGGGAAGAAGAAGGGCAAGGCTAGCTCTCCTTTTCTCTCTATGTGGTGTGTAAAACTCTATGAGATCAACCCTTTGCATGGGTGTCCCGGGGGATTTATATAGGCCTACCCCCCAGGGGTACAATGGTAATCCGGCTGGGCGCGGGTCCCAGCCGTCAGTGTCTGCGCTCGCCGGCTTCTTCGCCGGCCGTAGGGGCCCGCCGACTGGTGGGTCCCGCCGGCTGCCGGCCTCTTGGCCGACAGGCCGGCCCCACCGCCTGGGGGCCTTGTCGGCGGCTGGTTATTGTTGCCTCGCCCCTGATGACGAGGGCTTTGTCGAGATAAGCGTGGCTACAGTGCCGCCGCCTTGCGGGCTCTCACTGTAGCCTCACCTCGTCTTGTCTCCTTAATGATGCACATGTTTCGAGGGAAGGAGGTAGCCGGCTATTGGGAGCCGGCTACGCCCCAGGCCGACTAGGGGAGGTCGGGCCGCCTTCGAGCGTCTCTCTGGCTAAAGGGACCCGCCGCCCGCGGGCCGTACTGGCGCCTGTCGTGGGTGACGTTGAGGTCAACATGGCTACAGTGCCACGCCGGACAGGGGATGGCTGACCCGTACGGCGCGCTGTGGCCATGCATGTTCTGGGATTCGGGGGTAGTGGGCTGTACTGCGGCCACGCCCCGTCTTATCACCGTTATGTGGGTGCAGCCCTGGTGGGTGCAGTCTTGGCCGGCTTCTGGGAGTCGGCCTTCTTCATGGCCGGCTTCTGGGAGTCGGTCCCCTTGGGGCCGGCTTCCTGGAGTCGGCCATCTCGTAGCTTTCTTCGGGAAGGTTTTTGAGGTCGGGTCGCCTTCTGGTAGTCGGCCTTGGGGATAGCCGGCCAGAGGAAGGCGGCCCCATGCTCTGGATGCTTGAAGGCTCGATTGGCCTGATAATTTTTCGAAGAGCCAGGGGGAGTCGGTTAGGCTACCCGTGGCCATTTACTCTGACAGTGTACCTGCAGGCAAGCTCTTGGGCTTTTTGGTGTCTAACAGGGGCATTGAAGCTAATCCGGAAAAGATCAAAGCCATCACCTCCTTGGCCAAACCGAAGTGTATCAATGATGTTCAACGCCTGGCGGGCCGGATTGCCGCATTGAGCCGGTTTATCAGTCGCCTTGGCGAGAAGGCTATCCCTTTATATCAGATGCTAAAGAAAACAGATAACTTCGTCTGGAGTGACGCCGCTAATGAAGCGTTTGAGGACTTAAAGCGGCAGCTGGCTAATCCGCTGGTTCTTGCTGCTCCAGTCGACAAAGAGCCATTGTTGCTATATGTAGCAGCTAACGCTCGGGCTGTTAGTGTGGTTATTGTGGTGGACCGCAAAGAGGCAGGAAAGGAATATCCGGTTCAGTGGCCGGTTTACTATATCAGTGAGGTACTTATCGAATCCAAGCAGAGGTACCCACATTGGCAAAAATTGGTATATGGGGTTTTTATGGCAAGCCGGAAGCTTAAGCAGTATTTCCAAGGTCATCCCATCACGGTGGTCAGCTCTGCTCCTTTGGGGGATATAATCCAGAACAGGGAGGCAACTGGCCGGATTGCTAAGTGGGCTATCGAGCTCGGGCCTCACGGGTTGAAATACATACCCCGAACGGTGATTAAATCTCAGGCACTTGTGGATTTCATCAATGATTGGACAGAACTACAAGCGCCAGAAGAGAAGCCGGATCATACTTATTGGACTATTCATTTTGATGGGTCAAGGCAATTGGAGGGCTCGGGGGCTGGAGTCGTATTAACTTCCCCACGAGGTGATAAGTTTTGTTATGTTCTCCGTTTAATGTTCCCTTGCACTAACAATGCAGCTGAATATGAGGCTTTACTCCATGGTCTTCGGATGGCTAAGGAGATGAACCTAAGCCGAGTTAAGTGCTTCGGCGACTCGGATCCGGTGGCTCAACAAGTATCCGGCACTTGGGATTCCAAGGACCCACTCATGGCAGCATATCATCGTGAGGTGGATATTGTTGCAAGTCACTTTAAAGGTTATCAGGTGGATCATGTGGACCGGCGGAAGAATGAAGCGGCGGACGCTTTAAGCCGCCTGGGTTCCCAACGTAAACCGGTTCCACCTAATGTCTTCCTGGATGTTCTGCATAATCCATCCGTCAAGCTCCCTGGGAAGAGGATTTGGCTGTTCCTGATCCGGAAGCTCAGTTGGTGGCGGCTCTTCATGTTATCCCAGATTGGACGGTTCCATGTCTGGCGTATATGAACCGGGGCGAGTTACCAGAGGATGAAACTTTGGCCAGACAGATAATCCGGCGGTCCAAGTCCATGACTATTATCAATGGAGAGTTACATCATTGCAGTGTGACAGGGGCGTTTCAACGTTGTGTGTCTCCTGAGGAAGGCCATGAAATTTTGCGTGAGATCCACGAAGGAGATTGTGGTCACCACGCCGGTTCAAAATCTTTGGTGGCCAAGGCGTTTTGTCACGGTTTCTATTGGTTGATAGCTCATGCTGATGCCGAGGACTTGGTCAAAAGATGTGATGGCTGTCAGAAATTCTCAAGGCGCGCTCATGTACCGGCTCAAGAATTGAGGATGATTCCAATCACCTGGCCGTTTGCAACTTGGGGGCTGGATATGGTTGGGCCTTTCAAGAGTGTCGTGGAATTGTCACGGCAGATGTCCTCGGGTTAGGACTTAGTCGTGGAGCCATCGCAATTGGGAAGCTTGAAGGGGTTAAGTGGGTCAAGGAACACGAGGGTTTATACTGGTTCGGCCCCTTACGGTGAAGGTAAAAGCCTACGTCCAGTTGAGGTGGTATTAATCAGGGTTTCGATAACCAGGGAGCTAAACAGCTTTGCCCGGCTCTCGATCAGATTGTTGTCGCCCTTGAACCGCTGCCGGGTCCTCCCTTTATATAGGGAGGCTGACGCCCAGCAGCCCTTAGAGTCCCGGCCGGCTCATAAGAGCGTCCGGCTCGGACTCTAATCAATGCTTGCCTTACACTACAAGTCTACTATAACAATGATTGTAACTACGGGCTTTAAGCCATATCCGGGTCTCAGCCCATCTCTGGCCCATTATCTTGGAACTTGGCTCCGGGCTTTTGGCAATGACCCTACAAGTAACCCGGCCCTCCTGGCGGGTGACTCCAAGGTCTATATCCTCAACATTAGGCCCCAGATTGACTTGAGCCAGCTCGTGTCAATCTTCAACTCTGCCGACAGAAAAAATCCCCGGCTTACCGTCCGTGTGAAGGCCATAACCCGGAGTGACGTCATTCTCCGGACTCCGGATAATCCGCCGTGACGTCATCCTCCATTAAGTCCGTTTTTTACTCCGCCAGATCCTCAACGGATCTCTGCTTTTACTGTCTTTGCGAAAGTCGAGGCGCCGTGAGGGGGAGATAACCACGCCGTGGTCTCCTTGAATCTCGCGCCCACTTATGACTTACCTTATAAATAGGCCGGCCCGGCACTCTCTTCTCACACTCTCCTTCTTCTTCCTCGCGCTGTCGTTCCTCTGCCCGAGCTTCTGCCGCCGCCGCCGCCGTCGCGCCCCTGATCTTCATCGACCCGGCCGCTGCATCACCCTGACCCGGACCAGATAACGGCGGCGACCTTCGCTCTTCCTCAACTCCGGTGAGTCTTCTCTTCCTTGCTAGAACAGATCTGTGGTAGGGTTCCTCCCGTTCTTCGTGTTTGTCATCTTTGCCCAGAAACTCGGCAGTCCTCGTCACCACTGTAGTCGGTTGATCTTTATCCTTGCGTAAAACCACTGCGGTAGACGTTCGGAACTCATTTCATCTGCAAGAAATCCTCTTTTTACTGCATAAGAACTGTGTTCAACCTCAAGAACTTCTCCTGCCTCTGTTTTTTAGGTCTAGAAAATTTTCACCTCGCCCGACCATTTTGATCCGAGAAAGTTATTGTAATATGTGAAATCTGTTTTACCACACTTAGTAAAAACTGCAGCCCTTGAATCTTGGCGGCTTATATTTCCGACTTAAAGAAAACACGCGCCGTAGAACTTTCCGGTTTAAAGAGAACCATGCTCTGTAGTATCTTCCGACTTAACCGCAGTAAGCCGTAGATGACCAACTCATCCTGAATGCCTCGACGGCTTAGATAACCCACCGTATCAATACATACCATTAGTCCCCTTCATAAGCCGTCATTGTAGTTTGAATGATAAACTCCGGCTTATAATTAACCCGGACACTTTCCTCTTTATCATAGACCACCAACCGTCACCATGCCTCCCAAAGCTCCCATCACTTGCAACTGGATGAGATCCAACGTCACTGATGAGACCCTGGCCAACTTCGTTAAGTCCGGATATCTGCCCAGGAAGGAAGTGATGTCCTACCGTGCCCCTGATCCGTCAGAAGAAAAACCACAGCCGAGGGAGGGGGAGGTAGTGATCTTTGCGGACCATATGAGCCGGGGCTTCGCACCGCCCGGCTCAAAATTCTTCCGGGATGTGCTCAACTTCTTTGACCTTCGACCTCAGGATATAGGACCCAATTCCATATCCAACATCTGCAACTTCCAAGTCTTTTGTGAAGTATATCTTGGAGAAGAGCCGAGTCTACTGCTCTTCAGAGAGCTGTTTTATTTGAACCGCCAAAATGAGTGTGCCAACGGGCCAAGTCTAGAGTTAGGCGGCATCTCCATCCAGCGACATATGGACTGTCTGTTCCCTTACGCAGAGCCGCCGAGCCACCCTAAGGACTGGAATATGACTTGGTTCTACTGCCAAGATACATCCCCGGCTGACGAGAATCCACTGCCCGGCTTTCGCCCAACACGCCTGGAGCCGACTCACCCGTTATCCGACAAACTTACTGCCGCGGAACGCCAACCTTTGCTTCCAACGATCAACAAGATCAAGGCCCTGCTAGGCAATGGTCTGAACGGAATTGATCTGGTCCGGGTCTGGATCTCATGGCGGGTGATCCCATTGAGCCGCCGCCCCGGCTTAATGTGTGAGTACACCGGGCGAAAGGATGACCCGCAGAGGCACAGTCGCAATGATCTTCCAGAAGACGTTGCTGAAGAAGAGACCAAGGCTCTGTTAAACGAGAGCCTGGCAGACTGTGGAAGAACCGGGCTAGCCCTGTTCTGCAAGACCAATCCAGTCCCAGCGGTAAGCCGCTGACTTTAACCTTTCAGCTTCTTTGATATGTCACCTTGCTCTGAACCATTTCAAGAATTCATTACTGTATTTCTCAGGCTGATGATAAATTCTAGCGGGTCAAGTATGACCATGAGGCGGCCAAGAAGGCCAGGAAGGCGAAGAAAGCCGCCAAGAGAGCCGCCCCTCGCAAGAAGGGCAGCAGACCCACTGCTTCGGAGCTAATGCAGTTAAGCGATAGCTCCGAGTCAGAGGTAACCCTTAAATCTTTTAAATTCTTGCTGTATATGTTGTCTGATGCTGTCCGCCTTATCAACACTTGCTTATTGACAGGATGACACCGGCGCCAGTAACCCGGTGGTTGAAGAGGTAACATCACTTTCCTCCGGCTCGGAGCCCTTACCACAGCTGAAAGTCCGAAGGGTAACCCAGAAAGTAAGCTTTTCCCATCCATTAGCTCATCAAGACCCTCAATTTCTTTTGAAGCAGCAGGTTCACGAAAGCCGACGTCACACCCGAGCCCGCAAGGACACCGACCTCTCCACCGGGTTACGCGATGCAACAAGGAAGCGCCGCACTGAGGTTTTTTCTCACCTGTACCCTTTTCATCCGTTGGCGGGTGTCATCCGTCAGCCACTCAACTCTTCTGACTCCAATTACCAGGAGACCTCCCCCTCTTCGGGTGACTCCATGCAGTCAAGTCTGCCGGCCTTCAAGACTGCACCCGGGTAATAACAATCTCCTTACATTACCTGTCTGTACTTACTTTTTGTATACCTAACACTTCTGTCTTTTCAGTGCCCAGGCAAAGCTCACCAAAAGAGCAAAGAAGACCAGGTCAGCCGGAGTGCCAGACTTGCCTGAGCCGGAGACGACGGCTCAAGAGCCGCCAGCCGCCTCCGCCCCCGAAGCCACCATTCCCATGGACATGGCGCCTGAAGCCCCTGCCCCGACCACCAAGAGAACAACCGAAGCGTCAGTTAACCCGGAGGCGTCCGGCTCAGCCCCACCAGCTAACGACCCGGACGTGGTAATTACCCGGACGGAGTATGTTGAGCCGGGGAGGCCGACCGCACTGGCCAAATGCTCCGCGAAGGGGGAGTTGCTGCAACCCCATCGGGTGAATCTGGATCTCTCCAGCTACACCGATTTAAGCATTGGAGAGCTTGTCTCAGGCTACATCAGCCAAGTTCACAAGAGCCGAGACGCCGAGATCGCCATGGTGAACCAGATCCAACAGAAATCTGAGGTAACCTTCTGCTGTTTTCTTATTTCTGCATAGTGATCCTTGTCATCCTAGCCCCCAAGTCTAGCACTTATACTTGAATATGTTGTAGACTTAGATTCCGGCTTACTGAACTGAGCCGGCCGTACATAGATAGATACGTTCAATATGCATTAGCCCCCAAGTGCCAAGTGTCTTTGCTTGGAAAGCGCTTGGGACTTTATAGAATGACTGTTAATAACCCGGAAATATATGCAGGCTGTTGGCAAGAAATTAGAGTCGGACCTGGCGGATCTCAAGAGCCGGCTGAAGGCACAAGAGATGGAGACCCGGAAGGCAAACGCCAAGTTTGTCTCCAGCATCGCTGCTCAAGAAAAGCTGAAGACCGAATTTGATGCTGAGCGGAAGGCCTGGGCTGAAGAGAAAGCCGCACTGGTAACCCGGGCGGAACAGGCGGAGAAGGCACTCTCTGAAAAAACCGCCGAACTCTCCAGCCTAAAGCGCCAAGTATCCCAAATGGTAGCTGCCATCTTCGGTAAGTCGCCTCACCGGCTTTCATTCATGTTAGAATGTTTACATCTCCTGATTCATCCTTATCACCGGGTCATCTGATGTTGTTAAACAGGTTCCAGAAGCGCCAACTTGAACCAGAGCGTGGTCACCAAGCTAAAGGCCGTGTACACCCTGGTGGAACAACTCTACACCGGGTCACAGCGCGCTTTAGCTGTGGTGGCCCTATCCAACGAGGTGCCAACCCATCTGGCCGAAGTCCTGCGCCGGCTCGCTGTTCTGCCACAGCGGATCCAGGAGCTACGTCGAGCCTCCGCAAGATCCGGAGCAATTGCCGCGCTGAGCCGGGCCAAAGCATTCCTGCCGGAGCTAGACCCCGCAGACATCGCACTGGGTTACCCGAGCTTGAAGGAAGACGGCTCCGCCTTCGACCAGCAGGACTTCGCGGCATGTGTTAAGGCTGTACGCCCGGTGGCCACCATCATCGGGAACGACACCGACTTAACCAAGTATCAGCCGGGGTACAACGCGGAGAATCAGAGGATTCCAACCCCTCGCTATGAAGCTATCAATCTGATTCCTCCGGCTCGCCAGCACACCTTCGCCCCGGAGACTAACCCGGCCGGGTTAATCGACGAAGAAGCTCAGTTCGAAGCTCTCCGCGGCATCGACTGGAAGTCGTCAACCTTCGAGGTCTCGGGATCAACCGGAGCAGAGGACGAGCCGGGGACTTCAACCCAGCAGGCATCGTAAAGCGGCTGGCGGTTCATCGAACAACGCTCCAACCTTGAGACTTGAGGAATTTTGTAATAGACTAGGTGCAACATTTTATCTCTGCCGTGCCATCGTGCATGTAATGAACGCTGAAATCCCTTGAAATTATCCTTTGTGTTCTTCCGGGTCGTAATTATCCCTTTGTCCTTCTCAACCTTAAAAGGTGCCTTTAAGTATCTGCATAGAAAGGTAAATCACAAATCGCAAGGCGGCTTACCGCCCTGAGAATCAGGTGTTTGAGATGGATAACCCGGAATACGAACCGAAAAGACTGGCCCTTAACTATACTCTGAACATAGCTGTGATAACACACTTAACAGCCTGTAAGCATACTTCCGGTTTAAATAACCCGGGTAGCACGGTTGGTACCTTCACTCGAATTTACTTGTCTTGATGACATCCATGATGTTCAACTAACAAGATAAACCAAAATTAAGCCGGTAAGTGAGACCCGGCAGTACATACTTTGACATGATCAGAGTAGACTTGTGATAAAATATAAAAACTTAGGGGCTTCCGGTTCGAATACGACCAGAAACTCGGTCCAAAGGGGTTAAACTAAGATTCGGATACGATCATATAGCCCCCAGTGGGTGTGGCGATGCCAATCAAGAGGGTATCGACAGCTATGTTCTCTTTGGTTCGAATACGACCCATGTTTGAACAGGAAGCCCCCAAGTGATTCTGAAAATTGTTTAACGACGCTGATTCGAATACGATCCATGTCGGTTCTCAGAGGGGTTACACTATGATTCAAATATGACCAGAGGCAACTTCCCAATGAGCTCGGCACTTTGCCAATCAAATGGGTATCGACAGCTATGTTCTCTTGGGTTCGAATACGACCCATGTGTGAACAGGAAGCCCCCAAGTGACTTTACTGCTTACAGCTAGATTCGAAGATGATCATAAGCCGGATCTTCTGTAAGTCAGCAACACACATATTTGGAAGAGAGTAAAGGACAGAGGTCCTGCTTTATTGCTTTATCATAATATATACATGGCTGAGATAAATATATACACCACAAGAGCCGGTAGCTCAAGTGTAGTAAGGCCGAAGCTGAGCTATGTTCCACGGCCGACGGGTCTCCTCCTCAGATTTACGCGAGTCTTTATGCTCCCGGATATCAATGAGGTAATATGACCCGTTGTGCAAGTTCTTACTGACCACAAAAGGCCCTTCCCAAGGTGGGGATAACTTGTGTGCATCTGTTTGATCCTGGATGAGCCGGAGCACCAGGTCGCCTTCCTGAAAGACCCGGGACTTGACCCGGCGGCTATGATAATGGCGCAGGTCTTGTTGGTAAATCGCTGAACGGGCGGCTGCCACATCACGCTGTTCGTCCAACAAGTCCAGAGCATCTTGGCGCGCCTGTTCATTATCCGTCTCAACATAAGCCGCCACACGAGGTGAATCATGACGGATGTCGCTGGGGAGAACCGCTTCTGCTCCATAAACCATGAAGAAAGGCGTGAAGCCTGTAGACCTATTAGGAGTAGTGTTGATGCTCCATAAGACGGAGGGCAATTCCTCCACCCAACAACCCGGCGTCCGTTGCAAAGGGACCAAAAGCCGGGGTTTGATGCCCTTCAGAATCTCCTGGTTAGCTCTCTCAGCTTGACCATTGGATTGGGGATGAGCCACTGAGGAAACATCAAGTCGGATATGCTCTTGTTGACAAAACTCTTCCATAGCACCCTTGGATAGATTGGTGCCATTGTCAGTTATGATGCTGTGCGGAAAGCCAAAGCGGAAAATCACCTTTTTCATAAATTGAACCGCCGTAACTGCATCGCACTTGCTAACTGGCTCAGCCTCCACCCACTTCGTGAATTTGTCAACTGCCACCAAGAGGTGGGTCTTCTTATCCTTGGACCGTTTAAAAGGCCCAACCATATCAAGCCCCCAGACCGCAAAGGGCCAGGTGATTGGAATCATCCTCAACTCCTGAGCCGGCACATGAGCCCGTCGTGAGAACCTTTGGCAGCCATCACATTTACTGACCAAGTCCTCTGCATCAGCGTGAGCCGTCAGCCAATAAAAACCATGACGGAAAGCCTTGGCCACAAGAGATTTTGAACCGGCATGATGGCCACAATCCCCTTCATGGATCTCGCGCAAGATCTCTTGACCTTCCTCAGGGGAGATACAACGCTGAAATGCCCCTGAAACACTACGATGATACAACTCGCCATCGATAACAATCATTGACTTAGCCCGCCGGGTTATTTGCCTGGCCAGAATTTCAACTTCAGGCAATTCTCCCCGGGTTATATAAGCCAGATATGGCATTGTCCAGTCTGGTATGACATGAAGAGCTGCCACCAGTTGCGCCTCCGGGTCAGGGACGGCCAAATCTTCTTCTGTAGGCAACTTGACCGAAGGATTATACAGGACATCCAGGAAAGTGTTAGGCGGCACCGGCTTTCGCTGAGAGCCTAGCCGGCTTAACGCATCCGCCGCCTCGTTCCTCCGGCGATCAATATGCTCCACTTGGTACCCCTGGAAGTGCCCAGCAATAGCATCAACCTCGCGGCGATAAGCCGCCATTAGAGGATCCTTAGAATCCCAGGTGCCTGATACTTGTTGAGCCACCAAGTCTGAGTCACCAAAGCACCTCACCCGGCTTAAGCTCATCTCCTTAGCCACCCGAAGACCGTGGAGCAAAGCCTCGTATTCAGCCGCATTGTTAGTGCAAGGAAACATCAACCGTAGCACATAATGGAATTTGTCCCCTTTAGGGGAAGCCAAGACAACACCAGCTCCCGAGCCCTCCAGCTGCCTGGACCCATCAAAGTGAATAGTCCAATAAGTGTTATCCGGCTTTTGCTCCGGTACTTGCGACTCTGTCCAATCATTGATGAAATCTACCAAGGCCTGAGACTTAACAGCAGTGCGTGGCACATATTTAAGGTCATGAGGTCCAAGTTCTATAGCCCACTTAGCAATTCTCCCTGTAGCCTCTCTGTTTTGGATAATATCACCGAGAGGGGCGGAACTGACCACAGTGATGGGATGACCCTGAAAATAATGCTTAAGCTTCCGGCTCGCCATAAACACCCCATATACGAGCTTCTGCCAATGCGGATACCGCTGTTTGGACTCAATGAGCACCTCACTGACATAATAAACCGGCCGCTGAACCGGATGCTCCTTACCCGCCTCCTTGCGCTCCACCACAATAGCCACGCTGACGGCTCGTGCGTTTGCCGCCACATACAGTAGCAAGGGCTCCTTATCAACCGGAGCAGCAAGGACGGGGGGCTCTGCCAGTTGCTTTTTCAAATCCTCAAAAGCGGTATTAGCTGCATCATTCCAGACAAAGTTGTCAGTTTTCTTCATCAACTGATATAAGGGCATAGCCTTCTCACCCAAACGACTTATAAACCGGCTTAAAGCAGCGATGCGACCCGCCAAACGCTGAACGTCATTTACACACGCCGGCTTAGCCAAGGAAGTGATGGCCTTGATCTTCTCCGGGTTAGCCTCAATGCCTCTGTCAGAAACCAAGAAGCCCAGTAGTTTTCCTGCAGGAACACCAAAAACACACTTGGCTGGGTTAAGCATCATCTTATAGACCCGGAGATTGTCGAAGGTTTCCCTTAAGTCATCTATCAGGGTTTCCTCCTTGATGGATTTAACCACAATGTCGTCCACGTAAGCGTGAACATTGCGCCCGATCTGTTTATGAAGACAATTCTGCACACAACGCTGGTAAGTCGCCTGTGCACACTTGAGTCCAAAGGGCATAGAGACATAGCAGAAGGCTCCAAAGGGAGTGATGAACGCCGTCTTCTCCTGGTCCTTAACTGCCATCTTAATCTGATGATACCCGGAATAGGCATCCAAGAAACTTAAGCGTGCACAACCTGCCGTAGCATCAATGATCTGATCAATACGGGGGAGAGCAAAAGGATCAGCCGGACACGCCTTGTTCAAGTCCGTGTAGTCCACACACATCCGCCAGGTGCCGTTCTTCTTAAGTACAAGCACCGGGTTAGCCAACCACTCTGGGTGAAAAACATCAACAATGAACCCGGCCGCCAAAAGCCGGGCCACTTCTTCACCAATAGCCTTCCGCCTCTCTTCGTTAAACCGTCGAAGGAACTGTCTGACCGGCTTAAATTTTGGATCAACATTGAGAGTGTGCTCAGCGAGTTCTCTAGGTACACCTGGCATGTCAGAAGGTTTCCACGCGAAGATGTCCCTATTCTCACGGATGAACTCGATGAGCGCGCTTTCCTATTTCGGGTCCAGATTTGCACTGATGCTGAACTGCTGAGACGAGTCACCTGGAACAAAGTCAACAAGTTTAGTCTCATCAGCCGATTTAAACTTCATTGCTGGTTCATTCTCCGTGGTTGGCTTTTTCAGAGAGTTCATATCTGTTGGGTCAACATTGTCTTTATAAAATTTCAACTCTTCTGTGGCACAAACAGACTCTGCATAAGCCGCGTCACCTTCCTCACACTCCAGAGCCACTTTCCGGCTGCCGTGAACCGTAATGGTCCCGTTGTGACCCGGCATCTTGAGTTGTAAGTACACATAACACGGCCGTGCCATGAACTTGGCGTAAGCCGGCCGTCCAAATATGGCGTGGTAAGGACTTCTTATCTTGACCACCTCAAAGGTCAACTTCTCCACCCTGTAGTTGTTCTCATCACCGAAGGCCACTTCCAGTTCGATCTTGCCGACTGGATAAGCCGATTTACCGGGTACCACACCATGGAAGATAGTATTTGACTGGCTGAGGTTCTTATCAACTAGCCCCATACGACGGAAAGTCTCATAATAGAGGATGTTGATGCTGCTGCCTCCATCCATGAGTACCTTTGTGAACCTATAGCCTCCCACTTGAGGAGCCACCACTAAGGCCAGGTGGCCCGGGTTATCCACCCGGGGAGGGTGATCCTCCCTACTCCACACTATGGGCTGCTCCGACCACCGTAAGTAGCGTGGAACCGCCGGCTCAACAGCATTAACAGCCCTCTTGTGAAGCTTCTCGTCTCGTTTGCACAAACTAGTGGTGAACACGTGATACTGTCCACCGCTAAGCTGCTTTGGGTTGGTCTGATAGCCCCCCTGTTGCTGTTGATGACCCTGACCAGACTGTTGATTAAAGCCCCCTTGACCGTTCTGAGGACCGGAATTTGACCCGCCGCCCGGGCCATGAAAGCCGCCAGCGCCGGAGCCGCCGGCGCCTGAGCCGCCGCCCGGGCCGTTGTAGTTTTTAAAGGCCTTCATGATAGCACAATCCTTCCACAGATGAGTCGCTGGCTTCTCTCTAGAGCCGTGTCTCGGACAAGGTTCATTCAACAGCTGCTCCAAAGAAGGTCCTGACCCGCCGCCTCGGGGAGGGGGCCTCCCCTTGCGTCGCTGGTTGTTGCCTTGGGTGTTGGCTACGAACTCCAGGCCGCCATCGGCCTTGCGCTTGCCTCCTCCTTGATTCCCCGGGTTAAACTGAGGACTCTTGCCATTGCCGTTCTTCTTTCCCTTCCCTGTCCTTTCATCATCTGAAGGGGGATCCTTGGTACCATCGGAATCGGCGTACTTGACAAGAGCTGCCATCAGTGTACCCATATCAGTACAGTCACGCTTAAGCCGCCCGAGTTTCATCTTTAGGGGCACAAAGCGACAGTTTTGTTCCAACATTAAGACTGCAGAGCCGGCATCCATCTTATCCGATGAATGTATGATCTCCTTGACCCGGCGAACCCAATGGGTCGTGGATTCACCCTCCTGCTGCTTACAGTTAGTCAGATCCACGATTGACATAGATTGCCTGCAGGTATCTTTGAAGTTTTGAATGAACCGGGCTTTCAGCTCAGCCCAAGACCCGATGGAGTTCGGCGGTAACCCTTTCAACCACGTGCGGGCAGTTCCATCTAACATCATGGTGAAATATTTGGCCATGGCCGCCTCGCTGACTTCCAGCAATTCCATAGCCATCTCATAACTCTCGATCCAGGCTGCCGGCTGTAAGTCTGCTGTATAGTTAGGCACCTTCCTAGGTCCTTTGAAGTCCTTGGGTAGACGTTCATTACGGATAGCTGGCATCAAACACGGGACACCCCCGGTTCTAGTAGGGATACCCGCATCAACGGACATCGTCGGATAAGCCGGGGGGGTCTGGTAAGCCGTCACTTGAGGCGCCTACTCCGCCTCCTGGCGTGCTTGGTCTGCTACGTAGAAGGCTCCATTATGAGCCGGGCCATGACCAGGGGGCGGGTCATGGCGTCGGACATTACTTGAGCCGGTCGCCGAGACCATGTGCCGGGTGTAACTCGGGCTCTGCCCTAGACGAGGGGTTGAATGGATCCTATCCCGGTTGTAGGAGTACGCCTCTTGCTGCGCTAGCGCTGTCTGGAGGAGTTCTCTGACCCGGCGGGTCTCAATAGCCGTCGGAGAGTCGCCATCAACGGGCAGAGCCGCCAGCCGTGCTGCTGCGGCGACCATGTTCTCCAGCGGGTTATTATAATGGCCCGGGGGTATTGGCACATACTGAGGCGGGGCGGGGGGCCCCTGGGGAGGCCCCATCACTCGTGGTTGAATAAGGGGTCCAGACCCGGGTGCTACGACCCCTGGCAGGTGACTAGACCCTGCACCTGGCGTGTTGAAGAGGTTGCGCGGATCGTAGACCGGCGGGAGTCGAGATTGAGCCTTTTGATGCCTCCTTCTCATGACCTCATTGGCCGCGTTCTGATCCATCGTGAGTTGGAAGGACTGCGCCTGAATCAGCTGGGTCTGGGCATCGAGAGTCGCCCGCTCCGCAGCCAGCCTGATCCCTTCCGCTGCAAGGTCCTCTTTAGCTTTTATCAGATCCAATTTTAGCTGTGCCACCGCCGCATCATGTTGAACTTGATCCGTCGGGTCGACCGTGGCGGTTAACAGGGCCGTCATCTTATCCGTGAGATCCATCAGCACCTGAGCTGGGGAAGGCACTGGGTTTTCCGATCCGGCAGCGGGGTTCTGAACAGGCTGCGCACCAGCCATAAAAACTCCGACCTGACTTGGCGGCTCAAAAAGGTCCGGAATACTGTTGCCATCGGAATAACTCATGAGCCTGCCATCTTGAAGTTGGTACAACGAGTTTGACTCGTCAGCGGCCGACTCGCCGTCAGAGCCGGTGGCCGCCTCATCCCCAGACCCAGATGGATCAGAGGGCCCTCCGTGGATGCATCCCACAAAAGCGCGCCTTAAGGCAGGCCGGGCCCGGGCGGGTCGTGCACGCTGAGCCGTTTCGATGAGATCGGCGCGGGGATCCGGCTCGGGGCCCGGCTCACCAATCTTGCCGATGAAAACATGAATTCCACCGAAGGGGACCCGGTACCCGTACTCCACTGAGCCGGCGTCGGGGCCCCAGTCCGCATCGTCGATGTAGAGCTTGCCGCGACGACTCTTGGTCATCCGGCCCACAGCGTATCCCTTGAGCCCTTCGAAGCTGCCCTTCAAGAACTCAAATCCACTGTGCGCCAGCCCCACGGTGGGCGCCAACTGTCGTGGAATTGTCACGGCAGATGTCCTCGGGTTAGGACTTAGTCGTGGAGCCATTGCAATTGGGAAGCTTGAAGGGGTTAAGTGGGTCAAGGAACACGAGGGTTTATACTGGTTCGGCCCCTTACGGTGAAGGTAAAAGCCTACGTCCAGTTGAGGTGGTATTAATCAGGGTTTCGATAACCAGGGAGCTAAACAGCTTTGCCCGGCTCTCGATCAGATTGTTGTCGCCCTTGAACCACTGCCGGGTCCTCCCTTTATATAGGGAGGCTGACGCCCAGCAGCCCTTAGAGTCCCGGCCGGCTCATAAGAGCGTCCGGCTTGGACTCTAATCAATGCTTGCCTTACACTACAAGTCTACTATAACAATGATTGTAACTACGGGCTTTAAGCCATATCCGGGTCTCAGCCCATCTCTGGCCCATTATCTTGGAACTTGGCTCCGGGCTTCTGGCAATGACCCTACAAGTAACCCGGCCCTCCTGGCGGGTGACTCCAAGGTCTATATCCTCAACAAAGAGGTCCAAGGACAAGAAGACCCACCTTTTGGTGGCGGTTGATAAGTTCACGAAGTGGGTGCAGGCAGAGCTAGTTAGTAAGTGTGATGCAGCCACAACGGTTCAATTCATCAAAAAGGTGATCTTCCGGTTTGGCTTTCCACACAGCATTATAACAGACAATGGTACCAATCTGTCAAAGGGTGCCATGAAGGAGTTCTGTCAACGTGAGCACATCCGGCTTGACGTGTCATCAGTGGCTCACCCCCAGTCCAATGGTCAAGCGAAGAGGGCCAATCAAGAGATCTTGAGAGGCATCAAACCCCGGCTTATGGTTCCTTTGCAACGGACGCCGGGTTGTTGGGTTGAGGAGTTACCTTCTGTGTTATGGAGCATCAATACCACACCCAACAGATCGACAGGATACACACCGTTCTTCATGGTTTATGGAGCGGAAGCGGTTCTTCCTAGTGACATCCATCATGACTCACCTCGTGTAGCGGCATATGTTGAAGCTGACAACGAGAAGGCACGGCAGGAAGCTCTTGACCTGTTAGATGAGGAACGTGACATGGCGGCAGCCCGTTCAGCGATTTATCAGCAAGATCTGCGTCGTTATCATAGCCACCGGGTTCGAACCAGAACCTTTCAAGAAGGTGATTTGGTGCTTCGACTCATCCAGGATCAGACGGATATGCATAAGCTATCCCCCCCTTGGGAAGGACCTTTTGTGGTCAGCAAGAATCTGCACAACGGGTCATACTACCTAATTGATGTTCGAGAGCGCAAAGACTCACGTAAATCGGAGGAGGAGACCAACCGGCCGTGGAATATTGCTCATCTTCGGCTCTACTATACTTGAGCCATAGGCTCTGCTTATGTACATATTATGACATTGTATAGATTATGATCAATATAATAAACCGGAACCTCAGCTAAAGCGGGGTATCTGTTGTTTTTCGTACATCATGTGTGGTTACATGGAGCTTACAAAGCGGCATCCGGTTTACCCCTTGATTTAGCTTCTCAAAGCTTTATATTACATCACTTGGGGGCTTGGTCGTATCCGAACCATAGCTACACCTCTTGATCGGCGCAATGCCACAACATCACTTGGGGGCTTGGTCGTATCCGAACCACAGCCACACCTCTTGATCGGCTCAAAGCCAAATCAATCCGGGGCCAAAGAGAGTGTTGTAAAACAACAGCTGAAACATAGGCACCCACTGAGCACAGCTCACAATGTTACTTGGGGATTCTTTGTTGTCGAAATGAACTAAGAATCTACACTTGTAACAGGCTATCAAGCCATGGCTTGGAAGCCTGGTGTATACACCTAAAACCCCGGGTTAACCTGCCTATTTAAGTAAGTCACTCCGCCCAAGTAAACCTGGTATGACCCTTCGAACTTTGACAAGTTACTCTAAAATGAAGACCCTGAACTTGTCAAGTTAAAACGATGATTGGTTAAGGATTGAGGACCATCTTAAAAGGCTTTGCAAAAATGGTTTAACTCAGTGGCCTGGGAGCCCATGAAAAGCCTCGAATTTGGGGCCTGGCAGCCCGTGAAAAGCCTCGACTACAACGGTTTTTATTTGCCTTTTGCTAAGTTTTCTTTGTTTTCATAAGATTTTTTTAAACCGATGTTTATCAACCCGATTAGGCTGTCAACTACAAGTTGTCAGTACACGATCAAATTATAATCCGGAGACTATCAACCCGGTCTGGTTTTGACTCAAAGTCACCAGTATGGAATAAACCGGTGTTTATCACAACCCGGAACGGTTTTATTATAAACCGGCATCATATAACAGGAGTTACTTATCCTCCAGAGTAGGGTTATGACCCTCGCTACAAAGTTGGTCAGCCAACATTATGCCTAAAGGTCACAGGTATTATATATTTCCACATTTGGTTATCTTTTACAACCTCGGTTATAAACCTTGGTCATATATATATATATATATATATATATATATATATATATATATATATATATATATATATATATATATATTTGGGTATCATGACCCGCCCGGTGGTAAACCGCCAGGGCGCTTTAAGCTTCTTATCGGCAGGAACAGCTTGAATAAATGGCTATGGATTATGAACATCATATATTAAGCATGTCGGATTAAGCAAGCATCAGTCGCAGATAAATATGCACGAAGGCATACCAGACCAAGTATTTTAACTAGCCTATTACAAGGCGTTTCAGTGCCCAAAAGGATAATTGTTTTCTCAAATACATGTTGCAGCATGTAGAAGACTAAACCGACTTCCGGTTCATGATTGGTCACCAGCTTGGCCTGACGGCTGCGGATCATCTCGCGCCGGTTCAACTCTCTCCTCTCTACCCAGTGGCTGGAAGTCAACAGTTGCCCAGTCGATCCCAGTTAGGGCTTGGAATACAGCTTCATCGCTTATAAGCGTGGACTGTTCAATGTCAGGGGCATAAGTGTGCTTACGGATTGGTGGGATAAGATTTTGCGCTTCTGGAATTGGTGCAGCAACCCGTCTGTTCTTATCATCATAGCTCGCCTAATAGTACGAGAGGTCCGCTTCTTCAACCAGTTGACAAGCCAATGGGCGTACTTCCCGGTTTATGATTCGGAGATCATCATTGCCAAATTCTGTTCCGTCTTCCTTCAAACTGGGATAGCCTTGGGCCGCTTCCACTGGATCAAAGTTAGGTACCCATGCTTTTGCCCGGGTTAGTGCGGCCAAAGCGCCCGTTCTTGCGGCAGACTTTTTTAGCTCGTCTACCCGGGCAGGAAGCATAGATAACCTTTCTAAGGTATCCTTGATCAAAGTGGGAGGAGGATTATTGTATGAAGTAGTATAGATGATCCGCTGCGCGCCGGTATACAGCTGTTCTATCAGAGTATAGGCCGCTTTCAATTTCTTCTGTACGTCAGAGCCCAGATGGCTAATACGAGTTCCTGCGCCATTATACACATCAGTAAACCAACAACACATGGGAAGATACGTTGGAAGTATTAAGGAAAAGATGTTTACCGAACACAGCAGCAGTCATGGCATGAATCTGCCGCTTTATGCCGGTCAGTTCATCAACCACCGGTTTAAGAGCGGCCTCTGCGTTTTCAGCCCTTTTACCAAAGCGGATTTTTCAGTCTCCCAATCCGCCCGCTCCTTGTTGAAGCCCTCTTTCAGTTTCTCCATAGCACCTAGAGCGCTGGTCAACTCTTCCTTGGCTTTGGAGGTTTCGGCTTGCTGAGATTTGAGGTTCTCTTGCAGGTCAGCGGTTTGGCTTTCCTTCTTGCTCAGTTCGGCCTATAAAGAGACAGATATATAATGAGTTGACGGTACATATTTGAAGTACCAAGCACATAACAAGTTATGCCCTTGGTACTTGGGGGCTAATGCATATTTGCTCTTTATCAGAAATTTTTACAAGTCCCAAGCACAATACAAGTATTAAGCTTGGCACTTGGGGGCTAATGTGTATTTGCTAATAAATTGCTGATATGGGAATTCTTCTACAAAGTCCCGGTTCATCTTTATAAAGTTAAACCGGCCCTTGGGGGCTACATCAGTGAAGTTAAGATGCATTGTCGCAAACATGAAATTGTTACTAAGTCCCGGTTTAGATTGGTATCTTAAACCGTCACTTGGGGGCTACTGGAGTTTATAAGCTGCAATTAAATATAAGAGAGAAACACTTATGAAGTTACCTCATATCGCTCCTTCATCAAATTTACCAAACCGGCTTCATAGTCACGGCTGGTGTACAGACGGTTCAGGAAGCTGGAGTGAAGGTCTTGAGCATTCAGATGGGCATAATTTGACAAATCGGCGTTCCATTTGCCTTTGCCAATTGCAGAGAGCTCGTCTTTGGCAGTATGCTTTGACAAAGCGACAGGATTGCCAGGAGTGGTATGGCCAGTGCCAGTAATCATAATATCATCATCTTTGTCATCAACAGCCGTCACTGGGGTTGGCGGTTTGTCCGTATTTTTAACTGGACTGGCCGGTTTATCATCAGTTCGGACAGGGCTGGTTGGCTGGTCGGCATGGCTTGCGGTGTCAACTTCTATCTACTCAGGAACAAAGTCATGATCTTGAGGCGGTGGGTCATTCAGTATGGCATCAACGTTGGTTTCTACCGGATCTGGAGTTTTCTCCGGTTCAACGGCCACGTCCTCATCAGCCGGTTTATTCAACCGAGCCTTCTTGCTAGGTCTGGGCTTGGCGCTGAGAAAAATAAACATGAGGATCAGTACAGTATATATTAAAGTAACATATCAAGGATACAAATAAGTGTATGACTCACCCAAGAACTGTTTTGAGGGGTGGAAGCTTTGTGGCAGACGACTCGCCAGAAGATGAGTGAGAAGTACCCTGATAATTTGAATCAGGCGGGTTAAGAGGCTGACGGAAACAACCCGCTTTGGGGCATGAAGTGTCGAGGGGATAAGAGACCTCTGATCGGCGTTTCTAAACCGGAGTGTTCGGTAAACCGGCGGAGGTAACTACCTGGCCGCTATGCCAGGTTGTGCGGCGAGCCTCGTGCTACTGTGTCTTCAAAAGAAAGTTTGGGTCCAAGTAAACAAGGGGGTGAGAAAATTTTACTTTCTGGTTTGCTCGACGGATTTTTGATGTTGGCAGAGGATCTGAATCGAAGGAAAGAATGATTACCTCTACATCATCAGCATGACTGCCTTTAGCGTCGTCCTGATAATAATCATTGTCAATGAGGTATACGAAAAATGAACCAAGAGAGTCAAGTTCTACCTCTGATTCCGGATTACCCACATCGTCATTAGCTGGTAGCTCGGAGGATGCAGTGGTCCTTTTCTTGGCAGGTTTTTTAACAACCTTGGTCTTTGGACGAACCGGCTTGACCGGTTTATCTTGCGGCTTGACCGGTTTGTCTTGCAGTTTCGCCGGTTTGTCTTGTGGTGGTTTCTTGTTTCAGAATGGATCATCACCCTGTCAGAAAATAATCACACTTTCAGAGAATATTTGGACAGAAGCAACTTCAGATAAAAAGATTATATGATTCTTACAGCTGGCGGTTTGTTGAAGGTGCCGAAAGGGAGTAGTCCGGTTTGGGCACAGACAGCCTCCGGTTCGTTCAACATTTTCTTTACAGCCTCAGTGACTTCTGCATCTGTAAGCTGAATGTCAATGTGCCGCTGAGCATCCTTCAAACTCCCCGTATATTCACACATCAAACCGGAGCGCCGGCTTAAGGGCAGAATACTCCAGCTTATCCAACAACGAGCAAGATCAACTCTTGTCAAACCGTTCACCATGAAGGCTCTAAGCTTTGATAATTGAGGAGCATAGTTGGCCCTTTCTTTTGCAGTCAACCTTTGAGGAAAAGGATGTGTGTTGCTAAGGCGTTCAGGGCGGTAACCCGGCAGGGGGTTTTCATCAGGTGGAGATGTATCCTTGCAGTAAAACCAGGTCTGGTTCCACTCTTTGGGGTGACTGTGGAGCTTGGGATGAGGGAAAGTGGCTTCTTTCCTTTTCTGAACCGCCATTCCGCCCAGTTCCATATTGGGTCCATCCGTGAACTCTGTACGACGGTTTAAGTGAAAGAAATCCCTATATAGTTCGACTGTAGGTTCCTCTTGCAGATAAGCCTCACAGAAGACTTGGAAGTGGCAGATGTTGGTCACAGAATTGGGACCGATGTCTTGAGGGCGCAGCTGAAAATTGGCTAGTACATCTCGGAAAAATTTTGAACCGGGAGGGCTAAAACCTCGACCCAGATGGTCAGCAAACACGACTACCTCTCCGTCCTTGGGTGTAGGAGGATTTTCCGGGCCAGGGACCCTCCAGTGGATGACATCTTTCTTGGCTAAAGCGCCCGTTTTAACAAGATTGTTTAACTGTTCTTCGGTTACTCGAGAAGGAGCCCAATTACATTCATACTTGCTTGGCCATGGCAATGAAAATCTGAAACATGATTATTGCCGGTTTAAGATTTATAGTGGACAACTATAAAGCGGTATAAGGATCTAAGCATATTGTTAAACCGGAGCTGGTTGCATGTAAACCGGAGTCTGACAATGAAGATAGTACAATGGGGAATGCAGTGGCGGTTCAACAGGGGACTAATGATATCTACTGGGTCATCATTTTTACTATGAAGTTAAACCGCCTAATGATATTGAAGATACAAGTTTGAAGATGCGTAAATGAAGGGAAAACAAGTTTCACAGCTTGGCATGGTAATTTCAGATCTGCCGTGCGTTGGAAAATCAAAATAAATTCAGACCTAATTTCACGAGTTTGAACAGTTCAGCAAGGTTCAAGATGAGTTTTGTGTAAAAGAACAGATCTAACAAAAAGGAGATTATGGCTACGGCCGCGTAAGAAATATCGGATCCAGCTAGTTGTTTATGCTAATGAAAGGAACAGGAGAGAACAATGGCGGAGATTGGATAGACTCCGATGAACCTTGAAACCCTAATGGTGGATATAGAGCAAAGAAAGGAAGAACTCACTGATGATGAGGGAACAGCGGAGGAGTGCCGCACTTTTCTGGTCCGGTCAGGTTGATGCAGCGGCCGTTGGGGAGGAAGAAATGAAGGTCGACGGTGGCGGCGGAGCTCCAAAGGTCAGGCAACGTGAGGAAGAAGATGAGGTGAAGAGATACGGGGGGGAATGGAAAGACCCCCTGGCCCTATTTATAAAGGCAAAAGGGTAAAAGGCAGGCACGAGAATCGAGGAGCCCGAAAAATGGGGTGTGTGACAGCTCTGTTGCCTCGATCTTCAGAGGCCTATTAATGAGGATGGGTTATATACAGTTTTAAATAATAGATGATGTCATGGCGGTTTACCATGGTCCTGGAAGGTGACGTCACGGCGGTTTACAAGATTACGTGAAGATGTGAAGACGAACTTTTCTTAAGTATTGAGGATTGACATGAACCAGTTCAAATCAATCTGGGGCCTAATGTTGGGGATATTACCACTGGGCGTAAACCGGACAGGAGAGGCCGGGTTAACCCCATCAGTAGTTCATTATATCTGAAGCCCATGAAGACAGACGGTGACGCTTTATGAAGGCCCAGGGCTCAAAACCGGTTTAAGGCCCGTAGACATAAACCGGTATTGATATGTAAACTTGTGTTGTAAGATAGAAAGAGCAGAGACCGAGCCGGACACGTTTATGAGCCGGCCTTGGGATTCTGTAAACCGACGGGCGTCAACCCATGTATATAAGGGGACGACCCGGCGGCGGTTCAGGGACAATAAAGAACAACTCGAGATTCAGGCAAAGCGTATTCGCTCCCTGGTCATCGAAACCCCAGCAATTCCATCACAACTAGATGTAGGCTTTTACCTTCATCGTAAGGGGCCGAACTAGTATAAAACTCTCATGTCCCTTGTCCGATTTAACCCCTTTAAGCTAACCCGTAGCGATGGCTCCACGACTAAGTCCTTTCACGAGGACATCTGCCGTGACAAAACCACGACACCTACCAAAGTTTCACACAGCTACTCACATGCCTCCCGATGACACTACACAGCGAGCACGCCTTCGTCAATTCACACACCTGCACGCGCGCCTCCCTGTCTGCCTGCGCGGCGGACTGCTCGCACACGTCCCGTCAACTCACGCCTGCTCGCATGCCACACGGGTCGTGCGGCGGCATGTATATTTTTTCTATTTAGATGATTAATGCTACCGCTTTATTGCTTAACCGAAGCATGGCACGTATCCATTGTTGGTCTAATGCTCACGGTTCGAATAAATAATCCGTTTGGGATATTGGTTCCCAATTATTAATAATTTCTCGTCTGTAATTAGATAAAGATTGCATCAAAACTGGTCTCAAATTTGACACAAAAAGTACAATGCCACTTTGTACTGTTGTCCATATGACAACATGATAAGTTTCATGAACTTCAAATAAGTTTTGGATATACTAGAATTTAAAATTCAAGATTCTCAATGTTTGAAATTTGTTGAACGGGGAGTAAACATGCACCTAGTGAGACACATGTGTTTTTGCAATCCATTTAGGTGCACTGTCACGTGTGCATGTAGCTCAAATTTGATTTTTGCACATTATACCTGTAGAAAGTCAATCAATGTACTAAAACGTCTTAATGATCTCTGTGAATTTTTGAAATTAAAACGTCCCTCCTTTGGCAACATGTATGTTCACCGCGGGATAATTAATTTAACATGCATGGTAGTGAAGGAAATATGCCCTAGAGGCAATAGTAAAGTATTATATATTTCCTTATATCATGATAAATGTTTATTATTCATGCTAGAATTGTATTAACCGGAAACATAATACATGTGTGAATACATAGACAAACAGAGTGTCACTAGTATGCCTCTACTTGACTAGCTCGTTAATCAAAGGTGGTTATGTTTCCTAGCCATAGACATGAGTTGTCATTTGATTAACGAGATCACCTCATTAGGAGAATGACGTGATTGACTTGACCCATTCCGTTAGCTTAGCACTCGATCGTTTAGTATGTTGCTATTGCTTTCTTCATGACTTATACATGTTCCTATGACTATGAGATTATGCAACTCCCGTTTACCGGAGGAACACTTTATGTGCTACCAAACGTCACAACATAAATGGGTGATTATAAAGGTGCTCTACAGGTGTCTCCAAAGGTACTTGTTGGGTTGGCGTATTTCGAGATTAGGATTTGTCAGTCCAATTGTCGGAGAGGTATCTCTGGGCCCACTCGGTAATGCACATCACTATAAGCCTTGCAAGCATTGTGACTAATGAGTTAGTTGCGGGATGATGTGTTACGGAACGAGTAAAGAGACTTGCCGGTAACGAGATTGAACTAGGTATCGAGATACCGACGATCAAATCTCGGGCAAGTAACATAACGGTGACAAAGGGAGCAACGTATGTTGTTATGCGGTCTGACCGATAAAGATCTTCATAGAATATGTGGGAGCCAATATGGGCATCCAGGTCCCGCTATTGGTTATTGACCGGAGACGTGTCTCGGTCATGTCTACATAGTTCTCAAACTCGTAGGGTCCGCACGCTTAACGTTACGATGACAGTTTTATTGAGTTTTGATGTACCGAAGGAGTTCGGAGTCCCGGATGAGATCGGGGATATGACGAGGAGTCTCGAAATGGTCGAGACGTAAAAATCGATATATTGGACGACTATATTCGGACTTCGGAAAGGTTCCGAGTGATTCGGGTATCTTTCGGAGTACCGGAGAGTTACGGGAATTCGTATTGGGCCTTAATGGGCCATACGGGAAAGGAGAGAAATGCCTCAAAAGGTGGCCACACCCCTCCCCATGGTCTGGTCCGAATTGGACTAGGGAAGGGGGGCGCACCCTTCCTTCTTTCTCCTTCCCCCTTCCCTTCTCCTACTCCCACAAGGAAAGGAGGAGTCCTACTCCCGGTGGGAGTAGGACTCCCCCCTATGGCGCGCCTCTCCTCTTGGCCGGCTGCCTCCCCCTTGCTCCTTTATATACGGGGGCAGGGGGGCACCCCAGAGACACAACAATTGATCCTTGATATCTCTTAGCCGTGTGCAGTGCCCCCCTCCACCATATTACACCTCGATAATACCGTTGCGGAGCTTAGGCGAAGCCCTGCGTCGGTGGAACATCATCATAGTCACCACGCCGTCGTGCTGACGAAACTCTCCCTCAACACTCGGCTGGATCGGAGTTCGAGGGACGTCATCGAGCTGAACGTGTGTAGAACTCGGAGGTGCCGTACGTTCGGTACTTGATCGGTCGGATCGTGAAGACGTACGACTACATCAACCGCGTTGTGATAACGCTTCCGCTGTCGGTCTATGAGGGTACGTGGACAACACTCTCCCCTCTCGTTGCTATGCATCACCATGATCTTGCGTGTGCGTAGGAATTTTTTTGAAATTACTACGTTCCCCAACAGGTAGTTGCGGTGGATTCGCGGTGTGTGTGTGGGTGTGTGCGTCCGGGGATGGCGGGTGGCTCGTAGTACACTACGAGTTGTGAGCCACCGTGTGGGTTGGCCGTTTTGTTAGGCAAGCTGGTGAAATCGTTATTTAAAACATTACACAACCCTTTCGTACATAAATGTTTTGGCCACATGCAGTCGATGGTTGTCCTACACGACACTTGATACTCGCATGTGACGCTTTCTATGGGCCTGTGAGGTCGTCGTCCTTCACTTTGACGAACAGCCGGCAGTGAGGTTAATTTGACCAGTAAGGTATAATCTTTTTTGTTTGTGTTATGGTGGTATATAGTACGCGTTGAAGAGGTGGGAGGGGACTAGCATATATACTATACGTATGCGTCCATGAACAAGTACACCTCACTTAGTGTCGGGACTTTTTGGTTACCGAGGCACGTGCCACATCAAAATTGTGAAATTGGTTATTCAAACATCACACAACACCTTTTTGGGCCACATGCATATATCCTAGCTAGGACACTCATGTGTGACGCTTCCATCTGTGGGTCCACGAGGCCATCGTCGATGCATGCATGCATGCATCACTTTGACCTACCTCGGGAGAGGTTAATTAATTTCACCATCGATGAGGATTCTTTTGGGTTGTACATATATTACGGCAGGAGCATATAGTATGCGGTGAAGAGGGGGGAAGGGGACCATCATATGTAGTACGCTTGATATGAACCTCGCTCTCTGTGGGTGCATGGTTTACGGTTTTTGAGGCATGTGGCACATCAAAGTTGTGCATTTTGGGTATTCAACATATATATGTTTGCCCCACATGCAAAGCGGTGGTGGTTGTCCTCTTGCACCCACTTAAGCGGTTATCAGCGATATCAATGCTTTCCATCTATGGGCCCGCTTGGTCCATCACTTCTTTTTGCCTGACAACAAGAGAGGTTAATTTGACTTAGGAGGGGATTATTATTTTTGCTCTGGGCTGACATGCATGATACACTTTGAGCACACACATATGCATGTGTACGCATGAATCCCTCCCATCGAGTCGAAATGGCTAGTACAACGACACCATCATGAACCGATCTCGCTCCGTGTGGGGAGCTAGTGTACAATTTTTGACACACGCGCCAGATCAATGTTGTGTATTCATACATGCATGCACGCATCACCTCCATACATATGCATGTAGTGGTTGCCTTCGAACGATACACTCCCTCGCGTGGTTATCGGCGGCAAGCCTATATATTCGTGGGCCCGCGTGGACATCCATGATCACCTTGACCAACAATAAGATAGGTTACCATGGCGGATTCTTCATTTGGTTAGTGTTATCATAGTATAGGTCATGGTGAGATTCAGACCTAATTAAGTTTGAGCACATATACTATGCACGCATGCATGCATATATGAAACCCCGTCGTTGGCTTGAAGTGTGGTGTAACATACATCTGCATCATCAACCTAACCCTCACTTAGTGTGGGGATTTCTAGTTCGAAATCACGGTGCCACATCAAAGTTGTTCATTGTTACTCAAAAACACACCTCTCCATACATATGTTTGGGCCACACGCATGCAGTGGTTGTCTTCGGGGACTAGCTACTTGCGTGATTATTGGCAATCTAGCCCATCTCCGGGGTCGCATGGACGGACATCACTTTGACCAACAACAAGAGAGAGGTTGTACGACCAAGGTGGATTATTCTTGGTCCGTTTTACGATCCATCTTGGTGAGATATATGCCTCTCTGGCCCCCCAACTGAAAGTGTGTGGGGGGGGGGGGGGGGGTTGCTACATCGCACTTTGCTAGGTGAACCTCGGTTGGGGGGGCATGCATTCATAGCTTAATTAGGATTCCCTTCATGGCGACACGAGGGGGGCTGGGGGCTGCTAGCTACTTTGCACTTTGCTAGGTAAACCTCGGTTGGGGGGAGGGGGCATGCTCATAGCTTAGGATTCCCTTCATGCCGACACGAGGGGGGCTGCTAGATACTTTGCACTTTTCTAGGTGAACCTCGGTTGGGGGGGCATGTGCATTCATAGCTTAGGATTCCCTTCGTGCCGACACGAGGGAGGGGTGGCTGCTAGCTACTTCACACTTTGCTAGGGTGAACCTCGGTTGGGGGGAGGGCATGCATTCATAGCTTAGCTAGGATTCCCTTCGTGCCTACACGAGGGAGGGGGCTGCTAGCTACTTCGCACTTTGCTAGGTGAACCTCGATTGGGGGGGCATGCATTCATAGCTTAGGAATCCCTTCATGCCGACACGAGGGAGGGGGGCTGCTAACTCTACTTCACACTTTGCTAGGTGAACCTCGGTTGGGGGGCATGCATTCATAGCTTAGGATTCCCTTCATGCCGACACAAGGGAGGGGGGCTGCTAGCTACTTCGCACTTTGCTACGGTGAACCTCGATTGGGGGGCATGCATTCATATATAGCTTAGGATTCCCTTCGTGCCGACACGAGGGAGGAGGGGGGCTGCTAGCTACTTCGCACTTTGCTAGGTGAACCTCGGTTGAGGGGGAGGGGGCATGCATTCATATATAGCTTAGGATTCCCTTCGTGCCGACATGAGGGAGGAGGGGGGCTGCTAGCTACTTCGCACTTTGCTAGGTGAACCTCGGTTGAGGGGGAGGGGGCATGCATTCATAGCTTAGGATTCCCTTCATGCCGACACGAGAGGGTGGGAGCAAGAAATACTGTGCGCTTTGCGAGAGAGGTGCCACATCGAAGTTGCATTTGGTATTTGAAAATCAAACCACCCTTTTGATACATAAATTTGGTCCACATGCAAGTGTGTTCGTGTTCTGACCCTCTCCCGCGTCATTTTTCGCCAAATTTATGAACATTAGAAAAGTCGGACGATGCAACAGACACGGTTCACTCAAACTAACCGTGTGCCACGCCGGTGCACCTGTCACGCACACATCCGCATAGTACATTGGGCTCCACAAGGCTCCCCCTCTCAAAAATATCTGCCCGCTTCGAGGGGTTTTCTGTTTCATAACACACGGTTGTTATCTTCGGACCGTGTGCGATGTTTCTTGTTCCCAATCCCGCCTGCATCGAAAATATCTGCCCGCCTCGAGGGTTTTTCTTTTCCATAACACACGATTGTTATCTCCGGACCGTGTGCGATGCACTATCATCAAAATTTTCAATAGCCCGACATTTCACTCCCGCGTTTGACTCCCGCGTAGTAAAATTTTCAGTACCCGCATCATTTCCTCAAACACCCCGCCCCCCCCCCCCCTCCACACACACACACACACACACCAAAACCTCCTCGGGCATGCGCGCGCGCACACACACACACCCTCCCTCGCTCGAAACCCTAGCAAAGTCCCCGCCGCCGCTGCCGCCGTTGCCACCGCCGCCGCCGCAAGGCCTCCATTGTCAACATCTGCCGGTTTGCCCGCGCAGCTTACCCACCGATCTCCATACCCAGGCCGCCCTGAGTTTCTTAGATGACACCTGCCAAACGCCCCCTTTCCCACAGATCCCCATCCCCATCCCCATCCCCCACTCCAGAGCGTCGCAGCCTAAGCCCGGCTACGCTTCCCGTGGAGCTCGAGGAGCGAATAGCCAAAAAAAGGTGTATAGAGGTCTCTTCGCCCGATGTCGTCGAGGAAGCTGACGACCATTACTGGCGGCAGGCACTCAAGCAGCGGGCTAGAGTATGCGGGCATGTCTCGTCCGCCGACTACGACATCGAGGTCATCGACAGCGACGCCCTGAGGCGGGCTGTGTCACAGGTTAAGTGGCCCACCCCCAACCCCTCGGGTTCAACAGCCGTCGATCTCATCCATGGCCCCGCCGCTGATCTCCTCTGGCTCGCTGTCAACAATTTGCCATTCTACATCGCCATCGAGCCCCTTTTGTCATTTCTGAAGGACACGTTCTGCGACGCTGGCTTGGGATCCACAACTTCCAAGTCAGACCTCATCGACGGCGACCATGAGGAGGGCACCCTCTCCGGCTCTTCCAAGGGGAAAGAGCCCATCTGCTCTTCCAAGGGGAAAGCGCCCGTCTGTGACATCAGGGAGGGCACCCTACAACCGTGCTCTTCCAAGGGGAAGGAGCCCATCTGCGACAACATGGAGCGCATCCAAGGTCCCTGCTCTTCCCACGGGAACGAGCCCATCTGTGACAAGGGAGGAAACCCATGATTTGTTTATTTCAGTTGTTCACAATATGATGCTCTATATGTACAATTATTTACTGTGCAGTACATTTCATCAATCCAGTTTTAAACATACCGATAGGAATGCATATATTTGCTTGCTGTTAAGCCTGTTATAGCTAGCATATGCCTCTTTTAAAGTTTTTTATTGTTCGGTTGTTTGTAGTTAGAATATGTTCAGTTTCAAATGCTATCTTTGGTGGTTCGTAGTATGCCTTGTTTATTCCTGTTATTCACAACATGATGTTCTATATGTGCAAGTATGAACTGTGCAGTTCAATTTCATCAGTACCAGATTCAACAATACCACTATGAATGACTACATTTGGTTGCTGCATCTTGTAGTTAACACGCCTTTCCATTTTTATTTAACCATAACCAGTGTACTTAGACCGGCACAATACCAGTTTGAATGACCATGTTTGCTTGTTGTTAAATGTTAGGCCTGTTGCAGTTAGCACACCTTTCCACTTGTTTTGCTTTACTAGCGTGCTTAAACCTACACACTGAAGCTATCTTTTGGAGATTATTTTTTCTGCCATGTGTAATTTTGGTTGATGTTTAGCCTGTTGTGCTTAACATGCTTCTTGATGTACCTACACAGGATAATTTTGGGAACGACTGCTATTTTCCATCGAGGTTAGTTTCATCCCATGGCTTATATCTGCTCACTGTTCAGGATATCCGTAGCTGATACCATATAGGCCGGCGGCTGATAAGGGACTAATCGGTGAATCGGACTTTTAACTGAATATATCTGCAACTCATTTTTCCTTAGGTTAACTAGGGCCATATGTAATATATCTGAGGCTACATAGCAACATGCACTATACTTAATGTCTAAATATGCAATCCTAGGCTACATAGCAACAAGGAAGAGTGTTACATTAATGTTCTAATAATGTCTAGATATACGTAGAAGAGCAGCAGCAACAACAACAACAACAACACAGCCCTGTTTGGATACTCAACTTAGCTAGAGGTTAGAGTTAGTTTCTAGCTCATTACTAACCCTGAACTAACTCCATCCAAAGAGTTGTTTGGATGGCAGAGTTAGATTGACAATAAATGCACTAGGAGAACTAGCTCCAATTAGCACCTCTTGGGTTGGATACTAGTTTTTTAGGTGGGTTATAGATGCAACTAGCTCAAACTAGCCCTCATGTTTAGATATACTTTAGGGCTATTTGAGCCCGAACTATCTGAAACTAACTATAACCCGTGGATACAGCAGCAGATAATTTTTAAGAACGAACTAAACTCCTTCCGGCCCATAATATAAGATGTTAATTCATCTAATATGTGAGTATATTGGATGTTATAAGATACTCCCTCCATTCCTAAATATTTATCTTTTTAGAGATTTCAAATGGACTACCACATACGGATGTATATAGACATATTATAAAAGAGTGTTGTACTACATCATTGTGCCATTGCTGTTTAGCTTCTAATATTAACTTGGTGCTTTTAGGTACATATGTCATTGGTAAAGATCCGCGTTTCGACCCTTTCTGCGTATGGGGCAATGAGATATCGATGAACTAGCATCAAGTGAGGAAGCTGATACAGATTGTCAGTAAAATGGGTCCAAAGATGGCAATTAAACTATTTGTTTACACTTTATCCAAGACAACGGCGAACTGCAGGATGGTAAGTAAGAACTCTGCAGCCTTCTTTTTACTGCCCATAATGAGTTGTGTTAGATGACAATGTCTGAAATCTTATTCCTTTGCAGTGGTTGCCAAAGCAGTTTACTCAAGATTACCTCTCAAACTACATGATTGGTGGGCATGCAAAGGTTAAAGTATTTCTACCAGAACATGATGATTATCTAGATGTTTTCATGAAGATTGTGAAGGATGGGCGGTCGGCCATCACAAGGGGTTGGACTAGAGTCGTGCGTGCCTTCTGCATGGAGGAGGGCACAATATGGGCATTCCGCTTCACCTTGTTAAGCAACCAGAATATATTTCGCCTCTTTCTTTACCGTATTTAATAGTACAAGTAACTGTGGTTCATCATTCTTTATTTGGTTCTTATGTAATTCTTGAACATATGTACCTATGAATCGAATAATGCATTGGTTGTTTGAACCTAATGGATATGAATAAAGTTGTAGCATACATTCAAATTCAAATCCAAATACGGTACAATTTGGAAAAGCAACAATTAAATTACGGTGAAATTACGCTCTCCAGGTTGTTACGGCACAGACGGTTGGTAAAACACAAACGTTTGCGATATGCACCATAATCCGAGACGGTTCACAGAGAGGAAATGTGTGCAAGCATGCACACAGTTGTCGTTTGCAAAGCGTGTGCGATGTCAGACAATATCACAAACGGTGCGGGCAAACTAAACGTTTGTGTTAGTTGCCTTATCGTACACGATTCGCAACCATGAACTGTTTCTGATGAAGTATGCATCGTAAACGTTGCACCACAGAATAGCGTGTGTGATAGTTGTCGTGTACGACGGTGTTACGACGGTCCGACGTTTAGTAATCCTGTCCGACACTCATACGACGATTAGCTAATCTTCTTAATGGTGAACCGTTTGTGATGGGCCGCGCATCATACACGTTCTATAATAGTGAACCATTTGTGATGGGCCGCGCATCGTAAACGTAGCACCACAGAATACCGACTGCGATGGCAATGCGAGCAGAAATGAGTAGGAGTACTATAGGGGCCCTATCCCCGACGGTTTCTGGGTCGTGTGGGAAGGACCCCCCTATCGCCCACACTCACTTGGCGACGGTTCCAAATATCGTCGCGGAAAGGGTTTTTAAACCGTTTGTTTAGGACCGATGCGCACCAGTGTATGCATCAAAACCACAACGATGTTTCATCAAGTTTGCTATTTTAACCTTCAATAAGGACCGGCCGTAGTCAAATTCAATTCAACTAAAGTTGTAGAAACAGACACCCGCCAGCCACCTTTATGCAAAACAAGTTGCATGTCTATCGGTGGAACAGGTCTCATGAACGTGGTCATGTAAGGTTGGTCCGGGCCACTTCATCCAACAATACCGCCGAATCAAAATAAGACGTTGGTGGTAAGCAGTATGACTATGATCGCCCACAACTCTTTGTGTTGTACTCGTGCATATCATCTACGCATAGACCTGGCTCTGATACCACTGTTGGGGAACATAACATGCAATTTGAAAAATTTCCTACGCTCACGCAAGATCTATCTAGGAGATGCATAGCAACGAGAAGGGGAGAGTGTGTCCACGTACCCTCATAGACCAAAAGCGGAAGCATTTGACAACGCGGTTGATGTAGTCGAACTTCTTTTCGTTTCGACCGATCAAGCATCGAACGTACGGCACCTCCGAGTTCTGCACACGTTCAACTCAATGACGTCCCTCGAACTCTTGATCCAGAAAAGTGTCGAGGGAGAGTTCCGTCAGCATGACGGCATGGTGACGGTGATGGTGAAGTGATCCGGGCAAGGCTTCACCTAAGCACTACGAAGATATGTCCGGAGGCGTAAAATGTGCAGCGGGCGTCGCACATGGCTAAGAATTGTTGGTGTGTGTTCTAGCGGTGCCCCCCTTCATATATATAGGCTGGAGGGGAGGAGAGGCAGCCAAGGGGGCGCCCCAACTAGGAGGAATCCTACTTGGGGTTCTCCCAATTCGGCCTCCCCCTTTCCTATTCCTATTCGGAGAAGGAAGGGAAGAGGGGGAAGGGGGAATCCTATTCCCTTTTTCCTTTCCTCCTTCCCCTTTTCTACTACAATTTGGCCAGCCCATATGGTAGGGTTACAGCAGCCCCTTAGGGGCTGGTCTGTCCCCCTCTTGTCCCATTAAGGCCCATATAGTTGCCGGGGGGATGCCCGGAACCCCTTCCGGTGACCCGATATGCACCGAGTACCCCCGGAACACTTCCGGTGTCTCAATATCATCGTCCAATATATGAATCTTTACCTCTCGACCATTTCGAGCCTCCTCGTCATGTCCGTGATCTCATCCGGGACTCCGAACAACATTCGGTCACCAAATAACATAACTCATATAATACAAAATCGTCATCGAACGTTAAGCGTGCGGACCCTACGGGTTCGAGAACTATGTAGACATGACCGAGACACCTCTCCGGTCAATAACCAACAGCGGAACCTAGATGCTCATATTGGTTCCCACATATTCTACGAAGATCTTTATCGGTCGAACCGTAATGACAACATACGTTATTCCCTTTGTCATCGGTATGTTAGTTGCCCGCGATTCGATCGTCGGTATTTTCATACATAGTTCAATCTCGTTATCGGCAAGTCTCTTTACTCGTTCCGTAATACATCATCCTGCAACTAACTCATTAGTCACATTGCTTGCAAGGCTTATTATGATGTGCATTACAGAGAGGGCCCAGAGATACCTCTCAGCTGATACTCGGAGTGAAAATCCTAATCTTCATTTATGCCAACCCAACAAACACCTTCGGAGATACCTGTAGAGCATTTTTATAATCACCCAGTTACGTTGTGATGTTTGATAGCACACAAGGTATTCCTCCGGTATCCGGGAGTTGCATAATCTCATAGTCGAAGGAATATGTATTTGACATGAAGAAAGCAATAGCAATAAAACTGAACGATCAACATGCTAAGCTAACGGATGGTTCTTGTCCATCACATCATTCTCCTAATGATGTGATCCCGTTCATCAAATGACAACACATGTCTATGGTTAGGAAACTTAACCATCTTTGATTAATGAGCTAGTCTAGTAGAGGCTTACTAGGGACACGGTGTTTTGTCTATGTATCCACACATGTATCAAGTTTTCGGTTAATACAATTCTAGCATGAATAATAAACATTTATCATGATATAAGGAAATATAAAATAACAACTTTATTATTGCCTCTAGGGCATATTTCCTTCAGTCCCCCACTTGCACTAGAGTCAATAATCTAGTTCACATCGCCATGTGATTTAACACCAATAGTTCACATCTTTATGTGATTAACACCCATAGTTCACATCGCCATGTGACCATCACTCAAAGGGTTTACTAGAGTCAATAATCTAGTTCACATGGCTATGTGATTAACACCCAAAGAGTACTAAGTTGTGATCATGTTTTGCTTGTGAGAGAAGTTTAGTCAACGGGTCTGCCACATTCAGATCCGTATGTATTTTGCAAATTTCTATGTCTACAATGCTCTACATGGAGATACTCTAGCTAATTGCTCCCATTTTCAATACGTATCCAGATTGAGACTTAGAGTCATTTGGATCGGTGTAAAAGCTTGCATCGACGTAACTCTTTACGACGAACTCTTTATCACCTCCATAACCAAGAAATATTTCCTTAGTCCTCTAAGGATAATTTTGACCGCTGTCTAGTGATCTACTCCTGGATCACTATTGGTACCTCCCTGCCAGACTTATGGCAAGGCACACAATAGGTTTGGTACACAGCATGGCATACTTTATAGAACCTATGACTGAAGCATAGGGAATGACTTTCATTCTCTCGATATTCTGCCGTGGTCTGGTTTTGAGTCTTACTCAATGCCACACCTTGTAACACAGGTAAGAACCCTTTCTTTGACTGATCTATTTTGAACTCCTTCAGAATCTTGTCAAGGTATGTGCTTTGTGAAAGTCCTATCAAGCGTCTTGATCTATCTCTATAGATATTGATGCTCAATATATAAGCAGCTTGACCGAGGTCTTTTATTGAAAAAATCTTATTCAAGTATCCTTTTATGCTATCCAGAAATTCTATATCACTCTAGATCAACAATATGTCATCCACATGTAATATCAGAAATGCTACAGAGCTCCCACTCACTTTCTTGTAAATACAGGCTTCACCATAAGTCTCTATAAAACCATATGCTTTAATCACCTTATCAAAGTGTATATTCCAACTCCGAGATGCTTGCACCGGTTCATAGATGGATTGCTGGAGCTTGCACACTTTGTTAACACCTTTAGGATCGATAAAACCTTCTGGTTGCATCATATACAACTCTTCTTTAAGAAATTCATTAAGGAATGCAGTTTTGACGTCCATTTGCCAGATTTCATAAAATACGACAATTCCTAACATGATTCGGACAGACTTAAGCATTGTTACGAGTGAGAAAATCTCATCGTAGTCAACACCTTGAACTTGTCGAAAACCTTTTGCGACAAGTCGATCTTTGTAGACAGTAACATTACCACCAGCGTCAGCTTCTTGAAGATCCATTTATTATCTATGGCTCGCTGATCATCAGTCAAGTCAACCAAAGTCCACACTTTGTTCTCATACATGGATCCTATCTCGGATTTCATGGCCTCAAGCCATTTATCGGGATCTGGGCTCATCATCGCTTCCTCATAGTTCGTAGGTTCGTCATGGTCTAGTAACATGACTTCCAGAACAGGATTACTGTACCACTCTGGTGTGGAATGTTCTCTGGTTGACCTACGAGGTTCGGTAGTAACTTGATCTGAAGGTTCATGATCATTATCATTAGCTTCCTCTCTAGTTGGTGTAGGCATCACTGGAACTGATTTCTGTGATGAGATACTTTCCAATTCGAGAGAAGGTACAATTACCTCATCAAGTTCTACCTTCCTCCCACTCACTTCTTTCAAGAGAAACTCCTTCTCTAGAAAAGATCCATTCTTAGCAACAAAAATCTTGCCTTCGGACCTGTGATAGAAGGTGTACCCAATAGTTTCTTTTGGGTATCCTATGAAGACGCAGTTCTCCGATTTGGGTTCGAGCTTATCATTTTGAAACTTTTACACATAAGCATCGCAACCCCAAACTTTAAGAAACGATAGCTTTGGTTTCTTGCCAAACCATAGTTCATACGGTGTCGTCTCAATGGATTTAGACAGTGCCCTATTTAACGTGAATGTAGCTGTCTCTAATGCATAACCCCAAAACGATAGTGGTAAATCGGTAAGAGACATCATAGATTGCACCATATCTAATAAAGTACGATTACGATATTCGGACACACCATTACGTTGTGGTGTTCCAGGCGGCGTGAGTTGTGAAACTATTCCACATTGTTTTAAATGAAGGCCAAACTCGTAACTCAAATATTTGCCTCCGCGATCAGATCATAGAAACTTTATTATCTTGTTATGATGATTCTCCACTTCACTCTGAAAATCTTTGAACTTTTCAAATGTTTCAGACCTGTGTTTCATCAAGTAGATATACCAATATCTGCTTAAATCATCTGTGAAGGTCAGAAAATAACAATAACCGCCGCGTGCCTCAACAGTCGTTGAACCACATACATCGGTATGTATTATTTCCAATAAGTCATCGGCTCGCTCCATTGTTTCGGAGAACGGAGTTTTAGTCATCTTGCCCATGAGGCATGGTTCGCAAGTATCAAATGATTCATAATCAAGTGATTCCAAAAGCCCATCTGCATGGAGTTTCTTCATGCGCTTTACACCAATATGACCCAAATGGCAGTGCCACAAATATGTTGCATTATCATTATCAACTTTGCATCTTTTGGCATCAATATTATGAATATGTGTATCACTACGATCAAGATTCAATAAACAATTTACATTGGGTGTATGACCATAGAAGGTTTTGTTCATGTAAACAGAACAACAATTATTCGCTGACTTAAATGAATAACCGTATTGCAATAAACAGGATCCAATCATATTCATGCTCAATGCAAACACCAAATAACATTTATTTAGGTCCAACACTAATCCCGAAGGTAGAGGGAGTGTGCGATGGTGATCTTATCAACCTTGGAATCACTTCCAACACACATCGTCACCTCGCCCTTAACTAGTCTCTGTTCATTCTGTAACTCCTGTTTCGAGTTACTAGTCTTAGCAACTGAATCGGTATCAAATACCTGGGGTTACTATGAACACTAGTAAAATACACATCAATAACATGTATATCAAATATACCTTTGCTCACTTTGCCATCCTTCTTATCCGCCAAGTATTTGGGGTAGTTCTGCTTCCAGTGACCATTCCCTTTGCATTAGAAGCACTCAGCTTCAGGCTTAGGTCTAGCTTTGGGCTTCTTCACGGGAGTGGCAACTTGCTTGTCATTCTTCTTGAAGTTTCCTTTATTTTCCTTTGCCCTTTTTCTTGAAACTAGTGGTCTTGTCAACCATCAACACTTGATGCTTTTTCTT
Organism: Aegilops tauschii subsp. strangulata; assembly: GCF_002575655.3. Taxonomy (NCBI): domain Eukaryota; kingdom Viridiplantae; phylum Streptophyta; class Magnoliopsida; order Poales; family Poaceae; genus Aegilops; species Aegilops tauschii. The sequence goes on along the minus strand of NC_053040.3, from coordinate 147,584,346 downwards.
GATTTCTACCTTCGCCGATTTCAGCATCGCGAAGAGCTCGGGAATCGTTTTCGTCATCCTTGCATATTATAGTTTATCACGAAGTTCTACTAGCTTGGTGATAATGACTAGAGAACTCTGTCAATCACTATCTTATCTGGAAGATTAACTCACACTTGATTCAAGCGATTGTACTACCCAGACATTCTGAGTACATGCTCACTGGCTGAGCCATTCTCTTCCATCTTGTAGGCAAAGTACTTGTCAGAGGTCTCATACCTCTCGACATGGGCATGAGTCCGAAATACCAATTTCAACTCTTGGAACATCTTATATGCTCCGTGGCGTTCAAAACATTTTTTAAGTCTCGGTTCTAAGCCGTAAAGAATGGTGCACTAAACTATCAAGTAGTCATCATACCGAGCTTGTCAAACGTTCATAACGTCTGCATCTGCTCCTGCAATAGGTCTGTCACCTAGCGGTGCATCAAGGACATAATTCTTCTGTGCAGCAATGAGGATAACCCTCAGATCACGGACCCAGTCCACATCATTGCTACTATCATCTTTCAACTTAGTTTCCTCTAGGAAGATATCAAAAACATAGGGGAGCTACAACGCGAGCTATTGATCTACAACATAGATACGCAAATACTAACATGACTAAGTTCATGATAAGTTAAGTTCAATTAATCATATTACTTAAGAACTCCCACTTAGATAGACATCCCTCGAGTCATATAAATGATGACGTGATCCATATCAACTAAACCATGTCCGAGCATCACGTGAGATGGAGTAGTTTTCAATGGTGAACATCTCTATGTTGATCATATCTACTATATGATTCACGTTCAACCTTTCAGTCTCCAGTGTTTTGAGGCCATGTCTGTACATACTAGGCTCGTCAAGTTTAACCGAGTATTCCACATGTGCAAAACTGTCTTGCACCCGTTGTATGTGAATGTAGAGCTTATCACACCCGATCATCACGAGGTGTCTCAGCATGACGAACTATCGCAACGATGCATACTCAGGGAGAACACTTATACCTTGAAATTTTAGTAAGAGATCATCTTATAATGCTACCGCCGTACTAAACAAAATAAGATGCATAAAAGATAAACATCACATGCAATCAAAATATGTGACATGATATGGCCATCATCATCTTCTGCCTTTGATCTCCATCTCCAAAGCACCGTCATGATCTCCATCGTCATCGGGCTTGACACCTTGATCTCCATCGTAGCGTCGTGGTCGTCTCGCCAACTATTGCTTCTACAACTATCGCTAACACATAGTGATAAAGTAAAGCAATTACATGGCGTTTGCCTTTCATACAATAAAGCGACAACCATAAGGCTCCTGCCAGTTGCCGATAACTTTTACAAAACATGATCATCTCATACAATAACATATATCACATCATGTCTAGACCATATCACATCACAACATGCCCTGCAAAAACAAGTTAGACGCCCTCTACTTTGTTGTTGCAACTTTTACATGGCTGATACGGGATTCTAGCAAGAACTGTTCTTACATACGCATAAAAACCACAACGGTGATTTATCAAGTTTCCCGTTTTAACCTTCAACAAGGACCGGCCGCGGCCAAATTCGATTCAACTAAAGTTGGAGAAACAGACACCCGCCAGCCACCTTTATGCAAAACTAGTTGCATGTCTATCGGTGGAACCGTCTCATGAACGTGGTCATGTAAGGTTGGCCCAGGCCGCTTCATCCAACAATATCGCCGAATCAAAATAAGACATTGGTGGTAAGCAGTATGATGATCACCGCCCACAACTCTTTGTGTTCTACTCGTGCATATCATCTACGCATAGACCTGGCTCGGATGCCACTGTTGGGAAACGTAGCATGCAATTTCAAAAAAATTCCTACGCTCACGCAAGATCTATCTAGGAGATGCATAGCAACGAGAGGGGGAGAGTGTGTCCACGTACCATCGTAGACCGAAAGCGGAAGCGTTTTGACAACGCGGTTGATGTAGTGGAACTTCTTCTCGTTCCGACCGGTCAAGCACTGAACGTACGACACCTCCAAGTTCTGCACATGTTCAGCTCGATGACGTCCCTCGAACTCTTGTTCCAGCATAGTGTCGGGGGAGAGTTTCTCAGCACGACGGCGTGGTGACGGTGATGGTGAAGTGATCCGCGCAAGGCTTCACCTAAGCACTACGACAATATGACCGGAGGCGTAAACTGTGGAGGGAGGTGTCGCACACGGCTATAAATTAATGTTGTGTGTTCTAGCGGTGCCCCCCTCATATATATAGGTTGGAGGGGAGGAGAGGCAGCCAAGGGGGCGCCCCAAGTAGGAGGAATCCTACTTGGGCGCCTCCCAATTCGGCCTCCCTCCTTCCATATTCATCCGGAGGGGGAAGGAAGGAGGAGGGAGGAGGGAAGGAAGGGGAGGCCGAATCCCTCCCCTTCCTTTCTCCCTTCTCCTCTTTCCCTCCCCCTTATTTTGGCCTACATGGGGCGCACCAGCCCCTTAGGGGCTGGTCTGTCCCCCTCTTGGCCCATTAAGTGTTGGGGAACGTAGCAGAAATTCAAAATTTTCTACGCATCACCAAGATCAATCTATGGAGTAATCTAGCAACAAGGGGAAGGGGAGTTCATCTACATACCCTTGTAGATCGCGAGCGGAAGCGTTCAAGAGAACGGGGTTGATGGAGTCGTACTCGTCGTGATCCAAATCACCGATGATCCTAGCGCCGAACGGACGGCACCTCCGCGTTCAACACACGTACGGAGCAGCGACGTCTCCTCCTTGATCCAGCAAGGGGGGAGGAGAGGTTGATGGAGATCCAGCAGCACGACGGCGTGGTGGTGGAAGTAGCGGGATCCCAACAGGGCTTCGCCAAGCGCTGCGGGAGGAGGGAGGTGCGTCACGGGAGGGAGAGGGAGGCGCCAGGGCTTGTGTTTTGCTGCCCTCCCTCCCCCCCACTATATATAGGGCCAAGGGAGAGGGGGGCGCAGCCTTGGCCCTTCCTCCAAGGAAGGGTGCGGCCAGGGAGGAGTCCTTCCCCCCCAAGGCACCTCGGAGGTGTCTTCCCCCTTTAGGACTCTCCCTTTTCCTTATCTCTTGGCGCATGGGCCTCTTGGGGCTGGTGCCCTTGGCCCATATAGGCCAAGGCGCACCCCCTACAGCCCATGTGGCCCCCTGGGGCTGGTGGACCCCCTTGGTGGACCCCCGGACCCCTTTCGGCACTCCCGGTACAATACCGATAAAGTGCGAAACTTTTCCGGCGACCAAAATAAGACTTCCCATATATAAATCTTTACCTCCGGACCATTCCGGAACTCCTCGTGACGTCCGGGATCTCATCCGGGACTCCGAACAACTTTCGGGTTACCGCATACTAATATCTCTATAACCCTAGCGTCACCGAACCTTAAGTGTGTAGACCCTACGGGTTCGGGAGACAGGTAGACATGACCGAGACGACTCTCCGGTCAATAACCAACAGCGGGATCTGGATACCCATGTTGGCTCCCACATGCTCCTCGATGATCTCATCGGATGAACCACGATGTCGAGGATTCAATCAATCCCGTATACAATTCCCTTTGTCTATCGGTATGGTACATGCCCGAGATTCGATCGTCGGTATCCCGATACCTTGTTCAATCTCGTTACCGGCAAGTCTCTTTACTCGTTCTGTAACTCACATCATCCCGTGATCAACTCCTTGGTCACATTGTGCACATAATGATGATGTCCTACCGAGTGGGCCCAGAGATACCTCTCCGTTTACACGGAGTGACAAATCCCAGTCTCGATTCGTGCCAACCCAACAGACACTTTCGGAGATACCTGTAGTGCACCTTTATAGTCACCCAGTTACGTTGTGACGTTTGGTACACCCAAAGCATTCCTGCGGTATCCGGGAGTTGCACCATCTCATGGTCTAAGGAAATGATACTTGACATTAGAAAAGCTCTAAGCAAATGAACTACACGATCTGGTGCTAGGCTTAGGATTGGGTCTTGTCCATCACATCATTCTCCTAATGATGTGATCCCGTTATCAACGACATCCAATGTCCATGGTCAGGAAACCGTAACCATCTATTGATCAACGAGCTAGTCTCCTAGAGGCTTACTAGGGACATGGTGTTCTCTATGTATCCACACATGTATCTGAGTTTCCTATTAATACAATTCTAGCATGGATAATAAACGATTATCATGAACAAGGAAATATAATAATAACCTATTTATTATTGCCTCTAGGGCATATTTCCAACAGTCTCCCACTTGCACTAGAGTCAATAATCTAGTTCACATCACCATGTGATTAACACTGACTGGTCACATCACCATGTGACCAACATCTAAAGAGTTTACTAGAGTCAACAATCTAGTTCACATCACTATGTGATTAACACTCAATGAATTCTGGTTTGATCATGTTATGCTTGTGAGAGAGGTTATTAGTCAACGGGTCTGAACCTTTCAGATCCTTGTGTGCTTTACGAATATCTATGTCATCTTGTGGATGCTACCACACACTATTTGGAGCCATTTCAAATAATTGCTCTACTATACGAATCCGGTTTACTACTCAGAGTCATCCGGATTAGTGTCAAAGTTCGCATCAACGTAACCCTTTACGACGAACTCCTTTTCACCTCCATAATCGAGAAAATTCCTTAGTCCACTAGATACTCTATTTTGAACTCTTTCAAAATCATGTCAAGGTGTGCGTTCTTTGAAAGTATCATCATGCGTCTTGATCTATCTCTATAGATCTTGATGCCCAATATGCAAGCAGCTTTTATCCAGGTCTTCCTTTGAAAAACTCCTTTCAAACAACCCTTTATGTTTTCCAGAAATTTTACATCATTTCGGATCAACAATATGTCATTCACATATACTTATCAGAAATGTTGTAGCGCTCCCACTCACTTTATTGTAAATACAAGTTTCTCATAAACTTTATATAAACCCAAAATCTTTGATCATCTCATCAAAGCGTACGTTCCAACTCCGAGATGCTTACTCTAGTCCTTAGAAGGATCGCTGGAGCTAGCATACCTTTTAGCATCCTTAGGATCGACAAAACCTTTCTGATTGTATCACATACAACCTTTCCTTACGAAAACTGGTAAGGAAACTTGTTTTGACATCCATCTGCCAGATTTCATAAATGCAGCTAATGCTAACATGATTCCGACGGACTTAAGCATCGCTACGGATGGGAAAATCTCATCGTAGTCAACTCCTTGAACTTGTGGAAATACTCTTTGCCACAAGTCGAGCTTCATAGACGGTAACATTACCGTCCACGTCCGTCTTCTTCTCAAAGTTCCATTTATCTCGGATTTCATGGCTTCTAACCATTTGTCGGAATATGGGCCCACCATCGCTTCTCCATAGCTCGTAGGTTCATCGTTGTCCAACAACATGACTTCCAAGACAGGATCACGTACTATTCTGAAGTATTACGCATCCTCGTCGTCCTACGAGGTTTGGTAGTGACTTGATCCGAAGTTTCATGATCACTATCATAAGCTTCCATTTCAATTGGTGTAGGTGCCACAGGAACAACTTCCTGTGCCCTGCTACACACTAGTTGAAGTGACGGTTCAATAACCTTATCAAGTCTCCACCATCCTCCCACTCAATTCTTTCGAGAGAAACTTTTCCTCGAGAAAGGACCTGTCTCTAGAAGCAATTACTTTTGCTTCCAGATCTGAAGTAGGAGGTATACCCAACTGTTTTTGGGTATTCTATGAAGACGCATTTATCCGCTTTGGGTTCGAGCTTATCAGCCTGAAACTTTTTCACATAAGCATCGCAGCCCCAAACTTTTAAGAAACGACAACTTAGGTTTCTCTAAACGGTGTCGTCTCAACGGAATTGCGTGGTGCCCCTTTTAAAGTGAATGCGGTTGTCTCTAATGCCTAACCCATAAACGATAGTGGTAATTTGATAAGAGACATCATGGTATGCACCATATCCAATAGGGTGCAGCTATGATGTCCGGACACACCATCACACTATGGTGTTCCAGGCGGTATTAATTGTGAAACACTTTCCACAATGTCTTAATTGTGTGCCAAACTCGTAACTCAGATACTCATCTCTATGATCATATCACAGACATTTTATCCTCTTGTCACGACGATCTTTAACTTTACTCTGAAATTACTTGAACCTTTCAATAATTCAGACTTGTGTTTCATCAAGTAAATACACTCAGCATCTACTCAAATCATCTGTGAAGTAAGAACATAACGATATCCACTGCATGCCTCAGCACTCATTGGACTACATACATCAAAATGTATTACTTCCAATAAGTTGCTCTCTTGTTCCATCTTACTGAAAACGAGGAATTTCAGTCATCTTGCCCATGTGGTATGATTTGCATGTCTCAAGTGATTCGAAATCAAGTGAGTCCAAACGATCCATCTGCATGGAGTTTCTTCATGCATATATACCAATAGACATGGTTCGCATGTCTCAATCTTTTCAAAAATGAGTGAGTCCAAAGATCCATCTACATGGAGATTCTTCATGCGTTTTATCCCAATATGACTCAAATAGCAGTGCCACGAGTATGTGGTACTATCATTACTTTTGGCATGAACATGTGTATCACTACGATCGAGATTCATTTTAGGTGCAAGACCATTGAAGGTATTATTCAAATAAACAGAGTAACCATTATTCTCCTTAAATGAATAACCGTATTGCGATAAACATAATCATGCTCAACGCAAACACCAAATCTCGATGGTAGAGGGAGCATGCGATGCTTGATCACATCAACCTTGGAAACACTTCCAACACATATCGTCATCTCACCTTTAGCTAGTCTCCGTTTATTCCGCAGCTTTTATTTCGAGTTACTAACACTTAGCAACCGAACCGGTATCTAATACCCTGGTGCTGCTAGGAGTACTAGTAAAGTACACATTCATATAACGTATATCCAGTATACTTCTGTCGACCTTGCCTGCCTTCTCATCTACCAAGTATCTAGGGTAGCTCTGCTTTAGTGACCGTTCCCCTCATTACAGAAGCACTTAGTCTCGGGTTTGGGTTCAACCTTGGGTTTCTTCACTAGAGCAGCAACTGATTTGCCGTTTCATGAAGTATCCCTTCTTGCCCTTGCCCTTCTTAAACTAGTGGTTTTACTAACCATCAACAATTGATGTTCCTTCTTGATTTCCACTTTCGTGGTGTCAAACATCGCGAATAGCTCAAGGATCATCATGTCTATCCCTGATATGTTATAGTTCATCGCGAAGCTCTAATAGCTTGGTGGCAGTGACTATGGAGAACCATCACTATCTCATCTGGAAGATTAACTCCCACTCGATTCAAGCGATTGTGGTACTCAGACAATCTGAGCATATGCTCAACGATTGAGCTTTTCTCCCTTAGTTTGCAGGCTTAAGAAACTTGTCAGAGGTCTCATACCTCTTGACGTGGGCACTAGTCTGAAATCTCAATTTCAGTCTTCGGAACATCTCATATGTTCTGTGACGTTTCAAAACCGTCTTTGGTGCCATAATTCTAAATCGTTAGCATTACGCACTGAACTATCACGTAGTTATCAAAACGTGTATGTCAGATGTTCCGCAACATCTACAGACGACGCTGAGGTTCAGCATACCGAGCGGTGCATTAAGGACATAAGCCTTCTGTGCAGCAATGAGGACAATCCTCAGTTTACGGACCCAGTCCGCATAATTGCTACTACCAACTTTCAACTAAATTTTCTCTAGGAACATATCTTAAACAGTAGAACTAAAGCGTATGACATAATTTGCAAAGACCTTTTGACTATGTTCATGATAATTAAGTTCATCTGATTAATGAACTCCCACTCAGATAGACATCCCTCTAGTCATCTAAGTGATACATGATCCGAGTCAAACTAGGCCGTGTCCGATCATCACGTGAGACGGACTAGTCATCATCGGTGAACATCTCCATGTTGATCGTATCTACTATACGACTCATGTTCGACCTTTCGGTCTCTTGTGTTCCGAGGCCATGTCTGTACATGCTAGGCTCGTCAAGTCAACCTAAGTGTTTCGCATGTGTTCCGAGGCCATGTCTATACATGCTAGGCTCGTCAACACCCGTTGTATTCGAACGTTAGAATCTATCACACCCGATCATCACGTGGTGCTTCGAAACAACGAACCTTCGCAACGGTGCACAGTTAGGGGGAACACGTCTCTTGAAATTTTAGTGAGGGATCATCTTACTTACTACCGTCGTTCTAAGCAAATAAGATGCATAACATGATAAACATCACATGCAATCAAATAGTGACATGATATGGCCAATATCATTTTGCTCCTTTGATCTCCATCTTCAGGGCACCATGATCATCTTTGTCACCGGCATGACACCATGATCTCCATCATCATGATCTCCATCATTGTGTCTTCATGAAGTTGTCACGCCAACGATTACTCTACTTCTATGGCTAACGCGCTTAGCAATAAAGTAAAGTAATTTACATGGCGTTATTCAATGACACGCAGGTCATACAACAAATAAAGACAACTCCTATGGCTCCTGCCGGTTGTCATACTCATCGACATGCAAGTCGTGATTCCTATTACAAGAATATGATCAATCTCATACATCACATATATCATTCATCACATCTTCTGGCCATATCACATCACATAGCACATGCTGCAAAAACAAGTTAGACGTCCTCTAATTGTTGTTGCAAGTTTTTACATGGCTTGTATAGGTTTCTAGCAAGAACGTTTCTTACCTACGTAAAACCACAACGTGATATGCCAATTTCTATTTACCCTTCATAAGGACCCTTTTCATCGAATCCGTTCCGACTAAAGTGGGAGAGACAGACACCCGCTAGCCACCTTATGCAACTAGTGCATGTCAGTCGGTGGAACCTGTCTCACGTAAGCGTACGTGTAAGGTCGGTCCGGGCCGCTTCATCCCACAATGTCGCCGAAACAAGATAAGACTAGTAGCGGCAAGAAGAATTGGCAACATCTACGCCCACAACTACTTTGTGTTCTACTCGTGCATAGAAACTACGCATAGACCTAGCTCATGATGCCACTGTTGGGGAACGTAGCAGAAATTCAAAATTTTCTACGCATCACCAAGATCAATCTATGGAGTAATCTAGCAACGAGGGGAAGGGGAGTGCATCTACATACCCTTGTAGATCGCGAGCGGAAGCGTTCAAGAGAACGGGGTTGATGGAGTCGTACTCGTCGTGATCCAAATCACCGATGATCCTAGCGCCGAACGGACGGCACCTCCGCGTTCAACACACGTACGGAGCAGCGACGTCTCCTCCTTCTTGATCCAGCAAGGGGGGAGGAGAGGTTGATGGAGATCCAGCAGCACGACGGCGTGGTGGTGGAAGTAGCGGGATCCCAACAGGGCTTCGCCAAGCGCTGCAGGAGGAGGGAGGTGCGTCACGGGAGGGAGAGGGAGGCGCCAGGGCTTGTGTTTTGCTGCCCTCCCTCCCCCCCCACTATATAAAGAGCCAAGGGAGAGGGGGGCGCAGCCTTGGCCCTTCCTCCAAGGAAGGGTGCGGCCAGGGAGGAGTCCTTCCCCCCCAAGGCACCTCGGAGGTGTCTTCCCCCTTTAGGACTCTCCCTTTTCCTTATCTCTTGGCGCATGGGCCTCTTGGGGCTGGTGCCCTTGGCCCATATAGGCCAAGGCGCACCCCCTACAGCCCATGTGGCCCCCCGGGGCTGGTGGACCCCCTTGGTGGACCCCCGGACCCCTTTCGGCACTCCCGGTACAATACCGATAAAGTGCGAAACTTTTCCGGCGACCAAAATAAGACTTCCCATATATAAATCTTTACCTCCGGACCATTCCGGAACTCCTCGTGACGTCCGGGATCTCATCCGAGACTCCAAACAACTTTCGGGTTACCGCATACTAATATCTCTATAACCCTAGCGTCACCGAACCTTAAGTGTGTAGACCCTACGGGTTCGGGAGACAGGTAGACATGACCGAGACGACTCTCCGGTCAATAACCAACATCGGGATCTGGATACCCATGTTGGCTCCCACATGCTCCTCGATGATCTCATCGGATGAACCACGATGTCGAGGATTCAATCAATCCCGTATACAATTCCCTTTGTCTATCGGTATGGTACTTGCCCGAGATTCAATCGTCGGTATCCCGATACCTTGTTCAATCTCGTTACCGGCAAGTCTCTTTACTCGTTCTGTAACTCACATCATCCCGTGATCAACTCCTTGGTCACATTGTGCACATAATGATGATGTCCTACCGAGTGGGCCCAGAGATACCTCTCCGTTTACACGGAGTGACAAATCCCAGTCTCGATTTGTGCCAACCCAACAGACACTTTCGGAGATACCTGTAGTGCACCTTTATAGCCACCCAGTTATGTTGTGACGTTTGGTACACCCAAAGCATTCCTACGGTATCCGGGAGTTGCACAATCTCATGGTCTAAGGAAATGATACTTGACATTAGAAAAGCTCTAAGCAAACGAACTACACGATCTGGTGCTAGGCTTAGGATTGGGTCTTGTCCATCACATCATTCTCCTAATGATGTGATCCCGTTATCAACGACATCCAATGTCCATGGTCAGGAAACCGTAACCATCTATTGATCAACGAGCTAGTCTCCTAGAGGCTTACTAGGGACATGGTGTTGTCTATGTATCCACACATGTATCTGAGTTTCCTATCAATACAATTCTACATGGATAATAAACGATTATCATGAACAAGGAAATATAATAATAACCTATTTATTATTGCCTCTAGGGCATATTTCCAACATTAAGGCCCCTGTAGTTGTCGGGGGGATGCCCGGAACCCCTTCTGGTGACCCGATATGCACCCGGTACCCTCGGAACACTTCCGGTGTCCGAATATCACCGTCCAATATATGAATCTTTACCTCTCGACCATTTCAAGACTCCTCGTCATGTCCGTGATCTCATCCGGGACTCCGAACAACATTCATTCACCAAATGACATAACTCATATAATACAAAATCGTCATCGATCGTTAAGCGTGCGGATCCTACGTGTTCGAGAACTATGTAGACATGACCGAGACACTTCTCCGGCCAATAACCAACAACGAAACCTGGATGCTTATATTGGTTCCCACATATTCTACGAAGATCTTTATCAGTCGTACCGTAATGACAACATACTGTTGGAAATATGCCCTAGAGGCAATAATAAATGGTTATTATTATATTTCTTTGTTCATGATAATTGTCTATTGTTCATGCTATAATTGTATTGTCCGGAAATCGTAATACATGTGTGAATACATAGACCACAAAGTGTCCCTAGTAAGCCTCTAGTTGACTAGCTCGTTGATCAACAGATAGTCATAGTTCCCTGACTATGGACATTGGATGTCATTGATAACGGGATCACATCATTAGGAGAATGATGTGATGGACAAGACCCAATCCTAAGCATGGCATAAAAGATCATGTAGTTTCGTTTGCTAGAGCTTTTCCAATGTCAAGTATCTTTTCCTTAGACCATGAGATCGTGCAACTCCCGGATACCGTAAGAGTGCTTTGGGTGTGCCAAACGTCACAACGTAACTGGTGACTATAAAGGTGCACTACGGGTATCTCCGAAAGTGTCTGTTGGGTTGGCACGGATCGAGACTGGGATTGTCACTCCGTGTGACGGAGAGGTATCTCTGGGCCCACTCGGTAATGCATCATCATAATGAGCTCAATGTGACTAAGGCGTTAGTCACGGGATCATGCATTGCGGGACGAGTAAAGAGACTTGCCGGTAACGAGATTGAACAAGGTATTGGGATACCGACGATCGAATCTCGGGCAAGTAACATACCGATTGACAAAGGGAATTGTATACGGGATTGATTGAATCCTCGACACCGTGGTTCATCCGATGAGATCATCGTGGAACATGTGGGAGCCAACATGGGTATCCAGATCCCGCTGTTGGTTATTGACCGGAGAGGCGTCTCGGTCATGTCTGCATGTCTCCCGAACCCGTAGGGTCTACACACTTAAGGTTCGGTGACGCTAGGGTTGTAGAGATATATGTATGCGGAAACCGGAAAGTTGTTCGGAGTCTCGGATGAGATCCCGGACGTCACGAGAGGTTCCGGAATGGTCCGGAGGTGAAGAATTATATATAGGAAGTCAAGTTTCGGCCACCGGGAAAGTTTCGGGGGTTACCGGTATTGTACCGGGACCACCTGAAGGGTCCCGGGGGTCCACCGGGTGGGGCCACCTATCCCGGAGGGCCCCGTGGGCTGAAAGTGGAAGGGAACCAGCCCTTAGTGGGCTGGGGCGCCCCCCGTGGGCCTCCCCCCATGCGCCTAGGGTTGGGAACCCTAGGGTGGGGGACTTCCCCCTTGCCTTGGGGGGCAAGGCAACCCCTTCCCCCCTTTGGCCACCGCCCCCCCAACCCTAGATGGGTTTTGGCCGGCCCCCCCTCCCAAGGGGGCCTATATAAAGGGGGGGAGGGAGGGTAGCAACCTACAGCCTTGGGCGCCTCCCTCCTCCCCTGCAACACCTCTCTCTCTCTCTCTCGCAGAAGCTCGGCGAAGCCCTGCCGGAGAACCGCTACATCCACCACCACGCCGTCGTGCTGCTGGATCTCCATCAACCTCTCCTTCCCCCTTGCTGGATCAAGAAGGAGGAGACGTCGCTGCACCGTACGTGTGTTGAACGCGGAGGTGCCGTCCGTTCGGCACTCGGTCATCGGTGATTTGGATCACGGCGAGTACGACTCCGTCATCCACGTTCATTGGAACGCTTCCGCTCGCGATCTACAAGGGTATGTAGATGCACTCCTTTCCCCTCGTTGCTAGTAGACTCCATAGATGCATCTTGGTGAGCGTAGGAAAATTTTAAATTATGCTACGATTCCCAACAGTGGCATCATGAGCCAGGCCTATGCGTAGTTACTATGCACGAGTAGAACACAAAGCAGTTGTGGGCGTTGAGTTTGCCAATTCTTCTTGCCGCTACTAGTCGTTTCTTGTTTCGGCGACATTGTAGGATGAAGCGGCCCGGACCGACCTTACACGTACGCTTACGTGAGACAGGTTTCACCGACTGACATGCACTAGTTGCATAAGGTGGCTAGTGGGTGTCTGTCTCTGCTACTTTAGTCGGAACGGATTCGATGAAAAGGGTCCTTATGAAGGGTAAATAGAAATTGGCAAATCACGTTGTGGTCATACGTAGGTAAGAAAACGTTCTTGCTAGAAACCTACAAACCACGTAAAAACTTGCAACAACAATTAGAGGACGTCTAACTTGTTTTTGCAGCAAGTGTTATGTGATGTGATATGGCCAGAAGATGTGATGAATGATATATGTGATGTATGAGATTGATCATATTCTTGTAATAGGAATCACGACTTGCATGTCGATGAGTATGACAACTGGCAGGAGCCATAGGAGTTGTCTTTATTATTTTGCATGACCTGCGTGTCATTGAATAACGCCATGTAATTTACTTTACTTTGTTGCTAAACGCGTTAGCCATAGAAGTAGAAGTAATCGTTGGCGTGACGACTTCATGAAGACACAATGATGGAGATCATGATGATGGAGATCATGGTGTCATGCCGGTGACGAAGATGATCATGGTGCCCCGAAGATGGAGATCAAAGGAGCATGATGATATTGGCCATATCATGTCACTATTTGATTGCATGTGATGTTTATCATGTTTTTGCATCTTATTTGCTTAGAACGACGGTAGTAAGTAAGATGATGCCTTATAATAATTTCAAGAAAGTGTTCACCCTAACTGTGCACCGTTGCGAAGGTTCGTTGTTTCGAAGCACCACGTGATGATCGGGTGTGATAGATTCTAACGTTCGCATACAACGGGTGTTGACGAACCTAGCATGTACAGACATGGCCTCGGAACACACGCAATACACTTAGGTTGACTTGACGAGCCTAGCATGTACAGACATGGCCTCGGAACACGGAGGACCGAAAGGTCGAGCATGAGTCGTATAGAAGATACGATCAACATGGAGATGTTCACCGATCTTGACTAGTCCGTCTCACGTGATGATCGGACACGGCCTAGTAAAACTCGGATCATGTTTCACTTAGATGACGAGAGGGATGTCTATCTGAGTGGGAGTTCATTAAATAATTTGATTATATGAACTTAATTACCATGAACTTAGTCTAAAATCTTTACACTATGTATTGTAGATCAAATAGCCAACGTTGTCCTCAATTTCAACGCGTTCCTAGAGAAAACCAAGCTGAAGATGATGGCAGCAACTATACGGACTGGGTCCGGAACCTGAGGATCATCCTCATAGTAGCCAAGAAAGATTATGTCTTAGAAGCACCGCTAGGTGAAGCACCAATCCCAGAGAACCAAGACGTTATGAACGCTTGGCAGCAGCGTGCTGATGATTACTCCCTCGTTCAGTGCGGCATGCTTTACAGCTTAGAACCGGGTCTCCAAAAGCGTTTTGAGAAACATGGAGCATATGAGATGTTCGAGGAGCTGAAACTGGTTTTTCAAGCTTATGCCCGGGTCGAGAGATATGAAGTCTCCGACAAGTTCTTCAGCTGTAAAATGGAGGAGAATAGTTCTGTTAGTGAACACATACTCAGAATGTCTGGGTTACACAACCGCTTATCCCAGCTGGGAGTTAATCTCCCGGATGACGCGGTCATTGACAGAATCCTCCAGTCGCTTCCACCAAGCTACAAGAGCTTTGTGATGAACTACAATATGCAGGGGATGGAAAAAACCATTCCTGAGGTATATTCAATGCTGAAATCAGCGGAAGGGGAGATCAGAAAAGAACATCAAGTGTTGATGGTGAATAAAACCACTAAGTTCAAGAAGGGCAAGGGTAAGAAGAACTTCAAGAAGGACGGCAAGGGAGTTGCCGCGCCCGGTAAGCCAGTTACTGAGAAGAAGTCAAAGAATGGACCCAAGCCTGAAACTGAGTGCTTTTATTGCAAGGGAAGTGGTCACTGGAAGCGGAACTGCCCCAAATACTTAGCGGACAAGAAGAAGGCCGGCAACACCCAAGGTATATATGATATACAAGTAATTGATGTGTACCTTACCAGTACTCATAGTAGCTCCTGGGTATTTGATACCGGTGCGGTTGCTCATATTTGTAACTCAAAGCAGGAACTATGGAATAAACGGAGACTGGCGAAGGACGAGGTGACGATGCGTGTCGGGAATGGTTCCAAGGTTGATGTGATCGCCGTCGGCACGCTACCTCTGCATCTACCCACGGGATTAGTTTTAAACCTCAATAATTGTTATTTAGTGCCAGCTTTGAGCATGAACATTGTATCTGGATCTCGTTTAATTCGAGATGGCTACTCATTTAAATCCGAGAATAATGGTTGTTCTATTTATTTGAGAGATATGTTTTATGGTCATGCCCCGCTGGTCAATGGTTTATTTTTGATGAATCTCGAACGTGATGTTACACATGTTCATAGTGTGAATACCAAAAGATGTAAATTTGATAACGATAGTCCCACATACTTGTGGCACTGCCGCCTTGGTCACATTGGTGTCAAGCGCATGAAGAAGCTCCATGCAGATGGACTTTTGGAGTCTCTTGATTACGAATCATTTGACACGTGCGAACCATGCCTCATGGGTAAGATGACCAAGACTCCGTTCTCCGGAACAATGGAGCGAGCAACCAACTTATTGGAAATCATACATACCGATGTGTGCGGTCCAATGAGTGTTGAGGCTCGCGGAGGATATCGTTATGTTCTCACTCTCACTGATGATTTAAGTAGATATGGGTATGTCTACCTAATGAAACACAAGTCTGAAACCTTTGAAAAGTTCAAGGAATTTCAGAGTGAAGTCGAGAATCAACGTGACAGGAAAATAAAATTCTTACGATCAGATCGTGGTGGAGAATATTTAAGTCACGAATTTGGTACACACTTAAGGAAATGTGGAATAGTTTCACAACTCACGCCGCCTGGAACACCTCAGAGAAATGGTGTGTCCGAACGTCGTAATCGCACTCTATTGGATATGGTGCAATCTATGATGTCTCTTACCGATTTACCGCTCTCATTTTGGGGCTATGCTTTAGAGACTGCCGCATTCACTTTAAATAGGGCTCCGTCGAAATCCGTTGAGACGACACCGTATGAATTATGGTTTGGGAAGAAACCTAAGCTGTCGTTTCTAAAAGTTTGGGGATGCGATGCTTATGTCAAGAAACTTCAACCTGGAAAGCTCGAACCCAAATTGGAAAAATGCGTCTTCATAGGATACCCTAAGGAAACTATTGGGTATACCTTCTACCTCAGATCCGAAGGCAAGATCTTCGTTGCCACGAACGGGTCCTTTCTGGAGAAGGAGTTTCTCTCGAAAGAATTGAGTGGGAGGAAAGTGGAACTTGATGAGGTGATAGTCACCCCTTCCGAACCGGAAAGTAGCGCAGCGCGGGAAAATGTTCCTGTGGTGCCTACACCGACTGGGGAGGAAGTTAATGATGACGATCATGAAGCTTCGGATCAAGTTACCGAACTTCGTAGGTCCACAAGGACGCGTTCCGCGCCAGAGTGGTACGGTAACCCTGTCCTGGAAATCATGTTGTTAGACAACGGTGAACCTTCGAACTATGAAGAAGCGATGGCGGGCCCGGATTCTGACAAATGGCTAGAAGCCATGAAATCCGAGATAGGATCCATGTATGAAAACAAAGTATGGACTTTGACTGACTTGCCCGATGAGCGGCGAGCCATAGAAAACAAATGGATCTTTAAGAAGAAGACGGACGCAGATGGTAATGTGACCATCTACAAAGCTCGACTTGTCGCTAAGGGTTATCGACAAGTTCAAGGGGTTGACGACGATGAGACTTTCTCACCCGTAGCGAAGCTGAAGTCCGTCCGAATCATGTTAGCAATTGCCGCATTCTACGATTATGAGATATGGCAAATGGACGTCAAAACGGCATTCCTTAACAGCTTTCTTAAGGAAGAATTGTATATGATGCAGCCGAAAGGTTTTGTCGATCCTAAGAATGCTAACAAAGTATGCAAGCTCCAGCGCTCAATCTATGGGCTGGTGCAGGCATCTCGGAGTTGGAACATTCGCTTTGATGAGATAATCAAAGCGTTTGGGTTTACCCAGACTTATGGAGAAGCCTGTGTTTACAAGAAAGTGAGTGGGAGCTCTGTAGCATTTCTCATATTATATGTGGATGACATACTATTGATGGGAAATGATATAGAATTCTTGGAAAGTATAAAGGCCTATTTGAATAAGTGTTTTTCAATGAAGGACCTTGGAGAAGCTGCTTATATATTAGGCATCAAGATCTATAGAGATAGATCAAGACGCCTCATTGGTCTTTCACAAAGTACATACCTTGACAAGATATTGAAGAAGTTCAATATGGATTAGTCCAAGAAGGGGTTCTTGCCTGTATTGCAAGGTGTGCAATTGAGCACGGCTCAATGCCCGACCACGGCAGAAGATATAGAAAAGATGAGTGTCATCCCCTATGCCTCGGCCATAGGGTCTATTATGTATGCCATGCTGTGTACCAGACCTGATGTAAACCTTGCCGTAAGTTTGGTAGGAAGATACCAAAATAATCCCGGCATGGAACACTGGACAGCGGTCAAGAATATCCTGAAGTACCTGAAAAAGACTAAGGATATGTTTCTCGTTTATGGAGGTGACGAAGAACTCATCGTAAAGGGTTACGTCGACGCTAGCTTCGACACAGATCTGGATGACTCGAAGTCACAAACCGGATACATGTATATTTTGAATGGAGGAGCAGTAAGCTGGTGCAGTTGCAAGCAAAGCGTCGTGGCGGGATCTACATGTGAAGCGGAGTACATGGCAGCCTCGGAGGCAGCACAGGAAGCAGTCTAGATGAAGGAGTTCATTACCGACCTAGGGGTGATTCCCAATGCGTCGGGCCCGATGACTCTCTTCTGTGACAACACTGGAGCTATTGCCCTTGCGAAGGAGCCCAGGTTTCACAGGAAGACCAGGCATATCAAGCGTCGCTTCAACTCCATTCGTGAAAGTGTTCAAAATGGAGACATAGATATTTGTAAAGTACATACGGACCTGAATATAGCAGATCCGTTGACTAAACCTCTCCCTAGGGCAAAACATGATCAACACCAGGACGCAATGGGTGTTCGATTCATCACAATGTAACTAGATTATTGACTCTAGTGCAAGTGGGAGACTGTTGGAAATATGCCCTAGAGGCAATAATAAATGGTTATTATTATATTTCTTTGTTCATGATAATTGTCTATTGTTCATGCTATAATTGTATTGTCCGGAAATCGTAATACATGTGTGAATACATAGACCACAACGTGTCCCTAGTAAGCCTCTAGTTGACTAGCTCGTTGATCAACAGATAGTCATGGTTTCCTGACTATGGACATTGGATGTCATTGATAACGGGATCACATCATTAGGAGAATGATGTGATGGACAAGACCCAATCCTAAGCATAGCATAAAAGATCGTGTAGTTTCGTTTGCTAGAGCTTTTCCAATGTCAAGTATCTTTTCCTTGGACCATGAGATCGTGCAACTCCCGGATACCGTAAGAGTGCTTTGGGTGTGCCAAACGTCACAACATAACTGGGTGACTATAAAGGTGCACTACGGGTATCTCCGAAAGTGTCTGTTGGGTTGGCACGGATCGAGACTGGGATTTGTCACTCCGTGTGACGGAGAGGTATCTCTGTGCCCACTCGGTAATGCATCATCATAATGAGCTCAATGTGACTAAGGCGTTAGTCACGGGATCATGCATTGCGGTACGAGTAAAGAGACTTGCCGGTAATGAGATTGAACAAGGTATTGGGATACCGACGATCGAATCTCGGGCAAGTAACATACCGATTGACAAAGGGAATTGTATACGGGATTGATTGAATCCTCGACACCGTGGTTCATCCGATGAGATCATCGTGGAACATGTGGGAGCCAACATGGGTATCCAGATCCCGCTGTTGGTTATTGACCGGAGAGGCGTCTCGGTCATGTCTGCATGTCTCCCGAACCCGTAGGGTCTACACACTTAAGGTTCGGTGACGCTAGGGTTGTAGAGATATATGTATGCGGAAACCCGAAAGTTGTTCGGAGTCCCGGATGAGATCCCGGACGTCACGAGAGGTTCCGGAATGGTCCGGAGATGAAGAATTATATATAGGAAGTCAAGTTTCGGCCACCGGGAAAGTTTCGGGGGTTACCGGTATTGTACCGGGACCACCTGAAGGGTCCCGGGGGTCCACCGGGTGGGGCCACCTATCCCGGAGGGCCCCGTGGGCTGAAAGTGGAAGGGAACCAGCCCTTAGTGGGCTGGGGCGCCCCCCATGGGCTTCCCCCCATGCGCCTAGGGTTGGGAACCCTAGGGTGGGGGGACTTCCCCCTTGCCTTGGGGGGCAAGGCAACCCCTTTCCCCCTTTGGCCGCCGCCCCCCAACCCTAGATGGGTTTTGGCCGGCCCCCCCTCCCAAGGGGGCCTATATAAAGGGGGGGAGGGAGGGCAGCAACCTACAGCCTTGGGCGCCTCCCTCCTCCCCTGCAACACCTCTCTCTCTCTCGCAGAAGCTCGGCGAAGCCCTGCCGGAGAACCGCTACATCCACCACCACGCCGTCGTGCTGCTGGATCTCCATCAACCTCTCCTTCCCCCTTGCTGGATCAAGGAGGAGACGTCGCTGCACCGTACGTGTGTTGAACGCGGAGGTGCCATCCGTTCGACACTCGGTCATCGGTGATTTGGATCACGGCGAGTACGACTCCGTCATCCACGTTCATTGGAACGCTCCCGCTCGCGATCTACAAGGGTATGTAGATGCACTCCTTTCCCCTCGTTGCTAGTAGACTCCATAGATGCATCTTGGTGAGCGTAGGAAAATTTTAAATTATGCTACGATTCCCAACACATACGTTATTCCCTTTGTCATCGGTATGTCACTTGCCCGAGATTCGATCGACGGTATCTTCATACCTAGTTCAATCTCGTTACCGGCAAGTCTCTTTACTCGTTCTGTAATACATCATCCCGCAACTAACTCATTAGTCACATTGCTTGCAAGGCTTATTATGACGTGCATTACCGAGAGGGCCTAGAGATACCTTTCCGATACTCGGAGTGACAAATCCTAATCTTGGTCTATGCCAACCTAACAAACACCTTCGGAGATACCTGTAGAGTATCTTTATAATCACCCAGTTACGTTGTGACGTTTGATAGCGCACAAGGTATTCTAACACCCATGGAGTCTTGGGGGCGTGGGAGAGCGCCGCTCCTTCTTCACGCGCCGAGAGACGCTCCTCCTTGACGTGTCAGGGTGGCGGCGAGAGGGGCTCCTCCTTCATGCGGCGTCCGATTTGGACGCCATGGTTGCGTGGGGAGAGCAGGGAGGGGCGTGGGCTCCGGTTTGACATGGAGGAGCGTCTCTGGTGGTGTCGCCGGGCCGTTAACATGGAGGACGGAGCGATGACCTCCATCTGCTGCTCGTACTCATCGTTAGTCACGGCGTAGACCGCACCCCACATCGCCGGCTGTTGTGGTGGCGGCTGGTCCTCGTCACCAAAGGAGATGACGATCTCCTCCTTCGTCGAGGAGCCGGCCGCTAATGAGGACGACCTCGCCACGAACATCCGGAGCACGTTCCGGAGTCGCCGCCTTCTGGCGCCGAGGCCCACGACTTGCCCATCGCGGGAGTTGTGGAGGAAGAGGGGTGGTGAGGACGAGGACGTGCAGAGCGACGCAGTGAGTGCGAGATGTGGAGGGCGCCGGAGCACGGCTTATAAAGCCTCGCCCAGGTCATGCGAATGGACGGTCAACCGCTTCAATGCGGCGCAACGGCCGGAGCTGGTTCCTCGGGAAGTTGCGTCCGCATTGAAGCGGCGTCTTACGAGAGGTCGCGTCGGTCAGCGCCGCCCTCCCGTCCGACCACATCATGTGGCATCAATGCCGGCCGCTGCATGCTCTGAGCTGGCATTGATGCGGTGCGGGAAGTGGTGCGTGCATCGGAAGGAAAGCGAAGAAGAGGCGGGTGGGGTTATTTGGTGGGCCAGGCTAGTCAGACGCGAACGTGGCAGTAGTCCGGACGCCCGCAAGGTCCCCCAGTTTGTCTGCCGTTTGCGGGAAAAAACACGTCTAGGCCGTCGAACGGACCGATATACGACCGTGTTGGATGGCAAAACAAGTCTGATCCGAACGATTGCGGACAATTTAAGAGTTGACGTTGAAGATGCCCTAAAATACGTCATCTAAGATGCCCTAAAATACGTAGTCTACTCTGAAATACATCATCCATTAGAGTTGCTCTTGCGCGAAATGTTCGTAGTTCGCGGTGCGCCGTCCAGAACGCAGTCCATATACATTGACTTTTTATTTCCATCGCTGTCTCCCACTCTCTTCCCCCAAAAGTCGAGTTTACTAGCAGTGTGACGTACGCTTCCCCCTCGCGCACCGAGCATCCGCAGGAGCATTCATTCAGGCAAGCAGACAATCACCGCGACAGACGACGAGCGGCAGCACACACCCATAAACCAGAAGCGGCCGTCCAAGCCAAGGCGCCCACAGGACGCCACCAAGAACTCGGAGCCACCTTCCAATCGCCCGAGTCCCTCCCCTCCATCCGGCCACCGGATCGGGCCCGCCGATCTCTCGAGCTCCCCGGCCGCCCCCTCCCGCGGCGGCGCGCAATGGGGGCCGCCGCCGAGGACGCCGTCAGGCAGCTCGGCATCCTCATGGATCAAGGTGCGTGCGTCTACTCTCGCCCAGTTCTTTTCGCGATTGTTGCGGCGCCCTGACGTGATCTGGTTCTTTGCTTGCAGTGGACGCGCCGCTGAGGAGGACGTTCCAGGTACGGATCTGGCCTGCATGCACCTGTGGCCAAATCTTGGATCTTGCTACTCATTCTTATGGATTCTCGTAGCTCTTGTCACTGGATCATGGCCTAGATTAGCTATTCTCGGTGCCCTACAGATTTGATCTGATTCGGTGCGGGGGGGAGTGAACTACTCCGCGTATTCTTCTAAAGCTTGGGATGTCCTAAATCTTTTACTGCAAAATGGGCTATCTCTGAGCCTCTCTTGGTTAATGACACATGCTAGAGGTATGATCTTGTCAGCCATGAGTTGTCAGGTGGGCGGTGTGTTTGGAGAGTGGTGCTTGATCCATCATCCATGGCCGAATAGGCGGCAAGCGAAGCTGGTGCACTTCCTATGGGTTGGTGAGGCGAGGGTATAGTGGCGCTTTAGCTGTCTAGTGTACCGACATTGCATGTTCGATGACGTCCAATTATGATTGCATGGGTTGGCGTTCGTTGGTGGCGATCATCCTGTTTTATGCAGCCGATGGATGGTGGCGTTTTGCTGTTCTCAGGTCTACTAAGTGAGCTGAGTTAATGTGGATATACTCGCCAAAACATCATGCCGTTTGCCATCTTATCAGGTCTGCAGTCACCTATTGTATACGACGTTTCGACTGCTGTGGCATTATTCCCTTTTTGACCTCCGATGTTCACCGAACTATCTGGACGCATGCATGTTAACAGTAAAGGCGCGGCATTTCAATATGTCTTTCTGCTACCATTTAATTAAATGTCTATAAAATTAAGAGGAAACATGTTACACGTGCGCTAAATCTTGAAGTTAAGCAATGCCAACTTATTTGAAGCGTAATTGTTAGTGTAGTGAAATTGGGATGTCAACACTGCATTGGAATTCAGAACTCATCAGAAGTGCAGAATCAGTTCAATTTGTTGCGGCACCTATGGATGTGTCGGATTCAACTGAACAATGTCTGATTCTGACCAACCCTGTCCACTTTGCTATTTACCCCTAGTAATTTAACATTTTTTGGATTTTTTTTAACACTAGTTATTTTCCAATGAAGTGAAAATAAGACCAAAACCATGGTATCCATACATAATTGGCCCTGCAAGAACATATACTGTTACTTTTAGTAGTACATGTAACTACTACACCAGTAATTGGTATAATCATCAAAGGTGATATAGATATTACTATTTGTCTTTGTATTTTCTTTCTTTTGGTCATTGAAGGCTCATCAAATGTTAATAAATTTGAGTGGTCAAATAAACCAACCTTGAGTAATATTCTTTTTTTGTAGCCCTTTCTGGCTACTGTTGTATTGCAAGAAAATAGCTACCACTAGTGGGGCAGAAATCAGTAAATGACCATTTCTATCTCTATCTGGAAAGTTTAATTCTAGCCTTAGATTTTTATGATTTTCATTGGTGGACCCCAATCACAAATGACTGTCGACATGTTATGTTACAGTAAAAAATATTTTGGTTCATAGAAGAATTATTTTGGAAGTTATTAGTTTCATAAACCATAATCAGATGAATCGCAGATCAGAATTTCATGCATCTGCAGCTATTTAAATATTTGGAATATATCACTTTTATCAGTGGTTGCGGAGGTTTGTAAACGTATCTTGTTTATTTCAGAATGTGCACCAAGGCCACCCTAGAGAAACAATGTTGCGCTTTCTCAAGGCTAGAGAATGGAATGTTTCCAAGGCTCATAAAATGGTAGTCTTTCTCATATTTTCTTATCCAATAAAGGAACAGATAAATTATATTCTTAAGGTTATTAACTGCTTAATTGGGTTTGAATATTGTTTCTGCAGCTTGTAGATTCTTTGAATTGGAGGATTGAAAATGAAATTGATAGTGTATTGGAGGTGAGTAATCCTTATGGGTTATAATAATAATCCTGTTAGGTACTAAGATGTTACTAGCATGGCAGAATCTCTTGTCCGTATACAATTTCAAGCTCTTGTTGCTAATATCTTATTTCATGTATTCTGTTAATCACTAATCTCTTACTACATTGGACATGTACAGAGACCTATACTCCCAGTAGATTTATACAGATCAATACGTGATTCACAACTTGTTGGACTCTCAGGATACACCAAGGAGGTATAGTTATCTACTAACACTAGTAATATGTTTCTTATCCTGAATAATTGATCATGAATTCATGATGCAACTACTTGTTTCCATGCATATTTGTGTGCAAGAAAATGGGCACACCCTTTAGCTGTTAGTGTTCTAGGTCACATCTACCGGTTAATCAAATTATTTTTATTGACAAATGAACAGATAGTACTGAACAAAGTTGGCAGAATTGAAGAGGTTAATGTTTATTTTTGTTGATCTGCAATCTTCCATAGAATGTTGTCCCAGTCAGAGCTGCAAAGTTGTGAGTTGTGACGGACCTTCTAGCTAGGAAGAGCCCAAGGGACTGTTAGTGTTTAGCAAACTATGACATAAGCTTAGGTATGGTTAAGTTCAAAAATAAAGCATAGCGCTTTAGGATATCTCTTGCTTGAAGCTGTGATTATTGCTGCTGGCTTAATATTCCTTTATTATTAAGGCATGCTGGAGGTTAGGGCATGTTCCTCATTTATTTCTGTGTCATTGACTGTTCCCACTAAATGTGTCATCCTGTAGGACAACATCAGATAATGTTCTTTGACTTCTTGTAACACACCATCAAAGAGTTATTGGCCCTTTCACGGAATGGTTCTGCAATTTCATGAATTACTTATGTTGTTGCTTGCTATCTGTTACCCAAGTCTGTACCCATCAATGTTTTTTTAGCTAGCCCACCAAAAAATACTGGTAGTGTGGTTGTTAATTAACCCAGCTAAATGCTTGTACGTTGCTACAGATTTATTATACATCATCAGTTGTTTAAATGCTTGTGCCACCAGTCCTTGAGCTCGTATAAAATAGTTTATCTCAAAATCTAAGCCCAATCAACCATATGTACTGCATAGAGTGGTTGGCAACTGCGGCAATTTTTAAGTAATATGAACGAACCGCCACCAATTTAGATCTTTGTAATACTATGTGTCAAAAACACTCTTATATTATGGGACGGAGGGAGTAGTAAAGAAAAGATTTAGTTGAGTTTTAGACTCCTAATAATTTGTTTTGATTTTGTTTTCTCTTGTTGGCAGGGTCTTCCAGTTTTTGGCATTGGTGTTGGTCAGAGCACATATGACAAAGCTTCGGTACTTTCTCAGATGCTTACTACTCCGTATTTGTTACGTAGACTACGACAAAAACTATGAAACTTGATAGTTTTCACCTTCCGTAGTGTATACTAGATACCGTTTTGAGGTTCATGTAACTTAAGTATATTTGTTGGGTATTAAAATGATATGATCCCTGTTTAGTGGTTGACATAGTTATATCTTACTGCCAATACCTTGTTATTGAAGTAATGGTACCTCTTTTATGGGATCAACTAATGAACCAACTTATGCTAGTTCTGGAGTACCATTTCCACATTTTGTCAACTGAAGTTGATCTGTTTCCTTTTCAGGTGCACTACTATGTGCAATCTCATATTCAGATTAACGAATACCGTGATCGCATAATTTTGGTAAGTGTCGAGCTAGATGCTCAAATCTTAATTTTTATGTTAACACATATCCTTCTTCTTATGTTTGTTCACATCACACTTAGCCCATGTTGACGGAAAAGTTTGGACGCCCGATCACCACTTGCGTTAAAGTGCTCGACATGACTGGTTTAAAGTTGTCAGCACTGAGCCAAATGAAGGTACATATTATTAGTCTTCTCAAAATGGTTTTCTTCTCCGAGCAAGTATAACATTATCCTTGTCCTATACATGAATGGACTTAAATGCTGCTGAAATAAGCATGTTTTAATACATCAAGGGATATGACCACACTGGTACTCAGGTTTTACCTTACCACGTTAAATTTTTAGAGGAATTACTCTTAAATCTTGGATGTTTACCTGTCTACCGTAGAGGTCAACACAGTCTAGCATAAAAAACTAACATAAATGTTAATACTAATATTACAGGACCAGTTGTTGTTTTTGTGCCATAATATTTATTTTTCTGATAAAATTGCAGAGTGCTCATTACTTGTGTTGCTTATGTGTTATGGTGAGCTAGCGTGACATTTTTGCTGTTGTTTGGATTACAGATGCTGAGTTCAATATCAACTGTTGATGATCTGAACTACCCTGAAAAGTCAGAGACATATTACATAGTTAATGTTCCATATATATTCTCTGCATGCTGGAAGGTACAATGATTTTTCCATAAAAGGCCCGTCCTCAGATTGTATCAGCAAATTTTGTAGTGAATGCTAACTGTCATTTCATTTGAGCATACTGGTAGGTTGTGAAGCCCCTATTGCAGGAGAGGACAAAAAAGAAGGTTAAAGTTTTGAGTGGTTGTGGGAGAGATGAACTTCTGAAGGTATTTTTTAGTTATTATTTTGTTACTCTCTCGTATTGTTGTCTTTGCATAGATTCTTAACCGCTGAGTAACATTACTACTACTGCAAATATAGGTACCACCAATATGGTGGTGGAGAAGAAAACATTACCTTTGTGTAGCATTTATTCTCTCTGACATCCAAAGTTAGTGACAAGTCCCCTTGCTCAAAATTGTGTAGATTATGGACTACTCAGCTCTCCCCCATTTCTGCCGACGAGAGGGATCAGGCTCATCCAAGCATTCATCTTCCAACGCCGACGATTGCTTCTCCCCTGACCATCCTTTCCACAAAGAGCTCTACGAGCTCACCAATCAGCAATCGTCGCACAAGGAGCTCCTCAAGATGGGATCATTGCATGTCAGCATCCCGGAGCCTGACCCAAACGACGCGAAGATCGTCGAGGTGATCCAGGCCGAGTTCCACAAGATGGGGGAGCAGAACGGGTCGACCAACGGGCACAAGGTCTGATGCCGCGCCACCGAAGATGGTGGCCATCTGCATGCGGAGCACCTTCCTTAACCAATGCGAGCGACCTCCGATGAAATCCATGATTTTACTTGTCCATGTTGGTTGGATCCCCCCGATCGGCTGGGGGGGATATAGTAGCGAAGGCTTCGGCGTTTCCTCCGTGATGCATAGGGTGATGCCGGCTTGGGGTCGTAGCTGGAAGAGATGAACCGGACAGTGTATATCCATTAGCATAGAACCTGCATATGTTAAACTGGCACTATAACAAGATCCATGGATGATGGATGTTTATTATGACAGCTTGTAAGCTTCAGCACAGTTCTGCAAACATGAGGTGGGAGGACGAGTAGGATAGGATGGGACCTAGCACGAAGCAGTAGTGGCGGAGCAACGCCGTGGCGGGCTCGCGCCCGGTTCTGAGCCCGCTTGCTCTCCGGGTGCGTGCCTGACCAGCAGCCCCGTCCGGCGGCGACGGTCTCTGCAGATGGCTCCGCGCGCGTCGTCGGCGATGTGCGTCGGAGCGCGGGGCGATTGGCTTGGACGGGAACGGGAACGTATGCGTGCGTGCGTGGCAAAGGGGAAAACCGCTTTGGCAGCAACAAACGGGTGAGGTCCAGATGTAGAGTAACCATCTTCGACGATCCCCCCACCGTCCCGGTATGGTAGGCGTCTCAGTTTTTTTTCTTCCAGAGCTCAGGCCGTTTTTCTACCCGGAGCCGGAGACCGAGGAAGCCCGGCCATTCCGGCCTGGCCACGCCTGCCCTTCTTCATTAAAATCTATCGCTAGACCCATAAAAAAAAAACTCTCGCTAGAAGCGCTTGGTCGCATGGGTCTCCGATCCCTCATGCAATGCAAGCTCCATCGCGCCCCGCGCCAGTTAATCTCCCTTCTTCTTCTTCTTCTTCGAAAAACCTAGCCGTCCGAAACGATGGCTCTATTCGATCTGAATCAACCCATCCATTGGGACTCTGGGAGTGTGAGGAGATACAAGAGTACGGACGAGCCGATGCCACCGGCCATAGAGGAGATGGGGCGGACGGACAATGTGCGGACCACCATGGAGACTTTGCCAGCCACGGAGGCACTCGCTCGGACATCCACGGCTACCACGCAGGGGGCGGTGGAGGAGTTCACTCGGACGCCGGCGGCAACGGCAGAGGCGGTGGAGGTGATGCGGGCGGCAGCGGCCGAGGCTTCGACTGAGTAAGTTGTTCATGTTCTTGCAGTTGTGCTCCATTGCCGGACGTTGAATAGACCAAGAATATATAGTTCACACTTTCAGTTAGGGTTTGTGCACATCTGTTTAGTTGTGCATGCCATATATGTCCGTCTCCTTCATGATTTCTTCGTAAAATCAGAGTTCTGTTTGTAGAGAGTTATTTACGCAAAACCATCACAGTTGGGGCTAGGGTAACAATTTGGTACCACATTTGTGACAGGGCACAAGAAACCATCAACTTTGCGCCTAACTGATAACGCGGAGCACTGATTGTCGAATTTACTTGCGAAAACAACCGTTCTGACCGGCTGGGCCTACTTGTCGGGCTGACATGGCGAAGACAAAAAAATTGACCAACTGATGTGGCAAATGAGACACGGGCCCCACCTGTCAATGACTAGACGTTCATCATCTTCACGTATCTTTTCTACGAGGCATTCCATCGAGCAGCTTATGGACGGCTGAACACTTGGTGAACTCTTTCGTTTTTCCCAATCCCGATCGTGCCAGTCGCCGGGTCTGTTGAGCTATGCCTACGGGAACACGGGCGGCGTGTTAATCCGGCAGGAGCCCCGCCCGGACGGACATAGCGAGGGCCGGCGGCGCCTCGTCCAGACAGGAGCCCCACCCGGCCAGCTCCGCGGCAGGGCGGGCACAAGGCATCTGTGGCGGAGCTCGTGCTGGTGCGTCGCTCCCGAAGGAATCACGTCGCGCAGTCCGCACGGCCTGGCCAGCTTCGCACTGTCATGTGGCCATCAAATCAGTGTCCCTGTGTCGCGTGCGTGTGTGTTCTTTCTCGCCGGAAATAGAGCCGCTACCCTCCAGCAATCCATCGGACGCGTACGCATGCATGCGTTTTTGGCTTGAAGGAATACATCCAGCAACACTGGCCTCCCAATTTCTGCACTGAGCTCTCTGCCTTCCGTCGAACAGCTTAAGTGCGTGCAAGCTCCGCAGCTGTCTCGCCTCCCACCGCTTGGTCCGTTACTCCCAGCGTTCCCATAAGTGTGCCTTGGTCCCCCAGCTTCAGGCGCCGGGCTCGGAACACCTCGTCGGTCGTCGGGCTGTCGGCAGGGACGGCCGAGGTGCCCAACCATGGCGGCGGATGCGCGGGTCCAGCCTGAGCGTGGGCACTGGCGGCGGCCGGCAAGGCAAGCGTCTCGGGCAGTGGTGCTCGGGGCGAGGCGCGCATCGTCGGAGTGGGCTGGACAAGAGGATGAGCTTGATGGCGGGAAAGCGGCGGCTCGTCAGGCGTCGGGCTGCCGGCGGGGACGGCCGTGGTGGTCGGCCATGGCGCCGGAAGCGCGGGTCCAGACTGAGCATGGCCACTGGTGGAGTCCGGTGAGGCTAGAGGCGAGCTGCTCGGGGGCTGCTGCTCAGGGCGAGGCGCGCGTTGCGGGATCGGGCATGACGTCCTCTGTGTGGCTGGTTGGAGAGAGACCAAAATAAGGAAGAAGAAGGTGCGTGAGGATGACAGGTGGGACCTACATCCACCTCAGCGAATTGTCCAGATAGGCATGCCACGTTGTCCTAACAGGTGGGCCCTACCTGTCAAAAACAAATTAGACTATCAGTGCTTCGCGTTATCGATTAGGCACAAATTTGGTGGTTTCTTGTGCCCTGGCACAAATATGGTATCAAATTGTTACCCTAGCCCCAACTGTGGTGGTTTTGTGTAAATAACTCGTTTGTAGATTACTTTTTTTTTCTCGAATATGCTATTGTCAGCGTATCATTGCATTGATAGAAGGGGTTTCAACATACAGAGTGGCATCGTGGTCACGTACACTACGAGGCGTGCACACGATACAAAGAGAGGGGTTTGTAGATTACTTTGAATGGTGCAATTGAGGGAAAATGTTACTAGTATCTTTGAAACAATTCGTTAGTGTAGTATTTTATGCTCCATGATCTCGGCTCATACTCACATAGTTGCACTTCTATTGTTCACATCATTTATGCTCCATGCATGATGCTACTGCTGTATACTCAATTAATTGCATAGTATCAGAGAATATGCGTAGCGCATTATTTGATTTTGTATACCCAAATAATCTGTATTGCTATTGTTCACAACATGTCTCAGTTAATATGAACTGTACTAGAATTACTTTTGGTAGAATTATATGATGCCCGTAATTGTAATCTAGCTTGTGCTTCCATTTTGTTCACAGACCAGATTGCGAACAGAAGGCGCAGGACGCCGTCACATATACCGCATGCTTTTACAGAGGAACGGCGCGCGGTGGAATTATGAAGCGTGGAGTCAGTAGAGCCGTGTCGGACGAAATGCGGGTGCCTGTGAGGGTCGTGCAGCGCATATGGATGATCGGGCGCCGCGGTGGTGGAATACATGCCGTGGTGAGCAAGAAGCCTAAGAACTGCGGCCGCAGGCGGGTGGAGCTTGGCCCTAAAGCTGTACGTGGGCTACCCCTGGATGGCCGCATGACGATTCGAGAGCTAGCCGAGGCTTTGGGTATGAAGAAGAGCACTCTGTTCCGGCGGCTGAAAGAAGGTAAACTGAGGCGCCACAGCGAATAATCTCATCAAGCCTACTGTGAGGGACGACAGGAAAAATGTCCCATGTTTGTTTCTGCCTGTCCATGCCAAGGGGCAAGCATACCTAAGAATTCCTGTGTAATACTAGTATAACTCTGGAATTAATATATGCTTTACGTGGTATCACATCGCTTGACGATGTTATTACTGTATCAGACGGGGCATGAAGCTTCGCTTATGGTGTCAGTAATCGAACAAAAACATGCAAGGACTCGATCAGCTTAGGCTTTCTCTCACAAGATGGATTATACGGTGATAGCGCGAGGGCCCAGGAGGCTAGTCCCTATGGATGGTCAGATGGTTTTGGAAGCGATCCTCCAAAGCAATGGAGGGACTAGCGTATTATGATCCTGGTATAATTTCCGTTCACGTCTTCTCTGCTACTGATTATATTATATTAGGCATTCTTGTGGGATGCTAAACAAGAAGCGCATCTGGTGTAGTGGTATCATAGTACCCTCCCACGGTACTGACCAGGGTTCGATTCCCTGGATGCGCAGCACAAACTTTTGCTTTTATTTCCCTTCACTGTACAATTTAACAATTTTTTCATTTTCTCTTTTGCTTTTTCCCCCTCCATTGTACAATTTAACAATTTTTTCGTCTTCCATTTTCTCTTTTGCCTTTCCCCCCTCCATTGTACAATTTAACAATTTTTTCATCTTCCATTTTCTCTATCCAATTTGCTTCGAGTGCACAACAAGATCCCTCCTACATTCTTTTCCCCCTTGCCACCAGTGAGAAACTTCTCAAATTAAGAATGTTTGTCCCCTTTTTTGCTTACGAAGGTTAATATCATGTCAAGTAGAGCTATCTACTATGTAAAAGAGAACCTTAACATCACGTTGCTTTGTGACACTTATACTACGAGGAACTTTGTCCAAACTGACGACTCCGAAAAGAAAACAGTAAGGAAGGCTAGGCTTTGATGACATCGACAATGACCTCGTAGTGAAGATGTCGATGATGTAGTCACATGACTCGACTTTGATGAAGTAGGCAATGACCTCCAAGTGAAGATGTCGGTGATGTAGTCACAACGCTCGGCTCTGATGACATCGGCAATGACCTCCATAGACGGGGCCAGGTCCTGTTCCGTCACCACCGAGATAGTAGCCAGGTGGAGTTGGACGGGTATCACCTCTGACGCCATGTCGATGTATAAAACCTGCCATCGGTCCCATAACCCGAAAACTCTCGGCCGTGGGGCAACATGAGCGCCGTGCACTAAGAGCGAAAGTGGCCCGCAATGCCGCAATTCAAACACAGTTGTCACATGACTTCCCACGGGGCGTCGACCGAGTAGGGGAGCGCCCCGAGCCGCCTGCCCGATACAACTCACAGGCAGTAGGGGTGTATGCAAGGAGCCATGCTGGCTCCCCCCTTCGCCAGAAGAATCGTGATCCTATATAAATCTTGTCTTTTACACATCCCTTTGGGTATTTCAAAGAAGGATGATACAAACACTCACAAGCCAGTAAGGAGTTCTGCATGAAGAATGTCGATCTATAGAAATCCAGTCTGTTTCTTTTTCTGTCTTGGTTTGTTTACATTTGAGTGTGAGTGTTCAGTGTTCTGATGTCTATATTTCACACTTAGTTCCGTTTTCACAATAAGGATTTTGTAGGAAACACATAGGGATTTTGGCTGTGTGCATCTTAATTGTTAGAATAAATCCAAGGCATACCGTCGATCATCCGAGGACCAAGCAATCACATGAACACGACACCGAGATTTGTTAACGAGGTTCACCGATATGGCTACATCCCCAGGGCTTGACTACGGGCGCTCCTTCCCGTGACAACGTTACAATACCGCACACCGGCCACCCGGGCGCCGGCACACGCCGCCGGCTCCCGTTTGGGTGCCTGTGCTATTATGTTGGCATAGGTTACATCGTGTGTCTACCCCCACTATATATGAGAGGCCTAGGATACAAGTGTCCTACTAGGACACGACTCCATATCCTATCTAAACACAATACAACTACAAGTCCAACTGTAACCTACCTTGTACACTATATTCGACACAACTCCAACAAACTCCACCTTGGCGAATATACTCCACCATCCTGGATTTGTCCATGCGTCAAACTTCCATGTACATTTATTCCATGAGTATCGCTGCTACTCCCAAGACTCCATGTGACTCCACCTGCAACTTGTAGTCCCTTCTTTTCTTGACCACAGTCAACACTCGAGCAAAATTAAGTTCCTTGTTACTCTAGTTTGTGCTCCCAACTTCCAGAGTATCAGTCCAACGCCATCACACACTGATCAATGACCTGCGTGAAAGTGAACAACTCACATATTGGGTATCACACATAAAAGTTACCTGAACTCAACATCACCGCTCCTTTCTTGACCGTTTGTCTGAAACTTGAAGGAATTTCACCATTGCTTGTAGTCATTCCGAGTCAAATTCGCAGTTGTCTCACCACATGTATGACCACCAGAGCCCTGGCCCGTCTCCATGTCCCGTGCATACCGCACGCCTCGCCGCTATTACCGCGCCGAGCCTCCGCTGTCCCGGTCGAGTCTCAAGGGTCGCGAACCCACACCACTCAACCCTCACTGCAGAGTACCACCGATCATCACCGACCGATGACGAGTTCCACGCTTCCATCAGACCACTGGGCTCCAGTCCGAACAACGTGTCCCTCGCTTTTTCCCGCTGAATAGGCTTCGACTCTCTGAGCTCTTACGACGTAGCCCCTCAATGCAGCTCCACCTTCAACAAGACTCCATAGTAGAGGATCAGTCCACCCCTGCGCCCCATCGACTTCAAGCTCCGTGTATACACCACCTTGAATCAATCCCGCGCCATAGTCTTGTCGAAGCCACGCAAGCACTCGGGCCTGTGCCACGTGTTTCCACGCCCCAGAAGTCGGTCACCATCAGCATCACGCTCCTATGTCGTTGTCGCCGACCCCACCACCGTCTTCTGTACCAACCGACTTACGTCGATCTGTCAGACTGTCCAGTCCAACCCAGCCGAAGTAGTCCGGCTGCATGACACGCTCGAGGCTCCCAAATCGTCTTCCACGAATTTTCATCCATCACATCACAACTCCATCCTAGCTGAATTGACTTCCCGCAACGCCTTCAAACATCCCTGTTGTGCCAACAAATATTTCACTTTTGTCTGCCATAACCCAAGGTTTTCAGTTTCGTGAACTTCTCCATCTCAAACGTGATACCCGTTGGCACCATAGTCTTTTGTATGGCTGACCTTGCGAAAAAACATCCAAGCTTCCAACACGTGCTCAAGCACACAAGATGCACCAATAGCAAATTCGTACCAAAAATCCTTCTTGTACTCACGTGTATTAGCTCCCAGGCTCAACTTCAATGCTAGTAATTGCTTTGCCAAAACCTCTTGCTACCCGATGGAATAGAATGATGGATCTTGTCTTCCGCTTAATCGATCTGTTTCACTTCTCGTCGTGTCACGTGAGGACTCGGTCCTCTTTTTATCCAAATCAAATCCGGTTCTGATTGCTCTTGCCTGCAGCTGTACGCGACCGGATCCAGCACGGTCCGCCGCTTGGACCGTGTCTCGCCGACTGCAGCCTTGCGGCTTCTGCCAGCTGGGCCGGTGCCCAGCACACGCCTTTGGCCTCCGCAGCTAGCGCCCGTCGATAGATCGATCGACCTGCTGCCTGCCTGCCCGCCCTGCGCGACGCGTCCCCGCTGCTGCCTCTATGCTCGCCCGATCAATCCAAGATCGCCGCACGTCGAGCCGTCGCACACGTACCTTCCTCCGAATCAACAATTCACGGCCTCTGAATAGCCTAGCTCATGATACCACTTGTTAAAATAAATCTAAAGCATACCGTCGATCATCCAAGGACCAAGCAATCACACGAGCACGACACCGAGATTTGTTAACGAGGTTCACCGATATGGCTACATCCCCGGGGCTTGACTACGGGCGCTCCTCCCCGTGACACCGTCACAATACCACACACCGGCCACCCGGGCGCCGGCACACGCTGCCGGCTCCCCTTTGGGTGCCTGTGCTATTATGTTGGCATAGGTGACATCGTGTGTCTACCCCCACTATATATGAGAGGCCTAGGATACAAGTGTCCTACTAGGACACGACTCTATATCCTATCTAAACACAATACAACTACAAGTCCAACTGTAACCTATCTTGTACACTATATTCGACACAACTCCAGCAATAGTTATGCAGAGGCTAAGTGTTGCTCATGATGACTTGTATCCGCTTAATGCTACATTTTGAGATAATAAAATCGTCCTTTATCAAAAGTCCCGTTTTCACCTCTTTGTTATCTGCCGTATAAGACTATTGACGCGAAAAGTGCTTGCAGCTACCGCACTCCACTGCTTTTGGTACTTAGTTTTTTTTTAAACACACTTTTGGTACTCAAAAAATTCTTAAAACAAATACGTGGATTCATACACATATTCCTAAGGCCTGGTAAAAATCTAGAAAAGAAATATGTTGTATTTTGGAAAATTAAAAAAAGAGAAATTTCTGACAGAAACGGCACCCAGTTTATCTTCCTATAGCCTAAAACAAAACGAGATTTCTACCAAAACTTGACGTGTGTAATCGGAATGTGTATATGTATCCCCGGGAAAAATTTCATATTTTTTTGAAACTTCAAAAACCCAAATTTCAAAATGTTTAAATATAGAGAGCAGTGGAGCTCGGTTGCTGCAACGCCTTCACCCCTATTGACGAGGCTACCTGATCGCTTCCTCTGCTCCATTGTTGGCAGCAATAATGGAACCCGGCCGAATGATGGGGTATGCGCACGAAAGGGAAATATAGGTGCGAGGTGAGAAAATCCTGGGAAGTTCATAGAAAGTGAGAGGACAGCACAGCGACAAAGCTGGGATACTTTTCAGCCTCTTCTTTCGAGTTCGCGAGTGTTCAATCATCTTTCCCGGATACCCAGCTTTGCACAAGGATCAGAAAGCGAGAGACGAAGAACCCCAATCACTCGACCACATACACGCCAGATTCACCCCATCTATCTACTGCTACTCTACTACCCCTGTTCGCATTCGCTTTCCGCCCTTTTCAATCTCGTCTTATGGGTGTCGAGTCACTCGCCGGGAGACATGCATTGCAAATCAAGATGGGAATGGGCCGGGCCGGCCCGCCGGGTCACTGACCTGACCCAAAGAGTCAAGGCCAATGGGTTAGATGGGTTGACCTTGAATTGTATATGGGTCAGTGGAGCCGGCATTGTGCGACCCGATGGGTCAGACGGGTCGACCGATCTGAACCAATGACTCAACAGCACACATGCATATACATATAGCCTGGATGGGTCAGTGAGGCCATTTCGTGTCCTTGTACTACAGCATCTAAACCAGTGAAGCACGAACAGCGTGCTGCGTACATGCATACATATAGACATATCGCCTGGCTGCCTGGGCAAGTGTGTTGTGCCTAATTATTCCAGTAATAAGGCAGCTAATGGTGTGTACATCAGCACATCTATTTTCTGTGGAGATGAGATGAGTAGTACATATACCTGGCCATGGGAAGCCCGGCCCGGCCAGCCCGGCCCGAAAAAGCCCGACCAGGCCCGGCCCGACGCTGCTCCCGGCCCGGGCTCAGGCCTAGATTTTGAGCCCGGTGGCCGGGCTGGGCCGGGCCCGGGCCCGTCGTTTTTGCACTTTCCTGAAGGTCGGGCCGGGCCGGCCCGGAGCCCGACGGGCTTTTCTGCGTTCGGGCCGGGCTTGGGCCTAGAAAACAGGCCCGATGGCCGGCCCGGGCCGGGCCCGGGCCCGGTTTTTTTTGCATCGGGCTTGGCTAGGCCCGGCCCGAAGCCCGGCCAGGCCTGAGGTATGGCCAGGTCTAGTAGTATATAAGGATACCAACCTTGTGTAAAAAATTACTGAATTTTGGGTCGGCCTCGTGTACCCAATGAGTCAGCGAGGCCACAAAATTTTGATAAAATGGGCCGGCCCATGGCCTCGCATATTGACCCTGAGGCCACCGGGCCGGGTCCAAGGCCAGGTCCGGATCGGCCCGTTCCCATCGTGATTTGCAAACTCATGCCATTGTGATGAAAACTTTTCAATTCATCGCTGTGACACGCAGAAGGATCGCAAATGTTAACCATCACTGTGCAAGCAATGCTTAACTTGTGAACATCGACTTGTTACCCCGAGGTTATAGGGAAACAACCTTGTGGCGAACAAGAGATGCCATATTCTATACACATGTAGGAAAGTGATTCCGCAAAACTTACTGCGGAAGGAACAAGATTCCATCGGCAAGTAGAGAAAATGACACGATGAAGAGGGGATGTCAATTTATCATGGAAGAAAAAGGTGCGCTTGAAGCTTTTGTTGTAAAAGCATCTCACTGAACTCTGAAGAAGCACGCGGTTTGACAAATGATCATTCAGAAATGCATCTTAATTATTTACAGTATACGAAGATTGAAGGACAGAAGACTTGATGTACATGAGAGGATCACTCCTTTAAATCGTGGTGGAATTTACAGAATGCGGGCGAGTTGTGGTCTTCTAAGTAAACGCAGGCTTGCTAATCTGCCTGCAGTCAATGTTTGTCAGCGATCAATCAGGTGGACAATGCTAGGAAAATGAATGTAGATGACAGGAGCGTCGCCGAGTAGCGCAGGATCTTCCATCCCTTGATGGAGGAGGAGGACGACGTGAGGCCCTTGAAGCCGAGGTCGAGGGAGACGCTGCCGTCGGGCTTGAACAGCCCGAAGTGGCGCTCGCTGCCCGGTCCGGTCTTGAGGTCCTCGTTGAAGAGCGCGAAGATGAAGGCCTTGACCACCCTCTTGGGCCTGTAGGGCGTCCCCTTCCTCAGGAACAGCCGCTTCCTCAGGTTGAAGTTGTAGGTCCGGGCGTTCTCCAGGGTGGCGCCGGGCTCCGTGGCGTCGCCGGCGGACGCCCACCCGGTCTCCGACACGCGCACCTCCATGTCGCTGTACCCGGCGGCCTCCAGCGCGGCGTAGGTGGCGTCGATCTGCGCCTCGAACATGTTGTCGTAGTGGAGGTTGGTCTTCTGGTCCAGGATGCCGGCGTTGGGCTTCATCAGCGCGTAGTTCACGTCGATGTGCTCCGGGTCGCTCATGTAGGCCAGGAACGGGTACGCGTTCACGTAGAAGGGCGCGCCCGTCTTGGAGAAGAAGTCGAGGAGCGGCTTGAGGTACGGCATGAGGTCCGGGCGGAACGTGCCGGCAGAGGGCGGGTACGAGGTGCCGAACACCGCCTCCGAGTGCGGCGTGTTCACCTCGATCCTGCCGGACAGGCGCATCGCGCGGAGCGCGTCGTGGATGTTGACGACGGCGCCGAAGAGCGCCTCGGCGAGCCCCGTGTCCTGCCCGCCCAGGATCTCGTTGCCCACGATGATGGCCACGATGCGGGTGGCCGGGTAGTAGGGCCGCACGTTCTCGTTCACCCAGTCCATGGCCTTGCTCGGGGTGGCGGAGATGTCCTTGACGAGGCCGTTGGGGATGGCGATGGCGAGGTTGAGCCCGGAGTTGCGGAACGCGTCCAGCACGGTGTGGTCCGAGTCGAAGATGCGGACGTTCTTGATCCGCGCCATCTGGAGCAGCTTCACCACCTCCGTCGGCGGCGGCAGGTTGTCCGCGATCCGGCCGTAGTTCACCCCGTACGTCCCCACGAACGAGTGAAAAGCCGCGACTGCCAATCAATCAAGAAACCAAAAATCAGTCATGGCGGGAGAAGCAGCAACAGAGAGGCTAGCTGATTAATGATTATAGGCGGGGGCATACGATACGTACCGCGGCGGGGGAAGAAGGCGAGGAGGCAGAAGAAGAGGAGGAGCAGGAGGACCGGCCGGCGGTGGCCGAGGCTGGAGTCCGGCCGGCCGCGCGGAATCACCGCCATGATCTTCCGGCGAGGCGGGGAGCAGGTGGCAGGCAGCTTAGGTGGCGACTGGAGGAGGAGGAGGCTGTGGCCGGTAGTGGGCGGGGCATTAGAGGAGGGCCGGGGCGCCACTTTGCTTGAGGTGCAGGGCATGGCGGCACGGCGGCAAGTGCCATGGAGGGAGCACGGAGGCGGCAAGTATCCGCGGTTACTTACTCCATCGGCCGCGTTGCTTGCTCGGCCGGAGCAAGCCAAGGATCGACGTTGCCAAGAGTGGTAAGGCGGGGTTACTGGCGGATCCAAGGATGGAATCCGGTCTCTTGCGTTGCTTCCGCGCGCGACGTACAGCGCCCTGCTCTGCTCTGCTCTGCTCTGTGTCTGTACCTTCTGGCTTTCAGCTGTCTTCAGTACGGATACACCCGTAGCACTTGCGGTTCTGCTCTATACTTAAGCTGGGCCGAAAGTTTATTATTTCTAAATCGCTTTAAGGAAATTTTAGACGACTTAGAACATCATCACCACCATGTTTGGTGAGTCAAACAAAAATAGTGGGGTATTATGGACTTGGAAAAGAACCCTCCTAGTTGCCAAATGATCACACTCGAAAAAGGAGTGGAAGTTTCTCTGGTCATGGGGTGGCAAGGGTCAACAACTAGCCTTTGGTGTGATCTTGCTTACATTTTATCCAAGTTTTTTTTAGACGAGGATAATCCCCGGCTTATGCCATTTTTTTTTTGAGAGTACGTATGTTATAGTCCATTTGAAATGTCTAGAAAGACAAATATTTGGAAACGGAGGGAGTACAAGAGATCCGTCCCTGATGCGAACAATCTGGGACGGGGGACACACACCCACACGTAGCTCCACACTCGCTAAGCTAACTCCTCACAAATCGTTGTAGACCTCCTACACCAAGCCCTGCCGGATGCCACTCCACGATTTCATCGAGCACAAGGTTAGGGATGAGGAGTGCCGGCTTCTGTTGATCTTGCCTGTTGAAGACCCTGGCGTTTCTTTGCTTCCAGAGTGTCCAAGCGACCGCAGTCACCAGAGTATCGAAGCCTCTCCTATCCACTCCCCTGAACTTCTTCGTCTCCCTCAGCCACCAAACCGAGAAGGTGTCATTTTGCGTCGTCCCTTGCACGTTGAGCCTGAGTAGGTCAAACACGCGGTGCCATACTTCCTGAGCAAAGGTGCGCCAGGATATGGTCGACATTGTCCTTCGCTTGCAGACACGTGAAGCAGGGCGAAGCTTGGTCCTGAAGCCTGTGACGTGCCCGTCGATTCGACGTCCACAACCTGTTCTACAAAGCCAACCAGACAAACAATTTGCACTTAAGCGGCGCCCAGCTCCTCCAAGTACATGCCGCCGTCGGAGATCTCGGGAGGTTCGAGCAAAGGTAGTCATAGACCGACTTGGCCGAGTAGCTCGCAGTAGTAGACGTCGGCCAACTGTATGCGTCTGGCTCATTCAAGTCTCTATGCACCGATGCAATGCCGGCTTCTGTTGATCTTGTCTGTTGAAGACCCTGGCGTTTCTTTGCTTCCAGAGTGTCCAAGCCACCGCAGTCACTGAGGGAGTGCTGGACTAAGGGGTCCTCGGGCGTCCGACCTGTTAGACATGGGCCGGACTGATGGGCTATGAAGATACGAAGACCGAAGACTTTCTCCCGTGTCCGGATGGGACTCTCCTTGGCGTCCAAATATGAAGATTCCTCTCTATGTAACCGACTTTGTACAACCCTAGTCCCCTCCGGTGTCTATATAAACCAGAGGGGTTAGTCCGTAGAGGATGAAGAATCATAATCATAGTCATACAGGCTAGACTTCTAGGGTTTTAGCCATTACGATCTCGTGGTAGATCAACTCTTGTAATACTCATATTCATCAAGATCAATCAAGCAGAAAGTAGGGTATTACCTCCATAAAGAGGGCCCGAACCTGGGTAAACATTGTGTCCCCCGTTACCATCAACCTTAGACGCACAGTTCGGGACCCCCTACCCGAGATCCGCCGGTTTTGACACCGACATTGGTGCTTTCATTGAGAGTTCCACTGTGCCGTCGTCAAAAGGTTTGGTGGCTCCTTCGATCATCTACAACGATGTTGTCCAAGGGGAAGTCTTCCTCCCCGGACAGATCTTCGTATTCGACGGCTTCGCACTGCGGGCCAACTCGCTTAGCCATTTGGAGCAGATCGAAAGCTACGCGCCTAGCCATCAGGTCAGATTTGGAAGCTTGAACTACGTCACGGATATCCACGGAGACTTGATCTTCGAAGGATTCGAGACCACGGCAGCCGCTCCCTGAAGGAAATATGCCCTAGAGGCAATAATAAAGTTATTATTTATTTCCTTATATCATGATAAATGTTTATTATTCGTGCTAGAATTGTATTAACCGGAAACATAATACTTGTGTGAATACATAGACAAACAGAGTGTCACTAGTATGCCTCTACTTGACTAGCTCGTT
Source organism: Aegilops tauschii subsp. strangulata (assembly GCF_002575655.3). NCBI lineage: Eukaryota > Viridiplantae > Streptophyta > Magnoliopsida > Poales > Poaceae > Aegilops > Aegilops tauschii. Next base: position 147,543,445 of record NC_053040.3, on the reverse strand, counting down.
GATCAAAGATGGTTATGTTTCCTAGCCATTGACATGAGTTGTCATTTGATTAACGGGATCACATCATTAGGAGAATGATGTGATTGACTTGACCCATTCCGTTAGCTTAGCACTCGATCGTTTAGTATGTTGCTATTGCTTTCTTCATGACTTATACATGTTCCTATGACTATGAGATTATGCAACTCCCGTTTACCGGAGGAACACTTTGTGTGCTACCAAACGTCACAACGTAACTGGGTGATTATAAAGGTGCTCTACAGGTGTCTCCGAAGGTACTTGTTGGGTTGGCGTATTTCGAGATTAGGATTTGTCACTCCGATTGTCGGAGAGGTATCTCTGGGCCCACTCGGTAATGCACATCATTTAAGCCTTGCAAGCATTGCAACTAATGAGTTAGTTGCGAGATGATGTATTACAGAACGAGTAAAGAGACTTGCCGGTAACGAGATTGAACTAGGTATTGAGATACCGACGATCGAATCTCGGGCAAGTAACATACCGATGACAAAGGGAACAACGTATGTTGTTATGCGGTCTGACCGATAAAGATCTTCATAGAATATGTGGGAGCCAATATGAGCATCCAGGTTCCGCTATTGGCTCGGTCATGTCTACATAGTTCTCGAACCCGTAGGGTCCGCACGCTTAAAGTTTCGATGACGGTTATATTATGATTTTATGAGTTTTGATGTACCGAAGGTTGTTCGGAGTCCCGGATGTGATCACGGACATGACGAGGAGTCTCGAAATGGTCGAGACAGGAAGATTGATATATTGGAAGCCTATATTTGGATATCGGAAGTGTTCCGGGTGAAATCGGGATTTTACCGGAGTATTGGAGGGGTTACCGAAACCCCCCCGGGGGTTTAATGGGCCATAGTGGGCCTTAGTGGAGAAGAGGAGGGTGGCTAGGGCAGGTCGTGTGCCCCCTACCCCTCTAGTCCGAATTGGACAAGGAGGGGGGGGGGCGGCGCCCCCCTTTCCTTCTTCTCCTCTTCCTCCTTCCCCCTTCTCCTAATCCAACAAGGAAGGGAGGGAGTCCTACTCTCGGTGGGAGTAGGACTCCTCCTGGCGCGCCTCCTCCTGGCCGGCCGCACCTTCCCCCTTGCTCCTTTATATACGGGGGCAGGGGGGCACCCCAAAGGCACAACAATTGATTTGATCTTTTAGCCGTATGCGGTGCCCCCTCCACCATAGTCCACCTCGATAATGCTGTAGCGGTGCTTAGGCGAAGCCCTGCGTTGGTAGAACATCATCATCATCACCATGCCGTCGTGCTGATGAAACTCTCCCTCAACACTCGGCTGGATCGGAGTTCGAGGGACGTCATCAGGCTGAACGTGTGCAGAACTCGGAGGTGCCGTGCGTTCGGTACTTGATCGGTCGGATCGTGAAGACGTACGACTACATCAACCGCGTTGTGCTAACGCTTCCGCTTTCGGTCTACGAGGGTACGTGGAAAACACTCTCCCCTCTCGTTGTTATGCATCACCATGATCTTGCGTGTGCGTAGGAATTTTTTTGAAATTACTACGTTCCCCAGCAGTGGCATCAGAGCCTGGTTTTATGCGTAGATGTTATATGCACGAGTAGAACACAAGTGAGTTGTGGGCGATATAAGTCATACTGCTTACCAGCATGTCATACTTTGGTTCGGCGGTATTGTTGGATGAAGCGGCCCGGACCGACATTACGCGTACGCTTACGCGAGACTGGTTCTACCGACGTGCTTTGCACACAGGTGGCTGGCGGGTGTTAGTTTCTCCAACTTTAGTTGAACCAAGTGTGGCGACGCCCGGTCCTTGCGAAGGTTAAAACAGCACCAACTTGACAAACTATCGTTGTGGTTTTGATGCGTAGGTAAGAACGGTTCTTGCTCAGCCCGTAGCAGCCACGTAAAACTTGCAACAACAAAGTAGAGGACGTCTAACTTGTTTTTGCAGGGCATGTTATGATGTGATATGGTCAAAGCATGATGCTTAATTTTATTGTATGAGATGATCATGTTTTGTAACCGAGTTATCGGCAACTGGCAGGAGCCATATGGTTGTCGCTTTATTGTATGCAATGCAATCGCCCTGTAATGCTTTACTTTATCACTAAGCGGTAGCAATAGTCGTAGAAGCATAAGATTGGCGAGACGACAACGATGCTATGATGGAGATCAAGGTGTCGCGCCGGTGACGATGGTGATTGAAAGAACATGCGGTGCCCCCATGTTTGGTTTTGGTAATTGATGACAATCTCTATGGACTAATGGTTGCCTTGAGTTATATTTGAAGGTTTTGTCCATAGGCTTTTCTTGGAGTACATGTGTTGGTTTCAAGGAGAGTTTGTGTCGACCAAGGTGCTATTCGAGGAATTATCCAAAGATTGGTCATGTGAGTGTTGAGCTTATTGCAAGCATGTCTTGGAGAAGAAGATTGTGTGATCATTCATGTATATCTTCAAAGGCATCATCCAAATGAAGAGAGTTGAAAAGATTCAAGGTTGATCAAGACTAAGTCAAGAGTGAATCAACTTGATCAACTCACAAAGCGTAGAAGATGTACTCAGAGGGATCAAGCGATCCCATGGTATGGTAAGCATTGTCAATTACGCTTTGTGTACTAACCCATGATCTTCGTGAGAGTTCTTTGTGGGGTTAGGTTGCGGTGTGCAAGTTCAAGTGAAGCATCATGAAGAGATCAAATGCTTGAAGCCTGCCGTCCATTGTGGTGACAATGGACTTGTGAAGATGTGCGGAAGAGTGGCTCACCCATAGTGGAGTATGGGGGAGCAATCAACTAGTCTTCATCGAGCCAACGCAACCAAGAAAGGTGGTCCAACTTGAGGGAGTCAAGATCGTCATCATCTAGCTCAAGTGGACTATGTGCAGGGCAAAGATTTGCCCTTGATAGGTTTTCTATTTTACCGGTCTCATGATGGTAGCTGGGAGACTGGGTTATAGGATCGATTGCCGTACTATCAAGGGGGGCTCTCGATGAGTTGCTTGATCGTATCATTCGTAGAGAGCTCAAACCATTGCATCCTTGCATCATCTTTCTTGTTTCTTGTTTGCTTCCCTTTGTGAGTTTTGGAGCTTTTGGTCATCTTGTTGACAAGCTCGAGTTCATCGAAAACGGAGTTCACTTGCATCTTCTATGATGTTTTCAATGTTGGAGGTTATGTCCGTTCTTCTCTGTTGAAGGTTTCACTCCTCCATTTGTTAGGCATACCTCCCCTGCCTCTCTACTCGTCGTCTTGTTTCCAACAAGCTTGAGTTTGCTCAATTCGGAGCTCATATGCAGAAGTTATGGCAGTTTTGGTTTTCCATGGAGTATACTTGTTTTCATGGAAGTGGCTTTAGGATGGCGCCAGCGGTAGTACCGCTGGGCCGGAGCGGCAGTACCGCGTATCGCCACAAGCGGTAGTACCGCTGTCCCACAGCGGTAGTACCGCCCATGGCCATAAGCGGTAGTACGTCTCCGGTTCCGCGCTGGTACCGCCTCGACTCGAGACGTGGTTTTCTCGTGTCGGGTTCACCGGTAATAGGAGCGGCAGTAGGAGCGGTAGTACCGCTCATGTGTGGTAGTACTGCAGCTACCACCGCCCCTAGTGCCGCTCAATGGCCCTCCTCTCTGTTCCTTCTCCCTGTGCTCGTGGCAGGCACTGTGCGCGATCCCAGCGGTAGTACCGCTGGGCCAAGCGGCAGTACCGCTGCGGCCAACGGTAGTACCGCTGGCTCCAGCGGTAGTGCCGCTCATACGGCTCTGCCTCGCCCTCTGTTTTGCTCCGCTCTCCGTGTTCTACCGCCCGGGCGGTAGTACCGCTCCCCAGAGCGGTAGTACCGCTCGTGCGCGGACTGAGCACATAACGGTTGGATTCGGGAGCTCCTATAAAAGGGGGTCTTCTTCCCCATTCAACCTTATCCTTTGGGCTCGTGTTCTTCCCCCATTGTTGACCTTCTTTGAGCTTGCTAACTCTCAATCTCTCCATGGATTCTTGCTAGTTTTTGAGGGAAAAGAGAGAGGAGATCTAGATCCACATTTCCACCAATCACTTTCTCCTCTTTGTGAGGGGAACCCCTTGGATCTAGATCTTGGAGTTCTTGGTGTTCTCCTTCTTGTTCTTCCTCTCATTTTCCTCCCTAGCATTAGTTGCTTCGGTGGGATTTGAGAGAGAAGGACTTGGGCACTCCGTGTGCCCTTGCCATTGCATTTAGTGCATCAGTTTGAGTTCTCCACGTGATACGTGGAAGTTACAAGTTGAGAAGCTTATTACTCTTGGGTGCTTGGTACCCTTGAGCTTGTTCCTCTTGGATGCTTGGGCGCCCTAGACGGTTGGTGGTGTTCAGAGCTCAATCATTGTGGTGTAAAGCTCCGGGCAAGCGTCGGGGTCTCCAATTAGGTTGTGGAGATCGCCCCAAGCAATTTGACGGGTACCGGTGACCGCCCCCAAGGGTTGCCAAAGTGTACGGGTTCGGTGACCGCCCCCAAGGGTTGCCATTTGTACGGGTTCGGTGACCGCCCTCAATGGTCCCTTAGTGGAATCACGACATCTTGCATTGTGCGAGGGCGTGAGGAGATTACGGTGGCCCTAGTGGCTTCTTAGGGAGCATTGTGCCTCCACACCGCTCCAAACGGAGATTAGCATCCGCAAGGGTGTGAACTTCGGGATACATCGTCGTCTCCGCGTGCCTCGGTTATCTCTTACCCGAGCCCTTTACTTATGCACTTTACTTTGTGATAGCCATATTGTTTCTTGTCATATATCTTGCTATCACCTAAGTAGTTTTTCTTGCTTAGCATAAGTTGTTGGTGCACATAGGTGAGCCTAGTTGTTGTAGGTTTTGTGCTTGACAAATTAACCGCTAGGTTTATTCTGCATTTGTTCAAGCCTCAACCGTAATTATTTTAAAGCGCCTATTCACCCCCCTCTAGGCGACATCCACGATCTTTCAATTGGTATTAGAGCCTCGTCTCTCTTTGTTAGGCTTAACCGCCTAGAGAGTAAAGATGTCGACTAGGGGATTAGGATTCTGTGACACGCTTAGTTTCGATGGCACAAATTTTGATGTTTGGGTAATTCGCATGCTTAATCTCTTTAGGTTCATGGACCCAAATTTAGAGCGAATTGTAGATATGGGGTTTTCTCCTCCAAAGGATCCACAAAGATTATATTTAGAGGATGAGAAAAACTCTTATCTCAATGCTCAAGCTTATAATGTGCTTTTTGATGCTTTGAGCAATGTAGTTGTATTTCAACTCATGCCGTTTCGGGATGCTCATGAGTTGTGGACAAAGCTTCAAGACAAATATGGCGTGTCCGAGATTTGTGGAGATGATTGTCCTCCTTCCACCTCCGGTCGTATAGTTTTCTCAACTTCTTCTACTTCACCTACATGTGGTTTGCCACAAGGTAATGATATGGTGAGTAGTGGTGTTCATTGCAATGATTATAGTGAGCCTATTATTGATGATCCTTCATCACTTTATTATTGCAATGCTTCACCTTTGGACTTTAACACTTCGGGCACTCTAAATGTTTCACATGCTTTTGTTAAAAGTTCTTGCATATCTTGTAGAAGTTGCTTGCTCAAATCTCATGATGATATGCTTGCTATGTCTTGTTGCCATGATAAAAATGTATCTATTTCCTCGAGTTGTTGTGCTAACAATGTAGAGGAAACCCAACACTCCATGGAACAAGATGTGGTCTTGAACGGTGCTTCAAGGGATCCTACATCATCATCGATTGCTTTTTGCCTTATGGCCAAGGCTTCAAAGGTATCTCCCACTTTGAATCCCAATATATCTTGTGATAATATTGATGATGGCAAGAGTGATGATGATGTCGATTATGATGAAAAGAATGATGATGTTGCCTCCTTAAAAGTTAAGGGGGAAATAATTTTTAAAGCTCTTCTTAAGAATAAAATTGCTCGTTCCAACTTCATGGAAATCATGTCTATTGCTATTGAGGGCAAGAAATATATTGATGAGTTGGAATCTCGTCTTGAGGAGCATGAGGTCACCATTGATAAAATGGAAGGTCATGAGCATGATTGCGCTAATGATATTGCGGACCTCTCTCAAGCTCTTGAACTTGAACAAACCACCAAGGAATCTCTTGAGGAGACTTTTGCTCTAGAGTTATCTAGAGTGAAGGAATCTCATGATAGAGCTCTTGAGGTGGCCAATGTTTTTGAAACTAAAAATGCTAAGCTTGAAGTTGCTCATGCTAGACTCCTTGAGGATTTTGAGCACCTCGAAAATGGCTCAAGGGTCATCAAGGGTGAGCTCATCAAACTCACCGAGTCTCATGCTCAACTTGAAGCTTCTTATTTAAAAGAGCTTGCCAAGTTGCCTTCTCCTCTTGTTGTTAATGATGATGCTTGTGCTACTAACTCTATTTCTTGTGAAGCATCCATTTTAAAGGAGAATCTTGAGCTAAGGGCTCAACTTGAGTTGCTATCTAGCAATTATGGGAAATTGGAAGAAAGTCATGAAAAGCTTTCTAGCTCTCATGATGATCTTCTTGTATCCCGTAATGTGCTAAAAATAGCTCATGAGGCTATGATTACTAAGGTAACATCTAGTGAGCCTCATGGACACTAGCACTACTTTTAGTCAAAATGCTATATTGCCTTGTGCTAGTCCTCGTAATTCGTCTATGCATAACATTGGTACATCTTGTGATGAATTGCTTTCCTTGCCTTGTTGCTCCAATGATGAAGCTTATACTTCCTCTAGTACTTGTGTTGAGACTAACCATGTAGAGGAAATCAAAGAGCTCAAGGCCCAAGTCACTTATTTGAAGAAAGACTTGGAAAAGTGTCATGAAGGGAAATCCACACTCAACAATATCTTGAGTGTGCAAAAATCCCCCAATGACAAAGGTGGACTTGGTTTCAACTCCAACAAGAAGAAGAAGTCCAAGATGAACAAGAAGAAGGGCCAAGAACACGTCAAGAATTTGGCCAAGATTATTTGCTTCAAGTGCAAAATTGAAGGGCACCATGTTAGATCTTGCCCATTGAAGAAGAAGGCCATTAGTGACAAGCAACACGGGAAGCGGCTACAAGTGCATTCTCATGCTCAACCTCAAGTTGAAGAAAGGCCTCTTCCCAAGAAGACTCAAGCTAATGCTTCTCAAGTTGAGAAATCAAGTGAGAAGAAAGTGAATAGTAGACGTTGCTACCTATGTCGTGAAAAAGGTCACGTCGCTTCTTCATGCACGAATGGTACCTTATCCAACCCTATTCTAATTGTTGATATCTATTCTCTTGGGAAGGATAAGGTTGGCAATGTGTTTGCCAAATTTGTTGGTACTCAAAGTGGTGTCAAGAAAAGAACCATTTGGGTAGCCAAGCCTATTGTGACTAACCTCTTAGGACCCAACTTGGTTGGGGACCAACTAGCTCATACTTGATCAATAGGTGTTGTTGGAGGTCATTGGAGACTTGGCTACATTATGAAGAATTAAGGGGACTTCATCATTCTTATTGTCTCAAGCCAAGTCAATTGGGTTATCAAGTTTCTATCTTATATCCAATGTGCCTCCTTGCGGTAACTTGTACTTAATTTGTTTACATTGAAAGTTACTTGCCCCCTTGCATGTTTTGGTTTTGTTCCTTGCATGTGTTTGTATATGTTGTGTGTTCATATTGCTTATCTTGAGTAATCAAGTATATGTATGTTAGTTTGTACTTCATGTACATGTGTGTCGTTCGTTGAGCCTTTGTGCATCTTGGTTGTATCTTAGTTGGCTCTTGTGAGAGATTAATGGAACATCCCATTTTGGGGGAGTGATGTGCTTTGTGCATCTCACAATCCTATAAATGTGCTTACATGGGGAATACCACTTAGTATTGATATTACAAGATTATCTAGTCGCTATGTGGTATGTCTTCCCATGAGAAATTCAAATTCTAAAAAGTCCATTAAGTATCTCTTGTTGGATCCTTTTAATTGCCTCTTGTCTATCTTTAATTGGTATCACATTATGGGGGAGTAATATGCTATGTGTATATTACTAGCCTAGAAAATGTGTACATTTGAGATATTGTCACCTAGAATTGATATTGTAAATTATCTTGTCCTAGGTGGCATGTTAGCTCTACAAGTTGCAATTTGCATGTGTTTGGTGTGAAGATAATGTCGGATATCCTTGCTATCTACCAACGGGAATTATTTCCATATACTTCTTGTCTTTTGACAATTGGTACTCACTTATGTGTGGTGGAAATTATTGATCATCTTTACATTGGCCTTTGCTTTTATTTGCCTTATTTCTTGCCAAGTTTGTGTCAACTCCCATTGTCTTCCATACCACTTGTGGATCTTGTTAATTTCTTGATCTTGTTTAGTGTTTTCTAGATATAGTGAAAGTGGTGATCCCACCTTGTGCATTTTGTATTCAAATGCAAATTCTCTATAATGCACTAGTCTTTGGGGAGCTATCCTATTTTCTATAACACACTCATCTTGCGATCCTTATCAAGTGTGTGTGGGTGGAAGGCAAGCCATTTCTTTTTGGTACTTGTGCCATCATGAAACTTTGTAGAGAGCTTGGTTTGTTTGGAACCATCCTCTCTTTTGGGAGTTTGATATCTTTTTGTGGATTCCAATGGTTATCTCATTCCTTGATGTATCTTTCATTGGATATCCTCCAAGTGTTGATTTATTCTTTTGGTATCTCTTCTTCACTTGGTATTTCTTTGTCATTTGGTATCGGTTCTTGAAAGTCTTGAGCATGCATATTAACCTCATGTAATCTCTTTGGCATGTTTTGTTTCTTTAACCCAATTTATAGGGGAAACTCCACCAAGTCTCAAATTGGATTAGATGTGCATGAAATTCATTTTCATATCTATTTGCACATATTTTTGTGGAGTTCGTCCTATGTATATTGGTGCTTCTAACTCTTTGGTCCCAATGAGTTTGGGTATCATTTTGTTTGTGTTGTTGTTCTAGGAACAATTGGAGATGCATTGGATGCTCGGCTCACTCACAAGGAAGGTGGTGTCACCATGTGCTTATTGGAGTCAAGCTAGGATGCTCAATGAACTACTATCTACTACCTTCAATTGGTTTCTTCTACATCCCTCCAATGATATCTCGGTAACAAGTATCTATTCATGCATTCTTTTCTTGCATTCAACCTGGTGTAGGTTGCATCTTGGCATGATATTCATTCCATCTTGTGATACTTGTTTCCTTTCTCAAAGCATCTCAACGATGATCTCATGTTGCTAGTTGTGATGTCTTTGATGGGTGTGTGGTAGGAATTCATCTATACTATAAGACCATATCTAGCCATGTGCTATGCTTCCAAGCAAATATCTTATTGGTATATGTATGACTTCCTTTTGGATATCTTGTTCCTTCGTGTTGTAACTATTTCGGGTGTACATCCTTCTTTGTAGATATATATCATCATGATTTCGTCTACCTAGAACCTTATACACTTGAGAGAAATTACATCTCTAGATGATATCCTTTGTTTCACGTCCACCTTGTCCTTCTTATGTTATTTTTTTTGTGGCTCCGTGGAAGCTTTTGCCTTGAGTGCGTGTCTTATATCATTGCATCTTGATGCACTCTTGTGTGGTGAAGATTATTTTCCTCATGCTTGTCTTTACGAGGCTTTTGCCATCTTATTTGGTATCCCTTGTCTTGATGAAGCTTTCTTTTATATCTTCACCACGGGTTGTTACAAGCATAGGTTCTTTATATGCTTATTAGTAAGCTTGTGAACCCATTTACTAGTTGTGTGTGGGAATGATAGGCCTTGCACCGTGTGCCTCATTCTCTCAAGACTTTATTAATGCTTAATGCTCTTACATTAGTCTTCTCAAGTGCATTGCCTTGACTCACACACATCATTTTGGTTGAGCCCATTCTTAAGTTGCCTCTTTTACTTGTTGCTCAACCATATGTTCGTTGTAAGTACCAGGCTTTCCTATTTGCTCACTTGCACTTGTTGTAAATTTCTATTGACTTTGGGGGAGCTATGATCCTATTTTGTGCACTTTGTATCCAAATACAAATATTCTTGTGTGCACAAATCATGGGGAGCTTCTCTAGTTTCTTTAGAACACTCCTTTGCTCATATCATAATATCTTTTATTCATGTGGCATGTAGGATCATTGGTCTAGTTGGTTCAATTGGTATCTTTTGATAGCTTGCTTCAATTGGTATTCTTTGATTGCTTGATTGCTCATTTCTCTCTATGTTATGTCTTTGTGGCATATCATTCTTTTGCAATCTTTGGGCCTCAATATAGTTTGTCTTCCTCCAAGTATTTATCGTTGGACATGTGTATTGCATTCCACTCTCTAGTTGAGAGATACACAATTTATGGAGGGACACAAGCTATATTGGCCTTCTAAGCCTTTCGCCCATTTTGGCAATCGATGCCAATGGGGGAGAAGTTTCAGAGAGTTTTGTGGAGAAGTCAGAGAGTTTTGTGGAGAAGTTCTCAGAGTTTTCTCCTTGCTTTGGTTTTGTTCCTAAGCATTTGCATCTCATACGCATGCATTATTGGTTGTTGCATTGCATGGTGATGCATAATTCCTTGTATAAACTCTCTTGAAAGTGATTGTCATCAATTACCAAAATGGGGGAGATTGAAAGAACATGCGGTGCCCCCATGTTTGGTTTTGGTAATTGATGACAATCTCTATGGACTAATGGTTGCCTTGAGTTATATTTGAAGGTTTTGTCCATAGGCTTTTCTTGGAGTACATGTGTTGGTTTCAAGGAGAGTTTGTGTCGACCAAGGTGCTATTCGAGGAATTATCCAAAGATTGGTCATGTGAGTGTTGAGCTTATTGCAAGCATGTCTTGGAGAAGAAGATTGTGTGATCATTCATGTATATCTTCAAGACATCATCCAAATGAAGAGAGTTGGAAAGATTCAAGGTTGATCAAGACTAAGTCAAGAGTGAATCAACTTGATCAACTCACAAAGCGTAGAAGATGTACCGAGAGGGATCAAGCGATCCCATGGTATGGTAAGCATTGTCAATTACGCTTTGTGTACTAACCCATGATCTTCGTGAGAGTTCTTTGTGGGGTTAGGTTGCGGTGTGCAAGTTCAAGTGAAGCATCATGAAGAGATCAAATGCTTGAAGCCTGCCGTCCATTGTGGTGACAATGGACTTGTGAAGATGTGCGGAAGAGTGGCTCACCCATAGTGGAGTATGGGGGAGCAATCAACTAGTCTTCATCGAGCCAACACAACCAAGAAAGGTGGTCCAACTTGAGGGAGTCAAGATCGTCATCATCTAGCTCAAGTGGACTATGTGCAAGGCAAAGGTTTGCCCTTGATAGGTTTTCTATTTTACCGGTCTCATGATGGTAGTTGGGAGACCGGGTTATAGGATCGATTGTCGTACTATCAAGGGGGGCTCTCGATGAGTAGCTTGATCGTATCATTCGTAGAGAGCTCAAACCATTGCATCCTTGCATCATCTTTCTTGGTTCTTGTTTGCTTCTCTTTGTGAGTTTTGGAGCTTTTGGTCATCTTGTTGACAAGCTCGAGTTCATCAAAAACGGAGTTCACTTGCATCTTCTATGATGTTTTCGATGTTGGAGGTTATGTCCGTTCTTCTCTGTTGAAGGTTTCACTCCTCCATTTGTTAGGCATACCTTCCCTGCCTCTCTACTCGTCGTCTTGTTTCCAACAAGCTTGAGTTTGCTCAATTCGGAGCTCATATGCAGAAGTTATGGCAGTTTTGGTTTTCCGCGGAGTATACTTGTTTTCGTGGAAGTGGCTTTAGGATGGCGCCAGCGGTAGTACCGCTGGGCCGGAGCGGCAGTACCGCGTATCGCCACAAGCGGTAGTACCGTTGTCCCACAGCGGTAGTACCGCCCATGGCCATAAGCGGTAGTACCGTTGTCCCACAGCGGTAGTACCGCCCATGGCCATAAGCGGTAGTACGTCTCCGGTTCCGCGCTGGTACCGCCTCGACTCGAGACGTGGTTTTCTCGTGTCGGGTTCAGCGGCAGTAGGAGCGCAGTAGGAGCGGTAGTACCGCGGCTAGCACCGCCCTAGTGCCGCTCAATGGCCCTCCTCTATGTTCCTTCTCCCTGTGCTCGTGGCAGGCGCTGTGCGCGATCCCAGCGGTAGTACCGCTGGGCCAAGTGGCAGTACCGTTCGGCCAACGGTAGTATCGCATCTGAGCCAGGTTTTATGTGTAGATGTTATATGCACGAGTAGAACACAAGTGAGTTGTGGGCAATACAAGTCATACTGCTTACCAGCATGTCATACTTTGGTTTGGCGGTATTGTTGGATGAAGCGGCCCGGACCGACATTACGCGTACGCTTACGCGAGACTGGTGCTACCGACATGCTTTCCACACAGGTGGCTGACGGGTGTCAGTTTCTCCAACTTTAGTTGAACCGAGTGTGTCTACGCACGGTCCTTGAGAAGGTTAAAACATCACTAACTTGACGAACTATCGTTGTGGTTTTGATGCGTAGGTAAGAATGGTTCTTGCTCAGCTCGTAGCAGCCACGTAAAACTTGCAACAACAAATTAGAGGACATCTAACTTGTTTTTGCAGAGCATGTTGTGATGTGATATGGTCAAGGCATGATGCTATATTTATTGTATGAGATGATCATGTTTTGTAACCGAGTTATCGGCAACTGGCAGGAGCCATATGGTTGTCGCTTTATTGTATGCAATGCAATCGCCCTGTAATTGCTTTACTTTATCACTAGGCGGTAGCGATAGTCGTAGAAGCAATAGTTGGCGAGACGACAACGATGCTACGATGGAGATCAAGGTGTCGCGCTGGTGATGATGGTGATTGAAAGAACATGCGGTGCCCCCATGTTTGGTTTTGGTAATTGATGACAATCTCTATGGACTAATGGTTGCCTTGAGTTATATTTGAAGGTTTTGTCGATGGAGATCACAAGCACAAGATGATGATGGCCATATCATATCACTTATATTGATTGCATGTGATGTTTATCCTTTATGCATCTTATTTTGCTTTGATTGACGGTAGCATTATAAGATGATCTCTCACTAAATTTCAAGGTAAAAGTGTTCTCCCTGAGTATGCACCGTTGCAAAGTTCGTCGTGCCGAGACACCACATGATGATCGGGTGTGATAAGCTCAACGTTCATCTACAACAGGTGCAAGCCAGTTTTGCACACGCATAATACTCGGGTTAAACTTGACGAGCCTAGCATATGCAGATATGGCCTCGGAACACTGAGACCGAAAGGTCGAGCATGAATCATATAGTAGATATGATCAACATAGTGATGTTCACCATTGAAAACTACTCCATTTCACATGATGATCGGTTATGGTTTAGTTGATTTGGATCACGTGATCACTTAGATGATTAGAGAGATGTCTATCTAAGTGGGAGTTCTTAAGTAATATGATTAATTGAACTTAAATTTATCATGAACTTAGTACCTGATAGTATTTTGCTTGTCTATGTTGTTGTAGATAGATGGCCCGTGCTGTTGTTCCATTGAATTTTAATGCGTTCCTTGAGAAAGCAAAGTTGAAAGATGATGGTTGCAATTACACAGACTGGGTCCGTAACTTGAGGATTATCCTCATTGCTGCACAGAAGAATTACGTCCTGGAAGCACCGCTGGGTGCGAGGCCTGCTGCAGATGCAACTGACGACATTAAGAACGTTTGGCAGAGCAAAGCTGATGACTACTCGATAGTTCAGTGTGCCATGCTTTACGGCTTAGAACCGGGACTTCAACGACGTTTTGAACGTCATGGAGCATATGAGATGTTCCAGGAGTTGAAGTTAATATTTCAAGCAAATGCCCGGATTGAGAGATATGAAGTCTCCAATAAGTTCTACAACTGTAAGATGGAGGAGAATAGTTCTGTCAGTGAACATATACTCAAATGTCCGGGTATAACAATCACTTGATTCAACTGGGAGTTAATCTTCCGGATGATAGTGTCATTGACAGAATTCTTCAATCACTGCCACCAAGCTACAAGAGCTTCGTGATGAACTATAATATGCAAGGGATGGAGACAATACCCGAGCTCTTCGCAATGCTAAAGGCTGCGGAGGTAGAAATCAAGAAGGAGCATCAAGTGTTGATGGTCAACAAGACCACCAGTTTCAAGAAAAAGGGCAAAGGGAAGAAGAAGGGGAACTTAAAGAAGAACAACAAACAAGTTGCTGCTCAAGAGAAGAAACCCAAGTCTGGACCTAAGCCTGAGACTGAGTGCTTCTACTGCAAGCAGACTGGTCACTGGAAGCGGAATTGCCCCAAGTATTTGGCGGATAAGAAGGATGGCAAGGTGAACAAAGGTATATGTGATATACATGTTATTGATGTGTACCTTACTAGAGCTCGTAGTAGCACCTGGGTATTTGATACTGGTTCTGTTGCTAATATTTGCAACTCGAAACAGGGATTACGGATTAAGCGAAGACTGGCTAAGGACGAGGTGACGATGCGCGTGGGAAATGGTTCCAAAGTCGATGTGATCGCCGTCGGCACGCTACCTCTACATCTACCTTCGGGATTAGTTTTAGACCTAAATAATTGTTATTTGGTGCCAACGTTGAGCATGAACATTATATCTGGATCTTGTTTGATGCGAGACGGTTATTCATTTAAATCTGAGAATAATGGTTGTATTTATATGAGTAATATCTTTTACGGTCACGCACCCTTGAAGAGTGGTCTATTTGTGTTAAATCTCGATAGTAGTGACACACATATTCATAATGTTGAAGCCAAAAGATGCAGAGTTGATAATGATAGTGCAACTTATTTGTGGCACTGCCATTTGGGTCATATTGGTGTAAAGCGCATGAAGAAACTCCATACTGATGGACTTTTGGAATCACTTGATTATGAATCACTTGGTACTTGCGAACCATGCCTCATGGACAAGATGACTAAAATGCCGTTCTACGGAACAATGGAGTGAGCAACAGATCTGTTGGAAATCATACATACTGATGTATGTGGTCCGATGAATATTGAGCCTCGCGGTGGGTATCTTTATTTTCTCACCTTCACAGATGATTTGAGCAGATATGGATATATATACTTAATGAAACATAAGTCTGAAACATTTGAAAAGTTCAAAGAATTTCAGAGTGAAGTGGAAAATCATCGTAACAAGAAAATAAAGTTTCTACGATCTGATCGTGGAGGAGAATATTTGAGTTACGAGTTTGGTCTAGATTTGAAACAATGCGGAATAGTTTCGCAACTCACGCCACCTGGAACACCATAGCGTAATGGTGTGTCCGAACATCGTAATCGTACTTTACTAGATATGGTATGATCTATGATGTCTCTTACTGATTTACCGCTATCGTTTTGGGGTTATGCTTTAGAGACGGCTGCATTCACGTTAAATAGGGCACCATCGAAATCCATTGAGACGACGCCTTATGAACTGTGGTTTGGTAAGAAACCAAAATTGTCGTTTCTTAAAGTTTGGGGCTGCGATGCTTATGTGAAAAAGCTTCAACCTGATAAGCTCGAACACAAATCGGAGAAATGTGTCTTCATAGGATACCCAAAGGAAACTGTTGGGTACACCTTCTATCACAGATCCGAAGTCAAGACATTCATTGCTAAGAATGGATCCTTTCTAGAGAAGGAGTTTCTCTCGAAAGAATGTTGTCGATGATAACACAAATCATCGAGGGGCAAGGATGGTATTTCTCACCATGAATTCGACTGATATCTTGGAAGAGCTCAGAATGTTGATGATGATCACGACACAATGGTCGAGAGATTTCACAAAGATGTAATCGATCGGCGATGACATCAAGTCAAAGGAATGATGAGGCAAAGGGTTATTGGAACCACGGGTACGACACAAACTCGAAATCAAGCTTGATGTTCAAGGTGAAATGACATGACAAGGAAGATCGACGTAAGTTTATCTCGTCGTCGAAAGTTGTGCTCCGGGAAGAAGGACCGTGTACCACTGTTAAAATTTAGCACGATAATGATATAGCTGATCAGGCTAGGAATGACTTGAAGGCTTATTAAACTCGTAAGCAACAAAAATTACTTAGAGTTATAGAATCGGAGTGTGGAATCGATTCACTTATCGGCGTTCTCGAGTGACTAACAACTCAAAACCCAGGGAAATCTGAAACCGATGAGAAGCAATACCAGAAGAAGACTCGTAGGAAGCAACATGGTTCTTTATTATTCTCAAGATATCGGAGGGTAATACTCGATGGAAGATCAAAATAGAGGTTGCGAAGATGCATTTATCTACAGAAGACAAGTGCTTTAACTTGTCCGAAAAATGGAATCAAAGGGGAACAATTATGGTCAGAACCACGGTGGCAAAGGACCAAACATAGATACCGTATAAACTTATAATAAGGGGATTATTATATCACAAGAAGCTTCCATGATAAGATCCACATTAGGTCCATGGGCATGAACACAAAGTTCAAGGTCGACTCCCACTTCTCCAATGCATAACCTTTCATTCACTTCTCGCGTTCAATGAAGTTGTAGTGTTGAAACGTTATCTGGCAAAACACCAGAAGAGTAAGACTCGTTAAAACTCTCGGGTTCAAACGGATTAGGGGAGGCATAGGTTCGACCCATGGGGGCATCTTAGGAACCTATTCCACAAACTTCAGAGGTAATTAACTCAAGCTCGGAAACAGAGCATGGTAGACAAAAGTAGGGGATACAATTTACCAAAGGCATTATGTATCAAGGAAGAATTCACAAGGTGATTAAATATGAAGGACACTGTCGGATGGTAGTCCAACAAAGGATCTGGTGACCCATAATAGAGCTGATGTGGTATCGGTACCCAATCAGACGAAGAAAGAATGCAAGGAGATGAGATTATAGAAACAACCGTCTAATTCAAAGTTTAATTAACAAAGGAATTAGGATTTCGAAAATGAAGGATCAGAAGCAGACGCTCTGATCAAATGATGGGTAAGTTGAATAGAATTAGAACGGCAATCAACCAAGGTTTGATTTGTCGAACACCAGCTTATGTCCGGGGTGACGTCTGAGCCGAAGGGAAGAATTCTAATTGTGACTGTAGATTGCGAGCATTCACAACACATAGAATCAAATGTTCAAAATTAAGATGACAAAGGTTGCTAAAGAACATTGCTAGACATATGGAAGTAACCATAATGCAGGCAGACAAGACTTTCGGGAGCACTAGGCTGCAGAGGATCCTTGGGAGATCGAATTGCGTTCGAAGAATTTTGTGATACGTATGATCATCTGGGGATGAACGAATCCCTCATGAGTGTGAGAAATTATTCGTAGGGTTATTCAGGCGGAAAAGAGCTGCAAGGCAGTCGGAAAAAGGATTCTCGAAATTCGGAGAATACTTCCGGGTATCTTGTAATAACAAGAACAACTAGGGATGGAAGTATGAACGGCGAGGTACGCAGTTATCCATAAGGATTCAATGGTGTTAAGGGACTACAAAAGAAATGAACACAAGTTCTCGGGAGTAGATCGGAGAGTATCTTCAAAGTCTTCTCGTGAAGCAGGCAACCGTCCGGAATGAAGGGGCTCTCCGAGGAAAGTCGTTACGAGAACCTAATGTAGTTAGTAAATTAATTTAACCAGAGAGAACAGAGTCCCAGAGTATAGACGAGGAGTAAAAGATCCTAATACCACCCAATGGCGACGTGGGCCCGTAAGCCACACAACCAAGTTAGTAAAAGTTTTTCAGTGACTAGACTCAACTTCGGCCAAGGAGTTGGAAAGGGGGCTACCTACAGGCAGTCGGCTCTGATACCAACTTGTGACGCCCTCGATTCAATCATACACTAATCATACACGCAAATGTGTACGATCAAGATCAAGGACTCACGGGAAGATATCACAACACAACTCTAGACACAAATTAAAATAATACAAGCTTTATATTACAAGCCAGGGGCCTCGAGGGCTCGAATACATAAGCTCGAATACACAAAAGTCAGCGGAAGCAACAATATCTGAGTATAAACATAAGTTAGACAAGTTTGCCTTAAGAATGGCTAGCACAAAAGCAACATCGATCGAAAAGACAAGGCCTCCTGCCTGGGAGCCTCCTAACTACTCCTGGTCGTCGGCGACCTCCACGTAGTAGTAGACACCGGCAGTGGCATCTGGCTACTGGGCTCCGACATCTGGTTGCATCAACCGGAAAGAAGAAGAAAGGGGGAAAAGGGGGAGCAAAGCAACCGCGAGTACTCATCCAAAGTACTCGCAAGCAAGGATCTACACTACATATGCATCGGTATCAATGAAATGGGTTGTATCTGTGGACTGGACTGCAGAATGCCAGAAGAGAAGGGGAAAACCTAGCCTATCAAAGACTAGCATCTTCTGGAAACCACCATCTTGCAACAACAGGAGGGAGTAGAGTAGCATAAAGTAAAGTAGTAGAAGTGTTATCAACCTCGGCCAGAGATCCTTTCTCGACTCCCTGCGAGAAAGCAATCCCAGAGCCATACTATCCAGTTATCACCTCATATCCATGTCTCATCTCAAGTATCCAGTTCTAGTTGTATCGATCGGGATACAACTCCAAGTGTCCGTTATTGTAGGACAAGCTATCGATAGATGTTTTCTTCCCTGCAGGGGTGCACCAACTTACCCACCACGCTCGATTAACTCCGGCCGGACACACTTTCCTGGGTCATGCCCAGCCTCGGCCAAACAATATGCCGCAACCCGACCTAGGCTTAATAGAGAGGTCAGCACGCCGGACTAAACCTTTGCCCCCAGGGGTCATGGGCCATCGCCCCGCGAACTCCTGCACGTTGCTTGGGCGGCCGGTGAGCAGACCTAGCTACCTCCTTCAACAAGGCAGGTGCTTACGCAGTCCAACCCGGCGCGCGCCACTCAGTCACTGACGTCTATTAAGCTTCAGCTGATGTATATGACGCAGAACGCCCGTACTATGCCCACGTGATGGTTAGTGCTATCAGGCCAGAGGCCCCTCGGATCAAATATCCAAATCGTAGTGGATTAGGAATGCGCGGTAACAAGCAGAGACTCACGAAAGATGTGACCCCGTCGCCCCGTCTCGAGGACTTGCGGCAAGGGCTAGGAATGCCCGATCACGCCTCGTAATTATCTCGCGGGCACCCTCCAGGTCAACCCGACTCCTCATCACTCGCAAATATGCTCGCGCGGGTACCCCTCAGGGCCGACCCGTCTTTAGTAACAGGGTTCAGTGTAAAGTCATAGTAACCATAGTAACCGTGTGTCCAAATATCAAGGGGAAAACCCGAGGAATCACCCCCGGTGAATTCCACTCGATGTAATCATCAAGGTGAACGTAAGAGGAACCACCCCCGAGGTTCACACTTGAGGGGTTGCACAACAGAGTCATATCGGAAGTGGTTAAGGCAGAATCACCCCCGATGACCACGACCGAATAGCTACACTACAGGGTTAACATCAGAAGTGCTGTAGAGGTATCACCCTCGACACTCGATAGTAACCCAGTAGTGTCGAGCAACTAAGGGGAAAGTGATGTGCGGTGCCGGGGCCTGGTCTTCGATCCCGTTGATCGGGTCTTCTGATAATCCAGCGGGGCAGTCGGGACAAAGTGGGGGTCTCTGATGGGTCTCTACCCAACCTATACTAAACAGTTTAGGATAAGCAGGTAGGTAACAACAACAGGTTACAATAAACAGGCTATGCATCAGAATAGGAGCAAACAATAACAGTAGCAAAATCTAATGCAAGCATGAGAGAATGGAATGGGTGATATCGGGGTGATCAAAGGGGGGGCTTGCTTGGTTGCTCAGACAAGAAGGAGGGGTCGTCGGTGACGTAGTTGATCACAGGGGCAGCATCGGTCTCGGGGTCTACCCGAGAGAAGAGGGGGAAGAAACAATAAATATAAAGCAAACATAGCATCACAGAGTATAACATGGCAATATGATGTGCCGGGTGTGACCTAACGCATGGCTACACGATAAAGGTGAAGGGGGAATTCAACCGGGAAGGTGTTCCCGGTTCCGGACCTGTGTCAGACAGATGACCGGAGGGGGAATGTTCCATGTTCAGCATGCTAGGGGCATGTGACGGATGAATGGACCGTGTATTTGGATTCATTGGATTTTTCTGAGCAACTTTCATATAGAAAACATTTTCATTCGAGATACGGTTGATTTTCTATTAATTTTCAAAGATTAAAGCATATTCTGGAATTACTTAAATTAAAAAGAAAAGGAATTATGACATCAGCATGATGTCATAGTGATGTCAACAGTCAACTGCCGCACTGACCAGGTCAAACCTGCCCAGTAGGGCCCACCTGTCATTGGCAGTGGGCTAATAGCAGTTCATTTTAATTTAAATAGAGTAATTAGTGACTGGACCCCACCAGTCAGTGACTCATTAGTTTAGCCAATTAATTTTATTTAGGAAAATGTTTAATTAGGTTAATTAGGCGGGGGCCCAGTGTGTCAGTGGCACTGAGTGCCCAGTAAGCATAGTTGACCACGGTCAACTGTTGGGTAACGTAGTAATTTCAAAAAAATTCCTACGCACACGCAAGATCATGGTGATGCATAGCAACGAGAGGGGAGAGTGTTGTCCTAGTACCCTCGTAGACCGAAAGCGGAAGCGTTAGCACAACGCGGTTGATGTAGTCGTACGTCTTCACGATCCGACCGATCAAGTACCGAACGCACGGCACCTCCGAGTTCAGCACACGTTCATCTCGATGACGTCCCTCGAACTCCGATCCAGCCGAGCTTTGAGGGAGAGTTCCGTCAGCACGACGGCGTGGTGACGATGATGAAGTTCTACCGACGCAGGGCTTCGCCTAAGCACCGCTATGATATTATCGAGGTGGATTATGGTGGAGGGGGCACCGCACACGGCTAAGAGATCAAGAGATCAATAGTTGTGTCTATGGGGTGCCCCTGCCCCCGTATATAAAGGAGCAAGGGGGAGGCGGCCGGCCAAGGAGGAGGGCGCGCCAAGGGGGGAGTCCTACTCCCACCGGGAGTAGGACTCCTCCTTTCCTTGTTGGAGTAGGAGAGAAGGAAAGAGGGGGAGAGGGAGAAGGAAAAGGGGGCTGCACCCCTTGTCCAATTCGGACCAGAGGGGGGGTGCGCGCCTCCTTCCTTTTGGCCTCTCTCCTCTATTCCCGTATGGCCCAATAAGGCCCAATACTTCTCCCCGGCGAATTCCCGTAACTCTCCGGTACTCCGATAAATACCCGAATCACTCGAAACCTTTCCGAAGTCCGAATATAGTTGTCCAATATATCAATCTTTACGTCTTGGCCATTTCGAGACTCCTCGTCATGTCCCCGATCTCATCCGGGACTCCGAACTACCTTCGGTACATCAAAACACAAAAACTCATAATATAACCGTCATCGAACTTTAAGCGTGCGGACCCTACGGGTTCGAGAACAATGTAGACATGACCGAGACACGTCTCCGGTCAATAACCAATAGCGGAACCTGGATGCTCATATTGTCTCCCACATATTCTACGAAGATCTTTATCGGTCAGACCGCATAACAACATACGTTGTTCCCTTTGTCATCGGTATGTTACTTGCCCGAGATTCGATCGTCGGTATCTCAATACCTAGTTCAATCTCGTTACCGGCAAGTCTCTTTACTCGTTCCGTAATACATCATCCCACAACTAACTCATTAGTTGCAATGCTTGCAAGGCTTAAGTGATGTGCATTACCGAGAGGGCCCAGAGATACCTCTCCGACAATCGGAGTGACAAATCCTAATCTCGAAATACGCCAACCCAACAAGTACCTTCAGGGACACCTGTAGAGCACCTTTATAATCACCCAGTTACGTTGTGACGTTTGGTAGCACACAAAGTGTTCCTCCGGTAAACGGGAGTTGCATAATCTCATAGTCATAGGAACATG
This sequence comes from Aegilops tauschii subsp. strangulata, assembly GCF_002575655.3. Taxonomy (NCBI): domain Eukaryota; kingdom Viridiplantae; phylum Streptophyta; class Magnoliopsida; order Poales; family Poaceae; genus Aegilops; species Aegilops tauschii. Next base: position 147,521,559 of record NC_053040.3, on the reverse strand, counting down.
TATTAGTCATGAAGAAAGCAATAGCAACATACTAAACGATCAAGTGCTAAGCTAACGGAATGGGTCAAGTCAATCATATCATTCTCCTAATGATGTGATCCCGTTAATCAAATGACAACTCATGTCTATGGCTAGGAAACTCAACCATCTTTGATTAACGAGTTAGTCAAGTAGAGGCATACTAGTGACACTATGTTTGTCTATGTATTCACACATGTATCAAGTTTCCGGTTAATACAATTCTAGCATGAGTAATAAACATTTATCATGAAATAAGGAAATAAATAATAACTTTATTATTGCCTCTAGGGCATATTTCCTTCAGTCTCCCACTTGCACTAGAGTCAATAATCTAGTTCACATCGCCATGTGATTTAACATCAATAGTTCACATCACCATGTGATTAACACCCATAGTTCACATCGTCATGTGACCAACACCCAAAGGGTTTACTAGAGTCAATAATCTAGTTCAGATCGCTATGTGATTAACACCCAAAGAGTACTAAGGTGTGATCATGTTTTGCTTGTGAGATAATTTTAGTCAACGGGTCTGTCACATTCAGATCCATAAGTATTTTGCAAATTTCTATGTCTACAATGCTCTGCACGGAGCTACTCTAGCTAATTGCTCCCACTTTCAATATGTATCTAGATCGAGACTTAGAGTCATCCAGATCTGTGTCAAAACTTGCATCGACGTAACTCTTTACGACGAACCTTTTGTCACCTCCATAACCGAGAAATATTTCCTTATTCCACTAAGGATAATTTTGACCGCTGTCCAGTGATCTACTCCTAGATCACTATTGTACCCTCTTGCCAAAATCATGGTGAGGTACACAATAGGTCTGGTACACAGCATAGCATACTTTATAGAACCTATGACTGAGGCATAGGAAATGACTTTCATTCTCTTTTCTATCTTCTGCCGTGGTCGGGCTTTGAGTCTTACTCAATTTCACACCTTGTAACACAGGCAAGAACTCTTTCTTTGACTGTTCCATTTTGAACTACTTCAAAATCTTGTCAAGGTATGTACTCATTGAAAAACTTATCAAGCGTCTTGATCTATCTCTATAGATCTTGATGCTCAATATGTAAGCAGCTTCACCGAGGTCTTTGTTTAAAAAACTCCTTTCAAATACTCCTTTATGCTTTGCAGAATAATTCTACATTATTTCTGATCAACAATATGTCATTCACATATACTTATCAGAAATGCTGTAGTGCTCCCACTCACTTTCTTGTAAATACAGGCTTCACCGCAAGTCTATATAAAACTATATCCTTTGATCAACTTATCAAAGCGTATATTCCAACTCCGAGATGCTTGCACCAGTCCATAGATGGATCGCTGGAGCTTGCATATTTTGTTAGCACCTTTAAGATTGATAAAACCTTCTGGTTGCATCATATACAACTCTTCTTTAATAAATCCATTAAGGAATGCAGTTTTGTTTATCCATTTGCCAGATTTCATAAAATGCGGCAATTGCTAACATGATTCGTACAGACTTAAGCATAGATACGAGTGAGAAACTCTCATCGTAGTCAACACCTTGAACTTGTCGAAAACCTTTTTGCGACAATTCTAGCTTTGTAGATAGTAACACTACTATCAGCGTCCGTCTTCCTCTTGAAGATCCATTTATTTTCTATGGCTTGCCGATCATCGGGCAAGTCAACCAAAGTCCACACTTTGTTCTCATACATGGATCCCATCTCAGATTTCATGGCCTCAAGCCATTTTGCAGAATCTGGGCTCACCATCGCTTCCTCATAGTTCGTAGGTTCGTCATGGTCAAGTAACATGACCTCCAGAACAGTATTACCGTACCACTCTGGTGCGGATCTCACTCTGGTTGACCTACGAGGTTCGGTAGTAACTTGATCCGAAGTTACATGATCATCATCATTAGCTTCCTCACTAATTGGTGTAGGAGTCACAGGAACAGATTTCTGTGACGAACTACTTTCCAATAAGGGAGCAGGTACAGTTACCTCATCAAGTTCTACTTTCCTCCCACTCACTTCTTTCGAGAGAAACTCCTTCTCTAGAAAGGATCCATTCTTAGCAACGAATGTCTTGCCTTCGGATCTGTGATAGAAGGTGTACCCAACAGTCTCCTTTGGGCATCCTATGAAGACACATTTCTCCGATTTAGGTTTGAGCTTATCAGTTTGAAGCTTCTTCACATAAGCATCGCAGCCCCAAACTTTAAGAAACGACAACTTTGGTTTCTTGCCAAACCACAGTTCATAAGGCGTCGTCTCAACGGATTTCGATGGTGCCCTATTTAACGTGAATGCAGCCGTCTGTAAAGCATAACCCCAAAACGATAGCGGTAAATCAGTAAGAGACATCATAGATCGCACCATATCTAGTAAAGTACGATTACTACGTTCGGACACACCATTACGTTGTGGTGTTCCGGGTGGCGTGAGTTGCGAAACTATTCCGCATTGTTTCAAATGTAGACCAAACTCGTAACTCAAATATTCTCCTCCACGATCTGATCGTAGAAACTTTATTTTCTTGTTACGATGATTTTCAACTTCACTCTGAAATTCTTTGAACTTTTCAAATGTTTCAGACTTATGTTTCATTAAGTAGATATACCCATATCTGCTCAAATCATCTGTGAAGGTGATAAAATAACGATATCCGCCACGAGCCTCAATATTCATCGGACCACATACATCTGTATGTATGATTTCCAACAAATCTGTTGCTCTCTCCATAGTTCCGGAGAACGGTGTTTTAGTCATCTTGCCCATGAGGCACGGTTCGCAAGTACCAAGTGATTCCAAAATCCCATTAGCATGGAGTTTCTTCATGCGCTTTACACCAATATGACCTAAACGGCAGTGCCACAAATAAGTTGCACTATCATTATTAACTTTGCATCTTTTGGCTTCAATATTATGAATACGTGTATCACTACGATATCCAACAAACCATTTTCATTGGGTGTATGACCATTGAAGGTTTTATTCATGTAAATAGAACAACAATTATTCTCTAACTTAAATGAATAACCGTATTGCAATAAACATGATCAAATCATATTCATGCTCAACGCAAACACCAAATAACACTTATTTAGGTTCAACACTAATCCCGAAAGTGTAGGGAGCGTGCGATGATGATCATATCAATCTTGGAACCACTTCCAACACACATCGTCACTTTACCCTTAACTAGTCTCTGTTCATTCCGCAACTCCTGTTTCGAGTTACTACTCTTAGTAACTGAACCAGTATCAAATACCGAGGGGTTGCTACGAACACTAGTAAAATACACATCAATAATCTGTATATCAAATATACCTTTGCTCACTTTGCCATCCTTCTTATCCGCCAAATACTTGGGGCAGTTCCGCTTCCAGTGACCAGTCCCTTTGCAGTAGAAGCACTTAGTCTCAGGCTTAGGACCAGACTTGGGCTTCTTCAGTTGAGCAGCAACTTGCTTGCCGTTCTTCTTGAAGTTCCCCTTCTTCCCTTTGCCGTTTTTCTTGAAACTAGTGGTCTCGTCAACCATCAACACTTGATGTTTTTCTTGATTTCTACCTTCGTCGATTTCAGCATCACGAAGAGCTTGGGAATTGTTTCCGTTATCCCTTGCATATTATAGTTCATCACGAAGATCTACTAACTTAGTGATGGTGACTAGAGAATTCTGCCAATCACCATCTTATCTGGAAGATTAACTCCCACTTGATTCAAGCGATTGTAGTACCCAGACAATCTGAGCACATGCTTACTGCTTGAGCTATTCTCCTCCATCTTTTAGCTATAGAACTTGTTGGAGACTTCATATCTCTCAACTCGGGTATTTGCTTGAAATATTAACTTCAACTCCTGGAACATCTCATATGGTCCATGACGTTCAAAACGTCTTTGAAGTCCCGATTCTAAGCCGTTAAGCATGGTGCACTAAACTATCAAGTAGTCATCATATTGAGCTAGCCAAACGTTCATAACGTCTGCATCTGCTCCTGCAATAGGTCTGTCACCTAGCGGTGCATCAAGGACATAATTCTTCTGTGCAACAATGAGGATAATCCTCAGATCACGGATCCAATCCGCATCTTTGCTACTAACATCTTTCAACATAATTTTTCTCTATGAACATATCAAAAATAAACACAGGGAAGCAACAACGCGAGCTATTGATCTACAACATAATTTCAAAAATACTATCAGGACTAAGTTCATAATAAATTTAAGTTCAATTAATCATATTACTTGAGAACTCCCACTTAGATAGACATCCCTCTAATCATCTAAGTGATCACGTGATCCAAATCAACTAAACCATAACCGATCATCACGTGAAATGGAGTAGTTTTCAATGGTGAACATCACTATGTTGATCATATCTATTATATGATTCACGCTCGACCTTTCGGTCTCAGTGTTCCGAGGCCATATCTGCATATGCTAGGCTTGTCAAGTTTAACCTGAGTATTCTGCATGTGCAAAACTGGCTTGCACCCGTTGTAGATGGACGTAGAGCTTATCACACCCGATCATCACGTGGTGTCTGGGCACGACGAACTTTGGCAACGGTGCATACTCAGGGAGAACACTTTTATCTTGAAATTTAGTGAGAGATCATCTTATAATGCTACCGTCAATCAAAGCAAGATAAGATGCATAAAAGATAAACATCACATACAATCAATATAAGTGATATGATATGGCCATCATCATCTTGTGCTTGTGATCTCCATCTCCGAAGCACCGTTATGATCCCCATCGTCACCGACGCGACACCTTGATCTCCATCATAGCATCATTGTCGTCTCGCCAACTATTGCTTCTACGACTATCGCTACCGCTTAGTGATAAAGTAAAGCAATTACATGGCGATTGCATTGCATACAATAAAGCGACAACCATATGGCTCCTGCCAGTTGCCGATAACTCGGTTACAAAACATGATCATCTCATACAATAAAATTTAGCATCATGTCTTGACCATATCACATCACAACATGCCCTGCAAAAACAAGTTAGACGTCCTCTACTTTGTTGTTGCAAGTTTTACGTGGCTGCTACTGGGCTTAGCAAGAACCGTTCTTACCTACGCATCAAAACCACAATGATAGTTTGTCAAGTTGGTGCTGTTTTAACCTTCGCAAGGACCGGGCGTAGCCACACTCGGTTCAACTAAAGTTGGAAAACTGACACCCGCCAGCCACCTCTGTGCAAAGCACGTCGGAAGAACCAGTCTCGCGTAAGCGTAATGTCGGTCCGGGCCGCTTCATCCAACAATACCGCCGAACCAAAGTATGACATGCTGGTAAGCAGTATGACTTATATCGCCCACAAATCACTTGTGTTCTACTCGTGCATATAACATCAACGCATAAAACCTGGCTCGGATGCCACTGTTGGGTAACGTAGTAATTTCAAAAAAATTCCTACGCACACGCAAGATCATGGTGATGCATAGCAACGAGAGGGGACAGTGTTGTCCACGTACCCTCGTAGACCGAAAGCGGAAGCATTAGCACAACGCGGTTGATGTAATTGTATGTCTTCACGATCCGACCGACCAAGTACCGAACGCACGGCACCTCCGAGTTCAGCACACGTTCGGCTCGATGACGTCCCTCGAACTCCGATCCAGCCGAGCTTTGAGGGAGAGTTCCGTCAGCACGACGGCGTGGTGACGATGATGATGTTCTACCGATGCAGGGCTTCGCCTAAGCACCGCTACGATATTATCGAGGTGGATTATGGTGGAGGGGGGCACCGCACACGGCTAAGAGATCAAGAGATCAATTGTTGTGTCTATGGGGTGCCCCCTGCCCCCGCATATAAAGGAGCAAGGGGGAGGCGGCCGGCCAAGGAGGAGGGCGCGCCAAGGGGGGAGTCCTACTCCCACCGGGAGTAGGACTCCTCCTTTCCTTGTTGGAGTAGGAGAGAAGGAAAGAGGGAGAGGGGGAGAGGGAGAAGGAAAAGGGGGCTGCACCCCTTGTCCAATTCGGACCAGAGGGGGGGTGCGCGCCTCCTTCCTTTTGGCCTCTCTCCTCTATTCCCGTATGGCCCAATAAGGCCCAATACTTCTCCCCGGCGAATTCCCGTAACTCTCCGGTACTCCGATAAATACCCGAATCACTCGAAACCTTTCCGAAGTCCGAATATAGTTGTCCAATATATCAATCTTTACGTCTCGGCCATTTCGAGACTCCTCGTCATGTCCCCGATCTCATCCGGGACTCCGAACTACCTTCGGTACATCAAAACACAAAAACTCATAATATAACCGTCATCGAACTTTAAGCGTGCGGACCCTACGGGTTCGAGAACAATGTAGACATGACCGAGACACGTCTCCGGTCAATAACCAATAGCGGAACCTGGATGCTCATATTGTCTCCCACATATTCTACGAAGATCTTTATCGGTCAGACCGCATAACAACATACGTTGTTCCCTTTGTCATCGGTATGTTACTTGCCCGAGATTCGATCGTCGGTATCTCAATACCTAGTTCAATCTCGTTACCGGCAAGTCTCTTTACTCGTTCGTAATACATCATCCCACAACTAACTCATTAGTTGCAATGCTTGCAAGGCTTAAGTGATGTGCATTATCGAGAGGGCCCAGAGATACCTCTCCGACAATCGGAGTGACAAATCCTAATCTCGAAATACGCCAACCCGACAAGTACCTTCGGAGACACCTGTAGAGCACCTTTATAATCACCCAGTTATGTTGTGACGTTTGGTAGCACACGAAGTGTTCCTCCGGTAAACGGGAGTTGCATAATCTCATAGTCATAGGAACATGTATAAGTCATGAAGAAAGCAATAGCAACATACTAAACGATCAAGTGCTAAGCTAACAGAATGGGTTAAGTCAATCATATCATTCTCCTAATGATGTGATCCCGTTAATCAAATGACAACTCATGTCTATGGCTAGGAAACTCAACCATCTTTGATTAACGAGCTAGTCAAGTAGAGGCATACTAGTGACACTATGTTTGTCTATGTATTCACACATGTATCAAGTTTCCGGTTAATACAATTCTAGCATGAACAATAAACATTTATCATGAAATAAGGAAATAAATAATAACTTTATTATTGCCTCTAGGGCATATTTCCTTCATCAACGTGGTCAACTGGGTCCAGGGGGCCCACGAGCAACGACCGAGAGGCGGGCCCTGCCGATGCCAGGTCAGCGCCGGCGCCGGAGCAACGCCGGCGAGGCCATCCGCGGCGGCCGAACGCCGGAGACACTCGGAAAAACGCTATGGGGCACCGTTTCGCGCGTTCTGGGGCTCTATCGAACGAGCGTCGAGAGCCGCATCCAAACGAGGTAGCGTGGGGCCTTGGAAACGACCGGAGATGGCCGGACGACGAGGTACCGCGGCAGCCGGAATTTCGGAAACGTGCAGGTGTGCGGCTATGGCTTGATTCTGAGAGGCTAAGCGGCTAGGCGGCAGCAGCAGTCCTCCAGGAGCGCGCTACACGTACTAGACGGAGCACGAGGAGCTCGGGAGCTCATGCGCGGCAGCAATGGCGGACGGCGGAGCTGCGTTCGGGCGGCGATGGCAGCGGCGGCTACGGCGACGGAAACACATGGGAGAGGGAGGGGAACGTCGCGCGGGCTTACAGTGAGCCTGCAGTTGTGCTTAAGCGCGCTCGGGGAAGATCGACGGCGACGAGTCGGCGATGAAGGCGAAGACGGCCGTAGGGGAAGAAGAGGTTGCCGGGCTCGCTGCGGTGGCTCCCTTCTCGCTCCAGTTGGTGCAGAGGGAGTAGCCGAGGATGGCGCGTCATTGTGGCACGGTGTGGCGGCGGAGAGGTGACGGTGGCCGCGGGATCGAGCGGGGGACGACGGCGACCGCGCTCGGGCGTCGATGGGGAACGAGGGGGAGAATGAGGCGGGATATGGGGGAGAGGAAAAATATCTGCGCGGGGAGGGGGCTGACGAGGACGAGGTCGAGGGGGGAGGGCTCGTCCTTATCCCCGGCGTTGCCGCGGCGTGGGGCGGCGACCGCGGGCACGGGCGCTCGGTGCCCGCATAGTGAAGACGACGCGGGAGGTGGAGCTGGTCGGCCTGGGTCGGCCAGGTGGGCTGAGGCCCAAGGGGGCGCGGTGGCCAGCTGGGCCAATCGGCCCAGTTGAGGGGGGGCTTTTCCTTTTTCTATTTTTTTTCCAACAGCATTTTGCCTTTTCTTTTAGGCACTAATGACCTTGCAAAATTATGCCACTGGCTAAAAGAATTTCAAAGAATTATTGTGCACTGCCACAAAAAGTTTGGGGCCTTCAGGAGTTGTCCAAGCATTTTTAGAAAATGAAAAGGACATCTTAAGTACTGCTGGACCAGATAATAAATTCCCAGGGGCAATTTGGGAATTCCAAAAATGTTGGCTTCAACATGACAAATATCTAGGGATTATTTTCCATAGGATGAACTATTTTATTTGCATGAAAGAAGAAGCAAATATTTGACATGCAATTTGAATTTGAATTTGAAGCAGATTTTTTTGACAAGTGGCATTTCGGCATGATGATCATGATGACATGACCTTCATTAGGGGAAGATTACCGTAGTGTGATGCTGGGGATGTTACAGGATCCATGTATGAGAACATAGTGTGGACTTTGGTTGACTTGCCCGATGATCGGCAAGCCATAGAGAATAAATGGATCTTCAAGAAGAAGGCTGACGCTGACGGTAATGTTACTGTCTACCAAGCTCGACTTGTTGCGAAAGGTTTTTGACAAGTTCAAGGAGTTGACTATGATGAGACTTTCTCACCCGTAGCAATGCTTAAGTCTGTCCGAATCATGTTAGCAATTGCCGCATTTTATGATTATGAAATTTGGCAAATGGATGTCAAAACTACATTCCTGAATGGATTTCTGGAAGAAGAGTTGTATATGATGCAACCGGAAGGTTTTGTCGATCCAAAGGGAGCTAACAAAGTGTGCAAGCTCCAGCGATCCATTTATGGAGTGGTGCAAGCCTCTCGGAGTTGGAATAAACGTTTTGATAGTGTGATCAAAGCATATGGATTTATACAGACTTTTGGAGAAGCCTGTATTTACAAGAAAGTGAGTGGGAGCTCTGTAGCATTTCTAATATTAAATGTGGATGACGTATTGTTAATTGGAAATGATATAGAATTTCTGGATAGCATAAAAGGATACTTGAATGAGTTTTTCAATGAAAGACCTCGGTAAAGCTGCTTACATATTGGGCATCAAGATCTATAGAGATAGATCAAGACGCTTGATAGGACTTTCACAAAGCACATACCTTGACAAAGTTTTGAAAAAGTTCAAAATGGATCAAGCAAAGAAAGGGTTCTTGCCTGTGTTACAAGGTGTGAAATTGAGTCAGACTCAATGCCCGACCACTACAGAAGATAGAGAGAAAATGAAAGATGTTCCCTATGCTTCAGCCATAGGCTCTATAATGTATGCAATGCTGTGTACCAGACCTGATGTGTGCCTTGCTATTAGCTTAGCAGGGAGGTACCAAAGTAATCCAGGAGTGGATCACTGGACAGCGGTCAAGAACATCCTGAAATACCTGAAAAGGACTAAGGATATGTTTCTCGTTTATGGAGGTGACAAAGAGCTAGTCGTAAATGGTTACGTCGATGCAAGCTTTGACACTGACCCGGACGATTCTAAATCGCAAACCGGATACATGTTTACATTGAACGGTGGAGCTGTCAGTTGGTGCAGTTCTAAACAAAGCATCGTGGCGGGATCTACGTGTGAAGCGGAGTACATAGCTGCTTCGGAAGCAGCAAATGAAGGGGTCTGGATGAAGGAGTTCATATCCGATCTAGGTGTCATACCTAGTGCATCGGGACCGATGAAAATCTTTTGTGACAATACTGGTGCAATTGCCTTGGCAAAGGAATCCAGATTTCACAAGAGAACCAAGCACATCAAGAGACGCTTCAATTCCATCCGGGATCAAGTCCAGGTGGGAGACATAGAGATTTGCAAGATACATACGGATCTGAATGTTGCAGACCCGTTGACTAAGCCTCTTCCACGAGCAAAACATGATCAGCACCAAAACTCCATGGGTGTTAGAATCATTACTGTGTAATCTAGATTATTGACTCTAGTGCAAGTGGAAGACTGAAGGAAATATGCCCTAGAGGCAATAATAAAGTTATTATTTATTTCCTCATATCATGATAAATGTTTATTATTCATGCTAGAATTGTACTAACCGGAAACATAATACATGTATGAATACATAGACAAACATAGTGTCACTAGTATGCCTCTACTTGACTAGCTCGTTGATCAAAGATGGTTGAGTTTCCTAGCCATAGACATGAGTTGTCATTTGATTAACGGGATCACATCATTAGGAGAATGATGTGATTGACTTGACCCATTCCGTTAGCTTAGCACTTGATCGTTTAGTTTACTGCTATTGCTTTCTTCATGACTTATACATGTTCCTATGACTATGAGATTATGCAACTCCCGTTTACCGGAGGAACACTTTGTGTGCTACCAAACGTCACAACATAACTGGGTGATTATAAAGGTGCTCTACAGGTGTCTCCGAAGGTACTTGTTGAGTTGGCGTATTTCGAGATTAGGATTTGTCACTCCGATTGTCGGAGAGGTATCTCTGGGCCCTCTCGGTAATGCCCATCACTATAAGCCTTGCAAGCAATGTGAATAATGAGTTAGTTGCGGGATGATGCATTACATAACGAGTAAAGAGACTTGCTGGTAACGAGATTCAACTAGGTATTGAGATACCGACGATCGAATCTCGGGCAAGTAACATACCGATGACAAAGGGAACAACGTATGTTGTTATGCGGTTTGACCGATAAAGATCTTCGTAGAATATGTAGGAGCCAATATGAGCATCCAGGTTCCGCTATTGGTTATTGACCGGAGACGTGTCTCGGTCATGTCTACATAGTTCTCGAACCCGTAGGGTCCGCACGCTTAAAGTTCGGTGACGATCAGTATTATGAGTTCTTGTGTTTTTATGTACCGAAGGTAGTTCGGAGTCCCGGATATGCTCACGGACATGACGAGGAGTCTCTAAATGGTCGAGACGTAAAGATCGATATATTGGACGACTATATTCGGACACCGGAAGTGTTCCGGGTGGTTTCGGAGAAAACCGGAGTGCCGGAGGGTTACCGGAACCCCCCGGGAGAAATAGTGGGCCTTATGGGCCTTAGTGGAGAGAGAGGGCTGGCCTAGGGCAGGCCGCGCGCCCCTCCCCCTCTGGTCCGAATTGGACTAGGAGAGGGGGGGCGGTGCCCCCCTTTCCTTCTCCCTCTCCCCCTTCCTTTCCCCCTCCTAGTAGGAGTAGGAAAGAGGGGAGTCCTACTCCTACTAGGAGGAGGACTCCTCCTCCTGGCGCGCCCACAAGGGGCCGGCCGGCCTCCCCCTTGCTCCTTTATATACGGGGGCACGGGGGCACCTCTAGACACACAAGTTGATCTGTTGATCTCTCCCAGCCGTGTGCGGTGCCCCCCTCTACCATAATCCACCTCGATCATATCGTAGCGGTGCTTAGGCGAAGCCCTGTGTCGGTAGCATCATCATCACCGTCATCATGTCGTCATGCTGACGAAACTCTCCCTCAAAGCTCAGCTGGATCGGAGCTCGAGGGACGTCATCGAGCTGAACGTGTGCTGAACTCGGAGGTGCCGTGCGTTCGGTACTTGGATCGGTCGGATCGTGAAGACGTACGACTACATCAACCGCGTTGTGCTAACGCTTCCGCTTTCGGTCTACGAGGGTACGTGGACAACACTCTCCCCTCTCGTTGCTATGCATCACCATGATCTTGCGTGTGCATAGGATTTTTTTGAAATTACTACGTTCCCCAACACATCCACCACCTTCGGCTTCATGTTGAAGATCTCGAGCCATAGTCCGAAGTGGGGAGGAATGCGGAGGAAGACCTCGCACACGACAATAAATGCCGAGATGTTGAGGAAAGAGTTTGGGGCTAGATCATGGAAATCTAGCCCGTAATAGAACATGAGACCGCGGACGAAAGGGTGGCGAGGAAACCCTAACCCGGGGACGAAATGGAGGATGAACACCACCCTCTCATTGGGCTTCGGGGTGGGGACGACTTGCCCCTTGGCCGGAAGCCGGTGGGCGATTTCTTTCGCCAGATACCCGGCCTCCCGAAGCTCAGTGATGTCCTTCTCCTTGACGGAGGAGGTCATCCACTTGCCTTGCGCTCCAGATCCGGACATGGTCAAGTGCTTTCTTGAGGCGGAAGAGATGAGGACTTGGGCGCTGGAGCTCGAGAATGGAAGGGCAGAGAAAGAAAGAAGGCGTGGGTGAAAGAAGGGAATCCTTATCTCCTTATAAAGGCAGTGAATATCAAGCGCCTCCCCACTCGCCTTAAAACCCACCTGTTCCCAAGGGTTGTGCGAACGGCACAGTTGGATTACCCACGCCCGTATTGATGAGAATCCCGCAATAAGGGGACACGATCTCTGCTTTGACAAGACGTGCCAATGAGACCGCGTCTCGAAGCGGCAGGCCGAAAAACGGTTCGAAATAATGACCGGGTGATGACGTGGTGTCGCATTACCAAAAGTTGTCAGCAGATTGGACTCGTGGAATATTATACTCTCTGCGGTTGTGTGTGGAATTTGTTTTGCAGGGCCGGACACGTTCGTTGCGTCCGAAGACTGTGTTGGAGTATTCGGAGAAGGAACCCGTCTTGCAATGCCGAAGACAATCTGCGCGCCGGACACCTCGTCATTGAAGCCTGGTTCAGGGGCTACTGAGGGAGTCCTAGACTAAGGGGTCCTCGGACGTTCGACCTGTTAGACATGGGCCGGACTGATGGGCTGTGAAGATACAAAGACCGAAGACTTTCTCCCGTGTCCGGATGGGACTCTCCTTGGCGTGGAAGGCAAGCTTGGCGTCCAAATATGAAGGTTCCTTTCTCTTTAACTGACTTTGTACAACCCTAGTCCCCTCCAGTGTCTATATAAACCAGAGGGGTTAGTCCGTAGAGGATGAAGAATCATAATCATAGTCATACAGGCTAGACTTCTAGGGTTTTAGCCATTACGATCTCGTGGTAGATCAACTCTTGTAATACTCATATTCATCAAGATCAATCAAGCAGGAAGTAGGGTATTACCTCCATAGAGAGGGCCCGAACCTGGGTAAACATTGTGTCCCCTGTCTCCTGTTACCATCAACCTTAGATGCACAGTTCAGGACCCCCTACCCGAGATCCGCCGGTTTTGACACCGACAGTCACCAGAGTATCGAAGCCTCTCCTATCCGCTCCCCTGAACTTCTTCCTCTCCCTCAGCCACCAAACCGAGAAGGTGTCATTTTGCATCGTCCCTTGCACGTTGAGCCTGAGTAGGTCAAACACGCGGTGCCATACTTCCTGAGCAAAGGTGCACTTGGCCAGGATATGGTCGACATTGTCCTTCGCTTGTAGACACGTGAAGCAGGGCGAAGCTTGGTCCTGAAGCCCGTGACGTGCCCGTCGATCCGACGTCCGCAACCTGTTCTACAAAGCCAACCAGACAAACAATTTGCACTTAAGCGGCGCCCAGCTCCTCCAGGTACATGCCGCCGTCAGAGATCTCGGGAGGTTCGAGCAAAGGTAGTCATAGACCGACTTGGCCGAGTAGCTCGCAGTAGTAGACGCCGGCCAACTGTATGTGTCTGGCTCATTCAAGTCTCTATGCACCGATGCAATCGCATGACAAAGATGCATGCACTGTATTTGGGCGGTGAAAGAAGCAGTGGCATCACAATCCTCCAACCATCTATCCTCCGCTAGCGCTTGATGGGCGGTTCGACTGTTGATGATTCTAGTCGGCACCGTCGCCATCAGGAGCGGCGCAATATCCGACACGCCGAACCCATGTATCCACTTGTCTCTCCAAAACAGGACGCTGTCACCCTTCCCCACCGAGATTCTGACCATTACGTCGAAAACTGCCTGTGCATTGGAATCCTCGATCATAGGTAGTCCTTGCCATGGCCGTCGAGGATCCGTTCTCCTAAGCCATTCACACCTCACCCTCAGGGCCAAAGCCTGGGTTTTCATGTTCTTAATGCCTAAACCTCCTAACTGCTTCGGTCTGCAAGCATTGTCCCATGCCACCAGGCATTGCCCTCTGTTGCTGCTAGTCTCTTTACCGGCCCAAAAGAACGACCTCATCCATTTGCTCATTTCTTCAAACACCCAGTCCGGCGTCTGTATGAGGCCTCTTTGCTAGGCAGGCACCACTTTTCAAACTTGGTCCAGCATGGGCATCCACTCAGCACACGTTAAGCTCCTAATCGCAAGCTGTAGGACGAGATATTTGCATGGGAATTCAGCAAGACCGCAGTGCAACAATCCGGCGACCCGATCCTTGTCCTCCTGGTCTCCCCTGATCAGAATCGAGAGGACTTGCGATAGTTAACCTTCAAACCCGAGGCTTCGCCAAACACCTCCAGCATCTCGCAGACTGCCGATAGGTCTTGCAGCGACGGCTTGACGAACAGCACGACGTCGTCAGCGTAGGTCGACAGCCTTTGCAGCACCGATATTCCCGCATACGAACTGAGCACTCCCATCTCTGTAGCTTTGTTGACCAGCGCCATTAGTGCATCCATGGCAATAACAAAGAGCATTGGAGAAATCGGATCGCCTTGACGCAAACTACAAGCGTGTAAGAAACTTCTTCCCGGGACTCCATTCACCACCACCTTAGTGCTAGCCGAGTGCAAGAGTGCCATTATCCAGGTAGTCCACCTTTGACCAAAACCCTTAGCTCTCAGCACTTCAAACAGGAACGGCCACGAGAGCGAGTCGAAAGCCCTAGAGATATCCAACTTGATAAACACACCCGACACTCTTCTAGCATGAATCTTTCGAGCCACTTGGCAAACCAACAGGAAGTTGTCATGAAGATGTCTTCCTTTAATAAACACAGACTGGTTCATGGCCACGATCTCATGCATTTGGCTATGCAGTCGGTTCGCAAGCACCTTGGCAAAAAGCTTGGGAATGCTATGGATTAAGCTAATCGGCCGGTAGTCACCAATCTCCTCCGCATCAGGCTTCTTTGGTATGAGGATTATGTGCGCTTTGTTGAGCTTCGCAAAACCTTTAGTGTCTCCCACAAACAATTTCAACATCACAGCCATGATATCGTGCTTTATAACCTGCCAGGCTCTTTGGTAAAACGCACCAATAAAGCCGTCGGGTCCGGGTGCTCGATCCGGGGCCGTCTCATTGATGACCTGCCAAACTTCTTCCTCCGTAATTATCTCTTCAAGCATACTTAGCTCTCTCGGCTCGATCTCTAAAAATTGCAAGTTTAAAGTGTGCTCCCTGGTCTGTGCCGTGCCCAGCAACTGCTCGTACACCTCAAATGTGTCCACCATACTCTCCTGGTCAGTGATCATCTCGTCGCCTCATTTGATATGCGGGAAGTAGTTCTTGGTCCGTCATCCGTTCACGGCCGCTTGGAAAAGTTTGGTGTTGGTGTCGCCCTCCTTAATCCACTTGAGTCTCGATCTCTGCGGTCAATCGTTCTTTCAAGCGCAGCCAAACCTAGGAGCGACTGCTTAAGCGTATGTCGCAGCCATGCCTCCTCCTATATCCAAATAAATAATGAAAAGTACCCCCTCCGTTTATCTTTACTCCGCATATAAAATATTTCTGAAGTCAAGCTTCATAAACTTTGATCAAATTTTTATTGAAAATATCAGCATTGTATACAACATTAGTTATATAATACGAAAATTAATTTCATGATGCATCTAATAATATAGATTTGATATTGTGAATGTTGATATTTTTTCTATTAGCACGGTCAAACTTGATACTTGAGATAAATCTAATATGCGGAATAAAGAAAATGGAGGGGGTACTTTTGAAAAGCTATAACACAATGGGAAAGAGGGAGGAAGGTTAGGAGGAAAGAGGCATTGCACGAGGCAGCGGCATGGAATGCTGACAAGGCACAAAGTTGAGATGAGAACCGAGCTATATACTCGTTGTGCAACGTGCACCATGGACACGGTAGTCTTTTTAATTGGCACAGGCACGTTTTTCTCTAATATAACCTGTCGAGTTCTTTCCGTTCCAGGCGATTGGATCTTTAGGTTTTACTTTTAGATAGCAGGAACCACCGAACTTAATGCTCAAACTTTCTGCTTTGTTTAGTGCTTACATAGCTTTTTTACCCTTTATTCAAACGTTGATCAAAGGGCGGTTCTTCCGGCGTGTCTAGGAATTGCCTTTTGTTTGCTCCTCTTTCGGACACATTAACACGGACAGGGTGGTGTGTAATGATTAGCATGCATGTTGAGCCAACATTTAGCTCAAATTTGCATCTTTTTTATTCGGCAAAACAACATCACGGTGTCTCTGCTTCGGTTAGTAGTTTCGGTTGGTTTCTTTTAGTCTTCGCAGGTGTGGCGCTCCGACGAATGACACCACATTTTCTTCAAGTTTGTCTTCTGAGTTTCGATCATCCTCGAATTCATCTGTTTGGACGTAGCCGACGGAGCTCCGGCGTAGATTACGGTCGTCTCCTTGGGACGATGAGGTTAGTATTTCTCATTATGTGACGAAATTTGGTGTCAGTTGCTTCAGATCTATGCAAGGGTTCAACGACAATCGCTATGGCTCCGGTCCTTGGGGGTACGTGCACGAAGACTTTTCAGTTGTCATCGACAAGGTCAAGCTGCCTCCAGGGAAACGACGACAACAACTAGTTCTGGCGGCAGTTATGGCCGTTCGTGGTCTTGGAATTTTGATGTAACTTTTATTATGTTTGAGATGCATGAACTTTTGTTATAGAACAAAAGAGAACGGAGAGGCTTCATACAGTTATTTGCCCCGTGCCTTCACTATTTCAAAAGCTACAAACATTTACGCCGCGAGTATTTGCCATGCTGAAAAAGTCCAGATCAAAATGTGATCGACACGTCAGGAGACTGAAAAGCAAAATCGATGATGAGCGTACAAAGTGGGACGAGAGCGCTGCTCATTGTGATACTGATAATATCGTCCACAGCCACACACGGATTGCCACTGAAAGCGAGAGGGCATACACATCCCGTTGATGGACCAGATGCCGCTGCTTTGTGGATAAGCACACACAACACGGCCGGCGGCCTGTTGCGCTCATTGTTGATGGGAAAGTGACACGACAGGCACCCGCACGGACTTCTCCGAAGAGAAGACTCCGTAGCGTTAGCTAGCTCACGGATGACCTTTACACAGTGCTTGAGATTGTCCAAAAGGCTGGTGACGTCTAAAAGGTCTTGATCGTCTGATCGATAAGAGCATCTACCGCCGGACTCGATAAATTCAACCCTGCAAACGTTTTATGGACGCGATCGTCGCTACCGTCGATGCCGGCTACTAGCACCGGCGGCGAGCCAGATCTGGCCTCCTGCCAGACCCAACAACCCTCCACCCAGATCTGGCACGCACTAATTGGGGAATGATGAGATAGATGACTGCATTTAGTGCGTAGGTTGATGGAGGTCAAACTGTCTAATGAGCCAAATGTATTCCCATGAAAACATTCAAGTTCAGGGGTTTCCTCAGTCAAATCTATGTATGTGGACTTGATTAAGAATGGACCAATCCCCAGATCTACTCATATATGGAAAATAAAGGTGCCTTTAAAAATTAAGATTTTTATGTGGGTTGAGCATAAGGAGTGGTTTTACCTAAGCACCATTTGGCAAAACTTAGGTGGGAAGGGAGTAAACGATCGATGTTATTTTTTCCTCGCAAATTCAACATCTACTTCTCACATGTCCACTAGCCACGTTGTTGTAGTGAACAATAAGTGTCCTTTAACGTATCTCCACCTAATAGCATCTCCAATCTGTTTGGTAATTTGTTCGGTGGGGTTGAGCCTAATACAGCGACACGAATGCATGTCGGAGTTTGTGCATTAGTTTGGGATATTTGAATTTTTTTAAATGATGTTGTATTTAACAAGACAAATATCACAAACCTTTTGCAGGTTATCTACTGGGGGTCTGAATGGAACCGTTGTTGGGAGACATAGTCGAAAACAAAAAAAATGTGCCTACGATCACCCAAGATCAATATGAAGATGCATAACGGGTTGGGATCACGATCGTTACCGTCACCGAGTTGCAGCGGAAGAAGAACGTGTTGGTGTAGATCGTACTTGAAGTCCCTCGAACTGTCGATGAATGATCCCTCGAACAGCCCGCGAACAGTCCCTCAAACCGAAGACCGAAAGCACGGCCTCGCTACATGGTTGGATTGCGGTGCGACGGTGGCTTGGTGGCGCTCCTTGGGGTCAGGATGGTGGTCCACAGAAGTGTCGCGTTCACGCTGGGGATTTTGGCTCGCTCTCTTCCAGCGTCGGTGCGGGGGACGGCCTCGCAATGAATCTGATGGGTGGCTAGACACATGCCCTCGTCCATTTGCTCTCTCGTTGGGTGAGGCTAGGATGTTGGGTCTAGTTCCGAGTTCGCCGCAATCTCCCATCTCTCCCTCATTAGGGAAGCTCATTGTCGCCTCGCTCCTCACCCACGCCGCTTGGATATGGTGGGGTAGCAATGAATCAAGGTGGTGGCAAAACCCTAGCTGAGTGTTTCAGTTCAGACTTGCAAGTTGTGGCCCTGCGACTGTACCTCCTATTCACCGTGTCGCGCAATGGATGTGCAGCAAACGCGAAACCATGCTCCTCCCACGAGCGTTATGGGCCGGCCAGCCGCCCCAATTTTATTTTTCCTTCCTTTTTCTTTTTTGTTTTGGTTTTGCCTCATTAATATTTTTCGGGATTTCAAAAAAATAAATTTCAAAAAAATACACTTACGGAAAATGTTCTTGAATTTGAAAAATGCTCGCGAGTTCAAAAAATGTTCTCGGATTCAACAAATGTTCTCACATTTGAAAGGTGTTCGCAATTTCCAAAAATAATCAGGGATTCAAAAAACCGTATGCAAAATTTCAAAAACACGTCCATATGAAAAATGTTCTTGAATTCTTGATGATGTTAACAAATTCAAAAAATATTGAAGAATTATTTTTAGAAAGGATCGTCAATTAAAAAACTTCTTCACAGATTAAAAAACATTAACATTCAAAAAATATATTCACGAATTCAATAAAAATGTTCATAAAGTTCAAAAAATGTGTTTAGAAAAATACTCATGGTATTCAAAACATAATTTACAAATTTAAAAAGTTATGACTTTTCAAAAATTATTGTCAAAATCAAAAAATATTCACGAATATGAAAAAATGTTCACGACTTCCAATAGAATGTTCATGAATTTCAAATTATGTTCTCAACTTTCCAAAAAAATGCTCATGAATTGAAAAATTGCTTGCCATTTTCTAGAAGTTCATTAACTTAAAAAATATTCATGATCATTATACTAGGTTGCGAATTTCAAAAAACGTTCATTAATTCAAAAAAAGTAAGTTGAAAAAGGAAAACAAAATAAAAAAATAAAAGAAATAAAAGAAAAACGAAAAGTTAAAAACAAACACTGGTTCAGAAAAGGTTTTCCCATTTATCAGTGAGCAAAATACCCGAAATGGCACGGCCCATACTGAAGGAGGAGAACTCGCAGGGTACACATTTGATCTCTATTCCCCGATCCGTCCTGTGCAGGTGGAGAGTTCCTATTTAGCACGCGAGTCGCTAGGTACCGACCAAGTGCGCACCCCCATATGGGGGGCGGGGTACCACTGTTTTTCTTACATTTCTCTTTATTAATTTTCTGTTTTAATTTCTTTTATAAAAAATAAGGATTTAAAAATAGCTCTAAATTTTAAATAATTGTCGGGATTTCAAACAAAATCAAGTTCAAAAAAGTTCATGCGTTTGAAAAATCGTCCTCAAATTAGAAAAAAAATTCAATTAAAAAAGAATTGTATGAATTGAAAAAACACAGTTTATAAAACTGTCCACGAATTCCAAAAATATACATACTTTTGAACAAATGTTAGCGCATTAAAAAATGATAATGATTTTTTCAAATAATGCTCACATAAATATAAAAAATGTTCATGAAATACAAAAATGATCATCTATTAAAAAATAGGAATTCGAAAAAAACAGCATTACAAAACTATGTTTGGCAATTTGGAAAAGTGTTCCAAAATAAGATGTTTGTCGTTTCAGAAAAATGTTTGCTGATTCAAAATTATTTTCACGCGGTTCAAAAAAATGTTCACAATTTTTAAATAAATGATAGATAATTCCGAAAAAGTAAATATTCAACAAATATTCTCGATTTTGAAAAATGTCCTCGATTACATAAATAATTTTCACGAAATCGAAAAACATTCTTGATTTCAATTTTTTTGAAAAGGTGTTAGGACTATGAAAAAAATAAAAACACAAACCTGAAAAAAGTAATGAAAAAAAAGGAAAGAACAAAACTGGAAAGGCATAAAAATAAGTAAAATACAAAAAGGGAGAAAAAACGTCCTGAGATGGTTCTAGAACCTTCTCAAAACCGGGAAAATGCTAGTTGTGCCGGCCCAAATATTTAGGCGTGGGGAGGTGGGGGTTGCGCGCGTGGTCCTACAACGATCGCGAGCAAATACGATTGGCCTTGCAGGTGCTATCCTTCGGTCAAGGAGGTATATGTGGGCCTTTGGAATTATGTTCCTATTTAGTCCACCCCGATCGGCTTCATCTCTAGCAACAAGTTGGGGCACATCCTATTTGACGCCCGCAGGCGTCAAAAGGACGTGTCTCCGCTGAAGCCTGCACACCCGACGCCCCATTTGGGCCGGCCCACGGGCGCGATGCTTTTTCTTCTTTTTCCTGCTTTTTTCATTTCCTTTTTTTTCTGTTTCTATTTCTTTCTTTTCTTTTACGTCTTTTTTCTTTTTTGTTTCTTTTTCGTGTATTATACACAGTTCATTGCATATTTATATACAAAAATGTTCATCGTATATTTAATAAAATGTCATTGTGTATTTCAAAATTGTTCAACATATATTCACAAGAATGTTTAATGCATATTTAAACATTGTTCATCGTATATCACGAAAATGTTCAATGTGTATTTAGATATTTGTGCAGCATATCAAAAAATGTTCAATGTGTATTTAAAAACTGTTCAGTGTATATCACAAAATGTTCAATGTATATTTAAAAATTGTTCATCATTTGAAATTTCAAATTTTTGTTCATGTTTTCAATAAATGTTGATGTTTTTAAAAGTTTGATCCAATCTCTAAATTTCTTCACGATTTTCAAACGTTATTTTATTTAAGGAAGATTGTTTTTTTTTAAGAAATGTTGAAAAGTTTGAAAAAAAGAAACGGAGCTGCTGTTGCACATAGTAGTTTTACTTATCAGGTGATGCAAATTGGTTCTTAAAGTGGGGCGCTCCAAATCTAACACTAGAACACGTTAGGTCTGTTAGTTGGGATGAGGTATCCACTAGAGGCAGCTTGCGAGTTCGAGCTTTACTCGTGCAATAATTTTCTGGCGAGTTTTTTTTACACGCCTGTATTTTGCTAGCTCCAACTGGGCCGGCCCGTTCGCGATTCTCTTAAGCGAAGGCTCGACAGCCTGACGCTCACGGGCGTCATACAGGGGGTCTCACAAGTTGGCCCGCCCCGTCGCGTACTTATGGATACCGAAAGGTTGCCTTGAACCCGAACTTGTTTGGGGGCACTCCTATGTGCCGCTCGCTGCGGCGAATTGCCGGGCAGAAGCACGGGCGACTCCAACTGGGCCGGCCCATTAGTGTAACACAGTGAAAAATCCCAAAAATGAGTTCTCGAGGAAGGGATCGAAAAAGTGACCTGCTGTACCTTACGCGTGCGGCTAGCTAACGGGATTAATGAGCTTTGTTGGTATAATATGGCGTGCGAAGCTGAAGGTAATGTCAAATGCGAACATTTTGTCAAATTCCAAACAAGAACATTATTTTTGAAAAAGTATTTTTATAATCCGAACACTTTTCAAATCTAAGAAGAAAAATAAAAAACTTGAAAATTTGCTGAATATGTGAACAAATTTTTGATAATCTGAACATGTTTTGAAATTCATGAATTTTTTTTGAATATGTGACCAAATTCTTGATAAGATAACATTTTCTTAAACTCTGAACAAAAATTTGGAAACACTGATATTTTTTGAATCTGTGAACAATTTTTGAAGCAGAACATTTTGTCAAACTCAAAACAAAATTTGAAAACGAGAACATTTCTTAAGTCTACAAATAATTTTTGGAAAACATGAACATTTTCCAAACTTGTGAAATATTCTTAAAAAACGAAAAAGGAACATGAGAAAATAAGGAGAAAAAAATAAAAAAACAAGATGAAAAAAATATAAAAATAAAATCTGTTAGAAAACCGAAACAAGCAGTAAAGAAACAGAACAGGAAAAACTCAGTTAAAAAACCCGGAGAAAATCTTCCAGAACGGTCCTAAACAGGATGGTTGTGCTAGCGTTCAGTGGGCCTGCCCAGTCTGCTCGCGCCTGTGCGATTTGCTAGCAATTTGATGCAATGTGTCATATCGGGAATTCCCCTGTTTAGTTCCTACAGCACCAAAGATAGAATAAACGGTACAAGGACACACCCTCCATGCGGCGACTATTTTTGGCTTGAAGTGAATCGTACGAGATCTCTCGGGTCGAAATATACAATAACGGGTCGGCCCATTAGCGCAATATAAAAGGACATAAAAGGAGAGGAAAAAAAAATCGCGCGTGGGGTTCAATCCCGAGATCTCTTTGTTGATTGGTTGTGCTATTACTACCAGGGCCATCGCCCAGCTCTTGTTAGGAACATAGGACGCAAACTAGATGAAGTAGAAAACCCGGATATCCACTACATTTTCAGGTTTTTGTTTTTGTTTTTCCTGGTTTTCACTGATTTTTTCTTTGTTTCTTTCTCCATTTCACCGGTTTTTCCATTGGTTTTCCTGGGTTCTTTTTTCTGTTTTTTGTTCTTGTTTTTTGACAAGGTTTTCTTTGTCCTTTGTTTGGTTTTCTTATTTCTTCTCTTTTTTTTGGTTTTCTTTTTTATGCTCCATTGTCTGTTTTTCTTTTGGATTTTCTTAGGTTTGTTTTCATTTTCACTCTATATTTTCGTATATGTCAAAATATTTCTTTAATTAGTGATCAACAATTTTCGTATACACGTTCAACATTGTCCAAACGCTTATTCAACATTTTTCACATAATTGCCCAACATTTTTAAATACTTGTTCAACATTTTTCAACACATAGTCAACAATTTTCAAACACTTGATCAACATTTCAAATACTTATTCAACATTTTTAATTACTTGTTCAACATTGTTTTAATTCTTGTTCAACATTTTTCAAATACTTGTTCTACATTTTTAGTACTTATTCAACATTTTCAAATTCTTGTTCAACATTTTTCTTATACTCGTTCCACTTTTTAATACGTATTCAACGTTTTCAAATACTTGTTCAACATTTGTACTAATGGTTCAACATTTTCAAATTCTTGTTCAACATTTGTACTGTAATGTGTAATATTTTAAAGTATAAAGAAAAGAACAAAAAAACAAAAAATAAGAACAGAAAACGGAAAAAAGGTTGTGTCTCCCGAGCGGCTGGGCCGACCCGTCTGGGGCTCGCCCCGACGCGGGCGCAAACCCTATCTCGCTTAAAGCGATACATAGGGGCGCTCCTCCGAGAGGTCCTATGTGGCGCTTTTTCCGTCAAAGAGTTGAGTTGAGAGCAACTAGTTAACGAGCGCTCCTTCGGGAGCCTCACAACGATCATCGCCACTTGGCGCGCTCTCAGCCGCCCGCCATGTGTGATACGTCCATTTTGCATCATGCTTTTATATTGATATTTATTGCATTATGGGCTGCTATTACACATTATATCACAATACTTGTGCCTTTTCACTCTTATTTTATAAGGTTTACATGAAGAGGGAGAATGCCGGCAGCTGGAATTCTGGATTGGAAAAGGAGCAAATATTATAGATCTATTCTGCACAACTCCAAAAGTCCTGAAACTTCACGGAGCATGTTTTTGGAATATATAAAAAATATTGGGCGAACAAAGTACCAGAGGGGGGCCACCAGCCAGCCACAAGGGTGGAGGGCCCGCCCTACCCCCCTGGGCACGCCCCCCGTCCTTGTGGGCCCCCTGTCAGGCCTCTAACGCCCATCTTCTGCTATATGGTGTGTTCTGACCTGAAAAAAATAAGAAGGAAGCTTTCGAGACGAAGCGCCGCCGTCTCGAGGCGGAACCTGGGCAGAACCAATCTAGGGCTTCGGCGGAGCTATTCTGCGGGGGAAACATCCCTCCGGGGAGAAATCGAAGCCATCGTCATCACCAATGATCCTCTCATCGAGAGGGGGTCAATCTCCATCAACATCTTCACCAGCACCATCTCCGCTCAAACCCTAGTTCATCTCTTGTATCCGATCTTTGTCTCAAAACCTCGGATCGGTACCTGTGTGTTGCTAGTAGTGTTGATTACTCCTTGAAGTTGATGCTAGTTGGTTTATTCGGTGGAAGATCATATGTTCAGATCCTTAATGATAATTAATACTCCTTTGATTATGAACATGAATATGCTTTGTGAGTAGTTACGTTTGTTCCTAAGGACATGGGAGAAGTCTTGTTATAAGTAATCATGTGAATTTGGTATTCGTTCGATACTTTAATGAGATGTATGTTGTCTTTCCTCTAGTGGTGTTATGTGAACGTCGACTACATGACACTTCACCATTATCTGGGCCTAGGGGAAGGCATTGGGAAGTAATAAGTAGATGATGGGTTGCTAGAGTGACAGAATCTTAAACCCTAGTTTATGCGTTGCTTCGTAAGGGGCTGATTTGGATCCATATGTTTCATGCTATGGTTAGGTTTACCTTAATTCTTCTTTCATAGTTGCGGATGCTTGCGAGAGGGGTTAATCATAAGTGGGAGGATTGTCCAAGGAAGGGCAGCAGCCAAGCACCGGGCCACCCACATATCAAATTATCAAAGTAACGAACACGAATCATATGAGCATGATGAAAACTAGCTTGACAACAATTCCCATGTGTCCTTGGGAGCGCTTTGCTTTATATAAGAGTTCGTCCAGGATTGTCCTTTGCTATAAAAAGTATTGGGCCACCTTGCTGCACCTTGATTACTTTTTTTACTTGTTACCCGTTACAAATTACTTATCACAAAACTATCTGTTACCGATAATTTCAGTGCATGCAGAGAATACCTTGATGAAATCCGCTTGTCATTTCCTTCTACTCCTCGTTGGGTTCGACACTCTTACTTATCGAAAGGACTACGATAGATCCCCTATACTTGTGGGTCATCAAGACTTTTTTCTGGCGTCATTGCCGGGGAGTGAAGCGCCTTTGGTAAGTGGAATTTGGTAAGGAAACATTTATATAGTGTGCTGAAATTTACTATCACTTGTTACTATGGAAAGTAATCCTTTGAGGGGCTTGTTCGGGGTATCTTCACCTCGACCGGAAGAGCAAAGAGTTTCTCCTCAACTTACTGCACCTACTGAAAATATTTATTATGAAATTCCTTCGGGTATGATAGAGAAACTGCTAGCTAATCCTTATGCAGGAGATGGAACATTACATCCTGATATGCACCTAATCTATGTGGATGAAGTTGGTGGATTATTTAAGCTTGCAGGTATGCCCGAGGACGTTGTCAAGAAGAAGGTCTTCCCTTTATCTTTGAAGGGAAAGGCATTGACATGGTATAGGTTATTGGATGATATTGGATCATGGAACTATAACCGATTGAAATTGGAATTTCATCAGAAGTTTTATCCTATGCATCTGGTTCATCGTGATCGGAATTATATATATAATTTTTGGCCTCGTGAAGGAGAAAGTATCACTCAAGCTTGGGGGAGGCTTAAGTCAATGTTATATTTATGCCCCAATCGTGAGCTCTCAAGAGAAGTTATTATTCAAAAAAATTATGCTCGGCTTTCTCATAATGATCGATCCATGCTCGATACTTCTTGTACTGGTTCCTATATGAAGAAGGATATTGAATTCAAATGGGATTTATTGGAAAGAATTAAACGCAACTCTGAGATTGGGAACTCGACGAAGGTAAAGAGTCAGGTATAAACCTTAAGTTTGATTGTGTTAAATCTTTTATGGATACCGATGCTTTTCGTGATTTTAGCACTAAATATGGACTTGACTCTGAGATAGTAGCTTCTTTCTGTGAATCTTTGCTACTCATGTTGATCTCCCTAAGGAGAAGTGGTTTAAATATCATCCTCCCATTAAAGTTAAAGTAGTTGAACCTATTAAAGTTGTAGAAGAAACTATTACTTATAATGTTGATCCTATTGTTCCTACTGCTTATATTGAGAAACCACATTTTCCTGTTAGAATAAAGGATCATGCTAAATCTTCAACTGTGGTTCGTAAGAGTTATACTAGAACACCTACACCCCCTGAGCAAATTAAAGTTGAACCTAGTATTGCTATGGTTAAAGATCTCTTGGTTGATAATACTGATGGGCATGTTATTTATTTCTGTGATGAAGCTGCTCGAATTGCTAAACTCGATATGAAAGATAAACATAGACCTGTTGTTGGCATGCCGGTTGTGTCTGTTAAAATAGGAGAACATTGTTATCATGGCTTATGTGATGTGGGTGCTAGTGTGAGTGCAATTCCTTATACCTTGTATGAAGAAATTATGAAGGATATTGCACCTGCTGAGATAGAAGATATAGATGTTACTATTAAGCTTGCCAATAGAGACACTATTTCACCAATTGGGATTGTGAGAGATGTTGAAGTCTTGTGTGGAAAAATTAAATACCCTATTGATTTTCTTGTTCTTGGTTCCCCACAAGACAACTTTTGTCCCATTATATTTGGTAGACCTTTCTTGAATACTGTTAATGCTAAGATAGACTGCGAGAAAGATATTGTCACTGTTGGTCTAGGGGATATGTCTCATGATTTTAATTTCTCTAAATTTCGTAGACAACCCCATGATAAAGAATTGCCTAGTAAGGATGAAATTATTGGTCTTGCTTCTATTGCCGTGCCTCCTACTAATCCCTTAGAACAATATTTGCTAGACCATGAAAATGATATGTTTATGAATGAAAGAAGGGAAATAGATGAAGTATTCTTTAATCAAGGGCCTATTTTGAAACACAATTTGCCTGTTGAAATCCTCGGGGATCCTCCTCCACCCAAGGGTGATCCTGTGTTTGAGCTTAAACAATTACCTGATACTCTGAAATATGCTTATCTTGATGAAAAGAAGATATATCCTATTATTATTAGTGCTAACCTTTCAGAGCACGAAGAAAAGAAATTATTGAAAACTCTGAAGAAGCACCGTGCCGCTATTGGATACACTCTCGATGATCTTAAGGGCATTAGTCCCACTCTATGTCAGCACAAAATAAAATTGGAGAAAGATGTTAAACCAGTTGTTGATCATCAACGACGGTTATATCCTAAGATGAAAGAAGTGGTAAGAAATGAAATACTAAAGCTTCTGGAGGCAGGTATAATTTATCCTATTGCCGATAGTCAATGGGTAAGCCCTGTTCATTGTGTCCCTAAGAAGGGAGGTATTACGGTTGTTCCTAATGATAAGAATGAATTGATTCCACAAAGAATTGTTACAGGTTATAGAATGGTAATTGATTTTCGCAAATTGAATAAAGCTACTAGAAAATATCATTACCCTCTACCTTTTATCGATCAAATGCTAGAGACTATCCAAACATACTCATTTTTGCTTTCTAGATGGTTATTCTGGTTTCTCTCAAATACCTGTGTCAAAAAGATGATCAAGAGAAAACCACTTTTACTTGCCCTTTTGGTACCTTTGCTTATAGACGTATGCCTTTTGGTTTATGTAATGCACCTGCTACCTTTCAAAGATGTATGACTGCTATATTCTCTGATTTTTGTGAAAAGATTGTTAAGGTTTTAATGGATGATTTCTCCGTTTACGGAACTTCTTTTGATAACTGCTTAAGCAACCTTGATCGAGTTTTGCAGAGATGTGAAGAAACTAATCTTGTCTTGAATTGGGAGAAGTGCCACTTTATGATTAATGAAGGTATTGTCTTGGGGCATAAAATTTCTGAAAGAGGTATCGAAGTTGATAAAGCTAAAGTAGATGCTATTGAAAAATGTCGTGTCCTAAAGATATCAAAGGTATAAGTAGTTTCCTTGGTCATGCTGGTTTCTATAAGAGGTTTATTAAAGACTTCTCTAAAATTTCTAGGCCTCTCACTAATCTCTTGCAAAAAGATGTTCCTTTTGTTTTTGATGATGATTGTGTAGAAGCATTTGAAATACTTAAGAAAGCCTTGATCTCTGCACCGATTGTTCAGTCACCTGATTGGAATTTACCCTTTGAAATTATGTGTGACGCTAGTGATTATGATGTTGGTGCTGTTCTAGGACAATGAGTTGATAAGAAATTAAATGTTATTCAGTACGCTAGTAAACCTCTAGACAACGCTCAGAGGAATTATGCTACTACTAAAAAAGAATTTTTATCAGTTGTTTTTTGCTTGTGATAAGTTCAGACATTATATTGTTGATTCTAAAGTAACCGTTCACACTGATCATTCTGCTATTAAATATCTTATGGAAAAGAAATATGCTAAACGTAGACTTATTAGATGGGTTCTCTTGCTACAAGAATTTGATTTGCATATTATAGATAGAAAGGGAGCTGAGAACCCCGTTGCAGACAACTTGTCTAGGTTAGAAAATGTTCTTGATGACCCACTACCTATTGATGATAGCTTTCCTGATGAACAATTAAATGTCATAAATGCTTCTCGTAATACTCCATGGTATGCTGATTATGCTAATTATATGGTTGCTAAATCTATACCACCTAGTTTCACATACCAGCAAAAGAAAAAAGGTTTTCTATGATTTAAGACATTACTTTTGGGATGATCCACACCTTTATAAAGAATGAGTAGATGGTGTTATTAGATGTTGTGTACCTGAGCATGAACAGGAACAGATCCTTCGCAAGTGCCACTCCGAAGCTTACGGAGGACACCATGCTGGAGAAAGAACTGCACACAAGGTATTGCAATCTGGTTTCTATTGGCCCACTCTCTTCAAGGATGCTCGTAAGTTTGTCTTGTCTTGTGATGAATGCCAAAGGATTGGTAATATTAGTAGACTTCAGGAAATGCCTATGAATTATTCACTTGTTATTGAACCATTTGATGTTTGGGACTTTGATTATATGGGGCCTTTTCCTTCCTCTAATGGATTTACACATATTTTAGTTATTGTTGATTACGTTACTAAGTGGGTAGAAGCTATTCCAACTAGTAGTGCTGATCACAACACTTCTATTAAGATGCTTAAAGAAGTTATTTTCCCGAGGTTTGGAGTCCCTAGATATTTAATGACTGATGGTGGTTCACATTTTATTCATGGTGCTTTCCGTAAAATGCTTGCTAAATATGATGTTAACCATAGAATTGCATCTCCATATCAACCTCAGTCTAGTGGTCAAGTAGAATTGAACAATAAAGAGATTAAATTAATTTTGCAAAAGACTGTTAATAGATCTAGGAAGAATTGGTCTAAGAAACTTGACGATGCTTTGTGGGCTTATAGAACTGCTTATAAGAATCCTATGGGTATGTCTCCATATAAAATGGTTTACGGAAAAGCATGTCATTTACCTATTGAACTAGAACATAAGGCATATTAGGCTATTAACGAGCTCAACTATGATTTTAAACTTGCCGGTGAGAAGAGGTTATTTGACATTAGCTCACTCGATGAATGGAGAACCCAAACCTATGAGAATGCCAAGTTGTTCAAAGAAAAAGTTAAAAGATGGCACGATAAAAGGATACAAAAGCGTGAGTTTAATGTACGTGATCATGTTTTGCTATACAACTCTCGTTTAAATTTTTTTGCAGGAAAGCTTCTCTCTAAATGGGAAGGTCCATACATTATCGAGGAGGTCTATCGTTCCGGTGCCATAAGAATCAACAACGCCAAAGGTGGTAAACGGTCAAAGAATCAAACATTATATCTCAGGTACTCCCATAAATGTTGAGACCAATATAATTAATACCGTAACACCGGAGGAGTACATAAGGGACACTTTCCAGAACGTTTCAGACTCCGAAAAGGAATAGGTATGTGGTACAGTAAGTAAACCAACTCCAAAACATTTCCAATGATAAATTTTCTCCGTTTTGGAATATTTAAAAAATTAGGAAAATTAAAAGTAGTCTGAAAGAGACACGAGGCCACCACAAGGGTGGAGGGCGCGCCCTACCCCCTGGGCGCACCCCCCGTCCTTGTGGCCACCTCGTGTGCCCTCTGGACTCCGTTTTCTTGCACGATACTTCTTTTGGTCGGTAAAAATTCATTATATAATCTCCTGAAGGTTTTGACCACCGTACCACGGCAAAATCCTCTGCTTTCGTTCTGAGTTGTTTCTGCAGCAGATTTGGAGCAAGATGTCATCCCAAGATTCAGAGGGAGAGAGCTACATGGCTGATTATATCACAAACCCAAAAGCATATGGGGATGGGGAACATTATGGTTGGACCACGGAAGAAGAAGAAGACTATGATCCAAAGGGGAAAGAGGAAGCAAGCTTCGATGAAGAGGAGGATCCACTACCCCAACCTGGAGATATGCATGTGGAGTTTAAGAAGTCAAGCCTCCCTAAGGTCCAATCTATCCCACCACATTTTTCGCAGGACAGCAAGTCAGCATTATTCAAAAAGATAATGAAACTTGAGCTCGAGAATGCGGATTTGAGGGAGGAAAATTTTAGCCTCAGACGCAAGCTAGAGAAGAAGAATGCAACAACCCCATCATCATCACCCCCGAAGAAAGAGACATAAATACATGGGTATCGGCACTCCCCTTGGCAACTGCCAAGCTTGGGGGAGGTGCCCCAGTATCTATCACCATCACTCCTTTATCTTTATCGTTTTTCTTAGTTCGATCCTTTTGGTTATATCTTGATCTAGTAGAATAAAGTTTTAGTATGATCTAGCTTTGAGTTTTGTTTTGATCTCTATCTATGTAATCGAGTCCATGAGATATATATAATAAAGAGTAGTTTTGAGTTGAGGGCTTTGCTTTCTTGCTATGATCTTGAGGAAATTAAATTAAATAAAAGGTTCATATATTGATCTCATGGAGAGTAATGACTTCACATATAAAGAGTATGATGAATAAAAGTTGTTGAGAGTTGACAAACATAGTTTTGGTCATTGTTGCAATTAATAGGAAGTAATAAAGGAAGAGAGGCTTCACATATAAATATACTATCTTGGACATCTTTTGTAATTGTGAGCACTCATTAAAATATGACATGCTAAGAAGTTGATGTTGGACAAGGAAGACAACATAATGGATTATGTTTTCTTATATCCGAATAGAAGTTATATTGCCATTGATCATCCAACATGTTGAGCTTGCCTTTCCCTCTCATGCTAGCCAAATTCTTTGCACCAAGTAGAGATACTACTTGTGCTTCCAAACTTCCCTAAACCTAGTTTTGCCATGAGAGTCCACCATACCTACCTATGGATTGAGTAAGATCCTTCAAGTAAGTTGTCATCAGTGCAAGCAATAAAAATTGCTCTCTAAATATGTATGATCTATTAGTATGAAGAAAATAAGCTTTATACGAACTTGTGATATGGAAGAAATAAAAGCGATGGACTGCATAATAAAGGTCCTCATCACAAGCGGCAATATAAAGTGACGTTCTTTTGCATTAAGATTTTGTGCATCCAACCATAAAAGCACATGACAACCTCTGCTTCCCTCTGCGAAGGGCCTATCTTTTACTTTTATCTCCTACCCTTATACAAGAGTCATGGTGATCTTCACCTTTCCTTTTTACACTTTTTCCTTTGGCAAGCCCTATGTGTTGGAGAGATCCGGATATATATATCCACTCGGATGTAGGTTATCATAAAGTATTATTGTTGACATTACCCTTGAGGTAAAAGGTTGGGAGGCGAAACTATAAGCCCCTATCTTTCTCTGTGTCCGATTGAAATTTTGTACCCATAAGTATCGCGTGAGTGTTAGCAATTGTGAAAGATTGAAAGATAGTTGAGTATGTGGTCTTGCTGAAAAGCTCTTATTTGACTCTTTCCGATGTTATGATAAATTGCAATTGCTCCAATGACTGAGATCATAGTTTGTTAGTTTTCAATGAAGTTTCTGGTTCATACTTTACTTTGTGAACGAATTGTTACTTTAGCATAAGAGATTATATGGCATTATATGTTGCTCTTCTAAAGATGATCATGATGCCCTCATGTCCGTATTTTATTTTATCAACTCCTCTATCTCTAAACATGTGGATATATTTTTCGATTTCGGCTTTCGCTTGAGGACAAGCGAGGTCTAAGCTTGGGGGAGTTGATACGTCCATTTTGCATCATGCTTTTATATTGATATTTATTGCATTATGGGCTGTTATTACACATTATATCACAATACTTATGCCTTTTCTCTCTTATTTTATAAGGTTTACATGAAGAGGGAGAATGCCGACAGCTGAAATTCTGGACTGGAAAAGGAGCAAATATTAGAGACCTATTCTGCACAACTCCAAAAGTCATGAAACTTCATGGAGCATGTTTTTGGAATATATAAAATATATTGGGCGAAGAAAGTACCAGAGGGGGGCTACCAGCCAGGCACAAGGGTGGAGGGCGCGCCCCCCGTCCTTGTGGGTCCCCTGTCAGGCCTCTGACGCCCATCTTCTGCTATATGGTGTATTCCGACCTGAAAAAATAAGAAGGAAGCTTTCGGGACGAAGCGCCGCCGTCTCGAGGCGGAACCTGGGCAAAACCAATCTAGGGCTCCGGCGAAGCTATTCTGCCGGGGAAACATCCCTCCGGGGGAAATCGAAGCCATCGTCATCACCAACGATCCTCTCATCGAGAGGGGGTCAATCTCCATCAACATCTTCACCAGCACCATCTTCTCTCAAACCCTAGTTCATCTCTTGTATCCGATCTTTGTCTCAAAACCTCATATTGGTACCTGTGAGTTCCTAGTAGTGTTGATTACTCCTTGTAGTTGATGCTAGTTGGTTTATTCGGTGGAAGATCATATGTTCAAATCCTTAATGACAATTAATACTCCTCTGATTATGAACATGACTATGCTTTGTGAGTAGTTACGTTTGTTCCTGAGGACATGGGAGAAGTCTTGTTATAAGTAATCATGTGAATTTGGTATTCGTTCGATATTTTGATGAGATGTATGTTGTCTTTCCTCTAGTGGTGTTATGTGAACGTCGAATACATGACACTTCACCATTATTTGGGCCTAGGGGAAGGCATTGGGAAGTAATAAGTAGATGATGGGTTGCTAGAGTGACAGAATCTTAAACCCTAGTTTATGCATTGCTTTGTAAGGGGCTGATTTGGACCCATATGTTTCATGCTATGGTTAGGTTTACCTTAATTCTGTTGGGGAACGCAGTAATTTCAAAAAAATTCCTATGCACACACAGGATCATGGTGATGCATAGCAACGAGAGGGGAGAGTGTGTACACGTACCCTCGTAGACTGAAAGCAGAAGCATTATGACAACGCAGTTGATGTAGTCGTACGTCTTCACGATCCGACCGATCCAAGTACCAAACGCACGACACCTCCGAGTTCAGCACACGTTCAGCTTGATGACGTCCCACGAACTCCGATCCAGCAGAGCTTTGCGGGAGAGTTCCGTCAGCACGACACATTTCTCCTTTGGGTATCCTATGAAGACACATTTCTCCGATTTGGGTTTGAGCTTATCAGGATGAATCTTTTTCACATAAGCATCGCAACCCCAAACTTTAAGAAACGACAACTTTGGTTTCTTGCCAAACCATAGTTCATAAGGCGTCATCTCAACGGATTTAGATGGTGCCCTTTTTAACGTGAATGCAGTTGTTTCTAATGCATAACCCCAAAACGATAGTGGTAAATCGGTAAGAAACATCATAGATTGCACTATATCCAATAAAGTACGGTTATGATGTTCGGACACACCATTATGCTTTGGTGTTCCAGGTGGCACGAATTTGTGAAACTATTCCACATTGTTTTAATTGAAGACCAAACTCGTAACTCAAATATTCGTCTCTGCGATCAGATCGTAGAAACTTTATTTTCTTGTCACGATGATTTTCCACTTCACTCTGAAATTCCTTAAACTTTTCAAATGTTTCAGACTTATGTTTCATCAAGTAGATATACCCATATCTGCTCAAATCATCTGTGAAGGTCAGAAAATAACGATTCCCGCCGCGAGCCTCAACACTCATCGGATCGCATACATCAGTATGTATTATTTCCAATAAGTCAGTTGCTTGCTCCATTGTTCCGGAGAACGGAGTCTTAGTCATCTTGCCCATGAGGCATGGTTCGCAAGCATCAAGTGATTCATAATCAAGTGATTCCAAAAAGCCCATCAGCATGGAGTTTCTTCATGCGCTTTACACCAATATGACCTAAACGGCAGTGCCACAAATAAGTTGCACTATCATTATTAACTTTGCGTCTTTTGACTTCAATATTATAAATATGTGTATCACTATAATCGAGATCCAACAAACCATTTTCATTGGTGTATGACCATAGAAGGTTTTATTCATGTAAACAGAACAACAATTATTCTCTAATTTAAATGAATAACCGTATTGCAATAAACATGATCAAATCATATTCATGCTCAACGCAAACAACAAATAACATTTATTTAGGTTCAACACTAATCCCGAAAGTATAGGGAGTGTGCGATGATGATCATATCAATCTTGGAACTGCTTCCAACACACATCGTCACTTCATCCTTAACTAGTTTCTGTTCATTCTGCAAATCCCGTTTCGAGTTACTACTCTTAGCAACTGAACTAGTATCAAATACCGCGGGCTTGCTATAAACACTAGTAAAGTACACATCAATAACATGTATATCAAATATACTTTTGTTCACTTTGCCATCCTTCTTATCCGCCAAATACTTGGGGTAGTTCCGCTTCCAGTGGCCAGTTCCTTTGCAGTAGAAGCACTTAGTCTCAGGCTTAGGTCCAGACTTGGTCTTCTTCACTTGACC
The DNA here is from genome assembly GCF_002575655.3 of Aegilops tauschii subsp. strangulata. Taxonomy (NCBI): domain Eukaryota; kingdom Viridiplantae; phylum Streptophyta; class Magnoliopsida; order Poales; family Poaceae; genus Aegilops; species Aegilops tauschii. The sequence continues at coordinate 147,486,455 of NC_053040.3, read as the reverse complement.
AGCAACTTGCTTGCCGTTCTTCTTTAAGTTCCCCTTCTTCCCTTTGCCCCTTTTCTTGAAACTAGTGGTCTTGTCAACCATCAACACTTGATGTTTTTCTTGATTTCTACCTTCGCCGATTTTAGCATCGCGAAGAGCTTGGGAATTGTTTTCGTTATCCCTTGCATATTATAGTTTATCACGAAGTTCTATTAACTTGGTGATAGTGACTAGAGAACTTTGTCAATTACTATCTTATCTGGAAGATTAACTCCCACTTGATTCAAGCAATTGTAGTACCCAGACAATCTGAGCACATGCTCACTGGTTGAGCTATTCTCCTCCATCTTGTAGGCAAAGTACTGTCAGAGGTCTCATACCTCTTGACACGGGCATGAGTATGAAATACCAATTTCAACTCTTGGAACATCTTATATGCTCCGTGGCGTTCAAAACATTTTTGAAGTCCCGGTTCTAAGCCGTAAAGCATGGTGAACTAAACTATCAAGTAGTCATCAGACCGAGCTTTGCCAAACGTTCATAACGTCTGCATCTGCTCCTGCAATAGGTCCGTCACCTAGCGGTGCATCAAGGACATAATTCTTCTGTGCAGCAATGAGGATAATCCTCAGATCACGGATCCAATCCGCATCATTGCTACTAACATCTTTCAACTTAGTTTTCTCTAGGAACATATCAAAAATAAAACAGGAGAGCTAAACGTGAGCTATTGATCTACAACATAGATATGCTAATACTACCAGGACTATGTTCATGATAAATTAAAGTTCAATTAATCATATTACTTAAGAGCTCCCACTTAGATATACATCCCTCTAATCATCTAAGTGATCACGTGATCCAAATCAACTAAACCGTAACCGATCATCACGTGAAATGGAGTAGTTTTCAATGGTGAACATCACTATGTTGATCATATCTACTATATGATTCACGCTCGACCTTTCGGTCTTAGTGTTCCGAGGCCATATATGCATATGCTAGGCTCATCAAGTTTAACCCGAGTATTCTGCGTGTGCAAAACAGGCATGCACCCGTTGTAGATGAACGTAGAGCTTATCACACCCGATCATCACGTGGTGTCTCGGCACGACGAACTTTGGCAACGGTGCATACTCAGGGAGAACACTTTTATCTTGAAATTTAGTGAGAGATCATCTTATAATGCTACCGACAATCAAGCAAAATAAGATGCATATAAGATAAACATCACATGCAATCAATATAAGTGATATGATATGGCCATCATCATCTTGTGCTTGTGATCTCCATCTCCGAAGCGCCGTCATGAGCACCATCGTCCCCGGCGCGACACCTTGATCTCCATCGTAGCATCGTTGTCGTCTCGCCAACTATTGCTTCTACGACTATCACTACCGCTTAGTGATAAAGTAAAGCAATTACAGCGCGTTTGCATTGCATACAATAAAGCGACAACCATATGGCTCCTGCCAGTTGCCGATAACTCGGTTACAAAACATGATCATTTCATACAATAAAATATAGCATCATGTCTTGACCATATCACATCACAACATGCCCTGCAAAAACAAGTTAGACGTCCTCTACTTTGTTGTTGCAAGTTTTACGTGGCTGCTACGGGCTGAGCAAGAATCATTCTTACCTACGCATCAAAACCACAACGATAGTTCGTCAAGTTAGTGATGTTTTAACCTTCTCAAGGACCGGGCGTAGCCCACACTCGGTTCAACTAAAGTTGGAGAAACTGACACCCGCTAGTCACCTGTGTGCAAAGCACGGCGGTAAAACCGGTCCCACGTAAGCATACGCGTAATGTCGGTCCGGGCCGCTTCATCCAACAATATCGCCGAACCAAAGTGTGACATGCTGCTAAGCAGTTTGACTTCGCCCACAACTCACTTGTGTTCTACTCGTGCATATAACATCAATGCATAAACCTGGCTTTGTTACCACTGTTGGGGAACGCAGTAATTTCAAAAAAATTCCTACGCACACACATGATCATGGTGATGCATAGCAACGAGAGGGGAGAGTGTGTCCACGTACCCTCGTAGACCGAAAGCGGAAGCGTTATGACAACGCGGTGGATGTAGTCGTACGTCTTCACGATCCGACCGATCCAAGTACCGAACGCACGGCACCTCCGAGTTCAGCACACGTTCAGCTCGATGACGTCCCACGAACTCCGATCCAGCAGAGCTTTGCGGGAGAGTTCTCAGAACGACGGCGGTGTTGATGATGCTACCGACGCAGGGCTTCGCCTAAGCACCGCTACGATATTACCGAGGTGGAACATGGTGGAGGGAGGCACCGCACACGGCTAAGAGATCAATGATCAATTGTTGTGTCTCCAAGGGGTGCCCCCTCCCCATATATAAAGGAGTGGAGGAGGGGGAGGGCCGACCCTCTCTATGGCGCGCCCTAGGGCAGTCCTACTACCACCGGGAGTAGGATTCCCCCTTTCCTAGTAGAACTAGGAGCCCTTCCAAGTAGTAGGAGTAGGAGAGAAGGAAAGGGAAAAGAGAAGAGAAGGAAGGAGGGGGCGCCGCTCCTCCCCCTAGTCCAATTCGGACTAAGCCTTGGGGGGGGTGCGCAGCCTCCCCTCTCTCTTTCCCCTAAAGCCCAATACGGCCCATATACTCCCCGGCGAATTCCCGTAACTCTCCGGTACTCCGAAAAATAACCAAATCACTCGGAACCTTTCCGAAGTCCGAATATAGTCGTCCAATATATCAATCTTTACGTCTCGACCATTTCGAGACTCCTCGTCATGTCCCCGATCTCATCCGAGACTCCGAACTACCTTCGGTACATCAAAACACATAAACTCATATTACCGAACGTTAAGCGTGCGGACCCTACGGGTTCGAGAACTATGTAGACATGACCGAGGCACGTTTCCGGTCAATAACCAATAGCGGAACCTGGATGCTCATATTGGCTCCCACATATTCTACGGAGATCTTTATCGGTCAAACCGCATAACAACATACGTTGTTCCCTTTGTCATCGGTATGTTACTTGCCCGAGATTCGATCGTCGGTATCTCAATACCTAGTTCAATCTCGTTATCGGCAAGTCTCTTTACTCATTCCGTAACACATCATCCCGTAACTAGCTCATTAGTCACATTGCTTGCAAGGCTTATAGTGATGTGCATTACCGAGTGGGCCCAGAGATACCTCTCCGACAATCGGAGTGACAAATCCTAATCTCGAAATACGCCAACCCAACAAGTACCTTCAGAGACACCTGTAGAGCACCTTTATAATCACCTAGTTACGTTGTGACGTTTGGTAGCACACAAAGTGTTCCTCTGGTAAACGGTAGTTGCATAATCTCATAGTCATAGGAACATGTATAAGTCATGAAGAAAACAATAGCAACATACTAAAACGATCAAGTGCTAAGCTAACGGAATGGGTCAAGTCAATCACATCATTCTCCTAATGATATGATCCCGTTAATCAAATGACAACGCATGTCCATGGCTAGGAAACTTAACCATCTTCGATTAACGAGCTAGTCATGTAGAGGCATACTAGTGACACTTAGTTTGTCTATGTATTCACACATGTATCATGTTTCCGATTAATACAATTCTAGCATGAATAATAAACATTTATCATGATATAAGGAAATAAATAATAACTTTATTATTGCCTCTAGGGCATATTTCCTTCAGTCTCCCACTTGCACTAGAGTCAATAATCTAGTTCACATCGCCATGTGATTTAACATCAGTAGTCCACATCTTTATGTGGTTAACACCCATCGTTCACATCGACATGTGACCAACACCCAAAGTGTTTACTAGAGTCAGTAATCTAGTTCACATTGCTATGTGATTAACACCCAAAGAGTACTAAGGTGTGATCACGTTTTGCTTGTGAGATAATTTTAGTCAACGGGTCTGTCACATTCAGATCCGTAAGTATTTTGCAAATTTCTATGTCTACAATGCTCTGCACGGAGCTACTCTAGCTAATAGCTCCCACTTTCAATATGTATTTAGATCGAGACTTAGAGTCTTCCAGATCGGTGTCAAAACTTGCATCGACGTAACCCTTTACGACGAACCTTTTGTCACCTCCATAATCGAGAAACAGGATAATTTTGACCGTTGTTCAGTGATCTACTCCTAGATCACTATTGTACTCCCTTGCTAAAATCAGTGTAGGGTATACAATAGATCTGGTACACAGCATGGCATACTTTATAGAACCTATGGCTGAGGCATAGGGAATGACTTTCATTCTCTTTCTATCTTCTGCCGTGGTCGGGCTTTGAGTCTTACTCAATTTCACACCTTGTAACACAGGCAAGAACTCTTTCTTTGACTGTTCCATTTTGAACTACTTCAAAATCTTGTCAAGGTATGTACTCATTGAAAAAACTTATCAAGCGTCTTGATCTATCTCTATAGATCTTGATGCTCAACATGTAAGCAGCTTCACCGAGGTCTTTCTTTGAAAAACTCTTTTCAAACACTCCTTTATGCTTTGCAGAATAATTCTACATTATTTCCGATCAACAATATGTCATTCACATATACTTCTCAGAAATGCTGTAGTGCTCCCACTCACTTTCTTGTAAATACAGGCTTCACCGCAAGTCTGTATAAAACTATATGCTTTGATCAACTTATCAAAGCGTATATTCCAACTCCGAGATGCTTGCACCAGTCCATAGATGGATCGCTGAAGCTTGCATATTTTGTCAGCACCTTTAGGATTGACAAAACCTTCTGGTTGCATCATATACAACTCTTCTTGAAGAAATCCATTAAGGAATGTAGTTTTGACATCCATTTGCCAGATTTCAAAAAATGTGGCAATTTGCTAACATGATTCAGTCAGACTTAAGCATCGCTACGAGTGAGAAAATCTCATCGTAGTCAACACCTTGAACTTTGTCAAAAACCTTTTTCGACAAGTCTAGCTTTGCAGATAGTAACACTACTATCAGCGTCCGTCTTCCTCTTGAAGATCCATTTATTTTCTATGGCTTGCCGATCATCGGGAAAGTCAACCAAAGTCCACACTTTGTTCTCATATATGGATCCTATCTCAGATTTCATGGCCTCAAGCCATTTTGCAGAATTTGGGCTCACCATCGCTTCTTCATGGTTCATAGGTTCGTCATGGTCAAGTAACATGACCTCCAGAACAGGATTACCATACCACTCTGGTGCGGATCTTACTCTGGTTGACCTACGAGGTTCGGTAGTAACTTGATCTGAAGTTACATGATCATCATCATTAGCTTCCTCACTAATTGGTGTAGGAGTCACAGGAACAGATTTCTGTGATGAACTACTTTCCAATAAGGGAGCAGGTACAGTTACCTCATCAAGTTCTACTTTCCTCCCACTCACTTCTTTCGAGAGAAGCTACTTCTCTAGAAAGGATCCATTCTCAGCAACGAATATCTTGCCTTCGGATCTGTGATAGAAGGTGTACCCAACAGTCTCCTTTGGGTATCCTATGAAGACACATTTCTCCGATTTGGGTTTGAGCTTATCAGGATGAAACTTTTTCACATAAGCATCGCAACCCCAAACTTTAAGAAACGACAACTTTGGTTTCTTGCCAAACCATAGTTCATAAGGCATCGTCTCAACGGATTTAGATGGTGCCCTTTTTAACGTGAATGCAGTTGTCTCTAATGCATAACCCCAAAACGATAGTGGTAAATCGGTAAGAAACATCATAGATTGCACTATATCCAATAAAGTATGGTTATGACGTTCGGACACACCATTATGCTTTGGTGTTCCAGGTGGCACGAATTTGTGAAACTATTCCACATTGTTTTAATTGAAGACCAAACTCGTAACTCAAATATTCGTCTCCGCGATTAGATCGTAGAAACTTTATTTTCTTGTCACGATTATTTTCCACTTCACTTTGAAATTCCTTGAACTTTTCAAATGTTTCAGACTTATGTTTCATCAAGTAGATATACCCATATCTGCTCAAATCATCTGTGAAGGTCAGAAAATAACGATTCCCGCCGCGAGCCTCAACACTCATCGGATCACATACATCAGTATGTATTATTTCCAATAAGTCAGTTGCTTGCTCCATTGTTCCGGAGAACGGAGTCTTAGTCATCTTGCCCATGAGGCATGGCTCGCAAGCATCAAGTGATTCATAATCAAGTGATTCCAAAAAGCCCATCAACATGGAGTTTCTTCATGCGCTTTACACCAATATGACCTAAACGGCAGTGCCACAAATAAGTTGCACTATCATTATTAACTTTGCGTCTTTTGACTTCAATATTATAAATATGTGTATCACTATAATCGAGATCCAACAAACCATTTTCATTGGGTGTATGACCATAGAAGGTTTTATTCATGTAAACAAAACAAAAATTATTCTCTAATTTAAATGAATAACTGTATTGCAATAAACATGATCAAATCATATTCATGCTCAACGCAAACAGAAAATAACATTTATTTAGGTTCAACACTAATCCCGAAAGTATAGGGAGTGTGCGATGATGATCATATCAATCTTGGAACTTCTTCCAACACACATCGTCACTTCATCCTTAACTAGTTTCTGTTCATTCTGCAAATCCCGTTTCGAGTTACTACTCTTAGCAACTGAACTAGTATCAAATATCGCAGGCTTGCTATAAACACTAGTAAAGTACACATCAATAACATGTATATAAAATATACTTTTGTTCACTTTGCCATCCTTCTTATCCGTCAAATACTTGGGGTAGTTCTGCTTCCAGTGACCAGTTCCTTTGCAGTAGAAGCACTTAGTCTCAGGCTTAGGTCCAGACTTGGTCTTCTTCACTTGACCAGCAACTTGCTTGCCGTTCTTCTTGAAGTTCCCCTTCTTCCCTTTGCCCCTTTTCTTGAAACTAGTGGTCTTGTCAACCATCAACACTTGATGTTTTTCTTGATTTCTACCTTCGCCGATTTTAGCATCGCGAAGAGCTTGGGAATTGTTTTCGTTATCCCTTGCATATTATAGTTCATCACAAAGTTCTATTAACTTGGTGATAGTGACTAGAGAACTTTGTCAATTACTATCTTATCTGGAAGATTAACTCCCACTTGATTCAAGCAATTGTAGTACCCAGACAATCTGAGCACATGCTCACTGGTTGAGCTATTCTCCTCCATCTTGTAGGCAAAGTACTGTCAGAGGTCTCATACCTCTTGACACGGGCATGAGTATGAAATACCAATTTCAACTCTTGGGACATCTTATATGCTCCGTGGCGTTCAAAACATTTTTGAAGTCCCGGTTCTAAGCCGTAAAGCATGGTGAACTAAACTATCAAGTAGTCATCATACCGAGCTTTGCCAAACGTTCATAACATCTGCATCTGCTCCTGCAATAGGTCCGTCACCTAGCGGTGCATCAAGGACATAATTCTTCTGTGCAGCAATGAGGATAATCCTCAGATCACGGATCCAATCCACATCATTGCTACTAACATCTTTCAACTTAGTTTTCTCTAGGAACATATCACAAATAAAACAGGAGAGCTAAACGTGAGCTATTGATCTACAACATAGATATGCTAATACCACCAGGACTATGTTCATGATAAATTAAAGTTCAATTAATTATATTACATAAGAACTCCCACTTAGATATACATCCCTCTAATCATCTAAGTGATCACGTGATCCAAATCAACTAAACCGTAACCGATCATCACGTGAAATGGAGTAGTTTTCAATGGTGAACATCACTATGTTGATCATATCTACTATATGATTCACGCTCGACCTTTCGGTCTTAGTGTTCCGAGGCCATATCTGCATATGCTAGGCTCATCAAGTTTAACCCGAGTATTCTGCGTGTGCAAAACAGGCATGCACCCGTTGTAGATGAACGTAGAGCTTATCACACCCGATCATCACGTGGTGTCTCGGCACGACGAACTTTGGCAACGGTGCATACTCAGGGAGAACACTTTTATCTTGAAATTTAGTGAGAGATCATCTTATAATGCTACCGACAATCAAGCAAAATAAGATGCATATAAGATAAACATCACATGCAATCAATATAAGTGATATGATATGGCCATCATCATCTTGTGCTTGTGATCTCCATCTCCGAAGCACCGTCATGATCACCATCGTCCCCGGCGCGACACCTTGATCTCCATCGTAGCATCGTTGTCGTCTCGCCAACTATTGCTTCTACGACTATCACTACCACTTAGTGATAAAGTAAAGCAATTACAGTGCGTTTGCATTGCATACAATAAAGCGACAACCATATGGCTCCTGCCAGTTGCCGATAACTCGGTTACAAAACATGATCATTTCATACAATAAAATATAGCATCATGTCTTGACCATATCACATCACAACATGCCCTGCAAAAACAAGTTAGACGTCCTCTACTTTGTTGTTGCAAGTTTTACGTGGCTGCTACGGGCTGAGCAAGAACCGTTCTTACCTACGCATCAAAACCACAACGATAGTTCGTCAAGTTAGTGCTGTTTTAACCTTCTCAAGGACCGGGCGTAGCCCACACTCGTTTCAACTAAAGTGGAGAAACTGACACCCGCTAGTCACCTGTGTGCAAAGCACGGCGGTAAAACCGGTCTCGTGTAAGCGTACGCGTAATGTCGGTCCGGGCCGCTTCTCCAACAATACCGCCGAACCAAAGTGTGACATGCTGGTAAGCAGTTTGACTTCGCCCACAACTCACTTGTGTTCTACTCGTGCATATAACATCAATGCATAAAACCTGGCTCTCATACCACTGTTGGGGAACGCAGTAGTTTCAAAAAAATTCCTACGCACACACATGATCATGGTGATGCATAGCAACGAGAGGGGAGAGTGTGTCCACATACCCTCGTAGACCAAAAGCGGAAGCGTTATGACAACGCGGTGGATGTAGTCGTACGTCTTCACGATCCGACCGATCCAAGTACCGAACGCACGGCACCTCCGAGTTCAGCACACGTTCAACTCGATGACGTCCCACGAACTCCGATCCAGCAGAGCTTTGCGGGAGAGTTCCGTCAGCACAACGGCGTGATGACGGTGTTGATGATGCTACCGACGCAGGGCTTCGCCTAAGCACTGCTACGATATTACCGAGGTGGAATATGGTGGAAGGGGCACCGCACACGGCTAAGAGATCAATGATCAATTGTTGTATCTCCAAGGGGTGCCACCCTCCCCGTATATAAAGGAGTGGAGGAGGGGGAGGGCCGGCCCTCTCTATGGCGCGCCCTAGGGGAGTCCAACTCCCACCGTGAGTAGGATTCCCCCTTTCCTAGTAGAACTAGGAGCCCTTCCAAGTAGTAGGAGTAGGAGAGAAGGAAAGGGAAAAGAGAAGAGAAGGAAGGAGGGGGCGTCGCCCCTCCCCCTAGTCCAATTCGGACTAAGCTTTGGGGGGGGCGCGCAACCTGCCCTCTCTCTTTCCCCTAAAGCCCAATAAGGCCCGTATACTCCCCGGCGAATTCCCGTAACTCTTCGGTACTCCGAAAAATACCCGAATCACTCGGAACCTTTCTGAAGTCCGAATATAGTCGTCCAATATGTCGATCTTTACGTCTCGACCATTTCGAGACTCCTCGTCATGTCCCCGATCTCATCTGGGACTCCGAACTACCTTCGGTACATCAAAACACATAAACTCATATTACCAATCGTCACCGAACGTTAAGCATGCGGACCCTACGGGTTCGAGAACTATGTAGACATGACCAAGACACGTTTCTGGTCAATAACCAATAGCAGAACCTGGATGCTCATATTGGCTCTCACATATTCTACGAAGATCTTTATCGGTCAAACCAGATAACAACATACGTTGTTCCCTTTGTGATCGGTATGTCACTTGCCCGAGATTTGATCGTCGGTATCTCAATACCTAGTTCAATCTCATTACCGGCAAGTCTCTTTACTCGTTCCGTAACACATCATCCCGTAACTAACTCATTAGTGACATTGCTTGCAAGGCTTATAGTGATGTGCATTACCGAGTGGGCCCAGAGATACCTCTCCGACAATCGGAGTGACAAATCCTAATCTCGAAATATGCCAACCCAACAAGTACCTTCGGAGACACCTGTAGAGCACCTTTATAATCACCCAGTTACGTTGTGACATTTGGTAGCACACAAAGTGTTTCTCCGGTAAATGGGAGTTGCATAATCTCATAGTCATAGAAATATGTATAAGTCATGAAGAAAGCAATAGCAACATATAAAACGATCAAGTGCTAAGCTAACGGAATGGTCAAGTCAATCACATCATTCTCCTAATGATGTGATCCCATTAATCAAATGACAACTCATGTCCATGGCTAGGAACCTTAACCATCTTCAATTAACGAGCTAGTCATGTAGAGGCATACTAGTGACACTTAGTTTGTCTATGTATTCACACATGTATCATGTTTCCGATTAATACAATTCTAGCATGAATGATAAACATTTATCATGATATAAGGAAATAAATAATAACTTTATTATTGCCTCTAGGGCATATTTCCTTCCAATTCTTCTTTCATAGTTGCGGATGCTTGCGAGAGGGGTTAATCATAAGTGGGAGGCTTGTCCAAGGAAGGGCAGCATGCAAGCACCGGTCCACCCACGTACCAAATTATCAAAGTAACGAACGCGAATCATATGAGCATGATGAAAACTAGCTTCACAACAATCCCCATGTGTCCTCGGGAGCGCTTTGCTTTATATAAGAGTTCGTCCAGGCTTGTCCTTTGCTATAAAAAGGATTGGGCCACCTTGTTGCACCTTGTTTACTTTTGTTACTTGTTACCCGTTACGAATTACTTTATCACAAAACTATCTGTTACCGATAATTTCAGTGCTTACAGAGAATATTTTGCTGAAATCCGCTTGTCATTTCCTTCTGCTCCTCATTGGGTTCGACACTCTTACTTATCGAAAGGACTACGATAGATCCCCTATACTTGTGGTCATCAACGTGTCGCGCTCTGGGCGCTCCCTCTGGATTTGTTTTTTTATTTTTCCGCATGAATTTTCGGCTTTTTAAATGGTATTTTTTTGGGTTTTTTTGACGTTCCGGGTTTTCACCGGTCTTCCTTAACATTTGGACCATAAAAATATTTCGAAATTTTTTTTTGCATGAAAAAACGTTTTTCCCTTTCGTGAGAGTCACGGTTTTTCTTTCACAAGTCACCGTTGTGCCTCTCGAAAATGAAAAAAACGCGTTTTCTGTTTTTTTTCTTCCGCGAGAGTCACGGTTTTGCTTCGGCGAGAGGCACGGTTGTGCTTTCACGAGAGTCACGGCCGTGCCTTTAGGGAACAAAAAAACGCGTTTTCTGTTTTTTTCCTTCTGCGAGAGTCACAGTTTTGCTTCCGCGAGAGGCACGGTTGTGCTTTCGCGAGAGTCACGGCCTTGCCTGTCGCAAACGAAAAAAAATTGTTTTCTGTTTTTTTCCTACCGCGAGAGTCATAGTTTTGCTTTCGTGAGAGGCACGGTTGTGCTTTCACGAGAGTCACAGCCGTGCCTCTTGAAAATGAAAAAAATGCGTTTTCTGTTTTTTTTCCTTCCGCGAGGGTCACGGTTTTGCTTCCGCGAGAGGCACGGTTGTGCTTTCGCGAGAGCCACGGCCGTGCCTCTCGGAAACGAAAAAAAACACGTCTTTTGTTTTTTTTCTTTCGCGAGAGGCACGTTTTTGCTTTCGTGAGTAGCACGGGCGTGCCTCTTTCGGAAAGGGAAAAAACCCGTGCTCCCGGTTTGGTTTTTTCGTCTGTTTTTTCATGAAAAAAAGTTCATCAAAATCTATCAACATGGGATCTAGTTTTCAAGATCTCGACGCGAGGAATACAACGATGAAAACGGTTCAAGATTTGGATGTATGGCTTAAGAGATAAAACGTTTTGAATAAACAAATCTACGAAAAAAGAGAAAACTCACAGGTTGCGACAAGTGACACACATGCAACGTGCCACTTATCGCAATCTGAGAAGGTGAGTGTGATCTTTGCAATGGAATTCCCTATTTGACGCGCTTTGCGTCAAAATTAGCCGTTTCACATAGAAATTGATTGGTAGAATTAGGATTGGGCCGGCCCGTTTAGCCGTTTCACCGTTCCGGTTTTGGGAACCTTCTAGAGGTTTCCAGCCGTTTTTTAGGGTTTTGGGAAACTTCTAGAAGGTCCCTGAACCTTTTTTTTCTTTTTCGTTTCTTTTTTCTTCCCGTTTTTTCTTTTCTCTCCTTTTTTATATCTGTTTATTTCATTAATTGTTTTTTTTCTTTCTTTCCTGTTTTCTTTTCTTTATTTTTCAGTTTACTTTTCAAATTTATTTTTGTTTTTAGATTTTTTTAGAAAATTACAAAAATGTTCGCATTTTAACAAATACTATTCAAAATTTCAAAAAATATTCCTGTTTTTCAAAATTTGTTCAGAAATTTTGAAAAATGTTCAGAAGTTCAAAAAATGTTAAATTGTTCAGAAGTTTTGTTTGCTTCTTTCCAAAAAATGATCGAACATTCATAAAACGGATTGAGTTTTCATATTTTCGAAAATGTTTCTACTTTTATGTATTAAAAAACTGTTCGCATTTCCAAAAATTGTTCAGAATTTTTGAATTGTTCTTTTACTTCTAATTTTGTTCTCGAAATTCAAAAAATGTTTGGGATTTTCATTTTTTTTGTTCCCATGTTAAATTTTTTGTCTCGATTTTAAAGGAAAATGTCTAAATTGAAAAATGTTCAGCGTTTTTCATTTTTTTGTCCCCATGTTCAACTTTTGTTCTTGATTTCAAAATTTTGTTCTCTAAATTCAAAACATATTCGGGATTTTAATAAAAAATCTGATGTTCAAATTTTGTTCTCTAAATTCAAAAGATGTTCGGGATTTTAAATTTTTTGTTCCCATGTTAATTTTTTGGTCTCAATTTTAAAGGAAAATGTCTAAACTGAAAAATCTTTGGCGTTTTTTATTTTTTGTTCCCATGTTCAAATTTTGGTCTTGATTTCACAATTTTGTTCTCTAAATTCAAAAGATGTTTGGGATTTTCAAAAAAAATATATTTAAAATTAAAATGTATTCATAAGTTTTGAAAGTTTGGTCGTGTCTGTCATGATTGTTCGGAAGTATAATTTTTTGCTCCATCTTTTAGAAATCTGCTCGTGATTGTTTTTCAAGTGTTATGTTTTGTGGCTGGATTTAGGTCTTCTAGTATCATGATGTACTTCCATCAGTAACACCTTACAGGCGCTTTGGCTATCAGCAGTCGCACAAATAGCGTGTGGGCGCAGGTTCGTCATTTTTTCCACCTCGCACCGTGTGGGTCGGCCCTGTGCGTGCCCCCTCTGCATCGGGTTCCTATTTGACGTAAAATGCGTCGTATAGGAGGTCTAATTTTGCAATGAGTATTCCTCAATTAGTGATTTCGGTTGAGGCATTTTCTTGTTCGAGAGGTGAAAAAGTTGGGAAAAAACTAAGAGCTACATCTCAGGATTCGAACAGCTGACAACTTAGTCGTGCGCGTGCTAAGCTATCCGCTGCGCCAAGCTGGTTCCCATGCTAGTTGTCCATCACAACACTTGAAAAACAAACGACAGCGGCAAAACCTTGACCATTAGCAAAAATTCCCAGAAATAAAGTCTAGCTGAGGGATCGAACCGTACCACCTGCAAGTAAACAAGCTCGCTATCCACTGTGACTCCTTGTTGTCTACATCTAAAATCGGAACCTATTATATGTGAACTATCAGTAGTTTTTGAAATTTTGAACGTGATTTTCTTTTTGAAAAAGGTAGATATATTTTGAAACGCAAACATTTTCAAAATTGTGAACAAAACTTAAAACCGCGAACATTTTGTGAAATGTGAACATTTTTGGGATTCTCAAATATGTTTTTTAAAAAAGAATCAAAGTTAACAATGAGAACAATTTTTTGCAATTATGAAGATTTTTTAAAAAGACGCAAACATTTTCTGAAAAATAGGAACAAAAATTGAAAACAAGAACATTTTCCCAAATTATGATTTTCTTTCTAATGTACAATTTGTTTTTGAATTTGTGAACAAATTTGGAAAGCTGGAACAATTTTTTAATTTCTGAACATTTTTTGATTTTGCAAAATATGTCGAAGTTTCTTTGTGAAATTTGGAAAGCTGGAACAATTTTTTTGATTTTTTGATTTTGAAAGTGGGAAGATTTTAAGAAATTGTTTGGCAACATGTATAGTTTTATTGTGAACAAAATTAGAAAGTGGGAACCTTTTTATAATTTACGAACTATTTTTCTAAACATGAACATTTTAACAATTTGTGAACAAATTTTCAAAATATGAACAAAATCAAAAAAATGCAAATATTTTTCGAAATTTCTGAGCATTTCTTGAAAAATAAAAAGGAAATAAAGTAAAAAAGGAAAGAAAAGAAAATGAAAAAATAAAAAAAAATAAGAAAAATGAAAAGGAGAATAAACAAGAAAACAAAAAGGAGGGTAAAGAAAAAAGAAACAGGAAAAAATAAAAAAGAAAAGAAAAAGAAACAGGAAAATAAAAATAAAAAGCCGGTTCAGGAATCTGCTAGAATGTTCCCAAAACCGGAGAAAACCTGCTGGAACCATCCAGAACGTTCCCAAAACCGGGATCGGTGTAGCGCACGCCTCTCTTTTGGGCCAGCCGTTTCGGTCGAGGCATGTGCGGTTCCCCGACAATTTGACGCAGGTTGCGTCGAATAGGAAAATCCCGCCCCTCCCTCCCTCCCTTTCTTCTAAGTGGGCTGGCCTATTAGTTCGTTTCCCACAATGGTTTTCCTGTGAGCGCCAGTTCGCTTCGGGGGCGCTTAAGGCACCGACTAGGACCTATCCCTTTCTAAGGTTCCCTGTAGTTCTTCTACCTGGTTTTCTCTGGTTTATTTTGTGCCAGGTTCTGTATTCTTTTTACTTTTTAGCTTATTCCAATATTATTTTAATTTGAACGTTTTTCAAATTCTTGAGTTTTTCTTATTTTTTTACTTTTTTTACTAAATTCATGCAATTTTTGAAAGTCACAAATTCTTTTAAAACTGAATAACTATTTTTAAATTCAAGAACATTTTTCAAATTGCTAAACATTTTTTCAATTTTGCAAAGCATTTTACAAAATGCAGGAAATTTAAAAAATTCGTGAACCTTTTCAAATTCATAGTTTATTACAAATTGATGAACTTTTACCAAGTTCATGAACATTTTTTGAATTCATGAACTACTTCAAATTTCATGATTTTTTTAATGTCATGCTGTTTTTTCAAATTCGTGATTTTTTCAAATTCAAGAACATTTTTTTTATGATTTTTTGGGTGAACTTTTTTTTGTAAAAGTCCAACAACCTGGCCAGTTGTTCAGGGTCGTGGTCAACGGCCAGCCAGCGATCTGGGCAGTGAGCGACCTACGATCAAGCGAGTGCTCGTGCTTAATGGGCCTGCCCAAATACTATCCATGTGAGTGCCGGTTGACGAGCTGGCGCAAAAGACGAGGTATAGGAGGTCTCTGCCTTGCACACCAAGTAGGGTTTCCCGCCTCCGCCATAAAAGTTCATCGTTCTTGTGTTCACCCTCACACTCTTCTCCCTAGTAATGCTACATGTACAAATAAGTTACAGGGTTTTACAAAGAGAATTAATTTATCAGCTTGTGATTGGTTAATAGATGAGGGAGCCGGCCCACCCCCTAAACTCAAGGGGGGGGGCAGGTTTGTGATTGGTCATTAGATGAAAAGAGCCTGCAAAATCCTGTAATTGTGCATATGTCTAGCATTTTTGCTCTTCTCCCCATCCCTGAGAGCATCTCCAACAGACGCGCTACGGTGCGGTGCGCTAAATATGTTTTACAGCGCCGAAATAGCCCTTTTACGCGCCAGACTTGGTATTTGCTTCACCGGGCGCTGAAATGTTTTAGCGCGCCGCTGTAGCGCTTTAGCAGACTCGGTGAAATAGAGCGCGTGCGCGCCCATCCGACGCTTGCCAAACAACACATACAACTTTGACAAGATGATCTCAAACATAAAAAATATGGAAAGTTCACACAAACAAGATGATCTCAAATATCAATGAGAAACATAGCATAGTTCAAATTCGTAGTTGTAGTTGCAAGCCCTTCCTTTTGGTGCATCGACCATACCCTCACCCTCCTCTCATCCACTTCATATTCATGATCAACTTCATTGGTTTGAGACCAATTGTTGGAGCCAACACCCATAGCCAACATATATGCCTCATCATTGAAACTACAAAGTATATGACAAAAGAAAACTAATCAAGCTATGTCATATGTATACATTTATCAACAACAACAAAGCAAAAAAAATTATACCTTGCGGGCATTTCATCAAACAACATGTGTGCATCTGCCGCCGACGCAACAAATTGCGAGTTTTTCGGCGCTCCGGGCGGCGTAGGCGCGGCCAGACTCGTTGCTGCCTTCTTCTTCCCGCGCCTAGAAATGGCGTCCCCTTTCCTCTTCTTTTGGGCCGCGGCCGCCATCGGTCGTTTGGAGGCGGAGCTCCGTGGCTTCGCGACGGGTGGCGGCGCAACGCCACCTTGCGAGTTCGTCCGGGTCGGCTGATACGTCTCCAACGTATCTATAATTTTTTATTGTTCCATGCTGTTATATTATCATTCTTGTATGTTTTATAATCATTTTATATCATTTTTTGGTACTAACCTATTGACATAGTGCCAAGTGCCAGTTGCTGTTTTTTTGCATGTTTTTTACATCGCAGGAAATCAATATCAAACGGAGTCCAAACACCGCGAAACTTTTTGTGGATTTTTTATGGACCAAAAGACTCCTGATGGGCCAGAGCACCACCTGGGGGTGCCCCGAGGGGAGCACAACCTACCAGGGCGCGCCTGGGGGCCCAGGCGCGCCCAGGTGGGTTGTGCCCACCTCCGTGGCCTCCCGCACCCCCTCTTTGCACTATAAATCACCAAATATTCCAAAACCCTCGGGGGTAGCCCTAGATCAGAAGTTCCGTCGCTGCAAGGCCTCTGTATCCACGAGATCCAATCTAGACCCCATTTCGGCACCCTGCCGGAGGGGGGAATCATCACCGGTGGCCATCTTCATCATCCCGGCGGCCACCACGATGAGGAGGGAGTAGTCCACCCTCTTGGTTGAGGGTTTGTACCAGTAGCTATGTGTTTAATCTCTCTCTCTCTCTCGTGTTCTTGAGATGTCACGATCTTGATGTATCGCGAGCTTTGTTAATATAGTCAGATCATATGGTGTTTTCCCCTCTCTATCTTGTTGTGATTAATTGAGTTTTTTCGTTTGAGATTTCGTTGTTATCGGATTGAATACTTTTATGGATTTGAGAACACTTGATATATGTCTTGCAACTGAATACTCGTGGTGACAATGGGGTAGCGTATTGATTCACTTGATATATGTTTTGGCACTCAACTCACGGATTCCCGAGGTGACATTGGGGTAATCTATGCATAGGGGTTGATGCACGTTCTTGTCTTTGTTTCTCCGGTAGAAATCTTGGGGCACTCTTTGAAGTTCTTTGTGTTGGATTGAGTATTATGAATATGAATTTGCTTTGGTGTTATTTTAGTACGAACTCTAGGATAGATTGAACGGAAAGAATAGCTTTGTGTTATTTTAGTACGAACTCTTGAATAGATCGAACGGAAAGAATAGCTTTGAGGTGGTTTCGTACCCTACAAACAATTCCGTCTTATGTTCTCCTGTAACACCCCGCATGTAACTTTCCATATTTGTAACTCCAACTCTTGCCATTTTCGGCTATGTGTTATGATATTCCCTCCGTGGTCGGGTTTTGTCTTTCGTTTTGTATTTTGTTCATGTCATGCATTTCATATCATGTCATCATGTGCATTGCATTTGCATACGTGTTCGTCTCATGCATCCGAGCATTTTCCCTGTTGTCCGTTTTGCAATCCGGCGCTCCCATCTCCTCTGGTGCACCCCTCTTGATTTCTTTCGTGTGCGGGTGTCAAACATTCTTGGAATGGACCGAGGCTTGTCAAGTGGCCTTAGTATACCACCCGGAGACCACCGGTCAAGTTTTGTTCCATTTGGAGGTCGTTTGGTACTCCAACGGTTACCGGGCAGCCGCAAAGTCCATTTGTGTGTGCAGCAAAACCCCCCCTCAAAACCAGCCCAAAACCCACCAAACTCTCTTCCATGCTGTAGGTCGTTCGATCACGATCGTGTGGGCGAAAACCGCACCTTATTTGGACTCTCCTAGCTCCCTCTACCTATATATTCACCTCCCCTCCCGAGACATTCGCAGTCCAAACCCTAAAAATCGCCCTCCGGCGCCGCCGGACGTGTCCGTACGTCGCCGGACAAAGCCGCCGTCACCTCCAGCCACTCACGCGCCGCCACGTCACCCCGTACCCCGCGCGCCGCCGAAGCCCGCAAGGGCCCAGCGCCGGCCCTCCCGGCCCGAACCGCCGCCGCCCGGGCGCCTCTCCTCCCGTCCGCCGGCCCCGCCGCCTCGCCACCGTTCGCCGGCCCCGGCCACCCGCGCCGCCGCCGCCCGCGAGCACCCGCGCCCCGCCGCCCTCGACGCCCCCGGCGCCGCCGCCTCCTCTCCTCCCTCTGGTCGCCGCCCGCCTCCTTCTCCTTCCTCTCCCGTCGCCGGCCGCCGGCCTCCTCCTCCCGCAGCTCCGGCCGGCGAGCCCGAGCCCGAGCTCGGAGCGAGATCCGATCGGGGTCAACGCGCAAGGTTGACCCGAGACCCCCCCCGTTTTTGCCGTCTCTGATATTTTACAGCATATACCCTTGTTCAACAATGCATAACTCCTTGCATGCAGCTTCGTTTCGCGCGTGTAATATGTCAAATTGTTCGTCTCGTGATGCTCTACATTTTGTACAATTGCACCATGTTCATTAGAGGTCATCTTGATGCCCAAATCTCTGTTGCAAGAGGGCTAGTTGCTGTTATCTGCTGTTTCTTAACAGAACTTGGAGATTTGTCATTTTTGTATCATTTAATCTGTGCATCTTATGGGCATGAGCTCTACATGTGTTTTGTTGTATGCCCATCTTTCCAGTGG
The DNA here is from genome assembly GCF_002575655.3 of Aegilops tauschii subsp. strangulata. Classification (NCBI taxonomy): domain Eukaryota; kingdom Viridiplantae; phylum Streptophyta; class Magnoliopsida; order Poales; family Poaceae; genus Aegilops; species Aegilops tauschii. The sequence continues at coordinate 147,467,446 of NC_053040.3, read as the reverse complement.
TGTATGCCATGTATTTTTGTGATCTCTGTGGTGACTAGCACAAGCATGCAAACTAGGCTCCGTAATGTTTCTGATTTCAGGGACTTAGTGATTTCTCAAAGTCCTTGTCTGCTGTTATTTTGTTGCCACGTAAACTTGAGGCTACAGAGAGATCCATGCATATTTTGGAGATGTTAAGTAAGGATGTTTTGTAGCTATAGTTGTAATTGATCCATTCCTGCCCTTTTTTGCAATTATGGAGTGCCATAGCATGACTCAATCTTGCTCTACTTTGGCTATAAAATATTTCTGGCAGATTCTTAACATGATGTGCAATTTTTCCAAGCTTATTGTAGTTGATCCATATATGCTATGCTTTTGTTCTTGCCATGGATAGCTTCATAAACATGCCATCTTGATGTAGGTATGATTATTTTGTCATGCATTGCTTTGTGGTGAGTGCATCAACCTCACCAACATGCCTTCATATTATTGTTTCTGCCATGCTCTGTTTTCTGCTAAGTCTGAAACCTGATAACGAAACTTGCTATGTTTACAAGGTTGCCATCATATCTTCTGGTCCTTTTTGGCTTATGGTCAGTAAGGGACTTTTGTCATATGCATTTATTAGAACACTTACATGCCTTGTTTTTCCATGTTAAGTTCCTGTAGCATGTTGATTTCGTGCTCTGAACATTGCTACCTGATGCTGTTTTTCTGCATGTCCAGTAATTTCACCAAGTCTGTGATCCTGTTATCTTTTGCACTTTTGCCATGCTAGTTTGAGCTTGATATGTTGTGAACTAGCCGTAGCTCAGTGTTTATCTTTTGTCAAGCATCTCCTGTAGATTACTGCCATATGCTTTGTTGCTATGTTGAAGTGCTGTAGCATTGTTGCTTGTTGCATTTTAAATGCTATCATGCTGTTAATCGCAGATTCGTGTCATTCTTGTTTTGCTTGCCATTTACAAACCGTGCACCCGTTCCCGGTGATCTTTATATCGATTTCGACCGAAATCATCTCATCTTTCCAGTGGCATGCTTGGTTTGCCAAGTTACTGCCTTGTTCATCATTTTCCTTCGGAGCACGCATACGCATCGCATATCATATCTTGCATATCATACATGTTTTGCATCATGTTGCTTGTGCATTTCTCGTGATTGATTGTGGTTCCGTTGCTTGTGTTCTTGTCTTGGGTAAAGCCGGGAGACGAGTTCGTGAATGAGGAACCTGTTGAGTACGCTTACGAGGATCAAGCTTTCGACAACTCTGAGAACCTTGCAGGCAAGATGACCACCCCTCGAAATCACCTCTATCTTTGCTTTGCTAGTTGTTCGTTCTATTGCCATGCTGCGCTACCTATCACTTGCTATATCATGCTTCCCATATTGCCATGTCAGCCTCTAACCATCCTTTCCTAGCAACCGTTGTTTGGCTAAGTTACCGCTTTTGCTCAGCCCTTCTTATAGCGTTGCTAGTTGCAGGTGAAGTTGAAGTTTGTTCCATGTCGGAACATGGATATGTTGGGATATCACAATATCTCTTATTTAATTAATGCATCTATATATTTGGTAAAGGGTGGAAGGCTCGGCCTTATGCCTGGTGTTTTGTTCCACTCTTGCCGCCCTAGTTTCTGTCTTACCGGTATTATGTTCCTTGAGTTTGCGTTCCTTACGCGGTCGGGTGATTTATGGGACCCCCTTGACAGTTCGCCTTGAATAAAACTCCTCCAGCAAGGCCCAACCTTGGTTTTACCATTTGCCACCTAAGCCTTTTCCCCCCGGGTTTTCTAGAGCCCGATGGTCATCTTTATTTTAAACCCCCGGGCCAGTGTTCCTCTGAGTGCTGGTCCAAACTAGATCCCTTTGCAGCGCCACCTTGGGGAAACTCGAGGATTGGTTTTAGTTGTACGGACTGCTCATCTGGTGTGCCCTGAGAACGAGATATGTGCAGCTCCTATCGGGATTTGTCGGCACATTCGGGCGGCTTTGCTGGTCTTGTTTTACCATTGTTGAAATGTCTTGTAAACCGGGATTCCGAGACTGATCGGGTCTTTCCAGGAAAAGGTTTATCCTTCGTTGACCATGAGAGCTTATGATGGGCTAAGTTGGGACACCCCTGCAGGGTATTATCTTTCGAAAGCCGTGCCCGCGGTTATGAGGCAGATGGGAATTTGTTAATGTCCGGTTGTAGAGAATTTGTCACTTGACCCAATTAAAATACATCAACTGCGTGTGTAGCCGTGATGGTCTCTTCTCGGCGGAGTCCGGGAAGTGAACACGGTCTGAGTTATGAATGACGTAAGTAGGAGTTCAGGATCACTTCTTGGTCATTGCTAGATGACGTCAGTTCCGTTGCTTCTCTTCTCGCTCTCTTTTGCGTATGTTAGCCACCATATATGCTTATTGCCGCTGCAGCTCCACCTCATTACACCTTCCTTTCCTATAAGCTTAAATAGTCTTGATCTCGCGGGTGTGAGATTGCTGAGTCCTCGTGACTCACAGATTCTACCAAAACAGTTGCAGGTGCCGACGATGCCAGTGCAGATGATGGGGTCGATCTCAAGTGGGAGTTCGACGAGGAACGTGGTTGTTACTATGTGTCTTTTCCTGATGATCAGTAGTGGAGCCCAGTTGGGACGATTGGGGATCTAGCATTTGGGGTTATCTTATTTTCATCTGGATTTTGACCCTAGTCGGTCTATATGTGTGTATTTTGGATGATGTATGAATTATATTTATGTATTGTGTGAAGTGGCGATTGTAAGCCAACTCTTTATCCCATTCTTGTTCTTTACATGGGATTGTGTGAAGATGACCCTTCTTGCGACAAAACCACTATGCGGTTATGCCTCTAAGTCGTGCCTCGACACGTGGGAGATATAGCCGCATCGTGGGCGTTACATCTCCGCTAGATAAGAACTTTGGAGTGATTCTTCATTGCACTTTGAGGGATGGTTATATGATCCAATTATATTAGCATTGTTGAGAGATTGCACTAGCGGAAGTACGGACCCTAGGCCTTGTTTTCAAGCATTGCAATACTGTTTTGTGCCCGTTTACTATTTGTTACCTTGCTGTTTTTATTTATTCAGATTATAAAAATATATTTCTACCATCCATATTACACTTTTATCACCATCTCTTTGCCGAACTAGTGCACCTATACAATTTTCCATTGTATTGGGTGTGTTGGGGACACAAGAGATTTCTTGTATTTGGTTGCAGGGTTGTTTGAGAGAGACCATCTTCATCCAACACCTCCCACAGATTGATAAACCTTGGGTCATCCACTTGAGGGAAAATTGCTACTGTCCTACAAAACTCTGCGCTTGGAGGCCCAACACGAGTCTACAAGAATAAAGTTGCGTAGTAGACATCAAGCTCTTTTCTGGCGTCGTTGCCGGGGAGGTGAGTGCACGAAGGTATATCTTTAGATCTTGCAATTGAATCTTTTAGTTTCTTGTTTTATCACTAGTTTGGTTTATTAAAGAAAACTACAAAAAAAATGGAATTGAGGTTGCATCATATTATTGATCATTTTTATAGTATCTTTCTTGAAAATGATGGATCGCAAAATTGTGCTCAATTGTTAGAAGAATTCAATAAAATGTTTGGCACAAAATCCATGAATGATGAGCATGATTGCAATGTTGTTAGTATGAACTCTTTGAATATCCATGATGCTAATGATATGCAAAGCTACAAGCTTGGGGATGCTATATTTGATGAAGATGATATTTTTACTCCCCCAAGTTTTGATGAGAATATTTATTATGATGAAAGCATGCCTCCTATTTATGATGATTATATTGATGAAAGTGGATTCAGAGAGGTCATGACTTTATTTAATGATGAATCCACCATTTTGGAGGAGGTTGCAATTGGTTATGACAACAAAGTTCCTATCTATGATGATTATGGTGATGACATGCATGCTATAATGAATAATGATAACCATGAAACTTGTCACCATGATTTAAATTTCCAATCCCATGATAGTTATTTTGTTGAGTTTGCTCCCATTACTATTGATGAGAATAAATTTGCTTATGTGGAGAGTAAAAAAATTTCTATGCTTATGCATCATGAAAAGAATGATTTATGTGATAGCTATGTTGTTGAATTCATTCATGATGCTACTGAAAATTATTATGAAAGAGGAACATTTTCTTGTAGGTATTGCAATAATGTCAAGTTTCCTCTCATTTTTAACAGAAGAGTGATTTTGAGTTGATTCTTTTTGCAGAAGATTAATATACAAATTTCTCACGTGGTCCTATTATTCAGAATTTTTGGAGTAGCAGAAGTATGGTAGTTATCCAGATCATTATGGACTGTTGACAGATTCTGTTTTCAATGCACATTTTGCTTGTTTTCTAGTTTCTATGGCTTATATTGCTCAATATAATTCGTGTAAATGATATGCTACAGTAGGCATTGTGTGAAAAAAATTATGAATCTTGTCTTTGACAGTACCAAAATGAAATGGTTTGCTCTTTATCATACTAACCTATCTCACGAAGTTCCGTTAAGTTTTGTGTGATTGAAGTTTTCAAGTTTTGGGCGAGACATCGATATGAGGAGAATAAGGAGTGACAATACCCTAAGCTTGGGGATGCCCAAGGCACCCCAAGTTAATATCCAAGGAAGATCCAAGAAACTAATCTTGGGGATGCCCCGGAAGGCATCCCCTCTTTCGTCTCCAACATTATCGGTATCCTCACTTGAGGCTATATTTTTATTCGTCACATGATATGAGTTTTGCTTGGAGCTGTTGGAAATATGCCCTAGAGGCAATAATAAAATAGTTATTATTATATTTCCTTGTTCATAATAATTCTCTATTGTTCATGCTATAATTGTATTAACCGGAAACCGTAATACATGTGTGAATACATAGACCACAACATGTACCTAGTAAGCCTCTAGTTGACTAGCTCGTTGATCAATAGATGGTTGTGGTTTCCTGACCATGGACATTGGATGTCGTTGATAACAGGATCACATCATTAGGAGAATGATGTGGTGGACAAGACCCAATCCTAAGCATAGCACAAGATCGTGTAGTTCGTTTGCTAGAGCTTTCCTAATGTCAAGTATCATTTCCTTAGACCATGAGATTGTGCAACTCCCGGATACCGTAGGAATGCTTTGGGTGTATCAAACGTCACAACGTAATTGGGTGACTATAAAGGTACATTACAGGTATCCCCGAAAGTGTCTGTTGGGTTGGCACGAATCGAGACTGGGATTTGTCACTCCGTATGATGGAGAGGTATCTCTGGGCCCACTCGGTAATGCATCATCATAATGAGAAAAATGTGACTAAGGAGTTAGCCACGGGATCATGCGTTACGGAACGAGTAAAGAGACTTGCCACTAATGAGATTGAACGAGGTATGGGGATACCGACGATCGAATCTCAGGCAAGTAACATACCGATGGACAAAGGAAATTGTATACGGGATTGATTGAATCCCCAACATCGTGGTTCATCCGATGAGATTATCGTGGAACATGTGGGAGCCAATATGGGTATCCAGATCCCGCTATTGGTTATTGGCCGGAGAGGTGTCTCGGTCATGTCTGCATGGTTCCCGAACCCGTAGGGTCTACACACTTAAGGTTCGGTGACGCTAGAGTTGTAATGGGAAATTGTATGTGGTTACCGAAGGTAGTTCGGAGTCCGGATGAGATCCTGTCGTGGTTTTGTCACGACAGATGTCCTAGTGAAGGGACTTAGTCGTGGAGCCATTGCAATGAGTTAGCTTAAAGGGGTTAAAGCGGACAAAGGACGCAGAGAGTTTATACTGGTTCGGCCCCTTGCGGTGAAGGTAAAGGCCTAATCCAGTTGTTGTGGAATTGGTAGGGTTTCGATGACCAGGAAGCGAATTCGCTATGCCTGGCTCTCAAGTTGTTGTTTGTTGCCCCTAAACCGCCGCCGGGTCGTCCCTTTATATACATAGGTTGACGCCCGGCGGTTTACAGAATCCCGAGGCCGGCTCATAAACGTGTTCGACTCGGTTTCTACCTTGCTTATCTTACAACACAAGTTACATTGATATGGCGGTTTATGTCTACAGGCCATAACCCGCCTCTGGGCCTTGGGCCCTCGTAAAGCGCCACACTCCTTGTCTTCATGGGCTTCACATATAAATAACTCATTATGGGGATAACCCGGCCTCTCCTGGCCGGTTTATACCCAGTAGTAATATCCCCAACATTAGGCCCCAGATTGATTTGAACTGGTTCATGTCAATCTTCAACAATTGAGAAAAATTCTTCTTTCAGCATCTTCGCATAAATCTTGTAAACCGCCATGACGTCATCTTCCAGCATCATGATAAACCGCCATGACGTCACCTGTTATTAAAAATGGTATATCTCTCACCTTCATTAATGAGCCTCCGACAATCGAGGCGACAGCTCTGTCACATATCCAGCTTTGGGCTCCTCGATTCTCGCACCTGTCATTTATCTCCTCGCCCTTATAAATAAGGCCCGGGGTCCTTTTTGTTTCCCCCCCTTGCCTCTTCGTATCTCTTCTTCCTTGCGCCGACCTGACCGTCACACGCAGCCACCGCCGACAAGCTTCGCCCTCGTCTTGAACTCTGGCTGCTGCATCAACCTGATTGTACCAGAGAAACGCGGCGCTCCTCCGCTGTTCCATCAGCATCGGTAAGTTTCCCCTTCCTTACTCCAGATCCACCATTAGGGTTTCAGTGTTCATCAGAGTTCATTGAAGCTTCGGCGCCGTTCTTCCCTGTTCTTCTTAGTATCACAAACGGCTAGTTTAGATCTGATATTTCTCGTGCCGCCGTAGCCATAGTCCCCTTTTTCTTCATTATAGCATCCCCTTCGTATAGAAAGAAACTCGTCGGAATCTAATGAACTGTTGAAACACCTGTACTTTAGGTCCAAGTATATTTTGATTTTCTGACATGCCGCAGATCTGAATTTACCATACCAGTCTGTGAAAACTGTTTTTCCCCTTACTTAATTACTTTTAGATCTGTACCTTTCATACCAATACAGGCGGTTTATCTTTGTAGAAAATGATAATCCGGTGGTACCATTAGTCCCCTCGTAAACTGCCAAGGCATTTATATTTGTAACTCCTCCAATGTCGGACTCCGGTTTAACAAATGTCAGACTCTGGTTTAACAATGTGCATACACCTCTGTTTCTGCTTCTGATCTTGCATCGCTTTATATTTGCCAAGCAATTTTATGCTTGTAACTGGGTTCCTTCCCGGGTTACGGAAGCGCAACTAGAGGGATGTGTCGCAAATGGCGCTTTAGCGAAAAAACAAGTTATCCAGTGGAGGGTCCCTGGTCCAGAAAATCCTCCTGAGCCCAAGGATGGAGAAGTGGTCGTGTTTGTTGATCACCTGAGCCGAGGGTTTAGCCCTCCCGGATCAAAATTCTTCCGAGATGTACTTGCCAGCTTCCAACTCCACCCTCAGGACATTGGCCCAAACTCTGTGTCCAATGTTTGTCATTTCCAAGTATTTTGCGAGGCTTATCTTCAAGAGGAGCCCACCGTTGAACTGTTTAGGGATTTCTTCTACTTAAACCGTCATGCAGAGTTTACAGATGGACCCAACACTGAACTTGGAGGCATGGCGATTCAAAAGAGGAAAGATGTCAGCTTTCCTCACGCCAAGCTTCACAGTCACCCCAAGGACTGGAATCAGACTTGGTTCTATTGCAAAGATACATCTCCAACTGATGAAAATCCTCTGTCGGGTTACCGTCCTCATCGTCTTCGCAATACACATCCCTTTCCTCAGAGATTAACTGCGAAGGAAAGATCCAACTACGCAGCACAACTGTCAAAGCTCAGAGCCTTTGTGGCGAACGGTTTGACAAGTGTTGATTTTGCTCGCTGCTGGATAACCTGGAGCATTTTTCCCTTAAGCCGGTGCCCCGGTTTAATATGTGAGTACACAGGCAGCTTGAAAGATCCTCAGCGACATGTTGATATTCGGCTAACAAAGGATGAAGTTACCGAGTCTGTCAAGAAAATACTGAATGAATCGGAAGCTGTCTGCAGCCAGACCGGGTTAAGTCCTTTCTGTGTCTTCAATAAACTGCCAACTGTAAGAATCACAACCCTTTTTGTTTTAACTTGCTCCTTTTTTAGACACTCTCTCAAATTTTTGTCCATCTTTGACAGGGCGATGATCCGTTCTGGAAGAAGAAACCACAGGATAAACCGGCCAAGACACCTCGCCCCAAGACCAAGGTTATCAAAAAACCTGCCAAGGAGAGGACCACTGAGTCTTCCGAACCAAATGCTGATGCTGACTTGGCTAATCCGGATTCAGAGGTAGAACTTGACTCTCTTGGTTCATTTTTCATACACCTCATTGACAATGACTATTATTAGGACGACGCTGAAGGCAGCCAAGCTGACGACATAGAGGTAATTATCCTTTCCTCCGGTTCAGATCCTCTGCCAACCCAGAAAATCCGTCAAGCAAACCGGAAAGTAAAATTTTCTCACCCCCTAGCTCACTTGGACCCAAACTTTGTTTTGAAGAAGCAGCAACACAAAGCCCGCCGCACAACCCGGCACAACGGCCAGGTAGTTACCTCCGCCGGTTTACCGAACACTCCGGTTCGGAAACGTCGATCAGAGGTCTCTTATACTCTTGACACTTCTTGCCCCAAGGCGGGTTGTTTCTGACAGCCTCTTAATCCGCCTGACTCGAATTATCAGGGAACACCTCACTCATCATCTGGCGAGTCGACAACCACACAACTTCCAACTCTCAAGACAGTTCCTGGGCGAGCTATGCCTTAAATTTACTCTTAATACCTTATGTTCACCTAACGTATTAACCTTTATGTTTGTTCTTCTCAGTGCCAAGCCTAGACCCAGCAAGAAGGCTCGGTTAAATAAACCAGCTGATGATAATGTGGTTACTGAACCGGAGAAGACTCCAGATCTGGAAGGAACAAATACTGATGTTATTCATGATGACCCGCCACCTCAAGATTATGACTTCATAGCTGAACAAGTAGAAGTTGACACCACAGGTCACACTGACAAACCGACTAGTCCGGCTCGCACAGATGATAAACCGGCCAGTCTAGTTAAGGCTGCTGATAAACCGTCAACTCCAGTGAAGGCTGCTGGTGATAAAGAAGATGACATTATGATTACTGGCGTCGGCCACACCGCTCCTGGCAATCCTGTTGCCTTATCAAAGCATAGTGCCAAGGACGAGCCTTCTGCTATGGGCAAAGGCAAATGGAACACATATTTGTCAACCTATGCCCACCTCAACGCCCAAGACATCCATTCTGGTTTTTTAAACCGTCTGTACACAAGCCGCGACTTTGAAGCCGGTTTAGTAAATCTGATGAAGGAACGATATGAGGTAACTGCATAACTACTTCTCTCTTGTGTCCACTTCCAAATATTAACTCCAGTAGCCCCCAAGTACCGGTTTATGATTCTCATCTAAACCGGGACTTTGTAATATCTCGACTTTGCATGCTTATCCTCCAAGGGCCGGGTTATCTTTTTAAGATGAACCGGTACTTTTAGAATAGTAATATGGTAACTTTTGCCGGTGTAGTCCCCAAGGGCCGGTTTAACTTATGAAGATGAACCGGGACTTTTAGAAGAATACCCATAATGTTATTTTGAGCAAACATACATTAGCCCCCAAGTGTCAAGAGTAATACTTGTATTGCGCTTGGGACTTGTAGAAATTGCTGATAACGAGCAAATATGCATTAGCCCCCAAGTATCAGGTGCATAACTTGTTATGTGCTTGGTACTTCAAATATGTATTGCCAACTCATTATATGTCTATCTCTTATAGGCTGAGCTGAGCAAAAAGGAAACTCAAACCGCTGATCTGCAAGAAAACCTCAAGTCCCAGCAAGCAGAAACCTCCAAAGCCAAAGATGAGCTGATCAGTGCTTTAGCCGCCATGGAAAAGCTGAAGGAGAGTTTCAACAAGGAGCGGGCGGACTGGGACACAGAAAAATCCGCATTGCAAAAGAGAGACGAGGACGCAGAAGCAGCTCTTAAACCGATGGTAGATGAGCTGACTGGTGTAAAGCGGCAAATACATGCCATGACTACTGCTGTGTTTGGTAAATATCCTGGCTTTAAGTTTTGAACATATCATCCCATACATTGCCGGTTTATTGATGTTTTCAATGATGCAGGAACTCACATTAGTCATCTGGGCTCTGACGTACAGAAGAAGCTGAAGGCTGCATATACTCTTATAGAGCAGTTATATACCGGCGCGCAACGGATCATCTGCATCGCTTCTCACAACAAGCCACCCCAACTTTAATCAAAGAGACCTTAGAAAGTTTGTCAATGTTGCCTGCCCGGGTAGAAGAGCTAAAGAGATCTGCTGCAAGGGCTGGTGCTCTGACCGCACTAACCCGGGCAAAAGCATGGGTGCCTGATCTTGATCCGGTGGATGTGGGTAAAGGCTATCCAAGCTTAAAAGAAGACGGCTCACAGTTTGGCAATGATGAACTCCGATCCATAAACCGGGAAGTACGTCCACTGGCTTGTCAATTGGCTGAAGAAGCTGATCTTTCATATTACCAGGTGAGTTATGACGTCAACAACAAACGGGTCGCTGCACCAACTCCTGAGGCTCAGAATCTTATCCCGCCAATCCGTAAGCACATCTATGCCCCTGACATTGAACTGTCCACCATTATAAGCGATGAAGCTGTATTCCAAGCCCTAACTGGGATCGACTGGGCAACCATTGACTTCCAGCCACTGGGTAGAGAGGAGGATGATGAACCGATGCAAGATGATCCGCAGCCGTCAAGTCAACCTGGTGACGAATCATGATCCGGAGGCCGGTTTAGCCCTTCGCGTGCTGCAATACTTGCCGAAAAACAATTATTCTTTTGGGCACTGAAACGCCTTGTAATAGACTAGTTAAACACTTGGTCTGCTATGCCATCATGCATATTTATTTTTTCCTGACACTTGTTAATCCGCCATGCTTAAGACATATGATGTTTATAATCCATAACGATTTATTCAAGCTGTTCCTGCATACGAGAAATTGAAAGTGTCCTGACGGTTTACCGTCGGACGGGTCATGATACCCAAATATATAGCCAGGGTTTATAACCAAGGCTATAAAAAGAGAATCAAATATGAAAATAAATGATACCTGTGACATTGAATCACCTCGTTGGTTGACCAACTTTTGTAGTAAGGGCGATACCCCTAATCATGAGTACCGATAACTCCTTCCATATTGTATCGGTTTATGATAAAACCATACCGGGTTGTGATAAACAACGGTTTATCCATATATAACACTGGCGACTTATAGTCGAAACCAGACCGGGTTAGTAAGCGCTAGATTATAACTGATCATGAACTAACAACTTGTAGTTGAAAGCCAAGCCGGGTTAATGAACGCCGGTTTATCAAAAACATTATGAATGTCATCAAAGAGAAAAAACTTGGTAAATAAAAGCATATGCAAACTTGTAGTCGAGGCTTTTCACGGGCTGCCAGGCCCCAAATCGAGGCTTTTCATGGGCTGCCAGGCCACTGAGTTAAACTATTTCACAAAGCCTTTTAAGATGGAACTCAATCTTTAACCAATCGTCGTTTTAACTTTGACAAGTTCAGGGTCTATGAGATTGACTTGTCAAACGTTCGACGGGTCATACCAGGTTTACCTGGACGGAGTGGCTTACTTAAAGGGGCAGGATAACCTGGGGTTTTAGGTGAATACACCTGGCTTCCAAGCCGTGGCTTGATAGCCTATTACAAGTGTAGATTCTTTGTTCATTGCGAAGCAAAGAATCCCCAAGCAATATTTTGAGCTGTGCTCAGTGGGTGCCTATGTTTGAGTTGTGCTTTTGCAACACTCTCTTTGGCCCCTAAGTAATCTTCTTTCGGCCTTGAGCCGATCAAGAGGTGTAGCTATGGTTCGAATACGACCAAGCCCCCAAGTGATTTTCCGTGTGGCCTTGCGCCGATCAAGAGGTGTAGCTATGGTTCGAATACGACCAAGCCCCCAAGTGATTTTTATATATGGCTTTATAAGCTGAATCAAGGGGTAAACCGGACACCGCTTTATAAATAGAAGCCCCCATGTAACCACACATGATGTAAGAAAAACAACAGATACCCCGCTTGAACTAAGGCTCCGGTTTATTATATTGATCATAATATACACATTGTCATAACTATGTACATAAGCAGAGCCTATGGCTCATGTATAGTAAGGCCGAAGATGAGCGATATTCCACGGCCGGTGGGTCTCCTCCTCCGATTTACGTGAGTCCTTGTGCTCTCGAACATCGATAAGGTAGTATGACCCGTTATGCAAATTCTTGCTGACCACGAAAGGTCCTTCCCAAGGCGGGGATAACTTATGCATATCAGTCTGATCCTGGATGAGTCGGAGCACCAGATCACCTTCTTGAAAAGTTCTGGTTCTAACCCGGCGGTTGTGATAACGATGCAAATCTTGCTGGTAAATCGCCGAACGAGCTGCTGCAATGTCACGCTCCTCATCTAACAGGTCAAGTGCCTCCTGTCGGGCCTTCTCATTGTCAGCTTCGACATACGCCGCCACACGAGGCGAGTCATGACGGATGTCACTAGGGAGAACCGCCTCCGCTCCATAAACCATGAAAAAAGGCATGTAACCCGTAGATCTGTTGGGCGTGCTATTGATGCTCCATAACACAGAAGGTAACTCCTCCACCCAACAACCCGGCGTCCGTTGCAAAGGAACCATAACCCGGGCTTGATGCCTCTCAAGATCTCTTGATTGGCTCTCTCCGCTTGACCATTAGACTGGGGTGAGCCACTGATGCTACGTCAAGCCGGATGTGCTCACGTTGACAGAACTCCTTCATAGCACCTTTGGACAGATTGGTACCATTATCAGTTATAATGCTGTGTGGAAAGCCAAACCGGAAAATCACCTTTTTGATGAATTGAACTGCCATAGCTGCATCACACTTACTGACTGGCTCTGCCTCCACCCACTTAGTGAACTTATCAACCGCCACCAAAAGGTGGGTCTTCTTGTCCTTGGATCGCTTAAAGGGCCCGACCATATCCAGCCCCCAAGTTGCAAACGGCCAAGTGATTGGAATCATCCTCAATTCCTAGGCCGGAACATGAGCTCGGCGTGAAAATTTCTGACAACCGTCGCACTTTTTCACCAAGTCTTCTACATCAGCATGAGCCGTCAGCCAATAGAAGCCATGAAGAAAAGCTTTTAGCCACCAGGGAGTTTGAACCGGTGTGATGACCACAATCCCCTTCGTGAATCTCACTCAGAATCTCACATCCTTCTTCAGGAGACACGCAACGCTGAAACGCCCCTGTCACACTGCAATGATGTAACTCTCCATTGATAATAGTCATGGACTTGGATCGCCGGATTATCTGCCGGGCCAAGGTTTCATCCTCCGGTAACTCGCCTCGGTTCATATACGCCAAATACGGGATCGTCTAGTCTGGGATGACATGAACAGCCGCCACCAACTGAGCCTCCGGATCAGGAACAGCCAAATCTTCCTCTGTTGGGAGCTTAACCGATGGATTATGTAGCACATCCAAAAAGACGTTGGGTGGAACCGGTTTACGTTGGGAACCCAAGCGACTTAAAGCGTCCGCCGCTTCATTCTTCCGCCGGTCCACATGATCAACCTGATAGCCTTTGAAATGACCTGCAACAATATCCACCTCTCGATGATATGCTGCCATGAGCGGATCCTTGGAATCCCAAGTACCAGACACTTGTTGAGCCACCAGGTCCGAGTCACCGAAGCACTTAACCCGGCTTAAATTCATCTCCTTAGCCATTCGAAGACCATGGAGTAAAGCTTCATACTCAGCTGCATTGTTAGTACAAGGGAACATTAAACGGAGAACATAACAAAACTTATCACCTCGTGGGGAACTTAATACGACTCCAGCCCCCGAGCCCTCCAATTGCCTGGACCCATCAAAATGAATAGTCCAATAAGTATGATCCGGCTTCTCTTCTGGCGCCTGTAATTCTGTCCAGTCATTAATGAAATCCACAAGTGCCTGAGATTTGATTGCCGTCCGGGGCATATATTTTAACCCATGAGGCCCAAGCTCAATAGCCCATTTGGCAATCCGGCCAGTCGCTTCCCTGTTCTGGATTATATCCCCCAAAGGAGCAGAGCTGACCACGGTGATGGGATGACCCTGGAAATATTGCTTAAGCTTCCGGCTCGCCATAAAAACTCCATACACCAGCTTCTGCCAATGCGGGCCTTTGTTTGGACTCAATAAGTACCTCACTGATATAATAAACCGGCCGTTGAACCGGATACTCCTTTCCGGCCTCCTTGTGCTCCACCACAATAACCACGCTAACAGCCCGGGCGTTAGCAGCCACATATAACAACAACGGCTCTTTATCAACAGGAGCAGCAAGGACCGGCAGATTAGCCAGCTGCCGCTTTAAATCCTCAAATGCTTCATTGGCGGCGTCACTCCAGGCGAAGTCATCCGTCTTCTTCAGCATCTGATATAAAGGGATGGCCTTCTCACCAAGGCGACTGATAAACCGGCTCAAGGCGGCAATCCGACCTGCCAGGCGTTGAGCATCATTAATACACTTCGGTTTAGCCAAAGAAATTATAGCCTTGATTTTCTCCGGATTAGCTTCAATGCCCCTGTTAGACACCAGAAAGCCCAAGAGCTTGCCTGCCGGGACACCAAAAAGACACTTGGCCGGATTAAGCATCATTTTATAAACCCGGAGGTTATCAAAGGTCTCCTTCAAATCATCGATCAATGTCTCCACCTTTCTGGATTTCACCACAATATCATCCACATAAGCATGAACATTGCCACCGATCTGATTATGAAGACAATTCTGCACACAACGCTGATAAGTCGCCTGGGCACTCTTGAGCCCAAAAGGCATAGATACATAGCAGAAGGCTCCAAAGGGAGTTATGAAAGCCGTCTTCTCCTGGTCCTTAACTGCCATTTTGATCTGATGGTAACCAGAATAAGCATCCAGAAAACTCAAACGCTCGCAACCCGCCGTAGCATCAATGATTTGATCAATACGAGGAAGGGCAAAAGGATCCGCTGGACAAGCCTTGTTTAAATCTGTGTAATCCACACACATACGCCAAGTGCCATTCTTCTTAAGTACCATCACCGAATTAGCCAACCACTCAGGATGAAATACTTCAATGATAAACCCAGCCGCCAAGAGCCTGGCTACCTCCTCACCAATAGCCTTGCATCTTTCTTCATTGAACCGGCAAAGAAACTGCTTGACCGGTTTAAACTTTGGATCAACTTTAAGTGTGTGCTCAGCGAGTTCCCTCGGTACACCTGGCATGTCAGAAGGCTTCCAGGCAAAGATGTCCCGATTCTCACGGATGAACTCGATGAGCGCGCTTTCCTATTTCGGATCCAAGTTAGCGCTGATGCTAAACTGCTTGGATGAATCGCCAGGAACAAAATCAACCAGCTTAGTCTCATCAGCCGATTTAAACTTCAAGGCCGGATCATGCTCTGTAGTTGGCTTTTTCAAAGAAGTCATATCCGCCGGATCAACATTGTCTTTTTAGAACTTCAACTCCTCTGTTGCGCAAACCGACTCAGCATAAGCCGCATCACCTTCTTCACATTCCAAAGCGATCTTGCGACTCCCATGAACCGTTACGGTCCCCTAATGACCCGGCATCTTGAGATGCAGATAAACATAACAGGGCCTGATGACCCACAAGTATAGGGGATCTATCGTAGTCCTTTCGATAAGTAAGAGTGTCGAACCCAATGAGGAGCAGAAGGAAATGATAAGCGGTTTTCAGCAAGGTATTCTCTGCAAGCACTGAAATTATAGGTAACAAATAGTTTTGTGATAGGATAATTGGTAACGAGCAAAAAGTAACAAAAGTAAATAAAGTGCAGCAAGGTGGCCCAATCCTTTTTGTAACAAAGGACAAGCCTGGACAAACTCTTATATAGAGAAAAGCGCTCCCGAGGACACATGGGAATTATCGGCAAGCTAGTTTTCATCACGTTCATATGATTCACGTTCGGTACTTTGATAATTTGATATGTGGGTGGACCGGTGCTTCGGTGCTGCCCTTACTTGGAAAAGCATCCCACTTATGATTAACCCCTATTGCAAGCATCCGCAACTACAAAAGAAGTATTAAGGTAAACCTAACCATAGCATGAAACATGTGGATCCAAATCAGCCCCTTACGAAGCAACGCATAAACTAGGGTTTAAGCTTCTGTCACTCTAGCAACCCATCATCTACTTATTACTTCCCAATGCCTTCCTCTAGGCCCAAATAATGGTGAAGTGTCATGTAGTCGACGTTCACATAACACCACTAGAGGATAGACAACATACATCTCATCAAAATATCGAACGAATACCAAATTCACATTACTACTAATAGCAAGACTTCTCCCATGTCCTCAGGAACAAACGTAACTAATCACAAAGCATATTCATGTTCATGATCAAAGGGGTATTAATATGCATAATGGATCTGAACATATGATCTTCCACCAAATAAACCAACTAGCATCAACTACAAGGAGTAATCAACACTACTAGCAACCTACAGGTACCAATCTTAGGCTATGAGACAAAGATTGGATACAAGAGATGAACTAGGGTTTGAGAGGAGATGGTGCTCGTGAAGATGTTGATGAAGATGGACCCCCACCCGATGAGAGGATCGTTGGTGATGACGATGGCAAAGATTTCCCCCTCTCGGAGGGAAGTTTCCCCGGCAGAACAACTCCGCCAGAGCCCTAGATTGGTTCCGCCAAGGTTCCGCCTCGTGGCATCATGATTATTCTCATAACAGCAACATATATGGATATTGTCATATGATTTCTTATGCTCAAGTAATAATCTATTCACAATGCAAAGTATGAATCAGAAACTTTATTGAGAACTAACAAACTATAATCTCAGTCATTGAGGCAATTGCAATTTATCATAACATCAGAAAGAGTCTATGTCAGAGCTTTCTAGCAAGTCCACATACTCAACTATCATTTAGTCTTTCATAATTGCTAACACTCACACAATACTTGTGGTTACGGAGTTTTAACCGGACACAGAGAAAGATAGGGGCTTATAGTTTCGCCTCCCAACCTTTTACCTCAAGGGTAATGTCAACAATAATAGTTCATGCTAACTTACATCGAATCTTTCCAACACACTGTGCTTGCCAAAGGATAAAATGTAAAAAGGAAAGGTGAGGATCACCATGACTCTTGCATAAGATAAAAGATAATAATAAAAGATAAGCCCTTCGCAGAGGGAAGCAGAGGTTGTCATGCGCTTTCAAGGTTGGATGCACAAAATCTTAATGCGAAAGAACGTCACTTTATATTGCCACTTGTGATATGGACCTTTATTATGCAGTCCATCGCTTTTATTTCTTCCACATCACAAGATCGTATAAAGCTTATTTCCTCCACACCAATCAATCATACATATTTTAGAGAGCAATTTTTATTGCTTGCACCGATGACAACTTACTTGAAGGATCTTACTCAATCCATAGGCAGATATGGTGGACTCTCATGGCAAAACTGGTTCAAGGGTCTTTGGAAGCACAAGTAGTATCTCTACTTGGTGCAAATAATTTGGCTAGCATGAGGGGGGAAAGACAAGCTCAACATGTTGGATGATCCATGACAATATACTTTATCTCAGATATAAGAAAACATAACCCATTACGTTGTCTTCCTTGTCCAACATCAACTCTTTAGCATGTCATATTTTAATGAGTGCTCCCAATCATAAAAGATGTCCAAGATAGTATATTTATATGTGAAACCTCTCTTTCTTTATTACTTCCTATTAATCGCAACGATGACCAAAGCTATGTTTGTCAACTCTCAACAACTTTTAATCATCATACTCTTTCTATGTGAAGTCATTACTATCCATAAGATCAATATGATCTCTTTGTTTCTTTTTACTCTTTTCTCTTTTCTTTTATTCACTCAAGATCATAGCAAAATAATCAAGCCCTTGACTCAACACTTATCTTTATTATATATAGCTCACGGACTCGATTAGATAGAAAGATCATAAAGCAAAACTCAGAACTCAATCATACTAAAACTTTAATCTACTAGATCAAGATACTACTAAAAGGATCGAACTAAGAAAAACGGTAAAGATAGGAGTGTGATGGTGATAGATACTGGGGCATCTCTCCCAAGCTTGGCAGTTGCCAAGGGGAGTGCCCATACCCATGTGATTATGTCTCCTTTGCTGGTGAAGGGATTGTTGATGATGTAGGCTTGTAGTCCATCTTCCAAGGCATAGGCTCACCATCATAGAAGGATGATCGAGTCTCCGGGATCCTTAAATCTGCAGCCAAACTCATCCTTTTGAATCTATATTCATACTCACAGTTTTGGTTTTGCAGGTCATAGATTTGAGCTTGGAGGTGCTCGATTTTCTCGTGGAGCTTGAAGATGGCCTACCCAATGTCCTTGGCATCCAGCTTGTGGTTGTTGGTGAACTCCATGATCATTATGTGATTGGAGTCAAGTCCACGCTCCACCATCTCCTAGCACTTGAAAACTTGTTGCTCCATTGCTTCAAGCCTTGTCTCCAGGCTTCCGGTCCTCCGTGGTCCCTCAACATCACGGATGTGCAGCAACCCATCACGCATCTCAATGGTTTGAGGGTGTTGCAGCACCTTCGCGAGGTAGGGGTTGATGACCTTCTCGAAGAACTTGTCCATGGGGGCGCTTGGAGACATCATGATGATCTAGATCTGTCAGAGAAATAGCTCGAAACGAAAACAGAGGATATTTGCGTGATACAGGAGTCAAAACCTTCGGGAGAATATATAATGAATTTTTACCGACCAAAATACATATCGTGCAAGAAAACGGAGTCCGGAGAGCGCACAAGGTGCCCACGAGGCGGGGGCGCGCCCAGGGGGTATGGCGCGCCCCCACCCTCGTGGACAGGTGGAGCCCCCCTGACGTATTTCTTCCACTCAGTATTTTTTATTATTTCCAAAAATAACTTTCGTGGAGTTTCAGGACTTTTGGAGTTGTGCAGAATAGGTCTCTATTATTTGCTCCTTTTCCAGCCTAGAATTCCAGCTGCCGGCATTCTCCCTCCTTATGTAAACCTTGTAAAATAAGAGAGAATAGGCATAAGTATTGTGACATAACGTGTAATAATAGCCCATAATGCAATAAATATCAATATAAAAGCATGATGCAAAATGGACGTATCAGGGCCTTGCCATGAACTTAGCATAAGCCGGCCGTCCAAACAGGGCATGATACGGGCTCTTGATTTTCACCACTTCAAAAGTCAATGTTTCTGATCTTGAATCATGCTCATCTCCAGAAGCAACCTCCAGAGCTATCTTACCAACTGGATACGCCGATTTACTAGGCACCACACCATGGAATACCGTGTTGGACGGTTGAAGATTTTTATCTGTTAACCCCATGCGACGGAAAGTTTCATAATAAAGGATATTGATACTACTCCCCCCATCCATGAGTACTTTGGTGAACTTCTAACCTCCCACCTGAGGTGCTACCACCAACGCCAGATGACCCGGATTATCAACCCGAGGTGGATGATCCTCTCGATTCCACACAATGGGTTGTTCATACCAGCATAAGTAACGGGGTACCGCCGGTTCAACGGAGTTCACTGCCATTTTATGAAGCTTCTTATCGCGCTTACACAGGCTGGTGGTGAAGACATGGTACTGCCCACTGTTCAACTGCTTCGGGTTGCTCTGGTAACCCGACTGCTGCTGCTGCTGTTGATTCCCCTGATGATTATAACCACCTTGGTTGCCCTGATTGCCTTGATTGCCATGTCCGCTTTGATTACCGTGAAATCCTGAACCAGAACTGCTTCCACCATAACCCGGCCCATGAGACCCGGGGCCTGAACCGCTGGCCGGTCCATGATCATTCCGGAAAAATCTGAATTTTTGAACTCCCGCATAATATAACAATCCTTCCAGAGGTGCGTGGCCGGCTTGTCCCACGATCCGTGCTTTGGGCAGGGCTGGTTCAACAGGTAATTCAGGCGCTCCGGATTGGGACTTGGTTCTCCTCCACGCGGGGGCGTTTTACCCTTACGACGCTGACCATTACCCTGCGCATTGGTATTAGCCACAAAATCTAAACTGTTATCCGCTTTACGCTTACCGCTGTTTCCATGACCCGCCGGGTTATGCTGCTGCCCTTTGGTGCTGCCGCCCTTCTTTCCCTTTCCTGTCTTGTCATCATCAGATTCAGGGTCCTTGGTACTATCAGAGTCGGCATACTTCACCAAGGCTGCCATAAGAGTCCCCATGTCATTGCAGTGACGTTTGAGCCGTCCCAACTTCAACTTCAGAGGTGTAAACCGGCAATTGTCTTCCAACGTTAAAACTGTTGTATCAGCGTTGATGCGGTCTGATGAATGCAAAATTTCTGAAACCCGGCGCACCTAATGGGTTGTTGATTCTCCTTCCTCCTGGACACAGGCAGCTAAGTCCACAATTGACATGGGTTGCTTGCACATGTCTTTGAAATTCTGAATAAACCGGGCCCTTAACTCGGCCCATGACCCAATAGAGTTAGCTGGTAAGTTTTTCAACCAAGTGTGAGCCGTTCCTTCCAACATCATGGTGAAGTATTTAGCACACGCCACATCGTCCACATCCAGCATCTCCATTGCCATCTCATAACCTTCAACCCATGACTCAGGGGATAAATCGGCAGTGTAATTTGGCACTTTACGTGGGCCCTTGAAATCCTTGGGCAGCCGTACGTTGCGCAACGCTGGGATGAGACACGGCACTCCCAACGAACTGGAGGTAACCCCTGGTTCCACCGAAGTTGTTGGACGAACCAGAGTAAGTCGGGCTTCGTGTTGTGCCGCTAACTCGGCCTCTCGACGTGCCCTAGCACGATCCACCACATCCTGAGCATCACCACCGCCACCTGCCGGGTTATGACCACGAGGCGGATTACGATTCCGCGCACTACTGGACACGGCTGGTTCATCCATATGCCTGCTGTAACTCCGGCTCGGGCGGGGAATCCTTTCGCGGTTGTATGAATAAGCCTGCTGCTGAGTCAAGGCTGTCTGAAGGAGTTCTCTAGCCCGTCGGGTCTCCACCGCTACGGGGGACTCACCGTCGACTGGGAGGGCCGCCAATCGTGAAGAGGCTGTGACTATGTTATCCAAAGGGTTGGAGTAATGACCCGGAGGCGTCGGCACGTGTTGGGGCGGGTTATTCTGAGGAGGCAGATCCATTGCGCGTGGCTGAACCGGCGTCCCCGTTCCAGGTGCTTCGACCCGGTTTACCACTGGCTGGTTGCTGGTTCCTGCTCCTGGCGTGCTGAAGAGATTCCTAGCTTCGTAAACCGGAGGCAGGTGATATCGGTACCTCCTCCTCATGACGTCATTCGATGTGTTTTGTTCCAACATGAGCCGATAAGCCTGTGCATCTAACTCGGCCTGCTTCGCCGTCATCCTGGCGTTTTCGGCGGCCATGTCTACTTTGGCTTGGGCTATCTGATCCTTCACCTTCGCCACTTCTGTGTTGTGCCGCTCCTGATCCGCCGGGCTAACTTCAGCCGCTAGTAGTGCCGCCAAGGTGTCGAATAAATTGGAAAAAGCCTGAGCTGGTGGTGGCGTAGGGCCTCCTGCCCCAGCTGCCGTCGCCGCTGCTGAACCGGAGATCATCGCCGCGGTGGTCGAAGATTGTGGCGCTGACTCTGTACCAGCCATGAAGATCGTGACTCGGCTTGGCGGATCAAAGGGGTCCGGAATACTGTCGCCATCGGAACAGCCCCCAAACCGGCCATCCTGCAGCTGGTACAATGACTCGGTCTCTCCAGTAGATGACTCGTCCCCGGAGTAAACGATGGTCTCACCACCAGATTCCGATCTATCCTCAGATTCCACTCCGTGGATGACTCCCACGAAGGCACGCTTCATGGCAGGCTTAACCCGGGCGGATCTCGCACGCTGAGCCGTTTCGATGATGTCGGTGCAGATGTCCGGCTCAGGGCCCGGTTTGCCAATCTTGCCAATGAACACGTGAATGCTGCCGAAGGGGACCCGGTACCCGTACTCAATTGAGCCGTCCTCGGGGCCCCAGCCTGCGTCGTCGATGTAGAGCTTGCTGCGATGACTCTTGGTCATCCGGCCCACAACGTATCCCTTGAGTCCTTCGAAGCTGCCCTCTAAGAACTCGAAACCATCGTGCGATAGCCCCAGGGTGGGCGCCAACTGTCATGGTTTTGTCACGGCAGCTGTCCTAGTGAAGGGACTTAGTCGTGGAGCCATCGCAACGGGTTAGATTAAAGGGGTTAAAGCGGACAAAGGACGCAGAGAGTTTATACTGGTTCGGCCCCTTGCGGTGAAGGTAAAGGCCTAATCTAGTTGTTGTGGAATTGCTAGGGTTTCGATGACCAGGAAGCGAATTCGCTATGCCTGGCTCTCGAGTTGTTGTTTGTTGCCCCTAAACCGCCACCGGGTCGTCCCTTTATATACATAGGTTGACGCCCGGCGGTTTACAGAATCCCGAGGCCGGCTCATAAACGTGTCCGGCTCGGTTTCTACCTTGCTTATCTTACAACACAAGTTACATTGATATGGCGGTTTATGTCTACAGGTCATAACCAGCCTCTAGGCCTTGGGCCCTCGTAAAGCGCCACACTCCTTGTCTTCATGGGATTCACATATAAATAACTCATTATGGGGATAACCCGGCCTCTCCTGGCCGGTTTATACCCAGTAGTAATATCCCCAACAGATCTCGGACATCACGAGGAGTTTCGGAATGGTCCGGAGGTGAAGATCGATATATTGGACGAAGGGTATTGGAGTCCAGAACTGTTCCGGGGGTACCAGGCTATGGCCAGCATGACCGAAAGGTGTTTCGGGGGCCCCGACAAGTGTTGCAGGGCCTCATGGGCCAAGGGGAGGGGGCAAACCAGCCCACTAAGGGGCTGTGTGCCCCACACCCTTTCCCATGTTGCTTGGGGAGGTGGGGCGCCTCCACCTGGCTTGGGAGGCAAGCCTCCACCTGCTTGGCTTGTGGGGCAAGTCTCCCTAGGGTTTCCCTAGGGAGATCCAATCTGCCTTAGCCCCCGCCCCCTAGGGGAAACCCTAGGGCGCCTCCTCCTCCCCCCTTATATATAGTAAGGGAGAGAGAGGGCAGCCGCACCCTGACACGCCCTGGCGCTGCCCTTCCTCTCCTTCCTACACCTCTTCCTCCTCCGTAGTGCTTAGCGAAGCTTTGCCGGAGAACCACGAGCTGCATCGCCACCACGCCGTCGTGCTACCGGAGTTCTCCCTCAACTTCTCCTCTCACCTTGCTGGATCAAGAAGGAGGAGACGTCCCCGGGCTCTATGTGTGTCGAACGCGGAGGCGCCGTCCGTTCGGCACTAGATCGGATCTTCCGCGATTTGAATCGCCGCGAGTACGACTCCATCAACCGCGTTCTTGTAACGCTTCCTCTTAGCAATCTTCAAGGGTATGAAGATGCACTCCCTCTCTCTCGTTGTTAGCATCTCCTAGATTGATCTTGGTGACATGTAGGAATTTCTTTGAATTATTACTACGTAACCCAACAGGAGCGTCATTTTATTTTTTTATTTGCTTGCTATTATTTAGAATAATGTTTTGCATCTTTCTTTTCAATAAAAATGTCAAGGATATCCTTTACCATGCTTATTTTCCAAGTCTACGTGTTGCTGTTTCAAAATAGAAAGTTTATCGTTGTTGCAAAAATTCCCTAGAAAAGTCAGAATATGATAAAATGTTGAAACTTTTTGCAGAGTAAGCTCAGACAAATTTTCTACAGTGTGGTAAATTTTCATAATTTTTGGAGTTAGGGAAGTATGATGAATCTTGCATTCTTTACAGACAGTACTGTTTTGGCAGATTGCTGTTATGTTTGCTTGTTTAATGATTCTATTTGAGGATAACAGTACTAAATATGTAGAGGCATTTAGTATGCAATGTTGAATAATAATTTTAGTGATTTGCTACAGTAGATAATGATAAGGTTTTTGCATTGGTTTATACTAAATTATCTCATGAGTTCTTGTTGAGTTTTGTGTGGATGAAGCTTTTAAGATTTAGGGGAACCGTGATATGAGAGGACTTAAGGAGACACAAAAGCTCAAGCTTGGGGATGCCCAAGGCATCCCAAGTTAATATTCCAAGAAGTCTCAAGCATCTAAGCTTGGGGATGCCCCGGTAGGCATCCCACCTTTTTTTTCTTCAACAATTATCGGTTAGTATCGGTTGAGCCTAAGTTTTTGCTTCTTCACATGATGTGTGCTATTCTTAGAATGCCATTTTATTTTGTTTTGCTTGTTGTTTTAATAAAATACTTAGAACTGAAAGTTTTTAAATAAAATAGAGTCCTCAAATAGTTGCCAGGGAGGCTAGGTAAGCGGCACTTACATCCCGTCAACGAAGCTCTTTCCTATGGAATTCTCTAGTGCTTCACTTATATCTTTTTTAGCACGGTGTGCTTTAGTATTTTTGAAGAAATTCTCTCTTGCTTCACTTAAATTAATTTGAGAGAATGAAATATTATGCTCATGATCTTCATTTATATTTGTTTGAGCTTATCAAAAGCAACACATGAAAATAAGTCCCAAAGTGATAGATATCCAAGAAGGATATAATAAAAACTTTCATGAAGATCATTGGACAAAATAAACTTGATTCCTTGTAATAGTTTTGAGATATGATGATGTGATATGTGAGTCATGTTGATGAGTAATTATGCTTTAGTAAGAATATTGGTGTTAAGGTTTGTGATTCCCTATGCAAGCACGAAAGTCAATAGTTGTGCAATGAAATTAAATCCTACTTGTGGTGCATTATTCAGTGTTAATTATGCTCAATGCTCGCTTATGAGATTATTCGTTTCTTGGTTGGTCGCTTCTCAATCTTTTGCTAGCCTTCATTTTGCACTAAGTATGATCACTACTTGTGCATCCAAAATCCTTTAAACCAGTTTTGCCTCATGAGTCCACTATACCTACCTATATGCGGTATTATTTTGCAGTTCTAAGAAAATTTGTATGTGCCATCTCTAATTTTCAAAATAAATTTCTCTTTTGTGTGCTCGTACCGCTCGCGAGGCGGTGAGGGGTGGCCAATATTTTCCATGCTAGATGCGTTATTCTCACAATGAGTGTTTATTCACTTGTCATTTCATGAGAGTAAGGCAAAGGTATTAGGGATGCCCAGTCCCGAAAAAAAATGAATTTACGTTATGTTGTCAAATAATAAATTTCTTGGAAAGTGTTGGTATGTGATAACCCACAAGTATAGGGGATCACAACAGTTTTCGAGGGTAGAGTATTCAACCCAAATTTATTGATTTGACACAAGGGGAGCCAAAGAATATTCTCAAGTATTAGCAGTTGAGTTGTCAATTCAACCACACTTGGATAACTTAATATCTGCAGCAAAGTATTTAGTAGCAAAGTAGTATGGAAGTAACGTTAACGGTGGCAAAAGTAACAGTAGCAGTTTTGTAGTAATTGTAACAGTGGCAACGGAAAAGTAACTAAGCAGAGAACAATATGTGAAAAGCTCGTAGGCATTGGATCAGTGATGCATAATTATGCCGGATGCGATTATTATGCAACAGTTATAACACAGGGTGACACAGAACTAGCTCCAGTTCATCAATGTAATGTAGGCATGTATTCCGAATATAGTCATACGTGCTTATGGAAAAGAACTTGCATGACATCTTTTGTCCTACCCTCCCGTGGCAGCGGGGTCCTATTGGAAACTAAGGGATATTAAGGCCTCCTTTTAATAGAGTACCGGACCAAAGCATTAACACATAGTGAATACATGAACTCCTCAAACTACGGTCATCACCGGGAGTGGTCCCGATTATTGTCACTTCGGGGTTGCCGGATCATAACACATAATAGGTGACTATAGACTTGCAAGATAGGATCAAGAACTCACATATATTCATGAAAACATAATAGGTTCAAATCTGAAATCATGGCACTCGGGCCCTAGTGACAAGCACTAAGCATAGCAAAGTCATAGCAACATCAATCTCAGAACATAGTGGATACTAGGGATCAAACCCTAACAAAACTAACACTACAGGAATCATCTATTTTGCCGTCTGCCACGGCGGACGGCAAAGGCATGAACGGCAGACGGCAAAGGCCTTTGCCGTCAGCCGCGGACGGCAAAAGGCTCCAGCAAAGTAGGCTACGGTAAACAGCTACTTTGCCGTCTGCTTCCTGGCGGCTGACAGCAAAGGCCCTTTGCCGTCTGCCGCGGACGGCAAAGAGAGCGGACGGCAATAATTGCGCTGTCAGTCCGTTAAGTGGCTAACGGCAGGCCTTTGCCGTCCGCGGCAGACGGCAAACTTTCTAGTGTCTTTGCCGTCCGCGGCAGACGGCAAACTTTCTAGTGTCTTTGCCGTCCGCCTTATGATGTCATCTACACGTCACTACATGGCAGGCCTTTGCCGTCCGCCGCTGACGGCAAAATTGTTTACTCTTTGCCGTCTGCCACTGTAGGCAAACTGACCAAATGGGTCAGCTCCCAGAAAGCACACCTGGATGCCACGTGGCTTCTTTGCCGTCCGCGGCGGACGGCAAAGAGCCCGTTGCCGTCGGTGGCAGACGGCAAAGAGCCTGCATATTGGCTATTTTTTCTGTTTTTTATTAAATCCAACAATTTTCACATCAAATATATATGACATATATAGATATATTTCACAGGCATTCATATCACATATATCCAGCACATAAGTTCCATACATTCATACATAAGAAAGTTCAATCCATTCATACATAAGCAAGTTCCATCCATACATATTACATGAGCAAGTTCCATCCATCAATTCATACATAAACAAGTTCCATCCATACATAAACAAGCACTCCATAGCTAAGGTGACTAGAATAAGAAGACTAGAACAAGAAGAGTAGAACAAGCACTCCATCCAGCACATAATGAAATCTGCAAAATGGCAAAATAAGAAAGTTAGAAATAGGTGACTAGAATAAGAAGACTAGAACAAGAAGAGTAGAACAAGAAGAAGACTAGAACAAGAAGAGTAGAACAAGAAGAAGACTAGAACAAGAAGAGTATGTCATTTATGAGCTAACTTACGTGAAATGGATCATATATGAGCTAACTAAGTTGAAATGGGTCGTTTATGAGCTAGCTAAGGTGAAATGGATCATTTATGACCTAACTTAGTTGAAATGGGTCGTTTATGAGCTAACTAAGGTCAAATGGATCGTTTTTGAGGTAACTAAGGTGAAATGGATCGTTTTTTAGCTAACTTAGGTGAAATGGATCATTTATGAGCTAACTTAGTTGGAATGGATCGTTTTTGAGCTAACTTAGGTGAAATGGATCATTTATGAGCTAATTTAGTTGAAATGGATCTTTTTGAGCTAACTTAGGTGAAATGGATCATTTAAGAGCTAATTTAGGTGAAATGGATCGTTTTTTAGCTAACTTGGTGAAATGGATCGTTTATGAGCTAAATTAGTTGAAATGGATCGTTTATGAGATAACCTAGGTAAGATGGGTCATTTTGGAGTTAACCTAGGTGAAATGGGTCATTTTAAAGCTAACGTAGGTAAAATGGATCATTTAGGAGCTAATCTAGGTAAAATGGGTCATTTTTGAGCTAACTTGGATGAACTGGATCATTTATAAGCTAACCTAGGTAAAATGGGTCATTTTAGAGCTAACTTAGGTAAAATGGATCGTTTATGAGCTAACTAAGCTAATTATGCAATTTTTGACATAAGTAAGCTAAGTACAGATCGTTTTAGAGCTAACTTAGGTAAAATGGATGGTTTTGGAGGTCAGTAAGCTTATTAAGTCATTTTGGAGGAGAAGAAGCTAAGTCTAGGTCATTATGGTAAGCATTGGAGGAAATAAAGCTAAGTCTAGGTCTTTATGCATGTGTTAAGCAAAACACTAGATAAACTTACCAAGATCCAGGAGGTGTAGGAGCGGGCTGGCTCGTGTCGGTAGCTGGAGAAGGATCGTGCGATGCTTGTCTGGAGTTACGCTGCACCAAAGATCACTTCCAATGTCTTGTTAGCATGATGACACTCAAATGTTAAGACTAGCAAGTAATGTCCATTCAAATTAAACTCACCGTGGTCCCAGGAGCAATCACTGGCATCGGCAGAGCGGTCTGACCGGTCTTCTCGCACACAGACTGCACATTTGGTTTTGACGACTCAGTCATACTAGTTAGTAATGAGACAAACACTACATGAATGTTTTGGCTAATCTGCAGAAGAAACTTACCACAAGGAGCTCGTACATGGCCCTTGCCTGCATGTCATTCCGTGCCCTCTCCTCCTCCATCATCTTTGTCGTCCTCTCCTCCAACTCCCGCCGCCTCTCCGCCGCCTCCGCCAGAAGTTTCTCCGTTCTATCTCTCTCACTCTGTATAGCAGCCTGCAACACCACTCACATGACCATTTGTAATCATTGATGGAAGCGCACACAATGTAATGGAGAAAGATAACTGAGTACGTATCACTAACCTTGATGGCGAGTTGCACTAGCCGTTCACGAGGCCTTATCTCAGGAGCGGAGCTCGACTGGCACGCCTTGATCTCCGGGAGAGTGCTAGGACAACGGATAAGTCCATCTCCAATGGCTATGGAGCCATGGGACCTCCCGCCACCAGATATCATCACCAGCTATGGATCAATGGGACCCTGGCTCGGGTTAAAGTCCTCCCCTTTCCTCGCCTTCCCCTCATCTCTATATCTCACGAGCTTGTTGTGGGAGGAGATGTTGGTGAAGTTGTTTGCATCATCGAGGTCAGACTGAGAGAAAGCCTTGACTTTCTTGAAAGAGGCAGTGTGGGCCATGGCATACAGGTCGTACACCTCTGGCACCTTATCCACCTCATTGTGGCGTGCCTGAAAGAGAGAAACAATGTAAATTAGTAATTAAAGGGCTCAAGCTAGCATGATGAATGAATTGCATGAATCATGAAGCAAACCACATACCCAGTTGCGCCCGAACTGATATAAGTTGGAGCTGCCTTGATGGTGTGGCACACCTTCCATTTGGGCACGTTTGTCCTTGGCCTCGTTGTGGAGGGCTAGCCATTCTTTTGAGCACCACTCATTGACCAACACCTCCCAACAATCCATCCGATCCGCACACCATCTCGGAGGTGCCTAAGTTAGCAAATAGAAACTTGAGCGCTACGGCTAAGAATTACTAAATGAAGGAACTTAAGTAGAAGGCCTTAAGAATTACCTTCATGTACTGCTCCTTACTCAGGAACTTATCGCGGCACGCCGGCTTGGTATTCTTGATACCACGCAAGGCGTAGTAGTCTCGAACAGCCTGCACCCGAGCCTCGTGCCGTAAGTTCTGTAGTAGGCGCTTGCAGACGTTCTCGATAACATGTGCCGCGTCCTCCTCGTATCCCTCCTCACACCTGTAGAATGTCTGCAATCAAATGAGACAATATTGATTAGTACAATTAATAACTAGCTAGTTGAAGATTTTTAAATGTGTAAAGGAGAAATTACCCAGAACTTTCTGATCACCATGTCTGCCCTCGTGTCGCACACGACACCGTCGATAATCTCATCCGGCGGGGCCGGGGCAGCCACGTAGTGCTCCCAGCTCAATCCAAGCTCTGGAAGCCGACCCTCACCAGGCAACGTGACAAACCCCGGGAAGTTTTGCCGGCAAAGAACTCCAAGGACGGAGTTGGGTCGGCGGACACTATGATGGTGGTCCCAACCCCTGCAGCATGACAAGGCCAACGCATTAGTTATTTGAAGAAACGTGAATGCAGAAGGTACAAAAATATTAAATGCACTTATGTACCTCTCCCCATCAGGGAAAATCAACCACCTCTGCTCGCGGGTCGCCGGCACGGACGGGAGCCGAGTAGCACCACGCTGGTAGACGGTGCCCCCCTCCTCCTCAATATCAGTCGGCTCCCCGCCATCATCAGCATGGCCACTTGGCTCCTCGGGCTGATCCGGCCAGGTATCCCATCCGGACGTGTGCTCCTCCGGGGTCTCGTGGGCCGAACTCTCGTGGGCCGAAGGCCAGTCGACCCAAGGCTCGTGGGCCCAAGACCCGTGGACCGGAGGCTCGTGGACCGGAGTCCGTGTAGCCTCCTCCTCGGACGAGTCCACCCTAGCAGTCACGTGCTCGGGTGAAACAGCTGGGGGTGGCGGCGAGGAAGGCGCCGTAGCAGTCACCCTACCTCCTCTCCCGCGACCACGTGCCCCACCTCCTCTCTTCCTACCTCGTCCCCTGCTGGGCACCGCGGTCGACGAAGAAGGGCCCGGCGGTGTGGCCATACTGTCCAGCAACGCTCGGCGGAGAGGTGCGTCTGGAATGGAAGACCTCAGACCACGCGCCGACGAAGAAGGGGCCTTGGCGCGCTCCCGACCAGCGCCCACCATCTTTCAACACCTGCCATGACAAACAGTAAACGAAATTAGTACAACATAAAAAAAGACCGACATGAATAATAATATGTGTATCACTTAAGTGTATCATCATCAAGTACAACATAAATTTTTTTAATACCTGACACTACTAATAATCTCGATCAGTATCATCAATAAATGCATAATCATCATCATCACTATAATCAATGACGGGCTCATAGGGTTCAGTGGCATCAACATGTGGAAGGCCACCTTGACGTAATCGGTCAAGCAATGACAGGTCATCCGCAGCAGTAACCTCTTCTTGTTCCGGCTCTTCTTGTTCCTCCTCTGGGGTGATGTCGGATTCACTGTAGCTGTCTACTTCAATGTTTTGGGGTGAAGTATAGCGGTTCTTGAAACGCTTTTTGGAAAGACGTGTCTCTTGGAAGAATTCTCCTTCATATGTGTCTGGGTTAATGTGAGGTTCATAATCCTCTTCCTTTGGGGGAGATAGTCTAGCACGTGGCGACACTTCATAAACGACATCCCAACCTTTCAGATTTGGATTAGTTTGGCAGGCCCACGGTAGATAGAATACTTGGGTCGCCTGTTGAGCCGTAATATAGACATCAGGAACATCTAAATGGGTGCTTTGGTTGATTTCAACTAGCCCTATATGTTCATGAGTCCTTCTAGTCTCCTTCGGCTGAAACCAATAACATTTGAAGACTACGACATTCGGTGGGTTTTCACCATAGAATAGAAGTTCATAAATTGCTTCAACTCTCCCATAATACTCGGTACCTCCTTTGCCGATAGCAGATACACAACAATTTGTAGACTTTCGGTCGGCCATAGATAGCTCTTTGCCATAGGTACGAAAGCGATACCCGTTGATGTCGTATTTGTCAAATGAACGGACCTTATAGTCAAAACCATTAGCGACTTGTCTCAATTCGGCGTCCATAGACTCTGAATTAGCCTACAAGTTTAATATGAAAGGATTGTTGCATTACGCACAAATTAGCGAATGAAATGAAATTGTCTAATAGAAATTACCGTTTGTTTGAACCAAGAGATGAAACCGGGATAGCCGCCTCCTTGCTTTGCGAGAAGCTCATACTCTTCAATAGAATCCTTTTGGATCACCGCTCCATACGAGAATAAGGCGACGTATCGACTGTATGAAATATCCAGGAATAAGAGCAGTTCAAAGGAAATAGAAGTTGCAAAACTATGTACCGAGAACTTACTCGATGTACGGCCGCACTTCTATCAGGTTGTTGAAGATATACAACGAAATGGTCCGCCATTGTTCGTTATCCAAAGATACTGGATTTGAAACACTGGCTGGTGCGAGATTCCCTTTGAATAGGCTGAGGTTGGATCCACCCTTTTTAGGGTCGTCAGCATTGTACCGAGGCTTCGGATTATGCAAATGACGATTTTTGGCTTCGTAGTGTGCTGTCATGAAGTTTGCCGCCTCCTCAGTGATGAATGCCTCAGCCATCGATGCTTCAATTCTACGTTTATTTTTAAATTTTTGTCGAAGCATCTTCTGCATCCTCTCAGTTGGGTAGCACCAACGATTTTGCACGCCCCCCAATCTTGCCTCGGTCGGGAGATGCAAAATCAAATGTTGCATTGGATTAAAGAAGCCCGGTGGAAAGATCTTCTCTAACTTGCAGATCAACTCCGGCGCCAACTCTTCCATTTCTTCTAGCACGCTAGGCGATAGTTCTTTCGCACAAAGAACACGGAAGAAATAGCTGAGTTCTGCCAGTACTAGCCATTCATCCTCAGGGATGAAGCCACGCGACATCACCGGCATTACCCGCTCAATCCATATGTGCCAATCATGACTCTTGAGACCAAATATCTTCAATTTATCAAGACTGGCTCCCCTCTGTAGATTCGCTGCATACCCATCGGGGAACATCAACTGCATTTTCACCCACAAGATAATTTCCCTCATAGCTGGCCTTCCAAGATTGAACCATGCCTTTGGCTTCGTCCAGTTCTGCTTTCCTTTCGGTTCTTTCATGTTTTGTAACGGCCTATCACATAGCACCTCCAGATCGACTCTAGCCTTAGTATTATCCTTTGACTTCCCATCTATGCCGAACAATGTACCAAAAAGTGCCTTGGCGATATTCTTCTCAGTGTGCATCACGTCGATGTTGTGTGGGCAAAGGAGATCTTTGAAGTAAGGCAGATCCCATAAGCATGTTTTGTGAGTCCAGGCGTGCTTAGAATTATACCCCTTGAAGTACCCTGGACGCTCTGGATTTGGCTCGAGAGCGTTTAACTGATCCAGGGTTTGTTGGCCTGTCAATGCAGGTGGTGCAGAGTTTTTGACAACTCTACCTCTGATGAAGTTCTTCTTGTCTTTCTTGAACTTATGGCGAGGATTCAGGAACTGTCTATGCATGTCGAAGCAACAAAACTTGCGACCGGCCTGAAGCCAACGAAACTCAAGAGCTCCCTTGCATGTGGGGCACGGGAACCTTCCATGCACACACCAGCCAACGAATAGCACATACGCCGGCAAGTCATGCGTCGAGTACATGTACCAGACACGCATTATGAAGTTCCGTTTGCTATAGGCGTCGTATGTCTTGAACCCATTATCCCAGGCTTCTTGCAATTCGTCCTTAAGCGGCTGCATGTACACATTCATATTTTTCCCCGGATAGTTGGGCCCTGGAATTATCAACGTCAGGAAAATGTTCTTTCTTTGCATAATCTGTCCGGGGGGGAGATTGAGTGGAAAGACAAATACGGGCCAACAACTGTATTGGGCTGCCGTCATACCAAACACACTGAACCCATCCGTGCTGATGCCGACTCGAGGATGCCTCGGATCTGCCGCTTTGTCACCATGTAATTCATCAAACTTTTTCCACGCAACACCATCCGATGTGTGTACAATCATCAGATTCCCATCTGCATCTAGTTCGGTTCTTTTGCCCGTTTTGTGCCATGTCATCTGTCTGGCCGTCTCTTCGACCATGAAAAGACGTTGAAGTCTTGGTACGATTGGCATATACCGAAGAACACTAACGGGGATTTTGGTCTGTGTCTTCTCACCCATACCGTTGTCTACCACAGCATACCTGGAAGACTTGCAAATGGGACAATAGTTCAAGTCGCATAGTCAAGCCTAAACAAGACACATCCTTTCTCACAGGCATGTATCTTATCATAGGGCATCTTCAGTGCACGGAGGATTTTGTCCGACTGGTACAGGTTTGCAGGCATTACATGGCCTTTGGGTAGAAAGCGTCCAAATACTGTCATCATT
This sequence comes from Aegilops tauschii subsp. strangulata, assembly GCF_002575655.3. Classification (NCBI taxonomy): domain Eukaryota; kingdom Viridiplantae; phylum Streptophyta; class Magnoliopsida; order Poales; family Poaceae; genus Aegilops; species Aegilops tauschii. The sequence continues at coordinate 147,433,692 of NC_053040.3, read as the reverse complement.
GCATCGTAGCATTCTCTGCCCAAGTTGAACTGAGCCTTCAGAGCCATTACTTGTGAGATGGCATCCAACTGACAAAGCTCAGTGTGCTCATGGAGCGGACGTTTTGAAGACTCCAACATTTCATTGAAGGCCTTTGCAGATTCCTCCATCTCCTCGTCCGAATCCCGAGCATCATCGAAGTCTTGCACCATGTTTTCCATCCTGGTACCATGCTCGTCGGTGCAACGACGATCCACCTCAGCTCGGTCACGTTGGGCAGACTCACCATGAAATGTCCACATCGTATAATCGGGCGTAAAACCACTCTTCTACAGGTGTTTGCCCATTTCAGCCTCTGTCCTCTTTTCCCAATTGCCGCACCGTAAACAGGGGCACCAGGTTTTCCTCTGGCCATTTGCAAATGCGGCTCGCACAAACCCCTTGGTTTTTGTGAACCATTCAGTGCTCCATTTGTTCTGACCAGTGTGACCGGTGTACATCCACGCACGATCACTCATCTTGACTTTCAGAGCTACTAGACACACAACAAATATATATATATATATAAAATTCACCATGTATATATTCATCAGTTGATCTACTTTGTCAATTTTATTACGTCCATGCAACCTACACTCTAATAGGTAATGATAGGTCCTAATCCCACCCGAGTATGTTTAGATTGGGTTCATTTTCCCATGCTATGCTCCGGATCCTACGCAAAATTTTGGCAGCACCTCCCCGCTGTTCTCCTGATACACGTCTCTGCAATAAACAGAGAGGATGTGTACCCGGAGAACAACAGGGGAGGCACTGACGAAATTTATGCGTCGGATCCGGAGCAAAGCATATGGGAAAACGAACCCAATCTAAACATACTCGGGCTGTCCATGGATAGCGTTGGACAATTCGGAAGAATCAAGGTTATAAATATGCAAACGCATGCATATTTATAACTATGACGCTTTCGAATGGGAGACACATATTGGTTACGCATACTGATGATTCAAGACACATATATAGCTAGCTATCAAGTTTCATCGGAATAGATCAAATAATTAATGGGGGAGGAGGACATGTCATTTGTGCTCACCCACGAACGAAGGGGCAGAGCTCGTCAAACGCACAGCGAGGTCGTCGAACACCAAACCTCGCAGCGATGAAACAACTGCACATTTAAAACTACCCGATCAACACAATTATAGATGATGTTTTTCATAACAAAATCGAAAAATATATGACCTAAGTAATAATTCACAAATATATGACCCCGTCGGCTTCTTGAAGGCCAAAGAACACCTTTTCGGGAGGTGTCGGGGGTCGGGGTGTCGTGTCGGTGTCGGGGTGCCGTGTCGGGGTCGGGGTCTCGGGGTCGAGGTGTCGGGTCGGGGTGCCGTGTCGGTGTCGGGGTCGGGGTGTCGGGTCAGGCTCGGGGTCGGGGTCGGGGTCGAGGTGTCGGGTCGGGGTGCCGGGTCGGGGTCGGGGTGCCGTGTCGGTGTCGGGGTCGGTGTGTCGGGTCAGGCTCGGGGTCTCGGGGTCGGGGTCTCGGGTCGGGGTGCCGGGTCGGGGTCGGGGTGCCGTGTCGGTGTCGGGGTAAGGGTGGGTGTGGTGTCAGGGTGTCGGTGTCGGGGTGTCGTGTCGGGGTCGGGGTGTCGTGTCGTGTCGGGGTGTCGTGTCGTGTCGTGTCGGGGTGTCGTGCCGAGGTGTCGTGTCGGGGTGTCGTGTCGGGGTCGGGGTGTCGTGTCGGGGTGTCGCGTCGGGGTGGGGGTGTCGGTCGTCGAGGTCGGGGTGTCGGTGGTCGGGGTGTCAGGTGTCGGGGTGTCGGTGGTCGGGGTCGGGGTGTCGGTGGTCGGGGTCGGGGTGTCGGTGGTCTTCTTCTCCTCCTCCTCTCCTCTAGCTTTCTCCTCCTCCTCCTCCTCTCCTCTTTCTTCTTCTTCTTCTTCTTCTTCTTCTTCTTCTTCTTCTTCTTCTTCTTCTTCTTCTTCTTCTTCTTCTTCTTCTTCTTCTTCTTTCTTCTCCTCCTCCTCCTCCTCCTCTTCTTCTTCTTCTTCTTCTTCTTCTTCTTCTTCTCCTTTTTCCTCTTCTTAAACCTAGCACTAAGTAACCTAAAACAAAACAGGAAAAAACTACACCTAAACCTAGCTATTCTTCTCCTCCTCCTCTTCTTCTAATTATTCTTAGTTTTTTCATTACTAAACATAAACCTAAAACTAAACTAAACCTAAGACCAAACTAAAAGTAATCTAAACTAAACTAAATATAAAACCAAACTAAAAGTAATCTAAACTAAACTAAATCTAAACTAAAAGTAATCTAAACTAAAAAACAGAAAAAACAAAAAAAGGAGAAGAGGGGTGGGGCTCGCCTGCGGCAGGGGTGGGAGGCCTGTGGCACGCTGGCAGGGCCCAGGGGCGCCGGGCGGTGGGGTTGCTCGCCGACGGAGGGGCGCTCGCCGACGGAGGGGCGGCGGGGGGGCGCGGGCCGGGCGAAGGGGTGGGGGGGCGACGGGGCGGAGGGGGCGACGGGGCGGAGGGGTGGGAGGGCGTCGGGGCGGAGGGGTGGGGGGCGACGGGGCGGCGCCGGGCGGCGGGTGGCGGGGCGACGGCGGGCGGGGGCGGCGGCGGCGGTGGGGTGGGATGTGGTGGCGGGGCGCGTCGGGGAGGAGAGAGAGGGAGAGAACAGAGAGTAACGGGCGGGGGGGGGGGGGGCGTTAGGTACTCTCCTCTTTGCCGTCCGCCAATCTTTGCCGTCCGCCTTTTTGTCTCTTTGCCGTCTGCTAGCAGACGGCAAAGAGGTGGGGCGTTAAGTTTTTTCCAAACGGGCGGGGGGTGGGGGCCACCTCTCTCTTTCCCGTCTGCCAGCGGACGGCAAAGATTCTTTGCCGTCTGCTAGCAGACGGCAAAGAGCCCGCAGATGGCAAAGACCTGTTTTGTCGTCTGCCATTTCTTTGCCGTCTGCTTTTGGGTAGCTGATGGCAAAGAGCTTCTTTGCCGTCAGCTAGCAGACAACAAAGAGCTGGCAGATGGCAAATTAGCTGATTCCAGTAGTGTAACTCGATTACATGGTAAATCTCATCCAACCCATCACCGTCCAGCAAGCCTACGATGGAATTACTCATGCACGGCGGTGAGCATCATGAAATTGGTGATGGAGGAAGGTTGATGATGACGACGGCGATGGATTCCCCTCTCCGGAGCCCCGAACGGACTCCAGATCAGCCCTCCCGAGAGAGTTTAGGGCTTGGCGGCGGCTCTGTATCGTAAAACGCGATGAATCCTTCTCACTGATTTTTTCTCCCCGAACATGAATATATAGAGTTTGAGTTGAGGTCGGTGGAGCACCAGGGGGCCCACGAGGCAGGGGGCGTGCCCCCACCCTTGTGGACAGGGTGTGGGCCCCCTAGCCTTGATTCTTTCGCCAGTATTTTTATTAATTCCAAAAATATTCTCCGTGAAGTTTCAGGTCATTCCGAGAACTTTTATTTCTGCACAAAAATAACACCATGGCAATTCTGCTGAAAACAACGTCAGTCCGGGTTAGTTCCATTCAAATCATGCAAGTTAGAGTCCAAAACAAGGGCAAAAGTGTTTGGAGAAGTAGATGCGATGGAGACGTATCAACTCCCCCAAGCTTAAACCTTTGCTTGTCCTCAAGCAATTCAGTTGACAAACCGAAAGTGATAAAGAAAAAACTTTTACAAACTCTGTTTGCTCTTGTTGTTGTAAATATATAAAGCCAGCATTCAAGTTTTCAGCAAAGATTATGAACTAACCATATTCACAATAACATTTAGGTCTCATGTTTACTCATATCAATGGCATAATCAACTAGCGAGCAATAATAATAAAACTCGGATGACAACACTTTCTCAAAACAATCATAATATGATAACAAGATGGTATTTCACTAGCCCTTTCTGAGACCGCAAAACATAAATGTAGAGCACCTCTGAAGATCAAGGACTGACTAAACATTGTAATTCATGGTAAAAGAGATCCAATCATAGTCATACTCAATATAAATTAATAGTAATGGATGCAAATGACATCGGTGCTCTCCAGCTGGTGCTTTTTAATAAGAGGAGGATGACTCAACATAAAAGTAAATATATAGGCCCTTCGCAGAGGGAAGCATGGGTTTGTAGAGGTGCTAGAGCTCAATTTTTGAAATAGAGGTAAATAATATTTTGAGTGGTATACTTTCATTGTCAACATAACAACCGAGAGATCTCGATATATTCCATGCTACACACATTATAGGCGGTTCCCAAACAGAATGGTAAAGTTTATACTCCCCATCCACCAACAAGCATAAATCCATGGCTTGCCCGAAACAACGGGTGCCTCCAACTAACAACAATCTTGGGGGAGTTTTGTTCGCAATTATTTTGATTTGAGCATGGGACTGGGCATCCCGGTGACCAGCCATTTTCTCGTGAGTGAGGAGCGGAGTCCACTCCTCTTGAGAATAACCCATCTAGCATGGAAGATACAGACAACCCTAGTTGATACATGAGCTATTTGAGCATACAAGACAAAATTTCATTTGAAGGTTTAGAGTTTGGCACATACAAATTTACTTAGAACGGCAGGTAGATACCGCATATAGGAAGGTATGGTGGACTCATATGGAATAACTTTGAGGTTTATGGAAGTGGATGTACAAACAGTATTCCCGCTTAGTAAAAGTGAAGGCTAGAAAAAAGACTTGGAAGCGACCAACTAGAGAGCGACAACAGTCATGAACATGCATTAAAATTAATAAACATTGAGTGCAAGCATGGGTAGGATATAATTCACCATGAACATAAATATCGTGGAGGCTATGTTGATTTTGTTTCAACTACATGCGTGAACATGTGCCAAGTCAAGTCACTCGAATCGTTCAAAGGAGGATACCACCCTATCATACCACATCACAACCATTTTAATAGCATGTTGGCATGCAAGGTAAACCATTATAAACTCCTAGCTAATTAAGCATGGCATAAGCAAATATAATCTCTAATTGTCATTGCAAACATGTTTCATTCATAATAGGCTGAATCAGGAACGATGAACTAATCATATTTACAAAAACAAGAGAGGTCGAGTTCATACCAGCTTCTCTCATCTCAATCAGTCCATCATATATCGTTATTATTGCCTTTCACTTGCACAACCAAACGGTGTGGATAATGATAATAGTGCACGTGCATTGGACTAAGCTGGAATCTGCAAGCATTTAATTCAAGGGAGAAGACAAGGTAATATGGGCTCTTGGTTAAATCAACAATATTGCATATAAGAGCCACTTCAAATTTTCATTATGGTCTTCTTCTCTTGACCCCCAAAGAAAAGAAATAAAATAAAATTATTTACACGGGAAAGCTCCCAACAAGCAAAAGAAGAACGAGAAATCTTTTTGGGTTTTCTTTTAATTACTACTACTACTACAGGCATGGAAAGTAAACTAACTAAAAAGCTACAACTAATTTTTTGGTTTTTCTTAAGGTTTATCAAACACACAAGAAGAAAGCATAAAAAGGAAAATAAACTAGCATGGATAGTACAATGAAAAAGTATGAGCACCGACAACTAGAATGAGTGTGTGAACATGAATGTAATGTCGGTGAGAAATACGTACTTCCCCAAGCTTAGGCTTTTGGCCTAAGTTGGTCTATGCCCATGGATCAAAGTTGTAGCTGGGGTCGTACCGAGAAGGATCCTCGGGGTGCCACTGGTTGGCGATCTCCTCTGAATCCCACTGATAAACAGACTGACGGTGAGGATCAAGTGGTGGCTCCGGCTCGGGCTCTGGAGCTGGTATTAGGTTCCGGTAGGCATGAATGACCTCCGGCAGAACAAGGTACTTGCCTAAAGATAAGTTGAACAAAGAAGGAGCAGGCAAAGTAATAGTCTCAAAGTAATTTGTATCAAATATCAGTCTATAGTTAAGCATCTTATTCTTATTCTTAACAATAAAATCATGTGCTACCATACTCTTATAGTCTAGAAAAACAGGAGGCAGCAACTTTTCTTCTTTCTCATAATGCCTAATAGGTATGTTAAAGTGTGCAGCGAGGCGCGAGGCAAAGATACCTCCCAAGATGGGACCCTTTGTACGGTTCAGATTTAACTGCTTGGCAACAATAGCGCCTAGACTAAAACTGTTATCATGAAACAAGGCATGGCACAAAATAACAATATCAAGGGCACTAAGGTTTCTCTCGTGGAATTGTCACGGCAGATGTCCTCAAGCTAGGACTTAGTCGTGGAGCCATCGCCGCTAGGAAGCTTGAAGGGGTTAAACGGGACAAGGAACACGAGGGTTTATACTGGTTCGGCCCCTTACGGTGAAGGTAAAAGCCTACGTCCAGTTGAGGTGGTATTGATTAGGGTTTCGATGACTAGGGAGCTTAACTGTTATACCTGGCTCTCGATGAGATCTTTCTTGTTCCTAAACCGCTGCCGGGTCGTCCCTTTATATAGAGAGGTTGACGCCCAGCGGCTTCTGAGAGTCCCGGCCGGCTCATAAGAGTGTCCGGCTCGGACTCTCAACTATTCTTGCCTTATACTACAAGTTCTACCATAATGACGGTTGTAACTACGGGCCTTAAGCCATACCACTGGGTCTTAAGCCCATCTTTGGCCCACCGTCTTCAAGCTTGGCGCCGGGCTTCAGGTGATGATCCTTATGTGTAACCCGGCCCCGCCGGGCGGGTGACTCTAAGAGTTATATCCTCAACATTAGGCCCCAGATTGATTTGAGCCGGCTCATGTCAATCTTCAACTCTTTCGACAGAAAAGCTCCGGCTTACAATTGTGTGAAGGCCATAACCCGGCGTGACGTCATCCTCTGGATTCCGGGTAATCCGCCGTGACGTCATCTTCCATTAAGTCCATTTTTTACTCCACCATATCCGCAACGGATCTTATCTTTACTGCCATCCCGAAAATCGAGGCGCCTCTCGGGCGAGATAATCACGCCGTGACCTCCTCGTTTCTCGCGCCCACTTATGAGTCTGGCCTTATAAATAACCCGACCCTCGGGTCCTTTCCATTCTCCCCCTTCTGTCGTCTCCTTCCTCTCGCTACTCCTGTGCTGCTCGAGCTCCGCCGCCGCCGCCGCCGCAACAGAGCTCCGCGTCCTCGTCGACCTTGGCCGTTGCATCACCCTGAACCGTCCAGAGAACCGCGGCAAACCCTCACAGCACATCTGCATCTGTAAGTTCCTTCCTCTCTGTTCCTCAGATCTGCATTAAGATTTTCGAGTTCACCGGTGTTCTTCGCTGTTCGTCATGAACTCTTCATAGATTTCACCACCACCGCCCTTCCTTGATCTTAAGATAGTATAAAACCAACGAGGTAGCTGTTTGGCACCCATTTCAAATGCAAATAGATCTCTTTTCTCTGCATAAAGGCTCCGTTCGAACCCAAGAACTTCTTTTGCGTCTGTTTTAGGTCTAGGAACTTTCCTTTTTAGCCGACCGTTTTGATCCAAATTAGTTACTGCGATGTGTGAAACCTGTTTTCACCATAGTTAGTAAAAAACTGCACCTGCTGAGTCATGGCGGTTTACATTTCCGGCTTAAAGAAGCCACGCACTGTAAAACCTTCCGGCTCAAAAGAAGCCACGCGCCGTAAAATTTTCCGGCTCATTTACAACAAGGCTGTAGACGATTGAATTACTCTCAATACCTCCAGCGGCTTAGATAACCCGATGTACTTAGATATATGTGATTAGGCCCCTCCATAAGCCGCCACTTTAAACGAACTGCAAATTTCCTCCGGCTTATAATTAAACCGGACATTTTTCCTTTTATCATAGGCTTCCGACTTTCACCATGCCTCCCAAAGCTCCCAAAGCACCCATCACTTGCAACTGGATGAGGTCCAACGTCACCGACGAGACCTTAGCGGATTTTGTGAAGTCGGGTTACCTGCCCAAGAAGGACGTCATGTCCTACCGTGCCCCCGACCCATCAGAGGAGAGACCACAACCAAGGGACGGGGAGGTGGTAATTTTTGCGGATCATATGAGCCGGGGCTTCGCACCGCCCGGCTCAAAGTTCTTTAGAGATGTGCTGAATTTCTTTGACCTGCGGCCACAAGACATAGGACCCAACTCGGTGTCGAATATATGCAACTTCCAAGTATTCTGCGTGGTCTACCTTGGAGAAGAGGCCAGCCTGCTACTCTTCAGAGAACTCTTTTATCTGAACCGCCAGAACGAGTGCGCCAACGGGCCGAGCTTAGAACTTGGTGGAATCTCCATTCAGCGATGGAGAGACTGCCTTTTTCCTTACGCCGAGCCGCCAAGCCACCCAAAGGACTGGAACCAGACGTGGTTCTACTGCCAAGACACTTCGCCGGCTGATGAGAGCCCGCTGCCCGGCTTTCGTCCTTCGCGTCTGGAACCAACTCACCCTCTGTCAGACAAGTTATCTCAGGCGGAGCGCCAACCTCTGATCCCTACCATCAACAAGATCAAGGCTCTCCTGGGAAATGGCCTTAATGGCATTGATCTGGTCCGAGTCTGGATCTCATGGCGGGTGATCCCCTTAAGCCGCCGCCCCAGCTTAATGTGTGAGTACACGGGCCGGAAAGATGACCCCCTGAGACACAGCCGCAACGATCTTCCTGAAGATGTTGCTGAGGACATGACCAAGGCTCTCTTGAACGAGAGCTTGGCAGACTGCGGGAGGACCGGCTTAAGCCCCTTCTGCAAGACCAACCCGGCCCCAGTGGTAAGCCGCTGATCTGAACATCTTATTTTCTTCTGTAGATAGCTTTCATCTGAACCTTAAGAAATCGTCATTGTATTTTTCAGGCTGATGGCAAATTCTGGAAGGTCAAATATGACCATGAGGCGGCCAAGAAGGCCAGGAAAGCTAAGAAAGCCGCCAAGAGAGCCGCTCCCTGCAAGAAGGGAAGTAGGCCTACTGCTTCAGAGCTGCTGCAACTAAGCGACAGCTCCGAGTCAGAGGTAACCCCTGAACCTGTAAGCTCTTGTTGTATTTGTTGTTTATTTCTGTCCACCTTATCAATACTGTTCATCAACAGGATGACACCGGAGCAAGTAACCCGGTGGTTGAAGAGGTAATGACACTTTCCTCCGACTCGGAGCCCTTGCCAAGGCTGAAAGTCCGAAGGGTAACCCGGAAAGTAAGATTTTCACATCCTTTAGCTTATCAAGATCCTTAATTTATTTTGAAGCAATAGATTCATGAGAGCCGGCGGCACACCCGGACTAACAAGGATGCTGACCTCTCCTCCGGCTTACCTGAGGCATCAAGGAAACGCCGGACCAAGGTTCTTTCCAACTTATATCCTTTTCATCCTCTGGCGGGTGTTATACGTCAACCTCTCAATTCTTCTGATTCAAATTATCAGGAAACGTCTCCTTCCTCTGGTGACTCGATGCAGTCGAATCTTCCGGCTTTCAAGACCGTACCCGGGTAATGATGATCATCTCTTGCTGTGCTTTATCTTTACTCATACTTTTGTACTAACCTTTTGTCCTTTCAGTGCTCAAGCAAAGCTCAGTAAAAGAGCAAAGAAGAATAAGCCGGTGGAGGAGTCGGTCGTGACGGAGCCGGAAGTTTCCGCTCAAGAACCGCCAGCCGCCTCTGCTCCTGAAGCCACCGCTCCCACCGACGAACCAGCCATGGAGACTTCCACCAACCCGGATAACTCCAGCCCGGCTCAGCCGGCCGATGACCCGGACGTGGTAATCACCCGGACGGAGTTTGTTGAGCCGGGGAGACCCACTGCGTTGGCCAAATGCTCCGCCAAGGAAGAGTTGCTAGAGCGCAGCCGAGCCAATCTGGACCTCACCAATTATACGAACTTGAGCATCGGAGAGATCGTCTCCGGCTATGTGAGTCAGGTGCACAAGAGCCGGGATTTGGAGATCAACATGGTGAATCAGATACAGCAGAAGTCTGAGGTACCACCCTACTGCTTACTGCATAGTTATCTTTACCATACTAGCCCCCAAGTCGACGACTTATGGTTGAATAGGTTGTAGACTTAAGTTTCGGCTTATTTCCATGAACCGGTAATTTGTAGATAGAAACGTTCGACATGCATTAGCCCCCAAGTGCCAAGTGTCTTTGCTTGGAAAGCGCTTGGGACTTTAAATTTGCATAATAACTGTTCATATTATAACCCGGAAATTGTGCAGGCTGCTTGCAAGAAGCTGGAGGCTGACATCTCTGACCTGAAGACCCGCCTGAGGACGCAAGAAACTGAGACCCGGAAGGCCAACGCCAAATTTGTGTCCAGTATTGCTGCTCAAGAGAAGCTGAATAAGGACTTTGAAGCTGAACGGAAAACTTGGGCCGAAGAAAAGGCTACTCTGGTGAGCCGGGCCGAACAGGCGGAGAAGGCTCTGACGGAAAGAACCGCCGAACTCGCCGCCTTAAAGCGCCACGTGTCACAGATGGTCGCCGCAATCTTCGGTAAGTCATTCCACTGGCTCTTGTCCAGTTTATAATCTTTATGTCTCATAACCCATCATTGCCAGCGGCTTATCTTACTCTGTTAAACAGGTCCCAGAAGCGCCAACCTCAACCAAAGTGTGCTGACCAAGTTGAAGGCCGTGTACACCCTGGTGGAGCAACTCTACACCGGGTCACAGCGCGCCTTGGCCGTGGTGGCCCTATCCAATGAGGTGCCGACTCACCTGGCGGAAGTTCTTCGCCGGCTTGCCGTTCTACCTTAGCGTGTCCAAGAGCTGCGACGGGCCTCTCAAGAGCCGGAGCCATAGCTGCTCTGAGCCGGGCCAAGGCGTTCCTTCCAGAACTAGACCCGGCGGACATTGCCCTTGGCTACCCCAGCTTGAAGGAAGACGGCACCCCCTTCGACCAAAGGGACTTTGCAGCCTGCGTGAAGATCGTACGCCCGGTGGCCACTCTGATTGGAAATGACACGGATCTGACCAAGTACCAGCCGGGTTACGATGCAGAGAATCAGAGGATCCCCACTCCGCGTTATGAAGCCATCAGCTTAGTCCCGCCGACTCGTAAGCACACCTTTGCCCCGGAAATTGACCCGACCGGGTTAATTGACGAGGAAGCTCAACCCAGCAAGCATCTTAACTTTGTAGGCGGCTTATTCAAACAATGCTTCACCCTTTTGGACTCGATGAGTCTTGTAATAGAATAGGACCATTTTAACTTTGTCGTGCCATCGTGCACGTGCTGAATGCTTAATTCCATTGAAGTTGTTTCCTTATATTCCTCTGGGTCATAAATGATCATTCATGTTCCTTAAGCTCAAATAGTTGTCTTTAACTATCCTGCATAGAAAAACAAATCACAAGTCTCTAGGCGGCTTACCGCACTGAGAATCATAGTCTTATACGTATAACCCGGAATATGAATCACAAAAGACTGGTCCTCAATTATGTCCTTGATATAACCGTAATAACACACTTACCGGCCTGCAAGCACACTCCCGGCTTATATAACCCGGGTAATAAGGTTGGTACCTCAATTCCGGTTTACCAGTCTTAATAACGCCGATTGTGTTCGACTAGTACTGTGAATCAAAGTTAAGTCGGCCAAGTGAGACCCGCCGTGCACACTTGAAACAATCAGAAGAATTCGTTGCAAATCAGAAAAGCTTAGGGGCTTCCGGTTCGAATACGACTAGAGACCCATCCCAGAGGGGTGATGCTAAGATTCGAATGCGATCATATAGCCCCCAGTGGGTGTGGCGATGCCAATCAAAAGGGTACCGACAGCTATGTTCTCTTTGGTTCGCATACGACCCATGTTTGAACAGGAAGCCCCCAAATGACCTTAGGAGTTGTTTAACGACACTGATTCGAATATGATCCACGTCGGTTCCCAAAGGGGGGTTGAACTATGATTCAAATATGATCAAGGAAAACTCCCCAATGAGCTCGGCACTTTGCCAATCAAATGGGTATCGACAGCTATGTTCTCTTTGGTTCGAATACGACCTATGTTTGAACAAGAAGCCCCCAAATGACTATATTGCGTATGGCTAGATTCGAATACGATCATAAGCCGGATCCTCCTTCAAGTTATCATGTGATCTTGCAATGAAAACAACACGTTCACCTTTGGAGGAGAAAAAAGGACAGAGGTCCTGCTTTATTGCTTATCATAATATATACATGGCTTAGAGAAATATGTACATTATGAGAGCCGGTGGCTCAAGTGTAATAAGGCCGAAGTTGAGCTATGTTCCACGGCCGACGGGTCTCTTCCTCCGACTTACGTGAATCTTTGTGCTCCCGAATGTCAATGAGGTAATATGACCCGTTGTGCAAATTCTTGCTGATCACAAAGGGCCCTTCCCAAGGCGGGGATAGCTTGTGCGCATCTGTTTGATCTTGGATGAGCCGGAGCACCAGGTCGCCTTCCTGGAAGACCCGGGATTTAACCCGGCGACTATGATAACGGCGCAGGTCTTGTTGGTAAATCGCTGAGCGAGCTGCTGCCACATCACGTTGTTCGTCCAACAAGTCAAGAGCATCTTGGCGCGCCTGTTCATTATCCACCTCCACATAAGCCGCCACTCGAGGCGAGTCATGACGGATGTCACTGGGGAGGACTGCTTCCGCTCCATAAACCATGAAGAAAGGTGTGAAACCTGTAGACCTGTTAGGAGTAGTGTTGATGCTCCACAACACGGAGGGTAACTCCTCCACCCAACAACCCGGCGTCCGTTGTAAAGGGACCAAAAGCCAGGGTTTGATGCCTTTCAGAATCTCCTGATTAGCCCTCTCAGCTTGACCATTGGATTGAGGGTGAGCCACTGATGAAACATCAAGTCGAATATGCTCTCGTTGACAAAACTCCTCCATGGCGCCTTTGGATAGATTGGTACCATTGTCAGTTATAATGCTGTGTGGAAAGCCAAAACGAAAGATCACCTTTTTCATAAACTGAACTGCCGTGGCTGCATCACACTTGCTAACTGGCTCCGCTTCAACCCACTTGGTAAATTTGTCAACTGCCACCAAGAGGTGGGTCTTCTTATCCTTGGACCTTTTAAAAGGCCCAACCATATCAAGCCCCCAGACCGCAAAGGGCCAAGTAATTGGGATCATATTCAGCTCCTGAGCCGGCACATGAGCCCGTCGCGAGAACCTTTGGCAACCATCACATTTACTGACCAAGTCCTCCGCATCAGCATGAGCCGTCAGCCAATAAAAACCATGACGAAAAGCCTTGGCTACAAGAGACTTTGAGCCGGCATGATGGCCACAATCCCCTTCATGAATCTCACGCAAGATCTCTTGACCTTCCTCAGGGGAGACACAGTGCTGGAACGCTCCCGTAACACTGCGGTGATGCAACTCACCATTGATAACAACCATTGACTTAGACCGCCGGGTTATTTGTCTGGCCAAAGTTTCATCCTCAGGCAAATCTCCCCGGGTCATGTAAGCCAGATAGGGCACTGTCCAGTCTGGCATGATGTGGAGAGCCGCCACCAGTCGTGCCTCCGGGTCAGGGACAGCCAAGTCTTCCTCTGTAGGCAACTTAACAGAAGGGTTATGCAGGACGTCCAGGAAAATATTAGGCGGCACCGGTTTTCGCTGAGAGCCCAGCCGGCTTAAAGCATCCGCCGCCTCGTTCTTCCTGCGATCGATGTGCTCTACTTGATAACCCTGAAAGTGCCCAGCAATGGTATCAACTTCACGGCGATAAGCCGCCATTAGAGGGTCCTTGGAGTCCCACTTTCCTGATACTTGTTGAGCCACCAAGTCTGAGTCGCCGAAGCACCTTACCCGGCTCAAGCTCATCTCCTTAGCCATCCGAAGACCGTGGAGCAAGGCCTCATACGCAGCTGCATTGTTAGTGCAAGGAAACATCAATTGTAGCACATAATGGAACTTGTCACCTTTAGGGGAAGCCAATACGACTCCATCCCCCGAGCCCTCCAATTGCCTGGACCCATCGAAGTGAATAGTCCAATATGTGTTATCCGGCTTTTATTCGGGCACTTGTAGCTCCGTCCAATCATTGATGAAATCCACCAAGGCCTGAGATTTAACAGCAATGCGTGGTACGTATTTCAGACCATGAGGTCCGAGCTCTATAGCCCACTTAGCTACTCTCCCTGTGGCCTCTCTGTTTTGAATGATATCTCCAAGAGGGGCAGAACTGACCACAGTGATGGGGTGACCCTGGAAATAATGCTTAAGCTTCCGGCTTGCCATGAACACACCATAAACAAGCTTCTGCCAATGTGGATACCGCTGCTTGGACTCAATGAGTACTTCGCTGACATAATAAACAGGCCGCTAAACCTGATGCTCCTTACCCTCTTCCTTGCGCTCCACCACCACGGCCACACTGACGGCTCGTGTGTTAGCAGCCACATACAGCAATAAAGGCTCCTTGTCAACCGGAGCAGCAAGGACTGGGGGCTCCGCCAGCTGTCTCTTCAAATCCTCAAAAGCAGTATTAGCTGCATCATTCCAGACAAAGTCATCAGTTTTCCTCATCAACTGATATAATGGCATGGCCTTCTCCCCCAAACGGCTTATAAAACGGCTTAAAGCAGCGATACGACCCGCCAAGCGCTGGACGTCGTTTATACACGCCGGCTTAGCCAGGGAGGTGATGGCCTTGATCTTCTTCGGGTTAGCTTCAATGCCTCTGTTAGAAACCAAGAAACCCAAGAGCTTGCCTGCAGGAACACCAAAAACACACTTGGCCGGGTTAAGCATCATCTTGTAGACCCGGAGATTATCAAAGGTTTCCCTCAGATCATCTATCAAGGTTTCCTCCTTCATGGATTTAACCACAATATCATCCACATAAGCATGAACATTGCGCCCAATCTGGTTATGAAGACAGTTCTGTACGCAACGCTGATAAGTCGCCTGTGCACTCTTGAGTCCAAAGGGCATCGACACATAGCAGAAGGCTCCAAAGGGAGTGATGAACGCCGTCTTCTCCTGGTCCTTAACTGCCATTTTAATCTGATGATATCCGGAATAAGCATCCAAGAAGCTTAAGCGCTCACAACCCGCCGTAGCATCAATGATTTGATCAATACGGTGAAGGGCAAAAGGATCAACCGGACACGCCTTGTTTAAGTCCGTGTAGTCCACACACATCCGCCAGGTGCCGTTCTTCTTGAGCACGAGCACCGGGTTAGCTAACCACTCTGGGTGAAAGACTTCAACAATAAACCCGGCCGCCAAGAGCCGGGCCACCTATTCACCAATAGCTTTCCGCATCTCTTCATTAAACCGCCGAAGGAATTGCCTGACCGGCTTAAATTTTGGATCAACATTGAGAGTGTGCTCAGCGAGTTCCCTAGGTACACCTGGCATGTCAGAAGGTTTCCATGCAAAAATATCCCTATTCTCACGGATGAACTCGATGAGCGCGCTTTCCTATTTTGGATCTAGATTGGCACTGATGCTAAACCGCTGAGATGAATCACCTGGAACGAAATCAACAAGTTTAGTCTCATCAGCTGACTTAAATTTCATTGCCGGCTCATGCTCCGTAGTCGGCTTTTTCAGAGAGGTCATATCTGTTGGGTCCACATTGTCCTTGTAAAATTTTAACTCCTCTGTTGCACAAACAGATTCTGCATAAGCTGCATCGCCTTCCTCACACTCCAAGGCCACCTTACGGCTGCCATGAACCGTAATGGTCCCATTGAGACCCGGCATCTTGAGCTGTAAATACACGTAACACGGCCGTGCCATGAACTTGGCGTAAGCCGGCCGCCCAAATATGGCATGATACGGGCTTCTTATCTTGACCACCTCAAAGGTCAATTTTTCCACCCTGTAGTTGTGCTCGTCTCCAAAGGCCACTTCCAACTCGATCTTGCCGACTGGATAAGCTGACTTACCAGGTACCACACCATGGAAAATAGTGTTCGACTGGCTGAGGTTCTTATCAATCAATCCCATACGACGGAAAGTCTCATAATAGAGGATGTTGATGCTGCTGCCTCCATCCATGAGCACCTTAGTGAACTTATATCCTCCCACCTGAGGAGCCACCACCAAGGCCAAGTGACCCGGATTATCCACCCGGGAGGGTGATCCTCCCTACTCCATACTATAGGCTGCTCAGACCATCGTAAATAGCGTGGAACCGCCGGCTCAACAGCATTCACAGCCCACTTATGAAGCTTCTGATCTTGCTTACACAGACTGGTGGTAAATACATGATACTGTCCACCGCTGAGCTGCTTTGGATTGGTCTGATAACCCCCCTGCTGCTGTTGATGACCCTGGCCAGACTGCTGATTAAAGCCCCCTTGACCGTTCTGAGGATTAGAATTTGAGCCGCCGCCCGGGCCATGAAAACCGCCAGCGCCTGAGCCGCCGCCCGGGCCGTTGTTGCCATTAAAGGCATTGGAATTCTTAAAGGCCTTCATGATCGCACAATCCTTCCATAAATGAGTAGCTGGCTTCTCCCTAGATCTGTGCCTCGGACAAGGTTCATTCAACAGCTGCTCCAGCGTCGGGCCTGACCCACCGGCTCGGGGAGGTGGCCTCCCCTTGCGTCGCTGGTTATTACCCTGTGAGCTGGCGTTGGCCACGAACTCTAGGCTGCCCTCGGCCTTGCGCTTGCCACCTCCTTGGTTCCCCGGGTTATGCTGAGGACCCTTGCCATTGCCGTTCTTCTTTCCCTTCCATGTCCTTTCATCATCTGAAGCGGGGTCCTTGGTACTATCAGAGTCGGCATACTTGACGAGAGCCGCCATCAGCGTACCCATATCATTACAATCACGCTTGAGCCGCCCGAGTTTCATCTTCAGGGGCAGAAAGCGACAATTCTGTTCCAACATTAAAACTGCAGAGCCGGCATCCATCTTATCAGATGAATGTATTATCTCCTTAACCCGGCGAACCCAATGTGTCGTAGACTCACCCTCCTGCTGCTTACAGTTAGTCAAATCCACAATTGACATAGACTGCCTATAGGTATCCTTGAAATTTTGGATGAACCGGGCTTTCAGCTCAGCCCAAGACCCGATGGAATTCGGTGGTAGCCCTTTCAACCAAGTGCGGGCAGTCCCATCTAACATCATGGTGAAGTACTTGGCCATTGCCGCTTCGTTGACCTCCAGTAATTCCATGGCCATCTCGTAACTCTTGATCCAGGCTCCGGGTTGTAAGTCAGCCGTGTAATTAGGCACCTTCCTAGGCCCTTTGAAGTCCTTGGGTAGACGTTCATTGCGGAGAGCCGGCACTAAACAAGGGACACCTCCAGTCCTGGTAGGGATACCCACGTCGACGGAAGTCGTCGGATAAGCCGGGGGAGTCTGGTAAGCCGTCAACTGAGGCACCTGCTCCGCCTCTTGCCGCGCTCTGTCTTGGTCTGCTGCGTGAAAGGCTTCGTTATGAGCCGGGCCATGGCCAGGGGGCGGGTCATGGCGTCGGACATTACTTGAGCCGGTCGCTGAGACCATGTGTCTGCTGTAACTCGGGCTCCGGCCTGGACGAGGGGTCGAGTGGATCCTGTCCCGGCTGTAAGAGTACGCCTCTTGCTGCGCCAGTGCTGTCTGAAGGAGTTCCCTGACCCGGCGGGTTTCAATAGCCGTCGGAGAGTCGCCATCAATTGGGAGGGCCGCCAGCTGTGCTGCTGCGGCGACCATGTTCTCCAGCGGGTTAGCATAATGACCCGGTGGTATTGGCACATACTGAGGCGGGGCAGGGTTCACCCGGGGAGGCCCCATCACTTGAGGCTGAACAGGGGTCCCAGACCCGGGCACTGTGATCCCTGGCGGGTTACTAGACCCTGCACCTGGCGTGTTGAAGAGGTTTCGAGGATCGTAAGCCGGAGGGAGTCGAGACTGGGCCTTTTGATGCCTCCTTCTCATGACCTCATTGGACGCGTTCTGATCCATCGTGAGCCAGAAGGACTGCGCCTGAATCAACTGAGTTTGGGCGTCGAGAGCCGCCCTCTCCGTAGCCATCCTGATCCCTTCTGCTGCCAGATCCTCTTTGGCTTCCACTAGATCTAACTTTAACTGCGCCACCTCCGCGTCATGCTGCGCTTGATCCGCCGGGTCAACCGCGGCGGTCAACAGGACCGTCATCTTGTCCGTGAGATCCATCAGCACCTGAGCCGGCGGGGGCACCGGGTTTCCCGCCCCAGCAGCAGGGTTCTGAACAGGCTGCGCGCCGGCCATGAAGATTCCAACCCGGCTCGGCGGCTCAAATGGGTCCGGAATACTGTCACCATCGGAACAACCCATTAGCCTGCCATCTTGAAGTTGATACAACGAGTCTGACTCATTTGTGGATGATTCGCCGTCAGAGCCGGCGGCCGTCTCATCACCAGATCCAGATCCACCAGAGAGCCCTCCATGGATACATCCCACAAAAGCATGCTTCAAGGCAGGCAGGGCCCGGGCGGGTCGTGCGCGCTGAGCCGTCTCGATGAGATCGGCGCAGAGATCCGGCTCAGGGCCCGACTCACCAATCTTGCCAATGAAAACATGAATTCCGCCGAAGGGGACCCGGTATCCGTACTCAATTGAGCCGGCGTCGGGGCCCCAGCTTGCATCGTCGATGTAGAGCTTGCCGCGACGACTCTTGGTCATCCGGCGCACAGCGTATCCCTTGAGCCCTTCGAAGCTGCCCTTCAAGAACTCAAATCCACCGTGCGCTCGCCCCACGGTGGGCGCCAACTGTCGTGGAATTGTCAGAGCAGATGTCCTCAAGCTAGGACTTAGGCGTGGAGCCATCGCCGTAGGAAGCTTGAAGGGGTTAAACGGGACAAGGAACACGAGGGTTTATACTGGTTCGGCCCCTTACGGTGAAGGTAAAAGCCTACGTCCAGTTGAGGTGGTATTGATTAGGGTTTCGATGATCAGGGAGCTTAACTGCTATACCTGGCTCTCAACGAGATCTTTCTTGTTCCTAAACCGCTGCCGGGTCGTCCCTTTATATAGAGAGGTTGACGCCCAGCGGCTTTTGAGAGTCCCGGCCGGCTCATAAGAGTGTCCGGCTCGGACTCTCAACTATTCTTGCCTTATACTACAAGTTCTACCATAATGACGGTTGTAACTACGGGCCTTAAGCCATACCACCGGGTCTTAAGCCCATCTTTGGCCCACCGTCTTCAAGCTTGGCGCCGGGCTTCAGGTGATGATCCTTATGTGTAACCCGGCCCCGCCGGGCGGGTGACTCTAAGGGTTATATCCTCAACAGTTTCCACAGTTCCCTCGACCAATTAAACATCTACTAGCAAATATTGCAAAGTAACGCAGAACAGGAAAGTGTATGCTAGTGATTCTTGCATCGGAAACTTTCCTCGTTTCCCCTTGATGACCCACAAGTGTAGGGGATCTATCATAGCCTTTTCGATAAGTAAGAGTGTCGAACCCAACGAGGAGCAGAAGGAAATGAAAAGCGGTTTTCAGTAAGGTATTCTCTGCAAGCACTGAAATTATAGGTAACAGATAGTTTTGTGATAAGATAAATTGTAACGGGTAGCAAGTAACAAGTGTAAATAAAGTGCAGCAAGGTGGCCCAATCCTTTTTGTAGCAAAGGACAAGCCTGGACAATTTCTTATATGAAGGAAAACGCTCCCGAGGACACATGGGAATTATCGTCAAGCTAGTTTTCATCACGTTCATATGATTCGCGTTCGGTACTTTGATAATTTGATATGTGGGTGGACCGGTGCTTGGGTGTTGTCCTTACTTGGACAAACATCCCACTTATGATTAACTCCTATTTCAAGCATCCACAACTACAAAAGAAGTATTAAGGTAAACCTAACCATAGCATGAAACATATGGATCCAAATCAGCCCCTTACGAAGCAACGCATAAACTAGGGTTTAAGCTTCTGTCACTCTAGCAACCCATCATCTACTTATTACTTCCCAATGCCTTCCTCTGGTCCCAAACAATGGTGAAGTGTCATGTAGTCGACGTTCACATAACACCACTAGAGGAGAGACAACATACATCTCATTAAAATATCGAACGAATACCAAATTCACATTACTACTAATAGCAAGACTTCTCCCATGTCCTCAGGAACAAACATAACTACTCACAAAGCATATTCATGTTCATAATCAAAGGGGTATTAATATGCATAATGGATCTGAACATATGATCTTCCACCAAATAAACCAACTAGCATCAACTACAAGGAGTAATCAACACTACTAGCAACCTACAGGTACCAATCTCAGGCTATGAGACAAAGATTGGATACAAGAGATGAACTAGGGTTTGAGAGGAGATGGTGCTGGTGAAGATGTTGATGAAGATGGACCCCCTCCCGATGAGAGGATCGTTGGAGATGACGATGGCAAAGATTTCCCCCTCCCGGAGGGAAGTTTCCCCAGCAGAACAACTGCGCCAGAGCCCTAGATTGGTTCCGCCAAGGTTCCGCCTCGTGGCGGCGGAGTCTCGTCCCGAAAGCTTGCTTATGATTTTTTCTTGGACGAAAGACTTCATATAGCAGAAGATGGGCACCGGAGGGCCACCATGGGGCCCACGAGGCAAGGGGCGCGCCCAGGGGGTAGGGCGCGCCCCCACCCTCGTGGCCAAGGTGTGGGCCCCCTCTGGTATTTTCTTCACTCAATATTTTTTATTATTTCCAAAAATAACTTCCGTGGAGTTTCAGGACTTTTGGAGTTGTGCATAATAGGTCTCTAATATTTGCTCCTTTTCCAGCCCAGAATTCCAGCTGCCGGCATTCTCCCTCTTCTTGTAAACCTTGTAAAATAAGAGAGAATATGCATAAGTATTGTGACATAATGTGTAATAACAGCCCATAATGCAATAAATAACGATATAAAAGCATGATGCAAAATGGACGTATCAACTCCCCCAAGCTTAGACCTCGCTTGTCCTCAAGCGGAAGCCGATAACGATAAATATGTCCACATGTTTAGAGATAGAGGTGTCGATAAAATAAAATACGGACGTGAGGGCATCATGATCATTATTGTAACAAGAACATATATAAATATTGTCATATGGTTTCTTATGCTCAAGTAATAATCTATCCACAATGTCAAGTATGAATCTGAAACTTCATTGAGACTTAACAAACGATAATCTCAGCCATTGAGGCAATTGCAATTTATCATAACATCAGAAAGAGTCAATTTAAGAGCTTTTCAACAACTCCACATACTCAACTATCATTTATCATAACGGTTATGGAGTTTTAATCGGACACAGAGAAAGATAGGGGCTTATAGTTTTGCTTCCCAACCTTTTACCTCAAGGGTAATGTCAACAATAATAGCTCATGCTAACTTACATCCAATTGGATATATATATCAGGATCTTTCCAACACAGTGTGCTTACCAAAGGATAAAATGTAAAAAGGAAAGGTGAAGATCACCTTGACTCTTGCATAAGATAGAAGATAATAGTAAAAGATAGGCCCTTCGTAGAGGGAAGCAGAGGTTGTCATGCGCTTTCAGGGTTGGATGCACAAAATCTTAATGCGAAAGAACATCACTTTACATTGCCACTTGTGATATGGACCTTTATTATGCAGTCCGTCGCTTTTATTTCTTCCACATCACAAGATCGTATAAAGCTTATTTTCTCCCACACTAATAAGTCATACATATTTAGAGAGCAATTTTTATTGCTTGCACCGATGACAACTTACTTGAAGGATCTTACTCAATCCATAGGTAGATATGGTGGACTCTCATGGCAAAACTGGTTTTAAGGGTATTTGGAAGCACAAGTAGTATCTCTACTTGGTGCAAAGAATCTGGCAAGCATGAGGGAGAAAGGCAAGCTCAACATGTTGGATGATCCATGACAATATACTTTGTTTCAAATATAAGAAAACATAACCCATTACGTTGTCTTCCTTGTCCAACATAAACTCTTTAGCATGTCATATTTTAATGAGTGCTCCCAATCATAAAAGATGTCCAAGATAGTATATTTATATGTGAAACCTCTCTTTCTTTATTACTTCCTATTAATTGCAACGATGACCAAAACTATGTTTGTCAACTCTCAACAACTTTTAATCATCATACTATCTTTATGTGAAGTCATTACTTTCCATAAGATCATTATGATCTCTTTGTTTCTTTTTATTTCTTTCTATTATTTTCTTTTATTCACTCAAGATCATAGCAAGATAATCAAGCCCTTGACTCAACACTAATCTTTATTATATATAGCTCACGGACTCGATTACATAAAAGGATCATAGAGCAAAACTCAAAACTAAATCATACTAACACTTTATTCTACTAGATCAAGATAATACCAAAAGGATCGAACTAAGAAAAACGGTAAAGATAGGAGTGTGATGGTGATACGATACCGGGGCACCTCCCCCAAGCTTGGCAGTCACCAAGGGGAGTGCCCATACCCATGTGATTAGCTCTCCTTTGCCGGTGGAGGAGATGGAGTTGTTGATGATGTAGGCTTGTAGTCTATCCTCCAAGGCATAGGCTCCCCATCATAGAAGGATGATCGAGTCTCCGGGATCCTCAAATATGCAACCAAACTCATCCTCTTGAATCTATATTCATACTCCCAGTTTTGGTTTTGCAGGTCATAGATCTGGGCTTGGAGGTGCTCGATTTTCTCATGCAGCTTGAATATGGCCTCCCCAATGTCCTTGGCGTCTAGCTTGTGGTTGTTGGTGAACTCCGTGATTATTATGTGATTGGAGTCGAGTCCACGCTCCACCATCTCCTGGCAGTTGAAAACTTGTTGCTCTATTGCCTCGAGCCTTGTCTCCATGCTTCCGGTCCTCCTTGGCCCCTCAACATCGTGGATGTGCAACACCCCCTCATGCATCTCAATGGTTTGATGGTGTTGCAACACCTCCGCGAGGTAGGGGTTGATGACCTTCTCGAAGAACTTGTCCTTGGGGGCGCTTGAAGACGTCATGGGGATCTAGATCTGTCAGAAAAATAGCTCGAAACGAAAACAGAGGATATTTGCGTGATACGGGAGTCAAAACCTTCGGGAGATTATATAATGAATTTTTACCGACCAAAATACGTATCGTGCAAGAAAATGGAGTCCGGAGAGCACACGAGGTGCCCACGAGGCAGGGGGCGTGCCTAGGGGGTAGGGCGCGCCTCCCACCCTCGTGGAAGCCTCGTTTCCTTCCCGGACTGCTTCTTATTTTCCTATTTTTCTAAATATTCCAAGACGGAGAAAAATTGCCATTAGAACTGTTTTGGAGTCGGTTTACTTACCGTACCACATACCTATTCCTTTTCGGAGTCTAAAACGTTCTGGAAAGTGTCCCTTATGTACTCCTTCGGGGTTACGGTTTCAATAATATTAGTTTCAACATTTATGGGATTACCTGAGATATAATGTTTGATTCTTTGACCGTTCACCACCTTCGGATTTGTGCCTTCAAAGTTATTGATTTTTATGGCACCGGAACGATAGACCTCCTCGATAACATAAGGGCCTTCCCATTTAGAGAGAAGTTTTCCTGCAAAAAATCTTAAACGAGAGTTGTATAGCAACACATAATGACCTACATTAAACTCACGTTTTTGTATCCTTTTGTCGTGCCATCTTTTAACTATTTCTTTAAACAACTTGGCATTCTCATAGGCTTGGGTTCTCCATTCATCAAGTGAGCTAATATCAAATAACCTCTTCTCACCGGCAAGTTTGAAATCATAATTAAGCTCTTTAATTGCCCAATATGCCTTATGTTCTAGTTCGAGAGGTAAATGACATGCTTTTCCATAAACCATTTTATACGGAGACATACCCATAGGATTTTTATATGCAGTTCTATAGGCCCATAATGCATCATCAAGTTTCTTGGACCAATTCTTTCTAGATCTATTAACAGTCTTTTGCAAAGTTAATTTGAGCTCTCTATTACTCAATTCCACTTGACCACTAGACTGTGGATGATATGGAGATGAAATTCTATGATTAACATCATACTTAGCAAGCATTCTATGAAAAGCACCATGAATGAAATGTGAACCACCATCAGTCATTAAATATCTAGGGACTCCAAAGCTCAGAAAAATAACTTCTTTAGGCATCTTAATAGAGGTGTTATGATCAGCACTACTAGTTGGAATAGCTTCTACCCACTTAGTAACGTAATCAATAGCAACTAAAATATGTGTGTATCCTTTAGAGGCAGGAAACGGTCCCATATAATCAAAGCCCCAAACATCAAATGGTTCAATAACAAGTGAATAATTCATAGGCGTTTCTTGACGTCTACTAATATTACCAATTCTTTGACATTCATCACAAGATAAGACAAACTTACGGGCATCTTTGAAGAGAGTAGGCCAATAATAACCAGATTGCAATACCTTATGTGTAGTTCTATCTCCAGCGTGGTGCCCTCCATAAGCCTCAGAGTGACACTTGCGTAGGATCTGTTCCTGTTCATGCTCAGGTACACAATGCCTAATAACACCATCTACTCCTTCTTTATAAAGATGTGGGTCATCCCAGAAGTAATGTCTTAAATCATAGAAGAACTTTTCTTTGCTGGTATGTGAAACTAGGTGGTATAAATTTAGCAACAATGTAATTAGCATAATCAGCATACCATGGAGCAGTACGAGAAACATTTATGACATTTAGTTGTTCATCAGGAAAGCTATCATCAATAGGTAGTGGGTCATCAAGAACATTTTCTAACCTAGACAAGTTGTCTACAACGGGGTTCTCAGCTCCCTTTCTATCGATAATATGCAAATCAAATTCTTGAAGCAGGAGAACCCATCTAATAAGTCTAGGCTTAGCATCTTTCTTTTCCATAAGATATTTAATAGCAGCATGATCAGTGTGAATAGTTACTTTAGAATCAACGATATAAGGTCTGAACTTATCACAAGCAAATACAACTACTAAAAATTCTTTTTCAGTGGTAGCATAATTTCTCTAGGCATTGTCTAGAGTTTTACTAGCATATTGAATGACATTTAATTTCTTATCAACTCTTTGCCCTAGAACAGCACCTACAGCATAATCGCTAGCATCAGACATGATTTCAAAGGGTAAATTCCAATCAGGTGGCTGAACAATATGTGTAGAAATTAATGCTTTCTTAAGTATTTCAAATTCTTCTACACAACCATCATCAAAGACAAAAGGTATATCTTTTCTAAAAGATTAGTCAGAGGCCGAGAAATTTTTGAGAACTCCTTAATGAACCTCCTATAAAAACCGGCATGACCAAGGAAACTTCTTATACCTTTGATGTCCTTGGGACACGGCATGTTTTCAATAGCATCAACTTTAGCTTTATCAACTTCAATACCTCTTTCAGAAATTTTATGCCCCAAGACAATGCCTTCATTAACCATAAAGTGGCACTTCTCCCAGTTCAAGACAAGATTGGTTTCTTCATATCTCTGCAAAACTCGATCAAGGTTGCTCAAGCAATCATCAAAAGAGGATCCATAAACGGAGAAATCATCCATGAAAACCTCACATATCTTTTCACAAAAGTCAGAGAATATAGCCATCATGCATCTTTGAAAGGTAGCGGGTGCATTACATAAACCAAAAGGCATACGTCTATAAGCAAAAGTACCGAAAGGGCAAGTAAAAGTGGTCTTTGCTTGATCATCAGCTGACACAGGTATTTGAGAGAAACCAGAGTAACCATCTAGAAAGAAAAAATGTGTATGTTTGGATAATCTTTCTAGCATTTGATCAATAAAAGGTAAGGGGTAATGATCTTTTTTAGTAGCCTTATTTAATTTGCGAAAATCAATTACCGTCCTATAACCTGTAATAATTCTTTGCGGGATCAATTCATCTCTATCATTAGGAACGACAGTAATACCTCCCTTCTTAGGGACACAATGGACAGGACATACCCACTGACTATCAGCAACGGGATAAATAATACCTGCCTCAAGGAGCTTTAGTATTTCCTTTCTTACTACTTCCTTCATCTTCGGATTTAGCCGTCGTAGATGATCAATAACTGGTTTGGCGTCTTTCTCCAAATTTATTTTGTGTTGGCATAGAGTGGGACTAATGCCCTTAAGATCATCAAGAGTATATCCAATAGCAGCACGGTGCTTCTTCAGAGTTTTCAATAATTTCTCTTCCTCCTTCTCTGAAAGGTTAGCACTAATAATAACAAGATATATCTTCTTTTCATCAAGATAAGCATATTTAAGAGTATCAGGTAATGGTTTAAGCTCAAACACGGGATCACCCTTGGGTGGAGGAGGATCCCCTAGGATTTCAACAGGCAAGTTGTGTTTCAGAATAGGTCCATGTTTAAAGAATACTTCATCTATTTCCCTTCTTTCATTCATTAACATATCATTTTCATGGTCTAGCAAATATTGTTCTAAAGGATCACTAGGAGGCACGGCAATAGAAGCAAGACCAATAATTTCATCTTTACTAGGCAATTCTTCATCACGAGGTTGTCTACGAAATTTAGAGAAATTAAACTCTTGAGACATATCATCCAAACCAATAGTAACAACATCCTTTTCGCAGTCTATCTTAGCATTAACAGTATTCAAGAAGGGTCTACCAAATATAATGGGACAAAAGCTATCTTCTGGGGAACCAAGAACAAGAAAATCAGCAGGATATTTAGTTTTCCCACACAAGACTTCAACATCTCTAACAATCCCAGCCGGTGAAATAGTATCTCTATTAGCAAGTTTAATGGTAACATCGATATCTTCTATCTCAGCTGGTGCAATATCATGCATAATTTCTTTGTATAAGGAAATAGGTATTGCACTAGCACTAGCACCCATATCACACAAGCCATGATAACAATGATCTCCTATTTTAATAGAAATAACAGGCATTCCTACCACAGGTCTATGTTTATCTTTAGCACCAGGTTTAGCAATTCTAGCAGTCTCATCGCAGAAATAAATAACATGCCCATCGATATTATCAGCCAAGATATCTTTAACAATAGCAATATTAGGTTCAACTTTAACTTGCTCAGGAGGTGCATAAGTTCTAATATTACTTTTACGAACCACAATTGAAGCTTTAGCATGATCCTTTATCCTAATAGGAAAAGGTGGTTTCTCAACATAAGTAGTAGGATCAATAGGATCATTATAAGTGATAGTCTTTTCTTCAACTTTAATAGGTTCAACCACTTTTACTTCTATGGGAGGATGATATTTAAACCACTACTCCTTAGGGAGACCAACGTGAGTAGCAAAAGATTCACAAAAAGAAGCTACTATCTCAGAGTCAAGTCCATATTTAGTGCTAAATTTACAGAAAACATCGGTATCCATAAAAGATTTAACACAATCAAACTTGGGTGTTATACCTGACTCCTTACCTTCGTCGAGATCCCAATTTTCAGAGTTGCCTTTAATTCTTTCCAATAAATCCCATTTGAATTCAATAGTCTTCATCATAAAAGAACCAGTACAAGAAGTATCAAGCATGGAGCGATTGTTGTCAGAAAGCCGAGCATAAATTTTTTGAATAATCATTTCTCTTGAGAGCTCATGATTGGGGCATGAATATAACATTGACTTAAGCCTCCCCCGAGCTTGAGCGATGCTTTCTCCTTCGCGAGGCCAAAAATTATATATGTAATTACGATCACGATGAATAAGATGCATAGGATAAAACTTCTGATGAAATTCCAATTTCAATCGCTTGTAGTCCCATGATCCCATATCATCACATAGACTATACCATGTCAATGCATCTCCCTTCAAAGATAAAGGGAAGACCTTCTTCTTGATAACATCATCGGGCATACCTGCAAGCTTAAATAATCCACAAACTTCATCCACATGGATTAAGTGTAAATCGGGATGCAATGTTCCATATCCTGCAAAAGGATTAGCTAGCAGTTTCTCTATCATACCCGAAGGAATCTCAAAGTAAACATTTTCAGTAGTTTCAGTAGGTTGAGGAGCAACTATTTTCTCAACTGGTCGGGGTGAAGATACCCCGAACAAGCCCCTCAAAGAATTACTTTCCATAGTAACAAGTGACAGTAAATTTCAGCACACTATATGAATTTTTCCTTACCAAATTCCACCTACCAAAGGCGCTTCACTCCCCGGCAACGGGCCAGAAAAGAGTCTTGATGACCCACAAGTGTAGGGGATCTATCATAGCCTTTTCGATAAGTAAGAGTGTCGAACCCGACTAGGAGCAGAAGGAAATGACAAGCGGTTTTCAGTAAGGTATTCTCTGCAAGCACTGAAATTATAGGTAACAGATAGTTTTGTGATAAGATAAATTGTAACGGGTAGCAAGTAACAAGTGTAAATAAAGTGCAGAAAGGTGGCCCAATCCTTTTTGTAGCAAAGGACAAGCCTGTACAATTTCTTATATGAAGGAAAACGCTCCCAAGGACACATGGGAATTATCGTCAAGCTAGTTTTCATCACGTTCATATGATTCGTGTTCGGTACTTTGATAATTTGATATGTAGGTGGACCGGTGCTTGGGTGCTGTACTTGCTTGGACAAACCTCCCACTTATGATTAACTCCTATTGCAAGCATTCGCAACTACAAAAGAAGTATTAAGGTAAACCTAACCATAGCATGAAACATATGGATCCAAATCAGCCCCTTACGAAGCAACACATAAACTAGGGTTTAAGCTTCTGTCACTCTAGCAACCCATCATCTACTTATTACTTCCCAATGCCTTCCTCTAGGACCTAACAATGGTGAAGTGTCATGTAGTCGACGTTCACATAACACCACTAGAGTAGAGACAACATACATCTCATCAAAATATCGAACGAATACCAAATTCACATGACTACTAATAGCAAGACTTCTCCCATGTCCTCAGGAACAAACATAACTACTCACAAAGCATATTCATGTTCTTAATCAGAGGGGTATTAATATGCATAATGGATCTGAACATATGATCTTCCACCAAATAAACCAACTAGCATCAACTACAAGGAGTAATCAACACTACTAGCAACCTACAGGTACCAATCTCAGGCTATGAGACAAAGATTGGATACAAGAGATGAACTAGGGTTTGAGAGGAGATGGTGTTGGTAAAGATGTTGATGAAGATGGACCCCCTCCTGATGAGTGGATCGTTGGTGATGACGATGGCGAAGATTTCCCCCTCCCGGACGGAAGTTTCCCCGGCAGAACAGCTCCGCCAGAGCCCTAGATTGGTTCCGCCAAGGTTCCGCCTCGTGGCGGCGGAGTCTCGTCCCGAAAGCTTGCTTATGATTTTTCTCGGACGAAAGACTTCATATAGCAGAAGATGGGCACCGGAGGGCCACCAGGGGGCCCATGAGGCAGGGGGCGCGCCCCCACCCTCGTGGCCAAGGTGTGGGCCTCCTCTGGTATTTTCTTCGCTCCGTATTTTTTATTATTTCCAAAAATAACTTCCGTGGAGTTTCAGGACTTTTGGAGTTGTGCAAAATAGGTCTCTAATATTTGCTCCTTTTCCAGCCCAGAATTCCAGCTGCCGGCATTCTCCCTCTTCATGTAAACCTTGTAAAATAAGAGAGAATAGGCATAAGTATTGTGACATAATGTGTAATAACAACCCATAATGCAATAAATAACGATATAAAAGCATGATGTAAAATGGACGTATCACCCCTACAGCAATCATATCAATAAACCCTTCCGCATCATTACGATGTGGTTCCTCTATGCTGCCCGCAAAGGGTAACTTGCAAACGTCACAAAAATCATAAAGGGACATCTCCTTATACTCATCATATAAATAAAAATCCACCAAAGGTGGTGATCTCCTAGCATGGAAATGAAAATTTTGCAAAAAAATATTAGTGAGTAGGGGATACTGTTCGCGCTGGTCGCGGAGGAAGTCGGTGAGGCCCGCATTCTCAGCCAAATAATAAAAATCATCATGAATGCCGGCTGCCCTCAAGAAATCATCACAAGGCCATTCACACGGCCGAACCTCCGCGGTGCGAGAGAGATTATGTTTGGGCTTCTTATCCTCTTCCCTTTGCTTGTCCTTCGAGCTTCGGCTCGAAGAGCCCCTCAAAAATCTCTTCATTACTTTCTGCAAATTTCTGAAATTTTTAGTAACTCAAAATAAAAGTGAACCAAACTCAACAAAATTGATAGCAACTACTCCCACAAGTGCCTAGAGACTATATCATGCATTAGAACTACTTGGGACCAAATAAATTTGACATGCAAGCTCAAGAACAGGGTCACCTAAGCAGTAAAAATTTGCAATAAATAAAGCACTAGAACAAAAACTAATTGGACCATTGGAGGAGTCACATACTGAAGAACAATCCCCCAAAGCAGTTTTGTGAGTGGAGCTTTGAGCAAGGAGATCAAAAATGGCAGCAAGATGAGCTAGAACTCGTGCTTGAGCTGGTTGGTGATTTTTTTGGGAGGAAGAAGGAGTGTGTGGGTGCAGGAATAAGTGGAGGGGGGCCACCAGGGGCCCACGAGGCAGGGGGCGCGCTCGGGGGGTGGGAGCGCCCTGGACCCTCGTGGCCAGGTGCTTGCTCCCCCAGTGTGTTCTTAGTGCCAAATATTCTTAAATATTCTAGAAAAAATAATATTTCAATTTCAGGGCATTTGGAGAACTTTTATTTTTGAGGTATTTTTTATTGCGTGAATAATTCAGAAAATAGACAGAAAATACTATTTTTTCCTTATTTAATCTAAATAACATAAAGTAAAAGGAGGGTACAGAAGGTTGTGCTTTCTAACTTCATTCACCTCATGCTCATCAAAAGGAATCCACTAACAAGGTTGATCAAGTCTTGTTAACAAACTCATTCCGAATCGCATGAAACCGGAGAAATTTCGAATAACACTAAGTTACCTCAATGGGGATATGCACATCCCCAATAACAAGAATACCATATTTCTTCTTGACAGTAGGAAGAGGAAATTCAAAACCTCCAAAAATAATCGATGGAATTTTTCCAATAGAATTGATACTGTGGACTTGAGGTTGTTTCCTCGGAAAGTGTACCGTATGCTCATACCATTAACATGAAAAGTGACATTGCCTTTGTTGCAATCAATAACAGCCCCTGCAGTATTCAGAAAGAGTCTACCAAGGATAATCGACATACTATCGTCCTCGGGAATATCAAGAATAACAAAGTTCGTTAAAATAGTAACATTTGCAACCACAACAGGCACATCCTCACAAATACCGATAGGTATAGCAGTTGATTTATCGGCCATTTGCAAAGATATTTCAGTAGGTGTCAACTTATTCAAATCAAGTCTACGATATAAAGAGAGAGGCATAACACTAACACCGGCTCCAAGATCACATAAAGCAATTTTAACATAGTTTCTTTTAATGGAGCATGGTATGGTTGGTACTCCTGGATCTCCAAGTTTCTTAGGTATTCCACCTTTAAAAGTATAATTAGCAAGCATGGTGGAAATTTCAGCTTCCGGTATCTTTCTTTTATTTGTAACAATATCTTTCATATACTTAGCATAAGGATTCATTTTAAGCATATCAGTCAAATGCATACGCAAAAAGATAGGTCTAATCATTTCAGCAAAGCGCTGATACGTCTCCAACGTATCTATAATTTTTGATTGTTCCATGTTATATTATATTCTGTTTTGGATGTTTAATGGGCTTTATTATACACTTTTATATTATTTTTGGGACTAACCTATTAACCGGAGGCCTAGCCCAGATTGTTATTATTTTGCCTATTTCAGTGTTTCGTAGAAAAGGAATATCAAACGGAGTCCAAACGGAATGAAACCTTCGGGAACGTGATTTTCGGAATGAACGTGATCCAGAGGACTTGGAGTCCACGTCAAGAAAGCAACGAGGAGGGCACGAGGCAGGGGGCACGCCTACCCCCCTGGGCGCGCCCTCCACCCTCATGGGCCCCTCGTGGCTCCCCTGACCGACTTCTTTTGCCTATATATACCTACGTACCACCAAACGATCAGATACGGAGCCAAAACCCTATTTCCACCGCTGCAACCTTCTGTACCCATGAGATCCCATCTTGGGGCCTTTTCCGGCGCTCCGTCGGAGGGGGCATCGATCACGGAGGGCTTCTACATCAACACCATAGCCTCTCTGATGATGTGTGAGTAGTTTACCTCAGACCTTCGGGTCCATAGTTATTAGCTAGATGGCTTCTTCTCTCTCTTTGGATCTCAATACAATATTCTCCTCGATCTTCTTGGAGATCTATTCGATGTAATCTTCTTTTGCGGTGTGTTTGTCGAGATTCAATGAATTGTGGGTTTAAGATCAAGATTATCTATGAACAATATTTGAATCTCCTCTGGATTCTTTTATGTATGATTGGTTATCTTTGCAAGTCTCTTCGAATTATCAGTTTGGTTTGGCCTACTAGATTGATCTTTCTTGCAATGGGAGAAGTGCTTAGCTTTGGGTTCAATCTTGCGGTGTCCTTTCCCAGTGACAGCAGGGGCAGCAAGGCACGTATTGTATTGTTGCCATCGAGGATAAAAAGATGGGGTTTATACCATATTGCATGAGTTTATCCCTCTACATCATGTCATCTTTCTTAAAGCATTACTCTGTTCTTATGAACTTAATACTCTAGATGCATGTTGGATATCGGTCGATGTGTGTAGTAATAGTAGTAGATGCAGAATCGTTCCGGTCTACTTGTCGCGGACATGATGCCTATATACATGATCATACCTAGATATTCTCATAACTATGCTCAATTCTATCAATTGCTCGACAGTAATTCGTTTACCCACCGTAATACTTATGCTCTTGAGAGAAGCCACTAGTGAAACCTATGGCCCCCGGGTCTATTTTCCATCATATTAATCTTCCAACACTTAGCTATTTCTATTGCCGTTTATTTTACTTTGCATCTTTATTTACTCTTTATTATAAAAACACCAAAAATATTATCTTATCACATCTCTCAAGATCTCACTCTCGTAAGTGACCGTGAAGGGATTGACAACCCCTTTATCGCGTTGGTTGCGAGGTTCTTATTTGTTTGTGTAGGTGCGTGGGACTCGAGCGTGGTCTCCTACTGGATTGATACCTTGGTTCTCAAAAATTGAGGGAAATACTTACGCTACTTTACTTCATCACCCTTTCCTCTTCAAGGGAAAACCAACGCAGTGCTCAAGAGGTAGCAAGCGCTCAAAATCCTCATCTTCCTTTTTCTTGGATGGTTTAGGAGGAAAAGGCATGGGTTTCTGAACCCATGGCTCTCTTTCCTTACCGTGCTTCCTAGCAACGAAGTCTCTCTTACCATAACGTTGATTCTTTGATTGCGGGTTATCAAGATCAACAGTAGGTTCAATCTCTACATCATTGTTATTGCTAGGTTGAGCATCAATATGAACATCATCATTAAAATTATCACTAGGTTCATGTTCATTACCAGATTGTGTTTCAGCATCAGAAATAGAAATATCATTGGGATTCTCAGGTGTGTCAACAACAGGTTCACTAGAAGCATGCAAAGTCCTATCATTTTTCTTTTTCTTCTTCTTAGAAGGACTAGGTGCATCAACATTAGTTCTCTGAGAATCTTGCTCAATTCTCTTAGGGTGGCCCTCAGGGTACAAAGGTTCCTGAGTCAGTTTACCCCCTCTAGTCATAACTCTAACAGCATTATCATTTTTCTTATTATTTAATTCATTGAGCAAATCATTTTGAGCTTTAAGCACTTGTTCTACTAGAGTGGTAACCATAGAAGCATGTTTACTAATAAGTTTAAGTTCACCTTTAACTCTAGACATATAATCACTCAAGTGTTCAATCATATAAGCATTACGTTTCAATTGTCTACTAACATAATCATTGAAGCTATCTTGTTTAACAATAAAATTATCAAACTCATCTAAGCATTGGCTAGCAGACTTATAACGAGGGATATCACCTTCATCAAATCTATAGAGAGAATTTACCTTTACTACCTGTGTCGGGTTATCAAGACCATGTATTTCTTCAACAGGCGGCAAATTAAGACCATGTATTTCTTCAATAGGAGATAAATTCTTAACATCATCGGCTTTAATACCCTTTTCTTTCATAGATTTCTTTGCCTCTTGCATATCTTCAGGACTGAGAAATAGAATACCCCTTTTCTTCGGAGTTGGCTTAGGAGGTTGTTCAGGAAGTGTCCAATTATTTTCATTAGTCAACATATTATTCAATAGCAATTCAGCTTGATCAACTGTTCTCTCCCTAAAAACACAACCAGCACAACTATCCAGGTGGTCTCTGGAAGCATCGGTTAGTCCATTATAAAAGATATCAAGTATTTCATTTTTCTTGAGAGGATGATCAGGCAAAGCATT
Organism: Aegilops tauschii subsp. strangulata; assembly: GCF_002575655.3. Classification (NCBI taxonomy): domain Eukaryota; kingdom Viridiplantae; phylum Streptophyta; class Magnoliopsida; order Poales; family Poaceae; genus Aegilops; species Aegilops tauschii. The sequence continues at coordinate 147,399,511 of NC_053040.3, read as the reverse complement.
AAGTAATTGGAGAAGCCTCCCCCAAGCTTGTGGGAGACTCTCTTCTTAAATTTGCAAAAAATTATATATTTCCCTTAAAGCAGCTTGTTTCTTATGAGTGGGGGAATATTTAGCAGAGAAGTAATAAATCATATCCTGGGGACTACGCACACAACCAGGATCAAGAGAATTAAACCATGTTTTAGCATCACCCTTCAATGAGAACGGGAATAATTTAAGGATATAGTAGTAGCGAGTTTTCTCATCATTATTGAATAGGGTGGATATATCATTTAATTTAGTAAGATGTGCCACAACAGTTTCAGATTCATAGCCATAAAAAGGATCAGATTCAACCAAAGTAATTATCTCAGGATTGACAGAGAAATCATAATCCTTATCAGTAATACAGATAGGTGAAGTAGCAAAAGCAGGGTCATATTTCATTCTAGCATTCAAAGACTTCTCTTTCAGCTTAGCTAATAATTTCTTAAGATCATTCCTATCATTGCAAGCAAGAACGTCTCTAGCAGTTTCTTCATCCATAACATAACCCTCAGGCACAACAGGCAATTCATATCTAGGGGGAGAATCTTCATCATCACTTTCATCTATATTATCAGTTTCAATAATTTCATTCTCTCTAGCCCTAGCAAGTTGTTCATCCAGAAATTCACCTAGTGGCACAGTATTATCATGCATAGAAGTAGTTTCATCATAAGTATCATGCATAGCAGAAGTGGCATTGATGTCTACTACGCAACCTTCTTCTTGTAGATGTTGTTGGGCCTCCAAGTGCAGAGGTTTGTAGGACAGTAGCAAATTTCCCTCAAGTGGATGACCTAAGGTTTATCAATCCGTGGGAGGCGTAGGATGAAGATGGTCTCTCTCAAGCAACCCTGCAACCAAATAACAAAGAGTCTCTTGTGTCCCCAACACACCCAATACAATGGTAAATTGTATAGGTGGACTAGTTCGGCGAATAGATGGTGATACAAGTGCAATATGGATGGTAGATATAGGTTTTGGTAATCTGAAAATATAAAAACAGCAAGGTAACTAATGATAAAAGTGAGCGTAAACGGTATTGCAATGCGTTGAAACAAGGCCTAGGGTTCATAATTTCACTAGTGCAAGTTGATGACCCACAAGTATAGGGGATCTATCGTAGTCCTTTCGATAAGTAAGAGTGTCGAACCCAACGAGGAGCAGAAGGAAATGATAAGCGGTTTTAAGCAAGGTATTCTCTGCAAGCACTGAAATTATAGGTAACAGATAGTTTTGTGATAGGATAATTTGTAACGAGCAACAAGTAACAAAAGTAAATAAAGTGCAGCAAGGTGGCCGTATCCTTTTTGTAGCAAAGGACAAGCCTGGACAAACTCTTATATAGAGAAAAGCGCTCCCGAGGACACATGGGAATTATCGTCAAGCTAGTTTTCATCACGTTCATATGATTCGCGTTCGGTACTTTGATAATTTGATATGTGGGTGGACCGGTGCTTGGGTGCTGTCCTTACTTGGACAAGCATCCCACTTATGATTAACCCCTATTGCAAGCATCTGCAACTACAAAAGAAGTATTAAGGTAAACCTAACCATAGCATGAAACATAGGGATCCAAATCATCCCCTTACGAAGCAACGCATAAACTAGGGTTTAAGCTTTTGTCACTCTAGCAACCCATCATCTACTTACTACTTCCCAATGCCTTCCTCTAGGCCCAAATAATGGTGAAGTGTCATGTAGTCGACGTTCACATAACACCACTAGAGGATAGACAACATACATCTCATCAAAATATCGAACGAATACCAAATTCACATGACTACTAATAGCAATACTTCTCCCATGTCCTCAGGAACAAACGTAACTACTCACAAAGCATATTCATGTTCATAATCAGAGGAGTATTAATATGCATATAGGATCTGAACATATGATCTTCCACCAAATAAACCAACTAGCATCAACTACAAGGAGTAATCAACACTACTAGCAACCTACAGGTACCAATCCCAGACTTAGAGACAAGAATTGGATACAAGAGATGAACTAGGGTTTGAGAGGAGATGGTGCTGGTGAAGATGTTGATGGAGATTGCCCTCTCCCGATGAGAGGAGCGTTGGTGATGACGATGGCGATGATTTCCCCCTCCCGGAGGGAAGTGTCCCCGGCAGAACAGCTCTGCCGCAGCCCTAGATTGGTTCCGCCAAGGTTCCGCCTCGTGGCGGCGGAGTCTCGTCCCGAAAGCTTGCTTATGATTTTTCTTCGAATGAAAGACTTCATATAGCAGAATATGGGCACCGGAGGGCCAACAGGGGGCGCGCCCAGGGGGGTAGGGCGCGCCCCCACCCTCGTGGCCAGGGTGTGGGCCCCCTCTGGTATTTCTTCCGCTCAGTATTTTTTATTATTTCCAAAAATAACTTTCGCGGAGTTTCAGGACTTTTGGAGTTGTGTAGAATAGGTCTCTAATATTTGCTCCTTTTCCAGCCCAGAATTCCAGCTGCCGGCATTCTCCCTCCTTATGTAAACCTTGTAAAATAAGAGAAAATATGCATAAGTATTGTGACATAATGTGTAATAACAGCCCATAATGCAATAAATATTGATATAAAAGCATGATGCAAAATGGACGTATCAACTCCCCCAAGCTTAGACCTCGCTTGTCCTCAAGCGAAAGCCGATAACGACAAATATGTCCACATGTTTAGAGGTAGAGGTGTCGATAAAATAAAATACGGACATGAGGGCATCATGATTATTCCCATAACAGCAACATATATGGATATTGTCATATAATTTCTTATGCTCAAGTAATAATCTATTCACAATGCAAAGTATGAATCAGAAACTCTATTGAGAACTAGCAAACTATAATCTCAGTCATTGAAGCAATTGTAATTTATCATAACATCAGAAAGAGTCTATGTCAGAGCCTTTTAGCAAGCCCACATACTCAACTATCATTTAGTCTTTCACAATTCCTAACACTCACGCAATACTTGTGGTTATGAAGTTTTAATCGGACACAGAGAAAGATAGGGGCTTATAGTTTCGCCTCCCAACCTTTTACCTCGAGGGTAATGTCAACAATAATAGTTCATGCTAACTTACATCCAATTAGATATATATATATATATCAGCATCTTTCCAACATACTATGCTTGCCAAAGGATAAAATGTAAAAAGGAAAGGTGAAGATCACCATGACTCTTGCATAAGGTAGAAGATAATAAAAGATAGGCCCTTCGCAGAGGGAAGCAGATGTTGCCATGTGCTTTCAAGGTTGGATGCACAAAATCTTAATGCGAAAGAATGTCACTTTATATTGCCACTTGTGATATAGACCTTTATTATGAAGTCCGTCGCTTTTATTTCTTCCACATCACAAGATCGTATAAATCTTATTTCCTCCACACCAATCAATCATACATATTTAGAGAGAAATTTTTATTCCTTGCACCGATGACAACTGTGACGCCACCGATTCAATCGTACACTAATCATGCACGCAAACGTGTACGATCAAGATCAGGGACTCATGGGAAGATATCACAACACAACTCTAAAACATAAATAAGTCATACAAGCATCATAATACAAGCCAGGGGCCTCGAGGGCTCGAATACAAGTGCTCGATCATAGACGAGTCAGCGGAAGCAACAATATCTGAGTACAGACATAAGTTAAACAAGTTTGCCTTAAGAAGGCTAGCACAAACTGGGATACAGATCGAAAAAGGCGCAGGCCTCCTGCCTGGGATCCTCCTAACTACTCCTGGTCGTCGTCAGCGGGTTGCACGTAGTAGTAGGCACCTCCAGTGTAGTAGGAGTCGTCGTCGACGGTGGCGTCTGGCTCCTGGGCTCCAGCATCTGGTTGCGACAACCAGGTAGAATGGAAAGGGGGAAAAGAAGGAAAAAGCAACCGTGAGTACTCATCCAAAGTACTCGCAAGCAAGGATCTACACTACATATGCATGGGTATATGTTTAAAGGGCCATATCGGTGGACTGAACTTCAGAATGCCAGAATAAGAGGGGGATAGCTAATCCTGTCGAAGACTACGCTTCTGGCAGCCTCCATCTTGCAGCATGTAGGAGAGAGTAGATGGTAAGTTCACCAAGTAGCATCGTATAGCATAATCCTACCCGGCGATCCCCTCTTCGTCGCCCTGTTAGAGAGCGATCACCGGGTTATATCTGGCACTTGGAAGGGTGTGTTTTATTACGTATCCAGTTCTAGTTGTCATAAGGTCAAGGTACAACTCCGGGTCGTCCTTTTACCGAGGGACACGGCTATTCGAATAGATAAACTTCCCTGCAGGGGTGCACCACATAACCCAACACGCTCGATCCCATTTGGCCGGACACACTTTTCTGGATCATGCCCGGCCTCGGAAGAAACACGTCGCAGCCCCACCTAGGCACAACAGAGAGGTCAGCACGCCGGTCTAAATCCTATGGCGCAGGGGTCTGGGCCCATCGCCCATTGCACACTTGCACGTTGCGAACGCGGCCGGAAGCAGACCTAGCCTAGCAGGCATTCCAGTCCAATCCGGAGCGCGCCACTTAGTCGCTGATGTCACGAAGGCTTCGGCTGATACCACGACGTCGAGTGCCCATAACTGTTCCCGCGTAGTTGGTTAGTGCGTATAGACCAAATGGCCATTCTCAGATCAAATACCAAGATCTCGTTAAGCGTGTTAAGTATCCGCGAACGCTGACCAGGGCTAGGCCCACCTCTCTCCTAGGTGGTCTCAACCTGCCCTGTCGCTCCGCCACAAAGTAACAGTCGGGGGCCGTCAGGAACCCAGGCCCACCTCTACCGGGATGGAGCCACCTGTCCTTTCAGCCCCCTCATCAGAACCACTTGCGGGTACTCAACGAGCTGACCCGACTTTAGTCACCACATCTGTCATGTATATAAAGTATATAGTATATACTCATGATCACCTCCCGAAGTGATCACGGCCCAGTAGTATAGCATGGCAGATGGACAAGAGTGTAGGGCCACTGATGGAACACTAGCATCCTATACTAAGCAGTAGGATAGCAGGTAAGGGTAACAACTGTAGCAACAATGACAGGCTATGCAACAGAATAGGATTAACCGAAATCAGTAACAGGCTACACTACTCTAATGCAAGCAGTATAGAGAAGAATAGGCGGTATCTGGTGATCAAGGGGGGGGGCTTGCCTGGTTGCTCAGACAAGAAGGAGGGGTCGTCGGTGACGTAGTCGACCAAGGGGCATCAACATCATCACGGGGTCTACCGAAGAGAAGAGGGGGAAGAAACAGTAAATACATAGCAAGCAAGTGCATAACAGGACAACAAGCAGAGCTAGACATGTTCTAACGTGGTATGAGGTGATATCGGTGAAGGGGGAAACATCCAGGAAAATATCCCCGGTGTTTCGTGTTTTCGGACAGATGAACTGGAGGGGGAAAGTTACATGTTTGCTATGCTAGGGATGTGTGGCAGACGAACGGGCAACGTATCCGGATTCGTCTCGTCGTTCTGAGCAACTTTCATGTACAAAGTATTTTCATCCGAGGTACGGTTTATTTTATATTAATTTTCAAAGTTTAAAATCATTTTTAGAATTAACAGAATTAATTTAATTCGAAACTGGATTTATGACATCAGCATGATGTCATGCTGATGTCAGCAGCCAACAGGGATTGACTGGTCAACCTGACCAGTGGGTCCCACTGGTCAGTGACACATTTTAATTAAACATATTAATTAACCTAATCAGGATTAATTGGGAGTGGGCCCCACTGTCATTAACTACTTAATTAGCTAATTAGGTTAATTAGGTAACTAATGTTTAATTAGTTTAATTAGTTGTTTAGTTTAATTAATCAAAATTAATTAAGTTAATTAATTAATTATTTTTATTATTTTATTTATTTATATTTTTTAATTCTTTTTTTATAAACGTTCTTAGGGGGGCATGGGCCCTGGCTGTCATAGGGCCAAGGGCGAATCGGGTTAACGGGCGTGCGGGCGCACGGGTGTGGTGCCCGTGCCCGAGTCCGACCACGGGCGCGGCCATGGAGAGGCCGGCCGGCCGGAGCGCGCAGGCGCCAGAGGCGTGGGCGGCAGAGGACATCGGTGGCGATGCGGGGACAAAGGTGGGGCGCGTCCCCAAGCGACGTGCGCGGGCGCTGGGGAGGAGGGCGCGCACGCGGGAGGGCAACTCCGGCGGGCGCGGGCGCTAGGCAGCGGGGGTGCGGCGATTAGGGGAAGAGGAGGCCGGCGGACGGGGTAGCGGCACGAGGTGCGCGGGGGACCACGGCGAGGCGCAGGGCCGAGCGTGGTCGGCGCGTGATGGATGGCGCCGGCGACAGAGAACAAGGGGAGAGAGAGGGAGGCCGGAGCCTCACCGGCGTTCGTGGGGAAAATGGCAGCATGCTCGAGCTCGAGGAGGAGGACGGGGACGTCGTTCCGGCGGGGAGGCAGGTCGTCGTGGTGGCTCCGGGCGGCGAGGCGGCGTCGGGGTCGTGCCCCTATCCAGTTATGGATCGGGAAGGGGGCGAGGACGAGGAGGCGAGCGATGGGGTCGAGGAGGCGGTCCGGCATGGGAGGGTCCGAGCGGCGGCGTCGGTGGTGGAGCACGGCGGCGATGGGAGGCGCGGGATCGAGCCCCTCCCCGATCCAGATGGGATCGAGAGGAGAGGGGGAGAGGGAGTGGTGTCGTGGGGGGGAGTGGGAGAGCGGTAGTGGGTCAGGGTTTCGGGGGGATAAGGGAGTGGGTGGTTTGGGCCGGCCGGTTGCTGGGCTGGCCGGCTATGTGGCTAGTTGGGCCACCTGGCCCTGGGGAGAGGGGGGTTTCTTTTCTCCTTTCATTGTTTTTGTTTTATTTTCTAATTTTGTTTTCTTTTAGTCTTTAATGTATTTTAGTTTAAATAAAATACAAAAGAAACTCCTAAATTAGTATTATCTTTTAACCCACTGCCACAAAAAGTTTGACCCCCAATTAAGATGTTTTAATATTTCATAATTTATAAAAGGCATTTAATTAATGTTTTAGCTATTGTTTTAATTACTTCAGTGCATTTAACTATCTTATATAAATGTGGTTACTCCACCAGTATTACCTATGATTTATTTGCCACATTCATAACATTTTTGTTTTAACATTTGAAAACCTTTATTGTTTGACTTTACTTTAAATTTGAATTTGACTGAATTTGAAACAGCGCGAGTTTTAACAACAGCAACCGAGGTGACGTGGCATCATTAGAAGAGGGTTACTGTATCTTAATTATCCGGGCGTTACAACAACTTACTTGAAGGATCTTACTCAATCCATAGGTAGATATGGTGGACTCTCATGGCAAAACTGGTTTTAGGGGTATTTGGAAGCACAAGTAGTATCTCTACTTGGTGCAAAGAATTTGGCTAGCATGACAGGGAAAGGCAAGCTCAACATGTTGGATGATCCATGACAATATACTTTATCTCAGAGATAAAAAAACATAACCCATTACATTGTCTTCCTTGTCCAACATCAACTCTTTAGCATGTCATATTTTAATGAGTGCTCCCAATCATAAAAGATGTCCAAGATAGTATATTTATATGTGAAACCTCTCTTTCTTTATTACTTCCTATTAATTGCAACGATGACCAAAGCTATGTTTGTCAACTCTCAACAACTTTTAATCATCATACTCTTTCTATGTGAAGTCATTACTCTCCATAAAATCAATATGATCTCTTTGTTTCTTTTTATTATTTTCTCTTTCTTTTATTCACTCAAAATCATAGCAGGACAATCAAGCCCTTGACTCAACACTAATCTTTATATAATATAGCTCACGGACTCGATTACATAGAGGGGTCATAAAGCAAAACTCAAAACTAGATCATATCAAAACTTTATTCTACTAGATCAAGATACTACTAATAGGATCGAACTAAGAAAAACGGTAAAGATAGGAGGGTGGTGGTGATACGATACCGGGGCATCTCCCCCAAGCTTGGCAGTTGCCAAGGGGAGTGCCCATACCCATGTGATTATGTCTCCTTCCTCAGAAGTGGTGGTGATGGGGTTGTTGATGAAGCAGGCTTGTCGTCCCTCTTCCAAGGCATGGGCTCACCATCATAGAAGGATGATAGAGTCTCCGGGATCCTCAAATCTGCAGCCAAACTCATTCTCCTGAATCTATATTCATACTCACAGTTTTGGTTTTGCAGGTCATAGATTTGGGCTTGGAGGTGCTCGATTTTCTCGTGGAGCTTGAAGATGGCCTCCCCAATGTCCTTGGCATCCAGCTTGTGGTTGTTGGTGAACTCCACGATCATCATGTGATTGGAGTCACGTCCACGCTCCACCATCTCCTGGCACTTGAAAACTTGTTGCTCCATTGCCTCGAGCCTTGTCTCCACGCTTCCGGTCTTCCTTGGTCCCTCAACATCGCGGATGTGCAGCACCCCCTCATGCATCTCAATGGTTTGAGGTGTTGCAGCACCTCCGCGAGATAGGGATTGATGACCTTCTCAAAGAACTTGTCCTTGGGGGCACTTGGAGACGTCATGATGGTCTAGATCTGTCAGAAAAATAGATCGAAACAAGAACAGAGGATATTTGCATGATACAGGAGTCAAAACCTTCGGGAGCTTATATAATGAATTTTTACCGACCAAGATATGTATCGTACAAGAAAACAGAGTCCGGAGAGCATACGAGGTACCCACGAGGTAGGGGGCGCGCCCAGTAGGGTAGGGCGCGCCCTCCACCCTCGTGTAGGCCTCGTGTCCTTCCCAGACTGCTTCTTATTTTTCTATTTTTCTAAATATTCCAAAACGAAGAAAAATTGCCATTAGAACTGTTTTGGAGTCGGTTTACTTACCGTACCACATACCTATTCCTTTTCGGAGTCTGAAACGTTCCGAAAAGTGTCCCTTATGTATTCCTCCGGGGTTACGGTTTCAATAAGATTGGTTTCGACATTTATAGGATTACCTGAGATGTAATGTTTGATTCTTTGACCGTTCACCACCTTCGCATTTGTGCCTTCGAAGTTATTGATTTTTATGGCACCGGAACGATAGACCTCCTCGATAACGTAAGGGCCTTCCCATTTAGAGAGAATTTTCCCTGCAAAAAATCTTAAACGAGAGTTGTATAGCAATACATAATCACCTGCATTAAACTCACGCTTTTGTATCCTTTTGTCATGCCATCTTTTAACCTTTTCTTTAAACAATTTGGCATTCTCATAAGCTTGGGTTCTCCATTCATCAAGTGAGATAATGTCAAATAACCTCTTCTCACCGGCAAGTTTGAAATCATAGTTGAGCTCTTTAATAGCCCAATAAGCCTTATGTTCTAGTTCGAGAGGTAAATGACATGCTTTTCCATAAACCATTTTATACGGAGACATACCCATAGGGTTTTTGTATGCAGTTCTATAGGCCCATAATGCATCATCCAGTTTCTTGGACCAATTCTTTCTAGATCTATTAACAGTCTTTTGCAAAATTAGTTTGAGCTCTCTATTGCTCAATTCTACATGACCACTAGACTGTGGGTGATAAGGAGATGCAATTCTATGATTAACATCATATTTAGCAAGCATTTTTCGGAAAGCACCATGAATAAAATGTGAACCACCATCAGTCATTAAATATCTAGGGACTCCAAACCTTAGAATAATAACTTCTTTAAGCATTTTAATAGAAGTGTTATGATCAGCACTACTAGTTGGAATAGCTTCTACCCACTTAGTAACGTAATCAACAACAACTAAAATATGTGTGTATCCATTAGAGGCAGGAAAAGGTCCCATATAATCAAAGCCCCAAACATCAAATGGTTCAATAATAAGTGAATAATTCATAGGCATTTCTTGACGTCTACTAATATTACCAATTCTTTGACATTCATCATAAGATAAGACAAATTTACGGGCATCCTTAAAGAGAGTAGGCCAATAAAAACCGGATTGCAATACCTTATGTGCAGTTCTATCTCTAGCATGGTGTCCTCCATAAGCCTTGGAGTGAAACTTGCGTAGGATCTGTTCCTGTTCATGCTCAGGTACACAATGTCTAATAACACCATCTACTCCTTCTTTATAAAGATGTGGGTCATCCCAAAAGTAATGTCTCAAATCATAGAAAAACTTTTTTTTGTTGGTATGTGAAACTAGGTGGTATAAATTTAGCAACAATGTAATTAGCATAATCGGCATACCATGGAGCCGTACGAGAAGCATTTATGACATTTAATTGTTCATCAGGAAAACTATCATCAATAGGTAGTGGGTCATCAAGAACATTCTCTAACCTAGACAAGTTGTCTGCAACGGGGTTCTCAGCTCCCTTTCTATCAATAATATGCAAATCAAATTCTTGTAACAAGAGAACCCATCTAATAAGTCTGGGTTTAGCATCTTTCTTTTCTATAATATATTTAATAGCAGCATGATCAGTGTGAATAGTTACTTTAGAAACAACAATATAAGGCCTGAACTTATCACAAGCAAATACAACTGCTAAGAATTCTTTTTCAGTAGTAGCATAATTTCTCTGAGCATTGTCTAGAGTTTTACTAGCATATTGAATAACATTTAATTTCTTATCAACTCTTTGCCCTAGAACAGCACCTACAGCATAATCACTAGCATCACACATAATTTCAAAGGGTAAATTCCAATCAGGTGGCTGAACAATAGGTGCAGAGATCAATGCTTTCTTAAGTATTTCAAATGCTTCTACACAATCATCATCAAACACAAATGGTATATCCTTTTGTAATAAATTAGTCAGAGGCCAAGAAATTTTTGACAAGTCCTTAATGAACCTCCTATAAAAACCGGCATGACCAAAGAAACTTCTTATAACTTTAATGTCCTTGGGACATGGCATCTTTTCAATAGCATCAACCTTGGCTTTATCAACTTCAATACTTCTTTCAGAAATTTTATGCCCCAAGACAATACCTTCATTAACCATAAAGTGGCACTTTTCCCTATTCAAGACAAGATTAGTTTCTTCACATCTCTGCAAAACTCGATCAAGGTTGCTCAAGCAATCATCAAAAGAGGATCCATAAACGGAGAAGTCGTCCATGAAAACCTCACAAAACTTTTCACAAAAGTCAGAGAATATAGCCATCATGCATCTTTGAAAGGTAGCAGGTGCGTTACATAAACCAAAAGGTATACGTCTATAAGCAAAAGTGCCGAAAGGGCAAGTAAAAGTGGTCTTTGATTGATCATCAGCTGACACAGGTATTTGAGAGAAACCAGAATAACCATCCAGAAAGCAAAAATGTGTATGTTTGGATAATCTTTCTAGCATTTGATCAATAAATGGTAAGGGGTAATGATCTTTTGTAGTAGCCTTATTTAATTTGTGGAAATCAATGACCATCCTATAACATGTAATAATTCTTTGCGGAATCAATTCATCTTTATCATTAGGAACGACAGTAATACCTCCCTTCTTAGGGACACAATGGATGGGACTTACCCACTGACTATCAGCAACGGGATAAATTATACCTACCTCAAGGAGCTTTAGTATTTCCTTTCTTACCACTTCTTTCATGTTAGGATTCAGCCGTCGTTGATGATCACGAACTGGTTTGGCATCTTTCTCCAAATTTATTTTATGTTGACATAGAGTGGGACTAATGCCCTTAAGATCATCAAGGGTATATCCAATAGCAGCGCGGTGCTTCTTCAAAGTTTTCAATAATCTCTCTTCTTCATGCTCTGAAAGGTTAGAACTAATAATAACAGGATATATCTTTTTCTCATCAATATAAGCATATTTAAGAGTATCAGGTAACGGTTTAAGCTCAAACACGGGATCACCCTTGGGTGGAGAAGGATCCCCTAGGATTTCAACAGGCAAATTGTGTTTCAGGATGGGTTCCTGTTTAAAGAATACTTCATATATTTCCCTTCTTTCATTCATAAACTTATCATTTTCATGGTCTAGCAAATATTGTTCCAAAGGATCATTAGGAGGTACGGCAATAGAAGCAAGACCAATAATTTCATCCTTACTAGGCAATTCCTCTTCACGGTGTTGTCTACGAAATTTAGAGAAATTAAACTCATGAGACATATCACCCAAACCAATAGTAACAACATCCTTTTCGCAGTCTATCTTAGCATTAATAGTGTTAAAGAAGGGTCTACCAAATATAATGGGGCAAAAGCTATCTTGTGGGGAACCGAGAACAAGAAAATCAGCAGGGTATTTAGTTTTCCCACACAAGACTTCAACATCTCTAACAATTCCAATGGGTGATATGGTATCTCTATTGGCAAGCTTAATGGTAACATCAATATCTTCTATCTCAGCAGGTGCAATATCATGCATAATTTCTTTGTATAAGTCATGAGGTATAGCACTAGCACTGGCACCCATATCACATAAGCCATGATAAAAATGATCTCCTATTTTAACAGAAATAACAGGCATGCCTACCACAGGTCTATACTTATCTTTGGCACAAGGTTTAGCAATTCTAGCAGTTTCATCACAGAAATAAATAATATGCCCATCAATATTATCAGCCAAGAGATCTTTAACAATAGAAATATTAGGTTCAACTTTAACTTGCTCAGAAGGTGTATAGGTTCTAATATTGCTTTTACGAACCACAGTTGAAGCTTTAGCATGATCCTTTATTCTAACAGGGAAAGGTGGTTTCTCAACATAAGTAGTAGGAACAATAGGATCATTATAAGTGATAGTCTTTTCTTCAACTTTAATAGGTGCGGCTACTTTTACTTCTATGGGAGGATGATATTTAAACCACTTATCCTTAGGGAGATCAACATGAGAAGCAAAAGATTCATAGAAAGAAGCTACTATCTCAGAGTCAAGTCCATATTTAGTGCTAAATTTACGGAAAACATCGGTATCCATAAAAGATTTAACACAATCAAACTTAGGTGTCATACCTGACTCCTTACCTTCGTCGAGATCCCAATCTTCAGAGTTGCGTTTAATTCTTTCCAATAAATCCCATTTGAATTCAATAGTCTTCATCATAAAAGAGCCAGCACAAGAAGTATCGAGCATGGTGCGATTGTTATCAGAAAGCCGAGCATTGAAATTTTGAATAATTATTTCTCTTGGAAGCTCATGATTGGGTCATGAATATAACATTGATTTAAGCCTCCCCCAAGCTTGAGCAATGTTTTCTCCTTCGCGAGGCCAAAAATTATATATATAATTGCGATCACGATGAACAAGATGCATAGGGTAAAACTTCTGATGAAATTCAAATTTCAATCGTTTGTAGTTCCATGATCCCATATCATCACATAGCCTATACCATGTCAATGCATCTCCCTTCAAAGATAAAGGGAAGACCTTCTTCTTAATAACATCATCGGGCACATCTGCAAGCCTAAATAATCCACAAACTTCATCCACATATATTAGGTGCTCATCAGGATGCATTGTTCCGTCTCCTGCAAAAGGATTAGCTAGCAGTTTTTCTAACATACCCGAAGGAATTTCAAAGTAGACATTTTCATTTTCAGTAGGTTCACTAGGTTGAGGAGCAACTCTTTGCTCTACTGGTCGGGGTGAAGATACCCCGAACAAGCCCCTCAGAGGATTACTTTCCATAGTAACAAGTGACAGTAAATTTCAGCACACTATATAAATTTTTCCTTACCAAATTCCACCTACCAAAGGCGCTTCACTCCCCGGCAACGGCGCCAGAAATGAGTCTTGATGACCCACAAGTATAGGGGATCTATCGTAGTCCTTTCGATAAGTAAGAGTGTCGAACCCAACGAGGAGCAGAAGGAAATGATAAGTGGTTTTAAGCAAGGTATTCTCTGCAAGCACTGAAATTATAGGTAACAGATAGTTTTGTGATAGGATAATTTGTAACGAGCAACAAGTAACAAAAGTAAATAAAGTGCAGCAAGGTGGCCCAATCCTTTTTGTAGCAAAGAACAAGCCTGGACAAACTCTTATATAGAGAAAAACGCTCCCGAGGACACATGGGAATTATCGTCAAGCTAGTTTTCATCACGTTCATATGATTCGCGTTCGGTACTTTGATAATTTGATATGTGGGTGGACCGGTGCTTGGGTGCTGCCCTTACTTGGACAAGCATCCCACTTATGATTAACCCCTATTGCAAGCATCCGCAACTACAAAAGAAGTATTAAGGTAAACCTAACCATAGCAAGAAACATATGGATCCAAATCAGCCCCTTACGAACCAACACATAAACTAGGGTTTAAGCTTCTAGCACTCTAGCAACCCATCATCTACTTATTACTTCCCAATGCCTTCCTCTAGGCCCAAATAATGGTGAAGTGTCATGTAGTCGACGTTGACATAACACCACTAGAGGATAGACAACATACATCTCATCAAAATATCGAACGAATACCAAATTCACATGACTACTAATAGCAAGACTTCTCCCATGTCCTCAGGAACAAACGTAACTACTCACAAAGCATATTCATGTTCATAATCAGAGGAGTATTAATATGCATATAGGATCTGAACATATGATCTTCCACCAAATAAACCAACTAGCATCAACTACAAGGAGTAATCAACACTACTAGCAACCTACAGGTACCAATTCCAGACTTAGAGACAATAATTGGATACAAGAGATGAACTAGGGTTTGAGAGGAGATGGTGCTGGTGAAGATGTTGATGGAGATTGCCCTCTCCCGATGAGAGGAGCGTTGGTGATGACAATGGCGATGATTTCCCAAGTGTCCCCGGCAGAATAGCTCTGCCGCAGCCCTAGATTGGTTCCGCCAAGGTTCCGCCTCGTGGCGGCGGAGTCTCGTCCCGAAAGCTTGCTTATGATTTTTCTTCGGACGAAAGACTTCATATAGCAGAAGATGGGCACCAGAGGGACAACAGGGGCCCACGAGGCAGGCGGCGTGCCCAGGGGGTAGGGCGCGCCCCCCCACCCTCGTGGCCAGGGTGTGGGCCCCCTTTGGTATTTCTTCTGCTCAGTATTTTTTATTATTTCCAAAAATAACTTTCGTGGAGTTTCAGGACTTTTAGAGTTGTGCAGAATAGGTCTCTAATATTTGCTCCTTTTCCAGCCCAGAATTCCAGCTGCCGGCATTCTCCCTCCTTATGTAAACCTTGTAAAATAAGAGAAAATAGGCATAAGTATTGTGACATAATGTGTAATAACAGCCCATAATGCAATAAATATTGATATAAAAGCATGATGCAAAATGGACGTATCACAAGTTCTCTCAACAATAATAACATAATTGGATCATATAACTATCCCTCAACATGCAACAAAGAGTCACTCCAAAGTCACTAATAGCGGAGAACAAACGAAGAGATTATTGTAGGGTACGAAACCACCTCAAAGTTATTCTTTCGGATCAATCTATTCAAGAGTTCGTACTAGAATAACACCTTAAGACACAAATCAACCAAAACCCTAGTGTCACCTAGATACTCCAATGTCACCTCAAGTATCCGTGGGTATGATTATACGATATGCATCACACAATCTCAGATTCATCTATTCAAACCAACACAAAGTACTTCAAAGAGTGCCCCAAAGTTTCTACCGGAGAGTCAAGACGAAAACTTGTGCCAACCCCTATGCATAGGTTCATGGGCGGAACCCGCAAGTTGATCACCAAAACATACATCAAGTGAATAACGTGATATCCCATTGTCACCACCGATACGCACGGCAAGACATACATCAAGTGTTCTCAAATCCTTAAAGACTCAATCCGATAAGATAACTTCGAAGGGAAAACTCAATCCATTACAAGAGAGTAGAGGGGGAGAAACATCATAAGATCCAACTATAATAGCAAAGCTCGCGATACATCAAGATCGTACCACCTCCAGAACACAAGAGAGAGAGAGAGATCAAACACATAGCTACTGGTACATACCCTCAGCCCCGAGGGTGAACTACTCCCTCCTCGTCATGGAGAGCACCGGGATGATGAAGATGGCCACCGGTGAGGGTTCCACCCTCCGGCAGGGTGCCGGAACAGGGTCCCGATTGGTTTTTGGTGGCTAAAGAGGCTTGCGGCGGCGGAACTCCCGATCTATTCTGTTCCCCGAAGTTTTTAGGGTATATGGATATATATATAGGCGAAAGAAGTCGGTCAGGGGAGCCACGAGGGGCCCACGAGGGTGGAGGGCGCGCCTAGGGGGTGGGCGCGCCCCTGCCTCGTGCCTTCCTTGTTGCTTCCCTTACGTACACTCCAAGTCTTCTGGATTGCTTCCGTTCCAAAAATAACTCTCCCAAAGGTTTCATTCCGTTTGGACTCCGTTTGATATTCCTTTTCTGCGAAACACTGAAACAAGGGAAAAACAGAAACTGGCACTGGGCTCTGGGTCAATAGGTTAGTCCCAAAAAATAATATAAAAGTTCATAGTAAAGCCCATTAAACATCCAAAACAGATAATATAATAGCATGGAACAATAAAAAATTATAGATACGTTGGAGACGTATCAGCATCCCCAAGCTTAATTCCTGCTCGTCCTCGAGTAGGTAAATGATAAAAACAGAATTTTTGATGTGGAATGCTACCTAACATATTTATCCATGTAATTCTCTTTATCGTGGCAAGAATATTCAGATCCATAAGATTCAAAACAAAAGTTTAATATTGACATAAAAATAATAATACTTCAAGCATACTAGCAAAGTAATCATTCTTCTCAAAATAACATCGCCAAAGAAAGCTATCCCTACAAAATCATATAGTCTGGCTATGCTCTATCTTCATCACACAAAATATTTAAATCATGCACAACCCCGATGACAAGCCAAGGAATTGTTTCATACTTTTTATGTTCTCAAACTTTTTCAATCTTTACGCAATACATGAGCACTAAATGTGGAATAGAATGGTGGTTGTGGAGAAGACAAAAAGGAGAAGATAGTCTCACATCAACTAGGCGTATCAACGGGCTATGGCGATGCCCATCAATAGATATCAATGTGAGTGAGTAGGGATTGCCATGCAACGGATGCACTAGAGCTATAAGTGTATGAAAGCTCAACAAAAGAAACTAAGTGGGTGTGCATCCAACTCGCTTGCTCACGAAGACCTAGGGCATTTTGAGGAAGCCCATCATTGGAATATACAAGCCAAGTTCTATAATGAAAATTCCCACTAGTATATGAAAGTGACAACATAGGAGACTCTCTACAATGAAGATCATGGTGCTACTTTGAAGCACAAGTGTGGTAAAAGGATAGTATCATTGCCCCTTCTCTCTTTTTCTCTCATTTTTTTGTTTTTGTTTTTTTTTTTTTGGCCTTCTCTCTTTTTTTGGCCTCTTTTTTCTCTTTTTTTATATTTTTCGTCCGGAGTCTCATCCCGACTTGTGGGGGAATCATAGTCTCCATCATCCTTTCCTCACTGGGACAATGCTCTAATAATGATGATCATCACACTTTTATTACTTACAATTCAAGAATTACAACTCAATACTTAGAACAAGATATGACTCTATATGAATGCCTCTGGCGGTGTACCGGGATGTGCAATGACTCATGAGTGACATGTATGAAAGAATTATGAACGGTGGCTTTGCCACAAATACGATGTCAACTACATGATCATGCAAAGCAATATGACAATGATGAAGCGTGTCATAATAAACCGAACGGTGGTAAGTTGCATGGCAATATATCTCGGAATGGCTATGGAAATTCCATAATAGGTAGGTATGGTGACTGTTTTGAGGAAGGTATATGGTGAGTGTATGATACCGACGAAAGGTGCGCGGTATTAGAGAGGCTAGCAATGGTGGAAGGGTGAGAGTGTGTATAATCCATGGACTCAACATTAGTCATAAAGAAATCACATACTTATTGCAAAAATCTATTAGTTATCAAAACGAAGTACTACGCGCATGCTCCTAGGGGGATAGATTGGTAGGAAAAGACAATCGCTCGTCCCCGACTGCCACTCATAAGGAAGACAATCAATAAATAAATCATGCTCTGACTTCATCACATAACGGTTCACCATACGTGCATGCCACGGGAATCACAAACTTTAACACAAGTATCTCTCAAATTCAAAACTACTCAACTAGCATGACTCTAATATCACCATCTTCATATCTCAAAACAATCATAATGAATCAAACTTCTCATAGTATTCAATGCACTTTATATGAAAGTTTTTATTATAACCCTCTTGGATGCCCATCATATTAGGACTAAATTCATAACCAAAGAAAATTACCATGCTGTTCTAAGGACTCTCAAAATAATATAAGCGAAGCACGAGAGTTCATCTATTTCTTCAAAATAAAACTACCGTCGTGCTCTAAAAAGATATAAGTGAAGCACTAGAGCAAACGGCAAACTACTCCGAAAGATATAAGTGAAGATCAATGAGTAGCCGAATAATTATGTAACTATGTGAAGCCTCTAACATTTAAGAATTTCAGATCTTGGTATTTTATTCAAACAGCAAGCAAAACAAAAGAAAATAAAATGACATTTCAAGGATAGCACTCATCATGTGAAGAAGCAAAAACTTAGGCTCAACCGATACTAACCGATAATTGTTGAAGAAGAAAGGTGGGATGCCTACCGGGGCATCCCCAAGCTTAGATGCTTGAGACTTCTTGAAATATTATCTTGGGATGCCTTGGGCATCCCCAATCTTGAGCTTTTGTGTTTCCTTAATTCCTCTCATATCACGGTCTCCCTAAATCTCAAAAGCTTCATCCACACAAAACTCAACAAGGACTCGTGAGATAAGTTAGTATAAACCAATGCAAAAACCTTATCATACTCTACTGTAGAAAATCACTAAAATTATTATTCAACATTGCATAGTAAATTCCTCTGCATATTTAATAGTCCTATCCTCAAATAGAATCATTAAACAAGCAAACATATGCAAACAATGCAAACATAACAGCAATCTGCCTAAACAGGACAGTCTGTAAGAATGTAGCAAGATCCATACTTCCCTAGCTCCAAAAATTATGAACAAAAATTCCCACTGTAGTAAATTTATCAGAGCTTATTATGCAAAAGGTTTCAACATTTTATCACATTCTGACTTTTCTAGGGAATTTTTGCAACAGCGGTAAACTTTCTGTTTTGAAACAGCAACATGTATACTTGCAAAATAAGCATGGTAAAGGCTATCCTTGACATTTTTGTTGAAAATAGAGATGCAAAAACTATTCTAAATAAAATCAAGCAAAAACTAACAAAAGAAAATGACGCTCCAAGCAAAGCACATATCATGTGGTGAATAAAAATATAACTCCAAGTATAGTTACCGATGAACGAAGACGAAAGAGGGAATGCCATCCGGGGCATCCCCAAGCTTAGGCTCTTGGTTGTCCTTGAATATTACCTTGGGGTTCCTTGGGCATCCCCAAGCTTAAGCTCTTGCCACTCCTTATTCCATAGTCCATCGAATCTTTACCCAAAACTTGAAAACTTCACAACACAAAACTTAACAGAAAACTCGTAAGCTCCGTTAGTATAAGAAAATAAATCACCACTTAGGTACTGTTGTGAACTCATTATAAATTAATATTGGTGTTAAACCTACTGTATTGCAACTTCTCTATGGTTCATACCCTCCGATACTACTCATAGATTCATCAAAATAAGCAAACAACACATAGAAAACAGAATCTGTCAAAAACAGAACAGTCTGTAGTAATTTGTATCAAACGCAAACTTCTGGAACTCAGAAAAATATGCCAAAATAGAAAGACCTAGATAATTGGATTATTGATCTACTGCAATTGGAATCAATATTTTATCACTTTCTTGTGATTTTTAACAATTGTTTTCGTGAGCAGAAAGTTTCTGTCTTTTTCAGCAAGATCAAATAATTATCATCCAAGAAGATCCTATAGGTTCTACTTGGCACAAGCACTAATTAAAACATGAAAATACATCTAAACAGAGGCTAGATCAAATATTTATTACTAAACAGAACCAAAAAGTAAGAAACAAAAATAAAATTGGGTTGCCTCCCAACAAGCGCTAATGTTCAACGCCCCTAGCTAGGCATGATGATTTCAACGATGCTCACATAAAAGATAAGAATTGAAACATAAAGAGAGCATCATGAAGAATATGACTAGCACATTTAAGTCTAACCCACTTCCTATGAATAGGGATTTTGTGAGCAAACAACTTATGGGAACAAGAATCAACTTGCATAGGAAGGTAAAACAAGCATAACTTCAAGATTTTAAGCACATAGAGAGGAAACTTGATATTATTGCAATATGTAGAAGCATATGATCCTCTCTCATAATAATTTTCAGTAGCATCATGAATGAATTCAACCATATAACCAGAACATAAAGCATTGTTTTCATGATCTACTAGCATAGAATTTTTATTACTCTCCACATAAGCAAATTTATTCTCATCAATAGTAGTGGGAGAAAACTCAACAAAATAACTATCATGTAAAGCATAATCCAATTGAAAATTAAAATCATGCTGACAAGTTTCATGGTTATCTTTATTCTTTATAGCATACGTGTCATCACAATAATCATCATAAATAGGAGGCATGCTTTCATCATAATAAGTTTGCTCATCAAAACTTGGGGGACTAAACATATCATCTTCATCAAACATAGCATCCCCAAGCTTGTGGCTTTGCATATCATTAGCATCATGGGTATTCAAAGAATTCATACTAACAACATTGAAATCATGCTCATCATTCACATATTTTATGCCAAGCATTCTATGTAATTCTTGTTCTAGTATTTGAGCACAATTTTCCTTCCCATCATTTTCACGAAAGACATTAAAAAGATGAAGCATAGGAGGCACCCTTGATTCCATTTTTTGTAGTTTTCTTTTATAGACTAAACTAGTGATAAAACAAGAAACTAAAAGATTCGATTGCAAGATCTAAAGATATACCTTCAAGCACTAACCTCCCCGGCAACAGCGCCAGAAAAGAGCTTAGTTGACGGGGTGTGAGTGCCGCTTACCTAGCCTCCCCGGCAACGGTGCCAGAAAAGAGCTTGATGTCTACTACGCAACCTTCTTCTTGTAGACGTTGTTGGGCCTCCAAGTGCAGAGGTTTGTAGGACAGTAGCAAATTTCCCTCAAGTGGATGACCTAAGGTTTATCAATCCGTGGGAGGCGTAGGATGAAGATGGTCTCTTTCAAGCAACCCTGCAACCAAATAACAAAGAGTCTCTTGTGTCCCCAACACACCCAATACAATGGTAAATTGTATAGGTGCACTAGTTCGGCGAAGAGATGGTGATACAAGTGCAATATGGATGGTAGATATAGGTTTTTGTAATCTGAAAATATAAAAACAGCAAGGTAACTAATGATAAAAGTGAGTGTAAACGGTATTGCAATGCGTTGAAACAAGGCCTAGGGTTCATACTTTCACTAGTGCAAGTTCTCTCAACAATAATAACATAATTTGATCATATAACTATCCCTCAACATGCAACAAAGAGTCACTCCAAAGTCACTAATAGCGGAGAACAAACGAAGAGATTATTGTAGGGTACGAAACCACCTCAAAGTTATTCTTTCGGATCAATCTATTCAAGAGTTCGTACTAGAATAACACCTTAAGACACAAATCAACCAAAACCCTAATGTCACCTAGATACTCCAATGTCACCTCAAGTATCCGTGGGTATGATTATACGATATGCATCACACAATCTCAGATTCATCTATTCAAACCAACACAAAGTACTTCAAAGAGTGCCCCAAAGTTTCTACCGGAGAGTCAAGACGAAAACTTGTGCCAACCCCTATGCATAGGTTCATGGGCGGAACCCGCAAGTTGATCACCAAAACATACATCAAGTGAATCACGTGATATCCCATTGTCACCACCGATACGCACGGCAAGACATACATCAAGTGTTCTCAAATCCTTAAAGACTCAATCTGAT
The DNA here is from genome assembly GCF_002575655.3 of Aegilops tauschii subsp. strangulata. NCBI lineage: Eukaryota > Viridiplantae > Streptophyta > Magnoliopsida > Poales > Poaceae > Aegilops > Aegilops tauschii. The sequence goes on along the minus strand of NC_053040.3, from coordinate 147,377,617 downwards.
AAGATAACTTCGAAGGGAAAACTCAATCCATTACAAGAGAGTAGAGGGGGAGAAACATCATAAGATCCAACTATAATAGCAAAGCTCGCGATACATCAAGATCGTACCACCTCAAGAACACAAGAGAGAGAGAGAGAGAGAGAGAGAGAGATCAAACACATAGCTACTGGTACATACCCTCAGCCCCGAGGGTGAACTACTCCCTCCTCGTCATGGAGAGCGCCGGGATGATGAAGATGGCCACCGGTGAGGGTTCCCCCCTCCGGCAGGGTGCCGAAACAGGGTCCCGATTGGTTTTTGGTGGCTAAAGAGGCTTGCGGCGGCGGAACTCCCGATCTATTCTGTTCCCCGAAGTTTTTAGGGTATATGGATATATATAGGCGAAAGAAGTCGGCCAGGGGAGCCACGAGGGGCCCACGGGGTGGAGGGCGCGCCCAGGGGGTGGGCGTGCCCCCCTGCCTCGTGCCTTCCTTGTTGCTTCCCTTACGTACACTCCAAGTCTTCTGGATTGCTTCCGTTCCAAAAATAACTCTCCCGAAGGTTTCATTCCGTTTGGACTCCGTTTGATATTCCTTTTCTGCGAAACACTGAAACAAGGGAAAAACAGAAACTGGCACTGGGCTCTGGGTCAATAGGTTAGTCCCAAAAAATAATATAAAAGTGCATAGTAAAGCCCATTAAACATCCAAAACAGATAATATAATAGCATGGAACAATCAAAAATTATAGATACGTTGGAGACGTATCAGGCATCATCAATAACATGCGACATATCAGAATTAATAGCAGAATCAGGTTTAGGTGTCACAAGTTTACTCAAAACAGAAGGTGAATCAAGTGCAGAGCTAGATGGTAGTTCCTTACCTCCCCTCGTAGTTGAGGGATAAATCTTGGTTTTCCTGTCTTTCAAGTTCCTCATAGTGACCAGCAAATATAAATCCCAAGTGACTCAAAGAATAGAGCTATGCTCCCCGGCAACGGCGCCAGAAAATAATCTTGATAACCCACAAGTATAGGGGATCGCAACTGTTTTTGAGGGTAGAGTATGCAACCCAAATTTATTGATTCGGCACAAGGGGACCCAAAGAATATTCTCAAGTATTAGTAGTTGAGTTGTCAATTCAACCACACCTGGATAACTTAATATCTGCAGCAAAGTATTTAGTAGCAAAGTAGTATGTAAGTAACGGTAACGGTGGCAAAAGTAACAGTAGCAGTTTTGTAGTAATTGTAACCTTGGCAACGGAAAAGTAACTAAGCAGAGAACAATATGTGAAAAGCTCGTAGGCATTGGATCAATGATGGATAATTATGTCGGATGCGATTATTCATGCAACAGTTATAACATAGGGTGACACAGAACTAGCTCTAGTTCATCAATGCAATGTAGGCATGTATTCCAAATATAGTCATACGTGCTTTTGGAAAAGAACTTGCATGACATCTTTTGTCCTACCCTCCCGTGGCAGCGGGGTCCTATTGGAAACTAAGGGATATTAAGGCCTCCTTTTAATAGAGTACCGGACCAAAGCATTAACACATAGTGAATACATGAACTCCTCAAACTACGGTCATCACCGGGAGTGGTCCCGATTATTGTCACTTCGGGGTTGCCAGATCATAACACATAATAGGTGACTATATACTTGCAAGATAGGATCAAGAACTCACATTTATTCATGAAAACATAATAGGTTCAGATCTGAAATCATGGCACTCGGGCCCTATTGACAAGCATTAAGCATAGCAAAGTCATAGCAACATCAATCTCAGAACATAGTGGATACTAGCGATCAAACCCTAACAAAACTAACTCGATTACATGATAAATCTCATCCAACCCATCACCGTCCAGCAAGCCTACGATGGAATTACCCACGCACGGCGGTGAGCATCATGAAATTGGTGATGGAGGAAGGTTGATGATGACGACGGTGACGTATTCCCCTCTCCGGAGCCCCGAACGGACTCCAGATCAGCCCTCCCGAGAGAGTTTAGGGCTTGGTGGCGGCTCCGTACCGTAAAACGTGATGAATCCTTCTCTCTGATTTTTTTTCTCCCCGAACGTGAATATATAGAGTTGGAGTTGAGGTCGGTGGAGCACTAGGGGGCCCACGAGACAGGGGGCACCCCCACCCTCGTGGACAGGGTGTGGCCCCCCTGGCCTTGATTCTTTTGCCAGTATTTTTTATTAATTCCAAAAATATTCTCTGTGAAGTTTCAGGTCATTCCGAGAACTTTTATTTCTGCACAAAAATAACACCATGGCAATTCTGCTGAAAACAGCGTCAGTCCGGGTTAGTTCCATTAAAATCATGCAAGTTAGAGTCCAAAACAAGGGCAAAAGTGTTTGGAGAAGTAGATACGATGGAGACGTATCAGTATGGAGGGTACCCGTGGATATGGTTAGCCATGGAAAGTGAAAGTATGGTGGAAAAAGTAATAAACTTTATTTTCTGTTTGGGAACCGCCTATGATATATCTAGCATGGAAATTGTTGGGAGCTCTAAGTCGTTTTCGTTGGTGGGAAAAGTATGCCTCTCAAAAAAAAATTATCTCTCAATTTTGGCTTTGAGCTCTGGCACCTCTACAAATCCCTACTTCCCTCTACGAAGGGCCCTTCTTTTACTTTATGCAATTTTTATTTTTAATTTGAGTCTCCATCTTCTCTTATAAAGCACCAACTAGGGGGCACCATGATCGTACTTGAGCATTGGGTGTAGCTAATATGCGAATGTGTTTCATGAATGGATCAATGATTGAGCATGATGGGCCAGGGATAACTTATTTTAGCATTGATATTTTGAAAGACATGGTTGCTTGTTGATATGCTTGAGTATTTAAGTCCTCATGTCAAAACTAGACTATTTCTTTGAACCATATAAAAGTCCAAATGTCCATGCTACAAAGAAAATAATATGAGATGACATGATAGGCAGCATTCCACATCAAAAATTCTGTTTTTATCATTTACCTACTCGAGGACGAGCAGGAATTAAGCTTGGGGATGCTGATACGTCTCCAACGTATCTATAATTTTTGATTGTTCCATGCTATTATATTATCATTCTTGGATGTTTTATAATCATTTTATAGTCATTTCATATCATTTTTTGGTACTAACCTATTGACATAGTGCCAAGTGCCAGTTGCTATTTTTTGCATGTTTTTTACATTGCTGGAAATCAATATCAAACGGAGTCCAAACACCGCGAAACTTTTTGTGGATTTTTTATGGACCAGAAGACTCCCAATGGGCCAGAGCAGCACCTGGGGGGTGCCTCGAGGGGGGCACAATCCACCAGGGCGCGCCTGGGGCCCAGGCGCGCCCAGGTGGGTTGTGCCCACCTCGGTGGCCACCCACACCCCCTCTTTGCACTATAAATCACCAAATATTCCAAAACCCTCGGGGGTAGCCCTAGATCAAAAGTACCACCGCCGCAAGGCCTCTGTATCCACGAGATCCAATCTATACCCCGTTCCGGCACCCTGCCGGAGGGGGGAATCATCACCAGTGGCCATCTTCATCATCCCGGCGGCCACCACAATGAGTAGGGAGTAGTCCACCCTCGGGGCTGAGGGTTTGTACCAGTAGCTATGTGTTTAATCTCTCTCTCTCTAGTGTTCTTGAGATATCACGATCTTGATGTATCGCGGGCTTTGTTAATATAGTCGGATCATATGGTGTTTTCCCCTCTCTGTCTTGTTGTGATGAATTGAGTTTTTCCCTTTGAGATTTCGTTGTTATCGGATTGAATACTTTTATGGATTTGAGAACACTTGATATATATCTTGTAATTGAATACTCGTGGTGACAATGGGAGATCGTATTGATTCACTTGATATATGTTTTGGCACTCAACTCGCGGATTCCCGAGGTGACATTGGGGTAATCTATGCATAGGGGTTGATGCACGTTCTTGTCTTTGTTTCTCCGGTAGAAATCTTGGGGCACTCTTTGAAGTGCTTTGTGTTGGATTGAGTATTATGAATATGAATTTGCTTTGGTGTTATCTTAGTACGAACTCTAGGATAGATTAAACGGAAAGAATAGCTTTGTGTTATTTTAGTATGAACTCTTGAATAGATCGAACGGAAAGAATAGCTTTGAGGTGGTTTCGTACCCTACAAACAATTCCGTCTTATGTTCTCTGCTAGATAAGAACTTTGGAGTGATTCTTTGTTGCACTTTGAGGGATGGTTATATGATCCAATTTTATTAGCATTGTTGAGAGATTGCGCTAGCGAAAGTACGGACCCTAGGCCTTGTTTTCAAGCATTGCAATACCATTTTTGTGTCCATTTACTATTTGTTACCTTGCTGTTTTTGTTTATTCAGATTATAAAAATATATTTCTACATCCATATTACACTTTTATCACCATCTCTTCACCGAACTAGTGCACCTATACAATTTGCCATTGTATTGGGTGTGTTGGGGACACAAGAGATTTCTTGTATTTGGTTGCAGGGTTGTTTGAGAGAGACCATCTTCATCCTAAACCTCCCACGGATTGATAAACCTTAGGTCATCCACTTAAGGGAAAATTGCTACTGTCCTACAAAACTCTGCGCTTGGAGGCCCAACACGAAGAGGCCGCGCGCGAGACCGGTGTTTGGAGCCGGCGAGGAGCCGATGACGAAGCCGGAGGTCAAGCCTGTGCTAGGGTTTGCGGCAGGGGTGGCGGCGGAGAGGTAGCGGGTGTAGGGAGGGGTTCGGGGTTGTCGTTGTGGCCGTCCATGGCTGGAGTTCACCGGCAGAGGCGCGGGGCGGGGTGAAGGCGGGTGCGGGCGGAGAGTTCAGCGGCGGTTGCTCGCTCGCGCGCGTTTTGTGTTCAATCCAGCACGCGTTAGCGAGCGCTCGAAATTAGCAGCACGCGATGCAGATTTGTTTGGTGCGCTGAGCTGTTTTTAGCGCGCGCGCGATTTTTGTGCGTCTGTTGGAGCTCGAGATTCGGTCGCGCGCGCTAAAAAGCTGTTTTTCAGGCGCGCCGCTTATTTACCGCCTCTATTGGAGATGCTCTACCCCCTCCCCCCCCACACACACCTCTTCCTTGATATGTCTCCAACGTATCTACTTTCTCTCACACTTTTCCTCTTGTTTTGGACTCTAATTTGCATGATTTGAATGAAACTAACCCCGGAGTGACGCTGTTTTCAGCAGAACTACCATGGTGTTATTTTTTTGCAGAAATAAAAGTTCTCGGAATGGAACAAAACTTTACGAGGATTTTTTATATCTATAATAAGAATTTCTGGAGCCAAGACCCACCTGAGAAGGGCCCCTGGTTGGGCACAACCCACCAGGGCGCGCCCCCCTCTCCTGGCGCACCCAGGTGGGTTGTACCCACCTGGTGGCCCCGCTGACGACCCCCCTGATACTATAAATTCACATTATTCCAGAAAAAATCAGGGAGAAAGAATTATCGCGATCCACGAGACGGAGCCACCGCCAAGCCCTGTTCTTCCTCGGGAGGGCAGATTTGGAGTCCGTTTGGGGCTCCAAAGAGGGGGATCTTCGATCTTCGTCATCACCAACCAATCTCCATCGCCAATTCCATGATGCTCACCACCGGGAGTGAGTAATTCCTTCGTAGGCTAGCTGGTCGGTGAGTGATACGTCTCCAACGTATCTATAATTTTTGATTGCTTCATGCTATATTATATTCTGTTTTGGATGATTAATGGGCTTTGTTATACACTTTTATATTATTTTTGGGACTAACCTATTAACCGGAGGCCCATCCCAAATTGCTGTTTTTTTGCCTATTTCAGAGTTTCGCAGAAAAAGAATATCAAACGGAGTCCAAAGAGAATGAAACCTTCGGGAACGTGATTTTCGGAATAAACGTGATCCAGGGGACTTGGAGTCTACGTCAAGAAATCAACCAGGAGAGCACAAGGCAGGGGGCGCGCCTACCCCCCCGGGCGCGCCCTCCACCCTCGTGGGGCCCATGTTGCTCCACCGACGTACTTCTTCCTCCTATATATACCTACGTACCCCCAAACCAACAGAAGCATCCACGAAAACCTAATTCCACCGCCGCAACCTTCTGTACCCGTGAGATCCCATCTTGGGGCCTTTTCCGGCGTCCTGCCGGAGGGGGCATTGATCACGGAGGGCTTCTACATCAACACCATAGCCTCTCTGATGATGTGTGAGTAGTTTACCTCAGACCTTTGGGTCCATAGATATTAGCTAGATGGCTTCTTCTCTCTCTTTGGATCTCAATACAAAGTTCTCCATGATTCTCGTGGAGATCTATTCGATGTAATCTTCTTTTGCGGTGTGTTTGTTGAGACCGATGAATTGTGGGTTTATGATCAAGTTTATCTATGAACAATATTTGAATCTTCTCTGAATTCTTTTATGTATGATTGGTTATCTTTGCAAGTCTCTTCGAATTATCAGTTTGGTTTGGCCTACTAGATTGATCTTTCTTGCAATGGGAAAAGTGCTTAGCTTTGGGTTCAATCTTGCGGTGTCCTTTCCCAGTGACAGCAGGGGCAGCAAGGCACGTATTGTATTGTTGCCATCGAGGATAACAAGATGGGGTTTATTTCATATTGCATGAGTTTATGCCTCTACACCATGTCATCTTACTTAAAGCATTACTCTGTTCCTTTGAACTTAATACTCTAGATGCATGCTGGATAGCGGTCGATGTGTTGAGTAATAGTAGTAGATGCAGGCAGGAGTCGGTCTACTTGTCACGGACGTGATGCCTATATACATGATCATACCTAGATATTCTCATAACTATGCTCAATTCTATCAATTGCTCAACAGTAATTTGTTCACCCACCGTAATACTTATGCTCTCGAGAGAAGCCACTAGTGAAACCTATGGCCCCGGGGTCTATTTTCCATCATATTAATCTTCCAACACTTAGTTATTTTTATTGCTTTTTATTTTACTTTGCATCTTTATTATAAAAATACCAAAAATATTATCCTATCATATCTATCAGATCTCACTTTCGTAAGTGACCGTGAAGGGATTGACCACCCCTTTATTGCGTTGGTTGCGAGGTTTTTATTTGTTTGTGTAGGTGTGAGGGACTTGAGCGTGGCCTCCTACTGGATTGATACCTTGGTTCTCAAAAACTGAAGGAAATACTTACGCTACTTTACTGCATCATCCTTTCCTCTTCAAGGGAAAACCAACGCAGTGCTCAAGAGGTAGCAAGAAGGATTTCTGGCGCCATTGCCGGGGAGGCTTTCATGAAGTCAAGTAAAGATTTGATTTCCCGACAACGAGCCATTTCTGTTGCCGTTGCCGGGGAGTCTACGCAAGAGTCAACATACCAAGTACCCATCACAAATTCTTATCTCCCGCATTACATTATTTGCCATTTGCCTCTCGTTTTCCTCTCCCCCACTTCACCCTTGCCGTTTTATTCACCCTCTCTTTTCCGCTCGTCTTCCTTTCGCCATGTCGGAATCAAAAAGGGGTGGGGTTTCTCTCCCGAGTTTTAGCACTTTAGACAATCCTGCTATTCTATCTAAACTCATAAATAAAGAAACTATGGAAAAATCTGCCGGAGTTATCAATGAGAGTATTAATAATTTTGATGAAGATGATTCCGGAATTTTTCATTATTTACTCGATGAATCTTTGAAAGATGCTTGGGATAGACTATTAAGGATCCGGGCCAGCTATGTACCCCAATACCAAATTGAAATTTACTTGAAGAGCTTTTATGTTGCCCTACCTTCTTCGTTTAAGCATGTCTTAGATTCTATATTTGAAGAAGGCTTTCTTGAAGGGGATGCCGTAGATACTTATGAAAAGATGAAAACCATATTTGGTCACCCCATGAATGAGAAAGTTGAATCTACATCTCTTTTGCTCTCCTACCAAAATGAATCTATCAAAGAGATAAAAGCTAGCCTAGATGCAAATTTCCGCAACGTGCTTAATCTTTCTTCTACCATTAATAGCCACGTGCTTTATCAAAATAGAAAGATTAATTCCATAGATAACAAGTTTGCTCTTTTCTTCCCTAAAACCAAAGATGGCAATACCTAGATCTATCCTTGCTTTTATGCCTAGCTAGGGGCGTTAAACGATAGCGCTTGTTGGGAGGCAACCCAATTTTATTTTAGTTTTTTTGCTTTTGCTTATGTTTAGGAATAAATCTTTGATCTAGCCTCTGGTTAGACTTGTTTTTATGTTTTAGTTAGTGTTTGTGCCAAGTTAAACCTATAGGATCTTCTTGGATGATAGTTATTTGTTCTTGCTGAAAATTCTAGAAACTTTCTGTTCACAAAAACAATTGTTAAAACACCAGAACGTGATAAAATATTGATTCCAATTGCTGCTGATCAATAAACAAAAAATTTTAGGTCGTACTATTTTGGTAGATTTTTTTCAGTTCCAGAAGTTTGCGTTAGTTACAGATTACTGCAGACTGTTCTGTTTTTGACAGATTCTGTTTTTCGTGTGTTGTTTGCTTATTTTGATGAATCTATGGCTAATAAAATAGTTTATAAACCATAGAGAAGTTGGAATACAGTAGGGTTAACACCAATATAAATAAAGAATGAGTTCATTAAAGTACCTTGAAGTGGTGTTTTGTTTTCTTTCGCTAACGGAGCTCACGAGATTTTCTGCTAAGTTTTGTGTTGTGAAATTTTCAAGTTTTGGGTAAAAGATTTGATGGATTATGGAACAAGGAGTGGCAAGAGCCTAAGATTGGGGATGACCATGGCACCCCAAGATAATCTAAGCACACCAAAAAGCCAAAGCTTGGGGATGCCCAGAAGGCATCCCCTCTTTCGTCTACTTCCATCGGTAACTTTACTTGGAGCTATATTTTTATTCACCACATGATATGTGTTTTGCTTGGAGCGTCTTGTATAATTTGAGTCTTTGCTTTTTAGTTTACCACAATCATCTTTGCTGTACACACCTTTTGAGAGAGACACACATGATTCGGAATTTATTAGAATACTCTATGCGCTTCGCTTATATCTTTTGAGCTATATAGTTTTTGCTCTAGTGCTTCACTTATATCTTTTAGAGCACGGCGGTGGTTTTGTTTTATAGAAACTATTATTCTCTCATGCTTCACTTATATTATTTTGAGAGTCTTAAACAACATGGTAATTCACCACATGATTAGGTAATCAAGACTAGTAAAAAACTTTCTTATGAGTGTGTTGAATACTAAGAGAAGTTTGATGCTTGATGATTGTTTTGAGATATGGAGGTAGTGATATTAAAGTTGTGCTAGTTGAGTAGTTGTGAAATTGGGAAATACTTGTGTTGAAGTTTGCAAGTCCCGTAGCATGCACGTATGGTAAACATTATGTAACAAATTTGAAACATGAGGTGTTCTTTGATTGTCTTCCTTATGAGTGGCGGTCGGGGACGAGCGATGGTCTTTTCCTACCAATCTATCCCCCTAGGAGCATGCGCGTAGTGCTTGGTTTTTGATGACTTGTAGATTTTTGCAATAAGTATGTGAGTTCTTTATGACTAGTGTTGAGTCCATGGATTATACGCACTCTTACCCTTCCATCATTGCTAGCCTCTTCGGTACCGTGCATTGCCCTTTCTCACATTGAGAGTTGGTGCAAACTTCGCCGGTGCATCCAAACCCTGTGATATGATACGCTCTATCACACATAAACCTCCTTATATCTTCCTCAAAACAGCCACCATACCTACCTATTATGGCATTTCCATAGCCATTTCGAGATATATTGCCATGCAACTTTCCACCGTTCCGTTTATCATGACACGTTCATCATTGTCATATTGCTTTGCATGATCATGTAGTTGACATCGTATTTGTGGCAAAGCCACCTTTCATAATTTCATACATGTCACTTTTGATTCATTGCCTATCCCGGTATACCGCCGGAGGCATTCATATAGAGTCATACTTTGTTCTAGTATTGAGTTGTAATCATTGAGTTGTAAATAAATAGAAGTGTGATGATCATCATTCATAGAGCATTGTCCCAATAAAAAAAGAAAGGCCAAATAAAAAAAGAGGAAGGCCCAAAAAAAGAGAGAAGATAAAAAGGGACAATGCTACTATCCTTTTTTCCACACTTGTGCTTCAAAGTAGCACCATGATCTTCATGATAGAGAGTCTCTTGTTTTGCACTTTCATATACTAGTGGGAATTTTTCATTATAGAACTTGGCTTGTATATTCCAACAATGGGCTTCCTCAAATGCCCTAGGTCTTCATGAGAAAGCAAGTTGGATGCACACCCACTTAGTTTCTTTTGTTGAGCTTTCATGCATTTATAGCTCTAGTGCATCCGTTGCATGGCAATCCCTACTCCTTGCATTAACATCAATCGATGGGCATCTCTATAGCCCGTTGATTAGCCGCGTTGATGTGAGACTTTCTCCTTTTGTGTCTTCTCCACATAACCCCCATCATTATATTCTATTCCACCCATAGTGCTATATCCATGGCTCATGCTCATGTATTGCGTGAAGGTTGAAAAAGTTTGAGATTACTAAAGCATGAAACAATTGCTTGGCTTGTCATCGGGGTTGTGCATGATGAGAGCATTCTTGTGTGACTAAAATGGAGCATGACTAAACTATATGGTTTTCTAGGGATGAACTTTCTTTGGCCATGTTATTTTGAGAAGACATAATTGCTTAGTTAGTATGCTTGAAGTATTATTACTTTTATGTCAATATTAAACTTTTATCTTGAATCTTTCGGATCTGAATATTCATACCACAATTAAGAGGGTTACATTAAAAAAATTATGCCAAGTAGCATTCCGCATCAAAAGTTCTGTTTTTATCATTTACCTACTCGAGGACGAGCAGGAATTAAGCTTGGGGATGCTTGATACGTCTCCAACGTATCTATAATTTTTGATTGCTTCATGCTATATTATATTCTGTTTTGGATGATTAATGGGCTTTGTTATACACTTCTATATTATTTTTGGGACTAACCTATTAACCGGAGGCCCAGCCCAAATTGCTGTTTTTTTTGCCTATTTTAGAGTTTCGCAGAAAAAGAATATCAAACGGAGTCCAAACGGAATGAAACCTTCGGGAACGTGATTTTCGGAACAAACGTGATCCAGAGGACTTGGAGTCTACGTCAAGAAATCAACCAGGAGAGCACAAGGCAGGGGGCGCGCCTACCCCCCTGGGCGCGCCCTCCACCCTCGTGGGGCCCACGTTGCTCCACCGACGTACTTCTTCCTCCTGTATATACCTACGTACCCCCAAGCCAACAGAAGCATCCACGAAAACCTAATTCCACCGCCGCAACCTTCTGTACCCGTGAGATCCCATCTTGGGGCCTTTTCCAGCGTCCTGCCGGAGGGGGCATTGATCACGGAGGGCTTCTACATCAACACCATAGCCTCTCCGATGATGTGTGAGTAGTTTACCTCAGACCTTCGGGTCCATAGTTATTAGCTAGATGGCTTCTTCTCTCTCTTTGTATCTCAATACAAAGTTCTCCACGATTCTCGTGGAGATCTATTCGATGTAATCTTCTTTTGCGGTGTGTTTGTTCAGACCAATGAATTGTGGGTTTATGATCAAGTTTATCTATGAACAATATTTGAATCTTCTCTGAATTCTTTTATGTATGATTGGTTATCTTTGCAAGTCTCTTCGAATTATCAGTTTGGTTTGGCCTACTAGATTGATCTTTCTTGCAATGGGAGAAGTGCTTAGCTTTGGGTTCAATCTTGCGGTGTCCTTTCCCAGTGACAGCAGGGGAAGCAAGGCACGTATTGTATTGTTGCAATTGAGGATAACAAGATGGGGTTTATTTCATATTGCATGATTTTATCCCTCTACATCATGTCATCTTACTTAAAGCATTACTCTGTTCCTTTGAACTTAATACTCTAGATGCATGCTGGATAGCGGTCGATGTGTGGAGTAATAGTAGTAGATGCAGGCAGGAGTCGCTCTACTTGTCACGGACGTGATGCCTATATACATGATCATACCTAGATATTCTCATAACTATGCTCAATTCTATCAATTGCTCAACAGTAATTTGTTCACCCACCGTAATACTTATGCTCTCGAGAGAAGCCATTAGTGAAACCTACGGCCCCCGGGTATATTTTCCATCATATTAATCTTCCAACACTTAGTTATTTTTATTGCCTTTTATTTTACTTTGCATCTTTATTATAAAAATACCAAAAATATTATCCTATCATATCCATCAGATCTCACTTTTGTAAGTGACCGTGAAGGGATTGACAACCCCTTTATTGCGTTGGTTGCGAGGTTTTTATTTGTTTGTGTAGGTGCGAGGGACTTGAGCGTGGCCTCCTACTGGATTGATACCTTGGTTCTCAAAAACTGAGGGAAATACTTGTTGGGGATCGTAGCAGAATTTTAAAATTTCCTACGCATCACCAAGATCCATCTATGGAGTATACTAGCAACGAGGGGAAAGGAGTGCATCTACATACCCTTGTAGATCGCGAGCGGAAGCGTTCTAATGAACGGGGTTGATGGAGTCGTACTCGCCGTGATCCAAATCACCGATGACCGAGTGCCGAACGGACGGCACCTCCGCATTCAACACACATACGGAGCAGCGACGTCTCCTCCTTCTTGATCCAGCAAGGGGGAAGGAGAGGTTGATGGAGATCCAGCAGCACGACGGCGTGGTGGTGGAAGTAGCGGGATCCCGGCAGGGCTTCCCCAAGCGCAAGCAGGAGGGAGAGGTGTTGCAGGGGGAGAGGGAGGTGCCAGGGGCTGTGTTGCTGCTGCCCTCCCTCCCCCCACTATATATAGGCCCCCTGGGGGGGCGCCGGCCCTGGGAGATCAGATCTCCAAGGGGGGGCGGCGGCCAAGGGGGAAGGGGGTGGCTTCCCCCCCAAGCCAAGTGGGCCCCCCACCCCCAGGGTTTCCAACCCTAGGCGCAGGGGGAGGCCCAAGGGGGGGCGCCCCAGCCCACTAAGGGCTGGTTCCCTTCCCACTTCAGCCCATGGGGCCCTCCGGGATAGGTGGCCCCACCCGGTGGTCCCGGTACAATACCGATAACCCCCGAAACTTTCCCGGTGGCCGAAACTGGACTTCCTATATATAATTCTTCACCTCCGGACCATTCCGGAACTCCTCGTGACGTCCGGGATCTCATCTGGGACTCCGAACAACTTTCGGGTTTCCGCATACTAATATCTCTACAACCCTAGCGTCACCAAACCTTAAGTGTGTAGACCCTACGGGTTCGGGAGACATGCAGACATGACCGAGACGCCTCTCCGGTCAATAACCAACAGCGGGATCTGGATACCCATGTTGGCTCCCACATGTTCCATGATGATCTCATCGGATGAACCACGATGTCGAGGATTCAATCAATCCCGTATACAATTCCCTTTGTCATTCGGTATGTTACTTGCCCGAGATTCGATCATCAGTATCCCAATACCTTGTTCAATCTCGTTACCGGCAAGTCTCTTTACTCGTACCGTAATGCATGATCCCGTGGCTAACTCCTTAGTCACCTTGAGCTCATTATGATGATGCATTACCGAGTGGGCCCAGAGATACCTCTCCATCATACGGAGTGACAAATCCCAGTCTCGATCCGTGCCAACTCAACAGACACTTTCGGAGATACCCGTAGTGTACCTTTATAGTCACCCAGTTACGTTGTGACGTTTGGCACACCCAAAGTACTCCTACGGTATCCGGGAGTTGCACGATCTCATGGTCTAAGGAAATGATACTTGACATTGGAAAAGCTCTAGCAAACGAACTACACGATCTTTTGTGCTATGCTTAGGATTGGGTCTTGTCCATCACATCATTCTCCTAATGATGTGATCCTGTTATCAATGACATCCAATGTCCATAGTCAGGAAACCATGACTATCTGTTGATCAACGAGCTAGTCAACTAGAGGCTTACTAGGGACACGTTGTGGTCTATATATTCACACATGTATTACGATTTCCGGATAACACAATTATAGCATGAACAATAGACGATTATCATGAACAAAGAAATATAATAATAACCATTTATTATTGCCTCTAGGGCATATTTCCAACAATACTTACGCTACTTTACTGCATCACCCTTTTCTCTTCAAGGGAAAACCAACGCAGTGCTCAAGAGGTAGCAGTTAGAAGTTGGATGAGATTCATCATGTAATCGAGTTAGTTTTGTTAGGGCCTGATCCCTAGTATCCACTATGTTCTTAGATTGATGTTGTCATGACTTTGCTATGCTTAATGCTTGTCACTTTGGGCCCAGGTGCCATGAACTCAGATCTGAACCGTTTATGAATTCATCATTATATCCATGTTTTAGATCCTATATTGCAAGTTATAGTCACCTACTACGTGTTATGATCGGGCAACCCCGGAGTGACAACAACCAGGCCCACTCCCGGTGATGACCGTAGTTTGAGGAGTTCATGTATTCACTATGTGTTAATGCTTTGTTCCGGTTCTCTATTAAAAGGAGGCCTTAATATCCCTTAGTTTCCAATATGGACCCCGCTGCCACGGGATGGTAGGAAAAAAGATGCCATCCAAGTTCTGTTAAAAATGCACGTATGACTATTTACGAAATACATGCCTACATTATATCGAAGAACTGGAGCTAGTGCCGTATTACCCTAGGTTATAACTATCACATGATGAATATCATCCAACAAGTCACCGATCCAATGCCTGCAAATTTATCCTTATTGATCTTGCTACGTTACTATTGCTATCATCACTGTTACACTTGCTACAAATTACTACTATCACTGTTACTATTACCGTTGCTGCTGTCACTACTATCAAAACTATCAAACTACTTTGCTACTGATCACTTTGCTGCAAATAATTAATCTCCAGGTGTGGTTAAATTGACAACTCAGCTTCTAATACTTTCAAATGTTCTTTGGCTCCCCTCGTGTCGAATCTATAAATTTGGGTTGAATACTCTACCCTCGAAAACTATTGCGATCCCCTATACTTGTGGGTTATCAAGACCTTTTTCTGGAGCCGTTACCGGGGAGCATAGCAATATTTGTTGAGTCACTTGGGATTATTATCATATTATCACTATGAAGAATCTGAAGGATCCAAAGACTAAGATATTTCCCTCAAAGACGAGGGGAGGTAAGGAACTGCCATCCAGTTCTTTAGATTCACCTTCTGTTATGAGTAAACTTGCAACACCACCACATGCTATTAATCCTGATATGTTGCAAGTTATTGATGATGCTACTTCTGCTATGGATAATGCTTATGATGATGCTAGTACCTTTCTTGATAATAATGATGTGCCACTTGGTGATTTTCTTGATGAACAAATTGCTAGAGTTATACAACATGATGTTGTTGAATCTGATGATGAGCTTGAAACTAAAACACCTGCTAGAACTAGCCTTGCTAGATATGAATCGCCTAAGGTACCGGAAGGTTATGTTATGAGTGAAGAAGCAACTAGAGATATTCTTGCTTGCAATGATAGAGATGATCTAGAGAAATTACTATGCAAGTATAAAGAAAAATCTCTGAATGCTAGAATGAAATGTGATCCTAAGTTTGCTACTTCACCTATCTTTATTGCTGATAAGGATTATGAATTCTCTGTCGACCCAGAGTTAATTACTTTGGTTGAATCTAATCCTTTCCATGGTTATGAAACTGAAACTGTTGTGGCACATCTTACTAAGTTGAATGATATAGCCACCCTTTTTACTCGTGATGAGAAGACCCGCTACTACTTTATTCTCAAATTATTTCCTTTCTCATTAAAGGGTGATGCTAAAGCTTGGTACAATACTCTTACTCCTGGTTGTGTGCGTAGTCCCCAGGATATGATTTATTACTTCTCTAAATAATATTTCCCTGCTCATAAGAAACAAGCTGCCTTGCAGGAAATATTTAACTTTGTGCAAACTAAAGAAGAGAGTCTCCCACAAGCTTGGGGGAGGCTTTGCCAGTTACTTAATGCTTTGTGTGATCATCCTCTTAAGAAAAATGAAATACTTGATATCTTCTATAATGGACTAACCGATGCTTGGGACTTCCTAGATAGTTGTGCTGGTTGTGTTTTCAGGGAACAGACTATTGCTCAAGCTGAAGAATTATTGAATAACTTATTGAAAAATTATGATGATTGGACTCTTCCTGAACCACCGGCTAAACCCACTCCAAAGAAGAGGGGTATATTATATCTCAGTCCCGAAGATATGCAAGAGGCAAAGAAATCTATGAAGGAAAAAGGTATTAAAGCTGAGGATGTTAAAAATTTACCTCCTATTGAAGACATACATGGGCTTAATACACCACCACTGCCTAAGGTGGTAGAGGTAAATTCTCTTATGAAGTTCAATGAAAATGATAATCCTCACAATATGCATCCTAGTCAATGCCTTTATGAGTTTGGAAAGTACATTAGAAAACAAGATCACTTCAATGCAAATATTATGAAACAGTTGAAATATAATTCTGATATGATTGCTCACTTGAGTGACTTGTTATTTAGAATTTCAAATGATGTTAGAGGTGTTGGAAAACATGCTTCTATGGTTCAAACCCAGTTAGAACAAGTTGTTAAATCACAAAGATAATTACTTGATGAAATGAATAACAATATGCATGACTTTGCTGTTAGACTTGCAACTAGAGGAGGTAAAATGACTCAGGAACCACTTTATCCTGAGGGACACCCCAAAAGAATTGAACAAGACCCACAAAGATACAACACCACTGCACCTAGTCCTTCTAAAAAGAAAAAGAAAAAGAAAAAGAAAAATGATAGGACTTTGCACACTTCTAGTGAACCTGAAATAGAAAAACCTCCTGATAATGAAAATGAAACTTCTATCTCTGATGCTGAAACTCAATCTGGTAATGAACACTCACCTAGTGATAATGAAAAAGACAATGCTGAGGTTCATAAAGACTCTCAACCAAATGATAAAGAACCAGATAATGATGTTGAGATAGAACCACCTGTTGATATTGATAACCCACAACCTAAGAATAAAAGGTATGGTAAAAGAGACTTTGTTTCTAGAACACACTATAAAGAAAGAGAACCGTGGGTTCAAAAACCTATTCCTTTTCCACCCAAGTCAACTGAAAAGAATGATGACGACGAATTTGAACGCTTTGCTGAAATGCTGAGGCCAGTCTTTTTGCGTACTCACTTGACTGACATCTTGAAAATGCATCCTTATGCAAAGCATATGAAAGACATCATCACAAATAAGAGAAAAATACTGGAAGCTGAAATCTCCACTATGCTTGCTAATTATACTTTTAAATATGGAGTACCTAAAAAACTTGGAGATCCGGGAATACCAACTATACCTTGCTCCATCAAAAAGAATTATGTGAAAACTGCTTTGTGTGATTTAGGAGCTGATGTTAGTGTTATTTCTCTTTATATAAAAGACTTGACTTGAATAAACTCACACCTACTGAAATATCTTTGCAAATGGTTGACAAGTCAACTGTCATACCTATCGGTATTTGTGAGGATGTGCCCGTTGTTGTTGCTAATGTTACTATTTTGACTGACTTTCTTATACTTGAGATGCCCGAGGACGACAACATGTCGATTATCCTTGGTAGAACCTTCTTGAATACTGCAGGGGTTGTTATTGATTGCAATAAAAGCAAGTTCACTTTTCATATTAATGGTAATGAGCATACGGTGCACTTTCCAAAGAAACAATTCCAAGTGAATGGTATTAATGTTATTGAAAAATCTCCGACAATCACTGTTGGAAGTTTTCAAATACCTCTACCTACTGTCAAAAAGAAATATGAAATGCTTATTGTTGGGGACATGCATATCCCCATTGAGGTAACTTAGTGATTTACGAAAGTTCTTCGGTTTCATGCTAATCGAAAGTGGTTGTTAATAAGACCTGATCAACCTTATTAATGGATCATTTTTGAGCGGTATGAAGTTGATGAATTTAGTAAGCACTACCTTCTGTCCCTAACTTTTGTTTTTTGTTTCTATTAGTTAAATAAAATAAAATGCCATGTTTTGTCTGTTTTCTGAATTTTCCGTGCAATAAAAAAATGACCCAAAAATAGAAGTTCTCAGAATGCCCTGAAAATTTTATATGATTTTTTCCTGATTATTTAAGAATTTTTGGTGCAAAAATTACCAGAGGGGGTGCACCTGGTGGGCACAACCCACCAGGGCGCGCCGGCACCCCCTGGCACGCCATGGGGGGTTGTGGTCCCCACGTGGGCCCCCTCACTTATCTCTTTAGCCCACATCATCACTCACCTCCAGAAAAAAATCCCCATTGCTCTCTCTCCCGTGTTCTTGAGCTCAAACCCGCGGATGTCAATCTCTTTGCTCGAAGCTCCGTTTCCGAAACTGCTTCGGGGATTTGTTGCTTGGTATGTGACCCCACCACTTGTCCAGTTAGTTTTTGTTTTAGTAGTTTATACTTTGAATAAATAGCTACTCTTGGTGCTGCTGTAGATGTGCTTGCATGTTCAATTCTTAGTGTCCGAAGTAGTTTGAATGCTTGCTATGGCCTCTATGTATTCCTATGAGTGGTTGCTATTAGTTTTGTGAAGTTTTGTTGGTAAAATTTTGTGGACTAAAAATTCAGATTTTTGTTCATAGGAAAAATTGTACACGGACATGAATATCTTTAGGAAATTTGGCTCTAAGAAGAACTCCAAGGGTGTTATTGGGGAGTCTTCTGACAATGATCTCCGCCCTTGGAGGTTGGCGGAGGTACGGCCTTGCGAATGGCCGCACACCCCATTCCTGCAAGAGGCTGGAATTCATGAGGAGTTCATGCAATTCATTGCCAACGCCGGTCTCACCGACTTCATCGCAGATGAGTGTGAACAGCACCAAATCCTCACAAACATGTTTGTCCAAAGTTTTACTTTCCTGCCTAGTAATAATCCTCCTGAAGTGAGATTTGATTTATATGCTGAAAACCATCAGATACCACTTACTGAGTTTTGCAACATATGCATGATCGCTTCTGATGGGAGCTTGGCTGAGCCTAGGTCAGCTGAGTTTGAGGATTTTTGTCGCACTTTGACAGTGGGTGATGAGAGGAGAGTGTCAGCCATCACTGCCGGCGGCTTACATTTTCTTGCTGTTCGTTACTTTGCATATTTCATCACCAAATGCTTACTTGCTAGGGAGAGGTGGGTGCACTGAGTTCACCAGACCTTGTTGTTTTACATCGTGCAATAGAGGGCAATAACACGTATAGCTTGGGAGCTATTGTGGCTCGCCGCCTCCATCTTAATAAATCTCAGGGTAAAATACATGGTGGGATTTTTGCTACTCGTTTGGCAGCTCACTTCGAGGTTGAGATACGCCCTCATGATTACCCTCTGACCAAGGTTTACCTAGACCAGGCAGCCATGCATCACCATCACTTTCTTGCCCATGATCGTCCTAACATTGCCATTCCTTATAACTTGGTTTATAGCGTTGATACTCGTGATGTTATCCCCGTTCCTGCACCTGCTTTGGTTGATTCTGTTGCTATGGGTGGATACCGGATTATGCCTGCAGACATCCTCGCCCACTGGAACGCTCACGCTGCTGCAGAAGCTGCACAGGCACCTCAGCAGTGGGATGTGTGGATGCCCGCTCCTCAGGATCCCTACTACCCTCCAGGCTACTGATCGATTACCAACTTAGGCCAAAAGCCTAAGCTTGGGGGAGTACGTGTTTCTCACCGACATTATATTTATGTTCACATATCATTCTATCTGTCGGTGTTCACACTTTTTCATTGTATCATCCATGCTTAGATTTATTTTCTTGTTGTCTTCTTGTGTGTTTGAAAAACTTTAGAAAAACCAAAAAAAATTAGTTATAGTAATTTACTTTCCATGCATGCTTAGTAGTAACACTAAAAAGAAAATCCAAAAAGATATCCTTGTTCTTCTTTTGCTTGTTGGGAGCTTTCCCGTCTAAATAGTTTTTCTCGTTTTTGCTTTTCCCTTTTTATTTGCTTGCTCAAGAAAACCAAAAAATCCAAAACTATTTCAGTGTGTTTCTCTGAATTTCTTTTCCTTTTATTCGAGTCTTACCGAGGAGAAGACCACAATGAAAATGTTGAGTGGCTCTCATATGAATAACTGTTGAACTAATAAAGAGCCCATTTTACCTTGTCTTCTCTTGTTGAATAAAATGTTTTGCAGATTCCAGCTTAGTCCATGGCACTCTTGCACTATTATTATTTTCTTATCATTCGGTCGTGCAAGTGAAAGGCTATAATGACGATATTCGATGAGCTGGCCATGGCAAAGAGAAACTGGTATGAACTCGACTTGTTCTTGTTGTGTAAATATGTTTAACCTAGTGCCCATGATTCAGCCCATTATGATTAAACATGTTTGCAATGACAATTAGAGATTATAGTTTCTCATGCCATGCATAAGTAGCTGGGAGTTGATAATGATTTATCTTGGATATCAACATAGCGTTAAAATGATTGTGATGTAGTATGATGATATGGTATCCTCCTCTGAATGTTCGAGTGGCTTGACTTGGTACATGTTCACGCATGTAGTTGAATCAAAACCAACATAGCCTCTATAATATTTATGTTCATGGTGTTCATATCCTACTCATCCTAGTGTCCAATGTTACTTACGCATAATGCCTGGTTATGATCGTTGTTGCTCTCTAGCTGGCCGCTTCTCAATCTTAATTGCTAGCCTTCGCCTGTACTAAGTGGGAATTCTGCTTGTACATCAAAACCTTGAACCCAAAGTTATTCCAGATGAGTCCACCATACCTACCTATATATGGTATTACCCTGCTGTCCTAAGTAAATTTGCATGTGCCACCTCTAAAAGCTTCTAAAAAATTATCTGTTTTGTGTGCCTGGATCATTCATGGAACGACATGAGGTGGTCGATATCTTCTGTGCTAAGCGGGTTATCCTCAGGTCGAGTGTTTATTCACTCGCCATCGCACGAGGAAATGGGCGGTATTAGGGATGCCCAGTCCCAAACTGCAAATATGAAAAAGAGTTCATCTCTTGAATAATCAAACAAAACTCCCAATGGAGTCAAAACCTTTACTTTCCGCTTGGGAACCGCCACTAGCGTGCTTAGCATGGAAGATGTTGATAACTGATGGTCGTGAAGTGAATAAGAAGGGTGCATGTCTGAAAATATCATTTATCTCTATTTTAAAAATTGAGCTCTGGCACCTCTACAAATCACTGCTTCCCTCTGCGAAGGGACTTTCTATTTACTTTTATGTTGTGTCACCACCTTCTAAAAACAAGCGCCATAAACTGAGTAGAGCACAACGGTCATGATTTATACATTGTGTATAGCTAATGTTGGGTGCATCATGACTGGATCTTTTCTACCATGAATTACAATGTTTAGTCGCTGCTTGAACTTTGGAGGTGCTCTGCATTTATGTTTTGCAGTCTCAGAAAGGGCTAGCGAGATACGACAGTTGTCATATTATATCATGGTTATTTTGACAACATGTTGCTGTTTGAGATATCCTATTATTGCTCGCTAGCCGATTATGTCATTGATATGAATCATTATAATCTTTAAGAGTTATTGTTGACATGGTTAGTTATAATGTTGGCTGAAAACTTGGGTGTTGTTTAAGCTTATTTATGCAAACAAGAGAAAAAGAGTTCGTAAAAGTTTTTCTTTCTCACTTTCAGTTTATCAGCTGAATTGCTTGAAGACAAGCAAAGGTTTAAGCTTGGGGGAGTTGATACGTCTCCAACGTATCTACTTTTTCTCACGCTTTTCCTCTTGTTTTGGACTCTAATTGCATGATTTGAATGAAACTAACCCCGGACTGATGCTGTTTTCAGCAGAACTACCATGGTGTTGTTTTTGTGCAGAAATAAAAGTTCTCGGAATGGAACGAAACTTTGCGAGGATTTTTTTATATCAATAATAAGAATTTCTGGAGCCAAGACCCACCAGAAGGGAGCCCATGGTTGGGCACAACCCACCAGGGCGCGCCCCCCTCTCCTGGCGCGTCCAGGTGGGTTGTACCCACCTGGTGGCCCCGCTGACGACCCCCTGATACTATAAATTCACATTATTCCAGAAAAAATCATGGAGAAATAATTATCACGATCCACGAGACGGAGCCGCCGCCAAGCCCTGTTCTTCCTCGAGAGGGCAGATCTGGAGTCCGTTTGGGGCTCCGGAGAGGGGGATCTTCGATCTTCGTCATCACCAACCAATCTCCGTCGCCAATTCCATGATGCTCCCCACCGGGAGTGAGTAATTCCTTCGTAGGCTCGCTAGTCGGTGAGGAGTTGGATGAGATTCATCATGTAATCGAGTTAGTTTTGTTAGGGCCTGATCCCTAGTATCGACTATGTTCTTAGATTGATGTTGTTATGACTTTGCTATGCTTAATGCTTGTCACTTTGGGCCCGGGTGCCATGAACTCAGATCTGAACCGTTTATGAATTCATCATTATATCCATGTTTTAGATCCGATCTTGCAAGTTATAGTCACCTACTACATGTTATGATCCGGCAACCCCGGAGTGACAACAACCGGGCCCACTCCCGGTGATGACCGTAGTTTGAGGAGTTCATGTATTCACTATGTGTTAATGCTTTGTTCCGGTTCTCTATTAAAAGGAGGCCTTAATATCCCTTAGTTTCCAATAAAGACCTCGCTGCCACGGGAGGGTAGGACAAAAGATGTCATGCAAGTTCTTTTAATAAAGCACGTATGACTATTTACGGAATACATGTCTACATTATATCGATGAACTGGAGCTAGTGCCGTATCGCCCTAGGTTATAACTGTCACATGATGAATATCATCCAACAAGTCACCGATCCAATACCTTCGAATTTATCCTTATTGATCTTGCTGCTTTACTATTGTTATCATCACTGTTACACTTGCTACAAATTACTGCTATCACTGTTACTATTACCGTTGCTGCTGTCACTACTATCAAAACTATCAAACTACTTTGCTACTGATCACTTTGCTGCAGATAATTAATCTCTAGGTATGGTTGAATTGACAACTCAGCTGCTAATACCTTCAAATATTCTTTGGTTCCCCTTGTGTCGAATCTATAAATTTGGGTTGAATACTCTACCCTCGGAAACTGTTGCGATCCCCTATACTTGTGGGTTATCATTCCTCTCCTTTGTGGTTGTAATGGCAATGGATCGCTTGTGGTCCATCTCTGAGCATAATGCCAGTGACAAGTGTCGCTTCGATGACGACAGAGAAGAACTGTCAGACCAGATCCGCGACAAAATTGAACTTCACTGCAAGATCCAAAGGGAGCATGAAGAGGGCGAGCGTGAGAGGTAGGCCTCGGCACCGGCGTGGTAGAAGGAGGAGGACCGCCGGTAAGCGACAACGACTCCTTCTTGGCCTGCTCAAGGCAGTTGTGATGCGGGTGCTCCTAAGTCCTAACCCATGGCCTTCTCAAGCTAGATGATCGTGGATTTTGCAACTCCAGCAATAACAACTTGTCCAACTTCGACAATAGAAACCCCAACCCCCAACATTGGCAACAACCCTAAATCCGGTTGAAATAATAGGGGGGAGATCTGTGGCACGCAAGGACGAGGGCACGCAGATCATGGACGCCGATCCACGCCAAGATTCAAAAACTAGTTTATGTGTATATTTCATCAGTTTAGCTACATAGCAGTCGCCTGATTTTCTACGTTTGGTTCAGTCGATTTTCCTTTAGTCCGAACATGCATTCATGCGCGAATTGCCTTGAAGTAGCTGTATGCATGGCTGCATGCGGTGCCATGCATCCATGCGTGCACGCTGCACTTTTTTTTTCCTTTTTGTGCGTGTTAATTTCTTTTATGCGTACGTGTGTGTCTGTGTTGTTTGTGCGCGTGAATGTGTGACAGTGTGAGACACGGAGGAACCAGTGATATGAGATATAGTTCACATTAAGCTTTGACATTTGTATGTGTTTCTGAATTTGCTTTTTTTGTCGGTTTGGTTTTATATGGGTATTTTTGGGATGTTGGGTGACTGTAAATGTATAGACTCAAGTACTATAAAAATGAGTGTAAATTACAATAAAGTGTGAAAACTTCAGCAATCATATTTAGTTTTAGTTTTTATTTTATTTTCCACTTTAGCTACTTGCAAGGTTCCTGAATTTTAAATCTGGAACAGTTGATTTTCTGACCATTGATTTCTGCTCTGAGATTCGTGCTGCATTTTTTTCTGTCCTGTTGTTTGTTGTGCTGGGCTTGTTTTGTTTTTTTACTGACCCTATATTTGGGTATGTCGATTTTCTACTAGGCCAAAGCCTATTAACTATGCGATCTAGCCCTCATCTGTTCCTTTGTTTGTTTGATGTTATTTCTGTTTTTATGTGTTTTCACTATTTTTCTTTGTTAGTTCGGTTTCATTTTTCTTTTGTGGGTATTTTTGGGATGTCAGATGAGTGTAAATGTATACACATAAATATTATGCAATGTGTGTGAAATTATACAATTATATGACAATGTGCTACCGTAAAAAAGTGACTAATTATTCTTTTCATACTGCAAAATGTGCAATATCAGTGCAAAATGTTGTGCAAGTTTTTTTCTTCCATTTTTCTTTCTTTTTAAAGGGTAATACCAATGTCACTAATCCATCTTCCCTATAGAACTTCATTATTTTGAATTGTTTTAGTTATTGTCTTACTCTTTGTTAAGTTAATAAAAATTTCACTACTTCATTCTTCTCATGGTAACTTTTTTTAGAAAGTTTCACTATTGTATGCTTATTCTTGCATATTTGACAAAAGTGCAATTTGTGTGTATATTTTGTTATTGTTTATTTTAGATTTATGTTTTGTGTGTAATTATAAATGCAAGTAGAAAATAATATGTGTGTAAATTATACTCGAATGCGAAAATTGCACTACTATATGCTTACTCTTTGCATATTTGAAAAGGTGCAATTTTAGTGCAAGCTGTGTGCAACTTTGGAAAGGTTTTTCATGTTCATTTTCTTTCTTCTTAAAGGGTTTCATTCTTTCTTAGAAAAACTAACTATTTTGATTTTTTTTCCTGAAATGGTAATACCAATGCCACAAATTCATTCTTCCATAGAAAACATCATTTTTTTAGGTTTTATTTTGTTTTAGTTTCATTTTATTTTATTTTGTAAGGATAATGCCAATCTCACTAATACATTACTTTTTAGAAAACACTTCATTTTCGTTTTTATTGTTTGTTTTGGAATTTTTTTGTGTAAGTATAAATGCAAGTACTAAATAATACTCTGTCGTGGTGGGCGCACGGCAGATGCCAAGGGATGGCTAAAGAGAGGAGGAGGCTCGAGGGCACCGGTGGGCTCCAAAGGCGAGGTCGGCATGAGCAAGCGAGGGACGCAAGACATACCCAGGTTCGGGGCTCTCCGGAGAGATAACACCCCTAGTCTTGCCGAGTGTGGTTTATACGTAACAGTACAGAGTTGCTCCTTGAGCTGTATGGAGGAAGAAGGAAGGCGGGCCCATGCTTAGGCTGCTCCCTCTCCTGTGTGTGTGTGTGAGTGGTCTGATCAAGTGTTCTCGTGTGTGAGTTGCTTGCCCGTGTGCAAGAGGGCTCCTGGGAGGTTTTATAGATCAACCCCCAAGGATACAATGGTAATGTCACAAGGCCGTGGGGCCAGGTTGTCATTGTCCGGGAAGCCGGTGCTGGGACCCGCCGGGTATCAGGGCTTGCCGGGTTCTCCGGGCGCGGCCCCCGTATGCCAGGGGGCACTGTTAGCCGTCTTGTCAATCGTCACGGAGTGGCCGGGTCGAGTCTGCTACAGTGGCGCCCCGTCAGGTCGCCGCTTGCTAGCGTCAGCAGTGACGTCGGGTGCACTGTAGCCACGCCAGCCCTGATCAACAAGGTAGGTGGGGCACTGTTGCCACGCCTCGGCTGACCAGAGGAGTTGGTGGGGCACTGTTGCCCTGCTCACCCTTGGATGGAGTCTCGTCCCATCATACGGCTGGGATGGGACGGGAGCTGACCCGTGGCCGGGTTGAGGAACACGCCAAGGGGGAGCTGGCTTGTTGCAGAAGTCTTGGTTGTGCCGGGTTCGGCCGTCTCGCGCCTGCCGTCGGGGCCGGGTTGAGGAGTTTGTCCGGGTTGAGCAACTCGGTCAAGCGCGAGCCGGATTGAGGGGTGTTGCTGGAACCGATGTTTTTGAAAAGGATCCGGGTTCCGTTGCCTGCCCGGCGTTCATCCCTCCGACATACTCCCTCCGTTCCAAAATATAGTGTGTCCTCGGTTTCCGTACTTTAACTTTGACAATAAATTTAACCAACGAGACCGACTGCGGCGGAAGCAAAAATTATATAATTGAAAACTTATTTTGAATACGAATTCACTTGTATAATTTTCGCTCCCACCGCAGTCGGTCTCGTTGGTTAGATTTATAGTCAAAGTTGGACCCCGGAAAGCGTGGGCGCGCTATATTTTGGAACGGAGGGAGTATGTGTGTAAATTATAGTAGAATGTGAATATTGCACTATTATATGCTTATTCTTTCAATATTTGGAAAAGCGCAATTTTAGTGCAAGTTGTGTGCAAGTTTTGAAATGTTTTTTTTTTCTTTCTGCATAAAGGGTTTCATTCTTTCTTAGAAAACTTTATTATTTCATTTCATTTTGTTTTTATTTTCTTTCTTCTGAAAGGGTAATACCAATGCCTCGAATTCATTCTTCCATAACAAACTTCATTTTTATATGTTTATAGTTTTTATTTCTTTTTTTGTGTTTTAGTTTTCATTTTTTTTGTAAGGATAATACCGATCTCCCTAATCCATTACTTTTTAGAAAAAAAATCAAGTGATATCAAATAGTTGTAATCCTTTAATCTTTTTACCTTTCGTACGATCATGTGACACTATTTAATTATGTATTTGAAACTAAAATCATTTCTAACCAAGCTTAAACAGTATAATAATGAATCACCCAGCATGCAAAACTTGCATTCATGGGCGTGCAGCATGCATTCAGCCTAGGTCCCGGTGTTGGGCTTGTGTACGTGAGCATGCACGCATGCCGCTTGTGTACGTGAGCGCGGTGGTAACAAAGTGACTGACACCGCTAAAAAAAGTGAATGACCCTAAAATTTGTTCAGGCGACTTGCCCAAAAACAAAAATCAGTCAACTTACACATAGTCAGTCCCATATTTCATCTATTTCACCTTGTATAGCGATCCGTAAGTATCTATTTGACGGCGGAGAAATCGACTTGCACCATTTGTTTTCAGACTACTCCATAGTTGGTCCCGTATTTCCAACGTCAGTCGTCCGTTGTCATGAGTTTCATGCTCTTCCAGTCTCTCAGATCATATCACATACTGTACTGAGGTGGTATCATTCAGCAACGATCTAGCTTGATGCGCTCCTGATGTGGGACGATGATTTTTAACGTCGCCGGCCGGAGTGGAACCCACGCCTCGCATCACGCCAGCGTCAGGTTCTGCAGCGTCCGCGGCATCGGCGGCATGTCGACGTGCACGACGCCCTCCAGCGCCTGCACGGCCTGCGCCATGGTCGGCCGGTGCGCCTCCTGGTCCTGGATGCACCAGCACGCCACCCTGCACGCCCGCTCCAGCTCCTCCGCCCTCACGTCGCCGCGCAGCCGCGGGTCCGCCACGGCGCCCGCCTCCCCCGCCGCCACCTTCCCCGCAGCCCACACCGGGAAGAACGTCGACACAGGCCGCCCCGCCTCCGCCTCCGTGGCGTCGCTGCCATCATCGCCACTGTCCCTCCCGCCGCCGCCGCCGCCGGAGCTGTCGGTGTTGCGTCGGCCCGAGATGAGCTCGAAGAGTACCATCCCGAAGCTGTACACGTCCGCCTTGGCGCTGATGGGCAGCCCGGAGATCCACTCCGGCGCCAGGTACCCGATGGTGCCGCGCATCGTCGTCAGGGCGCGGCTAAAGTCCCTCCCCACCAGCTTCGCCATCCCGAAGTCGGCGAGCTTCACGCACAGGTCCCTGTCCAGCAGTATGTTCTCCGGCTTCACGTCGCAGTGTATGATGCACTCGCGGCAGCCGTCGTGCAGGTACGCCAGCCCTCTGGCGACGCCGAGCATGATGCCATAGCGGTCGCGCCAGCTCGGGCACGAGCCGCCGCTGCCCTTGAAGAGGTAGCCCTCGAGAGAGCCGTTGGGCATGTACTCGTACACGAGCAGCTTCTCGTCGGCCGACGAGCAGAAGCCCAGGAGCCGGACGAGGTTGACGTGCTGGATGCGCCCGAGCGTGTTCACCTCCGTCCGGAACTGCTTGTCGCCCTGCCGGAGACCCTCCAGCTTCTTGACCGCCACCTCGGTGACGGTGTCCCCGCTCTTCAGGACGCCGCGGTACACGGAGCCGAAGCCTCCGCCGCCGAGCCGGTTCGAGAAGTTCTTGGTGGCGGCGCGGAGGTCGCCGTAGCTGTACACGGCCAAGGAGGAGCCCGCCTCGTTCGCCATGCTGTCCAGCCGACGCCGCCGCCGCCTCCTGGAAAGGAGGAACCAGGCCAGCAGCGCCGATGCGATCAATGCCGCTGCCACACATGCCAACACGATTCCGACGACAAGCTGCAGTGGTAGCCCCCCATCGCTCTTCTTGTTTGCTCTGCTCAAATCTCGCAGCCCTGATTCTGAAAGCCGGAGATACAGGTCCGACGACCCCGAGGCCCCAGAGTCGGCGTAAAGCTGCTGAAGGTTGCGGAACTCGCCGTGCCAGACGGCGCACAGGCCGCCGCCGGAGAAGGTGTAGGCCTGGCAAGAGCAGTTGTCGAGGCAAGCCGACTCGCACTCTGTTTTGCTCTGGGCGCCCACGGCGAGCGAGTCGTCGGGGAGCTTAACGTTGGGCAGCACCAGGAACCCGTCCGTGGACGTGGACGACGACCCGTTGCCGTTGCGCGCGCACGCGAGCGACGAGTTCCGGCGACACCCGCCGGTCCAGTCGCTGAGCGCCCAGTCCCGCTCCGACGCCGGCACGAACCCGGGCGGGCACCGGCAGGACGGCTGGCTCCTCTGGTCGCAGACGCCGAAGGCGCCGCAGACGGCGTACGCGTCGCACTGCACGGTGGGCGCGGCCCAGAAGAACTGCCAGCGCTGGCTGGCGGGCACCCAGATGTACTGCTTCGCCTGCCCCGTCCCCTCGAACACCTGCCGCGTGATCGTCGCGTTGTCGTAGAGCGCCCAGCTGAGCCGCCGGTACGCCGGCGTCTCGACGTAGGTCTGGTTGAAGAGCACGTTGTTGACCGCCTCCGGCACGAGCGCGAAGACGCGGCCCGTCCACACGCCGCTCCGCCAGTAGACGCGTGTCCGGTTCCAGAAGTAGAAGAACTCGCTGGTGCCGTTGCGGTCCACGGTGTTGCTGAACATGCCCGGCGCGGGGTCCTCGGCGTTCCGCCACGACGTGAGCCCCTGGTACTCGCCGGTGAGCTTGTTCTCCCCGAGCCACGCCCCCGGCACCAGCGTGTCCGTCGGGTGGTCGAAGCTCTGCCAGAGCACGTCGGAGGAGTTGCCGCCGCCGAGGAGGACCAGGTTGCCGTCGTCGCGGATCACCGCAGTGTTGTTGTTGTTGTTGTTGTTGTTGTTCGACTCCTCCTCCGACGACAGGTTCGACCTCGACGACGACCACACGACGCCCTCGCTGGCGCCGACGAGCTCGAGGCCGCCGTCGTCGGGGGACACCCGGAGCTCGGCGGACTCGGCGCTGGACAGGGGGCTCCCGCGGTTGCCGACCCAGATGACGGTCTGGACGGGGATGTTCTTGTACCATACGCCGAGGTAGAACCGGCCGGAGCTGCCGGGGCTGAAGAGCCCGGCCTCGAACTTGCCCTGCGCCGAGACCACCGTGTCGCTGCCCCGCAGCGGCCGCCGCGCTGAGACGGCGTCCGTCTCCGCCGCCGCCGCTGCTACCGGGCAAGAATGAGCGAAGCAGAGCGCAACGAGAGCGAAAGCGGCGACCGTCGGCGACATGTTTTCTCTCTGGTGAATTGAATTCTCGATCAGGAGGGGAGATGGATGGCGACCGAGAGCGAGTGACACGTAGTTGCTATCGCGTTTGCACGCAGCTATATGTCGCGTACTGGCCGCCCGATGAGCCGCCCGCCTCGTCGTCTGGATGACTTCATAGCCACTATTTTCCCTCGCGAGCGACCAAAACGGCACATTGTCACCTCCCACAAATGTAAAATGTCAAGGGGAGGAGGTAAAAAGGCTGCACGGTTGGTGTTGAGCCGGTCCGTGGCTTTTCTCGAGCTGGCGGGAGCAGGAGTCTTCCACGGTGACGTACGTGGAAACAGATTTGTCACCTTTGGTTGCACCACGGTTGCTCGTCCGGTTGGCTGCATCCCCCTTAATTTCCTGCTTGCTTTCGTGCACGGTCCGAAATATATTAGTTTAACGAAAAAGAAAGTGTAGCAGATTTTCGTAACAAAAAGCAGGAGAAATTTGGTTTTGGTTACCATCTCTAGTGGCCGTGCGTTCAAACCGTCGTCCTGCTACGGCAGGCAGACGTGAAAACGATAGATCTCCTGCAACAAAACAGAAGCAGAGCCATCAAATCATGGATGGAATGGGTGGTATGCGTCAATGCGTGTGGGTCTTTCTTTTCTTCTTCAGGCTCGTTGACAGCAACTTGCTACGGTTTTCCTGGTACGTACGAATATAGCTGGCCTTTGCCAGACGTACTTTGTGGCTTCGTTAGAAATTACGTACATGTGGAACCATCTCCGTATCTTTTTTCCTTTTCCAAAAAATCTCCGTATTCTTTCCCAACTGCTGTTCGATGGCAAAGTTCAGTAGGTGGGTCGGTGTAAGACATAGGATTTTTGGGGAACTGGCACAACCCTCTATGGGGTGGCCTATCACATATATATAGTCCTATATCAATACGGTATGGATTACACAGTGGGGCTACAATATGAAGTCTAACATCCTCCCTCAATCTTAACTCACTCCTGAAGCATCTAGAAGGTTGAGATTGCGCCTACAGACCTTAAACATGGGAGAAGGTAGAGGCTTGGTGAAGATGAGAAGGTATCCTCTGCAACGCCTCAACTCATGCACCAGGTGCACCGATGGCCCATGAGCTGTCAGATTAAAAATAAAGGGACATGATCCATCTACAGTGTGGGCTGCTGGAACATTTACAGAGAGGACCTTGTAGTGTCGCTGAATAGTTCGACTTTCGAGTACTACGAAGCGTTTACGAAGAGTCCACAACCCAATCGTCTTCTCTTTCTCTCGCCCTCTTGTGTCGCGCGATCTAGAGTTAGGACATTTTGCTTGGTCTCTTCATCTCCTCTACCACTCGAGTTTCCTCTTTGGCTTGTACCGATGATCTCTACCTATTGAAGTTCCAGTAGCTGTCGTTCCATCTGAATCGGCCACGCACACTGAAGTTCTTTTTTGCAGTGGGCCGCCGGCGGCTCGTTGAGAGTGCTTCAATGTGGTCCATACGTAGGAGCTCTTCTATTTGCAAACAAATGGAAACGGAAAGTGTGACACTGAACTTTGTGAAATCAATACTAATTGTACATTGTAGCAGTCCTCTAAAGTAAAGCCCTTGTTGGCTTCTGCTGGTTAGTAGCTTAGCTTAGTTGTTTTGTTCTTTGCAACTCAAGAAATACTGTTTATGAGGCTATGATGTTTGAACAACAGTGCTTAATAATTCCCCTGGCAGCCGTATTAAATCCGTAGACATGTACACGTTGTATATGTGAAATTTCATAGGACCAACACTTTATTTGATTTTATGGTACTTCACCTGAACCACACAATTTTGTTAGGTATATAACAGTTTGAGGTTGCTGGAGAGGAATTTGGGATTAGGATTTTTTTCCTTTGTAGTTTGCATTTCCTGTAACATATATCAACTTACAAAGAATTAACAAAAGAGGAACAATAAAAGCTTTAACTTGTTCCAGCAAGTGAGAACAGATTCTTCTAATCAACACTCAAACATGGTTTTATTAGTAAGAACCATGATCTGGTACAGAAATTCGGACCAAATATTACTGAATTTTCAACACTATAAAGATAAATGTTATCCAACCAGATCACTTTTGTTTTATCCTTTTTTTTGGATGTACATCAGAAAATAGATGTTATTTGTGTTTTTCAGGTCCTCTCTAAATGTTCAGTTGCAAGCTCATCTTTTCAAAATATTGTTTGCTCTTCAAGGTAATGTTGGACTTGCATCCATTTTCTCCTTTTTAGCAATTGAAGATATCTCTTTCAACTGACCAGGAGGTTGCATGGTGATCAAGCTATTTGTGAATGCTTCCATAAAAAATGCAGTGTATATGTAGAGAAACAGTTGAGTGACAATGTTAATCTAGAGAGCACATTAGATCTTCTGTTTTAGGAAATATGTGTCGACTAGTACAGGAGAGCTGGAGACTGAGATAAGCGATGGGGCAATTTTTTCTCACGCGAGCTTCCTGGTTCAGCATTAAAAGAGAGGTCAAAGGTAGAGCATAACTGGCTCCGGAAGTGTTTTGAATGATTCAGCTGTACTACAAGGTCTAATTTGTAATTGTTCCAGCAGCCCACATGGTAGATGGACTTTGTCCCTTCATTTTCAATCTGACGGCTCATGGGACAGTGGCGCACCTGGTGCATGATTTGGGGCGTTGCACATGATACGTTGTCGGGGAAACGACACCTATGGGATCACAAGAATCCCTACTACGGTTGCCGGGGCGCAGGGTTGCGAGAAGAGCAGGATTAGTAATCAGCACAAGGATCGTTTACCCAGGTTCGGGCCGCGAGGATGCGTAAAACCCTAGTCCTGCTTTGGTGGGTGTATTTCGGAGAGTTCTTGAGCTCTCGAACTAGCTGTGGTGAGTGCGTGGTTCGAAAGAGCCGAATCCTTCTCCAGTATGCCGTGGGCCTCCTTTTATAGTCGAAAGGGGCTGCCACAGTGGCACACAGGAGGTGGAAAGACGCACAGTGTTATGAGCTTATCGCTCGTATTACAGGACAAGACGCATTTAATGCGTAGCTTAGGTGTCCCCTTGCTTTATCGGGGACGGGGGCGAGGCCCGTCCCGTCCGTCGCCGCTCCTCCTTGCTTCGACACACGCCCTGACCAGTGAGGCATGCGGTGCCATGTAGGCAGGCAGGCAGCTGAGGTGGCGCGGTGGTGGAGCATTCACGAAGATCTGCATGCTGCCACGCAGGCGCTTGACGAGTTGGCCCGGGAGCTGCATGTTGCCACGCAGGTGCCTGCTCAGCTGGTTGAGCTGGCAGCTGCATGCGAACGATGGTGGAAACTTGGTTGGTGCGGGCCTGGCGGTGGCCCTGCTGACGTCCTTGGTGAGGGTCTTGCCGGGTGGCCCGGCAAGGGTCTTGCCGTGGCGCGCTGTCGTCCCCGGCAAGGACCTTGCTGGGGGTCTAGTGGCCTTCCTCGGCAAGGATCTTGCCGAGGATCGTTGTTTTCTAATCCTCATCTGATCTTGAATATATGTCTTCACAAAGATCCGCATGCCACCACAGAGGTGCCTCCCGAGCCCTGGCCCCATGTGGATGATGGTGTTGGGGACCGTGGGCTCAAGGGTGGCTCGCTGTTGGAAATATGCCCTAGAGGCAATAATAAAATGGTTATTATTATATTTCCTTGTTCATGATAATTGTCTATTGTTCATGCTATAATTGTGTTATCTGGAAATCATAATACATGCGTGAACACATAGACCATAACATGTCCCTAGTGAGCCTCTAGTTGACTAGCTCGTTGATCAATAGATGGTTACGGTTTCCTGACCATGGACATTGGATGTCATTGATAACGGGATCACATCATTAGGAGAATGATGTGATGGACAAGACCCAATCCTAAGCATAGCACTAGATCGTGTAGTTCGTCTGCTAAAGCTTTTCTAATGTCAAGTATCCTTTCCTTAGACCATGAGATTGTGCAACTCCCGGATACCATAAGGGTACTTTGGATGTGCCAAACGTCACAACGTAACTCGGTGGCTATAAAGGTACACTACGGGCATCCCCGAAAGTATCTGTTGGGTTGGCACGAATCGAGACTGGGATTTGTCACTCCGTATGACGGAGAGGTATCTCTGGGCCCACTCGGTAGGACATCATCATAATGAGCTCAATGTGATCAAGGAGTTGTTCACAGGATGATATGTTACGGGAACGAGTAAAGAGACTTGCCGTAACGAGATTGAACAAGGTATCGGTATACCGACGATCGAATCTCGGGCAAGTATCGTACCGATAGACAAAGGGAATTGTATACGGGATTGATTGAATCCTGGACATCGTGGTTCATCCGATGAGATTATCGTGGAGCATGTGGGAGCCAACATGGGTATCCAGATCCCGCTGTTGGTTATTGACCAGAGAGTTGTCTCGGTCATGTCTACGTGTCTCCCGAACCCGTAGGGTCTACACACTTAAGGTTCGGTGACGCTAGAGTTGTAGAGATATTAGTATGCGGTTAACCGAAAGTTGTTCGGAGTCCCGGATGAGATCCCGGATGTCACGAGGAGTTCCGGAATGGTCCGGAGGTAAAGATTTATATATAGGAAGTCCAGTTTCGGCCACCGGGAGAGTTTCGGGGGTCACCGGTATTGTACCGGGACCAACGGAAGGGTCCCGGGGGTCCACCGGGTGGGGCCACCTGTCCCGGAGGGCCCCATGGGCTGAAGTGGCGTGGGAACCAGCCCCTGGTGGGCTGGTGCGCCCCACCCAAGGGCCCAAGGCGCCTAGGGTTGGAAACCCTAGGGGGCCGTTGGCCCCGAGGGGGCATGTGCCCCCTGGTTGGAAACCCTAAGGGGGCCGTTGCCCCCCGAGGGGCCGCCGTCCCCCTTCTAGATGGGATCTCCAAGGGGGGCATGCGCCCCCCCTAGCGCCTATATATAGTGGAGGGGAGGGAGGGCAGCCGCACCCTAAGCCGTGGCGCCTCCCTCTCCCTCCCGTGACACCTCTTCCTCCTCCAGTAGAGCTTGGCAAAGCCCTGCTGGAATCCCGCTGCTTCCACCACCACGCCGTCGTGCTGCTGGATCTCCATAAACTTCTCCTCCCCCCTTGCTGGATCAAGGAGGAGACGTCTCCGCTTCGTACGTGTGTTGAACGCGGAGGTGCCGTCCGTTCGGCGCTAGGATCATCAGTGATTTGGATCAGGACGAGTACGGCTCCATCAACCCCGTTCTCTTGAACGCTTCCGCATCGCGATCTTCAAAGGTATGAAGATGCAATCCCCTCTCGTTGCTAGTAAACTCCATAGATTGATCTTGGTGATGCGTAGAATTTTTTTAATTTCTGCAATGATCCCCAACAGTGGCATCATGAGCTAGGTCTATGCGTAGTTTCTATGCACGAGTAGAACACAAGTTGTTGTGGGCGTCGATTTTGTCAATTTACTTGCCGCTACTAGTGTTATCTTGATTCGGCGGCATTGTGGGATGAAGCAGCCCGGACCGACCTTACACGTACGCTTACGTGAGACAGGTTCCACCGACTGACATGCACTAGTTAAATAAGGTGGCTAGCGGGTGTGTGTCTCTCCCACTTTAGTCAGATCGGATTCGATGAAAAGGGTCCTTATGAAGGGTAAATAGAAATTGGCATATCACGTTGCGGTTTTGGCGTAGGTAAGAAACGTTCTTGCTAGAAACCTATAGCAGCCACATAAAAATTTGCAACAACAATTAGAGGACGTCTAACTTGTTTTTGCAGCATGTGTCATGTGATGTGATATGGCCAAAAGAATGTGATGAATGATATATGTGATGTATGATATTGATCATGTTCTTGTAATAGGAATGACGACTTGCATGTCGATGAGTATGACAACCGGCAGGAGCCATAGGAGTTGTCTTAATTTATTTATGACCTGCGTGTCAACTGAAACGTCATGTAATTACTTTACTTTATTGCTAACCGTTAGCCATAGTAGTAGAAGTAATAGTTGGCGAGACAACTTCATGAAGACACGATGATGGAGATCATGGTGTCATGCCGGTGACGATGATGAACATGGCGCCCCGAAGATGGAGATCAAAAGGAGCAAAATGATATTGGCCATATCATGTCACTATTTGATTGCATGTGATGTTTATCATGTTTTACATCTTATTTGCTTAGAACGACGGTAGCATAAATAAGATGATTCCTCGCTAAAATTTCAAGAAAGTGTTCCCCCTAACTGTGCACCGTTGAGAAGGTTCGTTGTTCCGAAGCACCACGTGATGATCGGGTGTGATAGGTTCTAACGTTCGCATACAACGGGTGTAAGCCAGATTTACACACGCAATACACTTAGGTTGACTTGACGAGCCTAGCATGTACAGACATGGCCTCGGAACACAAGAGACCGAAAGGTCGAACATGAGTCGTATAGCGGATACGATCAACATGAAGATGTTCACCGATGATGACTAGTCCGTCTCACGTGATGATCGGACACGGCCTAGTTGACTCAGATCATGTATCACTTAGATGACTAGAGGGATGTCTGTCTGAGTGGGAGTTCATTAATCATTTGATTAGATGAACTTAATTATCATGAACTTAGTCTAAAATCTTTACAATATGTCTTGTAGATCAAATGGCCCACGCTAATGTCAACCTCAACTTCAACGCGTTCCTAGAGAAAACCAAGCTGAAAGACGATGGTAGCAACTATACGGACTGGGTCCGGAACTTGAGGATCATCCTCATAGCTGCCAAGAAAGCATATGTCCTTGAAGCACTGCTAGGTGAAGCACCAGCAAACCAAGACGTTATGAACGCTTGGCAAACACGTGTTGATGATTACTCCCTGGTTCAGTGCGGCATGCTTTACAGCTTAGAACCTGGGCTCCAAAAGCGTTTCGAGCAGCACGGAGCATATGAGATGTTCCAAGAGCTGAAAATGGTTTTCCAAGCTCATGCCCGGGTCGAGAGATATGAAGTCTCCGACAAGTTCTACAGTTGTAAGATGGAGGAGAATAGTTCCGTCAGCGAACACATACTCAAAATGTCTAGGTTGCACAACCGCTTATCTCAGCTGGGAGTTAATCTCCCGGATGATGTGGTCGTTGACAGAATCCTTCAGTCGCTCCCACCTAGCTACAAGAGCTTTGTGATGAACTTCAATATGCAGGGGATGGAAAAGACCATTCCTGAGGTATATTCAATGCTGAAATCAGCAAAGGTGGAGATCAAAAAGGAACATCAAGTGTTGATGGTGAATAAAACCACTAAGTTCAAGAAAGGCAAGGGTAAGAAGAACTTCAAGAAAGACGGCAAGGGAGTTGCCGCGCCCGGTAAGCAAGCTGCCGGGAAGAAGACAAAGAATGGACCCAAGCCTGAGACTGAGTGCTTTTATTGCAAGGGAAACGGTCACTGGAAGCGGAACTGCCCCAAGTACTTAGCGGATAAGATGGCCGGCAATACCAAAGGTATATGTGATATACATGTTATTGATGTGTACCTAACCAGCGCTCGTAGTAGCTCCTGGGTATTCGATACCGGTGCGGTTGCTCATATTTGTAACTCAAAGCAGGAGTTGTGGAATAAGCAGAGACTGGCGAAGGACGAGGTGACGATGCACGTCGGGAATGGTTCCAAGGTCGATATGATCGCCGTCGGCACGCTACCTCTACATTTACCTACGGGATTAGTTTTAAACCTCAATAATTGTTATTTACTGCCAGCTTTGAGCATGAACATTGTATCTGGATCTCGTTTGATGCGAGATGGCTACTCATTTAAATCCGAGAATAATGGTTGTTCTATTTATACGAGAGATATGTTTTATGGTCATGCCCCGCTGGTCAATGGTTTATTCTTAATGAATCTCGAACGTGATGTTACACATATTCATAGTGTGAATGCCAAGAAATGTAAGGTTGATAATGATAGTCCCACATACTTGTGGCACTGCCGCCTTGGTCACATTGGTGTCAAACGCATGAAGAAACTCCATGCAGATGGACTTTTGGAGTCTCTTGATTATGAATCATTTGACACGTGCGAACCATGCCTCATGGGAAAAATGACCAAGACTCCGTTCTCCGGAACAATGGAGCGAGCAACCAACTTATTGGAAATCATACATACTGATGTGTGCGGTCCAATGAGCGTTGAGGCTCGCGGTGGCTATCGTTATGTTCTCACCCTCACTAATGACTTGAGTAGATATGGGTATGTCTACTGAATGAAACACAAGTCTGAGACCTTTGAAAACTTCAAGGAATTTCAGAGTGAGGTTGAGAATCAACGTGACAGGAAAATAAAGTTCTTACGATCAGATCGTGGAGGGGAATATTTGAGTCACGAATTTGGCACACACTTAAGGAAATGTGGAATTGTTTCACAACTCACGCCGCCTGGAACACCTCAGCGTAATGGTGTGTCCGAACGTCGTAATCGCACTCTATTGGATATGGTGCGATCTATGATGTCTCTTACCGATCTACCGCTATCATTTTGGGGTTATGCTTTAGAGACTGCCGCATTCACTTTAAATAGGGCTCCGTCGAAATCCGTTGAGACGACACCGTATGAATTATGGTTTGGAAAGAAACCTAAGCTATCGTTTCTTAAAGTTTGGGGATGCGATGCTTATGTCAAGAAACTTCAACCTGAAAAGCTCGAACCCAAGTCGGAAAAATGCGTCTTCATAGGATACCCTAAGGAAACCATTGGGTATACCTTCTACCTCAGATCCGAAGGCAAGATCTTTGTTGCCAAGAACGGGTCCTTTCTGGAGAAAGAGTTTCTCTCGAAAGAAGTAAGTGGGAGGAAAGTGGAACTTGATGAGATGACCCCTCTCGAACCAGAAAGTAGCGCGGCACAAGAAAATGTTTCTGTGGTGCCTGCACCGACTAGAGAGGAAGCTAATGATGACGATCATGATCAAGTTACCACTAAACTTCGTAGGTCCACAAGGACACGTTCCGCACCAGAGTGGTACGGCAAACCTGTCCTAGAAATCATGTTGTTGGACAACGGTGAACCTTCGAACTATGAAGAAGCAATGGCGGGCCCAGATTCCAACAGATGGCTTGAAGCCATGCAATCCGAGATAGGATCCATGTATGAAAACAAAGTATGGACTTTGACAGACTTGCCCGATGATCGGCGAGCGATAGAAAATAAATGGATCTTTAAGAAGAAGACGGACGCGGATGGAAATGTTACCATCTATAAAGCTCGACTCGTCGCTAAGGGTTATCGACAAGTTCAAGGAGTTGACTACGATGAGACCTTCTCACCCGTAGCGAAGCTGAAGTCCGTCCGAATCATGTTAGCAATTGCCGCATTCTACGATTATGAAATATGGCAAATGGACGTCAAAACGGCATTCCTTAACGGCTTCCTTAAGGAAGAATTGTATATGATGCAGCCGGAAGGTTTTGTCGATCCTAAGAATGCTGACAAGGTATGCAAGCTCCAGCTCTCAATCTATGGGCTGGTGCAGGCATCTCGGAGTTGGAACATTCGCTTTGATGAGATGATCAAAGTGTTTGGGTTTACACAGACTTATGGAGAAGCCTGTATTTACAAGAAAGTGAGTGGGAGCTCTGTAGCATTTCTCATATTATATGTGGATGACATACTATTGATGGGAAATGATATAGAATTCTTGGAAACCATAAAGGCCTACTTGAATAAGTGTTTTTCAATGAAGGACCTTGGAGAAGCTGCTTATATATTAGGCATCAAGATCTATAGAGATAGATCGAGACGCCTCATTGGTCTTTCACAAAGCACGTACCTTGACAAGATATTGAAGAAGTTCAATATGGATCAGTCCAAGAAGGGGTTCTTGCCTGTATTGCAAGGTGTG
Organism: Aegilops tauschii subsp. strangulata; assembly: GCF_002575655.3. Lineage (NCBI taxonomy): Eukaryota > Viridiplantae > Streptophyta > Magnoliopsida > Poales > Poaceae > Aegilops > Aegilops tauschii. The sequence continues at coordinate 147,337,885 of NC_053040.3, read as the reverse complement.
AAATTGAGCACGGCTCAATGCCCGACCACGGCAGAAGATAGAGAAAAGATGAGTGTCATCCCCTATGCCTCGGCCATAGGGTCTATTATGTATGCCATGCTGTGTACCAGACCTGATGTAAACCTTGCCGTAAGTTTGGTAGGCAGGTACCAAAGTAATCCCGGCATGGAACACTGGACAGCGGTCAAGAACATCCTGAAGTACCTGAAAAGGACTAAGGATATGTTTCTCGTTTATGGAGGTGACGAAGAGCTCGTCGTAAAGGGTTACGTCGATGCTAGCTTCGACACAGATCTGGATGACTCTAAGTCACAAACCGGATACATGTATATTTTGAATGGTGGGGCAGTCAGCTGGTGCAGTTGCAAGCAAAGCGTCGTGGCGGGATCTACATGCGAGGCGGAGTACATGGCAGCCTCGAAGGTAGCACATGAAGCAATCTAGATGAAGGAGTTCATTGCCGACCTAGGAGTTATTCCCAATGCATCGGGGCCGATGACTCTTTTCTCCGACAACACTGGAGCTATTGCCCTTGCCAAGGAGCCCAGGTTTCACAAGAAGACCAGGCATATCAAGCGTCGCTTCAACTCCATTCCTGAAAATGTTCAAAATGGAGACATAGATATTTGTAAAGTGCATACGGATTTGAATGTCGCAGATCCGTTGACTAAACCTCTTCCACGGGCGAAACATGATCAACACCAAAACTCTATGGGTGTACGATTCATCACAATGTAACTAGATTATTGACTCTAGTGCAAGTGGGAGACTGTTGGAAATATGCCCTAGAGGCAATAATAAAATGGTTATTATTATATTTCCTTGTTCATGATAATTGTCTATTGTTCATGCTATAATTGTGTTATCCGGAAATCATAATACATGTGTGAACACATAGACCATAACATGTCCCTAGTGAGCCTCTAGTTGACTAGCTCGTTGATCAATAGATGGTTACGGTTTCTTGACCATGGACATTGGATGTCTCCCGAACCCGTAGGGTCTACACACTTAAGGTTCGGTGACGCTAGAGTTGTAGAGATATTAGTATGTGGTTAACTGAAAGTTGTTCGGAGTCCCGGATGAGATCCCGGACGTCACGAGGAGTTTCGGAATGGTCCGGAGGTAAAGATTTATATATAGGAAGTCCAGTTTCGGCCACCGGGAGAGTTTCGGGGGTCACTGGTATTGTACCGGGACCAACGGAAGGGTCCCGGGGGTCCACCGGGTGGGGCCACCTGTCCCGGAGGGCCCCATGGGCTGAAGTGGCATGGGAACCAGCCCCTGGTGGGCTGGTGCGCCCCACCCAAGGGCCCAAGGCGCCTAGGGTTGGAAACCCCAGGGGGCCGTTGGCCCCGAGGGGCATGTGCCCCCCTGGTTGGAAACCCTAAGGGGGCCGTTGCCCCCCGAGGGGCCGCCCCCCTTCTAGATGGGATCTCCAAGGGGGGCATGCGCCCCCCTAGCCCCTATATATAGTGGAGGGGAGGGAGGGCAGCCGCACCCTAAGCCCTGGCGCCTCCCTCTCCCTCCCGTGACACCTCTTCCTCCTCCAGTAGCGCTTGGCGAAGCCCTGGTGGAATCTCGCTGCTTCCACCACCACGTCGTCGTGCTACTGGATCTCCATAAACTTCTCCTTCCCCCTTGCTGGATCAAGAAGGAGGAGACGTCTCCGCTCCATACGTGTGTTGAACGCGGAGGTGCCGCCCGTTCGGTGCTAGGATCATCGGTGATTTGGATCACGACGAGTACGACTCCATCAACCCCGTTCTCTTGAACGCTTCCGCATCGCGATCTTCAAAGGTATGAAGATGCACTCCCCTCTCGTTGCTAGTAAACTCCATAGATTGATCTTGGTGATGCGTAGAAAATTTTTAATTTCTACAACGATCCCCAACACTCGCTCTGTTGGTGAGGGGCGAGCTGCCCCGGCAAGGGTCTCGCCGGGGCTGCTGAGGCCCCCCGGCAAGAGCCTTGCTGGGGGAACCTGCTTCGTCCCTCTGCTCTTTGTGGTCTTGGCCTTGGCGTTGCTCTGGTTATCTTGGGCTTCGGTTTTACCTTGGTTCACCTCCCTTGTTCTGCTTGGTGTGACCGTGGGCGCGGCTCCGACTGCTTGTGCACAGGTAAAGGGGTACAAAGGTGCGCCCCTTCTTTTGTACACCGACAGGAGCCCCCGGGCCTGGGCCACACATAAGCGCGACACATTGTTGGGCCAGGCCCAAAACGGTGCGCGGGCAGGCGGGGCGGTTTTTACCGCGGTAAAACTTTTCGCGCGCTGCGCTTCCCACGACCCGCGCGCGGTGCAGCATGGCGTGGAGGGGTGCGCGTGACGTGGGCGGCATGCGTGGGGTGGTTCCTGCACGCATGCGTCACATCACAGTAAAGAGGTGACTCGCGCCTTCCCCGTAAAAAGAGGGAGGCGTGGAGGCGCGGCTCATTTACTAAATGGGGCCGGGTCGTGGTCTTCAAGGCGTCCACACCCCACGATCACGGGGTGGGAGAGGTCGCTTCACCCATCCCCTCGGTTATGCACGCCCGCCATGCGTCCTTCATGCGCCTGGGGTGCCAAGCGGTGGAGGCGGGAAATCGGGCCGTCGCTGGTTGGGGCAGCGGGTCGGTCCCGATTCCCTGTGCCTCCGGTGGCTGGATTGGTCGAGCGTGGCGGCCGAGCCCCGACCCCGCCCCTTTATAAGGAGGGGGAAGGGGGATGGCGTCCCGCACTCTCCTGTCATCTATCTCCTCTTGCTTCTGCTTCTTCCTTCCACTCGTCACGGAGAAAGGAAATCCTGGTCCCTCGACGGTGGCGGCGAGGGTCGCCGCTCGACAGCGCGTCCCCCCTCCTCCTGAGCCCGCGGTGGTAGAGCCGGCCGCGAGGGGAAGGGGGAGGGGGGCGAGGCCGGGGCAGAGGTCGTAGTGCTCGGGGAAGAGGAGGACGATGCGGCGCGCCGACTTCGCCCCCACCAATGATGCCTTTTCCGATAGAAGGGCATGTTGGAGACCAGCCCCGTGAATTCTTCATCAGGCTGCGCCGGCCTCCACGTCGCCGTCTTCGTCTTCCCGCCCCGTTTGCTCGGGAGATGGAGCGTGACCCGCCCCAATCCCTCAGATTGCACATGAGGGGCTGTGGGAATGGGGGCACGCAGGTCGACGTCGACTTCCCGGCTCCTCGGGTGATGTACCTCCGCCGCGGATGGAAGACGTTCACCCGCATCCACAGCCTGACGGCGGGGATTGTCCTCTACTTCAAATTAATGGAGGACGGCCTGCTCTCCGTCAAGGTCTTCGGAGACTTCGGGACTCGCCTGAAGTGCTGCGTGGAGAGCTCCTCCGACGGAGATTCCGACAATGGAAGCTCTTCCTCGAGCGAAAGTGATGAGGAGGACAACGGGGCAGATGACGGGGACGAGTCCGACTAGGCGTCGAACGCCCCGCGCCTGGGCGGGTGTGGCAGCAGCAGCATCTGCACCTGGCCGCTCCTCCGGCAGAGTTTTGCCGGGGGTGGGGCCAGCTCCTTGAACTTCCCGGGGCCGTCTCCTTGGGCGGCTGGCGTCGGGAGGCTGCGGAAGAGGAAGAGGGCGGGCGGCAAGGCCGTCAACTCGGAGTACGCGGGTACCGACGCCTTCATCGCATATTGCCGGTCCTGCCGCCTCGTCTTCCAGCTCCTTTCCCGGCACCGTCATCACCGGCCCACCCGTGGGCGGCCGCCGAGGTGTTCTCTTGGTGCTTTCTGCTGCTTGTAGCTCGCCTAGGCGCCCCTTTTGCCCTCTCTCCTCCTTGACCTGCCTCCTGAGGAGAGGGACAAGAAAGGGATTACGGGCATCTTATCTCTTTTTTAGTTTGTAAGCTTGCGGGCCTTCGTTAAATTTAGAACTTGTAATCCCCTTGCTCATTATTTTTCATTCCGTATGAACTGTACCTGTATGGGATGTTTTTAATGAAAAAGGGATGCTTGCCGGGTTTTTCGTTCGTGGGTAGACCCCGCGACAAGGAGCGAATCCTTGTTATTATTTAAGATAAACGTTTTTCGCCTGGCAACAGGCCTTGCCGTCCCGCTCACTTCACTCGACCATTCTCGCGCTCTTGGCGGAGGCAGGGATGAAGTGGGCTTTAGGCTCCTCGTTCTACCTCCTTGCCGCCACGGCTACAACCAAATCTAGACCTAGGAGATAATCCTTAGGTATAGGAAAAAGGGGAGCACGGTAGCCTGGAGATAAAACGAGGTTTCACATGCCCCAGTTCCGTTCCGAAATGCACGACAGAGGATGAAAGACTTATCTGGATCTGCAGCCCCCGGCAACCTCATCTTGCCGCGGTTGGATCCTTGTGCTTGCAGCCCCCGGCAACTCTGGTTTGCCGGGGTCGGGACGCCGGTCCGTTTCCTTTCTTCCAAGTAGCTCAGCAGAAGTGCTCATGTGCCCTGCGAACCAAAGGAGGACAGAAAAGAAACAGATAGACGCGCACTCGTCCTCTAAGCTAGGGGTTAGTCGCCGCTGAGCACTATCAACCCTAACCAAGGAAGAGACTCGACCTAGCATGCATGCTATGACTTAGGGCGCCAGCGCTTCATTTATTTATGCTCAGGGTCTGTGCCTGGCTTTGTATGAAGGGTTACATGCCTTGACGGCAAAGCTTGTACAAAAGGTGGCTTGCCGGGAGGCCCGACAAGCCGCGCCTTACGGGTAAAACTTGCGAAGATGCTCGATGTTCCAGGAGTTGCTCACTGGGACAACATCTCCGGTCTCCAGGCGGACTGCACCGGGCCTGGTGACTCGTATTACCCGATAAGGGCCTTCCCACTTTGGCGTCAACTTGTTGGAATTCTTGGCCGACTGAATGCGCCGAAGAACAAGGTCGCCTTCCTCAAAGCTTCGGGCATGAACCTTGCGGCTATGGTAGCGGCGCAAGGCTTGCTGGTAGCGTGCTGCTCTCACAGCCGCCCGAAGACGATCTTCCTCAAGGAGCGTTGCGTCATCTTGGTGCAGCTGCTCTTGCTCAAGCTCATCATAAGCGAGCACTCGAGGTGACCCATATATGAGTTCCGTGGGGAGAACTGCTTCTGCCCCGTAGACTAGGGCAAAAGGTGTCTGGCTGGTGGCTCGATTTGGCGTCGTCCTGATCGACCAAAGAACCGCCGGCAATTCATTAATCCAGCGCCTTCCGCTCTTGCGCAGCTTGTCAAAAGTCTTTGCTCTTAGGCCTCGTAACACTTCAGCATTTGCCCTCTCCGCTTGGCCGTTGCTCTGTGGGTGTGCCACGGAAGCAAAACAGACCTTGCTGCCGAGGTCTTGGATGTATTGCATGAAGGTGTGGCTTGTGAACTGCGTGCCATTGTCGGTGATGACTCTATTTGGCACACCAAAATGACAGACCAGTCCCTTGAAAAACTTGACAGCTGATTGAGCAGTCACCTTTCTCACTGCTTCCACCTCCGGCCACTTTGTGAACTTGTCGATTGCAACGTACAAGTACTCAAAGCCCCCGACAGCGCGGGGGAAAGGGCCCAGTATATCGAGCCCCCAGACCGAGAATGGCCAGGAGAGAGGGATTGTTTGAAGGGCTTGAGCTGGTTGATGAAGCTTCTTTGAATGGAACTGACACGCTTCACACTTGGTTACTAGTGCCGTCGCATCCTGGAGGGCGGTGGGCCAAAAGAAACCTTGCCGGAACGCCTTTCCGGCAAGGGCCCTCGACCCTATGTGGGAGCCAGATATGCCTCCATGTATCTCCGCCAACAGCTCCAGTCCTTCCTCCCGGGGGATGCACTTCAATTTCACGTCGTTCGGCCTTCCCCTGTACAGGACGTCGTCGATGAACTGGTACAGGGCGGACCGACGGGCTACTTTCTCCGCTTCTTCCTGCTCCTTAGGAAGTTCCCCGGTTTGGAGGAATCGGACAGTATGCTGTGCCCACACCGGAGCCTGGGGCTCGACGGCAAGGACCAAAGGCATTTCCTCAGCCACGGGCGCGGCTGTCTCCATGGCCAGGGCTTGACGCCCTGCCGGAGCCAGTTGCCCTTTGGCAGGCTCAGCGTCCGCGGCAGCACCCTTGCCGGCAGCCCCAGGGGACTCAGTAGGAAAGTACTTGCCGGGACCTAACTTCCTCCGCTTGTTCTGCCCCGTTGATGGTTCGACGGATGGTTGAGTTAACCGGAGCAAAAAGGTACCTGGTTCCACAGGTAGCTTGAATGCAGCACGCTTTGACAGGTAATTGGCGGTGTCGTTCTCCATTCGCGGGATGTGCTCCGCTTGGATACCGTCAAAGCGCTCCTCCAGCTTCCTCACTTCATCTACGTAAGCTTCCATCAATGGGATCTGGTAATCCTTGTTGACCTGCCTGACAACGAGCTGCGAGTCACCCCTGACGATGAGCTTCTTAACCCCGAGGTCTACCGTGATCCTGAGACCGGCAAGCAATCCCTCGTACTCAGCAGTGTTGTTGGTGGACATCTCCCGGGGAAAGTGCATCTGGATCACGTACTTGAGGTGCTCTCCGGTGGGTGCGACGAGCAGCACACCGGCACCGGCGCCTTGTAGCGAGAAAGCCCTATCAAAGTACATGATCCAGTCGCGGTTTGCCTCCTTGTCAGGGAGAGTGGTCTCCTAGATTTCTTCGTCAGGCGTTGAGGTCCATTCTACAATGAACTCCTTCAAGACTCTGCTCTGAATTGTCGAGGTACTTTCAAACTTCAAACCGAAACTTGATAACTCCAAGGCCCACTCCACAATCCTTCCGGTTGCATCTGGGTTATGCAGTATCCGTTGCAACGGGAGGCGGGTGACGACAGTGATCTTGTGGGCTTGGAAGTAATGACGCAGCTTCCTCGAGGCCATAAGGAGGCCGAAGAGAAATTTCTGCACACCGGAGTACCTCGATCTAGCTCCCTGCAAGAGGGAGCTGACAAAGTAAACCGGGTGCTGCATCATCTTCTTCTTCCGCACCACCTCACTCGACTGCACGAGCAGTGCCTCGGTGGCATCAGACTCTGCCGGGGGCCTCGCCTTGCCGGCACCAGGCCCTGCCGGGGGAATCTTGGGCTTGCCATCCGCTGGTTCTACCGCCGTCACTGCCTCCTCGTTGACCTCCCTCTGTGCCACCAGCATGGCGCTGACCACTTGATTCGTCGCCGCCAGATACAGCAGCAACGGCTCTTGTGGTTTAGGCGCAACCAGTATTGGCGTGGAGGAAAGGTAATTCTTCAGATCCTGCAATGTTGCCTCGGCTTCTGGGGTCCACTCCATTGGGCCTGCCTTCTTCAAGATTTTGAAGAAAGGAAGGGCGCGCTCAGGGGACTTGGAGATGAATCGGCTCATGGCGGCAACGCAGCCGGTGAGCCGACGCACATCCTTGATCCGCTTGGGCGCCTCAATCTGCTCAATAGCTTTGATTTTGTCTGGGTTTGCCTCGATCCCGCGCTGCGACACAAAGAACCCGAGAAGCTTGCTGGATGGAACGCCGAAGACACACTTCTCAGGGTTCAGCTTGAGGTTGATCTTGCACAGGTTGGCAAATGTCTCTTCCAGATCTTGCACAAGAGTTGGCCGTCCTTGGTTTTGACCACTATGTCATCCATGTATGCCTCCATATTTCTATGGAGCTGAGGTTCAAAACCAATTTGGACTGCTCTTGCAAACGTTGAGCCAGCACTCTTCAACCCGAAAGGCATCCTTAAAAAGCAATACGTACCACATGGGGTGATGAATGCTGTCTTTTCTTCATCCTCTCTTGTCATGAAGATCTGGTGGTAGCCCGAGTAGGCATCGAGGAATGATAACAGATCACACCCGGCTATGGAGTCAACAATCTGGTCGATGCGCGGCAACGGGAAGGGGTCCTTAGGACAAGCCTTATTGATATCTATGTAATCAATACACATCCTCCACTTCCCATTCGCCTTGCGCACCACTACCGGATTGGACAACCACGTTGGGTGGAGCACTCCTGTCACCAAACCTGCCGCTTCCAACTTTCTGATCTCCTCTGTGATGAACACCTGCCTTTCCAGAGCCTGCTTTCTGACCTTCTGCTTGACGGGCCGCGCGTGGGGGCAGACAGCTAGGTGGTGCTCAATCACCTCCCTGGGAACACCGGGGATGTCGGATGCTTGCCACGCAAACACGTCGACATTCTCCCGCAGGAAGGTGACGAGCGCGCCTTCCTATTTGCTGCTGAGGGTGGAGCCTATGGTGGAGGCCCCTCCCGTGCTATCCTCCCTGGCGGACACCTTCTTGGTCTGCGGCGTGCTTGCTGGAGTGGGTGCGAGAGGTCTTGCCGGGCTTCCTCTTCCCTTCTGGGCCTTCAGCGGCAGGAGCAGTTGCCTTGACGACAGCTGCTGCAACTGCTTCCTGGTAGAGTTGGTCGGCGCAGATCAGCGCGTCCTTCTTGTCGAAGGGGACGGAGATGATGGTCAACGACCCGGGCATCTTTAGCATGTTGTAGGCGTAGTGTGATGCCGCCATAAACTTGGCTAGTGCCGGGCGGCCGAGGATCCCGTTGTAGGGCAAGGGGATCTCGGCCACGTCAAAGATGATCCTCTCCATCCTGTAGTTCAAATCTCCTCCAAACGTCACGGGCAGTGTGACCTTCCCCTTCGGCTGGCTCCTCCCCGGATTGACCCCTTGAAACATGCCCGTTTCCTCGAGGTCTCCATCAGGGATTTGCAATCTTTTGATCACGACAGGCGAGATCAGGTTCAGGCCGGCCCCACCGTCAATCAAGATCTTGTTCACCCTAAGGTTGCGTATCATAGGTGAGACCAACAATGGCAAACACCCGACCGTGGTAGTGCGGTCAGGGTGGTCCTCGGCGTCAATGATGAGGGGCGTGCTGGACCACTTCAGCGGCTTCTGAGCATCGAACGACGGCTCCACTGCTGTAATCTCACGCACCCACTGCTTGAGCTGGCGGTGAGAGGTATGCAGCGAGGCGCCGCCATCGACGCACATGGCCTCCGTAGCCTTCTGGGACCCTTGCTCACCAGACTCATCGTCCTCGTCGTGATCATCGTCTTCTTGTTTCTTGTCACGGCCCCGGGCGGGCCTCTCTTGCTGGTTGTCCTTGCCGGGGCGGCTTCCTTGGCCGCCATGCTTCTTGCCGGATCCCTCAGCACCGTCCTGGTCCTTTTCCTTGTCCCGCCTCTCGTACTCAGCTTTTTGCTTCTCAACAAGCAGCTCGACTTGTCGGCAGTTCTGGAGGTCGTGGCCCTTGGTGCGGTGGATCTTGCAGTATTGCTTGCTGGAGCTTCCTGGCTTGTCGGTAGCTGCCAAGGCCCGGCAGGCGGCGCACTCGGCAATCTCCTTGCCGGGGGCGTCTGCCTTGACCTTCTTGCCGGCACCGGTGTCATCAGATCCCTCAACGGCAAGCACGGCCTTGCCTTTGCGTTTCCTGTTGCGACGCCGGCCCTTCTTCGTCGGGGTGGCGGTGTCTTCATCGGTAGAGTCGGTTTCCACACCGGCGTCTTCGCCGGGGTACTTCCTTCCCTCTTCAGCCCTGGCGCACCTGTCGACCAAAACGTAGAGCTCGGCCACATCCTTAACCTTGGTCATCGCCAGCTCTTCGCGCATCTTGCGGTTGCGCATGTTCTGGTGGAACGCGCTGATCACAGCGGCGGGATGAACGTCGGGGATGTTGTACTGCACCCGGCTGAATCTCTGGATGTACTTGCGCAGGGTTTCCCCTTCCTTCTGGGGAATGATATGCAGATCACTGGCCTGGCCATGAGCTTGGTGGCCTCCTGTGAAGGCGCCAACGAACTCATGGCACAGATCCGACCAAGAAGAAATGGAATCCACCGGCAAGTGCATCAACCAAGACATCACTTTGGGCTTCAGCGCCAGCGGGAAATAGTTGGCAAGCACCTTGTCGTCGCGAGCTCCAGCAGCCTGCATTGTGATGGTGTAGATGCTGAGGAACTCGGATGGATGGGTCTTGCCAGTGTACTCCTCGCCGACGTCGGGCTTGAACGGGCAGTGGGATGGCCACTGGAACTGCCGCAGCTCAATGGTAAAGGCCGGGCAGCCCACCTTGTAAGGTAGGCCGCCGGAGCCCCCCGGTGCCGGGTGGTCCATAGCGGGTCCCGCCCGCTTGTCCGACTGGCAGCGCGTTTCGCGCCGGCGCTCGACGGTGGTTCAAGCGTCTTCGTGAGCTCGTTCCCGAAGGACCTGGCGCTGGTCGCGGAGGGTCCGCGGGTCGGACGACGCTATAGAGATGTTATCACAAGCGTAGTCACGATAGCTCCCCAGGTCCTCCCAGCGCCAGCATATGGTGGCTCGGTGGAGCGCCGACCCGAGGGCCCCGCCGGTCGCGGATCGTCTTTGTTGGTGACGGCGACGAGGCTCTGGATGGTGGCCCTCCACTCGTCGAGCTTCTCCGCAGCAGGAGGGAAGTCGAGGAGCAGCTACGCGCGCGCCAAAGCTTCTGCTGGCGTGGGCGGCGGTGACAACTGCGTGGATCACGGCGCGCTTCGACTTCTAACTACGTTAGAAGGAGCTCCGTTACGACCCAGCGGCTGCGTGCCATTTTTGCCAGCACTTCGGCGGGCGTGCTGAACCCCTTCATCTTGCGGATGACGCACAGGGCTCTTCCCACGGCGGTGCCCAGGGTCACCAACGTGGTGACGCTGCTCGGCGCGCACACCATGGGAAGAGCGCGCAGTGGTCGCCGGTGTGGGCGTCTTGGAGGTCACTGCGCCGCCCGGAGGTGGCACAACGACACCCTAGAGGGCCCCGCGCCGCCTGCGGGGGGCCCCAGCTCCGTCTTTGGATCTGGCGACGTGCGGCCAGTCGTCTGGCGCGCGAACGACGCCGCTCGCTAGGCTCTGACTGCCAGGGCGATGCTGGTGCTCGCGGACCGCGACCCGGGTCCTGTCCGCGACCGGTCCCCTGCTCGTCCGCATCGGCACTGGCCGTTCAGCTCCCAACGAGCCGATCGCCGGGCCCGTCTTCTTCTTAGGAGCCATGGCGACGAAGAACTGCTAGGCTAACTACTAGACCAGATTCTCACAATTGCGCCCCCTACCTGGCGCACCAAAGATGTCGGGGAAATGACACCCATGGGATCACAAGAATCCCTACTACGGTTGCCGGGGCGCAGGGTTGCGAGAAGAGCAGGATTAGTAACCAGCACAAGGATCGTTTACCCAGGTTCAGGCCGCGAGGATGCGTAAAACCCTAGTCCTGCTTTGGTGGGTGTATTTTAGAGAGTTCTTGAGCTCTCGAACTAGCTGTGGTGAGTGCGTGGTTCGAAAGAGCCGAATCCTTCTCCAGTATGCCATGGGCCTCCTTTTATAGTCGAAAGGGGCTGCCACAGTGGCACACAGGAGGTGGAAAGGCGCACAGTGTTATGAGCTTATCGCTCGTATTACAGGACAAGACGCATTTAATGCGTAGCTTAGGTGTCCCCTTGCTTTATCGGGGATGGGGGCGAGGCCCGTCCCGTCCGTCGCTGCTCCTCCTCGCTTCCACACGCGCCCTGGCCAGTGAGGCATGCGGTGCCATGTAGGCAGGCAGGTAGCTGAGGTGGCGCGGTGGTGGAGCCTTCACGAAGATCTGCATGCCACCACGCAGGCGCTTGACGAGTTGGCCCGGGAGCTGCATGTTGCCACGCAGGTGCCTGCTCAGCTGGTTGAGCTGGCAGCTGCATGCGAACGATGGTGGAAACTTGGTTGGTGCGGGCCTGGCGGTGGCCCTGCTGGCGTCCTTGGTGAGGGTCTTGCCGGGTGGCCCGGCAAGGGTCTTGCCGTGGCGCGCTGTCGTCCCCGGCAAGGACCTTGCCGGGGGTCTAGTGGCCTTCCTCAGCAAGGATCTTGCCAAGGATCGTCGTCTTCTAATCCTCATCTGATCTTGAATATATGTCTTCACAAAGATCTGCATGCCACCACAGAGGTGCCTCCCGAGCCCTGGCCCCATGTGGATGACGGTGTTGGGGACCGTGGGCTCAAGGGTGGCTCACTCTGTTGGTGTGGGGCGAGCTGCCCCGGCAAGGGTCTCACCGGGGCTGCTGAGGCCCCCCCGGCAAGGGCCTTGCCGGGGGAACCTGCTTCGTCCCTCTGCTCTTTGTGGTCTTGGCCTTGGCGTTGCTCTGGTTATCTTGGGCTTTGGTTTTACCTTGGTTCACCTCCCCTGTTCTGGTTGGTGTGACCGTGGGCGTGGCTCCGACTGCCCGTGCACATGTAAAGGGGTACAAAGGTGCGCTCCTTCTTTTGTACACCGACATACGTTCTCTGGTGAAGATGTCTGCAAGTTGATCTTTCGAAGAGATAAACCTGATTTGTAGTAGCTTCTGTGCAACACGTACCCTCACAAAATGATAGTCAATCTCAGTGTGTTTAGTCCGTGCATGGAACACCGGGTTTGATGACAGAAACGTAGCACCGATGTTGTCGCACCAAAGGACCGGGGGTGTGGCTGAGAAACTCCCAGCTCTCGAAGTAGAGACTCAATCCATATAAGTTTGGCAGACGCATTGGCAACCGACTTGTACTCGGCTTCTGTGCTGCTGCGAGAAACAATGGCTTGCTTGCGTGCACTCCAAGCGATCAAATTAGGACCCAAGAACACATCATATCCCCCCGTAGATCGCCTATCATCTGGACACCCAGCCCAATCAGCATCTGAGAATCCAGAAAGAACTCCGGAGGAACTGGGGCGCAGGTGGAGACCATAGGAGATAGTGAGACGCACATAACGCAGTATGCGCTTCACAGCAGATCAGTGCACATCAGTAGGCGCATGAAGATACTGGCACACCCTGTTAACCGCAAAAGAGAGACTAGGACGCGTGATCGTCAGATACTGCAGTCCACCAACAATACTCCTATACTCAGTCGCATCCTCAGGAGATAGAAGAGCAACGGCGGCAGCTGAAAGTTTGTCGGTGGAGGACATGGGCATACACGATGTCTTGCACTTGAGCATACCAGCACGGCGCAGGAGATCGAGAGAGTACTTCTTTTGGATGAGAGCCAAACTGCCACGTGACTGATGAGCGACTTCAATACCCAGGAAGAAGTGAAGTTGTCCCAAATCCTTAACTGCAAAATCTCGGCCAAGCGCAGTCACAAGAGCATCAGCAGCCGTCGGAGAGGAGCTGACCAGGACAATGCCATCCACGTACACAAGTAAGTACATGGTCACACTTGGTCGCTGAAACAAGAACAGTGAAGTATCAACCATCGAGGGAATGAAGCCATGAGTACGTAGAGCTGAAGCCAGGCGAGCATGCCAGCACGAGGCGTCTGCTTCAGTCCATAGAGAGCCTTCGTCAGGTGACAGAGATGATAAGGCTGAGTGTGATCGACAAATCTAGGTGGCTCCCTCATGTAAAACTGGTATGCGTCGGTGCTAAACAAACGGCTTTAACCCCTTTCCACGATGGCATTTGGAACCGTCGCCAAGTGAGTGTGGGCGATAGGGGGGTCCTTCCCACACGACCCAGAAACCGTCGGGGATATGCCCTCCTGGCACACACGCTCGGCAAAATAAGGTAGTGTGCGGCCAGCGAGCGCTCAAATACGGAAATACGTACAGCAGAGCTAAAAATACAATTATACGGCGAAATTGTTTTCGGTCGCAAGTACATCCCACACAGTCAGTCCCCGCTAAACGTTTCCGTTCGTATGTACATCCCACATAGTCGCTCCAAGGAAAACGTTTCCGTTCACAGGTACATCACACACAATTTTTCCTGTTAAGTCGTTTGTGATAGCGTTGCCATTGCACATGATATTAATAATGTTATCATTTGCGTTATTGAATGCATCACACACGGTGCGTAGAAGAAACTGTGTGGCAAAGGCTGTCCATCACACACACTTTTTATGTGGTAAACGTTTGCGCAAGGTGGCCTAACGCAAACAGTTTTCAAGAGAATGTCGTGTGTGCAGTGGAGATTGATCGCACACGTAGTGGATCCTAGAAACGTTTCTGATCTCCACGTATATCGCAGACGTTTCGCTTTCACAAACCGTGTGCAGTGTAATCCCTAATTTAAAAATCACATGTTTTGAATTTGAAAGTAGGCAAACACTTATTTCATATCCAACCATGTTTATTACAAATATAGGTTCAACCACGAATCCATAATTCGATGCACAGGTACATATACTGAAGAAATACAGAAGCAACAAGTAAAGAATGATGAACCACAGTTGTACTAAAGACTGTAAAGAGAGAGGCAAAAGACATTCTGGTTGCTGGAGAAGGTGAAGCGGAATGCCCATATTGTGCCCTCCTCCATGCGTAATGCGCGCACGACTCTAGGCCAACCCCTTGTGATGGCTCCCCATCCATCCTTCATTGTCTTCATTAGGACTTCTCGATGCTCATTGTAGTCTCGATGAAATACTTTAATCTTCATTGCGTGTCCACCAATCATGTACTTTGCGAGGTAATCTTGAGTGAACTGCTTCGGGAACCACTAGGAACGAAAAAGATTCAAACATTGTTGTCTAACAACTCATTATGGGCAGTAAAAAGAGAAGGCTGCAAAGTTTGTAGTTACCATCCTACATCTCACTGTTGTGTTGGATAGAGCATAAACAAATAATTTGCTTGCCACCATTCATATCTTTTTGCTAATAATCCTTATCAGTTTCCTCACTTGATACTTGTTCATCAATATCTCATTGCCCCATACGCAAAAAGGGTCGATGCATGGATCCTTGCCAAGGGCATATGTACCTACAAGCAACAAGTCAATATTAGAAACTAACTAGTGTCCAGGACTGGATCTATATGCACTACATTATGGAACGACGGGGGGAGTACAAGCCGAGGGATGAAGCTAACCTCAGCGGAAAATGGTGGTCACTCCCGTTGTTGTCCTGCATAAGTAGTGGAAAGGCATGATAAGTACAGCAATCTTAACATCAAAAAAATATAGCAAAGGTAAACAACATCATCTCCAAATGATAGCTTGAATGTGTTGGTTTCAGCATGCTGTTAAAGCAGATATAATGTAACATCCGAAATTTTCAATTTGGAATGTTATACATAGGTCATACATGCATACCATATTTTATCGCATTTCGTTTCGCGATCCTCGAAATTCTAAGCAACTCAAGGACCCACGGAGAGAGTTGGGGATTTCACGTTCTTCATATTTGAATTTTTCTCAAATATTGAAACAGGGATCACTTTGGTTTAATTATTATTTTTCTCTCCAAAAATATTTCATATTAAAATATATGAGAGGAGATAATATGACTTCTCCAACGTAAATGAAATATTGGAGGAAAAATATTAAAATCAAATAAATAATATTTTTGGACTTCTATTGCTATTTTATTTGAACTAGGAAAAATATGTGTTTTTCAAAATTGCATTAGACGCCCAAATAAATGTTCACTTTCTCCGAAATATTATTAGAGGACCATGAAAATTTATTTCAGGATTTTTGGAGTCCGCTAAGTATTTCTTTCGTTAGTTTTTCTACGTCGGGTTTTATAAAAAAAAGTGAACCGACCTAACCGGGCCGTGTCCGACTAGGACTCCTGGCCCGGCCGGCCTTTATAAGCCGGGAGGCCCGACCATGCCAAACCCTAGCCCCACCAGCCGTCCTGCGCCGCCGCCTTCCGCCGCCGCCGCGCGCAGCCGCTCGCCGCCGCCCCGTTCGGCCGTCGACACCCGCCGCCGCCGCTCGCCGCCGGAGCCGCCGTCCCGCCGCCGGACCCGATCTCGCCGGAGGTATAGCTGCCGCCGCTGGTTTTCGTGAGAAAACCGTTCGGTTTTTTTAGAAACCCTAGTTCATTTTTTTAGATCGGTTCGTTCGGTTTTTCTCGGTTGGGTTATTTAGCGGACGTTCGTCCGTACGTTTGTGTTAACAAACGCTGTTCATCCGTTAGCGGAAAATAGCGAGCGTTCGTTCGTTAGCCTGTTCGTCAATTTTTCTTTTTCCAGGGTTTTTCCACGATTATTTTCGATCGCGATTTCTGCCCTGATCTTCGTTTTAGTTTATCTTTTCACTCGTTTATCCAAATCAGGTGAAACAAGCGCCTAGATCTTCGCCTCGAAGTCCTCTTTCTCTTTAACCAACTTGAACAAGATTTTGGTATTGTAAAATTTGACTTTAGTCTAGATTAGTAAACATATCTTGTTTCTTTCGTGGTTTGAGTTTCGTTGCTCCGTTTGATTTGATTCTTTTTGCAAACCGGAGTTCTTCAGTTGAACTTTCTGGTTAGATCTTCTTATTTGAGTTTTACCCATGCATCTTTGCTTGAGTGCTTATGTATGCTATTGTTTGTTTGCGATAGAATTCCCTGAGTGCGAAGCGTGCTACTATGAGTCACTAGGTTTTGCCAATCTTCAGCAAGGCAAGTAACACATTGATCATACTCTTTTCATACCCAGTTTTTATGCATTAGTTACAATCCTCAAACATTGCATTGTTAGGATGTGATTAACTTGTGGGTATTGTGAAGTAGATGATGAGGTAGAACCTATTACCTGTTTTATTATCAAACCCCTGGGAGTTACTTCTACGTTATGCTTATATTGCTATGCTATGCTCGTAGACGTGGATTGGGTTTGAGTGTATCCATGACAGATGTGAGTTCATTAATTAATGGTTCGATTTAAGGTGGCAACTTTAACACACATCTAGGTGGATTGTTGGTTTTGGGCACCTGGGTTATACCAGTGTTGTCCTAGGAGATCCCGGGGTTATACCGTGTGATCCTCCTATGGTCCGCCACCCAGGCTCAAAGGGATCATAAGATTATTCATGCTAGAAACTTCCGTGTGCAGCCACAAGCTATTATGGGCTCTAGCATAGTTGAGTATGTTGCATGACCTCTTCCAGTGGTAGGCTAGCAGATGTAGGGGATGTAGGTTGGTACTGTCTACCCGGGGTTAGACTTAATGCTTCTGAAAGACTGTGTCTCGGTCATCCGTTTCTCAAACACCATGTAGTGCGAGAAAACCAACGGAGGAGATCGAGTCTTGTGGGGAAAAGTGCGCAAACCTCTGCAGAGTGTACAAACTAATCATGGTTAGCCGTGTCCCCAGTTATGGACAACTTGAGTATCTGGTACTTTAATTATTGATTTGATCTCATCACTCTAAACTAATTTGTTGGGTTGTTAACGATTACTTTTAATTGGGATTGAGATGGGGGTACCATTCTCAATGTTTCAACCACCATGATAGTTAAATAAAATATATTCCTTTGTTGTAGGGAAAAAATAGCTTTTCGCAAAACAATATAACCATAGAGCCTCCACCAGCCATATATGCATGTAGTGATAGCATTTATCCGTTCATTGCTCTACTGTGTTATATTGCCAGCATATTCCATGTGCTGACCCATTTTCGGGCTGCAACGTATCATGTTGCAGACTTTTCAGACGACGAGTAAGGTGCCATAGGTCGTTTTTCATGCACTCAGCTATGCCGTTGGAGTTGATGGACTCACTTTATCTTTCAAGCCTTCCGCTGTTATCTTATTTAGATGGCCTTAAGCCATATTCTTTGTGATAAGTTCTCTCTTGAGACATTCGATGTAATAAGTGTGTGATTGCTACTCTGTTATAAATCCTTCGAGTACTGTGTGTGTCAGCATTACCGATCCAGGGATGACACTGAACACAGAGATTTGACTGTCTGAGGTCGGATCGCTACAAGATGGTATCAGAGCACACGCTGACTGTAGGACACGACCACTAAGATGAGCCATATGACACTCTTCTCTACTCATTTCTGACTCCTCTCCATTTTCTACTCTTTAGGATGGCGGACTCGAGGAACAAGTTTGCACAACCGGATGAAGACACACCTTTTGGACGACACTTGAAGGAAGTCATTAGGTACCTGAACATCGGAATACCAAGCTTCACCGGGACCTAAACCACCACTTTACCAGAAGAAGAGCGATGGATGATCCGAGTTCAAGTTCCCGGAAGGACATTCACGCCAGTCACTGAGCCCATAGAGTTTTCTTTTGATGCACCAACCTGGAGTTTAGGTAAGAGCATGGCAGCCCACATCGCCATGGGACGCATCGACGAAGTTTATCACAAGGATCTTAAGGACACTATCTACCAGATATGTGGGCGCCGAGATGAGCAATGGGAGATAGTTAGCACTAGGAGGGACAGGTCCATTGCAACATTCATCCAGGAGTTAAACCAACACA
This sequence comes from Aegilops tauschii subsp. strangulata, assembly GCF_002575655.3. Classification (NCBI taxonomy): domain Eukaryota; kingdom Viridiplantae; phylum Streptophyta; class Magnoliopsida; order Poales; family Poaceae; genus Aegilops; species Aegilops tauschii. The sequence continues at coordinate 147,319,762 of NC_053040.3, read as the reverse complement.
TTCGACGCCAGGAGAATCAGATGTGCGCAGGCATGATAGACCTAAAGAAGGCAATGACCAGGATTTCAGAGCTAGAAGAGGAACTCAAGTCTACATGCGATGGATACGAGGAGGAAATCGTAATACTAGTGGAGAAGAATGACGACCTGATAAGAAAGATAGGAGTATTCCCGGGAGACCCCGCGCCAGGAGGAGAAGACGACGAACCTAAGGAAATACGTTCTGAAGACTACATCATCATCGACGACACCGACTCCGACCCCGATGATAGGGATGATGATTATGAAGACGAAGCTGGAGCGGATATCATGGAGTCTTCCACCAATCAAAATTTCTGGAATGACCACCATATGATTAGTAGTATTCCCCCATGTATATAGTAGTAGTCCGAGCACTCTTGTAACGATAGTTCTAGACCGATTGTATGCCCTTGCTTGATTGATTGAGTGATATGATATGATTGTGTTTGTCTCATGTGCATATGGGTAGTGCTTTCTCACTAGACCTCATTCTATTCTAATCTCTCCCCTCTAAAACCCATCAGATGCCTCCGAGACGTGACACCAGACTTGTCTTCCCATCTGAGATCACCCAGTTGATCCAGCAGCAGAATGCCTTGATGCAGATATTAGTCCAGAACCAAGGCAACAACAACAACAACAACCCGCCACCACCACCTCCAGTTGACAACTTAGCCCGTTTTCTGAGGTTGCAGCCACCGGTGTTCTCCAGTAGCACCGAGCCAATAGTTGCGGATGACTGGCTACACAGGATTGGGAGGGAGTTGACCACCGCAGGTTGCACAGATGCAAAGAAGGTGCATTTTGCCGCACATCAGTTGGATGGACCAGTAGCCTCATGGTGGGAGAATTACACAGCCACCTTCCCTATAGCCAACGTCACTTGGGATCAGTTCCAGCAAGCATTCTGCACTGCACATGTCTCAACTGGAGCTATGAACATGAAGAAGCGTGAGTTTCGCAACTTACGCCAGGGAAATCGTACTGTGGCTCAGTACGTAGATGAGTTTAGTAAGTTAGCTCGCTATGCCCCTGATGATGTGACCACAGATGCCGCGAAGCAGGAGAAGTTTATGGAAGGGTTGAATGATGAGATGAGCATGCAGTTGATGGTAGCGACATTCACTAATTATCAGGAGTTGGTAGACAAGGCTCTTATGATTGAAGGGAAGCAGCAGCAGATGGAGAGCCGCAAGAGGAAGTATGGACAAGGAAAGTATAATCCTGGAGCTCAGCAGAAGCCTCATTTCACCCCGAACTTGGGGGGATTTACCCATAACCATGGAGGCCATACCCACAATGGAGGTAGTTCGCATAACCACAGTGGCCCCAAGAATGGAAACGGGAATGGAGCAAGCAGCAATCAGAACCGCTCTAACCCAGCCACACCCGCCAAGAAGGATCAAAGTCACATTACCTGTTTCAAGTGCGGGAAGACTAGGCACTACGCCAATGATTGTCCAGAATTGAAGAACGGATATGGCAATGGAAGTGCTGGGAAGAAGCCCAACCCTTTCAAAAGGGGACAAGTGAACCACGTGAACGTGGAGGAGGTTGAAGAGCAGCCAGATGCAGTTATCGGTAAGTTTTTGGTTAAGTCATTTACCGCTCTTGTTTTATTTGATACTGGTGCATCGCATTCATACATTTCAAGGGGATTTGTGGACAAGTTTAAGTTACCCACCGTAGGCCTTAGGACACCCTTGTTAGTAAGCTCACCAGGTGCAGAGTATATGGCCAGCCGATGGTGCGATCGGATACCCTTAACCATTGGTAGCCAGGTTTTCCCCTCAGAACTAATAATTTTGGAGTCACAAGGATTGGATGTAATACTAGGAATGGATTGGTTATCGAAGTATGGTGGAAATATTGACTGTGCTAGTAGGTCCATTCTACTCACCACCCCGGAGGGAAAAAGAATCAAGTATGTTTCGAGGCATGCACCGAGGAGGGCCCAAGTAAATGCTCTCATGGGAGTTGTTTAGGAGGAAGTGCCCGTAGTGAAGGATTACCCAAATGTTTTTCCAGAGGAGTTACCCGGTATGCCGCCAGATTGAGATATCGAGTTTTTGATAGAACTATTGCCAGGCACTGGACCAATATCGAAGAGACCATACCGAATGCCCGGAAATGATCTGGAGGAGATTAAGAAGCAAATTAAGGAGTTATTGGAGAAAGGTTACATTCAAAGAAGTTCATCACCATGGGGAGCCCAGTGCTCTTGGTTGAGAAGAAGGATGGATCATTAAGGATGGTTGTTGATTATCGTGCGTTGAACGAAGTCACGATCAAGAACAAGTACCCACTGCCGATGATCAATGATTTGTTTGACCAGCTGCAAGGAGCTAAAGTGTTTTCGAAGATCGATCTGTGATCAGGATACCACCAGCTGAAGATTCGAGAACAGGATATACCTAAGACCGCTTTCACCACAAGGTATGGGCTATATGAGTACACGGTTATGTCATCTGGATTGACTAATGCCCCTGCCTACTTTATGAGCATGATGAACAAGGTATTCATGGAGTTCTTGGATAAGTTTGTTGTGGTGTTCATTGATGATATTTTGGTATACTCGAAGAATGAAGAGGAACACAAGGAGCATTTGCGTTTGGTTCTTGAGAAGCTCAGGGAACATCAGTTATATGCCAAGTTCAGCAAGTGTGAGTTTTGGTTGAAGGAAGTTGGATTCCTTGGACATGTTATATCAGGAGAGGGTATAGCAGTGGACCCCACCAAGGTTCAGTCTGTCACAGAGTGGTTTAACCAACTTGAACAAGATTTTGGTATTGTAAAATTTGACTTTAGTCCAGATTAGTAAACGGATCTTGTTTCTTTTGTGGTTTGAGTTTTGTTGCTCCGTTTGATTTGATTCTTTTTGCAAACCGGAGTTCTTCAGTTGAACTTTCTGGTTAGATCTTCTTATTTGAGTTTTACCCATGCATCTTTGCTTGAGTGCTTATGTATGCTATTGTTTGTTTGCGATAGAATTCCCTGAGTGCGAAGCGTGCTACTATGAGTCACTAGGTTTTGCCAATCTTCAGCAAGGCAAGTAACACATTGATCATACTCTTTTCATACCCAGTTTTTATGCATTAGTTACAATCCTCAAACATTGCATTGTTAGGATGTGATTAACTTGTGGGTATTGTGAAGTAGATGATGAGGTAGAACCTATTACCTGTTTTATTATCAAACCCCTGGGAGTTACTTCTACGTTATGCTTATATTGCTATGCTATGCTCGTAGACGTGGATTGGGTTTGAGTGTATCCATGACAGATGTGAGTTCGTTAATTAATGGTTCGATTTAAGGTGGCAACTTTAACACACATCTGGGTGGATTGTTGGTTTTGGGCACCTGGGTTATACCAGTGTTGTCCTAGGAGATCCCGGGGTTATACCGTGTGATCCTCTATGGTCCGCCACCCAGGCTCAAAGGGATCATAAGATTATTCATGCTAGAAACTTCCGTGTGCATCCACAAGCTATTATGGGCTCTAGCATAGTTGAGTATGTTGCATGACCTCTTCCATTGGTAGGCTAGCATATGTAGGGGATGTAGGTTGGTACTGTCTACCCGGGGTTAGAGTTAATGCTTCTGAAAGACTGTGTCTCGGTGATCCGTTTCTCAAACACCATGTAGTGCGAGAAAACCAACGGAGGAGATCGAGTCTTGTGGGGAAAAGTGCGCAAAGCTCTCGAGAGTGTACAAACTAATCATGGTTAGCCGTGTCCCCGGTTATGGACAACTTGAGTATCTGGTACTTGAATTATTGATTTGATCTCATCACTCTAAACTAATTTGTTGGGTTGTTAACAATTACTTTTAATTGAGATTGAGATGGGGGTACCATTCTCAATGTTTCAACCACCATGATAGTTAAATAAAACATATTCCTTTGTTGTAGGAAAAAATTGGCTTTTCGCAAAACAATATAACCATAGAGCCTCCACCAGCCATATATGCATGTAGTGGTAGCATTTATCTGTTCATTGCTCTACTGTGTTATATTGCCAGCACATTCCATGTGCTGACCCGTTTTCGGGCTGCAACGTACCATGTTGCAGACTTTTCAGACGAAGAGTAAGGTGCCATAGGTCGTTTTTCATGCACTCAGCTATGCTGTTGGAGTTGATGGATTCACTTTATCTTCCAAGCCTTCCACTGTTATCTTATTTAGATGGCCTTAAGCCATATTTATTGTAATAAGTTCTCTTTTGAGACATTCGATGTAATAAGTGTGTGATTGCTACTCTGTTATAAATCCTTCGAGTACTGTGTGTGTCAGCATTACCGATCCAGGGATGACACTGAACACAGAGATTTAACCGTCTGAGGTCGGATCGCTACATATAAAATGGAAGGCAATGTTACCGACAGCAGGCTTAACAGCCATCAAATATTGCAATTCAAACTGGTATTGTTGAAAATGAATAGAACGTAGGTAATGCTTAAACATCACACTGGATAAATGTGTAAAACTGAAATAAAGGGCATGTGTTAACTACACCAGGAATAACTGGAACCAAATATAGCCGTTCAAACTGTATTGATGTAGTCGAGCGGCACAATTCCAACTTGCACATAATGAACAACACATTGTGAATGACTGAAATAAACAAGGCATAAATGACCAGTATAACAACCAAATATAGCCATTCAAAACTGGACAGAGTCTCACTGCAACCAACCTAACAAGCAAATACAGATAAACAGGGCATATGCTTGAAAATTGGACAAATGCTCACTGCAACCAACCTAACAAGCAGATAAAGATAAACAAGGCATCTTCTTGATAACTGGACAAATGCTAAAAAAGCAACCTAAAACCAAATATAGATAAACAAGGCATCTTCTTGATAATGGACAGATGCTAAAAAAAGCAACCTAACAACCAAATATAGATAAACAAGGCATCTGCTTGATAACTGGACAAATACTCACTGCAACCAAACTAAGAACCAAATACAGATAAACAAGGCATCTGCTCTATAACTGGAAAAATGCTCACTCCAACCGACCTAACAACCAAATACAGATAAACAAGGCATCTACTCACTATAAACAACCAAATATAGCCATTCGTGAAACTGAAGTGGACAATTCATACTTAAACATCACATAGACCTATTGAACAATACATTTTTGCATAACTGAAATAATTAAACATGGCACAGTTAAAGCACCGCACGGCAAATGCTACTACAACAAAGGGTACGGGTTGGCAAGCTAGAAAAGGTAAGATTTGCTGATAGAATGTTGCCTCACATTTCATGGACGGGATCCTTCCAGTTGGAAGAGCACAGACCCATGGTGCACTCTCTGATGTCACAGATGGGCTGTTTCACCTTGGAAGAACCTTCGTGGGTGCCCTCCTCGTGGTCGTGGTCGTGGTCGATAAGATCTGACTTGGTAATTGAGGATCCCAAGCCGCCGTCGTAGAACATGTCCTTCAGAAGTGACAAAATGGGCTCGATGGCGTATAAAGCTCGCAAATCCTTGACCGCTTGGTGGAGGAGATCAGTGGCAGGGCCATCGAGGAGATCAGCGGTAGGGCCTTCAAAGAGATCGACGGTGGTTGAACCAGAGGGGTTGGGGATGGACCACTTAACCCGTGACATGGCCCGCGTGAAGCCGTCGGAGTGGGCGAGCTTGATGTCGTAGCCAGCTTTCCCGAGATACAGTAATACGCTAGCCCGCTGACATGAAGCCTTCGGCATGGCAACATAGTCAACGCCTTCGCCGGCTTCCACGACGACGTGTTTCTCCGGGATCGACAGGTCGGGGCGAACAGCGGCCACCTCGCCAACGTCCGCTGGAGAGGCCATGATAAACCTCTTCTTGGCCGAACGCTCGTCGGGCTCCCCGAGATACGTGGTCGAGCTTAGGCTGCGACATTCTGGAGCAGGGGATGTGGATCTGGCAGGGAGGGAGACCGCAGGCCTCATCTAAAAACTCAGGGGAGTGGGGCGACGGTATGGGAATCGCTGGGTAACCTGAACTTTATTATCTAAGCTAGGAGGAACGGGCAGACCGGCAGGGTTGGCGGCGGCACCGGCGGCGGCCGCGAGCTAGGGTTTGAGGGGGGAGGGGGTGGGTGGGGGACTGTGGAGGGGGGTGGTGTTTGAGGATACGCCGCAACTACTGAAAATTTTAGTAATGGTGGGTGGAGATGGTGGTGGACGAGGGAGGGCGACGGTTCGAATGCCTCGGCTACTGCAATTTTACTATAAGGTCGGTGCTGGAGGAGTGTGGGCGACAGTTGAAGTATGGCGGCTACTAAAATTTGGGTATAGGAATTGATGCGGGGCGGGAGTGCCCAAGATCGCGCACGGTCCAATAACAATATGCGTGTATGATAATAAGGAAAAGTGGCGCGGATCCACCGATTTTTGCAACGCTCAAGGCGGGTAGTTTGTTTTTTATATTTCTAGCTAGGTGGTCTATCGCACACGGTTCATCCTAATTTCCAAATAAACTTACCCGCCTTTAGCTTGCACATGTGGTGGTTTTACAGCGCACTTGCATCGCACACGGTTAAGCCAGTACCTCCACCCTTTGCTCGCGCTTGCGCGGTCGTGGTGATTTTAGCGCACTTGCATCGCACACGGTTGAGCTAGTACCTCCACCTTAATTTGCTCGCGTTTGCGTGGACGTGGTGATTTCAGCGCACTTGCATCGCACACGGTTGAGCCAGTACCTCCACCTTAATTTGCTCGCGCTTGCGTGGTCGTGGTGATTTCAGCACACTTGCATCACACACGATTGAGCCAGTACCTCCACCTTAATTTGCTCGCGCTTGCACGGTCGTGGTGATTCACATCGCACTTGTATCGCACACGGTTAAGATATTATACCCCATGTTGAAAGGATCGAGAAGAAGTGTCTGGGGGGGGGGTGAATAGACTCTTAGCAAGAAAAGTTGCAGTTTTTAAATTCTCTAAGTTGAAGTGGAGTTTTAGCACAAGTTCAAACATTCACAATACATATCAAGCAAGCATGACAAGAGTATATGAGCAGCGGAAAGTAAATCATGCAAGTTGCAAGAATGTAAAGGGATGGGATTGGAGTGTGCAAACGCAATTGGAGACACGGAGATTTTTTATCCGTGGTTCCGATAGGTGGTGCTATCGTACATCCACGTTGATGGAGACTTCAACCCACGAAGGGTAACGGTTGCACGAGTCCACGGAGGGCTCCACCCACGAAGGGTCCATGAAGAAGCAACCTTGTCTATCCCACCATGGCCATCGCCCACGAAGGACTTGCCTCACTAGGGTAGATCTTCACGAAGTAGGCGATCTCCTTGCCTGTACAAACTCCTTGGTTCAACTCCACAATCTTGACGGAGGCTCCCAAGTGACACCTAACCAATCTAGGAGCACCACTCTCCAAGAGGTAATAGATGGTGTGTTGATGATGAACTCCTTGCTCTTGTGCTTCAAATGATAGTCTCCGCAACACTCAACTCTCTCTCATAGGATAGGATTTGGTAGAAAGATGATTTGAGTGGAAAGCAACTTGGGAAAGGCTAGAGGTCAAGATTTATGTGGTTGGAATGGATTATCTTGACCTCAACACAAGTGTAGGTGGTTCTCTCTCAGAAAATGTATGTTGGAAGTGTAGGCATGGTCTGATGGCTCTCTCCACGAATGAAGAGTGGGTGGAGGGGTATATATAGCCTCCACACAAGGTCTAACCATTACACACAAATCACCAAACTCGGTGGGACCGAATCAGAAAACTCGGTCGGACCGATTTGGTTCATAATGTGACCGTTAGGCATTTTGGTGGGACCGATATGTCAACTCGGTGGGACCGATGTGCTAGGGTTAGGGTAAAGCCTTATCACGGTTGAACCGATTACACAAATCCAGTGGGACCGATTTGGGTAATAAGCACAATAGCGAGTTGGCCAAGAAAACTCGGTGGTACCGATTTCATATTTCGGTGAGACCGAAATTAATGCAATAGACAACAGAGAGTTTGCAAGCCCATCTCGGTGAGACCGAGATCCCATCGCTGAGACCGAATTGATTAGGGTTTCTGGAGTGGCTATGTCAAGTGAACTCGATGGCGCCGGATAGAAAGTTTCGGTGGGGCCTAGTTTAACTTTTTAGTTTTGGGACATATGTGGATGTGAGAAAGTGGTTGAGGGCTTTGGAGCATATCACTAAGCACTTTGAGCAAGCAAGCCATTAAGCAGCACCTCATCCCCTCTTAATAGTATCGGCTTTCCTATGGACTCAATGTGATCTTGGATCACTAAAATGAAAAAGTAGAGTCCCGAGCATTGAGCTTGAGCCAATTCTTTGTCTTTATCATCTTAAAGGGGTTCCACATCCTCTTGTCCATGCCACTCCATTATTGAACTTATCTGAAACATACTAGATGAAAGCATTAGTCCAACAAGAGATATGTTGACATTAATTACCAAAATCACCCAGGGAGCACTTGTGCTTTCAATCTCCCCCTTTTTGGTAATTGATGACAACATACATCAAAGCTTTAGATAAAGATATAGAGAATAACAAGCAAAGCTTTGGAAAGACATGTAACATGCATATGCTCCCCCTATATGTATGCAATCATGTAAATATGGAATATATGAGCATATGAGTGCATAATCATGACAGAGCAAGCAATGAGTTACATGTATCTTGGCTATATGAATCAGAGCAAATGGTGTGAATATAGGAAATGTACCTTCATGCTCATGAGTCCTTCTTGCAAACAGTATGTACATCAGCAAGATATTCTCATGCACATGAGTGTGATACTTACCTTGTGGTCTTGAGTTGGCTTAGAAAGGGATGAACCTGAGTAAACAAGGTTAGATAACACAGATACATCTACTAGCCAGAGCAAACAAAAGGAACCACCAGAGTACCAAGATTGGGATGACATGTAGAGTGTGAACACTAGATACTCTATTATATATAGACATGTCCCCAAAGGTAAAGATATGCAATGAATTCGAAGATCTTCTTCCCTTAGATGTCTTGCTCCCCCTTAATCTTATATGGGATACTGGGAGAAGATAGGGAACAGAAAATCAGAGCAAAGAAAATACAAACAACATGAACATGTCTTTCCCCTCTAAAGACATGTGACTTCTCTCCTCTTGAACACCAAGCATCTGGGGTATCTTCTCTCCCCCTGTTTGAAGCAGTCTCTCCCCTTTTGAAGGTTTAAGCTTTGATGTGAACTCTCTCTCCCCCTTTGACATCAATTTCCAAGAAGGAATCCTCTGGAGTGTGAGTCAAGATAGGTTTGGTCCTCGAGTCACAGAGCAAAGAAGCATATAAAATATGATGCTGGTAGAGGACAAGAATCATTGAGTGGAGCTGGAGCAAAAAGGAATGCAGGATAAAGTGGCAAGTTGTTTTGTCTGCAGTGAAATCGGTGGCACCGAGTTGTGTGCTTTGGTTGCACCGAAAGGATTCGGTTGGACCGAAAGCAACAGATCGGTGTGACCGAGTTCATCACAGAGAAAGCACTTGTCACCTCAGCTCACTAGGCAAATAAGATCTCACAAAGATTTGCAGGGAATTAAACGAAGAATTTGCAAGGAATTGGATGCAGGGAATGCAGAACAAAACAGAGAAAAGAAAATCTAGATGAAGTTTTTTTTATAAAGGAAGGGGAATAAATATGCAAAGGGCAAAATGCAAAGACTCAAAGGAACACTAGAGAACTTCATCTAGAATTGGGCGGTGACAAATTCACCTATGTTAGAGTATATTTACTAAGGAGTCAAGTGAGAACACTTGATCATAAGTCATGCTCATCATTTAAGCTCAAAATGGGGTTACCATTTTTTTTGTTTAAGCATTTGATGTATTCACATCTTGTTGAGTTGCTTTGATCCATGACTTGGAGTAAAGCTTCTCTAAGATGGAATGACATACCTTGGGTGGTGGTGTTGATCTTGATCATGTAGTTGAACTTGTGTGGGATGCTCAAGGTTGATGTAGCTCATCAAGAGTTGGGAGCACCACTTGTAATTTGAGTTCATCTACCTACATGGGTTAGTCTTGCAAGGAATAGCACTAGTGTATCCAAAATGACAATCATGAAACTTGATACCAAATGAAATTTGATATATAGAATTTGTCAAAGGATATGTTGAAGGTTTCGTGCTTCCTTGTCATCAACCACCGTATTGTAGCGACTTGGTGATGTAGAGATTGCTCAAGATGTGAGTGAGTTGCAATCTCATGGATTTAGATTCATCCAAGTACCTACAAGGGTTAGATACCATGCAAGGGTGCAAATATATCCAAGACATATGAATAGCATCATGAAGGAAATATCAAGGATTAGTCATAGGCTCACGCCTTGTGTCGTGGAATTGTCACGACAGATGTCCTTAGTGTGAGGACTTAGTCGTGAGGCCAGCGCATCTATGTAGTAGCTTGAGAGGGGTTGGTTGGGATGAGAGACACAGGGCGGATCAACGCACAAGACAAGGGTTTAGACAGCTTCGGGCCCCGGGAAACATCATCCGGTAACAACCCTACGTGCTGTTTGGGGCTAGGTCTCATTATGATCACAGGAGAGTCGCCGGTCCGGCTCTCGGTGTTTACCCCTAGAGATTATTTCTTGTTGCTTGTCCTCTTTGGGGTGCCCTGCCCCTCCTTATATAAGTTAGAGGGGCGGGTTACATGCGGAGTCCTAGTAGGACTAGGACTAGTCTATCTTTTCTTACAAGTTAATTACAAGTCCGGGTCTTGCTTCTTCGTAAAGGAAATATTCGTCATCCTTTTCTTCTTAAGCCGGCCCACCATAACATGAGCCGGCCTTCTGGGCCTTGGGCCTACTCTTCTGTCTGACCCGCCGTCGGGGTCATCCATGAGTCGTCCGGCTTGTGAGTCGTCTGACAGTGAGCCGCCAGACCCGTGAGTTGCCAGTCCTCCGACGGGTCACGGTGAAGCGCCAAGTCCGGCCGGGTCATACCGCGGGGTATATCCCTGACATTAGCCCCCAGTTTAATTTGGATTTATCCATGTTAAACTAATCTGCAATATAATCACAAGAACAAATTTGACAGGTTGTGCTTCGGGTTAAATATTCTTTGTAAGCCGGCACTTGATCATCCTTAAGTCCTTGTCATCTTCCTTCTTGATATGTATCCATAATCTCATAGCAAATCTCTTTAGCAGATATGTTCAAATTTTGCAAATGCAAAAAATCCAGATACTTCCTTTGAAAAATCCGGGTCAACAGGCCAGCTTCAGAGTCAATTTGCTGACATTGGTCTCTTGTTGAGAAATATTGTAAGAGATAGTCCACTTGAGTCGGCTTTCATTGCTCTGACTTGACAAAAATATTGGTCTTTAAATATTCAACTTATATTCAGCCGGCTTAAAGATATAAAACTTGCCAGTTTATGAGTACCAAAATCGCCGGGTTATAAATAGATGATGCCAAGTCATAATTGTCGCCGACGCCGGTTTATGATTTTTGCAGACACCAGGTCAATCTGATTTACTCAAAACTGAGAATTTGAAGATATTTCTCCCTTATATCCATATTACCTGTAGCCCCCAAGGGCCGGTTTAATCAGCATGAATAAGCCGGGACTTATCACCATGGCTTTAAATAAAATCCAGTTGTGTAGCCCCCATGAGTCGGCTATAGTCATAGTAGTGTAGCCGGGTCATCCTAGAATTGTCTTGAATCGTTGCCAGGAGCAATTGGTAGCCCCCAAGGGCCGGCTCATTACGATGTGATGATTCGGGTCTTCAATGAAGTGATCAAAAGATGACTTTGCATTAGCCCCCAAGTGCCATGGTGCATGCTGGCAGTGACATGGGACTTGCATATTTGATGTAATCTCAACTTGAATAATGTAGCCCCCAAGTGCCGGGTTGTAAGCCTGCAGCGACTCGGGACTATTCCTTCCGTTGTAGAATAAATCATATCCATTGATAAAATAATTGCGCTGAAGCGACTTTGAAAACCTCAACCATAATATTAGTTTCTTATCTGTTGATAAGTAAATCCGGAGTTTAAATACCCGGCGGCTCTTGGCCGATGGCGATTTATTACGCCTCCATTGTAAGCCGGAAATTTTATAACCCGACAGCTTATAGCCTTTGAGAAAATCAAGAATTGATAATCCTTGTGAGACACCAATTTCCATCTATGATGATGGGCTTGAATTTAATCATTTATGTAAGTCATAGCTCTGTAAATCCTGCAGAGTTTAAACAACATATGCCCTGGCGACTTAACGTCAAAAACCAGGGCGGGTAACCACCCAAATGTAGTCTTATCCTGCACACAAGTAGATCACAAGAACCCTTGGTGGTTTACCACAGGGCGGGTCATAATATCTTACATATGACCACTGATGTGCAAAAAAGGAGTCACAGATAAGCCTGTTATGAATCATAACTTTGAAACATAATTATAATATCATACTTGTGATATTGGATTTGCATTGTTGGTTTATATGACCTGCAATATAAGGGTGATAACCCAATCTTTGATACGCGCATGATTCCAATGGCGCAATTCAAAACATACCGGCGGCTTAAAATCCATAGCCAGGGCCGGTTTAAACATAATCATGTATAAACAATATCATACCTGTGATATTGAATTGTACTGCCGGCTTATGATACCTGTGCAGTAAGTGTGATAACCCAATCCTTAGAAACCAATGCTTCCACATAGATGATGATTGTCATAAGCCGACGACTTATCATCGAAAATCAAGCCGGGTTTAAATAGAAACCACTCATATACACTTTAGATGTGTTCAAAAGAGCTTCAAATAAAATCCCAAAAATTATTTGCAAAAGGAGACTTCAAAAATTTTGAGGCTTCTGATTCGAATACGATCAGAAAACCGTCCCAAAGGGGTTAAGCTAAGATTCGAATACGATCATATAGCCCCCAGTGGCTTTGGCGTTGCCGATCAAGAGGGTACCGACAGCTATGTTCTCTTTGGTTCGAATACGACCTATGTTTGAACAGGAAGCCCCCAAATGACCTTGAGAGTTGTTTAACGACGCTGATTCAAATACGATCCACATCGGTTCCCAAAGGGGGTTGAGCTATGGTTCAAATATGACCAAGAATCTCCCCAATGAGCTCGGCAGTGTGCCAATCAAAAGGGTATCGACAGCTATGTTCTCTTCGGTTCGAATACGACCTATGTTCGAACAGGAAGCCCCCTAGTGATCATGAGAATATTTAACGACTCTGATTCGAATACGATCAGGGTCACACCAAAAGGGTTAAGCTAAATTCGAATATGATCAGCTCCCAATGGTCATTCAAGCAGGGTACCTATATTTGAGTTGTGCTTTGTAACAAACTCTCTTTGGTCCCTTTAATTTTTCCTGAGAACTCGAACTTTGCGAGAGACAACCTCTTTTTGAACCGGAAATTTGTAAACCGGATATTGAGAGCTTCAAAGCTTTATAAGATATAAATTTACCTTGAGCCGGATCTTTGAACCGGATTTGAAAGCTTCAAAACTTTGCGGGAGAGAGATATCTCTTGAACCGGATTTTAAACCGGAATCTTTATTTTGAACCGGCAATTTTCTGATGGCCTTTAAATTTTCATCAATATGGTAGCAGCCTCTGGAACCGGGTTATCATTCCCTCCAACGACCCGGGGTTCCCGAGTCATGTCACTGTCATTCCCTCCAACGACCCGGGGTTCCCGAGTCATGTCACTGTCATTCCCTCCAACGACCCGGGGTTCCTGAGTCATGTCACTGTAGCCCGAGTCTCAAGATGACTCGAGGAGTTGGCTTGAGATTCTCCATATTTAACCGTGATATAAACCGGCATAACTTGTATATCATTGGTGCTGATAACACGATGTGTATCCACAGAAGGTTGAGGTGACTGCGGCGGGTTATAAATGATCCCGTATGAGCCGTGTCAGCAACTCGGCCAATGGTTCCTTCCAACTGGCTATTTGAAGTTTAACCAAACTGTAGTGATGGCGACTTGTGCGCATGTCCATTGAGCCATCCGGTGCAGACAACGGTTGATAGTATATGATAATTTGCTTCCATTTTGTTGAAAGAAAACCGGGCTACCCAAGCTGTGACTTGCTCATACTCAATAAACAGCTCATGCAGACGGGTGCGGCCCGGTGTGTTGATGTAGACCAGGCCGCGAGAGACGGACGGTAAAGACGACCGTAACATCAGAGGTGGCTCAGACAGATGAACCGGCCGCGGTGTTATAAACCGGCGCGAACGAGTCAACCATGTTTGTTTTGACGTAGTGAACACATGTCCTGCATCAACAATAGTGCAGACCAAGGCAAAGATAAACTGCTCTTTGACAAAAATACTATGTGTTAAGAACAAACTTGGATGAATATCACCTGATTCGCCCAGGCAACAGATGGGCTGGCCACGGCACTGTAAGCCGGTGCGGACGGGCGAGTCGACCGCGGGGGGTGAATCGGCCGCAGGAGCAGACAGATGAATCGGCCGCGGCATTGTGAGCCGGTGCGGACGAGCAAAGTGTCCTCCTCGTTGTAAGCTGATGCGGACGCGTGAACCGGTCGCGAGGGCGGGCGGGTCGTTTGTGGTGCTGAAATGCGGCGCGGACGAGCGAGTCGGCCGACGCGTTAATGTAATCCGGACCTTGACACACCAGTCCGTGAAGCCGCGCGGTACCGCCGAACGTGCCTCCGTGGCATAACACAACTTTGTAATGGATAATTCTCCTGCATACAAAAATACCGTAGAGCAGAGTAGTTGTGCTCATAGTAATTAAAGTATACTAAGAAAATGCATAGGAGAAATAACACCTGATGTGTCTAGGCCGGAAGTAATCCACCATGAAGTTAATCACAGGTGAGTCAACCGCAGCACTGTAAACCGGTGCGGGCGAGAGAGTCGGCCGCGGCATTGTAAGCCGGTGCGGACAGACGGGTCGGCCGTGCGCGCGGACGGTTGAGCCGGCGCGGGTATAGTCGAATGAACCAGTTACACGCGTGGTCCCGGTGAGTTGATGTAGACCGGACCGCTGAGGCGGAGATTTGCGCACATCTGTTAAGCCTTTTGATATAGTGCGGATATAAACGCGACCTCCATTGGCAGCGTGCCAGGATCGGATCATACTTTAATCACGAGGTAATTGACCTGTGTATACAATAACATACCGTGAAAAAAGCTTTGGATGATACCTAATTATACCAGTAAAAGTTTAGACAAATAGCACCTGATATTCTTGTCAAATAAATAAGGATGCTGGTGTTGGATGGATTTTCCGGTAGCCTGACATGGTACAGATGCTTGCACGGCCTCCAGTGTCAACGTATGTTGGACTGCAGATGCCGATGACGCACGCAGGAGGCATATAAACCGGAGGCGAGGCTTCAGCCGCGGCCGTGGCGAGGGCGAGCGGAGGAAGTGACTTGTGGTCATGCAGCAGAAGCGGCAAAGGCGGAGAGCCGGCCGGCGCATGTGCCAGAGGCGACTCAGGGCCGAAGCGGCTCTGCAGCGAGTGTGGCGCAGACGCGGGTGAGGTGACACGCCAGTGGTGGTGGCTCGTGTGCAGACTTGCGGTCGAGGCGCAGGCCGAGGCCAGCTTGGCACGACTGTTGCGGCGAGCGGCGAGCGGCAGAGGCGGAGGCGAGTCAAATGGTCGAGCCTGGGTCTACGGAGACGTCCGCTTCCGGGTCGTGGCTGGATCAATTGGTTTTCATCCGTGTCCTTCTCCAAATTGTGGTCTTCTTTTCCTTTGCTATGTGCGTACTAGCGGCGGCTGTTGGAGCGAGGCGGAGGTGGAGCCGGTACGGCCAGCGCGAGGTTGGAAACGACTCGGAGTCGACATGCGCCCATGACCAAATCCTCCTCCGATTTGGGATTGGTTTGACTTTTCTTCTCGTGCTTATGGATCATTGGATAGATCACTTTTTGCCTTCACATTTGGAATCGGTAGTACTAGTTGATGGCTCTTTCACATGGAAAATCTTGAAAATCCATAACGCTTTACTTTTCAAGTCAATCAATGAAGACTTGATTTATGTGCGTACGTTTAATCGATCTGGATCTCTCACGTGACCTCAAGCAGCTGTCCGGCTCATCGTTTTCTAAGATTGCACTGGTTTAAATTGTACTGGACGAGGATTGATTTGACGTATCTCCTTCCGTTGACCAAACCTGCCATTTTTAATAGACCACGTGAGGCGGCGGTTTATCTTCGGCGAGACCGACTTCTTGCCTGACTCGGCGACTTGGGACGTGGCGCTGCACAGAAGGAACCCTGAACCTTCATACTAAATCTTGTATACGCTGCTGCTGAAAACTTCTTCAATCTTTGACTGATGAGCTTCATGGTTGATGTAAACTCTTCCACGCTGGCTCTTCTTCATCCGATCAATCGCGAGTTTCTCGATCCCTGGGAAGATCCCTCCAAGAACTCAACACCACCGTGCGCGAGCCCCATGGTGGGCGCCAACTGTCGTGGAATTGTCACGGCAGATGTCCTTAGTGTGAGGACTTAGTCGTGAGGCCAGCGCATCTATGTAGTAGCTTGAGAGGGGTTGGTTGGGATGAGAGACGCAGGGCGGATCAACGCACAAGACAAGGGTTTAGACAGCTTCGGGCCCCGGGAAACATCATCCGGTAACAACCCTACGTGCTGTTTGGGGCTAGGTCTCATTATGATCACGGGAGAGTCGCCGGTCCGGCTCTTGGTGTTTACCCCTAGAGATTATTTCTTGTTGCTTGTCCTCTTTGGGGTGCGCTGCCCCTCCTTATATAAGTTAGAGGGGCGGGTTACATGCGGAGTCCTAGTAGGACTAGGACTAGTCTATCTTTTATTACAAGTTAATTACAAGTCCGGGTCTTGCTTCTTAGTAAAGGAAATATTCGTCATCCTTTTCTTCTTAAGCCGGCCCACCATAACATGAGCCGGCCTTCTGGGCCTTGGGCCTACTCTTCTGTCTGACCCGCCGTCGGGGTCATCCGTGAGTCGTCAGGCTTGTGAGTCGTCTGACAGTGAGCCGCCAGACTCGTGAGTTGCCAGTCCTCCGGCGGGTCACGGTGAAGCGCCAAGTCCGGCCGGGTCATACTTCCGGCCGGGTCATACCGCGGGGTATATCCCCGACACCTTGCATGTATCCAAATGGAGTTCCTACTCCAAGTTTGAAGCATCAATGATGTTCAATTCTCCTCTCAACCGGCAAAAGACTTTCTCATCAAGAGGTTTGGTGAATATATCTGCCAATTGCTTAGCGATACGAACATGCTTAAGATCAATATCCCCTTTAGCAACATGATCTTGAATGAAATAATGACGAACTTCAATATGCTTAGTCCGAGAATGTTGCACGGGATTATGAGCAACCTTAATGGCACTTTCATTGTCACAAAGCAAAGGAACATGTTTCACATATATCTCATAATCTTTAAGAGTTTGGGTCATCCAAAGTAACTGAGCACAACATGAACCAACGGCAATGTATTCCGCTTCGGCGGTGGATAAGGATACCGAGTTTTGTTTCTTGGAAGACCAAGACACAAGAGATCTACCAAGAAATTGACAAGTACCCGAAGTGGACTTTCTATCAACCTTGTCTCCGGCATAGTCCGAGTCGGAATAGCCAACAAGATCAAAAGAGGACCTCTTAGGATACCAAATGCCAAAATTTGGTATATGTATTAAGTATCTCACTATCCTTTTCACAGCCTTAAGATGACATTCTTTGGGGGCTGCTTGATATCGTGCACACATGCACACACTTAGCATAATATCGGGACGAGAGGCACATAGATATAACAATGATCCAATCATAGAGCGTTAAACCTTTTGATCAACTGGTTTACCATCCTTAGTCAAGTCAAGATGTCCACTAGTAGGCATGGGAGTTTTCATACCTTTGCTTTCTTGCATGTTGAACTTCTTGAATAAGTCCTTGGTGTACTTTGTTTGAGAAACAAAGGTGCCTTCCTTAGTTAGCTTGATTTGCAAACCAAGAAAGAACTTGAGTTCACTCATCATAGACATCTCAAACTTCTTTGACATTAGCTTTCCAGACTTTTCACTAAAATGAGGGTTAGTTGAACCAAATATGATATCATCAACATAAATTTGGCATACAAATAATTCACTATTAACCCTTTTAGTGAAAAGAGTAGAATCTATCTTTCCAATCTCAAAGCCTTTTTCAATAAGGAACTTGGTCAAGCATTTATACCACGCTCTAGGAGCTTGCTTAAGACCATAAAGGGCTTTGTGAAGTTTGTAAACATGATCGAGTTTCTTAGGATTTACAAAGCCGGGAGGTTGTTTAACGTAAACTTCCTCCTCAATTTCACCATTTAGAAAAGCACTTTTAATGTCCATTTGGTATAAAGTGATATCATGGTGATTAGCATAGGCAAGTAAGATGCGGATGGACTCAAGTCTAGCAACGGGGGCATATGTCTCACCGTAGTCCATACCTTTGACTTGAGTGTAGCCTTGGTAGACTAGACGAGCTTTGTTGCAGACGACTTGACCATCTTCATCTTGCTTGTTGTGAAACACCCATTTGGCACCGATGATGTTGTGGTTGTTGTCGGGCTTCTCGACCAATGTCCATACTTGATTTCTCTCAAAGTTGTGTAGCTCTTCATGCATGGCATTTATCCATTCCGGATCTTCCAATGCTTCTTCAACCTTCATACGTTCAATGCTAGAGATGAATGAATAATGTTCACAAAAGTAAGCCAAACGAGTTTTAGAGCGAGTGATTCTCCCGGTTTGAATGTCATTGTAGATTTGCTCGACGGGATGGTCTCTAGCGACTCTTGCTCTAACTCGTGAGAGCTTTTGCTTGGGTCAGGGTGGAACATCTTCTTCTTCATCATCATCTTCTTCTTGGCCTTCTTCATTGTTGGCGTTGTCGTTCTCTTATCGCGGTGGAGAAGGGGGTTGTTGATGTTCATCTTGGTGTACTTCCTCGTTTTCTTCGTCTTGGCGTGTCCCACTTGTGGATGCTTCTGTATCAACTCTTGGTTCACCTTGTCGTGAGGTAGAAGCTTCCACTTGGAAGGACGAGGTACTCTTCTTTACCTCCGTTGGACGAATCTTGCCAATAGACAAGTCTTGGATTGCTTCCGAAGGATCTTTATCTCCTACATCAATTGGCAATTGCTCTACTTGCGAGCCGTTAGATTCATCAAACTTCACATCTACTGTCTCTTCAACCTTTCGGGTGAAACTGTTGTAGACATGGTAAGTGTGAGAGTTTGAGTCATAACCAAGTAGGAAACCCTCATGAGATTTAGGAGCAAATTTAGAGCGACGATGCTTATCAAGAATATAACACTTCGAGCCAAATACTCGAAAGTATCCAACTTGGGGTTTGTTACCGGCGAGGAGCTCGTAAGCCATCTTGCCGAGTAGCTTGTGAAGATACAAGCGATTTGTTGCATGACAAGCCGTCTCAACCGATTCCGCCCAAAAGTGTTTTGGAGTCTTGTACTTATCAAGCATCGTTCTTGCCATCTCAATAAGAGTCCGGTTCTTCCTCTCAATAACTCCATTTTGTTGAGGCGTGTACGTAGCCGAGAACTCGTGTGAAATCCCTTCTTCATCAAGAAAGGTATCCGCATTTGCATTCTTGAACTCCGTTCCGTTGTCGCTCCGAACCTTTTTGATCTTCACTTCAAATTGGTTTTGGGCCTTCCAAGAGAAATTTTTGAAGATCTTTTGGACCTGCGATTTATCATCAAGAAAGAACACCCACGTAAATCTTGAAAAATCATCAACTATGACTAGACCAAATGAGTTACCACCGAGACTCTTGTAGGCATTGGGACCAAAGAGATCCATATGAAGTAGCTCGAGCGGTCTTCTTGTAGTCATAATGTTCTTCACGGGGTGGCTTCCTCCAACTTGTTTTCCTACTTGACAAGCACTACAAAGTCTATCCTTGTCAAATATAACATCTTTTATTCCAAGGATATGATCACCCTTAATAAGCTTATCAAGATTTCGCATGCCCACATGACCTAACCTTCTATGCCACAACCAGCCTTTTGAGGATTTAGCAATTAAACAAGTTCTAGGTTGAGCCTTTTTAGTGAAATCAACAATGTAAAGATCACCTCTACGGATACCGGTAAAGACCATTTTATGATTATCTCTACGAAACACTTGGCAATCTACTTTAGTAAATAGGACATTGAAACCAAAGTCAACAAGTCTAGATACGGAAAGTAAATTGTATCCAAGCGATTCAACGAGCATAACATTTTGTATGGAGCTATCATGTGAGATGGCCACCTTACCAAGGCCAACCACCTTACCCTTTGAGTTATCACTAAAAGTGACATACTTTCGAGGGTCGTTGTTTTCAGGAAGCTCATGAAACATATCTTTGTCTCCGGTTATATGATCAGTACATCCACTATCAAGGACCCATTCCTTTCCTCCAGCCATGTAGTCGCGAAGATTAGCCATAAGACCAAAGTGTATCATCGCATCATCAAGATCATAGTCACTATCATCATCCTCATCATAGTATCCATGTTCTATATCGTCTTGTGATTGATCAACTCCTAGAGAGGGTAATTCATTAGAAGTATGACCGTAACAATGTTCATCTCTATGAATTCTAATGACTTCGGAAATGATATTGCCAATAATTCCAACATTTCCTTTGGCACGCATGAGATCATGAAGCTCAAATAGACAATCATCAAACTTAGGACCACTAGTACTCATCTTACTCAAGACAATAGACTTATGAAGAATTTCGTCTATATTTTTCAAGGAATAATTTGGGAATCGTTCCTCAAGAAATCTCCATATAGTGTAGGCACAGTCAAGAGTAGGTAAGCTAGCAATCAAATTTTTGGGCAATCCTCTAATGATAAGATTGATAGTTCTAAGATTGCGAATCATGTCAAGATCCTCATCGGGAGAGGGATGCAAGGGATCACTAGGGGAAATGTAAGGACTAGTAATGTACTTGTTCAAGTGATATTCATTGAAAATATCAAGCGTCTCATTTTTCCACTCATGAAAGTACTCTCCATCAAGTATAGGCACTGTATGTCTAAGACTCCCCAACGTAGACTCATCCATCTTCCTCCAAAGGTGTTTAAACCAAAGCAATGGAGATCAAAGCTCTGATACCAATTGAAAGGATCGAGAAGAAGTGTCTAGAGGGGTGTGAATAGACTCTTAGCAAGAAAAGTTGCAGTTTTTAAATTCTCTAAGTTGAAGTGGAGTTTTAGCACAAGTTCAAACATTCACAATACATATCAAGCAAGCATGACAAGAGTATATGAGCAGTGGAAAGTAAATCATGCAAGTTGCAAGAATGTAAAGGGATGGGATTGGAGTGTGCAAACGCAATTGGAGACACGGAGATTTTTTATCCGTGGTTCTGATAGGTGGTGCTATCGTACATCCATGTTGATGGAGACTTCAACCCACGAAGGGTAATGGTTGCGCGAGTCCACGGAGGGCTCCACCCATGAAGGGTCCACGAAGAAGCAACCTTGTCTATCCCACCATGGCCATCGCCCACGAAGGACTTGCCTCACTAGGGTAGATCTTCACGAAGTAGGCGATCTCCTTGCCCGTACAAACTCCTTGGTTCAACTCCACAATTTTGACGGAGGTTCCCAAGTGACCCCTAACCAATCTAGGAGACACCACTCTCCAAGAGGTAATAGATGGTGTGTTGATGATGAACTCCTTGCTCTTGTGCTTCAAATGATAGTCTCCCCAACACTCAGCTCTCTCTCATAGGATAGTATTTGGTATAAAGATGATTTGAGTGGAAAGCAACTTGAGAAAGGCTAGAGATCAAGATTTATGTGGTTGTAATGGAATATCTTGACCTCAACACAAGTGTAGGTGGTTCTCTATCAGAAAATGTATGTTGGAAGTGTAGGCATGTTCTGATGGCTCTCTCCACGAATGAAGAGTGGGTGGAGGGGTATATATAGCCTCCACACAAAATCTAACCTTTACACACAAATCACCAAACTCGGTGGGACCGAATCAGAAAACTCGGTCGGACCGATTTGGTTCATAATGTGACCGTTAGGCATTTTGGTGGGACCGATATGTCAACTCGGTGGGACCGATGTGCTAGGGCTAGGGTAAAGCCTTATCTCGGTTGGACCGATTACACATACTCGATGGGACCGATTTGGGTAATAAGCACAACAGAGAGTTGGCCAAGCAAACTCGGTGGTACCGATTTCATATTTCGGTGAGACCGAAATTAATGCAATAGACAAAAGAGAGTTTGCAAGCCCATCTCGGTGAGACTGAGATCCCATCGCTGAGACCGAATTGATTAGGGTTTCAGGCAGTGGCTATGTCAAGTGAACTCGGTGGCGCCAGATAGAAAGTTTCGGTGTTGCCGAGTTTGAGTTTTTGGTTTTGGGACATATGTGGATGTGAGAAAGTGTTTGAGGGCTTTGGAGCATATCACTAAGCACTTTGAGCAAGCAAGCCATTAAGCAGCACCTCATCCCCTCTTAATAGTATTGGCTTTCCTATGGACTCAATGTGATCTTGGATCACTAAAATGAAAAAAGTAGAGTCCCGAGCATTGAGCTTGAGCCAATCCTTTGTCCTTATCATCTTAAAGGGGTTCCACATCCTCTTGTCCATGCCACTCCATTGTTGAACTTATCTGAAACATACTAGATGAAAGCATTAGTCCAACAAGAGATATGTTGACATTAATTACCAAAATCACCCAGGGAGTACTTGTGCTTTAACGTGTCCGTGGAGGGTCATCAGAGTCTTTGCATCAAAAAATAATGTTAGAGAGGTTCGAAAGACAGCCACACCAGCATGTGGCCCAAATATATATGAGTGAAAAGGGTGGTCTGTGATGTTCAAAATTCCAATGCACAACTTTGACCCCGTAGGCCCACGGTTGGGCGCGTCATTGAAGATCGATGAGAGGGGCCAGAAGTCAAGAACCACCTGGATGTGGCCAAATATATGTATGAATATTGGGGATGTTTAAAACTTTAAATACACAATGCATAACTTTGGTGGCACCTGCCTCGCAAATCCGAAAGCACCCTAACAGCCACCTAGCTGGATATGTATAATGACATAATGTTGTACCTAGCTAGGATGCTTGGCCCACCACCTCCCACTTCGTGTCAGCGGGGCGGATGCATGTAATGATTGATACTTTGGTCATACATGCATGTCGCCATGACCTACCATAAGACGGACCAATGAATCTTTCGTTTGGTCAAATGACAGTTGTTGTTGTCGATAAACCGCTTGGGCCAATAGATTGAACCATCATAAAAATCGCACGAGAGGGACCACAAAACCAACACCTCTTGCAAGCGGCCCAAAATGATGTACGTTGGGAAGGGGTGATGTGTGTTTTCAATATAGAATAATGTACAATTTAGATGTGGTGCCTACCTCTCGATACAGACAACAACCATGAAGGAAAGGTAGTTAAGGACGAGATACGTACGCAGGGTTTGATGTAGGTCGAACCCAGCAATCCAAGCATCTGGGAGGGAATCCTGACAACGCATGAGCTCGAGCTTTGGTTGACCGACATTTGATGGTGACCGGCCCTAACATGAACTAGGAGGAACCCATTCATGGCCAACACATACCCCTCATTATCGGTCAAAGGGATGATATATATACACTCGGGGAGCCCACAGATATCCGTGTTGTCACAAAAAACCGCACAAGGGAGACCTGGTTGATCAGAAGACCCCGTATACACTGCATGCGGCCCGAAAATATGTATGGGTACGATGGTGTATGCTGTGTTTAAATCCCAAATGCACACCTTCGAAGGGCCACGCCAACTACATTACAAACCGAACACCGTACCCGACTCCAAGCCTGGTTCAATACCTATGATGTCAGTTTCCCAACTTCGAGGCGGCGGCGGGGGGGG
Organism: Aegilops tauschii subsp. strangulata; assembly: GCF_002575655.3. Taxonomy (NCBI): domain Eukaryota; kingdom Viridiplantae; phylum Streptophyta; class Magnoliopsida; order Poales; family Poaceae; genus Aegilops; species Aegilops tauschii. The sequence goes on along the minus strand of NC_053040.3, from coordinate 147,295,844 downwards.
GGGGGGGGGGGGTCGTCCCACGCATGCGCTCAAACTTTATTTTCTCTAGCATGGGACACATCTATATATATATATATATCTATACATCTATACACCTATATAGTGTGCGAATAACTTTGAAAGTTGCTCATTGGATGAAGCCAATCCGATGGTACAAAGATGGCAAATACGAGCACTACTGGCCGTTGGATATCATCTACATTCCACCAGATTCTGCCACATGTACAATCTAGAAGACTCCATGGTTGAACTTAAGCAGAATGCACAAACCTCAAAACACAAGCACTTCTCCTTTGTTCTCTAGAATCTTCCATATCTTAATTGCTCAAACCTTTTTTTCTAAATGAATTGTCACTTTTTGTTTTTACCTTTACAATGCACAATTCCATGAATCTTAAAATAGTTTTTTTATAAAACTAATTGATTGTGGATGAGATGAACTACAAGAATTAAATGAACATCTACATCATGCATATCTGGGAGAAGAGGCGGGAAACCGATGAGAGGAGTGGCGAGAAATGGTATCCAGTTTTGAATCAAAACCTAGTAGAGAAGGAAGCGTGAGCTACACGACGCATGCGCACAGTGCTTACCCATGTACTGCATGTGCTGTCGAAAGGGCTCAGGGTTGCCGTTCGATCTGGGAGCATCCAACAGTGCACACGTACGATCCGTGGGGTTTGGGTTCTGGCTAGTCAGAACGCACGACTCAGATCGCGCGCGCAGCGAGTGGGGGTGGGATATCATATGGAAACCAACATTCGGTGGAAACCGGTGAAAACCACGAGAAAATGATGTTTTGAAGTTTCAAAAAAATGCGGGATGTTAATAGGATGATGTTTTATTGCCACACAAAATTTCAAGTTGAAACACATTACGAGATGTGAGCTATGAAAAAGACAAAATCAGTGTTGAATAGTGCCGAATAGTAATGTCACTATTCAGGGCAGAATTTGTCTTTTTCATAGCTCACATCTCGTAATGTTTTTCAACTTGAAATTTTGTGTCGCAATAAAACATCACCTTCTTAACATCTCACATTTTTTTCTTCAGATTTTTATGAAAATTTAAAATATGGTTTCCACGAAGTTTTCATTGAATATCGGCTTTCGTGAGTAAACCGGGTGCTATTTGAAAACATTTCGTGTGAAGAATCTCGGTTTTTAAATACCCGTAAATCCAAAACTAAGCTGAAAATCGTGAAACCTGTCATGGTGTCACGACATGGCACTTATATGTCAAGGAATTTTTTTCGTCCATTGTGGCGCAAGTTTTATTGCAAGCCTCTTACAAACCGGAGCTTCTCTCAAAGAAGCCTCGTGGTTCCGATAGGGAAACGTGTCCCCCTTGTGGGCGAAACGTAATCACTGCCTCTTTTCGCCTTGTATTTTCTTCTACGGGCAACATGGAACGATAGGATATCCGTGCTAAAATTTAAACTTATTCAGGGTTCATTTGGTCATTTTATACACTAATTGTGTTTCCTAGGCATTTAATGTCCATAATTCAAATCTGAACTACAAATACATGCTCCAGTTCAACAAAATGGCTAGAAAAATTATACATGTGTCCTTGGGTGCATGTTCAGGTCCCATGCCAGGAATGGGAATGAATTACAACCATACCGGTGTCATGGCTCATCCTCAAACATTTCAAATCTCGGTTTTTAAGTCCCCATAAATCCTAAACTCACCAGAAAGTCATCAAAGTTGGCATGGTGTCACGTCATGGCACATATATGTCGTGGTAAAAACATTGTCCAATTTGGGCCAAGCTTTATTACAAAACTCTTACAAAAACTGGAGCTTCTCTCAAAGAAGCCTCGTGGTTCTGATAGGGAAACGTGTTCCCCTTGTGGGCGAAACGTAATCACTACCTCTTTTCGCCTTGTATTTTCTTCAACGGGCAACATGGAACGACAGGATATCCGTGCTGAAATTTAAACATATTCAGGGTTCGTTTGCCCTTTTTATACACTAACTGAGTTTCCTAGGCATTGAATACCCATAATTCAAATCTGAACTACAAATACATGCTCCAGTTCACCAAAATGGCTAGAAAAATTATACATGTGTCCTTGGCTGCATGTTTAGGTCCCATGCCAGGATTGGGAACGAATTACAACCGTAATGGTGTCATGGCTCGTCCTCAAACATTTCGAATCTCAGTTTTTAAGTCCCCATAAATCCTAAACTCACAAGAAAGTCATCAAAGGTGGCATGGTGTCACGTCATGGCACATATATGTCGTGGTAAAAACATTGCCAATTTGGGCCAAGCTTTATTACAAACCTCTTACAAACCGGAGCCTGTCACAAGAACCCTCGTGGTTTCGATAGGGAAACCTGTCCCCTTGTGGCCTAAACGATAATCACTCCCTCTTCTAGCCTCGTATTTTCTTCTACATGCGACATGGAACAACTGGAGATTCGCGCTGAACTTTGAAATTATTCAGGGTTCGTTTGACCTTTTTTATTCATTAATTGAGTTTTCTAGGCATTTAATGTCCATCATTCAAATCCGAACTACAAATACATGCTCCAGTGCACCAAAATGGCTAGATAAAATGTACATGTTTCCTTGGGGTGCATGTTTAGGTCCCACGGAACGAATGGGAACGAATTCAACCGTCTCGCCGTCCTGGCTTGGCCACAAACATTGCGAATCTCGGTTTTTAAATGTCTGTAAATCCAAAACTCACTAGGAAATCATGAAACTTGGCATGGTGTCACTACATGGTACATATAATTGTCCAATTTGGGCGAAGCTATATTACAAGCCTTTTAGAAACCGGAGCCTGTCGCAACCCTCGTGGTTCCGGTAGGGAAACATGTCCCTCTTGTGGGCGAAATTATAATCGCTGCCTCTTCTCGCCTTGAACTTTGTTTTCTACAGGCAACATAGAATAACAGGAGTGTCGGGAGGAAATTTGAAACTGTTCAGGGTTCGTTTGGCCATTGTATATATATTACTAATTACTAAGTTTTCTATGCATTTAATGTAGTCCATAATTCAAATTTGAACTACAACCACATGCTCCAGTGAAGCAAAATGGGTGGGAAATCGTACATGTGTCATTGGGTGCATGTTTAGGTCTCGTTTAAGGAATGAGAATGAATTACAAACTTGTCGTCGTCCTGAAACAATGAGAATCTCGGTTTTTAAATCCCAGTAAATCAAAAAGTCGCCCAAAAAACATGAAACTTGGCATGGTTTCATGACATGGCACATATATGCCGTGGTAAAAAAGTCGTCCAGTTTGAGAAGAGGCGCACACATTAGTAGCCAACGAAGTCCTTTTTGAAACAAAAAGCTGACACGTTAATATCACAAACAGTTGTATTATATTTACCGTGTCGAAATTTAACCATACTCGGTGGTGTGCGTGCAGCTGTTTGATTAGACGGGATGAGCGCGAGAAGTCCGCCGTGCAGGCTCGACGGGACGCGTGCGAGCAGTCCGCCGCGCAGGCTCGACGGGACGTGTGCATCCTGTCCTCCTCGCAGGCTCGACAGGACACGTGCGGGCAGCAAGGCCGCCCATGCTCACTGGGAAGCGAGCTCTTTGACCTCCATGCACCAGCCGCCGCCCGCCTCGCTCACAACTTCTCCATTAATGGGTTAATTAAAGCACCTGGACGGATGGTGTTTGCTTGTGATCCCATGGCAACATTTGCTTTGTTCATGTTTTCAACTCGTATTCCGCCCTAATTTAAATTGCCACATAGGGCAACGGATAATACGACCACAAATAAAATGGCAACGGATAATACGATGACAAATTTACAATGGCGCAGATAATAATTGTCTTACATATTCCGAATAAATTAAAATGCCACATGCGGCAAAGCCCGGAAAACACGGGGGCAAGAGAACAAGGAAATTGCAGACAACGATCTAGGTCACTACTGTCTCTACTCGTCGATGGATCGCCGGGCGGTGAAATCCTCTAGCTCCTTATTCAATTCCTCATGACTTTGCTTGAAAGCAGCCACGGATTCCTCCACCTCCTGCTCGTGCTCGATCCGAAGCTTCCTCAAGCCACCCATCAGTTCCTCGACGACCGTTTTCAGCGTCATCTCCGAGGCACTGCTCTGCTCATGAAGCATTTTCCCACCGGCGGCCTCCTCCTCCTTCTCGGCAACCAACTTTAGGAGCTTCGCATTGTCACCCATGAGTTGCTCGACGAGGTCGGCCGCCTTGTCAACCGAGGCATCGCTGATCTTGAGCAGCTTCATCAAGCCGTCGACCAGCTCCCGCTGCGTAGTGACGCCAGCGAGAATGTCGTCGTCGCCGGCGAAGGACTTTAGGAACGCCGGCTGGTCACAATGGCCGACGCCGCGAATGCACTTGTGAGAGCGCTCGCGTGCCCGTGAGAGCTTGTGAAAGACATCTCTGCTGCTGCTGTGGCTTCGTGGCGGGACCTCTCTAGTGCTTCCGCGGCCTTGGTCTTTGCTGCCTGGTTATATGTCCACCCTAAGCTCCTCCTACCGGTCATGGCGGAACGACTTGACAGAAAAAACCAGTTTTGTGGGTGATGAGGAGAGGAACTGTGAAGTAATTTTCGAGTGGGTAGTTTTTATAGCCCGGTGCTAAGTGTGAACACATATTAGTTTGATAGGTGTGAACAGATTTGCAATTACTTATTACGTTGTAATCAGCAATGTGACGAGAAACAAGGTCAAAATTTATTGATGGCAGAAGGTTGACCACGTGGTTGCTCGCCGTTGAGGCGGCCGCGGCGTGCTCCACTCTGGCGTCCCTGTGCGCGCTCTGCTCGCCGTTGAGGAAAAGTTACAATGGCAATGGTTAATAGTTCTTAATAATTGTCTTACATATTCAGGATAATTTAAAATGCTGAATGCGGCAAGGCCGAGAACACTCATGACCTACATATGCATACAATTATAATAAAATATAAGCTAAAAGTCTGAGCTGGCGGCCTTCCGACGATGGTCTTCTCGGACTCCATGATCAGCATAGCACCCTTGCGGCGGTTCACTCCGAATGTCCCGACCCGCCTCTGCCTACGGAGCTGCTGGTGTTGGGAGGCTCTTGGGGCTGCTTGGCCTCTTCCAGAAGAGCTTGACAGCATGCAATCGCGCGCACGACAACTCCGTGGAACCGCTCCATTTCCATGTCTCTGGCCTGGTAGCAAATTCTGTCGATCACCTGCATCCTCAAGATATCACGTTGGCGATGTTCTACTTCGTCGGGGATGTCAACTCCGCCAAGGATGCGCTCGATCCTGGCCACCACATGATCGCGATCGAGGTTGACACGGCCGCCGCGGGCAATGATGAAGCCGCAGGCTGCCTTTGTCTTGACTGAATTGCAGAGGTCCTCTGCCCATTCCTTGTGGGGCATCAGGCTCTCGATGAGCACTGGTGACGGCGGTTCTTCGAGTGGGTCATTGTCGGCGTTCTGGGAATGGGGGTCCCCAGACTTGCCTGCCTGCGGCCCACAGCGTGGCTAAGCAGCAGGCCGTACGGCCCATCTTCGTCAACAAGGCACCCAAGACCCTCGCGAGGGTCCAAGCCTCGCGAGGCGGACGACGCAAGACCTCCTCTGGAGCGGCCTAGCCAGGCAGGCTCACGAGGAGCAGAGATATCAAGGCGAGGCAAACCTCACGAGGCTCTCGTGACGTGAGCCATGACGAACAGTACCAGGCGGGTGCCAGGCGGGCGCCAGTGCGCACAGCGTCCCTATTTCCTCTTTGGTGCTAAGGAGGCCAGCGCAGGCGAAGAGTACCGAGGCATCAGGCAAAGGTTGCCATATTGGTGCAACGAGACCAAGACCGGAGGACGGCAAGGCGGAGGTCATCGTGGAGCCCAAGACGGCGTCACCCCAGAGCTTTTCGCAGGCGAAGACCGCTTTTGTCAGGATAGCTTGTACTAGCTGTCCCCCTTCAAATTTGCCCGCCGTTGTTGGCTCCCTTCCTGCTCGATATTTGGGAAGAGGACCAGGGCCTATATAAGTAGAGCTAGCCACCACAGTAGAGGCATCGAATCCTCACTCCACAAGTTCATACGCACAAGAACACCTGAACCTCAGGAGGCTGTTCTTCCCTTGTACTATTCATCATCAGCCCAAGAGGCAATCCACCACCACCACACTAGAGTACGGTATTACACCACAACGGTGGCCCGAACCAGTATAAACCTCGTGTCTTTCTGTGTTGCGAGTTTGTCAAGTTCGTCCGCGAGATCTTAGCAAGCTAGAGCGTAGATCGGTAGGAGGGAGAGACTTCATGCGCACCACAGTGTTCGAACCTTAAGGGTTTGCCAGAACCCCACATCCGACATTTGGCGCGCCAGGTAGGGGTGCGCCGTAGTTTCCCTTCCATCAGTTCGTTGCTCCATCGCTCCGTCATTTCCATGGCGGATGCTCGCCGTGCTCGAGCTGAGCGTCGGGCTGCCCTCTCCGCCCGCGTCGCTCAGACGGCTCCCGTAGGCGGGCCACCTCGTCGTTCTCCGTCTCCTGCCGCCAACGCTGCCACTGGCCCGGCGGGGAACGAGCAGCAGGCATCCTCGCTGCATCCTTCGGTGCGGCAAGACGGCCGGACCGCTACTCCATCACTTACCCCTGCCGGTTCTTCGTCTCACGCGCACCGTGCTCCCATGGAGGCACGGGCCGCGCTCATCGCGGCGAACGAGCTCCTGCGTTACCGCCCCGTCGACGACCTCTATGAGGAGTGGCTCGACCGCGTCACCGAGCTCGTCCGCGCCGCAGGGGGCTCTCCGGCGCCGTCCCACTCTCTGCCTCCCCCTCAACCAGCTGCGGGCGACGGGGCTCACGGCATGCCTCCACCACCTCAACCCCAAGACGGTGCCTTGGCACCAAGGCGCACGCCTCCGCGGCGTGATCCACCGCGCCGGGCGCCCACGCATGAAGAAAGAAGCTGTCAAGAAATCCCGCGGCCGCGAGAAGCTGCACCGGCGCTCCCCGCGCCACCTCGTCAAGACCGCGTGCCGCCTGCAGTGGCGCAGTGCGGACCTCGCCAAGACCAAGCTCCACCTCAGAAGCGGGCCTCGGCGACCACGGCCGGCTGCCGCGCCTTCACCCCTGAACTACGTAGCGTCGCCTGGCCAGGCAAGTTCAAGCCAGATCTGCCTCCTCGCTACGACGGCACCGCCGACCCCGCGGAGTTCCTGCAGCTCTATGAGCTGAGCATCGAAGCGGCCAACGGCGACGAAAAAGTCATGGCGAACTGGTTTCCCATGGCTCTCAAGGATGGGGCCCGCTCCTGGCTCCTGAACCTGCAGCACGGCTCGATCTCCTCTTGGGACGAGATGCGCGACCGCTTCGTCGCCAACTTCCAGGGCACTCGCGACCGCCGACCGGCCGCGGGTGATCTACGCCGCATCAAGCAACAGCCAGGAGAGACCCTCCAGAAGTACATCCAGCGCTTCAACAACACCCGCCTCGCGAGGATCGCCCACAGGGCAACGCCGGTCTTCCCCCGCTGCCGCCACCAAGAAGGAACGACGACCACCACCCGGACGAGGGGGCTGGGGGCTTCTAGGAGCCGCGTGCGATTGCCTGCATCTTGGGCGGTGCCCAGGCCCCAGCCTCTCAGCGCATCTTCAAACAGTTCGCTCGCGAGGTGAACGCGGTGCTCCCCAAGCTCGAGGCCACGCGCCCGCTCAGGTGGTCCCAATGTGCCATCACCTTCAACTCGGCAGATCAGCTCAAGTGCGCAGCCACCGCTGACGCCCTTCCTATGCTGTGCTCCCCAGTCATCAGCAATGTGCAAGTCACCAAGACTCTCATCAACGGCGGTGCAGGGCTGAACGTCCTATCCGTCGACACGTTCGACAACCTCCAAGTGCCATATGAGCAGCTCCAGCCAACCAAGCCTTTCTCAGGAGTGACCGACGGTTCCACCAAACCAATAGGGCAGGTCCGCCTGACTGTCACCTTCGGGGAGCGCAAGAACTATCGCACCGAGCTCATCGACTTCGACGTCACGCACATCCGCCTGCCGTACAATGCCATCCTCGGGTATCCAGCCCTGGCCAAGTTCATGGCGGTCACTCATCATGGCTACAACGTTCTCAAGATGCCAGGAAGCAGAGGAATCATCACAGTCCCGTACGAGGAGAGGGATGCGGTGTGCTCCCTCGAGCTCGCCTTTCAAGCCGCGGCAATCGACGACCCCGACAGCAGAAGTGAAGGCCCTCCGGAGACCATCCCCAAGAAGAAGCTGCCGCGCCGCGCAGGACCTCAGGAGGATGGCGTCGCGGCAGGAGCCTCGTCAGGATCAGCGCTCGCTCCAGGGGCGCCTCCCTCCCTCGCATAGGAAGGCGCGCCCGACGCCCTCCTCAGGCAGGACTCGGGGGCTCTCTTCTGGAGGGCCTCAGACCTTGCCAACCTCACGAGGGAGGCGCTTGGGCACCACTTGGAAGCGTGCCTCACGGCACACCTTCCTCAGGAGAGCACAGGGCAAGGACTGCCCACCACCCAGGAGTTCATCACCAAGACCACCCAGGAACTACAAGAAGCAAGAGTCATGAGCGCCACAGCCGCTCACAAGGCGCAGCTCCCCATCCAGGCGAGGATGCCGGGTCGCGTGTCTGCGTCGACGTCCCAGGGCTCAACAGGGCCGCATCTCAGGAGCGCTTCTGGCCATCGCGTGTGGGCTGGTGCGAGGGCCCACCACACAGCTACGTTCGCATGCCCTTCGGCTTGCCGAGCGTGGCGTCAGCCTTTCAGCGCAATGTGCGGCAAGTCCTGGCGGCTCAAGAGACCAGGTTCCACGCCGTCCTGGAGGAGATGGAGACGGTCTTCAGGGAACCTCCTGAACCCCCAGAGCCTCCCGAGGCTCAGGGTCCCGGTGGCTCATGAGGAGCCATTCCTTCAACGCGCGGCTTCAGCTGCACCAACTCTACTTTGTCTACAGAACCAGGTGACATCTTCCAAGCTCGTTTAAGCTGGGAGCGCCCCTCGGGCTGCATTATTCCCAGGCCACATGGGTCCGTCCCTATGGCATGTATCCCTTTTGCTTAAGTCTTTAGCTTACCTTGCTGGGGGCGCCCCTCGGGCTGCATCATCTCCAAGCCGCTCAGGCCAGACCCGGTGGCATGTATCTTCCTGCATTTATCCAAGTTGATCTGCTCTCCATGCATAACCTGCCAACGGCTATCGCCTGCTCGGTCATCGCCTCCCCCGGGGCCTTCACACAGGCACGGCGCTGGTGCATGGGTCCGTCCCTGCCACACCGACAAATCTGAGTGGTCGAGCTCTGGCTCACGGCACGCTCCGCGCACGTCACCTCACCAGGCCCTCAGTGCCTTCACCTCACCCAGAGCAACCAGCGGCAGGCTAACAGCTGTAACGGCAAACCATGTTTCTTCTTGTGCCTGTTCATAGGGATCCCGAGGGAAGGATAGCAGGCGGCACCGCGAGTCCCTTTTTCCCTCGTGCAATTTGCTTGCGCGTTAAAAGGGGGGCTCCTGAGCATCGCGACTCAGGAGCTCTTACTGGCTCTCCAGCCCTCACCCCCTGGCCTTGACCACCACTACAAAAACAATACACTTCCATGATGATACGTGTTTGTCATAGTAGGTCGCGTTTTTTGTCATGCATGTACATCCATGACGATTTTATGACAGAATCAAGATAGTCATACCTGTGCTGTCGTAGAAGTGTTCCATGACATTACCAAAATTATCATCATGGAAGTGTCCACTTCCATGACAATAAATCGCGCGTCACAGAAGTGCTTTCGTCAAGGGTGACCGACACGTGGCATCCACCGTAACGGAACGCTGTTAAGCTATCGGGTTGGGTTTTGGATCCGATAACCTGTTAACAGCCCCGACCAATGGGAAATTTCCACATGTAAAATTCTTATTGGCCGGACGAAACACGTGTCAGCTTGTCAGTGGGTCAGATAGGCGCCTATGATATGTCAACACGTGCCATGGCCCACCACTGGCCCATTTAGCTTACAAAGCCGGCCCGTTTGACTTGGTCAAAAGTTAACGGGCTGGCCCATGAAAAGCCTGTTAACGGTCTCTTCGCAAATAGCCCATTTTACGGCCCGTTAACTCATGGCCCATTAGGCCCTAAAGGAAATCGGCCCAACAACGTCATGTGGGCCGTTGAATATAACACCAGCCCATTTCACTTTCGGCCCATGTATGGCCCACGACGTCTTTCGGCCCATATGAGGCCTTCGTATCTTTCGGCCCTTTACAGGCCCACGGTGACTCTAGCCCATAATGAACAGTAATTTTCTTTATACCCGTTAACGGCCCGTGATTTACATGGGCCGTTTCCAGCCCATGTTAGCTTTCGGCCTATTGACGGCCCATACGTTCTTGGGCTCCTTTTCGGCCCTTGATTACTTCCGGCCCGTTACTGGCCTGTTCCCCTAATGGGCCAAATTCGGCCCATGGCAAGACTCGGCCCGTTACTAGCTTGTTCCCCTAATGGGCCAAATTCGGCCCATGGCAAGAGTCGGCCCGTTACTGGCCAATTACCTAATGGGCCAAATTCGGCCCATGGCAAGAGTCGGCCCGTTTCTATCATGTTAACCCGTTGTGCCGTTTCCAGCCCGTCCTATATTCGGGCCCATTAATGACCCGTTATGCCTGTGACAGAATTAAGCCTTTGCTGTCCTACGGCCTGTTAATGGTCTGTTACCGTGCTGGGCCGATACCAATTACGCCCGATTACGGCCCATGTAGACCCATTTATCCGATGGCCCGAGGCCCACCGATTACAGGCCCATTTATCGACGGCCCGTAGGAGACCCATGGATCCTATGGCCTGTATATGGCCCATGGTAGTTGCGGCCACTAGCAAACCAGGGAAAAAGAAGACTAGGAAATAAATAAGGCCGAAACTAACGCTAGGCTATTAAGGCGATTGCACAGATTACATCCACTCGGCATCAAAGATCGCCACCAGTGCAAATATAGGGAACACCCTACACTATACAAAAATGGCTTGTTGTTTTCTTCAGCCGGTGGCTGCACGTTAAGAATAAATTTTGTATCGCACCAAAACAAATTACAACTATATAACAAAAGGAAGGTTGGCATAAAACTTAACAGTCTAGCAGATAAATGCACCACCAGAAGTTCAGAAGCTCAGTTCATTTGACCTGACTGTTACGTTTTCATGCTGTATTGTCCGATGGAGCACCATAACCCTCGCCTTCATTTCCCCTAGGCTCCTGAACAACATAGCAAATGTCTGATAGTCTGGTTTCAAAACCATGCATATCTTGACGACATTGAGCAATGTTTCTCCTTGTTTCACAAAGGGTCTCTGTTAGGGAATGGACTTGTGTCTGGAGCGCAGATACAACATTGCTTTGAGCTTGCATATCTTGATCATGAGGCAGTTTGGACGATATTGCGTTAATAACCAACCCAGTATTACGCAGGAACGTGCTTTTGGCACTGTTAGTGGACAGGTACTGACCCACTGCAGCAAGAGCTGACATTGCGGTTATAGTTGCCTCGCCACCTTCAGAAGGTGGCGGTTCCACCATTTTTTCCATAGCTCGCTGAAAAGTTGAGGTTTTACATTAGTAGTACCGGAACAGAAGATATTAAGGAGGCAGCAAAACCAAACAAAATAGCTTTGGTCTATATACAGAACTTATTCTGGTGAACCCATGTAAAATATTAGTTGTATTTTATTGCAAAGTACATAATAAAACCAGGTTCCAAACATATGACCATGTACCATCGCTAATGTATTGTCTATTTCTTCACATTGTATTGAGGGCTAAGGATAAATAGATGAAGTTTATAATACGGTAAGCATAGTATGACATCATTCATATCACAAAACAACTGAGAACAGACAAACAGGCAATTGTAACGTTGTGTGGGCATGTCCAGCACGGAACTAGATTACGGGTCAAGATCAAAGGAACATCACTCCTCTCTTTTAAACCTTGTAAGGTGCAATGATACGCTAAGACAATTGTGTATAAAATTGAAAAGAGTAATAGACATTGGCTGCAAACCATGCAGTTCAAGGCACAAGTCAGAGTAAGTAGTAGTTAGAAGGACAGAGGATTAAGGACTTACAACAGCGGCTTTGACTGGTGTAGTCATGTCCTTCTTCTTGCTGGTGTGACAGTCCTTGAAGATTTCCACAGCATTTGGTTCAGGTACTTTTTGGTCCTTGCGGGCTTTCCTCTGCATTTCGAACAAGTCAATATAGATCTGATAATATGGTACAACGAAAAGAGTGAAACATCAGCTAATTACAAGAGCCTCGCAGTGTGCAATATAGCTACGAGATCCTGTCGTCTGTTGGAATTTCACTTTCGTACGGTTGGCCTTGTTCTTTAAACAGTTCACCTACAAGAAGATAGATTTGTGTGGCACATGCGTAAATAGGACTTCAACATGTGATCTGATCACATATATATAATGTACCTGATACTTCAGATCAGACCAGTGTTTAACAAGGCCCCTCCAGTCTTCATCCGATATATTTTCCACTAGAGATGTTTGGGAAAGTTCATTGTTAGCCTTGCCTTCAAAGTGAGTTTTCCTCAAGTTATACCGATACTGTCGCAGAGCAGACTTGAAAACATGGGTGCAAGCTTGTCTTGTTGCATCATCTTGGCTATCCAACTTGAACCTCATCAGTTGAAAATTATGGGAGTCTCATTATCAGCAACCTAGAAAGTATGGGACAACGCAAGATGATATTACTAGTTTCCATACATAACCATACTTACAGATAAATGGTCGAGGAAGGTGTTGAACTGGGTTTCGTCTTTGTCATTCCTGTACCGACTCCATGTTGGGAGGATACGTACATGACACCTAATGGCAACCGCTGCCTCTGATACTAACTTGGCTGACTTTGTAGCATCACGTGGCCTTTTTAAACCTGCCTCAAAACGGATCTCCATTCTTCCTCCTCTAGATTTAGTTAACCTATCGAGCATTATCCCTGATGTTTGTTTCCTCTTGCGCCTAGGTGCTAGTCCAACAACGAACATAGGAAGTGTTAGTGTACATCAAACTGTGAGACTACATATAAAGAAGCATGCAACTGTAACTTGACACCAGCAACTACCTTCTTGCTGTTGAAGCTCACAAGGTTCATCTGATATTGCCAACTCGTCTTGTGTCAAGAGTGCTTGGGAAGTAGTGTCAGGTGGCAAGGGAGCTTGGGAACGTGCTGCTAGCTCAGTTGACGCACGAGTAAGTCGTGCAGCTGGTAGTACTGTGGTAGGTGTTGCAAGAACTAGGGCTGTCTCTGCTTTTTTGGTGGCAGCTATTTGTTTCTGTTTGGCTTTTTTTGCAACTCGTGTAGCATGGGATGCCGTGTTTGTAGAATTTTCCGCTGGACTTTGACCTTCTATTGCACCATCAGTACCAGCAGAATCTGCAGGATTCATCCGCTTCTCATTCCCTGCCATTCTGTGTTTCTTCCTCTTTCTCTGTGCCATGTTAAGTCAAGCCGACAAGAAAAACGAATAACAATTTAGTTCTTCAGAAAAAATTGATGCGTGATGCAGACGAACTGAACTTTGATGTTAGACAACCACATGATAGGAGGATGTAATATGTATGAAAACAGGACGGAAGAGATAACCAGAACTATGATGTGTAAACTAAGAAGAAGACATTTCACCAAATTAGAAGCAATGCAATGGAAGGTAGACACCATATGAAAGATGCTACAAATATCGCTCTGCCAAGTTAACAGTGTCTCATCATAAATGGCGTTTAAACAAATGTGAAGCAGTACAAGAAATAAATCATATGCAAGATGCAAACAACATCACACTACCATGTTAGATGTCTCTCGTCATTAGTGCCATTGCATATTCACAGCTTATGATGTGTAAACTAAGGAGAAGGCATTTCAACAAATTAGAAGCAATGAAAGCTAGACACCTTATGAAAGATGCAACGAATATCACTCTACAAAGTTAAAACTGTCTCGTCATAAGTGCCATTTCAACAAATTAGTAGTACAAGCTAGAAAAGAATGTGAGATGTAACCTATATCACACTCCGAAGTCAAACGTGTCTTATGGTAAGTGATTGTTGCAGGTTACACAACAGTAGTAATTTGATGTAAGAACATGGTGTGATAGACAGATATTGTATGTTCTAGAAACAGGAACACGTGTCTTATTCAAGTATAATGTGTAAAGTAAGTAGATGGAATTCAACAAAATTAGAAGCAATACAAGCTAGACATCAGACATAACATGCAACCACATATAACAGTGCCAAGTTAGAGGGAGCTCCGGTGATGCTGCACTAGGGGAGACGTGCACATCATAAACACAGCTTTGTTGAGTGTCTATGCATGTGTTGTCTTGGAAATCATCTTGGGGGTGTGGAGGAGTAGAAACTGTAGAGGCCCTCCGTTCGGAAGGAGCACCTTTATCCGCTGCCTTGCTAACTTCCTTCCGCTTTATTGATTTTGAATTGTCAAGTAAAACCGACAAGAAAAAGCAATAAAATTCTCTCTTCAGAACTCATTCATGCATGATACTGACAATCACTACTTTGATGTAAGGCAAACACATGATACCAGGCTGGAATATGTACGAAAAACAGGACGGCATGGCATGTTCACAACTGTTTGTGTAAACTAAGCAGAAACCATTCTAGCAAATAAGAAGCAATGCAAGCTAGACACCACATGAAAGATGCAACCAATATGACTCTGCCAAGTTAAAAGCGTCCCATCATAAATGGAATTTCAACAAATTAGAAGCAGCGCATGCTATAAATCATATGAAAGATGCAACTAATATCACACTGCATATACTAAAGGTGTCTCGCCATGTTGACTGATGCAGGATACAAAAAAACAATAGTTTTATGTAAAGACATGCTTAATAGACAGATGTACTATGTACTAAATGCAGGAAGGCATGTCACATTAACAGGTATAATGTATAAGCTAAGCAGACTAGCACATGCAGTTTAACCAGATTGGAAGAATTACAATCTAGACACCATATGCAACATGCAACCACATATCACGCTGCCAAGTTAGAGCAAGCACCTGCGATGCTAGTGTAGGGGAAATGCTGTAATCAACTACAGAGCTACGTGCACTATCTTCATCTAGCATTTCTGTTTCTTGAGAATCATGTCGGGAGGCTGACGCTGCATTCTTTAAATGAGGAGTAGTCCCCTTGCCTGCCTGCCTCGTCATAAGTGATTGATGAGGGATACACAAGAACATTAGTTTGATGTAAGAACATGGTTAATACACAGATGTACTAGTATGTACCAAAAACAGAAAGGTATGTCATATTCAAAGGTATAATGTGTAAGCTAAGCAGATGCAATTTAACCAAATTGGAAGTAATACAAGCTAGACATCCGGCTGGAGTGGTGAGCATGATCATCTAGGACCTGAGAGCCTGGTGGGAGGCGGGCTGCTTCGCCACCATCGCAGCTTTTTAGTTAGCTTCCAGGTGATGCCTATCTTTGCTGGGCTTGTCACTGGCTCGGCCAGTGCCCTGACTAGCTATTTGTCTTCTGGTGCTCATGGGATGGTGGTTCATGTAAAAAAAATATCTTTCCTTATCTTACCGACTTCGGCCTTTCGAATACAAGCTAGACACCATATGGAACATGCAACCACATATGACACTGCGAAGTTAAAGCAAGCACCTGGGATGGTGGTTCATTGCGAGCGAGGTCATCAACTCCAGAGCTACATTTACCGTCTCCATCTGCTGACACTGCACCCTTTATAGCACTGTAACGTGTCTTGCCTACCCGCATACGAAGCTGGAGCGACTTCTCTCTTTTCTTTTTGGCTTCTCTCATGGTAGCAGAGTCTGAAATACCCTTGCATAAAAACACAATAGTGAGAGTAAGGGTGAAGTGTGTGCAGAACTAGTGCACTGTAAAAGTAGCAGATAGCAGGTGGCTGAAAAATAAATGACAGGAGACATATGATAGCTCTACAACATTGCATGGCAAACAAAATTAGATTCTACTCCGTATGATTTTGTAATATATGAGCACAGGAAATGCAGGTACTCCTCCAGCACACCACCACATGTGTTCATATGTAAGATAACAGTCGACTGAAAATAAATAGGTCAGTCGATTTTTTTTAATGAACCGTCCGATCTATAAGGAACGGGAAGATGGCCTTCGTCTACCTCCCGCCAGTCACTGTTGACGATCTTTCTCGAACCGCCAGCGACCACCGGCACAGACCCCTGCCTCTGCCGCCCCGCCCTCCCATCGACCTCACACCACCGCCGTGCTTGGCAGCGCCCCCAGGCCATCCCTTTAATCCCGGCCGACCTCCAGATCGGGCGCTAGTAGCTCTAGGCCGCACACGCCCCTAAGATAAACACCAAGGCACTGCTTCCCCAGCGTAATAGGCGTACTAGCGCCTGTTACGCCGGGGAAGGCTTCCGTTAATTGGGAATCAACTGGCTAGAAATTGAAATTCAGGGGGGCGATGGACCTCTAGCTAAGGTGAAATAGTATATGAGGAGAAACCTTGTGCATCGCGAGTTACTAGGAACATCTAGTATCAAGAAGAAGCGGTCAACTAGTGTCTTCTGTGGGATGAATACCGTGCAAGCAGAGACGTAAGATTTGCACGAATAAGGGAAGAGGAGTACCTTTTTTGGTTGCCGGTGTGGTCACCTCCACATGTCGCGCCGATCTTCTTCTTTTTACCGGGGAAACCGATGTTCTGGAGGGTGCAGGCTTGGACGAACCCATGGCCAAATTGTTGACTGTGTTGCCGTGGCCGTATGTCAACGGAGGGGAAGCAGACCCGAGGCAGCGAAGGACGGCGTAGCAGGAACAACTCTAGTGCGGTGGAGGGTGGCGAAGTTGGAGCGGCAGCGGTGAGGCGCAGGACGGCGTGGTTGAACTGGCTCGGGTACGGACGGCTCGGCCTCGGCTTCAACTACTAGCCGTGGAGGGCGTTATGGTTGAGGTTGCGGTGGACGACGACGTCGGGGTATCGGCTCCGGCGTGATGGAGGAGGGCGGTGGTTGATGGGTGGGATGGGGTGGCGGACGGAGGACGCCGGGGTTTCGCGGCTGGTGGAGAGGTAGTTTTAGCGCCCATGGAGTACGAATGGGGAATCGGACGGGTGGGGGGAACCATGTTTCGGTATGGGACACGCTTGTTTTTGGCTTTTTTGAACAGAAGATGGGACGCGCTTGTTTGAAATTTGGGGAAAGTACAAACTTTGCCCCCCTCTTGAATTTCGGACCTACTGCGGGTCGGGGGTAGGATGGTAATCCCAGGTGTCCCAAATAGTGGGCGGGAGCGATTTCGGCCGCGCGCATGTGTGCTTAGGCGGCCTTTGTGTATGAATGTTTTTCGGATGCGGTTGCGTGGCGTCTAGATGAAGCTACAAACCTACCCCGGTTTAGACCTTTGGACGTTGGGCCGGTAGGTTTCACGGGTCGGAGTTATTAGAAAAGTAATTTCCTTGTACTACCAAACATTGGTCTCACGCGGTTTCGGGCGAGTAGAGGCTCTTTTGGCGCTTCATTCGAAATTTTGAAACACAAGCATTCACGTTTAGAGTACTCTTGAACTATGAGGATTGACCTAAATAGACAACGTTATATTTGACCTTGTATGTTTGAAAACCTCATTAAATTATCCGCTTCTTTTTGAAATTTTGACACTTGAAAATCCTATAACTACGATTATTTTGGAATGGAGGAGCTAAATTTGAATCTATTTTGTACACGACTACATATGCTATTATGTACAAAATCAGAGCAAAGATTGGTGCCCCCATAATTTAGGTATGGTTTACAAATGCCATGATATCAAATTCAAATAATTGAATGGACTTCATGTTGAATTCGATTTTTTAAACCACCTTAAGTTGAATTCAAATGTATGCTAGTTCATAGGTAGCTATTTATAATGTCGATTGTGTAACTTTTGTAAGTATAATGTGCTTTACACACACAACATGAACTATACTCACGTTTATATTCGATTGCTAAAGCGATGCATTGTCTGGAGTTCAAAATACTAACTATGTGGATCAATTGTGTCGAATAATAACATAGACATGCTCAAATTCAATAGAATCTAGATGTCTGATGGATCAATGACCGCTCCTTACGCGAATTGCAAATATCATGATCCCATCCTAATATTTGGATACAATTTATATCTTTAATCAATGTGTAGAGCAGTCTTTTACGTGTAGTTTCACTCTCCATCGGTGGTCTCTCACACATGCTCACACACTCTCTCCCGAGGTGTCTTTCTCGCACACATGCTCTAGATATAACCCTCCCTCCCTCTCGTCATTTACAACTGTTTTCACTAACCTTTATCACAAGCACTCTTCCTCTCGCAAACATACACACACACAATCCTCATCAACCCTTTCTATATACATGGACCTGCCTACGTGTGTCATGTACGCACATTATCTTTACGCCTGTCTCTCACGCATTGTCTCACACCTCTCTTCCTAATCGACGAGTACGATTCTAGCAGAGCATTCTGTAGGATGCCCCTTAAAGTTAGGTTGGATGAATAGTAATATCAGAGATAAAGGGGTTACCTTAGTCCGAGAACCTAGGGTTACAAATCCTAGCAGGCTTTGTCAGTGACACAGAGTCCTTCACAATTCTGCTATCTTTGTCTTGTAGGACTAGTCATCCATGGGTCTTCCTAAATGCGTCATGGGCCGACCAATGTGGCGCAGGACGGAACCGAACGAAGGGCCTCACCTCGACCCACCGGACCTCACGCGGTGACACACCCTCTGCCCCCACGTCTCCTATCTTCTCACACCCACACATACCAACACAAACACCACACACACAGAAAATTTCTCCTAGTGCCTCTATTCCCTCCCCCCTTGCATATACACACTCAAGGGAATGGAATCTCTTGTCGTGACGTCATATTCGTCTCTCTCTCTAGACCACTCTCATTTCTCGTGCTATCTCTCCCACGCCCCCCCCCCGTCGGCCCCTCTATCCATGCCTCTCTCGAATACGTAATACACACACATACCTCTCTAGGCCCCGCCAAATGCATCAACTACACATTCACACATGTTACATCACGTACCCCATTGATCTAAAAAGCCCTCTCTTCACGTTTATTCCGCATACAACATTCCTTTTGAATAAAGTGTAGCCAAAAAATTATTTTAGAGTTTCTACATATATACAACATTACAAAGTTATATGGAGGAGTACGAACGCTAATTTGCATTGCATGGTGCCCACAATGATATTTATTCCGCACTGTGAATTTGTATATTTTTATACTATATAAAAAGTTAGTCATAATAAAGAGAAACGAAGAGCATCTCTCTCTCCATCGCATACCCACCCTGTACGCCCCTTTCACGTATGCACACAAAACTATCTCCAGGTCCTCTAAAAGTAAGCCCCCAGAAAATTCACGCATGCTTCATCTTTCTCTTGCGATATATGCAATGACGATCATTGTATTTGAAGTGAAAGCACGATACGTACATTGGACTTCAGAATCCACTCATTATGGTCACCATTTACGTTTAGTGGTTATTATACAGTCACGGGCTCACCGTACAACTCTGTATTTGCTCATGACATGACTAGTTGACCAGTTAAACGCTCCACGTGGCACCTCTAGTGTTGCATCACATTATCTCACTACCATCGTGCCCACCTGTCGACTTGTATCTACTCTACATCAACACTCTTTTAAAATACATAAAATACACTATTATAAAAAACAGAGTTGGTGATGATGGTCTGCCTGCCATCCTGCAATATAGGCCGTCCGATTTATATCTGACGGATAGGAAAGAAACTGTGGCAATTTTGCAAAAAGGTGCCCACACACCTCTCCACATTTGCAAAGAAGGCCTTCCCTCGTTCATCCTTTTCTCTCACAAGATAAACAAGTCATACAAATGCATCTTGATGTTACGTGCAACGCACGGGCATCTTGCTAGTAAGAATGAAAACAAACGACAAAAAAAATATTTGGACGGTGGTTCGAAGTCATGACCGCGGGCACAGCAGACAAGGTGGCCTTGTATTGGTATGCTGAGCCGTCCGTTTTAACACATAGGAGCCGGTGTGGTGATTATACACACACGCACGCATGCACACGAACTGCATCCACGCAACACTCACACAAACACATGCACCCACACACGCACGCAACACTCACACATACACACGCAGCCACGCACGCACGCAACACACACGCACACACGCACGCATGCATGCACACACCAGTACACCACACGACCAACACACACTCTCACGCTCAAGTGCTCAACCTACATGTGCATGCGCACACATCAGGCCCTGACAGACACATACACAACCAGGTGATTCCCGCGCACGGGTTGGAGCCTTGTCGCGCCTGCGTAAATTTGTGTTTATCTGACCTTTTGCCTATGCGAACTGACAGGTGGGACCCACAAGGAAGGTGGGACCCACATGGCACCACGCAGACTATTTGGCCGGTCAACAGAGTGCAATCCGATGCTGAATTGTGAGCAAGTGACCGTATAATCACCGCAAAACGTATATAGTGACCGTAATCAGCTTATTCTGAAGTTCGGTGACCGCATTACGCTTTTCTCTCTATAGGCCCTCCAAAACTACATGTCTACACGTTCTCGCATGTTACATCTAACAACTATGCAATACAGCACTACTACTACACTCTAACACAATAAATCATATGTGTTTTTAGTTTTACTAGATATCATATTGTTACTTATAATTGTTCAGTTTGCGTACATTAAAATTGCCTTTGAAATGTATGGCCAGTATCATCTACCGCATGGGAAAAATCCCGCCCTTTCCTGTTTAATCGGGTTTGTATCGATGGATCATGCGAAACAGCAAAACTATAGTACTATACAGTACTACAAGTGACAGTTCACTGGGCCGTCGTGTCGTCTACTCCTCCGTCGTAAGAGTGGAGCGCTCACTTTCATAAATCTTCTAGTCCCTTTCGCCGACATGTGGGACATCAAGCTACCGGGTCCACGTGCCATACCGGAATACAGTGCAGAGCAGCCGGGGTGAAGCACCCAGTCATGGCGCCGTCGTAGTAATGAGCAATGAGGCGTGAAATCACAAAGCTGCACCTTTCCCGCAGTTAAGTTGGAGGGATGAAGCAACCATCACATCATTTCACTCGTTGCTGAATCCGCTTCTCCCTCATCTTCTTCAACTTAACCACGTGTTGCTTCTGCCGTTGTTCTGCCTCATGTGGGACGCGGATCAGCTTGGTAAAGCACTGACACGTGGGACCGCATGTTAGCAAACCGCCAGGACAATGTCCTCCGAAAATAAGAAGCCTAATCCTAGACTTACAAAGGGCTACGTAGCTGCTACGTATACTTTCCATCTAATCCATATATGCCCCCTTGATTTTCAGGTGGGGTGGGCCTAATCCTCTCCTTTAATCCAATCAAATAGTCCCACATCACATCAGTTCGTAACTTTACGTAAACCATTACGTGGATGTAGCATTGCTCAAATAAGAAACCTCCCCCGCCATCCGCGCGGCAAAATCACCTCCTTTTTACTAATCTTGATTCTATAATTTTTTAGATCAATATAATTGAGATTTGTATAGATAGCACACAGGAGCAAAACCAAGTGGTACGGTTAAGGGCATCCACAATGTGTAGCCAAATGTGAAAATAGCTTTTGGCATCGTGGGAACCATTGTGGACGGTGTTGCCAAAGCCAAAAAGATGGAACCGAAGCTCCCTGATTGATTGATTGATTGAAGGAATAGAAAAATGCAACGTCTCTCCCCTTTCTCCCATGCTTGGACGCATGTAGTACAGTATAGAGCACAGAGTCTACTCCCCTATCCCTTCTATCACAAATCACAAAGCAGTGAGGCGTCAAATCACAAAAGCATGGACGAAGCAATCATCATTTCACTCTTCGCTGACTCCGCTTCTCCATCGTCTTCTTCGAGAAACCATCTCACCACACTAGTACTCCTAGTAGTACTAGTAAAGGACTTCCTGGATGCAAATAAGGCGATTGTCTCGGCTTGCAGGCGGCACTTGCGAACGACTTACCGTGGTCTCCCTCAATGGTGTTCTCCGTTGAACGCACTTCGCCAAACCACCAAAAAAAGATATCGTCGACGTCACCGCAATGGGGAAGGAAGTCAAATATAGTTACTACCTCCATTTTTTTGTACACAAGGCCAGTATATCAAAATTACAATTTGCAAAGGGCCACTAACACTAATCGAGGCAAAATTGATGGGTTAGCAACCAAGGACATTAATATCCCCTGCATGCATGTGGAAGTGAGAAGGTTGGTTTGCATGGCGCTGCATTAATCAAGCGATGAGGAGTGAGATGGTTAGCTCTTTGGTCTTTGGAGAAAAAATACTCATTAATTGACACGTGAAACGAGGATTTGTATCGATTAAATCCCGCGAAGGAAAACCCCGCCTTTCTTTTTTAACACTAGTACTCCTAGTACGTACGTACTTATCCTGTTTGGGTCTAGGCCTTGCATTGCCAAACTTCGCCACACATTTTTGCCAAGCTTGCCTAAAGTTTTCAAAATGAGAAGGAGGTACACTTGCGCACGGCTGTCACGGTCGCACCACACCCTCACACGGTCGCTCCTGCACGCCGCGGTCGCACCGCACCCTCACACAGTCGCTCCTGCACACCGCAAACCCAACCAAGGGAACGCACCCTCACTGACACGTGCTGTCGCATGTGAACAAACCAAACTCAGCCATCCTATCGCTGACACATAATTTTCATTCATAGAGTATGTTTATCCAACCGCATGTTGGGGAGTATCCGTACGGCCCGTGCGGTGGTCTGTTGGGGAAGAAGAAGAGGTGAGGAAGAAGGAAAGAAGGGTTAGGAGACGTAGGATATTCATCCAACCGCCTGAAATGGTAAACTGACCCAAGTCAGGCGACTTGCATAACAAATATATGTTTTTACATAGCAAAAGATCCATAAAAACAACAACATAAATAAAAACTATCACTGCTCGCGGAAAGAGACGGCCTCGTCGTCTTTGGCTGCCGGCGCGAATCAGCCGTCGCTGCCGACGTGTGTCTCCGCACCGTGGTTGTCCTCGGCCTCCAGCTACTCGTTCAAGCGGAGCGTGCGGGTGCTCTGCACGGACGAGAGCACAGCCCGGTTCAAGTCGAGGACGTCCGGTTCCGCCTGCAGGAGGGCCTCGATGGCAGCGGCATCCACGCGCTCCGCGTCGAGTCGAGCCTCCGCCGCCCGGTTCAAGTCCAGGACGTCCGGTTCCGCCTGCAGGAGGGCGTCGATGTGAGCGGCATCCGCGTGCTCTGCGTCGAGTTGAGCCTCTGCCGCCTGGTTCAAGTCCAGGACGTCCGGTTCCGCCTGCAGGAGGGCCTCGATGCCAGCGGCATCCGCGCGCTCCGCCTCAAGTTGAGCCTCCGCCGCCCGGTTCACATCCACGACATCCGGTTCCGCCTGCAGGAGAGCCTCGATGGCAGCAGCATGCGCGCGCTCCGCGTCGAGTTTAGCCTCTGCCTCCCGGTCCTCCTTTAGTATCGCCATGTTGAACCACTGGTCCGCCTGCACCATGGGGGACTCGGACGCCGGCACGAAGTCGACGTCCATCGTCTCATACCCATCGGGGGCCTTCTGCGCCGCGACCTCCGCCATGAACATTGGATCGGCTTCCTCCTCCTCATAGCTTGGCTCCAGAGAACTCAGGGATTGGCCCGCCGCAAAGCGAGCTTGGGAACGGAGGTCTGTGGCGCTGACCGCCGCCGTGATTTCTGTGCGGCGCTCCGGCGTCAGCATCTTGTAGTAAGTGATCTTGCGGCGCACCATGGATTTTCGGCGAACTAGGGGATGCTTGATGCGGGCTAGGGGATCGAAAGGTGGGGGAATGGGCTGGAGATTTGGTGTGGTTGTAGGGCAATGGCTGGCGTAGGCCGAGCAGCGAAGGTTCTGGTGTGAATAGTGGTTCCGATGACGACCGGTCAATTGGTTTTGACTGTACATCGCTCTTGTCATGTTCGCGTTGCAGCCCGGAACGCTGGACCCTCCACGTCGCTCACCGAATGGAACGCGCTTCGTCTTGCATTTTCGCTCGCTTGTGGGACCGCAGTTGAGAGCAAACCGACGTCCCTCCCCCTCCCCCGCCCGCGTCATTTATTATACCACCACTCCCTCCGTTTTGTGCGGAGTAAATAAAAACAGAGGGAGTATACTACGGATGAGGATCCCCTGACGTGGCCGAACCCATTGAGTAACTGACATGCGGGGCCTAGCAAGCATGGGGTCCGGCAGTAAGTGACCGAAAGGGAGGGTAAGGCAGGGATACCTACGTCAGAGGATCCACTTCCACTATACTACTTTGACCAAATGTTAGAGTAATAATATATGACATGCAACTTACACAAATGTTAGAGTAATAATATATGACATGCAACTTACACAAAGCATACATGGTCTAATGCGTTTTTCAAGGATAACGTTGTCCAAATGTTAGAGTAATAATATATGACATGCAACTTACACAAAGCATACGGTCAAATTCGTATGTGAAAGGAGTTTCCAATGATATAATTTTCACATTATACATCTCATGTAATATTAATCTTGTCAATAGTCAAATTGGAAACCATCTCGAGTACAAATCTAGGAGTACGTACGAATCTAACAATATTGATTG
The DNA here is from genome assembly GCF_002575655.3 of Aegilops tauschii subsp. strangulata. Lineage (NCBI taxonomy): Eukaryota > Viridiplantae > Streptophyta > Magnoliopsida > Poales > Poaceae > Aegilops > Aegilops tauschii. The sequence goes on along the minus strand of NC_053040.3, from coordinate 147,271,191 downwards.
GGCGTTGTTGAATGTTGATACCTTTTTGATCAAAGTAGAGATACTTTGACTACACATAAAACTTATATGTAAACTAGAAAGGATAGGGGGAGTATATTGTACGTTCAAAAACGAAACGAACATTGAATACCCTTTATATATGATTTGCGGATGCTATGATCACCGGTTCAAAATTTTGAATCCGCCTTAGGTATCACGTGCCCCCACTCGTTCCCTCTCGATTTCATCTCGGGGTCCGGAGATCTATTGAAAGAGGACTAGGGTGGGTACATGCGAATGATACTCGGCGGAATGTTCAAATGAGGCATGCGGGAGGATGGACTCGACTGGAGGGCGACATGATCGATGGAGAAGAGGGTTGGAGAGGAATGAGAAATAAGCAAACGCCACATGATTATACTTGAACGACTCAAATAAACAATAAGTTGTCTCGCTTGGCCTACATAGTGAAAGGCCTAATGCGCAACGCGGAGCACTGACGCTCGAATATGGCCGGGAAAATAGGGAAACCGACATGTGGGGCACACTTGTCGGGATGACGTAGCGCAGACTAGTGCAATGGAGGAGCTGGCCCACGACCTCCTCGCCACCGACAACCGTTCATGTGGGTCGTTGGGGCCAACAACGGGGCGCAGCTCCAGCACCGCCTCTGGACACGGCGACCGCGGTGAGCGACATGCTCATATCGTCACTAGACACAGTCGGTTTCAGTGTGCCAAGGGTGGCGTTAGTGCTGTGGCACGACCAACGGTATGTTTGGTTTGTGCCCAAGGTTGCCCCATCAAAGCATTGGGTAGCCAAAAGTTTGGTTGAGGTATTGGTTGCCAATGATTTGGCCGACATTGGCAAGAAAAATGAACTAGAGTTGGCTAGAGTTCATTGGCATGCCAAAGAAATGGCAACCATCCAAACAAAGACCAATCTTTGGGTCATGACCAAAATTTTGGTTGAGGTATTGGTTGCCCATGATTTGGCCGACATTGGCAAGAAAAATGAACTAGAGTTGGCTAGAGTTCATTGGCATGCCAAAAAATGGCAACCATCCAAACAAAGACCAATCTTTGGGTCATGACCAAAATTTTGGTAAGGTGCACTTTGGCCACAATCCAAACACACCCCAACACCCGGCTCGTCGAGGATGCACGGGGCGTCGTGACGCGTCCGCGGAGTGGTGTAGCGCGGCCAACTGCATCCTCTGGACCTGAGACCATGCGGGGTTGTCTTGCTTTTTCAATGACATGCGGGGATCGCATGTGAGCAAAGGGCATCTCAAACGTTGCCACGACCGCAGCTGACTACCCTGGCACACCAAAACCCTCGTCCCTCGCGCCGTCGCGCGGTGCGTTCCCAGCCGGCGCCAGCTGCCCGCATTCATGCCGTTCGTTCGTATGTCGTCGTTAAGAGGCTCGGTGCCCGAGGAACCAACTCCGACGACTTAATGACGCACCCGGACGCTTGGCCTCACCGGAATGCGCTACTTAAAGCGGCAACGCCCAGCTAACCTCCACACAATAGCGCATCGTCCTCCTACCTGGCACCACATCCGCCATGACCGCAAGTGCGAACGCTCTGCGGGAGAGCTTGTCTTCGGGGATGAAGCTCGAGGTCGCCGCCCTCGCTCAAGTCGCCTCTCGCGACGCAATAGCGGCGTAGCCGGACGCGGACGCGACCGCACAAGCGGTGGCCACGCTGGCGGCCGACGACGGGAGCACCGGCAGCCACGCGTCCTACTTGCCGCCGTCCAATGTCCGGCACCGCCGAGGTCGGGGACTCCTCCGAGGATGAGTAGGGCATGGGAGGCGGCAGGGCATGGTGTGCCAACTGGCCGGTCCATATCCCGTGTTCTACTCTTCCTCGCCGGAGACCGCACCTTCACTTCACGGGTCTTGAACCCCGCCTCCATACATAGAGATCGCAGATGGAGGACGTCGGTCGCCGCTGTAGAATAGGTTTAGGGTCGGGTTTCTTTTATTTTTCTATCCTATAGAAGTTAAAAATGTAATGAAAATCTGCCGTGTTTGCATTAATCTCGGCCAGTGTATATGAACTTTCTCAATAATATACATATTGTAGGAGTACAAGCAAGATGCCCGTGCATTGCACGGAAGATCAAGATCTTGTTGGAGAAAAGGATGAACGAGGGAAAGCCTTATCTGCAAATGTGGAGAGGAGTGCGGGTAAATTGTCATAGTTTCCTTCCTATCCGTTAGATATAGATCGGACGGCCTATATTGCAGGATGACAGGCACACCATCATCACCAACTCTGCTTTTTATTGAACCGAGACAAATCTAACATGCGAAGTAAAATAAACACATAGGGTCTATACATACACAAATTATCTTAGGCACTCCAATAGTACGTCCACTACACATTCACGCATTTCACATCTTTCTACATCTACGGGAACCTACGAAAGGGTTAACGTAAATTGCCTCTCTCTCTCTCCTCCCCTGATTTTCATGGTGGTGGGCCCCTCCCTCCCCCCGATCTACAATCAACAGCTCACACATTTCACATTACGTTAATTACGTAACTGGGATTACGTAGGTGTAGCATTACTCGTCCTAAAAAACCCAACTAAGCCAACCTCCCAGCATATCGCGCGGGAAAAGACCCGGCCGCGCCGTTTTAGTCGGGATTAACGGATTACTAGTAGTAGTATCGATGGATTGCACGAAGCAACAATTTTTTTTGAGGGGGCGAAGCACCTAGTTTAAAAAGAAAAAAGGCGGTACACTCACAGCAATCCTGTCGCGGTCACATTGCACCCCACTCACGTTCGGTCCCGCACACGGCTCACGCAAACGGAACGCGCTTCGGCTTGCCTCTTCACTGACACGTGGGACTGCACTTGGAGAAACCGACCATGCGCCAAACTCCCCCCGCCCACCGCGCGAAAATCCTCCCCCCCACACCCAAAAATTCCCCCCAAATCCGATTCGACCGCCCTTCGGCCAACTAGCCAATAATATACCCCAAACCCCCCTCCCCCTGTCCCCCTCCACTCCATTCGCTCCGCCAAAGCCGCCCTCCCCGCCGCGCCGATACGTCGGCGCCGCGGTTCGGCGATCCTCTCGCTCCCACAGTACGCTCTCGTAGACTGCCGTCCTCTAGCCGCGCCGCCACCTCTGGCTACGTTCTTGTGGAGGCGCACGGCGGTCAGCGCCGCCACCGCTAGCGATGTTCGTGTGGAGACGCACAGCGGTCAGCTTCTCCCACGGTACGCGCATTCTAGACTGAGGCCTCGTTCATGTCGGTGTAGCGCTGAATGTTAGCTGATAGACACTGTTAATCTCACTGTTTGCCGAAGTAGTTTACTGTCAATATGCTTTGCTTAAGAAGCTTCCTTGCCCTGTTCTGCACTCAATCTGCTTAGCTGAGATGGCATGCCAAGGCCGATTAGTTGCTAAAATATCTTGCCATATATTTATTGTGACGTAGATTGCCATGGTCTAGTAGCCAATCTGTTAGGTGAAATAGCTCTACACCGTTTTATACTCGATCTTTGTTGCTGCGATGGCCTTCGATAGTTTGATGGCTGTGTGCTTGGCCTCATTGGCTGCTGAAACAGCCTGCCATAATTTGGCACTCAAATCTGTTTGCTGAATTAGCTTTACATATATTTCGTTACTTAGATCTGCTCATCCAAATATCTTGCCATAGCTTTAGACATCGACCTAGGTATTTTTTTTCTGGACTTCATAAAAAAGCATATATGTTTTTCCCGTAATATCTAGTAGAAGAAATAATTTGTATGTCTAACAGATGGACAGGACTTGGATAACTTCTGCTCGAAGATTCTCCGCTGCATATGTCGAGGGGGTTGAAAACTTCATGAACTTTATCAGAGCTGAGTATGGTGGTTCGAAATCAGATGTGCTCTGCCCGTGTAGTAGTTGTATGAATTCAGTTAAAAGACCCCAGTCAACTGTGCAAAATCATCCACACTTGCATGGGATGTCGGTCACATATACTAGGTGGGTTCATCATGGTGAAGCTATGGACGTCAATGTTATTGACTACATGGAAGCAATAGATCACCATCTTGATCTGCCTGATGCTCAGGTGGAAGAGGAGGAGGAGGAGGTGGTGGTGGCGGAGCCAGTGAGTTTGACCAACATTGAAACAATGCTACGAAATGCTCGTGCATTCCGTGAACTTTCACCTGCAGAAGAAAAACGGTGGGCCCGCATGTTGGAACAATGCAACGTTGCTGTCACCCCAGGAAATAAGCTGTCAGTATTCTCAGCTATGGTCACCTTTCTTCAGGTGAAGACATCTGAGCGGATGACCAACAAATCATTCGATGGGATGTTGGCTGCTTTCCGCAAATCTTTCCTAGATGCGTCTGAGCTGCCACACACCTACAGTAAAATGAAGAATTTCCTTCGTGTAGTTGGAATTGGATATGATATGATCCATGTTTGTAAGAATAATTGTGTTCTGTTCCGGAAGGATTATGCCAACTTAAGTGAATGCCCGAAATGCAAATCATCAAGATGGAAAGATGGCGATGCTGTGAAGAGGATTCCTCATAATGTTCTGAGACTTTTTCCAATTACACCAAGATTGCAGAGGTTGTTTCATGATGCTGAAACAAGAGAGGATGTACTGTGGCATTCTAGGAACCAGGAGTACAGAGATCAGAATGTAATGAGCCATCCATCTCATGGTAGTGAGTGGAAAAGCTTCAATGATAAACACAAAGAGTTTGCTGCTGACCCGAGAAACATTAGACTTGGCTTAGCTTCAGATGGATTTAACCCATTTGGCCACCAGAGCGCCACATATAGCATGTGGCCAGTGCTTGTTATCCCTAACAACATGCCTCCAAATGTCTGCACCAAAGAATCAAACTACATGATGGCCTTGCTCATCCCAGGTCCAAAAAGTCCTGGAAAGGATTTTGATTTGTTCATGGAGCCTCTTGTGGAGGAACTTCAACAACTATGGAAGGGTGTTCTCACTCGAGACCTATATAGCAGCCCACCAGCTGATTTCTTTCTGCGTGCTGTTATAATTTGGTGCATCCATGATTATTCGGCTTTGGGCACTATGTCAGGGCGAACGACACATGGTTACAATGCATGTGTTCGCTGTGACAGGAATCCGCTGTCATACGCAATACTTAGCAAGATCTGTTACATTGGACACCGCCGTTTCCTTGCCAAGGACAAGCCGCATCCTAGAAAATACCAAAGACATGTGTTCAATGCAAAGCATGAAAACCGTGATGCGCCAAAGAGGCTCACCGCCGATGAGTTGCAAGTGGAATTAGAGAAGGTCAGGCATATTACACCAGGAAACCATCCTGGTAATGGTAGCGGGAAAAGGAAGCGTGGCAGGGTAGAAGAGAGATTATTGTTTACCCGCAGGTCCACTTTGTGGGACTTGGAGTATTGGAAAGATTGGGATCTGCGGCATAATCTTGATGTGATGCACATCGAGAAAAATATATGTGACAGCATTATCGGCACACTTCTTAATATTGAAGGCAAGACGAAAGATACCTTAAAATCTAGGATTGATTTGACACACCTGGGTATCAGAAAGGATTTGCAGGTGCAAGATGAAGGTAAACCACGGGATATGGCACCAGTTGTGTACGTCTTGGACAAGGTAAAAAGAAAAGAATTCTGCGAGGTCCTGTCACGTGTGAGATTCCCACATGGATTTGCTTCCAACCCTAAAAGGAGAGTCAGTGTAGATGGAAACAAGGTACAAGGGTTGAAAACTCATGACTGCCACGTCCTACTTCAAAGGGTTTTACCTGTTATCCTTAGAGGATTGGGCCGCCCTGACTTATACAGAGCAGTTGCAGAGTTGGGACAATTCTTCAGGGAACTTTGCAGTCGGAATATCAGGATAGATGCTTTGGAGCGTCTTAGAGACAAGATACCAACTATCCTATGCGACCTTGAGAAGTTATATCCTCCAGCCTGCTTTGATGTGATGGTGCATTTGGCTGTTCATCTACCTGATGAGGCACTACTTAGAGGTCCAGTACAGTATGGCTGGATATACCCTATTGAAAGGCGGCTAGGCACTTTCAAGGGCTATGTTAGGAACAGAGCTAGACCCGAGGGTTCCATTGCAGAGGCCTACATTGCTACAGAAGCGTTGACATTCTGCTCAAAATACATTGAAACAGCTGATCAGCTTAGCAAAGAGGTGGGTGAAGACAATCCCGGGCTCAATGTTTTCGATTATTCTGTTCGAGTTACAGGGAAGAGTCGACAAGAGGACAAACCTAAAGATTTGGACAAAATGGTTTGGTATGTGTTGAATAACTGTCCTGAGATACTACCTTATATCAAGTAAGTGCAGTACTGCAGCTTATACATCATAATCTACTAAACTTGCAGCACATTCTTATATATTTAGATGTTTGATGCGATCACTATTTTGTGCAGCATCTACAAAGAGGAGTTACTGCTGCAAAATCCAAGAAACATTGTCAAACTGGTTATGGCAGGATTTGCGAAATGGTTCAAGAACCATGTAAGCTTTTGAAGTGCACTGTCAGTTTTTTTAATATATTGAGTACATAAGATGATCATCTTGTCTATTTTCTAACCATAGGTTAAGAAGATGCGGGAGGATGGGTAGGCAGTTGATGATGCCCTTTACTCACTAGCAATGGGTCCTGATACTCGGGTAAGACATTATGAATCTTGCGTTGTTGGAGATGTGCGCTACAACACCCTTGCACGAGACGAAGGCAGGAAGACACAAAACAGTGCCATCATGAGCACATATATGTATGACAAAGAGACAACTAAAATGTATGCTAACATAACAGACATTGTTCAGTTGCAGTATATCTCCAGTTTCGAGGATCATCGGTGTGTGGTTCTGTTGTGCTGTCGTTGGTATAACCTGTTTTCCAGGATTGCAAAACCCAGAGCTGATGATTATTTCAAATCCATCAATGTCAAGGCGACGTACCAGACCAACGAGCCTTTTATTTTGGCAAATCAAGCAACACAGATATTTTTCTTGGAAGACACATTTGCACGTAGCGATGACTGGAGAGTATTGCAACGGTTTGAGCAGAGGAATTCGTTTAATGAAGTTGCACAACAATATGATGCTTACACTGCTCCTGATGTACAAGATAACACAGATGTTCCTAATATCTTTGAGAACCATCACGTCAATGACGCCGGCGAAAAGATTGCCTGTCGTGCTGTGGACATACAAGAGTTGATCAAGAAGAAGCCAACGTTCGAGGACGTTGAGGACGAAGAAGAAGACGACACCGTGGGGAATTACGATTCAGACTGATACACATGGCGAAGATGTTGACGCTGCTGCTGCGGATGATGATTACATTGCTTTTGTCGTATTTGCCTGTCAGAAAACGTTTTTTTATCTACTATGTGAAATTGTGTTTGCTATGACAACTGAAACCTGGTGAACATGTTGTTTAGTATTTTGCTGTGAGAACATCACTTGGTATGTATGCTGATTTGTGTTTGGTGATTGTATGACAACTAAAACATGATGACATTGTTGTTTAGTTGTACTCATATTTGGCTGTGAAACTTGAATTTGATGACATAGTTTGCTGTTGGACTGCAATTTTCTCGACGTCTTCGAATGAGAACAAAGCTGACCCGACAGGGCCTCTGCTATTTATTTATATGAGCAAAAGGGGATACCCCCTGATTTCCGTTAATAGAAATCATTAGATGTTCACAACACTACGCCCAGCCTGCTACACAGGTTTCATTCATTACTAGTTTCAGCAAAGTGCTCATGTCGTAGCCACTGAATACATCACGAGTGCTACATACACTGCAAATAAAGAGACAATCATCCTACAGAGCACATCGATTTTGCCCATTATCTTCACAAGCTCTTTCATCTCCTCATTGCTGTCAAGGCCATTCAGCAGCTGTTGCTTGGCCATGATCAGAAGAACTGCATCTTTAACCTTCTGCTCTGCATCTTCCTCTTCTGTCGTTCCTTCAGTTACTTGTCCAACACCCCAACCTGCTGGTATTGGGATTCCTCAGCTAACCAAATAATCAGCGTAGTTGCATTCCCCCACATCAGCAACTTCCCAGAAATACAAATCACATGAATCTTCCCTTTTCTGCACGAATCAAATTGGAAGATCATCAACCAAACTATTAAAAAATCAGCAACTGAAAGCAGCAGAACAACACTTAAACATATTATTACCCCATGATTCGGACATTTCTAGAAGACTCGGCCAGGGTTGCGGATTGTGGTTGAGACGCGATGGATGACTCTGCGTGATTTGCAGCAGTGGCACCAAACCAACGGCGGTGGGTTGCGATGAGCAATCGGCTGCGGTGCGCGTGCCGGCGGGGGTGTGATGAGACCCACAGGCGATGGTACGGGTGGCAACTTGGCGCATATCTGGTTGTTGCCTGTTGAAGAGCAGGTGGACGAGCAGCCAGCGGACATGGTTGCTACGGCCAGAGCTTCTGATGCTAGGCAGAGTAAGTAGAGAAGAGGAGAAGCGAACGTTGGATATGTCAGTTTCATTACTTGCAGAGTAGCATAGCACCATATATAGTCATAGTCTAGGTTTGGATTCGAACCAGCTATAGGAGCACGTCTTTCTTTTTTCTAAAACTCGGCAAAGTCTCTTTACTGGTACACTAGCTTGTTCTGTACGCCTTCCCAAGTCTTTGATTTTCTTTCCCTTTTTTTGCGAGGAAGGAAGGAGGACAAAATTGAGAGTTCCTGGGACTCGAACCCAAGACCTCTCGGTTGAAAACCAAGGGTGCTAGTCACTTATGTGGCGAACGTTCCCTGTGAGGAGGACGGTAGACGAACGCATTTTCCTCGCAGTTTTCTTCCTATATATAAAAAAGTATGCTACTTGGTGTCCGCTTAGTCAACAAACGATTGTGCCAACCTTGACCGTTGGATTGACATTCAACGTCTGTCGCGTTTCTTCAGTCTCTTCTTCCTCGAGCCACCAAAGCCAAACCAGCGCCGGCGGGACCGCCTGCTCCCGCCCCCACGGCTGGCTGTGATCTTCCCCGGCTCCTGTTCGTTCCCATCTGAGGCCTCACCATCGTCCTCCGCCTTGGTTCGCTCACCGCGGCGCCGCCCTCCGGTGTTGTCAACATGGTCAACAACCGACAGGAATAAGGAGATGATTGTACATGGTGAGGATGACAGTAGGGACCCAGCAGCGCGCGCAGTAATTTTGTTTTTTCGGGACGGAGAAGGGTATCAACTGGGTTGTGCGGGACCCATGGCCCGTCTAGCCCAGGCTTTTATTTCATCTGTTTAGCACATGACCAGCCCAGTTTGTTTTTTTCTTTCTAAAAATGGCTAGCTAGCTATTTTGTGTTTTACAGAATAACCAACGTAGGCCTACTTGCTTTTCTATGCCCTACTGGGCCGGAAATCTTTCAGGACGAGGAGGGATGCATTTTGCCCAGAAAATGGGCTATAAGTAATAATAAATGGGCTGTAAAATGAAAAATACAGCAAACAGGCAATTAGTTCCAAAATACTGTTTTCTTTCGGATTTTGATATTTTAAATTTCATTGTTTTTGTGCGGGTAAAATTTCATTGAATTTAAATTAAGGTATATTTAGAATTAAAATTAGTTTGAATCTGGCTAGAAATTTCGGGCTGTATGCTGTTTGGGACAGATTTGGAGGCTGACTTCTGGGTCTACTAGGTTGATGTGTACTTTGGCTTTGTCAACTTAGTCCACAAACAATTCTAGCAGCAGTGACCATTGGATGTTAATCCAACGGCCGTGCTGCTTCTTCAATATCTGATCTTCTTGCTCCAGCCGCCCAAACCAGCTCCGGTGGGACTGCCTGCTCCCGCCTCCCGTGGCCGGCTGTGCTACCGCACAGGCCGCATCGCCCCACCCTACTTCATTGCTGGCCAAGGCATTCCTCTACTCACCCACACCTCCTGTTATTTTCCGGCGACGGCAGCCGGACCAGTAAACCCTCGTACTCCCCACCGCGTGGGCAACCATTGCCGAGTCTTCCCCAGCTCCGTGTCGTTCCCTTCCTAGGCCTCGCCGTCGTCCACCGTCATGGTGCTCTTGGCGCGGCCTGGTCAACGTGGTCAACGAACGACATCCATCGGTCGTGGATTGTACGCGTAAAATAATGATTCCTCCACCTGACAGCTGGGACCCACCGGAAGGGCCTCTGTATTTCGCAAAAAAAAAACGTTCCCCCCGCTGACATGTCGGACCCACCAGCTATATCTTCGCACGCAAGGAAGTGCCTCCTTATTACGCACAAAAAAATGAAAACCCCCCTGCTAGCTGGGACCCACCATAGTGGGAGGATTACCTGTGGGCCAACTAAGTTGACGGGGACGGAGGGCTTTGTCAACTTAGTCAATATGAACGATTCTAGCTCCAGTGACCATACGATGTCCATCCAACGGTCGTAGTGCTTCTTCAACCTCTGGTCTTCTTGCTCCAGCCGCCCAAAGCAGCGCCGGTCGTGCCGCATGCTCCTGCCTCCCGTGGCCGGCTGTGCTGCCGCGGAGGCCTCACCGCCCCCTACTATTCCCACCGCTGGCCAGGCCCTGCGGCGATGGCAGCCTCACACCGCAGCCGAACCAGTGAACCCTCGTACTCCTCTCCGCGCGGGCTTCCACTGTCGCGTCTTCCCCGGCTCCGCGTCGTCCCCTTCCTAGGCCTCGCCGTCGTCCACCGCCGTGTCACGACCGGTTTTTCAATAAAATAATTATTGAGAAACCAATCCCTGTTACGGACCAGCGAGGAAGAATTCCTTCTCACTGATAGACAATACATTGGTCACAGAAGAAAAAAATACCAGGAGTACTAAATATAATACAAAGTTGAGCAGAGACTGCCCAACAATTTATTACATGCACGCCGATAAAACAATACGGCGGATAGGGTGGCAGACTACTAACTCACGATAATGACGATGGTGGAGATATCACCGCGAGGCGAGTGATATGTCTCCAGAAGACTACAGCTCTTCGAGCGTCGGAGTGAGACTCGAGAAGACTTATTGCGGGTGGCGGAAGCGTATACAATACAAGTGACCAAAATCCGGGATCGCGCAGGACTGACTGGGACTCCTCTAGGCATCGGACGCGCTATCAAACTCTTCATCCAAGAGATCGCCTTCGTCAACATCTGGCCAAATCAACAAGCCAGGTGAGTACTATGAAAGTACTCGCAAGACAGTTCGGACATAAGGTATAACAAATGCAAACATGAAACACACGAATAAGTTAACCAGTGCGATCAGACATAGAGATAATAAATACTGGGTGCCAAGCGAGGGTCTGAATGACGCCTCGAGCGGAAACTGCCGAATAGTAATACGGGTGCCAAACGAGTGTCTGAAAGACTCCTCGAGAGGAAAATGCGGAATAATAATACAGGTGCCAAACGAGTGTCTGAAAGACTCCTCGAGCAGAAAATGCGGAATAATAATGCAGGTGCCAAACGAGTGTCTGAAAGACTCCTCGAGCGGAAAATGCGGAATAATAATACAGGTGCCAAACGAGTGTCTGAAAGACTCCTCGAGCGGAAAATGCGGAATGATAATGCCACAGTCGGGCGTCGGGGCGACACCACATAAAGGGCTTATAACAGAAAGTAAAGGCAGTGCATGCCGCAGTCGGACGTCTGAGCGACATCACATAAAGGGCTTATATCGAAAGTGAGAAACGAGTACACGCCACAGTCGGACGTCTGCGCGACGTCACCTAAAGGGCTTATATCACATTTCATTATTACAACAGCTCGGAGACATAAATTATCACAAGCATGAGACACAAAATAAAGCTTGTCCATCCACTGGAATAACAATAAAACCTGAGATTTTACCACTTGAGCTTGTTCACCGGGGACAAGTTTTTCACAAGGATAGATATGGATATAATGTATACACTACTGATCATGGATACGATGATTTGGAAAGAATTGACTCTGCAGAGTTTGTACTTAACCACAGCCAACGGATTTCAGTAGTCACGGGGACTAGTTCCGTCTACGGTGTTCTGGAAGGAACACGTCTAACCAGTACACACCCAATTCAACCATCCGAAGCCAGGGATCACCCTCGGCAACATTCAAGAAAAACCTTGAGTCGGGGAGGCTACAACCTCGCGTAGCATGGGATCAAATTTCTATACGCGCGCTATAAGGGGGTGCCCCCCCTCTCGGTCCCAACCGGAAACACCCATGCCCCCTGACCGAATGACTGGCTTTAATCCTGGGCCAAGGTACCATCATCCCGGCCTCTCTGTTTGGTGTGTACACGGAAAGAGGTTACCAACTTACTAAACCGTATCCTGGCAATGAGACATGTGGTAGCACGGAAAGGGGAAGGGACGATAACACGGCTCCAACCATGTTAACGTCGGAAAAGTCGGATGACACAAGGCTGGCATGCTACAACAGTACCACCTTGCTGCCCTTCATGTCACCACATGATTAGGCCACCTCTCATCAGAGGTCATCGCAACTTTGGAACATGCGGGAAAAGATTGATAATGTGGCTCCAACCATGTTAACGTCGAAGAAAGTCGGATGACGCAAGGCTGGCATGCTACAACAGTACCACCTTGCTGCCCTTCATGTCACTACATGATTAGGCCACCTCTCATCAGAGGTCATCGCAACTTCGGAACAACCGGGTCGTTGCCTTACGAGCAACGAGATATTTACCGACACTCATATGCCACACACAAACTTTCACATGAACATGCAAAACTTCTGCCATATCAAATGTCCAAACATGCTTGCCTGGTTTGGAGAAGTCAGAATCTAGCTCGGCGAAGTTCGCGGCTCCGTCACCTCTCCCGGAACCTACGGCAATCACGAAACGGGTACTAACGTGAAAACCAACTCATGCACAGAAACTTTGCCAAATATTTCCCAAATAAATCCCATAAAAAACTAGACAAAATTTTAAGAATGTCAGAAAAAGAATCACTCAAAAATACCTTTTTATTAAAAAGTTATAAAGGTTTCTGTCCAGGGACCTTTCTGTAATGAAACAGAAAAGTTCCAGGGTTTTAACTGAGAAAACAGAAAATGGTTCGTTTGGAAATGCGCAAGCGCAAGAGAGAAGACGTATTTTGCCCGAAGGCGTCAACAGAAAATGGTTCGGGGAAATAGAACAGAGGCTGACACGTGGGGCCCGCATGTCAGGTTTGAAAAGGCTCGCCGGCGCCCGAAGACGGCGGTGGACGCCGGCGTCGAACCACGGCGAGTTAGGAGAAACGGAGGGTACCAAGAGCTTCGGTGTCTTCTTCCGCGTCGGTGGGTGGTGGACTCGTCCAACGGGGAGCACCACGTCGACGGCGACACTATCTCCGGCGGACGGCGGCTCGGGTGAGGATGGGGAACTCCGGTGGAGGGCTGCAAGCTTCAAATTGAAGTGCGGGTCAGAACGAGAGATGCATGGTGAAGTTACTGGCAAGAGAATGGAGGCTACGGAGCACACACGGGGGCGAATCGGGCTGGATCCCGTGGCGGGTCGCGGCGGCCGGAGTCGAGGAAGGAGACCTCCTCGGGGCTCTTCCAGTGGCTAGGCGTGCTCTAGAGGAAGTGCAGAGCTGGTGGGTGCTCGAGTTGAAGCTCGGGACCTCTATTTATAGGCAGATCGACGGGGTGGCCGTGAACGGAGAATCTCCGGCGAGCGATTACGGCGGAGCAGTGGGTTGGCAGAGGGTTTGAGCGGTCGGGCAGCTAAACGGAGCTGGCCCTGGCGTAATGGCGTCTGCCCACGGTGAGGTGACCGCACGGGCTCAACGGCGGCAGAGAGCGCGCTCCGCGCCCTGCGGTTCACGACGAGAGCGGCAGCGCATTCGGGGGAGTGGACGGCCACGCGGCGGGCTCCGGTGGTTTGGGCGGCGCTGGGTGGAGTCGTCGGCGCCGTGTCTCCCGCTGGCGTCCGCAAAGCCGCCGCCGGTGTCGGTCACGGGGCGGCGCACCTCCTGCTGCCCGTCGCCGACGCCCGCAAGGTGCCAGGCGCTCGTGCAGTGCAGGAACAAGTGAGCGAGGACGAGGAGCAAGGCGACGCGGCGGTACTGGCGAGATCGATGCCCGTTTCTGAAGAAAACGACAGCAAGCACTGAACTGAAACTCTGAAGTTACTGAAACTTGACAGTGACCATGCATTGCAGGTGTTCGACAGTAGGTTTTGGTAAAGAGGTAAATTTTGCTGGAGCTGTAACTTGGTGAGATGACCACTCAAAGCACCCAGGGGCTGCATGAATTTATTTGGAATTTTTGGAGAAGGTTTTGAATGAATTTCACCAAATTTGCCAAATCTGGTCCAAACTTGCAGCTGATGTAGTTTGAAAATTTTGAACTGGAGACCAGTGGATCTTCATGGTTCTAGGTTGAGGGTTCAAAGGACTAGGAGGGGAAAGAAGTTTGGTGGTAAAAGTCCAAACAGAAAATGGAGTTCCTTTGTAAATCTCCGAGAGGTAGAATAGAAGGCAGAAAATATTTGAATAGAATTTGAATGGAAAATAAATACATGGGGAGGTTCAACTTGCTGGATTTGATGTAAATCATGATCCAGAGGTGAGGGAGTGTTTAGGAGAGAGGATTTGCACTTATGCCATGGCAAGAAGGAATAGTTGAAAGTGGCAAAGTACCTTCCAAAAGCCATAGTGCAAATTCAGAAAATGGTTTTCAAAAGTTCTTTTCCCAAATGAAAAAAAAAACATTTTGTCTTGAGTCCAAATGAAGAGCAAGAACTCCCAAGGTCAAAGGCAGATCTTGGGTGAATCCAAATAAAATTTTTGCCATAAAGAAAATATATGAGAGGGAGAGTTCTCTTGAAGAAATTTTTTTAAATCACTCCCCTCAAGTCAAATAAAATCTTTTCAAAAAAATCCAAATAAAAACTTGGGTGCCACACGCCGTGGTGCCCTCGGCGCGGCCTGGTCAACGTGGTCAAGGAACGACTTCCATCGGACGTGGACTGTTCGTGGAGAGGCTAACAGCTGGGTCCACGGCCGCAGCAAGGAAGTGCCTCCTTATTACGCGGAAAATAATGATTCCTCCACCTGACAGCTGGGACCCACCGGACGGGCCACTGTATTTCGCGGAAAAAATGTTTCCCCCTGATAGTTGGGACCCACCAGCTTCATCTTCGCACTCAAGGAAGTGCGTCTGGGCAAAAAAAATGATTCGCCCCCTGACTGCTGGGACCCACCAGCTACACCTTCGCACGCAAGGAAGTGCGTCTGCGCAAAAAAATGATTCGCCCCCTGACTGCTGGGACCCACCGGCTACATCTTCGCACGCAAGGAAGTGCGTCCGGGCAAAAAAATGATTCGCCCCCCTGACTGCTGGGACCCACCAGCTACATCTTCGTAGGCAAGGAAGTTCCTGACAGTCGGGAGCCACCTGGTCGAAGCGTACGTAGCGTTGTCATTCTGGTCGCGAACGTGTACGTACATACTGGTCGATGTAGAGGCGCGCACGTGTCGTAGTAGAGGCGCGCACGTGTCGTAGTAGAGGCGCGCACGTAGCATGTACACGTACGTACAGCGGCCAGGGTGCAAGAAAGAAAATACGACCACGTATGTGTACATACGGGCGGGGTCTCGAACGCCTACTCACGCATACGTACGGCCAAGGCTCGTCTACATGGCTGGGTCGGAATGGAGAAACAGCGTCGTCGTCGTGTTCATGGGGAGGCAACGGAATGCGTTGTGTTCATGGGGAGGCAACGGAATGCGTCGTGTTCATGGGGAGGCAACGGAATGCGTCGTGTTCATCGGGAGGCAACGGAACGCGTGGGAGCCAACCGGCTGGGTCAGAACGGAATGCATGGTCGTGTTCATCGGGAAGGCTTGGACGGAACAGGCGATGGAAACGAGGCCTGGCATACCGCAAAACGGAGGAAACGGACCTCCTACGTTCGGAACGGGGACCTGTTGATCGGGAGGGGTGTGGCGTACCGCAAAACGGAGGAAACGGACCTCCTACGGTCGAAACGGGGGTCCTGTTGATTGGGAGGGGTGTGGTGTACCACAAAACGGACGAAACGGACCTCCTACGGTTGAAACGGGGGTCCTGTTGATCGGGAGGGGTGTGGCGTACCGCAAAACGGATGAAACGGACCTCCTACGGTCGAAATGGGGGTCCTGTTCATCGGGAGGGGTGTGGCGTACCGCAAAACGGGCGAAACGGACCTCCTACGGTCGAAACGGGGGTCCTGTTCATCGGGAGGGGTGTGGCGTACCGCAAAACGGGACTCCACGGGATACTGTTCATCTCCACCATCGACCTCCTCCAGCCTCCACGGGCTACCGTCGACCTCCTCCAGCCTCCACGGGCTCCTATTCATCCAGCCTCCACCGTGCGCTACTCCACCGGCTACTGTTCAACCACCCCTCCACGGGCACCCCTCCACCGTCTACTGGTCATCCAGCCCTCCACACCACGGGGTCCTGTTCAACCACCCCTCCACCGTCTACTGTTCATCCAGCCCTCCACACCACGGGGTCCTGTTCATCCAGAGGCAACGTCACCGCTCACTGTTCATCCACCCCCCCCCCCCCCGCAACGCTCACTGTTCATCCAATCGATCGGCTTCAGTTAGCAGCAGTAGTGAAGGAATCGCTCGATCGGGTTCAGTTAATAGCCATCGATCGATCGCTCGGGTTCAGTAACGCGTAGCCTGCAGTGCAATCGCTCGGGTTCAGTTAGAGCCCAACGCCTCGCTCGGGTTCAGTTAGAGCCAATGCCTCGCACACACGCGCGTACGTGTACGAGAGAAACGCGCATCGCTCGGCCCCTGACCTCCCACCGTAACCGGGAACTCCCCGAAATTTTCCTCCCCCACGCTTCCACCACGGTTTTTTTCGTCATGGACGGCCCAAAGAATGTCATGCAGCTGCGTCTCCGGCCCGCGCAGGACGAAAAGCCCATTTTCTGTCATGATTTTTTGTCATAGAAGTAGGAGCCCACCACATCTATGATGATATCGGGTTTTGTCACAATTATCGTCATAGAAGTGTCATATGTATGACAGAAAAAAAATTCGTTCGGCCCAAAATGTCACGGATGTGTCTTTTTTTTTGTAGTGCACGACATCGCGACCTGGCATACCAGCGACGGCTGAGCTCGCTCGAGGGCCGGGACCTGAGGACATAGAGCACTAAGGAAAGCATGAGGGGAGGGGAACTCGTATGGGCCGACCTGGCTATACCGCACGAGTTGGCACACGGCCCTAGCGCGACATCAGGAATCGCCGCGAAGTCAGCAAGATAAGTTTCGCCCTAGGATCGGCTAAATATCTGGGCCTAATGGTCACTCATGCCATGCCGCGGCCCCGTTGCGGCCAAGTCATTTTCCTTTCTTCCCTTACCATGGCTGCTTGAGCGCTAAGGGGGACCTCCTGAGCATCGCGCCTCAGGGGCTCTTACTGGACCTCGGGCCGCACACCTCCTGGCCTTCACCACGACACGCGACCTGGCATACCAACGACGGCTGTAGCCTGCCTGGGGACCGGGACCTGTCAGCGTAGAGCAACAAGCCATCGCGAGGAAAGAAAGGGGGGATCAAGCCTTAACGGGACATGCACTCACCAAGTTTTCATAACAAGGAAGATAAGCACCAAAGACATTACAGACCCTTACATGCCCCCACGGGGTGATTCATGATCCTTCGCAGGAAACAAAAGCTGATACTAAGGGGAATCCTATCTACACCCTTCCGTGGCAGATGCCATCATCAACAGTGGGCCATGGGAGGTCGGCGCCAACCCCATCCAGATCAGCGGCGGCGATGGCCGGACGCCGCAGCCCTGCTCTGAGTGCGGCGAGAGCTCGGGGGCACGTAGCTGTCGTCGCTCGTCTCCGGAGTCTCGTAAAGCTCGGGAGAGCTGCCGGACTCCCAAGGGCTGCTGCTGCTGGAGTAGCCGCGATCGGAGCACAGGTCGGTCTGGCGCTCCTCACCAGGGCAGCACTCCAGGCGGCGGCCCTCGGCGTTGAAGACCTTGAAGAAGAGCGTGGAGGCGCCATCATACTCGAAGTGGATCGTGAGGGCTCCTCTCGCACGGCAGACCCGCGCGATCTCGCCCCAGCCGCGAGTCATGAAGATCTTGCCGGTGGGTACCGCTTTGATCTCCGCTCCGGTCACCGGAGCGCTGCAGTCTGCAAGCTGCAGCCAGAGCTCGAGAGGCCCCCTCGGTGGCATCACGTCGGAGAAGAACCGCGGGAAGCGGATCCAGGAGCTTGGAGGCATCAGCGCCCACAGCACCGACTCGCGCGAGGAGTCCGCGGCGTGGACCCCAGGGGAAACGGCACGTGTCGCCACAGCACAGCGACCCCGGGCGCGGCGCAGGTGGCGCTGCTCGTCGCTCCAACCTCCCGAGCCCTCAGCTCGGGCGTACAAGGGTAGCGGGTACCCCGGAGGAGGCCGCTCGCACCAAGGCCTCGTCACCACCTGGATCGCCGCTTCATCACGGCGATGGATCGACCTCTTCTTTGGTGGAAGTAGCCCCGGATCGTCACGGGGAGCTTTTCCTTTCTCTTCGGCGGAAAACCTTCTGATGGGCGCCATTGTTGTCAGCAGCGGAGCAAGGAGGAAGAAGCAAGCAAGCTAGGAAGAGATGGGCAACGGGGGCTCCGCCCACTCCCCATTTATAGCAAGAGAAGGCCAACCGGCGTCTCCCACGATCGTAGGTAATGATGGTTTTCCTTGCATGTCACAGGGACTTGTCAAGTCGTGCAGTTGCCGAGGCAGCATGGGGAAGCGGAGACGCCCACGTCCAATCAACCGCCACGCGTCAACTGAGGCCGCAGGCTTTTGAGGCCCACGGCGCTCCGAACTTGACCCTTGGCTTCGCCGCAAAGCCAAGCCCGAGCGCACCTTGGGCCCGGGGGCTACTGTCGGCGTTCTGGGAACGGGGGTCCCCAGACTTGCCTGCCTGCGGCCCACAGCATGGCTAAGCAGCAGGCCGTACGGCCCATCTTCGTCAACAAGGCACCCAAGACCCTCGCGAGGCGGACGACGCAAGACCTCCTCTGGAGCGGCCTAGCCAGGCAGGCTCACGAGGAGTGGAGATATCAAGGTGAGGCAAACCTCACGAGGCTCTCGTGACGTGAGCCATGACGAACGGTACCAGGCGGGCGCCAGTGCGCACAGCGTCCCTATTTCCTCTTTGGTGCTAAGGAGTCTAGCGCAGGTGAAGAGTACCAAGGCATCAGGCAAAGGTTGCCATATTGGTGCAACGAGACCAAGACCGGAGGACGGCAAGGCGGAGGTCATCGTGGAGCCCAAGACGGCGTCACCCCAGAGCTTTTCGCAGGCGAAGACCGCTTTTGTCAGGATAGGTTGTACTAGCTGTCCCCCTTCAAATTTGCCCACCGTTGTTGGCTCCCTTCCCGCTCGATATTTTGGAAGAGGACCAGGGCCTATATAAGTAGAGCTAGCCACCATAGTAGAGGCATCGAATCCTCACGCCACAAGTTCATTCGCACAAGAACACCTCAACCTCAGGAGGTTGTTCTTCCCTTGTACTGTTCATCATCAGCCCAAGAGGCAATCCACCACCACCACACTGGAGTAGGGTATTACACCACAACGGTGGCCTGAACCAGTATAAACCTCGTGTCTTTCTGTGTTGCGAGTTCGTCGAGTTCGTCCGCGAGATCTTAGCGAGCTAGAGCGTAGATCGGTAGGAGGGAGAGACTTCACACGCACCCCAGTGTTCGAACCTTAAGGGTTTGCCGGAACCCCACATCCGACAGTCGTCGATCATGCCGCCGAGCAGCTCTGGATCTTTTGCACGGTGGATGGCAAACTGCTCATCACACCTCCTCTGCAATATGTTGATTGTGCTCCCAAGGACTGTGACACCGATATTGCTGCCGATGGGCCATGGTGCCTGCACCGGCCGATGAAGCTCTTTCTCCCCGACCTGCTCCAGCTCGTTCTCCTTGCCGAAGATGTAACGCTGGTAGTCGTCGACGTCGAAGCTTTGGTCGTTGCCTGGCATGCTTGGAATAACTAATGGTAGATGGGTGAGGACTAGATCTTCGTAGAGTGTCGCGGCGATGCGTTGCCGCCTGGGTTATATGCAGCAAGCCGTTAGCTGGTGGCGGGAAATCGGTGAGGGAATAGGCGTGGATTTTACAATTCACCCATGTGGAGCGCGGGAAGCATTCGCTGGAGCGCCGGAAGACTAAGTGGAGCACACACACAAACCGAATACCATATTCGGTGCCACGTGTTATTTATCACACAAGTGTTAACATAAGGAAATGCATGTGTAACTTACTAATCATCACACACAAGTACTCACAGACGCATCGTGTGCGATATTCCTAGCCACCGCAAGCAACTAATTTGCATTTTTCAAACTTTTTTGTACACACAGAATCACACACGAACTAACTGTATTAACCGTCTGTGTTGTAAATTCTCATCGCAAACAGTTCATTCGAGTCGGCTGTTTGCCACGTATCACACACATCTTATTAAGTTGAACCGTTTCTGTTGCGTTCGCTAATCAAAAACAGTTCGTCCGAGTGAACCGTATGCCCTATATCACACACACCTTGATTTGGCTAACCATTTATGTTGCACTACCTAATAGTAAACGATTCATCAGAGCGAACTGTATGCCGTATATAGCACACACATTGATATGGTTGCCCGTTTCTGTTGTTCTGCCTCATCGCAAATAGTTCGAACGGGTTAACCGTGTGCCCTGCATCGCACATGCAACTAAAATCTGAACCGTGTTCGATGCATCCTCCATCGCAAATGTTTTGCACCTTTTTTGATGGTTTTTTACATCCCCGTTTGTGATTAATGCATCACACACAGTTTCGTGAAAGGGTCTCTGATTGTAGTGTCCTCTTAGCAGCATACTACAATAGTGTAAACCTCTTCTTCAAGCAATCCATGAAGAAAAGCATTCTGCACGTCAAACTGGCGGAGAGACCATCCACGACAAACTGCCAGAGACAGAAGGAGCCGAATAGTGGTAGGCTTGACAACTGGGCTAAATGTATCCTCGTAATCCAGTCCATGAAGTTGTTTAAAACCATTAGCCACGAGACACGCTTTGTAGCGCTCAATGGAACCATCTGCATGTTTCTTCACCTTGAAAACCCACTTCGAATCAATGATGTTGACGCGAGGCGGAGGGGGAACAAGTGTCCAGGTCTCATTCTACATAAGAGCATGATATTCCTGTTCCATAGCAGCCCTCCAGTGTGGGGTACTCATAGCGGCTTGATAACTGCGTGGTTCGGCGGTTGGATCGTCCACAGCATGAGCCAGGCAAGCAGCCAGATATGTGATAACCCACAAGTATAGGGGGTCGTCTGTAGCCTTCTTTGATAAATAAGAGTGTCGATCCCAACGAGGAGCTAAAGGTAGAACAAATATTCCCTCATGTTCTATCGACCACCGATACAACTCTACGCACACTTGATGTTTGCTTTACCTAAAACAAGTATGAAACTATTTTGCAAGAATAAAACTATGAGTACTCTACGAGAATAAAACTATGAATAAATTGCAAGGTAATAAAAGTGGATAGCTTTTGTCAACAAGAAAGTCATTTGTCCCTAGGCAATCGATAACAAGTACCGGTAATCATTCTTGCAATTTTATATGAGGGAGAGGCATGAGCTAACATACTTTCTCTACTTGGATCATATGCACTTATGATTGGACCCCTAGCAATACTAAAGATCATTAAGGTCGTGAAACCCAACCATAGCATTAAGTATCAAGTCCTCTTTACTCCCATACGCAACAACCCACCTACTCGGGTTTAAGCTTCTGTCACTCTCGCAACCCACCATAAGCGAATCATGAACGTATTGAAACACCATTCATCGGGGGGCCCTCACATTTGTGCGAGATGGAGGGCACTGTAGGACAGCACCATAAATAAAATATACAATCATACCAACCAAGATCATGATTAATCCATAGGACAAAACGGATCTACTCAAACATCATAGGATAACCATAGATCATTGGGAAATAATATATGGAGTTGAGCACCATGTTTAAGTAGAGATTACAGCGGGGAGAAGGGGTGTTACACCGCTTCGTAGACGGGGAGAGAGTTGGTGTTCACAGTAGCAAGGTTGTTGATGTAGATCGCCGTCATGATCCTTGCCCCGGCGGCACTTCGGCGCCACCGGGAGAGAGGGGGAGAGAGCCCCCTCCTTCTTCTTCTTCTTCCTTGGCCTCCCCCTAGATGGGAGGAGAGCTCCCCCTCTGGTCCATGGTCTCCATGGCGGCGGAGGGGCGGGAACCCCTCCAAGATTGGATCTCCCTCTCTGTTCTCTTATGTTTCGCGTTCCCATATCTGGCCAAAAACCGTTTCTTATATTTCGGGAGATCCGTAACTCCGATTGCGCTGAGATTTTAACACGGTTTTTTCCATATATAAGCTTCCTTGCGCCCGAAGTAGAGCTCCAACCGACGTACGAGGTGAGCACAACCCACCACCGCGAGCCAGGTTTCTCTGGCGCACCCTGGTGTCTTGTGGGCTGTGTGGGCCTCCGTTTGCGGTGATTCCAACTCCCAAAAATCACATATATTCCAAAATAATTCTCCGTAAAATTTTATTACATTTGGACTTCATTTGATATGGATTTTCCGTGATACAAAAAAGCATGCAAAAAACAGGATCTGGCACTGGGCACTAGATCAATAGGTTAGTCCAAATAAATCCTATAAAATGTTGCCAAAGTTATGTAAAAGTTGTATAATATTGGCATGAAACAATCAAACATATAGATACGACGGAGAAATATCAATATGTGACCATGCCATCGGTGCGCTCCTTGGGAGAAATGATGCCACTGCGGCTGCGTGTGTGCAGGCGCCGCGGAGCAGCGAACACTGGGGCAGGCGGAATGTCCGGAGCAGGCGAGGCCGGTCCAAGGGACTCCGGCGAAGAGAGACTGGGCGACGGCAGACTGGGCGACATGGACCCAGGCGTCGTGTGTGGCACTGCAGACCCAGGCGAAGTGGGTAGCAGGGACGCTCGCGCGGACAACATGGTGACGACGGAGGCGAGGCCGGGCGAGGAGGTGGCGATGTGGGCCGCTCAGAGAAGGCCGTCACGGGCTCCGGCCCAGTCGGAGTGGCAGGCATGGCTCCGAGGCGGGGTCGAAGGCGGGAGGCGGTGCATGTGCATGCACCGGCCGATCGACATGCGCCATAGGCGGCGCGGTGGGTGCGTCAGGGAGGAGTTCCAGGCAAGCTCCACGTCCAGTTCCTGCACCATGGTTAGGTAACAACACAGGCGAATATGCAGCATCTTTAAATTGGCTAGGGATAGGAGATGAATGCATAGATGGTGTTGTGATGGGTGGCTGGGGCATGGCAGAAAAAGGGAACACGTTCTCATAAAAAAACAACATCACGAGATATGTAGACTCGATTGGTTGGCACATGGAGGCACTTGTAGCCTTTATGGAGAGAACTATACCCCAAGAACACACACTTTCTGGACCAAAACTCAAGTTTTCAATCATTATATGGACGAAGATGAGGCCAGCAGGCACACCCGAACACCTTAAAAAAGGTATAGTCAGGAGTTTCATCTAAGAGAAGCTCAATAGGAATTTCCATATTGATGACACGCGTAGGTAATCTGTTAATGAGAAAACACGCGGTGGCAAAGGCATCACTCCAAAAGCGAAAAGGTACAGAAGCATGACCAAGAAGTGTGAGGCCGGTCTCAACTATATGGCGATGTATGCGCTCAACGGTGCCATTCTGCTGATGTGTATGCGGGCATGATAAACGATGGGAGATCCCAAGCTTATTAAAGAAAGTGTTGAGGTTACGATATTCGCCCCCCCCCCAATCCGACTGAACATGAATAATTTTATGCTTGAGCAGACGCAACATGCAATTGAAACTGAATGAATATGTCAAACACATCAGATTTGCGCTTAAGAAGAAAAAGCCATGTGAATCGACTATAGGCATCAACAAAACTGACATGGTAGTTGTGACCACTAACGGATGTTTGTGCTGGACCCCACACATCGGAAAACACAAGTTCAAGAGGACTCTTTACTTCTCTAGTAGATGAAACTAATGGTAGTTGATGACTTTTGCCTTGTTGACAGGCATCACACATGGACATCTCTTTATTGCTAGATTCTAATGGCAGCTCATGGCGGTGGAGTATGTGGCGAACGATAGGTGTGGCAGGGTGACCAAGGCAAGAGTGCCACTGGGATGGCAACACACGAACACCGCTGAAGACGCGCAGGGCAGATGGATCCTCCAAGCGGTACAAGCCTTGGCTCAAGCGGCCACTAAGTAGGACGTCCCAGGTTGCTCGGTCCTTAACAAAAAGATCAAAAGGGTGAAATTCACATATGACATTATTATCAAGAGTGAGCTTAGGGACGGATAAAACATTATGAGTCACCGAGGGTACCCGCAAAATATTACGAAGGTGGAGCTGCCTAGAGGGATGACTAGTTAAAAGAGATGCTTTGCCAATGTGAGAGATGGGCATACCTACACCATTGGCTGTGTAAACATGGTCGTGCCCATAGTAGGGTGGTAGGTGGCGAGCTTGTTGAGCTCGTTTGTCGTGTGATCCGTGGCGTTGGTGTCCATGTACCACGCCGGATCAATGGGGTAGGACGGCGTGTACCTCTGCTCAACACGCTGGTCCTTGCCCTTGGCGGCAACATGGGCAGCCGGGGCGGCGGCGGGGGGGGGGGGGGCAAAGTCGGCCATGGCAAGTTGGCGCTCGCTACCCTTGCCATCGTTGCCAAGCCAAGGAAGCTCTTCTAAAAATGACTGTGGCACTTAGAGGCGACGTGTCGTTCACGGCCACACTGCTGACACACCACCCAAGCATTGGGGGCCCCGACCGAGGTCGGTGCAGGGGGTGAGGTGGCCTTGCCAGCCGACAGGGAGGCAGGCAGGCGCTGGCCATGAGAGGCCGAGTAGGCCGCCAGCTGTGTGGCGATGGTGGCGGAGGAGCGGCGAGCCTCGGCGCGCTGCTCGGTGAAGAGGAGGCGTGAGTAGAGCTTGTGAGGAGGCATCGGTGGCTTGGCATTGTGAACGGCCTCGAGATTGTCGTACTCAGCGTCGAGGCCTTTGATGACGAAGCCGGCGAACTCCTCGTCGCTAAGCGGCCGACCGATAGAGGTGAGCGTGTCAGCCAGCACCTTCATCTTGTTGAAGTAGGTCATGGCGGAGGAGTCCAGCTTCTTGATGTTGGTGAGCTTGCTGTGAAGGGCCATCGAGCGGGAGGTGGTGGAGACCTGTCCAAAGGCGTGCTCCAGGGTCGTCTAGGCGTCCATGGAGGTTGCAGCGAAGAGACAGAGGCCAGCGGCCCCATCGTCGAGGGAACCCTGGATGGCGGAGAGGATCGCCTGGTCCTGCGGCACCCACACACAGTGTTCCGGGTTGATGGCCGGGCAGTGGATGGTAGGCACGACCTGCGGAGGACATGGTAGAGAACCATCAACATACCCAAAGAAGGACCGGCTGCGGAGCAGCGGTAGGACCTTGGCATCCCAAAACAAGTAGTTGTCCGGCGTGAGTCTGATGGCGATCAGGTTGTCGAAGTGGAACGGCCCGGCGGGCGCGATGGCGTCAGCAACCGGGGCAGCGAGCGGCGGAGCCGTGACGGGGGCCATAGCCGCGATCGAGGCTGCGGGTGGCGCTGCGGGCAGGGTCGCGAGCGAGGCCGCGGGTGGCGCTGCGGGCAGGGTCGCGAGCGAGGCCACGGGCAGGGCCACGAGTGAGGTCGCAGGTGGCGCCGCGAGCAGGACCTCCCCCGAGGCTGCCGGGAGGATGGCAAGTGTCGAGGATGAGCCAGATGAGGCCGCGGGAGGCGCCGTGGGCAGGACCGTTGGCATGGCAATGGAGGTCGCAGGGGGCGGTGGTGGGATCGAAGCCGAGAACATGGATCCCACAGCGGTGGTGCCAAAGAATTGGGGCACCGGCGGAGCCAGGGGCGAGGCGGGAGGTTGAGGAGGACCACAACCGACGCGGGGATGGACCCGGAGATGGCGGCGCCCAAGCCGGAAGCGGACATAGCACCGGCGGCGACCCTAGGGTTTAGGGTTTTGGCGTGGCACCGGTGGCGGGTGAGGTGTAGGAGGACCTAGGTTAGGCTCGATACCATGTAAGACATAGGATTTTGGGGGAACTGGCTCAACCCTTTATGGGGTGTCCTAGCACACACACACACACACACACACATATATATATATACATACATACATACATACATACATACATACATACATACATATATATATATAATGGTGACATACAAGTTCTATACCAATACGGTATGGATTACACAGTGGGGCTACAGTATGAAGTCTAACAGTCGGCATCCACGTAGTGACTACTCTGCGTCATTGACCATTGATACAACATCCATCCTATGAGCGCAAGCAATCAAAATGCGACACCAGGATTTATAAACAACGTTACCGGTAGCGGTTTTGTACGGTTGTGACTTTGTGTATCACAGTGAGCGCAACTATTCGGACCGTGCAGTATGGACGTGTTTTTAATTCAACACGGTCCTGTATTCGTTCTGATGCGGAGCATCCCTCATGCATCCACATGGACACTCCATCACCACCACAAGCACCGAGAGGACCAATGACAAGATCACATGCATGCGCCATCTAGAACGAGGTCAATTCCTTCCTCTTCGAGTTTCGTTCGGATTCACATGAGAATTGGGTTCTACCTCAAAGATACATGTTATGCATTCTTAGGTACTTCGGAGATGATGGCGAGGAAGCATGGAGAGATCACCAAGCACACACAGAGAAGGGGGAGGAGGGAAGCATCGAGATGTGCAAAGGAATGGAGCCTCGGGGCACCCCGGGTGCCCGACCAACTTGGCCCCCGGTGCCCGGCCCGAGCCTGGGCGCTGCCCCAGCCGCCCCCGGGTGCCCGTCCCCCTCCCGTTGGGCGCTGGCCCCTGCCACCGGGTGCCCGGGCCATCACACCTCGGGTGTCTGGCCCAACTCCAGTCGGCCCCTGCTCGGTCCGGGTGCTCGACCCTCTTCGCCCCGGGTGCCCGGCCGCACCTGACCGTCGGCCTCTGACCGGTCCGGGTGCCCAGACCCCTCTGAGTGTACCTGCGTGCACTATGGATTTTGGCCCTTGTACCACTCTGTTTTCCCAATTTCGTCCCTAGGCTATGTAAACTCTTCCCCTAGCTCATTTGTGAGGTTAGCAAAGTATTGGATAGACAAAGAGAGAGCTTTGCTCATCTTCCTCCTCTTGGAGATCAAGGCCTCCTCTTGGAGAAGATCCTCTTGTGGATTCAAGACCTCCTTTTGGAGAAGATTATCACCAAGACCTCACCTAGTGGGAAGAACCTTACCCTAGTGCTATTTTCCTTGAATTGTTCTTGTATGCTTGTGGATCTCATGTATGCAACTCTAGTGGATGTGTTATTTGGGTTTGTTTGAGTGATTTCCCCCTTGTGTTCTTGTGTGTTCATCACTCTTCCGCCCTCCAAGTGTGAAAAGATCCCCCCTAGGGTTTCACCCTACAACATCTTGGTATCATGAGCAAGGTTGATTCACATCTTGGAGTCCCATCCCCCCATTTGCTAGCCTAATTTCGTTGCTTTTTGGTCCCAATTTGAAAATCCCCACAAAAATAGCCCAAATTTTTTCTTGCAATTTTTTGGTTCTTGTGAGATTTTGTTGTTTTGGTCCATGGATTTGTTGTTTGGCAAGTGGATCTAGCCTTTCCCCAACCATCCCCATCTTTCCCACCACGAAATCCATCAATTTCTTGCTTTTCCCACAATTTTTGCCCAAATTCGACCACCACCGGGCAATTTTCGCCCACCATCCCTGACCACTCCGGGCACCCGCACCCCGTACCGCCGGTTGCCCGCACCCCCCAGAAACAGCCCACCAACAACACCATTTCGGCCATAACTTTCACCCGCGAAGTCCAATTTTGACGTTCTTTAGCTCGTTGAGTAGCTATTGACATCCTCCATCCATCTAGACAGGTTACAACATCATTTGAAGCCAACAAAATTTTGGCATTTTTCCACCTTTGCCTAGGCCCTCCACCATTATCATTCGCAAAACCACCATAGCTTTCCGCAACCTAACCCATTTTGATCCATATAGCATTTGTGGTTGCTTGAGTGGTGACTTGAGTCTCCTAAGGTGTTTCGGCTACTTAGTGATGGTTTCTTAATCATCAACCAGCACCACCTCCTCCGCGTTGCCAACTCCGGAACCACAAAAACATCGACCTTCCGCATTTGACCGATTTTGAGTTGCGGTTTCCGTTTCCTAAGGTGTTTCAGCTACTTAGGAACGTGTGACATCGACATCACCGCCATTCATCATCGCCTCGGAGTCGTCTTCGCCAACGATCTTCACCATTGACACCGCTAACCGTAAGCAAGGACAGTAACCTCGACAACACTTAGTTCATTTCCTTGCTTTTGCATTGATAACCCGAGCCATTTTGCATCACTTCCCCATCGAGACTAGTGACTTGAGAATTGCCGGGCCACGCTATATTTGTGCACCGTAGTGATCTTGCTATCATCATTGTGCCCTAAGTCTCTCCCGTGCATATCTTACATACTTGTCTCATATCATACTTGGCTCGAGCATCAAGCATAGAAAAAAGAGATAAAATCTTTTAAGCAAAAGAGGAGAAACAAAGAGCTTGTAAGCAATAGCACTGAGCCATTTTTCATCGCTACATCATCTTGGTCATCACATACATAGCATATTTGGGATTGAAGACGACACGTTTCTCTCATAGGTAGGTGCACAAGCATATCTTGCCCATTTGAGCAATCGAGCTAGCGTCTCTCTAGCATCCGTACAACAAGAGCATTTTCCGGGGTTACACATCTTGAGCTCACTCCTTGGTTGTGCGGATCCCATCTATCTTCTGTGTGTGTTCCTAGTGATATCCTTGGGTTTCATCTATTTGATTTACTTGCAATTTTGTGAACCTTCTCAACCTTATTAATATCTTGACTAACATTTTCTTGAATTTTTTCTGCCACCGTCCTAACCAAGCTCCTCCATAAGCTTTACTTGTATAGGTGTGAGAAACAAACCCGGTACCAATTCTCCTATTGTGGCATTACATTGAGCAATACTTGATACATCAAAAATCCTCGGGAAAAGGTAACTTCAGTATTGCTCTCTCATTTTCCTACTCACCCCACTTGGTTATGATGGATAGACCAAGTTCTTCGGTGAACCCACTTTTCGAGGAGCAAGGTGATGATCACGAATACGTCACCAAGAACCACTTCTTCGTCGCGCAACAAGCTCTACATCAAGAAAGTGAAGCTTTGGGTGAGCGCCTCGAGCAACTCGCCACTGACCTTCGTCAATCGGAAGCAAGGAACCGCGACTACCTAGAGGCCAAGCTCACCACACAAATGGAAGAATTTGGCAACATGATCGTAAGCCGTGCGTCTTCCTCAACCTCTTCGCCAAGACGGCGCCACTCAAGCCGCCGATCAAGTCGTCAATCTTCGAACTACTCTTGTTACGATGCAAGTACTCCACGAGCTCGCTTCCATCAAAGTGACGACCCACGAGATCACCAAGCTCAAGAAAATCCATTCTATGGCAAGGGATTACAAGAACGAGTTTGAGCACGTGAAAGGGCGAAACGCCAAGCTCAAGAGGCTGAGGACCAAGAGCAACCTCCACAAGTGCAACGCCAAGAACCTCAATACGGTGATGCAATCCGACAAGCACAAGAGCGCCGTGAAGCACAAGCACTTGAGTGTGAAGCACAAGCACTCAAAGCACAACGCACACTCCATGAGGCCACTAGAGCTGTCGATGAGCGCAACCGCCAAGTGCGTGAGCAAGAGGAAGCACTTCGTCAAGCACGACAAGAAGAATCCGCATCATGTGAAGAGCAACAAGAAATGTGAAACCAAGCGCATATGCGTCATCGTCCTCCACGACAAGAATGACACCAAGTGGAACAAGTGCTTCAAGACCCTCCTCCACACCAAGAGCGACATCACGAGGAACGAGCATTTGAGGAACCTTCCTCCATGGCAAGAGCGACCTCAAAACCGCCACTATGATGAAGAACTCCGCTACGACAGGCTCAAGTTCACCATGCCCAAGTTCTCCGGAAGCAATGATCCCAAAGAATATCTCTCATGGGCATTGAAGGTGGACAAGATATTCCGCCTTCACAACTACGACGAGGAAAAGAAGATCGCCATGGCCTCCATTGAGTTTTAAGACTACGTTCTCATTTCGTGGGAACAAGTGATCGAGCGACGACAAGCAAGAGGCGAACCACCAATCACAACTTGGACGCAAATGAAGGATGTCATGAGAGCTTGCTTTGTGCCTACACACTACACCTGTGATCTTTTCAAGAAGTTGCAACTCCTCAAGCAAGGCACAATGTATTGGGAAACATAGCATGCAATTTCAAAAAAAATCCTATGCTCACGCAAGATCTATCTAGGAGATGCATAGCAACGAGACGGGAGAGTGTGTGCACATACCCTCATAGACTGAAAGCGGAAGCGTTTGACAACACGGTTGATGTAGTCGAACTTCTTCTCGTTCCGACCGATCAAGCACCGAACGTACGGCACCTCCGAGTTCTGCACACGTTCAGCTCGATGACGTTCCTCAAACTCTTAATCCAGCAAAGTGTCGAGGGAGAGTGTCACATCCTAGTTAGTTCATGCATTAGAGTGTTGCATCATGTCTACATTTCACAGAAACCTGAAATGGGGATGCCAGAAACCCCCAGCACCCCCCCTGGAACAACTAGGGTTTACTAAAAAATTTCCAATGAACCTGAAATGCCCTCCATAAATGTTCACCACCTTTGGTCTTGGTTAAAACCTCTGCCAAAAATGGTTTCATATTTTTGGAGGCCATCTTGGATTTTTGCACAAGCCATAAGTATTTGCATTTGGGCATTTTAAATGCTATAAATATTTTCAAATGCCCAAATAATCTTGGAAGTATTTTTAGGCTGTTGGGAATAATCTCAAAGGTGCCTCAGAATATTTCCAGGATTTTTCCAAATGAAATAGTATTTTTACTATTTCAAAACACAGTACAGAAATAAATAAAAAAAGAGAAAAGAACAGAAGGCAGAAAACTTACCTGGCAGCCCACCTGGCGGCCCAGCACTGTGCTGGCCCGCGCCAGTCAGCTGCCTGCTCTCGCCAGAGCAGGCAGAGAGCTGACGCCGGCGAGCGTGAGCTCGCCACGGCGCCAGCAGCTTTCCGCCCTCGCCGCGGATGAGCTGGCCGACCTCTCTCGACGCGCCCCGAGCCCCTGGACATTGCCATTCTCCCCCATCGCCTCTCCCTCGCCTTCTCCCCACCATGGCCGACGCCGCCGCAGCCACTTCACCGGAGTAGCCGCGCCCACCGTCGACCTCGCGCCGTACTAACGTGTCCTACAGCACCGCCGTCGCCCACTGCTTCGAGCAAGCCGAGCCCCGAGCGCTCGTTTGCCCCGAAGCTCCGTCACCGACCTCGCCTTCGCCGCTCACCGTCGGAGATCCCCTCCGCCGTCGCCACTGCTACAGCTCGTCTCCGACCCCGCCGTCTGCTCCGTCGCAACCGCCGTGAGCATGGCCACCTTTCCATCCTCTCCTCTCTCTCTCCCGAGCTCTGTAGCCACCGCACGAAGCTCACCCGAACGCGCCGCCGCACGAGCTCGTCGCCGACGAGGCTCCGGCCATCCAACGGCCGCACCACCGTAGCCATTAGCTCCACCGCAACGCCAGGAACCCGTAGCACCCTCGCACGTTCCTCGCCGCGCTCTCTAGCTACGGTTCCGACTACGCCCGTACCCCGGCAGCCGCACGGCTCGTCGCCGGCGTCGATTCCGGCGACCCCTAGCTCCACTACCACCACCGGTCGACGCGGCTCGCCCCCAGCTACACGTAGGTACTCTCCGCCGTCCTTTTGGTCGCCGGAGGGGGATCCCGCACTCCACCGCCGCGTCTGGACGTCGCCGGTGGCTAAACGCCAGCGAGTCAACGTGGTTTGACCACGATTTAACCCCCCCAGGGTCACTGACGAGTGGGGCCCGCCTGCTAACTAATCTGAGTTAGAGTTAAAACTAATCCTAATTAACTAATTACCTAACAGTGTCACTGACACAGGGGACCCACACGTCAGGATTGACCTGGACGACCCCGTTGACCTGCTGACGTCACACTGACGTCAGGCTGACGCAGTAAAGCTTTTACTGGAATTATTCTTATATTGGAAATTCCAGAAATTATCACAAACTTCAAAAAATCATAGAAAATAATCTATAGCCCAGAATGAAAAGATTTATATATGAAAAATGATCAGAAAAATCCATTCTATCCATCTGTACTGGTTTCATGCATGATTAAGCAAGTTAACCTACTGTTTTATACAGAACAAGATAAAGCATTAATATGGGCCATTTATGAACTTGGAATTTGAATCTTTGATTCAAATTAGTCCAAACCCATCTGGTCTTAGTTGCATTAGTCCAACACATCCATCTTGCCATGTCTCATGCATGCATCATATTGTTGCACTTGCTTGGTGTTGATTGTGCTTCGGTATGCTCATCGTGGTAGGTCCTGCCTCCGAGGATATTCACGAGTATCCAACTGAAGGGCAGTATCCCACCACCACTCCGTCAGGCAAGCAACCCATTGATCATTTCGATACAAACCCATCTTCTCGCTTCTGCTCTCGTTTACTGCATTAAGACAACGCGATTCAAACTGCTGTGTGTTGCGGGAGTTGAACCCACTTTCCTTTGCATGACCTGTCATTGCCACAGTAACTAGATGAAACCCACTAGCATGTGTAGGAGTTGATTGAGCCATGTTGTGTTCCTACAATGCTATGCTTGCTATGCTTAGAGTTGTGTCAGGTCTGGCTCATCAGGGTGATGAACTGGAGTGAAAGTGTGTGTGTCGGTAAGGAGAGTAAAGTGTTGAATACGATTTGGTAAAGGTATCGATGGGAGGCCATGTAGGAGTACATGGTGGGTTGTTTCATTGAGACCGTCCCTAAGAACTGAGATCTGTATGCGTGATTTAAGATTCAGCTACTACCACACATTGGGCCCGAAACCAATGGACCCCCTCGGCTTCTTATTCACCCTTGTCCTCTGTCCAGGAGTTGCACGTAGTTTCTGGTGTTTGTAGTAAGCTGGAGGCCGTGGACAGCGCTGACCAAGGGGTGGGCTGTGATGCGGTAGGCTCGTGGTCCGGTGTACCGAGTCGCCCGTTTGGTGACCGGGAACCCTGCACACATCGTTCGGGGCCGTAAGTGGAAACCCCGGCCGGACTCCCTGCGGATGGAACCTGAATAGGCGATAAACCTGGACTAGGGACTCGAGTGTTTAGGTAGGCTGTGGCCGACACCCACGTTGGGCTTCCGCTTGAAGGTTGCCGAGTACACGTCGTGTAGCGACGATAAGTGGTGAGAGCGTGTGTGACGAAGTACACCCCTGCAGGGTATGAAACTATTCGAATAGCCGCGTCCGCGGTAAAGGACTACTTGGTCGCTTATGCAGTTCATAGACAAGTAAATGGATACTACTAAAAGCCTCAAGATAAGTGTGAGTACCGCGGATGGCCCTCTCGTTGGATGACGAGGGAGGATCCACGGTGGAGTATTGAGATGGTGATTAGTGGACTCGTGTGCGAAAACTATTTCACAAGTGGTGTATCGTAGGATAGCTTAGCCAAGAGTCAAAGCTGGCTTGCTGCAATAACCCCCTACCTTCTTGAGAATGAGCATGTATAATAGGATCTGTTGTAAGACTTGCTGAGTACCTTTGTACTCATGTTGCTTTAATTACTGTTTTCAGACGACAACACCGCCCCTTCTGACGGGTTCTACGTAGAACTCGACGACGACGAGTGACGCGCCACCCAGGTGGTGATCTAGGCTTGTGAAGGGCCTATATAGATAGACAGGCTTCGTCAAGCCTTCTTTCTTTCTAGAGTCTGTACCCAGACAGTTTGCTTCCGCATGTGCTTGTATGATTGTATGACTTGAGTGTCGGGTCATGTGACCCCTATCTGTATGAACAAGTTATGTAAGGCTCTCCGGAGCCCTTTAAATAAAGTACTTGAGTTGTAGAGTTTTGTTGTGATGCCATGTTGTATTTGCACATATCGAGCATATTGTGTGTATGTTTGAAATGCTTGGTATGTGTGGGATTCGACAATCTAGTTGTTATCTTTAGCAGCCTCTCTTATGGGGAAATGTAGTCTAGTGCCTCCTTGAGCCATAGTAGTCCGCTACAGCCCAGTTCACCGGAGTCCTGCTAGCCCAGCACTACTGCTCTGGACACTTGACTGGCCGGCATGTGAGTCATATCGTTCCTGTGTCTGTCCCTTCAGGGAAATGTCACGCGGTGACATCCGGAGTCCTGCCTAGCCTGCTACAGCCCGGGTTCCCGGAGTCCTGTTAGCCCAGTGCTATAGCCCGGATTCACACGCTGCTGACCGACACGTTCGATGTTGATTCATGTATGCCTGTCCCCATACGTTAGTGCCGCTTTGGGTTCACGACTAGCCATGTCGGCCCGGGTTCTCTGTCATATGGATGCTAGCGACATTATCATATACGTGAGCCAAAAGGCGCAAACGGTCCCGGGCCATGGTAAGGCGACACCGTGGGAGTACCGTGTGTGAGGCCGCAATGTTATATGAGGTGTTACAGGCTAGACCGGTGTGACTTGGAATCGGGGTCCTGACAGCGTTGGCATCAGAGCCGGACTGCCTGTAGGTGCGATAAGCCAAACTGGTCGATGTCGAGTCTAGAAATGCTTTAGTTATATGTAGGGGAATTGATTGTGGGAGGGAACGTAAGGTGCTTTTACTCCTTTACCTCATGCCCTCTGATCTGAGTCATACTCTTCTCATTCTACGCGGGTTAAGGACTAGGCTCTCTCCTCTCTATCAGGTTCACGTGTTACTAATCCGTAGTAACTTATAGGATTGTTGGTTCCATGCTTCGGTTCAGTTTCTATTACCCTAGTATGTTGTCGGTTGAACCAGAACCTTGACATGATGTTGTTGAGTGGTATTGCAAACTGTTGCGAATGTCTCAAATCCTTTTTCCGAGCATTTACAACCGTTATGCCGTCCAAATTCTCCTAGAAATACTAATGCCTTGCATTATTTCGTGCTTTCAGATGGCCACCCGTTCCCAGAACCAAGTGGTTCGTCTGACCCGGTGCATCGGCGTACCTGGTCACACGGCCATGTTGGTCCGAGTGATGGTTGAGACAGGCTATCGTTGGTATCCCGAGTATACCGTCGAGGAGCAGTTCCGAGACTTTAATCAAAGTCAGTATCTTTGCATAGTCAGGATCTATCCATCTTATCCTGGAGCCACTGAACCCCTCCATTGCTCTTATGGACTTGGGGTTACTATCGAGATGTCTGTGCAGGACGCAGCTTACTCAATGATGACTATCATGCGAGCCAGAACTGCCTTGCTTCAGAACACCGATTTCTGCTATATGCCAGCAGCACTCCCTGGGGCACAGGGGTACTATCAGGCCACTTACTGTGATTCTACCCATGAGGGCTCACTACTCCGTACCACCACCGAGATGCTTGAGGACAAGGACCGTGAGAATCGTGCCTTGCGGATGGAGCTCTTTAATGCTCGTGCTGATCAATGGGCCACACTGACACGGTTTGCACCTGCCGTGCAAGCTGGGTTCATGGACATGAGGGACATATACCCCGTGCGATCTGGCCTGCCAGAATGTATGGAATGGCGTGATGTAGGAGGCATCACCCCTCCTCGTGGACCTCGTCTGCCACCGTTTGTTGGACCAAGGCCACACCCGAGTCCCTATGGACCGCAAACTCCACAGGACCGACTGTTTCCAGATGATCATGTTCAGCTTCCAGGACATGGTGGTGACTTCTATGAGGATTACTACGGAGACGTCTGAGTTGGTAGTAGCTCTACTAGTATTGTAATAGTTGTAATCTCCACAGTCCTGCGTGTCTTGTGGGATACGACTTGGTGTGTATCACGTTCCGGAGGTGTAGAAAAATAATGTATAGGAGCTTGGAATGCCTCTGATGAGATGTATCATCCTTCATCGTAGTTGTACCTTGGCCTGGGCTTGTACTAAACTATGTATGGCGTGTATGACCGTTGGTATATGTATGTTGCCATGTTACCATGTCATACTGATGGTCATCTCTGCATTCCGTGTTATCCATTACATTCCGCATTTCCCTATCAAGATTTAGCCATCCTCGTCTAAACCGTTGCTTTGTTTCTCCTAGGATGGTTAACACCCGCAACAACCCTGCTGTCCAGGCGCAGGGTGAAGCCAATGCAGCCAGGGCAGAGGATTTGCCTCAACCGCCTTCACTGGCCGAAGTTATGCTGGAGGCAGAAAGAAACAAGCGTGAGACTAACCGCTTGCTAGAGCGAATTGAGCAGAATACTGCACGTCACCAGAGGAACGACCTGGTGTCCATCAATGACTTTATCAAGCTGTACCCACCAAAGTTCAACCACTCCGTCGAGCCCCTTGATGCGGATGATTGGCTTCGCAGCATCACCCATAAGCTACGTTCTGCCAACGTAGCCGAAGCTGATAAGGTTACCTATGCTGCCTATCACCTCGAAGGCCCTGCTAGCCTTTGGTGGGAGAACTTTGAGGCTATGCGCCCAGCTGGCCAAATCACTACTTGGGCTGAATTCAGTGAGGCTTTCCGTGAGCATCACATTCCGGAGGGTCTCATAGATTGTAAGCGGGAAGAATTCTGTAACTTCACCCAAGGCAGACTGACCGTGGATGCTTACAGCCGTGAGTTTGGAAATCTAGCACGCTATGCTCCTGAAGAGGTATCCACCGACGCCAAGAAGCAGGCAAGGTTCCGCAAGGGACTTAGCCCCGAGCTTCGCCGCGATCTCCGTCTGCATGAGTGCACCTCTTTCCAGAAGTTGGTCAATAAGGCCATCAGTGCCGAGACAGGACAGACTGACTATGACGCTACACGCAAGCACTCACGTGACTTTGGTTCCTCATCTGGCTCCGGATCCCAGAAGCGCCGGGTCTGGATTCCGAATACTGCTTTGCCACCCAGGTTCACTCCGAGGCCATCCTTCGAGGCGCCTCGCCCCAACCAGCAGCATGCACCGCCCAAGGTTTATGGTGGCCCCGCTGTTAATGCTGCTCCACGCCCCAATATTGTGACATGCTTCAAGTGTGGAGAAACGGGTCACTATTTGCGCGAGTGCCCCCGAAACAACCTCAATCAACCTGGACAGTCCGTTGGCCGTGGTAAGCCAGCAGGAAAGACTTACTACGCCAAGCCAGCCACCACTGCACGTGGCCATGTCAACTATGTTTCAGCTGAAGAAACTCATGAGGATCCCAACGTCGTCCTTGGTACGCTCCTTGTTAATTGCCATCCGGCGACTGTTCTTTTCGATACTGGAGCCTCTCATTCATTTATCTCTGAGAGCTATGCTCGATTGCACAACACCACATTTAGTGACATGCCTACTTCCATGGAAATTCAAACTCCTGGTTCTAGATGGCAAACCTCTAAGATAAGCCATGGAAATGAAATTCTTGTTGACAGACTGGTCTTCCTTGCATCACTAATAGCTCTCAAGTCCTCGGACATAAACATCATCTTGGGTATGGACTGGATGTCAGCTCATTATGCTAAGATTGATTGTTCTACTAGAACTGTTCAACTCACCCATCCGTCGGGCAAGACAGTCAATGTTTTGACCCGAGTGTCTAAGCGTCAGCTCTACTCACTAAATGCCAACCCTCTCCCAGACCTCGAAGATGTGCCGGTAGTCCATGACTTTCCGGATGTCTTCCCTGAAGAACTGCCAGGTATTCCACCTGACAGGGATGTTGAGTTCGTGATAGACCTTGTTCCAGGAACCGTCCCAATCTCTAGAAGACCCTATAAGATGGCACCCCTAGAGCTAGCCGAGCTTAAGAAACAACTCGATGAGTCCTTGAAAAAGGGTTTCATCCGTCCTAGTTCTTCTTCGTGGGCTTGCCC
The DNA here is from genome assembly GCF_002575655.3 of Aegilops tauschii subsp. strangulata. Classification (NCBI taxonomy): domain Eukaryota; kingdom Viridiplantae; phylum Streptophyta; class Magnoliopsida; order Poales; family Poaceae; genus Aegilops; species Aegilops tauschii. Next base: position 147,233,146 of record NC_053040.3, on the reverse strand, counting down.
CGTCCTCTTCGTCAAGAAGAAGGATGGTACGGATCGGATGGTTGTAGATTACCGACCCGTCAACCTAGTCACAATCAAGAACAAGTATCCGCTTCCCAGGATCAACGACCTGTATGATCAGCTCGCTGGATCCTCAGTCTTTTCTAAAATGGATTTGAGGTTGGGCTACCATCAAATCAAAATCAAGATTGGGGACATTCCTAAAACGGCCTTTGTTACTCGTTATGGCCAATACGAGTATACAGTCATGTCCTTCGGGTTAACCAATGCTCCAGCCACTTTCTCTCGGTTAATGAACTCAATCTTCATGGAGTATTTGGATAAATTCGTCGTAGTATACCTCGATGATATACTCATCTACTCCAAGAACGAGGCAGAACATGCCGAGCATCTAGGGCTAGTACTAACGAAACTTCGAGAGCATCGCCTTTATGCCAAGTTCTCCAAGTGCGAATTTTGGTTGCCAGAAGTGACCTACCTAGGCCACGTGATCTCTGGTAAGGGTATTGCTGTCAATCCCGAACGAGTTCAAGCCATCCTCGACTGGACTCCCCCTGAAACGGTTAAGCAAGTCCGGAGTTTCCTTGGCTTAGCGAGCTACTGCCGCCGCTTCGTCGAGAATTTCTCCAAGGTTGCTAAACCTCTAACCGAACTCCTCAAGAAAGATAAAAAGTTTGAGTGGACCTCACAGTGCGAGTTCATCTTTCAGGAACTGAAAAGACGCCTGACATCTGCCCCCGTACTCATACCACCAGATTTTTCTAAGGACTTTGTTATCTATTGCGACGCCTCGCGACAGGGACTAGGTTGCATACTGATGCAAGACCGTCATGTGATTGCCTACGCTTCCCGACAGTTGCGTCCACATGAGGATAATTATCCCACACATGATCTAGAGCTTGCAGCCGTAGTCCATGCACTCAAAACATGGCGACATTACCTTCTCGGTAATCGTTGCGAGATTTTCACAGACCACCAGAGTCTGAAATACATCTTCACCCAACCGGATTTGAATCTCAGGCAAAGACGTTGGGTCGAGTTGATCTCAGACTACGACTTAGGAATTACTTACACCCCGGGCAAAGCCAATGCGTTAAGCCGTAAATCCTATTGTAACAACTTGATGTTACAACAAAGCCAACCACTTCTCCACGAGGAATTCTGCAAGCTTAACCTTCACATTGTTCCTCAAGGATTTCTATCCACCCTGGTGGCGAAACCTACCCTTACGGATCAGATCATCAAAGCTCAGAAGGTAGATCCGGGAATCTCCCGTATTAAGAGAAACATCAAGAAAGGAGTTGCGGATTGTTTCTTCATTGATGACCAAGGTGTCGTGTTCTTTGGAGACCGTCTAGTGGTTCCCAAGGTACGCAACCTGAGACGATTGATCCTTAAGGAAGCTCATGAATCTCCTCTCACCATTCATCCCGGTAGTACTAAAATGTATCAAGACCTACGCCAGAGGTTTTGGTGGACTAGGATGAAGAGAGAAATTGCTCAATACATTGCTAATTGCGACGTCTGCCGACGTGTTAAAGCAGAGCATCAACGACCTGCTGGCACCCTTCAGCCTCTGACTATTCCTGAATGGAAATGGGATAAAATCGGTATGGATTTCATTACTGGGTTCCCCAGGACCAAGAGGGGAAACAATGCTATCTTCGTTGTTGTCGATCGTCTTTCCAAAGTAGCCCACTTCATACCTGTTCGTGAGAGTATAACCGCTAGCCAGCTAGCAGACTTGTACATCTCCCGAATAGTGTCTCTGCATGGTGTTCCATTGGAAATTAACTCAGACCGTGGAAGTCTCTTCACCTCTCGATTTTGGGAAGGTTTCCAAAATGCTATGGGAACTCGCCTCTCTTTTAGCACCGCCTTTCACCCTCAATCAAGTGGTCAAGTAGAACGAGTTAATCAAATTCTGGAGGATATGCTCCGAGCTTCTGTCATCTCTTTCGGCATGGATTGGGAGAAATGCCTCCCATTCGCCGAGTTCGCTTATAACAATAGTTACCAAGCTAGCTTGGGCAAAGCCCCTTTCGAGGTTCTCTATGGACGAAAATGTCGAACGCCCCTTAACTGGTCGGAAACCGGGGAAAGACAACTCTTTGGCCCGGATATGATCCAGGAAGCAGAAGAGCAGGTTCGCATTATTCGTGAGAAATTGAAAACAGCCCAATCTCGCCAGAAGAGCCATTATGATCGCATAAGGCTATGACTTTTGAGGTTGACGAGAAAGCTTACCTTCGGGTGACTCCTTTAAAGGGAACCCATCGATTCGGTATCAAAGGCAAATTGGCCCCTCGCTACATTGGACCCTTTCGCATCCTTGCCAAGCGAGGAGAAGTTGCCTACCAATTGGAACTACCTCCGCATCTTTCCAAGGTTCATGACGTCTTCCATGTTTCCCAACTCAGGCGTTGCTTCTCGGATCCTATCCGTGGAGTGGGCCACGAAACGCTTGATCTCCAAGATAATCTCACATATCGGGAGTATCTCGTTCGAATCCTTGATCAAGCCGAGCGTACCACTCGACGCCGAAACATCAAGTTTCTCAAAGTTCAATGGTCACACCATTCCGAGGAAGAAGCTACTTGGGAAAGGGAGGATCGTCTTCGACTTGAGTACCCCACCTTCTTCCCAACGGATCCTAAATCTCGGGACGAGATTCTTTTGAGTGGGGGTGAGTTGTCACATCCTAGTTAGTTCATGCATTAGAGTGTTGCATCATGTCTACATTTCACAGAAACCTGAAATGGGGATGCCAGAAACCCCCAGCACCCCCCCTGGAACAACTAGGGTTTACTAAATTTTTTCCAATGAACCTGAAATGCCCTCCATAAATGTTCACCACCTTTGGTCTTGGTTAAAACCTCTGCCAAAAATGGTTTCATATTTTTGGAGGCCATCTTGGATTTTTGCACAAGCCATAAGTATTTGCATTTGGGCATTTTAAATGCTATAAATATTTTCAAATGCCCAAATAATCTTGGAAGTATTTTTAGGCTGTTGGGAATAATCTCAAAGGTGCCTCAGAATATTTCCAGGATTTTTACAAATGAAATAGTATTTTTACTATTTCAAAACACAGTACAGAAATAAATAAATAAAGAGAAAAGAACAGAAGGCAGAAAACTTACCTGGCAGCCCACCTGGCGGCCCAGCACTGTGCTGGCCCGCGCCAGTCAGCTGCCTGCTCTCGCCAAAGCAGGCAGAGAGCTGACGCCGGCGAGCGTGAGCTCGCCACGGCGCCAGCAGCTTGCCGCCCCCGCCGCGGATGAGCTGGCCGACCTCTCTCGACGCGCCCCGAGCCCCTGGACATTGCCATTCTCCCCCATCGCCTCTCCCTCGCCTTCTCCCCACCATGGCCGACACCGCCGCAGCCACTTCACCGGAGTAGCCGCGCCCACCGTCGACCTCGCGCCGTACTAACGTGTCCTACAGCACCGCCGTCGCCCACTGCTTCGAGCAAGCCGAGCCCCGAGCGCTCGTTTGCCCCGAAGCTCCGTCACCGACCTCGCCTTCGCCGCTCACCGTCGGAGATCCCCTCCGCCGTCGCCACTGCTACAGCTCGTCTCCGACCCCGCCGTCTGCTCCGTCGCAACCGCCGTGAGCATGGCCACCTTTCCATCCTCTCCTCTCTCTCTCCCGAGCTCTGTAGCCACCGCACGAAGCTCACCCGAACGCGCCACCGCACGAGCTCGTCGCCGACGAGGCTCCGGCCATCCAACGGCCGCACCACCGTAGCCATTAGCTCCACCGCAACGCCAGGAACCCGTAGCACCCTCGCACGCTCCTCGCCGCGCTCTCTAGCTACGGTTCCGACTACGCCCGTACCCCGGCAGCCGCACGGCTCGTCGCCGGCGTCGATTCCGGCGACCCCGAGCTCCACTACCACCACCAGTCGACGCGGCTCGCCCCCAGCTACACGTAGGTACTCTCCGCCGTCCTTTTGGTCGCCGGAGGGGGATCCCGCACTCCACCGCCGCGTCTGGACGTCGCCGGTGGCTAAACGCCAGCGAGTCAACGTGGTTTGACCACGGTTTAACCCCCCCAGGGTCACTGACGAGTGGGGCCCGCCTGCTAACTAATCTGAGTTAGAGTTAAAACTAATCCTAATTAACTAATTACCTAACAGTGTCACTGACACAGGGGACCCACACGTCAGGATTGACCTGGACGACCCCGTTGACCTGCTGACGTCACACTGACGTCAGGCTGACGCAGTAAAGCTTTTACTGGAATTATTCTTATATTGGAAATTCCAGAAATTATCACAAACTTCAAAAAATCATAGAAAATAATCTATAGCTCAGAATGAAAAGATTTATATATGAAAAATGATCAGAAAAATCCATTCTATCCATCTGTACTGGTTTCATGCATGATTAAGCAAGTTAACCTACTGTTTTATACAGAACAAGATAAAGCATTAATATGGGCCATTTATGAACTTGGAATTTGAATCTTTGATTCAAATTAGTCCAAACCCATCTGGTCTTAGTTGCATTAGTCCAACACATCCATCTTGCCATGTCTTATGCATGCATCATATTGTTGCACTTGCTTGGTGTTGATTGTGCTTCGGTATGCTCATCGTGGTAGGTCCTGCCTCCGAGGATATTCACGAGTATCCAACTGAAGGGCAGTATCCCACCACCACTCCGTCAGGCAAGCAACCCATTGATCATTTTGATACAAACCCATCTTCTCGCTTCTGCTCTCGTTTACTGCATTAAGACAACGCGATTCAAACTGCTGTGTGTTGCGGGAGTTGAACCCACTTTCCTTTGCATGACCTGTCATTGCCACAGTAACTAGATGAAACCCACTAGCATGTGTAGGAGTTGATTGAGCCATGTTGTGTTCCTACAATGCTATGCTTGCTATGCTTAGAGTTGTGTCAGGTCTGGCTCATCAGGGTGATGAACTGGAGTGAAAGTGTGTGTGTCGGTAAGGAGAGTAAAGTGTTGAATACGATTTGGTAAAGGTATCGATGGGAGGCCATGTAGGAGTACATGGTGGGTTGTTTCATTGAGACCGTCCCTAAGAACTGAGATCTGTATGCGTGATTTAAGATTCAGCTACTACCACACATTGGGCCCGAAACCAATGGACCCCCTCGGCTTCTTATTCACCCTTGTCCTCTGTCCAGGAGTTGCACGTAGTTTCTGGTGTTTGTAGTAAGCTGGAGGCCGTGGACAGCGCTGACCAAGGGGTGGGTTGTGATGCGGTAGGCTCGTGGTCCGGTGTACCGAGTCGCCCGTTTGGTGACCGGGAACCCTGCACACATCGTTCGGGGCCGTAAGTGGAAACCCCGGCCGGACTCCCTGCGGATGGAACCTGAATAGGCGATAAACCTGGACTAGGGACTCGAGTGTTTAGGTAGGCTGTGGCCGACACCCACGTTGGGCTTCCGCTTGAAGGTTGCCGAGTACACGTCGTGTAGCGACGATAAGTGGTGAGAGCGTGTGTGACGAAGTACACCCCTGCAGGGTATGAAACTATTCGAATAGCCGCGTCCGCGGTAAAGGACTACTTGGTCGCTTATGCAGTTCATAGACAAGTAAATGGATACTACTAAAAGCCTCAAGATAAGTGTGAGTACCACGGATGGCCCTCTCGTTGGATGACGAGGGAGGATCCACGGTGGAGTATTGAGATGGTGATTAGTGGACTCGTGTGTGAAAACTATTTCACAAGTGGTGTATCGTAGGATAGCTTAGCCAAGAGTCAAAGCTGGCTTGCTGCAATAACCCCCTACCTTCTTGAGAATGAGCATGTATAATAGGATCTGTTGTAAGACTTGCTGAGTACCTTTGTACTCATGTTGCTTTAATTACTGTTTTCAGACGACAACACCGCCCCTTCTGACGGGTTCTACGTAGAACTCGACGACGACGAGTGACGCGCCACCCAGGTGGTGATCTAGGCTTGTGAAGGGCCTATATAGATAGACAGGCTTCGTCAAGCCTTCTTTCTTTCTAGAGTCTGTACCCAGACAGTTTGCTTCCGCATGTGCTTGTATGATTGTATGACTTGAGTGTCGGGTCATGTGACCCCTATCTGTATGAACAAGTTATGTAAGGCTCTCCGGAGCCCTTTAAATAAAGTACTTGAGTTGTAGAGTTTTGTTGTGATGCCATGTTGTATTTGCACATATCGAGCATATTGTGTGTATGTTTGAAATGCTTGGTATGTGTGGGATCCGACAATCTAGTTGTTATCTTTAGCAGCCTCTCTTATGGGGAAATGTAGTCTAGTGCCTCCTTGAGCCATAGTAGTCCGCTACAGCCCGGTTCACCGGAGTCCTGCTAGCCCAGCACTACTGCTCTGGACACTTGACTGGCCGGCATGTGAGTCATATCGTTCCTGTGTCTGTCCCTTCAGGGAAATGTCACGCGGTGACATCCGGAGTCCTGCCTAGCCTGCTACAGCCCGGGTTCCCGGAGTCCTGTTAGCCCAGTGCTACAGCCCGGATTCACACGCTGCTGACCGACACGTTCGAAGTTGATTCATGTATGCCTGTCCCCATACGTTAGTGCCGCTTTGGGTTCACGACTAGCCATGTCGGCCCGGGTTCTCTGTCATATGGATGCTAGCGACATTATCATATACGTGAGCCAAAAGGCGCAAACGGTCCCGGGCCATGGTAAGGCGACACCGTGGGAGTACCGTGCGTGAGGCCGCAATGTTATATGAGGTGTTACAGGCTAGACCGGTGTGACTTGGAATCGGGGTCCTGACAGAGAGTTTCTTCAGCACGACGGCGTGGTGACGGTGATGGTGAAGTAATCCGCGCAGGGATTCGCCTAAGCACTACGAAGATATGACTGGAGGTGTAATCTGTGGAGGGAGGCGCCGCACACGGCTAACAGATGTTGTTGTGTGCTCTAGGTGCCTCCCCCTCCCTCATATATGGGAGGGAGAGGGAGAAGCCAAGGGGGCACCCAAGTAGGAGGAATCCTACTTGGGTCCCTAGTCCTATTCGCCCCCTTACCATAATTTTCGGAGGGGCAAGGAAGGAGGAGGGAGGAGGGAAGGAAGGGGGAGGCCGCATCCCTCCCCTTCCTTTCTCTCTTCTCCTCTTTCCTTCCCCTCTAGGTTCAGCCTATATGGGGGGCACAGCAGCCCATGCTGGCTGCTGTGTTTCCCTTCTTCGCCAAGTAGGCCCATATCTTTGTCGGGGTGCCCAGAACCCCATTCCGGTGACCCGATATGTACCTGGTACCCACGGAACACTTCCGGTGTCCGAATACTATCGTCCTATATATCAATCTTTACCTGTCAACCATTTCCAGACTCCTCGTCTTGTACGTGATCTCATACGGGACTCCGAACAACATTCAGTCACCAAATCACATCACTCATATAATACAAAATCGTCATCGAACGTTAAGCGTGCGGACCGTACGGGTTCGAGAACTATATAGACATGACCGAGACATCTCTTTGGTCAATAACCAACAGCGGAACCTGGATGCTCCTGTTGATTCCCACATATTCTACGAAGATCTTTATAGGTCATACCATAATGACAACATATGTTATTCCCTTTGTCATCGGTATGTTACTTTCCCGAGATTCGATCATCGGTATCTTCATACCTAGTTCAATATCGTTACTGGCAAGTCTCTTTACTCGTTCTGTAATACATCATCCCGTAACTAACTCATTAGTCACATTGCTGGCAAGGCTTATTATGATGTGTATTATCAAGAGGGCCCAGAGATACCTCTCTGATATTCGGAGTGACAAATCCTAATCTCGATCTATGCCAACCCAACAAATACCTTCGGAGATACCTGTAGAGCATCTTTATAATCACCTAGTTACGTTGTGACGTTTGATAGCACACAAGGTATTCCACCGGTATCCGGGAGTTGCATAATCTCATAGTCAAAGGAATATGTATATGACATGAAGAAAGCAATAGCAATAAAACTGAACGATCAATATGCTAGGCTAACAGATGGCTCTTGTCCATCACATCATTCTTCTAATGATGTGATCCCGTTCATCAAATGACAACACATGTCTATGGTTAGGAAACTTAACCATCTTTGATTAACGAGCTAGTCTAGTAGAGGCTTACTATGGACATGGTGTTTTGTCTATGTATCCACAAATGTATCAAGTTTCCGGTTAATACAATTCTAGCATGAATAATAAACATTTATCATGAATAAGGAAATATGAAATAAGTAAATAACAACTTTATTATTGCTCCTAGGGCATATATCCTTCAGTCTCCCACTTGCACTAGAGTCAATAATTTTGATTACATAGTAATTATTCTAACACCCATGGAGTCTTGGTGCTGATCATGTTTTGCTCATGGGAGAGGCTTAGTCAACGGGTCTGCCACATTCAGATTCGTATATATTTTGCAAATCTCTATGTCTCCCTTCTTGACTTGATCATGTATGGAGTTGAAGCGTGTCTTGATGTTTTTGGTTCTTTTGTTTAATCTGGATTCCTTCGCTAAGGCAATTGCTCCAGTATTGTCACAAAAGATTTTCATTGGACCCGATGCACTAGGTATTACACCTAGATCGGATATGAACTCCTTCATTTGCTGCTTACAGAGCAGCTATGTACTCCGCTTCACACGTAGATCTCGCCACGACGCTCTGCTTGGAACTGCACCAACTGACAGCTCCGCCATTCAATATAAATACATATCCGGTTTGTGACTTAGAGCCGTCCGGATCAGTGTCAAAGCTAGCATTGACGCAACCATTTACGACGAGCTCTTTGTCACCTCCATATACGAGAAACATATCCTTAGTCCTTTTCAGGTACTTCAGGATGTTCTTGACCGCTTTCCAGTGATCCACTCCTGGAATACTTTGGTACCTCCCTGCTAAACTTATAGCAAGGCACACATCAAGTCTGGTACAAAACAGAGTATACATGATAGAACCTATAGCTGAAGCATAGGGAATGGCTTTCATTTTTAATCTATCTTCTGAAGTGGTCGGGCATTGAGTCTGACTCAACTTCACACCTTGTAACACATGCAAGAACCCTTTCTTTGACTGATCCATTTTGAACTTCTTCAAAACTTTATCAAGGTAAGTGCTTTGTGAAAGTCCAATTAAGCGTCCTTATCTATCTCTATAGATCTTGATGCCCAATATATAAGCAGCTTCACCGAGGTCTTTCATTGAAAAACTCTTATTCAAGTATCCTTTTATGCTACCTAGAAATTCTATATCATTTCCAATCAACAATATGTCATCCACATATAATATTAGAAATGCTACAGAGCTCCCACTCACTTTCTTGTAAATACAGGCTTCTCCAAAAGTCTGTATAAAACCATATGCTTTGATCACCTCATCAAAACATATATTCCAACTCTGAGATGCTTGCACTAGTCCATAAATGGATCGCTAGAGCTTGCACACTTTGTTAGCACCTTTAGGATCGACAAAACCTTCTGGGTGCATCATATACAACTCTTCTTTAAGAAATCCATTAAGGAATGCAGTTTTGACGTCCATTTGCCAGATTTCATAATCATAAAATGCGGCAATTGCTAACATGATTCGGACAGACTTAAGCCTCTACGGGTGAGAAACTCCCATCGTAGTCAACTCCTTGAACTTGTCGAAAAACTTTCGCAACAAGTCGAGCTTTGTAGACAGTAACATTACCATCAACATCAGTCTTCTTCTTGAAGATCCATTTATTTTCTATGGCTCGCCAATCATCGGGCAAGTCAACCAAAGTCCACACTTTTTTCTCATACATGGATCCTATCTCAGATTTCAAGGCCTCAAGCCATATATGGGAATCTGGGTTCATCATAGATTCTTCATAGTTCGTAGGTTCGTCATGGTCTAGTAACATGACTTCCAGAACAGGGTTACCGTACCAATCTGGTGCGGGACATGCTCTGGTTGACCTAAGAAGTTCAGTAGTAACTTGATCTGAAGTTTCATGATCATTATCATTAGCTTCCTCTCAAGTTGGTGTCGGCATCACGGGAACGGTTTTCTTTGATGAGCTACTTTCCAATTTGAGAGAAGGTACAATTACCTCATCAAGTTCTACTTTCCTGCCACTCACTTCTTTCGACATAAACTCCTTCTCTAGAAAGGATCCATTCTTAGCAACAAAGATCTTGCCTTCGGATTTGTGATAGAAACAGTTTCTTTTGGGTATCCTATGAAGACACACTTCTCCGATTTGGATTCGAGCTTATCAGGCTGAAGCTTTTTCACATAAGCATCGCAACCCCAAACTTTAAGAAACGACAGCTTAGGTTTCTTGCCAAACCATAGTTCATACGGTGCCGTCTCAACGGATTTAGACGGTTCCCTATTCAACGTGAATGCGGCTGTCTCTAATGCATAACCCCAAAACGATAGTGGTAAATCGGTAAGAGACATCATAGATCGCACCATATCTAATAAAATACGGTTACGACGTTCGGATACACCATTACGTTGTGGTGTTCTAGGTAGCGTGAGTTGTGAAACTATTCCACATTGTTTTAAATGAAGGCCAAACTCATAACTAAAATATTCGCCTCCGTGATAAGATCGTAGAAACTTTATTTTCTTGTTACGATGATTCTCCACTTCACTCTGAAATTCTTTGAACTTTTCAAATGTTTCAGACTTGTGTTTCATCAAGTAGATATACCCATATATGCTTAAATCATTTGTGAAGGTCAGAAAATAACGATACCGGCCGCAAGCTTCAACACTCATCGGACCGCATACATCAGTATGTATTATTTCCAATAAGTCAGTGGCTCGCTCCATTGTTCTGGAGAATAGAGTTTTAGTCATCTTGCCCATGAGGCATGGTTCGCAAGCATCAAATGATTCATAATCAAGTGATTCCAAAAGCCCATTTGCATGGAGTTTCTTCATGCGTTTTACACCAATATGACCTAAACGGCAGTGCCACAAATATGTTGCATTATCATTATCAACTTTGCATCTTTTGGCATCAATATTATGAATATGTGTATCACGACAATCGAGATTCAATAAAAATAGACCACTCTTCAAGGGCGCATGACCATAAAAGATATTACTCATATAAATAGAACAACCATTATTATCTGATTTAAATGAATAACCGTCTCGCATTAAACAAGATCCAGATATAATGTTCATGCTCAACGCTGGCACCAAATAACAATTATTCAGGTCTAAAACTAATCCCAAAGGTAGATGTAGAGGTAGCATGCCGACGGTGATCACATTGACCTTGGAACCATTTCCAACGCACATCGTCACCTCATACTTAGCTAATCTTCATTTAATCCGTAGCCCCTATTTCGAGTTACAAATATGAGCAACCGAACCAGTATCAAATACCCAGGCGCTACTACGAGCATTAGTAAAGTACACATCAATAACATGTATATCAAATATACCTTTGTTCACTTTGCCATCCTTCTTATCCGCCAAATACTTGTGGCAGTTCCGCTTCTATTTACCAGTCCCTTTGCAGTAGAAGCACTCAGTTTCAGGCTTGGGTCCAGATTTGGGCTTCTTCCCGGGAGTGGCAACTTGCTTGCCATTCTTCTTGAAGTTCCCCTTCTTTCCCTTGCCCTTTTTCTTGAAACTAGTGGTCTTGTTAACCATGAATACTTGATGCTCTTTCTTGATTCGTACCTCCGCAGCTTTGAGCAAAGCGAAGAGCTCGGGAATTGTCTTATCCATCCCTTGCATATTATAGTTCATCATGAAGCCTTTATAGCTTGGTGGCAGTGATTGGAGAACACTATCAATAACACTATCATCTGGAAAATTAACTCCCAGCTGAGTCAAGTGATTATGATACCCAGACATTTTGAGTATGTGTTCACTGACAGAGCTATTCTCCTCCATCTTGCAGCTATAGAACTTGTTGGAGACTTCATATCTCTCAACTTGGGCATTTGCTTGAAATATTAACGTCAATTCCTGGAACATCTCATATGGTCCATGACGTTCAAAACGTCTTTGAAGTCCCAATTCTAAGCTGTAAAGCATGGCACACTGAACTATCGAGTAGTCATCAACATGTGACTGACAGGCATTCACAACGTCTGCAGTTGCTGGAGGGGGTGGCACGCCTAGCAGTGCATGAAGGACATAATTTTTCTATGCAGCAATGAGGATAATCCTCAAGTTACGGACCCATTCCGTGTAGTTGCTACCATCATATTTCAACTTAGTTTTCTCTAGGAACGCATTAAAATTCAAGGGAACGGTAGCACAGGCCATTGATCTACAACATAGATATGCAAAAACTATCAGGACTAAGTTCATGATAAATTAAGTTCGATTAATCATATTACTTAAGAACCCCCACTTAGATTGACATCCCTCAAGTCATCTAAATGATACGTGATCCAAATCAACTAAACCATGTCCGATCATCACGTGAGATGGAGTACTCTTCAATGGTGAACATCTCTATGTTGATCATATCTACTATATGATTCACGTTCGACCTTTCGGTCTCCAGTGTTCCGAGGCCATGTCTATACATGCTAGGCCATCAAGTTTAACCCGAGTATTCCGCATGTGCAAAACTGCATTGCACCCGTTGTATGTGAACGTAGAGACTATCACACCCGATCATCACGTGGTGTCTCAGCACGACGAATTGTCGCAATGGTGCATACTCAGGGAGAACACTTATACCTTGAAATTTTAGTTAAGGGATCATCTTATAATGCTACGCTGTACTAAGCAAAATAAGATGCATAAAAGATAAACATCACATGCAATCAAAATATGTGACATGATATGGCCATCATCATCTTGTGCCTTTGATCTCCATCTCCAAAGCACCGTCATGATCTCCATCGTCACCGGCTTGACACCTTGATCTCCATCGTAGCGTCGTGGTTGTCTCGCCAACTATTGCTTCTACAACTATTGCTAACGCATGGTGATAAAGTAAAGCAATTACATGGTGTTTGCATTTCATACAATAAAGCGACAACCATAAGGCTCCTGCCAGTTGTCGATTACAAAACATGATCATCTCATACAATAACATATATCATATCATGTCTTGACCATATCACATCACAACATGCCCTGCAAAAACAAGTTAGACATCCTCTACTTTGTTGTTGCAAGTTTTACGTGGCTGCTATGGGCTTCTAGCAAGAACCGTTCTTACCTACGCATCAAAACCACAACGGTGATTTATCAAGTTTGCTGTTTTAACCTTCAACAAGGACCGGCCGTAATCAAATTCGATTCAACTAAAGTTGGAGAAACAGACACCCGCCAGTCACCTTTATGCAAAACTAGTTGCATCTCTATCGGTGGAACCGGTCTCATGATCGTGGTCATGTAAGGTTGGTCCGGGCCGCTTCATCCAACAATACAGCCAAATCAAAATAAGACATTGGTGGTAAGCAGTATGATGATCACCGCCCACAACACATTGTGTTCTACTCGTGCATATCATCTACGCATAGACCTGGCTCGGATGCCACTGTTGGGAAATGTAGCATGCAATTTCAAAAAAAATCCTACGCTCACACAAGATCTATCTAGGAGATGCATAGCAATGAGAGGGAGAGTGTGTCCACGTACCCTCATAGACCGAAAGCGGAAGCATTTGACAACGTGGTTGATGTAGTCGAACTTCTTCTCGTTCCGACCAATCAAGCACCGAACGTACGACACCTCCGAGTTCTACACACGTTCAGCTCGATGATGTCCCTAGTACTCTTAATCCAGCAAAGTGTCGAGGGAGAGTTTTGTCAGCACGACGGATGGTGATAGTGATGGTGAAGTAATCCGCGCAGGGCTTCACCTAACCACTACGAACATATGACCGGAGGTGTAATCTATGGAGGGATGTGCTGCACACAGCTAACAGATGTTGTTGTGTGTTCTAGGTGCCTCCCCCCTCATATATATAGGCGGGAGGGAGAGGGAGCAGACAAGGGGGTGCCCAAGTAGGAGGAATCCTACTTGGGGCCCTAGTCCTATTCGCCCCCCCCCCTACCACAATTTCCGGAGGGTGGAAGGAAGGAGGAGGGAGGAGGGAAGGAAGGGGAGGCCGAATCCCTCCCCTTCCTTTCTATCTTCCCCTCTTTCCTTCCCCTCCAGCTTCGGCCTATATGGGGGGGGGCGCAGCAGCCCATGCTGGCTGCTACGTTTCCCCTCTTGGCCCTGTAGGCCCATATCTTTGTCGGGGGTGCCCGGAACCCCTTTCCGGTGACCCGATACGTACCCGGTACCCCCGGAACACTTCCGGTGTACGAATACTATCGTCCTGTATATCAATCTTTACCTCTCAACCATTTCCAGAGTCCTCGTCATGTCCGTGATCTCATCCGGGACTCCGAACAACATTCGGTCACCAAACCACATAACTCATATAATACAAAATCGTCCTCGAATGTTAAGCGTGTGGACCCTACGGGTTCGAGAACTATGTAGACATGAACGAGACATCTCTCCGGTCCATAACCAACAGCGGAACCTGGATGCTCATGTTGGTTCCCACATATTCTACGAAGATCCTTATCAGTCATACCGTAATGACAACATACGTTATTCCCTTTGTCATCGGTATATTACTTGCCCGAGTTTCGATCGTCGGTATCTTCATACCTAGTTCAATCTCGTTACTGGAAAGTCTCTTTACTCGTTCCGTAATACATCATCCCATAACTAACTCATTAGTCACATTGCTTGCAAGGCTTCTTATGATGTGTACTACCGAGAGGGCCCAGAGATACCTCTCCAATATTCTGAGTGACAAATCCTAATCTCGATCTATGCCAACCCAACAAATACCTTCGGAGATACCTGTAGAGCATCTTTATAATCACCTAGTTATGTTATGACGTTTGATAGCACACAAGGTATTCCATCGGTATCCGGGAGTTGCATAATCTCATAGTCAAAGGAATATGTACTTGACATGAAGAAAGCAATAGCAATAAAACTGAACGATCAATATGCTAAGCTAACGGATGGGTCTTGTCCATCACATCATTCTTCTTATGATGTGATCCCGTTCATCAAATGACAACACATGTCTATGGTTAGGAAACTTAACCATCTTTGATTAACGAGCTAGTCTAGTAGAGGCTTACTAGGGACATGGTGTTTTGTTTATGTATCCACACATGTATCAAGTTTCCAGTTAATACAATTCTAGCATGAATAATAAACATTTATCATGAATAAGGAAATATAAAATAACAACTTTATTATTGCCTCTAGGGCATATTTCCTTCACGAAGACGGTGGGAGAATACTACCAAGAAATGGAGATTGCCATGATACGAGCCAATGTCAAGGAAGATGACGAGCAAACTATGGCACGCTTCTTGAACGGCCTCAACCACCCAATCTAGCGGATTGCCGACTTCCAGCCCTACTCCAACCTTCTCGAGTTAGCTCATCAAGCGACCAAGGCCGAGCGACAAGTACAAGATGACTTAAAATACGCCAAGTAATCGTTCAAGACCTACGACTCCTACACCCAAGCTCCCGCGACTGCAACACCTCCTACGTCAACTAGAGCATCACCAAGTATCGGCGACAAGTCAAGTTCCAAGCAAGTTACGCCTTCCTCGACTCGTCCTCCGGCAAGCACCTACAAATCCAAAACTCCCTCATCTCCGGCGCCGCCGAATGACCCCGTCAAGACAAGTTCTATCAAGTGCTTCACATGTGGTGGCCAAGGACACAAGTCCTTCTAATGCACCAACAAGCGAACCATGATCTTCAACAATGATGGCACATACGACTCCATGAGTGAAGAACAAATGAAAGCCCTTGAGCACGTGGCCATGCACCGGCGCGTGAACGAAGATGAAGATGATCAAGTCTTTTGTGACAACGATTCAAGTCCCTCTCTCATGTTCTCCAAGGTCTTGACGCTTCAACACCACCAAGAAGAAGGCCAACGGTGCCACATCTTCCACACCAAGGCCGGCATCAATGGGCATTCCGTGAAAGTCATCATCGACGGAGGAAGTTGTCACAACTTGGCAAGTGAAGAGCTATGTTCCAAGCTGCAATTGGTCAAGAAGAAGCATCCTCGTCCCTACAAGGTCCAATGGTTAAGCGACTCCGGAACTATTCAAGTGGAGCATACGGTGCAAGTTTCCTTCAAGATCGGCGCCTACGAGGACACCTTGGAGTGCGACGTGGTTCCAATGTCCGTGTGCCATCTTCTCTTGGGAAGACCTTGGCAATTCGACCGCAGCGTCATCCAGAACGGAAGAACAGACCACTATAGCTTCAAGATGAAGGGCAATGAGTACGTGTTACGACCTATGTCACCAAGCCAAGTGATCGCTGACAGAAAGCATCCACACATAGTGGAGAGACTAGTGAGAGAGTGAACCACCACAAAGAAAGTGAGTGCCACAAGCCCAAATTGAGTGACTTTTCCCCAAGAAAGAAAAACTTAGTCCTCCTAGCCACCAAAAGAGAGATGAGAGAAGTGTGTGAGAACCCATCGAGTATCATCCACTATGTCCTACTATGCAAAGATGAGGTGGAAAAAACTAACACTTCTAATCCGCTTCCTCTAGTGTTCTCTAACTTGTTGCAGGAATTCGCGGATGTCTTCCCCAATGAGTTACCTCCGGGTCTTCCTCCTATACGTGGCATTGAACATCGGATCGACCTCATCCCCGGAGCACCTCTTCCGAACAAGGCTCCATACCGTGTCAACCCTGAAGAAACTAAGGAGATACAACGACAAGTACAACAACTCATCGACAACGGTCATGTACGTGAAAGATTAAGCCCTTGTGCCATTCCGGTTATTCTTGTGCCTAAGAAAGACGATAGTTTTTGCATGTGCTCCGATTGTAGACCAATCAATGCTATCACCGTTTGCTATAGGCATCCCTTTCCACGCCTTGATGATATGCTAGATGAGCTTAGCGGTGCCACCATTTTCTCAAAAATTGATCTTAAAAGTGGCTATTACCAAATCCGCATTCAAGAAGGTGATGAATGGAAAACCGCTTTTAAAACTAAATTTGGCTTGTACGAGTGGTTAGTTATGCCTATGGGTTTATCGGAAGCTCCCGATACTTTCATGCGTGTTATGCATTTTGTGCTTCATCCATACATTGGAGTGTTTGTTGTGGTCTATTTTGACGACATACTTGTGTTTAGCAAATCCCTCAAAGACCATGTGAATCATCTTAGGGCCGTTTTGCAAACTCTTCGACAAGAACGTCTTTATGCCAATATGAAAAAATTCACATTTGGTGTTGACAAGCTTGTTTTCTTGGGTTTCGTTGTTTCTTCAAAGGGTGTCCATGTTGATGAGTCTAAAATTGAAGCAATTAAAACTTGGCCTCAACCCACTAATTTGCAACAAGTGCATAGTTTCCTTGGACTTGTGGGTTTTTATCGTCGCTTTGTGAAAGACTTTAGCACTATTGCCGCACCGTTGCATGCCTTGAGTAAGAAAAATGCACCCTGTGTTTGGGGACCCTTGCAATCTACCGCATTTGATGAGCTCAAATCTTTGCTTACTCATGCTTTGATTCTTGCTTTGCCTAACTTTGAAAAAACTTTTGAGGTTCATTGTGATGCTAGTGGTAATGGAATCAGTGGAGTTTTGATGCAAGAAAAGCGAGACATTTCATATTTTAGTGAAAAACTTTCCGGTGCTCAACTTAACTATCCCATCTATGACAAAGAATTGTATGCTTTAGTGCATGTATTGCATGTTTGGGAGAATTATCTTCGCCCACATGAGTTTGTCATACATACTGATCATGAGACACTTAAGTACCTTCAAGGTCAAACCAAGTTGAATAAACGACATGCTAAATGGAGTGAATTTATTGAATCTTTCCCTTAGGTGATCAAGTACATTAAGGGCAAAAAAATGTTGTGGCGGATGCTCTTTCCCGCAAATGCATGTTAATTACTCAACGTGAGTTGAATGTTGTTGGATTCGAACATATCAAAGACTTGTATGAGCACGATGTTACTTTTGCTACTCCTTATGCTAAGTGTGTGACGCATACATCTTGGGAACGATATTATATCAAAGATGGTTATCTAATGAGAGCTAACAAACTATGCATCCCCGAGTCTTCTCTTCGTTTGTTACTTTTGCAGGAGGCTCACGGAGGAGGACTCATGGGACATTTTGGACGCGACAAGACTTTTGCCACGCTCTCCAAGAACTACTTTTGGCCCAAGATGTTCCGCGATGTCTCACGTTTCACCAACCGGTGCTCCACATGCCGCAAAGCTAAGTCACAATCTCAATCCCATGGTTTACATATGCCACTTCCTATTCCACATCAACCATGGGAAGATATTAGCATGGATTTTGTGCTTGCATTACCTAGGACCCAAAATGGCAAGGATTACGTATCTGTTATTGTGGACCGATTCTCTAAATGGCTCATTTTATCCCATGCAATAAGATAGACGATGCTTCACATGTTGCAAATCTTTTTTGTAGGTAAATCTTGAGGTTACACGGAGTGCCAAAGACAATTGTGTCGGACCGAGACGTCAAGTTCTTAAGCTACTTTTGGAAGACATTATGCACCAAGCTCGGCATCAAACTTCTATTCTCCACGGCATATCATCCTCAAACCGATGGCCAAACGGAAGTCACCAACCGAACGCTCTCCACTCTCCTACGCATGTTGATTAAGAAGAACATCAAGGAGTGGGAGGAGTGCTTACCAATCACCGAGTACGCCCACAACCACGCAAGACACTCTACACCGAGAAGTCCCCCTTCGAGGTTGTCTAAGGCTTCAACCCTTTGTTGCCGTTGGACATCCTCCCTCTACCGCTACAAGAACGAGCGAACATGGACGCTAACGCAAGAGCCACCTACCTCAAGAAGATGCGTGAAGAAACAAGGTCCATAATCGAGCGTCAAGTACACCGCCTCGCCACCAAGCTCAACATCAACAAGTCACCGATGGTGTTCCAACCGGGCGATCTCGTATGGTTACATCTTTGGAAGGACCGCTTCCCCAAGGAGCGCAAGTCCAAGCTACTTCCGAGAGCCGATGGACCCTTCAAGGTGCTCGCACGCTACAACGACAACGCCTACAAGATCGACATTCCACATGACAAGTACAATGTAAGCGACATCTTCAATGTCAAGGACTTGGTCAAGTACCATGGTGATGACTATCATGATCCGTGGACGGATCTCTCCCAAGGGGGGGAGATGATGTGGAGCATCCCTCGTCCATCCACATGGACACTCCATCACCACCACAAGCATCGAGAGGACCTATGACAAGAGCACGTGCATGTGCCATCGAGAACGAGGTCAATTCCTTACTCTTCGAGTTTCGTTCGGATTCACATGAGAATTGGGTTCTACCTCAAAGAGACACGTTATGCATTCTTAGGTACTTCGGAGATGATCGTGAGGAAGCATGGAGAGATCACCAAGTCCTCCTGAAGACCCAAGCACACACGGAGAAGGGGAAGGAGGGAAGCATCGAGATGCGTGAAGGAATGGAGCCTCGGGTCACCCTGGGTACCCGCCCAACTTGGCCCCGGGTGCCCAGCCCGAGCCTGGGCGCCGCCCTAGCCGCCCTCGGGTGCCCGGCCAAGGAGCCCCTGGTGCCCGGCCTCCCCTGCCTGGGCACAGCCCCGCCAGCCTGGGTGCCCGGCCAACTGGCCCCGGGTGCCCGGCCCTCCTCCCGTTGGGCGCTGGCCCCTGCCACCGGGTGCCCGGCGCAACTCCAGTCGGCCCCCTGCCCGGTCCGGGTGCCCGGCCCTCTTCCCCCGGGTGCCCAGCCGCACCTGACCGCCGGCCTCTGACCAGTCCGGGTGCCCGGACACCTTTGCGCCGGGTGCCCAGACCCCTCCAAGAGTGCCTGCGTGCACTATGGGTTTTGGCCCTTGTACCCCTCTGTTTTCCCAATTTCGTCCCTAGGCTATATAAACTCTTCCCCTAGCTCATTTGTGAGGGTAGGAAAGTATTGGATAGACAAAGAGAGAGCTTTGCTCATCTTCCTCCTCTTGGAGATCAAGGCCTCCTCTTGGAGAAGATCCTTTTGTGGATTCAAGACCTCCTTTTGGAGATGATTATCAGCAAGACCTCACCTAGTGGGAAGAACCTTACCCTAGTGCTATTTTCCTTGAATTGTTCTTGTATGCTTGTGGATCTCATGTATGCAACTCTAGTGGATGTGTTATTTGGATTTGTTTGAGTGATTTCCCCCTTGTGTTCTTGTGTGTTCATCACTCTTCCTCCCTCCAAGTGTGAATAGACCCCCCTAGGGTTTCACCCTACAACAGGTTCCCTCGGCGGTTCAGATGTATTTTTTTCGCAAACCGGAGACAAACTGGGGGTGGACTTTGTAGGCGTCGGACCGTCGCCACATGCCTACATCCACGTCTGACTAACCTGGTCCACCAAACAAACTCATCTGCCTCTCCCATGTTTTCCATCTGATGCACGCACCGCTTCTTAAGCCACATCAATGTCGGCCCAGAGCACGCAACGGTCGGCATTGATGTCGCGTGATGTGACCGAATGGGAGGGCGACACTGACCGACACGACCTCTCGGGAGCCGCCGCTTCAATACAGACACAGTTTCCCGAGGAACCAACTCCGGCCACTTCACCGCATTGAAGCGGCTGACGTCCATTCGCATGGCCTGGCCGAGGCTATATAAGTCGTGCTCCGGCGTCCACATCACACTCACCGCATCGCTCCGCATGTCCTCGTCCTCACCTCCCCTCCTCCTCCACAACTCCGGTGACGCGCAAGTCATGGAACTCGGCGCTGGCTCCGGATGTTCATGGCGACGCCGCCCTCCAAATCTGGTGTCGTCGTCCTTATCGGTGACCGGCTCCTCGGTGAAGGAGGAGATTATCATCTCCTTTGGCGACGAGAAGGACCAGCCGGTGGCGATGCAGGGCGTGGTATAAGCCGCCACTGATGAGGAGTACGAGAAGCATATAGAGGTCATGCTTCATCGCTCCGTCCTCCAGATCAACGGCCCAGCGGCGCCGCCGCTCCTCCGCATTAAGCCGGAGCCCGCATCCCCTCCCAGCTCTCCCTCACGCAATCGTAGTGTCCAAATCAGAAGCTGCTTCAAGGAGGAGCCCCTCTCGCCGCCTCCCCAATGCATCAAGGAGGAGCGGCGCTCTCCGTCGCCCCGCCGCGTCAAGGAGGAGCGAAGCTCGCCACCGCCCCTACGCCATGCGATCGCTGTCAAAGCGTGCGGTCGCCTTCGCTACTACCTCGGCGGCTGCAGTAGCTCCTCCTCCCGTAGCGCCCTAACGGCAGCGGAGTACGTCGACAGGGAGTCGCAACGGCGGGACAGGCGCAACACGACGCGTCGTTCAGAGTTCGCGGACTCCAACGTTCCGCCACCACACATCACAACGGGTCGGGAGCTGACGTACGCCTGGGCGTGGACTGCTCCAAGACGACGGCGTAGGCGAGTAAGCGCCGTCTCCTCCAAGGCCCGCCACCCTTTTCCCCCGCCCATGCCGCTGTTGGCCGCAGCCGCACTCGCAAGGCGTAGGAGGAAGCAGAGAGGACCATCCGCGAGCGTCAGACTGCTGCCGGGAAGCCTTGCTGCAATGCCGCACCCTTTTGCCGCCTGAAGCCCAACTTTGACGACTCCCACAACGGCTCTGGCGACGATGACGGAGGAGCCGCCGGCCAGCCCGGCATGGCCTACGAGGTCACTGTAAGTATAGGGGAGTGCAGGGTTAGTCTTTTCTTAAGTTTTTTAGTTCACCGTACGAAATATCGGCCGGTTATATGAAAAACTTATCCTAATTTTAAATGAATAACGTCCGATTTGTTTGAGTTTGAAACAAATTTGTTCATTTTCTTTAAAATTCATCTAAAATGTAACCGGACATATGCGACTAGCTTTCGATGGCCAGCTCCGGCATCCGTGTCCGCGACTCACCCCTCCCCCCGCCCCCGCGTTCACGGACGTATGCATCAGGAAACTTGGGGGTCGGCATTGGAGATGCCCTTAGGCTTGGTTTTTTCTAAACACATTAGAAACACATATGCTCATATACACGCACATACACTTAAGGGCATCTCCAATACCAACCCTCAAAACACCCGCAACCGTTCGGACCGCATAGTCTGGAAGTATTTTGCCATCCAACGTGGTCCTGCATCGATCTGTTCAGCGGTCCGGGCGCACTTTTCCCCGCAACCGGAGACAAACTGGAGGGTGGCTTTGCAAATATGGCATGTTGTTTTCCATAAGGGTTTTTATCATTTATGTCACTGGTTACATCTAACTACTCAGTTTTCCCACTAAGAATTTCAACTGCTCAAAAATGACATTGCTTCATTAGGCGCATGCTAAAAAATGCCACTGGACACCATTATTGTCATCTCAAATCTTGTTTGCCTTGTTATAATGACAAAAACACCTATAGACCAACATGTCAGCTCTCCCTCTATCTCACTACAATAAAATGTCGGTCCCACTTGATCCCAACAGCGTTCTTATTTTTGTTTAAAATTATTCGCTTGCTTACTCCTCACAAGTGGGGTCCACACTTATCATTGTAACATAGAGAGAACTGACATGTGGGTATAGCGAAATTTTTGCCATATAACATGGTCAACGAGTTTGACCTGATAATAACAATGTCTAATGGCATTTTTGAGCAAACATCTATCAGAACGATGGCATTTTTGAGATATCTAATGGCATTTTTGAGCAAGCATCTCACGGAATGATGGCATTCTTGAGCAGTTGTAATTTGTAATGGCGAAACTGAGTAATGAGACACAACTAGTGGCATAAATGATAAAACCCAATACTAAAACAATAAAAATGCATAGGGGTTGATGCATGTTTTCCATAATACTGAAAATACACACACACACACACACACACATATATATATAGGACATATATATACTAGCATATGTGTCCGTGCGTTGCAACGGAAGAAAAAATAATATGCATTTAAAGTTAGTGAGAATTATATGTGCAAGCAAAACCCTGTGTGCACGTGAAAAAGAAACATTTAGTTTCTCGGTTTCGCTGGTGTGAAGTAATCAATCCGCTATTTTTTCATTCGCTGATCGAGGCATTTAAGAGTTTTGTTACGCCCCTAGAGAAGGCCCATAAATTATTCAATCTATTTTTCCTTTCATCGAGAAGATTTTAAGGTATGACGTTTTCTGAATATTGTAGGGAACATGGGCCATTTTTAAAATCCTAAACAGGTTTTTGAAAATTATGTACACTTTCAGAAAAACGGGAACAAAATTTGAAATAGGAATATCTTTTAAAATTCACAAACATTTTTTGAAAACACCAAGTTATTTTATAAAAACACGGACATTATTTGAATTTGTGAACATTTTTTTAAAATGGAAACATGTGTTAAAAATTCATAACATTTTTCAAAAATGCTTATCTTTTATACGCGAACATTATTTTGAATTGTGAAAATTTCACTAAACCGGATTTGGCACATTTTTAAAAATGCCATTTTCATTTTCAAAATCTCGAACAATTTTGGAAACTAATATTATTTTTTTGAAAAATAGGAAACATTTTTTATGTTCCGAATATTTTTTGAAATAGCAGCAAAATTTTGGAATTATGAGCATTTTCCAAAATTTGATTTTCTTTATTTGAAATTTTGAACTTCTTTTTTTGAGAATTTTAAATTGATGAAATAAATCTGTAATAAAAATGAAGGTGGAAGGCAAAAAAAGAGATAGGGGAAGGACAATAAAAATAGAAGTAAGACACATAAACAAAGAAAAAATTTCCAGCCCATTATTGGTTGTCCTGTGCGAATCTCCCACTATTTATCGCCCTGTGCAGAAAATAGAATTTTCTATCTGCGTGGACAGAAAAATAAGTGGGCTGGCTTCGCATACGAAATTTTCTAGTGTTGGCCCACATACGAAATTCTGAAAAACCTTTTTTCCTAGCATATGAACGCATAAGAATTTAGAACCACCTCGGATAGATTTTTTTTTCTTTTCGACAGTGAACGGATGAAAAAATTGGCGAAACATACCTTGCTTTAGTAGGGTATAAATGCTCATACAAGTTTAAATATGTTAATTAAATAATCATGTAGTGTATAAATGTGTTCAAGCTTGAAGACTACGTTTAAGTTGTTTTAAAATATGTTCATGTGTTTTAATATAAAGTTTGTGTGTGTTTCTAAAAAAACTATATATATATATATATATATATATATATATATATATATATATATATTATGAAAAATAAAGAGAAAAAATAAATATGGTTTCCAAATAATAAGTGATTCTTTCAAAATAAAATAATTTATAAGTTTATTTTAATTATTTGTATATTGTTTGTAACAATAAGATTATTCTAAGGACATGGATTTTTAGGACATGGTGGCAAGCGAGGATGTAATCTGGGCAGTCCATCCATGCTATGAGATGAGCAATTAATATAGTGATTGAATGAATACCCGAATGATACGTCAAGTCAATTCGGCAAATACGCGTACATGTGTTGGTGGCTAGCCATCTTAAATGGAGCGCTGGATACACATGCATAATCATGCAAAATACGGTCTTGGCTGTTCTGCCATGTTAATTTGACAAGACCATTTAAAACGCTGGTCAACAGGGTTAAAAGGTGTGTGTATTCAATACTTACGCCTTGAATGGCATTTAACAAGTGTGGCCCTGCCGTTTTGGTTTTGGTTTGTTTTGTCCAAGTTCATTTTGTGTGTGTATAATTCTGGTGTACTGCTGTATTAGTTCATCAAAGTTATGCGTTCATGATAATGACGTTGCATTACCTAGCGCATGATGGGATACCCCCTAAGAATGAATGTCAACAGCATACACTCATGTGGTAAAAAGAATCATTTACGGGAAGGTAACACAAAACAAGTCTCTCGTTCTGAAAATTAGGCATGATAGATTAATTAGCACATGCAACCGGAATATTCCTACACTGTACAACGTTCTTCAACCTGCCAGCTGGGAAAAGATAGAACAAGAAGGTGACCATGGCATCAAGCTCCGGCGCTCACGAGGGCAGAACGTTTGCAGTTTGTTATGTTCACTAGTACTATATATAGCAAGACCTGTGAGAACATACCCAGCCATTACAATCGAGGCAGCAGATCAGGGGAGAGAACACCCTCGCCGTTCTGTACATGGATTAGAGCTGCTGAACTAATGTGTGACATACAGGAGTAGCACATGAAGAGACTACGAGAATCAGAGGAGGAGCTACGGGATGGAGAGGGGTTGGGACAAAATGTAGACTAGTGTGCAGGTTGTCGTACACATCTGCTCCAGATAAATGAGAGATTAACTCCTCTTGTCAGATTGGTGGGCCATGGTCACTAATTGACTCTGGGAATACATTGTCCGTATAGGAATACTTCACCCTGAGAAATGCATATACCTGGTGAGTGTATTATAATAGCACAAATCATGTGGGAACGGGCATGCATGATAGCGACCTCGCGTGGTACTATGTCCACTCGTGATTTATTGTTATTCTAACTACAATTTTATTGCTATAAAAAGTAAATATCTTTTTAGACATCAAAGTCTTCTGGGTAAAGAGATAAAATCTAGTTCCCTCTAAAAAAAGAAGAGGTTAAATCTACTCCGTTTATCATCATGTAGAGACACGACATGGTGTTCGTTTGAGTTGTAGGCTAGGCCGATTGATTACCTTAGGTGGTTGGTTCGAACAGCCGCTGCTACTTCTTTTTTCTTCGGATTAAACTCTTAATTTATATTGTGTGTTTAAGGATAGAAAGAATGTGTACCCAGTTAACACATTTTTTAGAGAGAAGACGCGGCTGAGCCCGTGTAGGGCTTTAGACTTGCCGGACTTTGAATTAACAAAGACATCAACCGGACAGGATACAGCTGCAACATCCAACATAAAACAAAAACAACAGAAAATAGAGCGATACGAGAGGCGGTGGAAAACACTTTAGTAAGCCTTAAGCACTTCATGCGGGAAGGATATATACACATGTACACATAGCTGAAGACATCGAGATCCTCTACCGCGACTAGACATGAAACAAGGAAGCATGCCGACTTTGGAGGGGGAATGAAGATGCACCCTCAAGGCATGCCATCACCAAACACTAAGGGCCTCGGCACGACACCTCCATCCAACTCCATCTCCGAAGGAGGCCACAACCTCCTCGCCTGGATCGTAAGGTGTCGCACAGCCGAAAGATTAGAAAGTTCCCCAAGAACATGGATACATGTCACCGGGTGGTCACTTAGAGCGGATCAGCACACACCAAATGTGTCGAGGCTCTCCAAGAGCAAGATGAACGCCACACAACCCACAACCATAACATGCCAGAGGAAAAACACAAGCTTGGATGCAAAAGGGCACGCCATCTGGTGTTGCCGCTGAACCCAAATGGTGCCCACCACCACAAAGCTCTCAAGGCGGCGCCTTCAAGAAGGGCATGGTGCCAAGTGCGTCATTGCCGCCCACCGTAGTTAGGGTTTTCACCCGAGAGGCAAAGAGGTGGGAAGAGGTAGGGCAGACCTCACCGACGCCTCCATGAAGAAAACCGGCGCCCTCGGGCGTCGTCGTCGTCGCGGCTGAGTTGACTAGGGATTTCTCCTGATCTAGATCCCCACCACTAGCTCCGCCCATAGCCCGAGGACCAGCCAGCCAGTGCGGCCAAGATCCGGTGGGAGGAAAGCACACCGAGCAGGGAAGAAGAGCAGTGGCCACATCTGGCGCCGTCAACCGCCAGGGCAGCCACACCATGGCCCCAATCTACCGGTGGTCCATCAGCCGTCCGACTAGACCACGATGCACCATGTCATCCCAGTCACTCGCTGCCAAACAGAGGTCCTCGCTGGAGGGGCGCTGCGCAAGATTCATGGCTATTCGCAACTAGGCAGGAGCAGCACATGCCCCGTCGCCACATTCCCTGGCTACGTCGCGGGCTTGCCCGGCCTCAGCCTCTTATGATGGCGAAGAGGGAGGTTTACACAGACGGAGGGGGAGATCGCCCTCGAGTCGCCCGAGCGGGGCGATGCGGGGGGCGATCTCACAAGCACCACTTAGCACATGAAAGGTCAGTGGTTTGGTTGGGTAGCCTCACGCGCGTGTTCACTGCAAGTCGCGTGTTCGAACCACCATGCATGGCAAATCTGCTGAAATACTTATATGTATACCACAAGTTCTAGCACTAAAATGACCGTTTGTGTCAAGTTCAAGCACCACCGGTGTAATTGACTCAATATGCAACTACACATGAGTGACCGTTTGTGTCAACCAAGCACCACCGGTGTAATTAACTCAATACGCAACTACACATGACGACACACTATGAAGAGGCCAGTTGATATGTACTGGAACACTTCAATGTATATCGGAAGTTCTAGCACTAAAGCGACCATTTGCGCCATGTTAAAGCACCACCGGTGTAATTGACTCAATACGCAACTACACATGATGACACACTCTAAAGAGGCTAGTTGATATGTACTGGAACACTTCAGTGTATACCACAAGTTCTAGCACTAAAGTGACCATTTGTGCTAAGTTCAAGCACCACCGGTGTAATTGACTCAATATGCAATTACACATGAGTGACCGTTTCTGCCAAGCAAGCACCACCGATGTAATTGCCTCAATACGCAACTACATATGATGACACACTCTGAAGAGGCTAGTTGCTATGCACTAGAACACTTCAATGTATACCGCAAGTTCTAAGACTAAAGCGGCCATTTGCGCCAAGTTCAAGCACCACCGGTGTAATTGACTCAATACACAACTACACGGTATGGCACACTCTGAAGAGGCTAGTTGATATGTATTGGAACACTCCAACGTATACCGCAAGTGATGGGGAACGAAGCATGAAAATCAAAAAAATTCCTAGGAAACACCCAAGATCTAATCTAGGTGATGCATAGCAACGAGAGGGGAGTGTGTCTACATACCCTTCTAGACCGAAAGTGTTAGCATCGTAACGCGGTTGATGTAGTTGTACTCTTTGATACGCCTCCAACGTATCTATAATTATTTTTATTGTTCCATGCTATTATATTATCTGTTTTGGATGTTTTATATAAATTAATATGCTATTTTATATTATTTTTGGGACTAACTTATTAACCTAGAGCCCAGTGCCAGTTTCTGTTTTTTCCTTGTTTTTGAGTTTCGCAGAAAAGGAATATCAAACGGAGTCCAAACGGAATAAAACTTTGTGATGATTTTTCTTGGACCAGAAGACACCCAGAGGACTTGCAGTCCAAGCCAGAAGAGCCACGAGGCAGCGACAAGGATGGAGAGTGCGCCCTAGGGGGGGGGGGTCCTACCTTTGGGCCCCTCGGTGACTCCCTGACCTAGCTCTTTGTCCTATATATTCACATATATTCCAAAACCATCAGAGGGAGCCATGAAAATACTTTTCCGCCGCCGCAACCTTCTGTTCCAGTGAGATCCCATCTTGGGGCCTTTTCCGGCAATCTGCCGGAGGGGGATTTGATCACGGAGGGCATCTACATCGACCCTATTGCCCTCCCGATGAAGCGTGAGTAGTTTACCGAAGACCTACGGGTCCATAGCTAGTAGCTAGATGGCTTCTTCTCTCTGTTTGATTGTCAATACCATGTTCTCCTCGATGCTCTTGGAGATCTATCCGATGAAATCTTCTTTTGCGGTGTGTTTGTCGAGATCTGATGAATTGTGGATTTATGATCAGATTATCTATGAATATTATTTGAATCTTCTCTGAATTCTTATATGCATGATTTGATATCTTTGTATTTCTCTTTGAATTATCAGTTTGGTTTGGCCAACTAGATTGGTATTTCTTGCAACGGGAGAGGTGCTTAGTTTTGGGTTCAATCTTGCGGTGTCCTCACCCAGTGACAAAGTAGGGTTAGCGAGGCACGTATTGTATTGTTGCCATCAAGGATAAAAAGATGGGGTTTTCATCATATTGCTTGAGTTTATCCCTCTACATCATGTCATCTTACTTAAGGCGTTACTCCGTTCTTTATGAACTTAATACTCTAGATGCATGCTGGATAGCAATCGATGTGTGGAGTAATAGTAGTAAATGCAGGCATGAGTCGGTCTACTTGACACGGACATGATGCTTATATGCATAATCATTGCCTTGTATATCGTCATAACTTTGCGCTTTTCTATCAATTGCTTGACGGTAATTTGTTCGCCCACCGTATTATTTGCCTTCATGAGAGAAGCCTCTAGTGAAACCTATGGCCCCCGGGTCTATTTTCCATCATATTAGTTTCCGATCTACTATTTTGCAATCTTTTATTTTCAGATCTATAAACCAAAAAAACCCAAAAATATTTTATCTTTTGTTTAGTTTTATCTATCTCTATCAGATCTCACCTTTGCAATTACCGTGAAGGGGTTGACAATCCCTTTATCGCGTTGGGTGCAAGTGTTTGATTCTTTGTGCAGGTGCATAGATGGGGACTTTCTTGTACCTCCTACTGGATTGATACCTTGGTTCTCTAACTGAGGGAAATACTTATCTCTACTTTGCTGCATCACCCTTTCCTCTTCAAGGAAAAAACTAACGCAAGCTCAAGAAGTAGCAGGAAGAATCTGGCGCCGTTGCTGGGGAGGTCTACATCAAGCCTGCCAAGTACCCATCATAAACTCTCATCTCTTGCATTACATTATTCGCCATTTGCCTCTCGTTTTCCTCTCCCCCACTTCTAAAATGATTTTCAGAAAAACACAAAAAGGTTTTCCTTTTTATTCGCCCTTCTTCCGTTCGTCTTTTAATTTGCCTTTTGCTTGCTAGTGTGTTAGATTGCTTGCTTTGTCACGATGACTCAAGAGAATACCAAGTTGTGTGATTTTACACCAATAATAATGATTTTATTAGCACTCCGATTGCTCCCACCACTAGGTGTCGCTTTGTTGAATATTGTTATGAAAGAACAATTTTCTGGCCTTCCTAGTGAAGATGCCGCATCCCATCTAAATACTTTCGTTGAGCTGTGTGATATGCAAAACAAGAAAGATGTGGATAATGATATTGTTAAATTGAAGCTATTTCCGTTCTCACGTCGTGCTAAAACTTGGGTTTCATCTTTGCCCAAAAATAGTATTGATTCTTGGAACAAGTGCAAAGATGCTTTTATTTCCAAGTATTTTCCTCCTGCTAAGATCATCTCCCTTAGGAACGATATAACAAATTTTAAGCAACTTGATCATGAGCATGTTGCACAATATTGGGAGAGGATGAAATTGATGATAAGAAATTGCCCTACACATGGTTTGAGTTTATGGATGATCATACAAAAAAATTATGCCGGATTAAATTTTGCATCTAGAAATCTTTTAGATTCGGCCGCGGGAGGTAGTTTTATGGAAATCACATTAGGATAAGCTACGAAACTCCTAGATAATATTATGGCTAATTATTCTCAATGGCACACTGAAAGATCTTCTACTAGTAAAAAAGTACATGCGATTGAGGAAATTAATGTTTTGAGTGGAAAGATGGATGAGCTTATGAAATTGTTTGCTAGTAAGAGTGCTCCTATTGATCCTAATTATATGCCTTTGTCATCTTTGATTGAGAACAATAATGAATCTATGGATGTGAATTTTGTTGGTAGGAACAATTTTGGTAATAACGCGTATAGAGGTAATTTCAACCCTAGGCCGTTTCCTAGTAATTCCTCTAATAATTATGGTAATTACTACAAAAATTCTTATGGAAATTATAATAAGATTCCCTCTGATCTTGAGAACAATATTAAATAATTTATTAGTTCTCAAAAGAATTTCAATGCTATGGTTGAAGAAAAATTGCTTAAGATTGATGATTTGGCTAGGAACATGGATAGAATTTCTCTTGAGATTGATCCTTTGAAAATTAGATCTATTCCACCCAAACATGATATTAATGAGTCTCTAAAAGCTATGAGGATTTCTATTGATGAATGTAAAGAAAGAACCGCTAGGATTCGTGCTAAGCGAGATTGGTTTGTAAAAGCGTGTTCTTCGATCTCGTGAAAATAATGATGAAGATCTTAAAGTGATTGATGCGACTCCTATTGAATCTTTGTTTTGTAATATAAATCTTGACAAAGATGGGACTGGAGATGAGTCAACTTTAGCTAGAAGGCATCCCAATGATTCGGAGTTTATAGATCTTGATGCAAAAACTGATAAAAGTGGGATTGGAGAGGTCAAAACTTTAAGTAGAAATGAACCCACTCTTTTGGATTTCAAGAATTTTAATTATGATAATTGTTCTTTGATAGATTTTATTTCCTTGTTGCAATCCATGTTGAATTCTCCTCATGCTTATAGTCAAAATAAAGCTTTTACTAAACATATTGTTGATGCTATGATGAAATCTTTTGAAGAAAAACTTGAGTCTGAAGTTTCTATCCCTAGAAAGCTTTATGATGAGTGGGAACCTACTATTAAGATTAAGATTAAAGATTATGAGTGACATGCTTTGTGTGATTTGGGCGCTAGCATTTCCACGATTTCGAAAACTTTATGTGATGTGCTAGGTTTCCGTGAATTTGATGATTGTTCTTTAAATTTGCATTTTGCAGATTCCACTATTAAGAAACCTATGGGAAGAATTAATAATGTTCTTATTGTTGCAAATAGGAATTATGTGCCCGTAGATTTCATTGCTCTTGATATAGATTGCAATCCTATATGTCCTATTATTCTTGGTAGACCTTTCCTTAGAATGATTGGTGCAATTATTGATATGAAAGAAGGAAACATTAGATTTCAATTTCCATTAAGGAAGGGCATGGAACACTTTCCAAGAAAGAAAATTAATTTTCCATATGAATCTATTATGAGAGCTACTTACAGATTGCATACCAAAGATGACAATACCTAGATCTATTGCAATATGCCTAGTTAGGGGCGTTAAACAATAGTGCTTGTTGGGAGGCAACCCAATTTTATTTTTGTTCTTGCTTTTTTTGGTTCTGTTTTTCAATAAAAAAATTCATCTTGCCTCTGGTTAGATGTGTTTTTATGTTTTAATTAGTGTTTGTGCCAAGTAAGACCTTTGGGATGGCTTACGGTGATAGTTGATTTGATCTTGCTGAAAAACAGAAACTTTTGCGTCCAGAAAATAATTTTCATTTTTAATGGAAGCGCGATAAAATACTGATTCTTTTTGTAGAAGATTAATATATAAATTTCCTCTGTTTTCCTAATTTTTCAGAATTTTTGGAGTTACAAAAGTATTAGAAGTTTACAGATTGCTACACATTGTTCTGTTTTTGACAGATTCTGTTTTCTATGTGTTGTTTGCCTATTTTGATGAATCTATGGGAAGTATGGGAGGGGTATGAACCATGGAAAAGTTGGAATGCAGTAGATATTACACCAATATAAATAAAGAATGAGTTCACAACAGTACCAGAAGTGATGATTTTATTTTCTTATACTAACGGATCTCATGAGTTTTCTGTTGAGTTTGTGTTGTGAAGTTTTCAAGTTTTCGGTAAAGATTTGATGGACTATGGAATAAGGAGTGGGAAGAGCCTAAGCTTGGGGATGCCCAAGGCACCCCAAGGTAATATTCAAGAACAATCAAGATCCTAAGCTTGGGTATGCCACGAAATGCATCCCCTCTTTTGTCTTCGTCTATCTGTAAATTTACTTGAGGTTACATTTTTATTCACCACATGATATGTGTTTTGCTTGGAGCGTCTTGTATGATATGAGTCTTTGCTTTTTAGTTTTCCACAATCATCCTTGTTGTACACACCTTTTGAGAGGGACAGCATGAATCGTGATTTATTAGAATACTCTATGTGCTTCACTTATATCTTTTTAGAGCACGGCGGTGGCTTTATTTTATAGAAATTATTGAACTCTTTTGCTTCACTTATATTATTTTGAGAGTCTCTCTAAACAGCGTGGTAATTTTCTTTGGTTATGAATTTAGTCCTAATTTGATGGGCATCCAAGAGGGATATAATAAAAACTTTTATATAAAGTGCATTGAATACTATGTGAAGTTTGATTCCTTATGATTGTTTTGAGATATAAAGATGGTGATATTAGAGTCATTCTAGTGAGTAATTGTGGATTGGTAGAAATAATTGTGTTAAAGTTTGCGATTCTCGTAGCATGCACGTATGGTGAACCATTATGTGATGAAGTCGGAGCATGATTTATTTATTGATTCTCTTCCTTATGAGTGGCAGTCGGGGACAAGCGATGGTCTTTTCCTACCAATCTATCCCCTAGGAGCATGCGTCTAGTACTTTGTTTCGATAACTAATAGATTTTTTGCAATAAGTATGTGAGTTCTTTAAGACTAATGTTGAGTCCATGGATTATACGCACTCTCACCCTTCCACCACTGCTAGCCTCTCTAGTACCGCGCAACTTTCGCCGGTACCTTACGCCACCTTATACATTCTTCAAAACAGCCACCATACCTACCTATTATGGCATTTCCATAGCCATTCCGAGATATATTACCATGCAACTTTCCACCGTTCCGTTTATTATGACACGCTTCATCATTGTCGTATTGCTTTGCATGATCATGTAGTTGACATCGTATTTGTGGCAAAGCCACCATTCATATTTTTCATACATGTCACTCTTGAGTCATTGCACATCCTAGTACACCGCCGGAGGCATTCATATAGAGTCATATTTTGTTCTAAGTATCGAGTTGTAATTCTTGAGTTGTAAGTAAATAAAAGTGTGATGATCATCATTATTAGAGCATTGTCCCATGTGAGGAAAGGATGATGGAGACTATGATTCCCCCACAAGTCGGGATGAGACTCCAGACGAAAAATAAAAAAAATAAGAAAGAGGCCAAAGAGCCCAAAATAAAAAAATGAGAGAAAAGAGATAAGGGGCAATGTTACTATCCTTTTTCCACACTTGTGCTTCGAAGTAGCACCATGATCTTCATGATAGAGAGTCTCCTATGTTGTCACTTTCATATACTAGTGGGAATTTTCATTATAGAACTTGGCTTGTATATTCCAATGATAGGCTTCCTCCAATTGCCCTAGGTCTTCGTGAGCAAGCGAGTTGGATGCACATCCACTTAGTTTCTTTTTGAGCTTTCATAAACTTATAGCTCTAGTGCATCCGTTGCATGGCAATCCCTACTCACTCACATTGATATCTATTGATGGGCATCTCCATAGCCCGTTGATATGCCTAGTTGATGTGAGACTATCTCCTTCTTTTGTCTTCTCCACAACCACCATATTCTATTCCACCTATAGTGCTATATCCATGGCTCACGCTCATGTATTGCGTGAAAGTTAAAAAAATTGAGAACATCAAAAGTATGAAACAATTTCCTGGCATGTCATTCAGGTTGTGCATGATTTAATAATTTGTGTGATGAAGATGGAGCATAGCCAGACTATATGATTTTGTAGGGATAACTTTCTTCGGCCATGTTATTTTGAGAAGACATGATTGCTTTTATTAGTATGCTTGAAGTATTATTGTTTTATGTCAATATTAAACTTTTGTTTTGAATCTTATCGATCTAAATATTCATGCCACAATGAACAAAATTACATGGATAAATACGCTAGGTAGCATTCCACATCAAAAATTCTGGTTTTATCATTTACCTACTCAAGGACGAGCAGGAATTAAGCTTGGGGATGCTTGATACGTCTCCAACGTATCTATAATTTTTATTGTTCCATGCTATTATATTATCTGTTTTGGATGTTTTATATGCATTAATATGCTATTTTATATTATTTTTGGGACTAACTTATTAACCTAGAGCCCAGTGCCAGTTTCTGTTTTTTCCTTGTTTTTGAGTTTCGCTGAAAAGGAATATCAAACGGAATAAAACTTTGCGATGATTTTTCTTGGACCAGAAGACACCCAGAGGACTTGGAGTCCAAGCCAGAAGAACCACGAGGCAACGACAAGGGTGGAGGGCATGCCCCCTACCTTGTGGGCCCCTCGGTAACTCCCTGACCTAGCTCTTCATCCTATATATTCACATATATTCCAAAACCATCAGAGGGAGCCACGAAAATACTTTTCCGCCGCCGCAAGCTTTTGTTCCCGTGAGATCCCATCTTGGGGCCTTTTCCGGCAATCTGTC
The DNA here is from genome assembly GCF_002575655.3 of Aegilops tauschii subsp. strangulata. Lineage (NCBI taxonomy): Eukaryota > Viridiplantae > Streptophyta > Magnoliopsida > Poales > Poaceae > Aegilops > Aegilops tauschii. The sequence goes on along the minus strand of NC_053040.3, from coordinate 147,198,079 downwards.
GGAGGGGGATTCGATCACGGAGGGCATCTACATCAACCTTATTTCCCTTTTGATGAAGCGTGAGTAGTTTACCTCAGACCTACGGGTCCATAGCTAGTAGCTAGATGGCTTCTTCTCTCTCTTTGATTCTCAATACCATGTTCTCCTCGATGTTCTTCGAGATCTATCCGATGTAACCTTCTTTTGCGGTGTGTTTGTCGAGATCTGATGAATTGTGGATTTATGATCAGATTATCTATGAATATTATTTGAATCTTCTCTGAATTCTTATATGCATGATTTGATATCTTTGTATTCCTCTTCGAATTAAATCGGTTTGGTTTGGCCAACTAGATTGGTATATCTTGCAATGGGAGAGGTGCTTAGTTTTGGGTTCAATCTTGCGGTGTCCTCACCTAGTGACAAAGTAGGGGTAGCGAGGCATGTGATTCTTATATGCATAATCATTGCCTTGTATATCGTCATAACTTAGCGCTTTTCTATCAATTGCTCGACAGTAGTTTGTCCACCCATCGTATTATTTGCCTTCATGAGAGAAGCCTCTAGTGAAACCTATGGCCCCGGGGTCAATTTTCCATCATATTAGTTTCTGATCTACTATTTTGCAATCTTTTATTTTTAGATCTATAAACCAAAAAAACCCAAAAATATTTTATCTTTTGTTTAGTTTTATCTATCTCTATCAGATCTCACCTTTGCAATTGACCGTGAAGGGATTGACAACCCCTTTATCGCGTTGGGTGCAAGTGTTTGATTGATTTGTAGGTGCATAGATTGGGGACTTGCTTGTACCTCCTACTGGATTGATACCTTGGTTCTCTAGCTGAGGGAAATACTTATCTCTACTTTGCTGCATCACCCTTTCCTCTTCAAGGGAAAAATCAATGCAAACTCAAGAAGTAGCACTCTTCACAATCCAATCACTATCCAATCCGATTTAGTACAGCACGTGCGACACCTCCGAGTTTAGCACACGTACACCTCAGTGACGTCCTCTCCTTCTTGATCTAGGAAGCAAGGGGGAGATGGTAGATGAGATTGGAACCAGCCCAACGGTGAGGTGGTGGCACCAGAATACCGGCAGGGGATGTGGGAGGAATTGGGAGCGGGAACGGGCAAGGGTGAAGAGGTGGCTGCCCCATGTGCCTCTTCCAATTATATATATATAGGCTAGGGAGCAGGAGAGGGCGTCCAAAAACCATCTAGGGCCGGCCACAAGGTTGAAATCCCTTTAAACTTGGAGATAACATCTTATCTCTATATTCAACCCTTTAAATTTAGAGATAAGACCTTATCTCTAGATTTAAACAACATGTGCCTTGGGGAATGGGGCGGCCAGCCTATGTGGGCTGCAGCCCCACCCCTGGGTCCATGTGGGCCCTTCCTAATTCGTTGGGCCCCATGGTGGAACCCCCGCAACCTTCTAGAACATTCGTGGTACAATACCGAAAAATCAAACTTTTTCCGGAACCCAAAATATAACTTCCCATATATAAATCTTTACCTCCAGACCATTCCGGATCTCCTCGTGATTTCCCAAATCCCATCCAGGACTTCGAACAACCTTCGTACTTTCCACTATTATGATCTCAATACTACCCTAGCGACATCGAACGTTAAGCGTGCGACCTTGCGGGTTCGAGAACTATGCAGACATGACCGAGACTCCTCTCCGGCCAACAAACAACAACGGAACCTGGATGCTCATATTGGTTCCTACATATTCTACGAAGATCTTCATTGGTTGAACCATGATGTCAAGGATTCTGTTAATCCCGTATGCAATTCCCTTTGTCCAGCGATAGGTTACTTCCCAGAGATTCGATCGTTGGTATCTCCATACCTAGTTCAATCTCGTTACTGGCAAGTCTCTTTACTCGTTCCGTAATATAAGATCACGTGACTAAACCCATTAGTCACATGAAGCTTCTTATGATGTTGTATTACCGAGAGGGCCGAGAGATATCTCTTCGTCACACGGAGTGACAAATCCCAGTCTCGATCCATGCAACCCAATAGACACCTTCGGAGATACCTGTAGAGCACCTTTATGATCACCCAGCTATGAAGTTACGTTTGATACCACACGAGGCATTCCTCTGGTATTCGGGAGTAGCATGATCTCATGGTCGAAGGAACGGATACTTGACATGAAGAAAGCTATAGCCAATAACTAAACGACCTGATGTTAAGCTTATGGTTGGGTCTGTCCATCACATCATTCTCCTAATGATGTGATCCCGTTATCAAATGACAACTCATGTCTATGGTCAGGAAACCATAACCATCTTTGATCAACCAGCTAGTCTAGTAGAGACTTACTAGGGACACGGTGTAGTTTATGTATTCACGCATGTATTTAAGTTTCCGGTCAATACAATTCTAGCATGAATAATAAACATTTATCATGAATGGGAAATATGATAATAACCAATTTATTATTGCCTCTAGGGCATATTTTCAACAGTCTCCCACTTGCACTAGAGTCAATAATCTAGTTTACATAGTAATCAATGTAACACCCAGAGTCATGGTGTTGATCATGTTTTGCTCGTGGAAGAGGTTTAGTCAACGGGTCTGCCACATTCAGATACGTATGTACTTTGGAAAGTTCTATGTTTCCATCCTTAATGTTATTACAAATGAAGTTGAAGCGGCGTTTGATGTGCTTGGTCTTCTTGTGAAACCTGGGCTCCTTGGCTATGGCAATTGCACCAATGTTGTCACAAAATATTGTCATTGGACCCGATGCACTAGGCACAACTCCTAGATCAGATATGAACTCCTTCATCTAGACTCCTTCATTCGCCGCTTTCAAAGCATCTATGCATTCCACTTCATATGTAGATCCCGTTATGACGCTTTGCTTGCAACTGCACCAACTGACTGATCCACCATTTAAAATAAATACGTATCTGGTTTGTGACTTCGAGTCATCCGGATCAATGTCAAAGCTAGCATCGATGTAACCCTTTACGACGAGCTCTTCGTCACCTCCATAAATGAGAAACGTGTCCTTAGTCCTCTTTAGGTACTTAAGGATCTTTTTGACCGATGTCGAGTGATTCACTCCTGGATTAGTTTGGTACCTCCCTGCCAGACTTATTGCATGGCACACATTAGGTCTAGTACACAACATGGTATACATTATAGAGCCTATGGCTGACGTATAGGGGATGACCTTCATCCTTTCCCTTTCTTCTACCGTGGTCAGGCTTTGAGTCTGACTCAACTTCACACCTTGCAACACAGGCAAGAACCCCTTATTTGACTGGTCCATTTTGAACTTCTTCATAATCTTGTCAAGGTACGTGCTTTGTGAAAGTCCTATCAAGTGTCTCGATCTATCTCTATAGATCTTAATGCCCAATATGTAAGTAGCTTCACCTAGGTCTTTCATTGAAAAACTCTTGTTCAAATAACCCTTTATGCTTTACAGAAATTCTATATCATTTTCAATCAATAATATTTCATCCACATATAGTATTAGAAATGCTACAGAGCTCCCACTCAGTTTCTTGTAAATACAAGATTCTCCATAAGTTTGTATAAAACCATAAGCTTTGATCACCTCATCAAAGCGCATATTCCAAATCTGAGATGCTTGCACCAGTCCATAGATGGATCGCTGGAGTTTGCATACTTTGTTAGCATCTTTAGGATCGATAAGACCTTTCGGTTGCATCATATACAACTCTTCCTTATGGAAACTGCTAAGAAACGCTGTTTTGACGTCCATCTACCAGATTTCATAATCATAGTATGCGGCAATTTCTAACATAATTCTAACAGATTAAGCATCACTATGGGTGAGAAAGTCTCACCGTAGTCAACTCCTTGAATTTGTCACAAACCTTTTGCGACAATTCGAGCTTTACAGACGGTTACCATCCGCGTCCGTCTTCTTAAAGATCCACTTGTTCTTGATGGCCTGCCGGTCATTGGGTAAGTCTACCAAAGTCCATACTTTGTTCTCATACATTGATCCTATCTCAGATTTCATGGCCTCAAGCCATTTGTTGGAATCTGGGCCCATCATTTCTTCTTCATAGTTCGTAGGTTCGCCGTTGTCTAACAACATGACTTCCAAGACGGGATTACCGTACCACTCTGGTGTGGAACGTGTCCTGGTCGACGTATGAAGTTCAGTAGTAACTTGATCCAAAGTTTCATGATCATCATCATTAGCTTCTTCTCCGGTTGGTGTAGGCATCATGGGAACTGCTTTCTGTGATGTGCTACTTTCCAATTCAAGAGAAGGTACAATTACCTCATCAAGTTCTACTTTCCTCCCACTCACTTCTTTCGAGAGAAACTCCTTCTCTGGAAAGGATGCATTTTTAACAACAAAAATCTTGCCCTCGGATCTGTGATAGAAGGTTACCCAATGGTCTCTTTAGGGTGTCCTATGAAGACACACTTCTCCGTTTCGGGTCGAGCTTATCACGCTAAAGCCTCCTGACATAAGCGTCACATCCCCAAACTTTAAGAAACGATAGCTTAGGTTTCTTGCCAAACTATAATTCATACGGTGTCGTCTCAACAGATTTAGATGGTGCCCTGTTTAAAGTGAATGCGGCTGTCTCTAATGCATAACCCCAAAATGATAGTGGCAAATTGGTAAGAGACAGCATAGAACACACCATTATACTGTGGTGTTCCAGGTGGCGTGAGTTGTGAAACAATTCCACATTGTCTTAAATGTGTGCCATTGTCGTAACTCAAATATTTACCTCCACGATCGGATCGTAGAAACTTTATTTTCTTGTTACGATGATTCTCCACTTCATTCTGAAATTCTTTGAACTTTCCAAATGTTTCAGACTTGTGCTTCATTAAGTAAATATACCCATATCTACTCAAATCATCTATGAAGGTAAGAAAATAATGATATCCACTGCGTGCTTCAATACTCATTGGACCGCATACACCGGTATGTATTATTTCCAACAAGTCACTAGCCCGCTCCATTGAATCGGAAAACGAGATTTTAGTCATCGTGCCCATGAGGCATGGTTCACATGTCTCAAATGATTCATAATCAAGAGATTCCAAAAGTCCATCAACATGGAGTTTCTTCATGCGCTTTACACCAATATGACCTAAGCGGCAGTGCCACAAATATGTGGTACTATCATCATTAACTTTGCATCTTTTGGCACCAATATTATGAACATGTGTATCATTATGATCAGATTCAACAAGAATAAACCATTCACAAGGGGTGCATGACCATAAAAGACATTATCCATATAAATAGAACAACCATTATTCTCTGTCTTAAATGAATAACCGTCTCGCAATAAACAAGATCCAGATATAATGTTTATGCTTAGCGCAGGCACCAAATAACAATTATCTAGGTTCATAACTAATCCCGAAGGTAAACGTAGAGGTAGCGTGCCGACGGCGATCACATCAACCTTGGAACCATTTTTGACGCGCATTGTCACCACGTCCTTAGCTAGTCTCTGTTTATTCCACAGCTCCTGTTTCGAGTTACAAATATTAGCATCCGAACCAGTATCAAATACCCAACCGCTACTTCGAGCACTAGTAAGGTACACATCAATAACATGTATATTAGATATACCTTTGTTGACGTTGCCATCCTTCTTATCTGCCAAGTACTTGGGGAAGTTCCGCCTCCAGTGGTCATTCCCCTTGTAATAGAAACACTCAGACTCGGGTTTGGTTCTAGCCTTGGGTTTCTCCACGGGAGCGGCAACTGCCTTTCCATTCTTCTTGAAGTTCCCTTTCTTTCTCTTTCCCTTTTTCTTGAAAATAATGGTCTTATTCACCATCAACACTTGATGCTCTTTCTTGATTTCTACCTCTGCAGCCTTAAGCATCGCGAAGAGCTCAGGGATCGTTTTCTCCATCCCTTGCATATTATATTTCATCAGAAAGCCTTTGTAGCTTGGTGGCAGTGACTGGAGAACTCTATCAATCACTACTTCATCCGGAAGATTAACTCCCAACTGATTCAAGCGGTTGTAGTACCCAGACATTTTGAGTACATGCTCACTAACGGAGCTGTTCTGCTCCATCTTCCAGCTAAAGAACTTGTCGGAGGTGTCATACCTCTCTGTTGGGGAATGTAGCGATAAATCAAAAAATTTCCTACATGTCACCAAGATCAATCTAGGAGATACTAGCAATGAGAGACAGGAAGTGCATCTTCATACTCTTGAAGATTGCTAAGCGGAAGCGATGCAAGAACGCGGTTGGTGGAGTGGTACACGCAGCGATTCTCGATTCCGATCTAAGCGCCGAACAACGGCGCCTCCACGTTCAACACACATGCAGCCCGGTGACGTCTCCAGCGCCTTGATCCAGCAAGGAGGAGGGAGAGGTTGGGGAAGACAACTCCAGCAGCAGCACGACGGCGTGGTGGTGGTGGAGCAGCGTGGTTTTCAGCAGGGCTTCGCCAAGCACTACGAAGGACGAGGATGTGGAGAGGTAGGGCTGCGCCGAGAGAGAGAGAGAGACTCGTGTCTTTGGCAGCCCCAAAACCCCCACTATATATAGGAGGAGGGGAGGTGGCTGCGCCCCCTCTAGGGTTCCCACCCTAGGGGGTGCGGCAGCCCTAGATGAGATTGGGGGGCGGCCAAGAGAGGGAGAGAGGGGGGCGCGCCCTAGGGTGGGCCTTTATGCCCATCTGCGCCTAGGGTTTCCCCCTTCCCCTCCTAGCTGCGCCTTGGGCCTTGGTGGGAGGCGCACCAGCCCACTCAGGGGCTGGTCCCTTCCCACTCTTGGCCCATGTATGCCTCCGGGGCAGGTGGCCTCTCTCGGTGTACCCCCGAAAACCTTCTGATGGTCCCGGTACATTACCAGTGACGCCCGAAACATTTCCGGTGACCAAAACCTCACTTCCTATATATTATTCTTTACCTCCGGACCATTCCGGAACTCCTTGTGACGTCCGGGATCTCATCCGGGACTCCGAACAACATTCAGTAACCACGTACAAACTTTCCCTATAACCCTAGCGTCATCGAACCTTAAGTGTGTAGACCCTACGGGCTCGGGAGGCATGTAGACATGACCGAGACATCTCTCTGGTCAATAACCAACAGCGGGATCTGGATACCCATGTTGGATCCCACATGTTCCACGATGATCTCATCGGATGAACCACAATGTCGGGGATTCAATCAATCCCGTATACAGTTCCCTTAGTCTACCGGTATGATACTTGCCCGAGATTCGATCGTCGGTATCCCTATACCTTGTTCAATCTCGTTACCGGCAAGTCTCTTTACTCGTTTGTAACACATCATCCCGTGATCAACTCCTTGGTCACATTGAGCTCATTATGATGATGTCCTACCGAGTGGGCCCAAAGATACCTCTCCGTCACATGGAGTGACAAATCCCAGTCTCGATTCGTGCCAACCCAACAGTCACTTTCGGAGATACCCGTAGTGTGCCTTTATAGCCACCCAGTTACGTTTTGACGTTTGGCACATCCAAAGCATTCCTACGGTATTCGGGAGTTGCACAATCTCATGGTCTAAGGAAATGATACTTGACATTAGAAAAGCTTTAGCAGACGAACTACACGATCTTGTGCTATGCTTAGGATTGGGTCTTGTCCATCACATCATTCTCCTAATGATGTGATCCCGCTATCAACGACATCCAATGTCCATGGTCAGGAAACCGTAACCATCTATTGATCAACGAGCTAGTCAACTAGAGGCTCACTAGGGACATGTTGTGGTCTATGTATTCACACATGTATTACGATTTCCGTATAACACAATTATAGCATGAACAATAGACAATTATCATGAACAAGGAAATATAATAGTCACCACTTTATTATTGCCTCTAGGGCATATTTCCAACACTCTCGACCTGGGCATGAGCTTGAAATACCAATTTTAGCTCCTGGAACATCCCATATGCTCTGTGGTGCTCAAAACATCTTTGGAGCCCCGGTTCTAAGCTGTATAGCATGGCGCACTGAACTATCAAGTACTCATCAACTCGAGTCTGTCAGATGTTCATAGCATCCATAGTCGAGGGAGCGGCTGGCACACCTAACGGTGCATCAAGGGCATAAGCCTTCTGTGCAGCACTGGGGATAATCCTCAAATTATGGACCTAGTCCGCATAGTTGCTTCCATCATCTTTCAACTTAGCTTTCTCTAGGAATGCACTAAAATTCAAGGGAGCTACAGCGCGAGCCATTGATCTACAAAATAATTTTACGAAGACATTAAGACTATGTTCATGATAATTGGTTCAATTAATCATATTACTAATGAACTCCCACATAAATTAGCATCCCTCAAGTTGTCTAAGTGTTACATGATCCAAATCAACCAACCGATGTCCGGTCATTGATACATCTCCAATGTATCTATAATTTTTTATTGTTCCATGTTGTTATATTATCATTCTTGGATGTTTTACAATCATTTTATAGCAACTTTATATCATTTTTTGGGACTAACCTATTGACATAGTGCCTAGTGCCAGTTGTTGTTTTTTGTTTGTTTTTTAATTCGCAGAATATCAGTACCAAACGGAGTCCAAACATAGTGAAACTTTTTGGAGATTTTTTTTGGACCAGAAGACAACTTGGGAGCCAAGGAAGCACCTGGGGGGGGGGAGGCCCCTAGGGCCCACAAGACACCAGGGCACGCCAAAGGCCCCTGGCACGCCCTAATGGGTTGTGGGGCCCATGGGGGTCTCCTCTACCGCCTCTCAGCTCTATAAATACCCCAAATATTCTAGAAACCCTAGGGGGGTCGATGAAACACAATTCCAGCCGCCACAAGTTCCAGAACCACGAGATCCAATCTAACACGATCACGGAGGGGTTCATCATCCTCATTGGTGCCTCTCCGATGATGCGTGAGTAGTTCACCATAGACCTACGGGTCCCTAGGCAGTAGCTAGATGGCTTCTTCCCTCTTTTTGATTCTCAATACAATGGTCTCTTAGAGATCTATTTGATGCAATGACTTTTTGCGGTGTGTTTGTCGGGATCCGATGAAGTTTGAGTTTATGATCAGATTTATATCCATGAATATTATTTGAGTCTTCTTTTGATCTCTTATATGCATGATTATTTATAGCCTCGCATTTCTTCTTTGAATTTTGGTTTAGTTAGGCCAACTAGATCAATTTTCCTTGCAATGGGAAGAGGTGCTTTGTGATGGGTTCGATCTTACGGTGTCCTCACCCAGTGACAAAAGGGGTAGCGAGGCATGTATGTATCGTTGCTATTAAGGATAACAAGATGGGATCTATTCCTACATGAATAGATCTTGTCTACATCATGTCATCGTTCTTAGTGCATTACTCTGTTTCTCCATGAACTTAATACACTAGATGCATGCTAGATAGCGGTCGATGTGTGGAGTAATAGTAGTAGATGCAGAATCGATTCGGTCTACTAATCTTGGACGTGATGCCTATATACTGATCATTGCCTTGGGTATCCTCATAATTATTTGTTCTTCTATCAATTTCCCAACAGTAATTTGTTTACCCACTGTGTGCTATTTTCTCAAGAGAAGCCACTAGTGAAATCTACGGCCGTCGGGTCTATCTTTTATCATATTTGCTTTCCGATCTATCTTTTGCCATATTTTTTAGATCTATTATTCCAAAAACCCAAAAATACCTTTCTGCACTTATCTTTACTTATTTTATTTCGTGTTTTGCAAGATCTATTTATCCAAAATCATACAAATTAATTTATCTTTTTACTGAGGAGGGCTTGATAACCCCTCTTACGTGTTGGGTAGCGAGGATTTGTTCTTTGTGTGCAGGTACCGTTTACATAGTGTTCCTTGGTTCTCCTACTAGATTGATACCTTTGGTTTCATAACTGAGGGAAATACCTACCGTAGATGTACTGCATCATCCCTTCCTCTTTGGGGAAATACTGATGCAGTTTCAAGCCGCATCAAAAGGAATTTATGGCGCCGTTGCCGGGGAGACATCATCAACATCTATCAGGTCCCTAATCACAAATCTCATCTCCTTGCAATTTACATTATTTGCCATTTTCCTCTCGTTTTCATCTCCCCCACTTCATAAGAAATTGCCTTTTTTGCCCTCTTTTTCGTTTGCCTTTTTCTTGTCAGATTTCTTGTTTGCTTGAACTCATCATCATGAGTGACTTTGGTATGGCAGAAACAGATGATGGACAAACTCCTAAAATTGGACGATCTGGCAATCTGAATGCTAAAACTTTTGTTTTGGGGCAAGGGAACGTTATAGGAAAAGAAACTATCCAGGAATTCTTCAATCGTGTTGGAAATTTAACTCTTAATGATGCTCTTATACTTAAAAGAACTAAATCTCACGCGAAAGCTATTTCAGCACTAGTTCTGAAACTTGAAAATAGATTTATCCGTACCCATCCTACTTTGCAAAGATTGTTTTATGAGCTACCCATTATAAAGGATCATAAAGCTAAAAAGTTAGCTACCCTTGTACTTATGAATAAATTTGATCACATAGTGCAGGAAGCTAGGGAATTTTTTTATTTTTATGGTATGAGCCGTGAAAAACCAGTAATAGATGAGATCCTTTACAACAATGATTATATGTTGAGACATTTGCTTGGAAATAATCAAGTTTTTGTTGAGAATCTTAAAAAGGAAATCCCCATTTTAGATGTGATCCAACAAGTTTTCAATGATGTTAATCAATGTTACTCTTGGATTGTGGCCGGAAATCAAAGGGGGTACATAGATGGACAACTTGATAATGCTAAAATGTCTATGGATAATGTGTCTCCAGATATTTGCAAAACCTCCTGACAAAAACACATCTATGGAAAACAAGATGAAAAATGACAATACTTGAATCTATGTATTATGCCTAGCTAGGGGCATAAAACGATAGCGCTTGTTGGGAGGTAGCCCAATGAATAAAATTTATTTTTGCTGTTTTCTTTCTGTTCTGAGTGTTCACACAATTATGCTACTGTTATGATTGTGTTTTTATGCTTTAATTAGTTTTTGTGCCAAGTAAAGCCTTTGGGATCATGTTGGGTGATAGTTGATTTGATCTTGTTGAAAAACAGAAACTTTTTGCGCTAGTAGCAGAATTGTCAAAAATCATAGAAGCGCGATAAAATCCTGATTTTTGTACACATGACTGATATTCAAATTGCCTACGTTGTCCTAATTTTTTAGAATGTTTGGAGTTACAGAAGTATGGACAAAGTCCAGATTACTACAGACTGTTCTGTTTTTGACAGATTCAGTTTTCGTTGCATTGTGTGCTTATTTTGATGAATTTATAGACTGTATTGAAGGGTATAAGCCATGGAAAAGTTAGAATACAGTAGGTATAATGCAACAATAAAATACGAATTGGTTTGCAATAATACTTATAGTAGTGATTTGTTTTATTATACTAACGGATCTCACGAAGGTTTTGTTAAGTTTTGTGTGATTGAAGTTTTCAAGTTTTGGGTGAGATCACGATGGATGAAGGAATTAATAAGGAGTGAAAATAGCCCAAGCTCGGGTATGCCCATGGCACCCCAAGTCAATATTCAATGAGAACCAAGCAACTAAGCTTGGGGATGCCCCGGAAGGCATCCCCTCTTTCTTCTAACGACCATCAGTAATTTTACTTGGAGCTATATTTTTAATCATCACATATCATGAGTTTTGCTTGGAGCGTCTTGTATTATATAAGTCTTTGCTTGTTTTGTTTTTTAGTTTATCACAAGTATCCTTTATGGACACACCTATTTGAGGGAGCCAAAATTATGCTATGATTTGTTAGAATTGCTCTATGTGCTTCACTTAAATTTTTTGAGCCATGGAATTGCTCTACTGCTTCACTTATATCTTTTTGAGCATGGTGTGGTTTAATATTTTTGAAGAAATACTCTCATGCTTCACTTAGATTTATTTGAGAGTTAGTAACTTTTTTTGAAGAAAGTCTCTCATGCTTCACTTATATCATTTTGAGAGATGAAAATTTTTATGCTCATGTTCTTCACTTAAATTTGTTTGAGCTTGTCAAAAGCAATTGCAATATATGAAATTAGTCCCAAAGTGATAGATATTCAAGAGGGATATAATAAAAACTTTCATGAAGATCATGGGACAAAATAAACTTGATTCTTTGTAATAGTTTTGAGATATGATGATAGTAATATGCGAGTCATGTTAGTGAGTAATTATGCTTTAGTAAGAATATTGGTGTTAAGGTTTGTGATTCCCTATGCAAGCACGAAAGTTAATAGTTATGCAATAAAATTACACCCTACTTGTGGTGCATTATTGGGTGTTAGTTATGCTTAATGCTCGTTTATGAGAATTTTCTTTTCTTAGTTGGTTGCTTCTCAATCTTTTTGCTAGCCTCCATTTGCACTAAGTGGGAATACTACTTGGGCATCCAAAATCCTTAAACCCAGTTTTACTATATGAGTCCACCATACGTACCTATATGCGATATTTCCGTGCCGTTCTAAGTAAATTTGTATGTGCCAACTCTAAGTTTCAAAATGAATTTCCTTTTTGTGTGACTGTACCGCTCATGAAGCGGCAGAGGGTGGCCAACATTTTCCATGCTAGATGTGTTATTCTCAAGATGAGTTTTTTTCACTTGTCATTGCACGAGAGTACGACGGTAATAGGGATGCCCAGTCCTGAAATGAAAAATAAATTTACTTTATGTTGTCAAATAATAAATTCCTTGGAAAGTGTTGGTCTGGACGGTACCCGTGGATACGGCTAACCGTGGAGTGTGAAAGTATGGTGGAAAAAGGAATAAACTTTTCTTTATGTTTGGGAACCGCCTATGATATTTCTATCACGGAAAGTGTTGGGAATTACTCGGTCGTTTTCATTGACGGGAAAAGCATGCCTCTCAAAAAATTTATCTCTCATAATTTTTGCTTTGAGCTCTGTCACCTCTACAAATATCTGCTTCCCTCTGCGAAGGGCCTATCTATTTACTTTTATGCAATTTTTATTTTTGTTTTGAGTCTCCATCTTCTCTTATAAAGCACCAACTAGGAAGCACTATGATCGTACTTGAGCATTGGATGTAGCTAATATTCGAGTGTGTTTCGTGAATGGATCAATGATTGACCATGATGGGCTAGGGATAACTTTCTTTAGTGTTGATATTTTGAAAGACATGGTTGCTTGTTGATATGCTTGAGTATTGAAATCTTCATGTCAAAACTAGACTATTGCTTTGAATCATCTAAAAGTCCAAATGTCCATGCTACAAAAGAAAAGAATATGTGATGAACCTGTTAGGCAGCATTCCACATCAAAAATTCTGTTTTTATCATTTACCTACTCGAGGACAAGTAGGAATTAAGCTTGGGGATGCTGATACGTCTCCAATGTATCTATAATTTTTGATTGTTCCATGCTATTATATTATCATTCTTGGATGTTTTACAATCATTTTATAGCAACTTTATATCATTTTTTGGGACTAACCTATTGACATAGTGCCCAGTGCCAGTTGCTGTTTTTTGCTTGTTTTTTTACTTTACAGAATATCAGTATCAAACAGAGTCCAAATGCAACAAAACTTTTTGGAGATTTTTTTGGACCACAAGACAGCTTGGGAGGCAAGGAAGCACTTGGGGGAGGCCCGTGGGGCCCACAAGACACCAGGGCATGACAAAGGCCCCTGGCGCGCCATGATGGGTTCTGGGGCCCACGAGGGTCTCCTCCACCACCTCTCAGCTCTATTAATACCCAAATATTCCAGAAACCCTAGGGGAGTCGACAAAACACAATTCCAGCCGCCACAAGTTCCAGAACCATGAGATCCAATCTAACACGATCACGGAGGGGTTCATCATCCTCATTAGTGCCTCTCCGATGATGTGTGAGTACTTCACCATACACCTATGGGTCCGCAGGCAGTAGCTAGATGGCTTCTTCACTCTTTTTGATTCTCAATACAATGGTCTCCTGGAGATCTATTTGATGTAATGACCTTTTGCGGTGTGTTTGTTGGGATCCGATGAAGTTCGAGCTTATGATCAGATTTATATCCATGAATATTATTTGAGTCTTCTTTTGATCTCTTATATGCATGATTATTTATAGCATCGTATTTCTTCTTCGGATCTTTGGTTTAGTTAGGCCAACTAGATCGATTTTTATTGCAATGGGAAGAGGTGCTTTGTGATGGGTTCGATCTTACGGTGTCCTCACCCAGTGACAAAAAGGGGTAGCGAGGCACGTATATATCATTGCTATTAAGGATAACAAGATGGGATCTATTCCTACATTAATAGATCTTGTGTACATCATGTCATCGTTCTTATTGCATTACTCCGTTTCTCCATGAATTTAATACACTAGATGCATGTGTGGAGTAATATTAGTAGATACAGAATCGTTTCGGTCTACTAATCTTGGACGTGATGCCTATATACTGATCATTGCCTTGGATATCGTCATAATTATTTGTTCTTCTATCAATTGCCCAACAGTAATTTGTTTACCCACCGTGTGCTATTTTCTCAAGAGAAGCCACTAGTGAAATCTACGGCCCCCGGGTCTATCTTTTATCATATTTGCTTTCCGATCTATCTTTTGCGGTATTTGTTTTCAGATCTATTATTCCAAAAACCCAAAAATACCTTGCTGCACTTTTCCTTTACTTATTTTATTTCGTGTTTTTGCAAGATCTATTTATCCAAAATCATACAAATTAATATATCTTTTTACCGAGGAGGGACTGACAACCCCTCTTACATGTTGGGTTGCGAGGATTTTTGTGTGTGCATGTACCATTTACATAGTGTTGCTTGGTTCTCCTACTTGATTGATACCTTGGTTTCATAACTGAGGGAAATACCTGCCGTAGCTGTACTGCATCATCCCTTCCTCTTTGGCAAAATACCGACGCAGTTTCAAGCTGCATCAGTCATCATGTGAGATGGGGCGGTTATCAATGGTGTTGGGGATATAACTACTGGGTATGAACTGCCCGGGAGGGACCGGGTCATACCATTGGCGACTTATCAAAGAAGATGGCGGATCATGCAAGCCCGTTGATGGCCCAAGACCCAGAGGCAACTTGAGGCCCAAAGAGGATGAACCGCCATATGTGTATGACTTGTTTTGTAAGGCAAGTGTAGTTAGTCACCGAGCCGGACACGTTGTGTATGAGCCGGCCGAGACTCTGCGAGCCACCGGGCGTCAACCTGTATATAAAGGGATGACCCGGTAGTGGTTTAGGGCAAGAAACAAGAGATCGAGAACTAGGTCAAGCGTATTCGCTCCCTGGTAATCGAAACCCAAGCAATACAATCCCAAATTGGAGTAGGCCTTGTTACCTCCACCGTGAACCAGTATAAACCCTCTGTGTCCTTTATCCCGATTAACCCTTTTAAGCTAACCTAGTTGCGATGGCTCCACGACTGAGTCGTTCCGCTAGGACATCTGGTGTGATAATTCCATGATAGTTGGCGCCCACCGTGGGGCTCGCGCATGGTGGTTTCGAGTTCTTAAAGGGCAGCTTCGAAGGGATCAAGGGATACGATGTGGGCCAGATGACCAAGAGTCATAGCGGCAAGCTCTACATCGACGATGCAGGCTAGGGCCCCAAGGCCGGCTCAATTGAGTATGGGTACCGGGTCCCGTTCGGCGGAATCCACGTCTTCAGCGGCAAGATCGGCGAGCCGGGCCCTGAGCCGGACACCTGCACCAACATCATCGAGACGGCTGAGTGTGCATGCCCCGCCCGGGTTCAATCCGCTGTGAAGCACGCCTTTGTTGGTTTCATCCAGGGGGCGGAAGTTGAAGAAGGATCTGTGTCTGGTGGTGAGACGGCCATCTACTCTGATGTGAATCGTCTACAGGCGAGACTAATTCAATGTATCAATTGCAAGATGGCCGGCTTGTGGGTTGTTCCGATGGTGACAGTATTCCGTGTAAGGGAACGTAGCAGAAATTCAAAAAAATTCTACGCATCACCAAGATCAATCTACGGAGTAATCTAGCAATGAGGGGAAGGGGAGTGCATCTACATACCATTGTAGATCACGATGCGGAAGCGTTGCAAGAACGCGGATGAGGGAGTCATACTCGTAGCGATTCAGATCGCGGTTGATTCCGATCTAAGCACCGAAGAACGGTGCCTCTGCGTTCAACACACGTGCAGCCCGGTGACGTCTCCCACGCCTTGATCCAGCAAGGAGAGAGGGAGAGGTTGGGGAAGACTCCATCCAGCAGCAGCACGACGGCGTGGTGGTGATGGAGGAGCGTGGCAATCTCGCAGGGCTTCGCCAAGCACCGCGGGATAGGAGGAGGAAGGAGAGGGGTAGGGCTGCGCCGAAAGAGAGACATTCTCGTGTGTCTTGGGCAGTCCAAACCTCAACTATATATAGGGGGGAGGGGGCTGCGCCCCCCTCTAGGGTTCCCACCCCAAGAGGAGGCGGCCAGCCCTAGATCCCATCCAAGGGGGGCGGCCAAGGGGAGGAGAGGGGGGCGCCACTAGGGTGGGCCTCAAGGCCCATCTGGACCTAGGGTTTGCCCCCTCCCACTCTCCCATGCGCTTGGGCCTTGGTGGGGGGCGCACCAGCCCACCTGGGGCTGGTCCCCTCCCACACTTGGCCCACGCAGCCTTCTGCGGCTGGTGGCCCCACTTGGTGGACCCCCGGGACCCTCCCGGTGGTCCCGGTACATTACCGATATCACCCGAAACTTTTCCGGTGACCAAAACAGGACTTCCCATATATAAATCTTTACCTCCGGACCATTCCGGAACTCCTCGTAATGTCCGGGATCTCATCCGGGACTCCGAACAACATTCGGTAACCACGTACATACTTTCCCTATAACCCTAGCGTCATCGAACCTTCAGTGTGTAGACCCTACGGGTTCGGGAACCATGCAGACATGACCGAGACGTTCTCCGGTCAATAACCAACAGCGGGATCTGGATACCCATGTTGGCTCCCACATGTTCCACGATGATCTCATTGGATGAACCACGATGTCGGGGATTCAATCAATCCCGTATGCAATTCCCTTTGTCTATCGATATGTTACTTGCCCGAGATTCGATCGTCGGTATCCCTATACCTTGTTCAATCTCGTTACCGGAAAGTCTCTTTACTCGTTCCGTAACTCACATCATCCCGTGATCAACTCCTTGGTCACATTGTGCACATTATGATGATGTCCTACCGAGTGGGCCCAGAGATACCTCTCCATTTACACGGAGTGACAAATCCCAGTCTCGATTTGTGCCAACCCAACAGACACTTTCGGAGATACCTGTAGTGCACCTTTATAGCCACCCAGTTATGTTGTGACGTTTGGTACACGCAAAGCATTCCTACGGTATCCGGGAGTTGCACAATCTCATGGTCTAAGGAAATGATACTTGACATTAGAAAAGCTCTGAGCAAACGAACTACACGATCTTGTGCTAGGCTTAGGATTGGGTCTTGTCCATCACATCATTCTCCTAATGATGTGATCCCGTTATCAACGACATCCAATGTCCATGGTCAGAAAACCGTAACCATCTATTGATCAACGAGCTAGTCAACTAGAGGCTTACTAGGGACATGGTGTTGTCTATGTATCCACACATGTATCTAAGTTTCCTATCAATACAATTCTAGCATGGATAATAAACGATTGAGGAGGGCGTATCCCCGGGAAGGGGAGAGTGGCCGAGCGATGAACAAGGAAATATAATAATAACCTATTTATTATTGCCTCTAGGGCATATTTCCAACAGTCTGCCACTTTAACTAGAGTCAATAATCTAGTCCACATCACCATGTGATTAACACTCATAGGTCACATCACCATGTGACCAACATCCAAAGAGTTTACTAGAGTCAACAATCTAGTTCACATCACTATGTGATTAACACTCAATGAGTTCTGGTTTGACCATGTTATGCTTGTGAGAGAGGTTATTAGTCAACGGGTCTGAACCTTTCACATCCGTGTGTGCTTTACGAATATCTATGTCATCTTGTGGATGCTACCACGCGCTATTTGGAGCCATTTCAAATAATTGCTCTACTATACGAATCTGGTTTACTACTCAGAGTCATCCGGATTAGCGTCAAAGTTCGCATCGACGTAACCCTTTACGACGAACTCCTTTTCACCTCCATAATTGAGAAAATTCCTTAGTCCACTAGATACTAAGGATAAGTTCGACCGCTGTCATGTGATCCATTCCCGGATCACTATTGTACCCCTTGACCAACTCATGGCAAGGCACACTTCACAGCATAGCATACTGTAGAGCCTATGTCTAAAGCATAGGGGACGACCTTCGTCCTTTCTCTCTCTTCTGCTGTGGTCCGGTCTTGAGTCTTACTCAATACTCACACCTTGTAACACAGCCAAGAACTCCTTCTTTGCTGATCTATTTTGAACTCTTTCAAAATCATGTCAAGGTGTGTGTTCTTTGAAAGTATCATCAGGCGTCTTGATCTATCTCTATAGATCTTGATGCCCAATATGTAAGCAGCTTTATCCAGGTCTTCCTTTGAAAAACTCTTTTCAAACAACCCTTTATGCTTTCCAGAAATTCTACATCATTTCGGATCAACAATATGTCATTCACATATACTTATCAGAAATGTTGTAGCGCTCCCACTCACTTTATTGTAAATACAAGTTTCTAACAAACTTTGTATGAACCCAAAAACTTTGATCACTCCATCAAAGCGTATATTCTGACTCCGAGATGCTTGCTCTAATCCATGGAAGGATCGCTGGAGCTAGCATACATTTTAGCATCCTTAGGATCGACAAAACCTTTCTGATTGTATCACATACTACCTTTCCTTACGAAAACTGGTAAGGAAACTTGTTTTGACATCCATCTGCCAGATTTCATAAATGCAGCTAATGCTAACATGATTCCGACGGACTTAAGCATCGCTACGGATGAGAAAATCTCATCGTAGTCAACTCCTTGAACTTGTGAAAATTCTCTTTGCCACAAGCCAAGCTTCATAGACGGTAACATTACCGTCCATGTCCGTCTTCTTCTTAAAGATCCATTTATCTCGGATTTCATGGCTTCTAACCATTTGTCGTAATATGGGCCCACCATAGCTTCTCCACAGCTCATAGGTTCATCGTTGTCCAACAACATGACTTCCAAGACAGGATCACGTACCACTCTGAAGTAGCACGCATCCTCGTCGTCCTACGAGGTTTGGTAGTGACTTGATCCGAAGTTTCATGATCACTATCATAAGCTTCCACTTCAATTGGTGTAGGTGCCACAAGAACAACTTCCTGTGCCCTGCTACACCCTAGTTGAAGTGACGGTTCAATAACCTTATCAAGTCTCCACCATCCTCCCACTCAATTCTTTCGAGAGAAACTTTTCCTCGAGAAAGGACTCGTTTCTAGAGGCAATTACTTTTGCTTCCAGATCTGAAATAGGAGGTATGCCCAACTGTTTTGGGTATTCTATGAAGATGCATTTATCCGCTTTGGGTTCGAGCTTATCAGCCTGAAACTTTTTCACATAAGCATCGCAGCCCCAAACTTTTAAGAAACGACAACTTAGGTTTCTCTAAACGGTGTCGTCTCAACGGAATTGCGTGGTGCCCCTTTTAAAGTGAATGCGGTTGTCTCTAATGCCTAACCCATAAACGATAGTGGTAATTCGATAAGAGACATCATGGTATGCACCATATCCAATAGGGTGCAGTTATGATGTTCGGACACATCATCACACTATGGTGTTCCAGGCGGTATTAATTGTGAAACACTTTCCACAATGTCTTAATTGTGTGCCAAACTCGTAACTCAGATACTCATCTCTATGATAATATCACAGACATTTTATCCTCTTGTCACGACGATCTTCAACTTCACTCTGAAATTACTTGAACCTTTCAATAATCCAGACTTGTGTTTCATCAAGTAAATACACTCAGCATCTACTCAAATCATCTGTGAAGTAAGAACATAACGATATCCACTGCATGCCTCAGCACTCATTGGACTGCATACATCAAAATGTATTACTTCCAATAAGTTGCTCTCTTGTTCCATCTTACTGAAAACGAGGACTTTCAGTCATCTTGCCCATGTGGTATGATTTGCATGTCTCAAGTGATTCAAAATCAAGTGAGTCCAAACGATCCATCTGCATGGAGTTTCTTCATGCATATATACCAATAGACATGGTTCGCATGTCTCAATCTTTTCAAAAACGAGTGAGTCCAAAGATCCATCTACATGGAGCTTCTTCATGCGTTCTATACCAATATGACTCAAATGGCAGTGCCACAAGTATGTGAAACTATCATTACTATTTTTATATCTTTTGGCACGAACATGTGTATCACTACGACCGAGATTCATTTTAGGTGCAAGACCATTGAAGGTATTATTCAAATAAACAGAGTAACCATTATTCTCCTTAAATGAATAACCGTATTGCGATAAACATAATCCAATCATGCTCAACGCAAACACCAAATCTCGATGGTAGAGGGAGCATGCGATGCTTGATCACATCAACCTTGGAAACACTTCCAACACATATCGTCATCTCACCTTTAGCTAGTCTCCGTTTATTCCGCAACTTTTATTTCGAGTTACTAACACTTAGCAACCGAACCGGTATCTAATACCCTGGTGCTGCTAGGAGTACTAGTAAAGTACACATTCATATAACGTATATCCAATATACTTCTATCGACCTTGCCTGCCTTCTCATCTACCAAGTATCTAGGGTAGTACTGCTTCAGTGACCGTTCCCCTCATTACAGAAGCACTTAGTCTCGGGTTTGGGTTCAACCTTGGGATTCTTCACTAGAGCAGCAAATGACTTGCTGTTTCATGAAGTATCCCTTTTGCCCTTGCCCTTCTAGAAACTAGTGGTTTTACTAACCATCAACAATTGATGCTCCTTCTTGATTTCTACTTTCGCGGTGTCAAATATCGCGAGTTGCTCAAGGATCATCATCTATCCTTGATATGTTATAGTTCATCACGAAGCTCTAGTAGCTTGGTGGCAGTGACTATGGAGAACCATCACTATCTCATCTGGAAGATTAACTCCCACTCGATTCTAGCGATTGTGGCACTCAGACAATCTGAGCACATGCTCAACGATTGAGCTTTTCTCCCTTAGTCTGCAGGCTTAAGAAACTTGTCAGAGGTCTCATACCTCTTGACGCGGGCATTAGTCTGAAATCCCAATTTCAGTCTTCGGAACATCTCACATGTTCTACGACGTTTCAAAAACGTCTTTGGTGCCACAATTCTAAACCGTTAGCATTACGCACTGAACTATCACGTAGTCATCAAAACGTGTATGTCAGATGTTTCGCAACATCTACAGATGTCGCTGAGGTTCAGCACACCGAGCGGTGCATTAAGGACATAAGCCTTCTGTGCAGCAATGAGGACAATCCTCAGTTTACGGACCCAGTCCGCATAATTGCTACTACCAACTTTCAACTAAATTTTCTCTAGGAACGTATCTTAAACAGTAGAACTAAAGCGTATGACATAATTTGCAAAGACCTATTGACTATGTTCATGATAATGAAGTTCATCTGATTATTTAATGAACTCCCACTCAGATAGACATCCCTCTAGTCATCTAAGTGATACATGATCCGAGTCAAGCTAGGTCGTGTCCGATCATCACGTGAGACGGACTAGTCATCATCGGTGAACATCTCCATGTTGATCGTATCTGCTATACGACTCATGTTCGACCTTTCGGTCTCTTGTGTTCCGAGGCCATGTCTGTACATGCTAGGCTCGTCAAGTCAACCTAAGTGTTTCGCATGTGTTCCGAGGCCATGTATGTACATGCTAGACTCGTCAACACCCGTTGTATTCGAACGTTAGAATCTATCACACCCGATCATCACGTGGTGCTTCGAAACAACGAACCTTCGCAACGGTGCACAGTTAGGGGGAACACGTCTCTTGAAATTTTAGTGAGGGATCATCTTACTTACTACCGTCGTTCTAAGCAAATAAGATGCATAACATGATAAACATCACATGCAATCAAATAGTGACATGATATGGCCAATATCATTTTGCTCCTTTGATCTCCATCTTCGGGGCACCATGATCATCTTTGTCACCGGCATGACACCATGATCTCCATCATTGTGTCTTCATGAAGTTGTCACGCCAACGGTTACTTCTACTTCTATGGCTAACGCGCTTAGCAATAAAGTAAAGTAATTTACATGGCGTTATTCAATGACACGCAGGTCATACAAAAAATAAAGACAACTCCTATGGCTCCTGCCGGTTGTCATACTCATCGACATGCAAGTCGTGATTCCTATTACAAGAATATGATCAATCTCATACATCACATATATCATTCATCACATCTTCTGGCCATATCACATCACATAGCACATGCTGCAAAAACAAGTTAGACGTCCTCTAATTGTTGTTGCAAGTTTTTACGTGGCTTGTATAGGTTTCTAGCAAGAACGTTTATTACCTACGTAAAACCACAACGTGATATGCCAATTTCTATTTACCCTTCATAAGGACCCTTTTCATCGAATCCGTTCCGACTAAAGTGGGAGAGACAGACACCCGCTAGCCACCTTATGCAACTAGTGCATGTCAGTCGGTGGAACCTGTCTCACGTAAGCGTACGTGTAAGGTCGGTCCGGGCCGCTTCATCCCACAATGCCGCCGAAACAAGATAAGACTAGTAACGGCAAGAAGAATTGGCAACATCTATGCCCACAACTACTTTGTGTTCTACTCGTGCATAGAAACTACGCATAGACCTAGCTCATGATGCCACTGTAGGGGAACGTAGCAGAAATTCAAAAAAATTCTATGCATCACCAAGATCAATCTATGGAGTAATCTAGCAACGAGGGGAAGGGGAGTGCATCTACATACCATTGTAGATCGCGATGCGAAAGCGTTGCAAGAACGCGGATGAGGGAGTCGTACTCGTAGCGATTCAGATCGCGGTTGATTCCGATCTAAGCACCGAAGAACGGTGCCTCCGCGTTCAACACACGTGCAACCCGGTGACGTCTCCCACGCCTTGATCCAGCAAGGAGAGAGGGAGAGGTTGGGGAAGACTCCATCCAGCAGCAGCACGACGGTGTGGTGGTGATGGAGGAGCGTGGCAATCTCGCAGGGCTTCGCCAAGCACCGCGGGATAGGAGGAGGAAGGAGAGGGGTAGGGCTGCGCCGAAAGAGAGACATTCTCGTGTGTCTTGGGCAGCCCAAACCTCAACTATATATAGGGGGGAGGGGGCTGCGCCCCCCTCTAGGGTTCCCACCCCAAGAGGAGGCGGCCAGCCCTAGATCCCATCCAAGGGGGGCGGCCAAGGGGAGGAGAGGGGGGCGCCACTAGGGTGGGCCTCAAGGCCCATCTGGACCTAGGGTTTGCCCCCTCCCACTCTCCCATGCGCTTGGGCCTTGGTGGGGGGCGCACCAGCCCACCTGGGGCTGGTCCCCTCCCACACTTGGCCCACGCAGCCTTCTGCGGCTGGTGGCCCCACTTGGTGGACCCCCGGGACCCTCCCGGTGGTCCCGGTACATTACCGATATCACCCGAAACTTTTCCGGTGACCAAAACAGGACTTCCCATATATAAATCTTTACCTCCGGACCATTCCGGAACTCCTCGTAATGTCCGGGATCTCATCCGGGACTCCGAACAACATTCGGTAACCACATACATACTTTCTCTATAACCCTAGCGTCATCGAACCTTAAGTGTGTAGACCCTACGGGTTCGGAAACCATGCAGACATGACCGAGACGTTCTTCGGTCAATAACCAACAGCGGGATCTGGATACCCATGTTGGCTCCCACATGTTCCACGATGATCTCATTGGATGAACCACGATGTCGGGGATTCAATCAATCCCGTATGCAATTCCCTTTGTCTATCGATATGTTACTTGCCCGAGATTCGATCGTCGGTATCCCTATACCTTGTTCAATCTCGTTACCGGCAAGTCTCTTTACTCGTTCCGTAACTCACATCATTCCGTGATCAACTCCTTGGTCACATTGTGCACATTATGATGATGTCCTACCGAGTGGGCCCAGAGATACCTCTCCGTTTACACGGAGTGACAAATCCCAGTCTCGATTCGTGCCAACCCAACAGACACTTTCGGAGATACCTGTAGTGCACCTTTATAGCCACCCAGTTACGTTGTGACGTTTGGTACACCCAAAGCATTCCTACGGTATCCGGGAGTTGCACATTCTCATGGTCTAAGGAAATGATACTTGACATTAGAAAAGCTCTGAGCAAACGAACTACACGATCTTGTGCTAGGCTTAGGATTGGGTCTTGTCCATCACATCATTCTCCTAATGATGTGATCCCGTTATCTACGACATCCAATGTCCATGGTCAGAAAGCCGTAACCATCTATTGATCAACGAGCTAGTCAACTAGAGGCTTACTAGGGACATGGTGTTGTCTATGTATCCACACATGTATCTGAGTTTCCTATCAATACAATTCTAGCATGGATAATAAACGATTATCATGAACAAGGAAATATAATAATAACCTATTTATTGTTGCCTCTAGGGCATATTTCCAACATTCCAGACCCCTATGAGCCGCCGAACAGGGTCGCAATCTTCATGGCCGGTAC
Organism: Aegilops tauschii subsp. strangulata; assembly: GCF_002575655.3. Classification (NCBI taxonomy): domain Eukaryota; kingdom Viridiplantae; phylum Streptophyta; class Magnoliopsida; order Poales; family Poaceae; genus Aegilops; species Aegilops tauschii. Next base: position 147,173,474 of record NC_053040.3, on the reverse strand, counting down.
ACAGCCGGCGCTTGGCTCAACAACCGCCGCGGCTATGACCTCCAGCTCAATAGCCGCGGTGATGGCTGGTGCTAGCGGCTCTGTGCGCCCGCTGGCTCAAGTTCTCATAGAATTGTTGGAAACTTTGGCGACTTTAATGAGGGAGGAGGTAACCCCGGACACTCAGGAACAACACAAGGTGGATGTGGCAAAGCTATGAGATGAGATAGCTCAAGACAAGGAAGAACTGGCGGCTGAGAATGCTAGGATGGCTATGGACCGCGCTGCTTTGGACGCCCAGGCACAACGGATTCAAGCAGATTCCTTCTGGCTCACATTGGATAAGAACGCTTCAAACAAGATCATGAGGAGGAGGCACCAGAGTCATTTACCCCCGGTTTATGAGGCGAGGAACCTCTTCAATACGCCTGGAGCAGGGACCAGTGACCCGCCGGTGGTAAACCGGGTGGTTGAGGCACCTGTGACTGGAGCGCCGGTTCAGCCACGTGCGATGGACCCGCCACGCTTGAATAATACTCCACCTCAACATGTTCTGACACCTCCGGGTCATTATTCTAACCCTTTGGATGATATGATTGCTGCGGCGACGCGATTGGCGGCTCTACTAGTTGAAGACGAGTCTCCAACAGCGATAGAGACACGGAGGGCCAGAGAGCTTCTTCAAACAGTTGTGGCTCAACAGGTAGCTTATTCTTACAACCACGAGTGGATTCACTCAACCCCTTGACCGAGTTGGAGTTATAGCAGGCATATTGAGTCGCCCGCCGTTTCAAGTAGTGAGCAACACCGCAACCAACCTCGTGGGCATGACCCGGCGTGCGGTGGTGTTGATGCTCAGACATTGGTGGATCAGGGCAGAGCACGTCGGGAGGCCGAGCTGGCGGCTCAGCTAGCGATTCAACAACAATCTCCGGTTTATCCATCAGCTTCGGTAGAGGCAGGTGTGACCTCTAGAACCTTGGGTGTGCCGTGTTTAGTGCCAGCTCTACATAACGAGCGTTTACCAAAGGATTTCAAGGGTCCTCGTAAGGTGCCTAATTACAGAGCAGATCAGCCCCCTGAGGCTTGGATTGAGAGTTATGAGATGGCTATGGAGATGTTGGATGTTAGTGATGTTGCATGTGCTAAATACTTCACCATGATGTTGGATGGGCCGGCTCGTACTTTGTTGAAAGGGCTACCCGCTAACTCCATTAGGTCATGGGCAGAGTTAAAAGCCCGTTTTATCTAGAATTTTAAAGACACATGTAAGCAGCCTATGTCAATCCTGGATTTGGATTCTTGTGTCCAAGGTGAAGACGAGTCAACAACCCATTGGGTGTGCCGGATCTCAGCTATTATACACTCATCGGATAGTATCAACGCCAGCTCAGCAGTTCTGATGTTGGAGAAGAATTGTCGTTTCCTCCCTTTGAAGCAGAAGCTGGGGCGGCTTAAATGTCACTACAACGACATGGGGGAGCTAATGGCAGCTTTTGTCAAATATGCCGACTCTGATAGTACCAAGGACCCTGAGTCTGATGATGAGAAGTCGGGTAAGGGAAAAAAGAGCAGCAATACGAATGGGCAGCAGCATAACCCGGCAGGTCAAGGTGGCAATGGTAAGTGCAAGGATGATGGCAACTTAGACTTTGTGGCTAACACCAATACGCAGAATAATAATCAGCGTCGCAAGGGAAAGCCGGCCCGGTTTGGAGGACCAAATTTAACCTTGAGGCAATGATGAATCAGCCTTGTCCAAAGCATGGTATGCACGAGAAGCCGGCCACTCATCCGTAGAAGGATTGCTTCATCATGAAGGAATATAGGAATTCCAATTTTTTCCAGAACAATCATGGCCCGAATGGCGGTTCAGGATCCGGCTCTCATGGACCTAGCTTTGGTGGTGGCGGTTCAAACTCTGGCTTCCAGGGCCAAGGCAATCAAGGTGGTTTTAATCAACAATCTGGTCAGGGGAATCAGCAGCAGTCTGGTTATCAGAGTAACCCGAAGCAGTTGAATAGTGGACAGTACCACGTATTCACCACGAGTTTGTGTAAGCTGGATCAGAAGCTCCATAAAAGGGCAGTGGACGCAGTTGAGCCGGTGATTCCCCGTTACTTGCGATGGCCCGAACATCCTATTCTCTGGAGCCGTGAGGATCACCCACCCCGGGTTGATAATCCGGGTCACTTGGCTCTGGTGGTGGCGCGTCAGGTTGGTGGGTACAGATTTACTAAGGTGCCCATGGACGGGGGCAGCAGCATCAATATTCTTTACTATGAAACTTTTCGTCGCATGAGCTTGACTGACAAAGATCTTAAGCCATCGAACATTGTTTTTCATGGCGTGGTGCCTGGTAAGTCGGCGTATCCAGTGGGAAAATTATCTTTGGAAGTGGCTTTTGGTGATGATCATGATTCCAGGTCTGAGACATTGACTTTTGAGGTGGTTAAAATCAAGAGCCCTTATCATGCTCTGTTTGGGCGGCCAGCTTACGCTAAGTTCATGGCAAGGCCTTGTTATGTTTATTTACAGCTTAAGATGTCGGGTCACAGGGGTACCATCACAGTGCATGGGAGCCTGAAGATAGCCTTGGAGTGTGAAGAAGGCGACGCTGCTTATGCTGAGTCTGTCTGTGCAACACAAGAGTTGAAGTTTTACAAGGATAATGTTGACCCGGCGGATATGACATCTTTGAAGATGCCAACCATAGAGCATGACCTCCTGTTGAAATTTAAATCAGCTGATGACACTAAGCTAGTTGACTTTGCTCCTGGCAATTCCTCCAAGTAGTTCAGTATCAGTGCTAATCTGGATCAGAAGTAGGAAAGCGCGCTCATCGAGTTCATCCGTGAGAACCGGGACATCTTTGCATGGAAACCTTCAGACATGCCAGATGTACCGAGGGAACTCGCTGAGCACACTCTCAATATTGATCCAAAGTTTAAACCGGTCAAGCAATTCCTTCGCCGTTTTAATGAAGAGAGGCGCAAGGCCATTGGTGAAGAAGTGGCCCGGCTCTTGGCGGCTGGGTTCATTGTTGAAGTTTTTCATCCTGGGTGGTTAGCTAACTCGATGCTGGTACTTAAGAAAAATGGTACTTGGCAGATGTGCATGGATTATACAGACCTTAATAAGGCATGTCCGGCTAATCCTTTTGCTCTCCCTCGTATTGATCAAATTATTGATGCTACGGTGGGTTGTGAGCGCTTGAGTTTTTTGGATGCTTATTCTGGGTATCATCAGATCAAAATGGCAGTTAAGGACCACGAGAAAACAGCCTTTATTACTCCTTTTGGAGCCTTCTATTATGTGTCTATGCCTTTTGGGCTCAAGAGTGCCCAGGCGACTTACCAGCGGTGTGTACAAAATTGCCTTCATGATCAGATTGGGCACAATGTTCATGCTTATGTGGATGATATTGTGGTGATGTCAAGGAAGAAAGAAACCTTGATAGATGATTTGAAAGAAACTTTTGACAATCTCCGGGTCTACCAGATGATGCTTAACCCAGCCAAGTGTGTCTTTGGTGTACCAGCAAGGAAGCTCTTGGGTTTTCTGGTTTCTGAAAGAGGCATTGAGGCTAACCCGGAAAAGATCAAGGCTGTTACTTCCTTGGCTAAGCCGGTGTGTATCAATGATGTTCAGCATTTGGCAGGTCGTATTGCGGCCTTGAGCCAGTTCATAAGCCGGTTGGGAGAAAAGGCTATCCCTTTATACCAGATGATGAAGAAAACAGATCACTTTGTCTAGAGTGATGCTATTGATCAGGCATTTGAAGCCTTGAAGAAACAGTTAGTTGAACCGTCGGTTCTTGATGCTCCTATTGAAAAAGAGCCTTTATTGTTATATGTGGCTGCCAATAGCCGAGCTGTCAGTGTGGCAATTGTGGTGGAAAGGAAGGAATCAGGCAAGGAGTATCCGGTTCAGCGACCGGTTTATTACATCAGTGAGGTGCTCATTGAGTCCAAACAGAGGTATCCGCATTGGCAGAAGCTGGTATATGGGGTGTTCATGGCTAGTCGAAAGCTCAAGCAATATTTTCTGGCTCATCCCATCATTGTGGTTAGTTCTGCTCCTTTAGGGGATATTATTCAAAACAGAGAAGCCATAGGTCGGGTAGCCAAGTGGGCCATTGAGCTAGGACCCCATGGTTTGAAGTATATGCCTCGCACAGCCATCAAGTCTCAAGCACTTGCGGATTTCATCAATGATTGGACAGAGCTGCAGATGCCTGAGGAAAAGCCGGATAGCACATATTGGACTATTCACTTCGATGGATCCAGACAGTTGGAAGGCTCGGGGGCTGGAGTTATTTTGACTTCCCCACGAGGTGATAAATTTTGTTATGTTTTAAGGTTGATGTTCCCTTGTACTAACAATGCAGCTAAGTATGAGGCCGTGCTCCATGGTCTTTGGATGGCTAAGGAGATGAACTTAAGCCGGGTGAGGTGCTTTGGTGACTCGAATTTGGTGGCTCAGCAAGTTTCAGGCACTTGGGATTCTAAGGACCCACTCATGGCGGCTTATCACTGAGAGGTTGATGCTATTGCTGGTCACTTCAAGGGCTATCAAGTAGAGCATGTTGATCGAAGGAAAAATGAGGCAGCTGATGCTTTAAGCCGGTTGGGGTCCCAGCGTCAGCCGGTGCCACCCAATGTTTTCCTTGATATTCTACATAATCCTTCAGTCAAATTGCCTACAGAGGAAGATCTCGCTATTCCTGGCCCGGAGGCACAGCTGGTGGTGGCTCTTCATGCTATTCCTGATTGGACAGTTTCATATTTGGCTTATATGACCCGGGGCGAGTTACCTGAAGATGAAACTTTGGCCAGACAGATAACCCGGCGGTCTAAGTCAATGACTATTGCCAATGGAGAGTTGCACCGTTGCAGTGTCACAGGGGTGTTTCAACATTGTGTTTCTCCCGATGAGGGCCGTGAGATTCTACGAGAGATTCATGAAGGGGATTGTGGTCATCATGCCGGTTCTAAGTCTCTCGTGGTCAAGGCTTTTCGTCATGGATTTTATTGGCTGACGGCTCATGCTGATGCAGAGGGTTTGGTCAGTAAATGTGATGGTTGTCAAAAATTCTCAAGACGAGCTCACGTGCCGGCTCAAGAATTAAGGATGATTCCAACTACTTGGCCATTTGCAGTCTAGGGGCTTGATATGGTTGGACCTTTCAAAAGCTCCAAGGATAAAAAGACCCACCTTTTGGTGGCGGTTGACAAATTTACAAAGTGGGTTGAGGCAGAGCCAGTTAGTAAGTGTGACGCGGCGACAGCGGTTCAATTCATCAAAAAGGTGATTTTCCGTTTTGGCTTTCCCAACAGCATTATAACTGATAATGGTACTAATCTGTCCAAGGGTGCTATGAAAGAGTTTTGTCAACAAGAGCATATTCGGCTTGATGTATCATCAGTGGCTCACCCCCAGTCCAATGGTCAAGCCGAGAGAGCCAATCAAGAAATTTCGAGAGGCATCAAGCCCCGGCTTATGGTCCCTTTGCAGAGGACGCTGGGTTGTTGGGTGGAGGAATTACCCTCAGTGTTATGGAGCATCAATACCACCCCCAACAGATCTATGGGTTACAAGCCTTTCTTCATGGTTTACGGACAGGGGCAGTTCTCCCTAGTGACATCCGTCACGATTCACCCCGTGTGGCGGCTTATGTTGAAGATGATAATGAAAAAGCATGTCAGGATGCTATTGACCTGTTAGATGAGGAGCGTGACCTGGCGGCGGCTTGTTCGGCAATTTACCATCAAGATCTGCGTCGTTATTATAGCCGCCGGGTTAAAACCAGGACCTTTCAAGAAGGCGATTTGGTGCTCCGGCTTATCCAGGATCAAACTGATATGCACAAACTATCCCCACCTTGGGAAGGACCTTTTGTGGTCTGCAAAAATCTGAACAACGGGTCATACTACCTTATCGATGTTCGAGACCACAAGGACTCACGCACGTCGGAGGAGGAGACCCACCGGCCGTGGAATATTGCTCATCTTCGACCTTATTATACCTGAGCCACCGGCTCTTGTGATGTACATACTTTGTCAATGTATATATTATGATGAATATAATAAAGCCGGCATCCCTGAATTCAGGGCCTCTGTCATTTCATTTATGAGAATATGAGTCTTTATTGTCACTTCATATGGTCACTTGGGGCTCCCTGCTCACTGAGCATAGCTATGATTACCCTCTTGATCCGGCTTGTACGCCATGATTACAAAATACTTGGGGGCTTCCTGCTCAATGAGCATAACTATGACTACCCTGCTGATCTGGCTTGTATGCCTGGAATAAAACATTACTTGGGGGCTCTTTGTTCATGAACAGAGTTTTGATGACCCTTGTAACAGGCTTGGATGCCAGGTGTATTCACCAAAAAATCCAGGTTATCCTGCCTTCGTAAGTCTGCCACTTCGCCGAGGTAATCCTGGAATGACTCGCCGTACTCTTGATAGTCAATCTTATAAAGACCCTGAACTTGTCAAAGTTAAAATGGCGATTGGTCATGTGAGGCCCGGCTTACAAGGTTTGAATGAAGGTTTAACTCAGCGGCTATGCGGCCCTTGAACAGCACTTGACTTTGAGGCTTGGCAGCCTATGAAAGCCTTGTTTTCTGATTTATATTTGATTTGAACATTTTTTGAGGTTCATATCTTGTGGCATGTTAATACATGGTTGAAAGCCGATGAGGGCTATGTTGCCTTATGGTTCATATATGAATCTATGCGGAGTTTATTAACTCGGCCTGGCTTTGGACTTTAAGTCGCCAGCATATGATGATTTTTTTTGTGCTTGGAGTACTGGCTCTAAGTTTTGGGATATTACCCCTTGCTGCGTATGGCATTATGAGCCGGCAATATGAATCAATTGAACAGGGCGTTCTGCTCTCAATCTTTGGGTTGTAACCCTTACTACATAGGTATGATAAGCCGGCAGTGTGAGCAAATATCACATGTATGATATTCTGTCATGATTATATGAGGGTGTGATTACACCGGCCCTGGTTATGGACTATTTTAGTCACCAGTAATTTTTATATGGGGTATTGTGACCCACCCTGGGGTAAATCGCCAGGGCACTTGCGATCTGTTTGTGTGCAGGAAAAATGATAAATCTGGCCTGCATAATTGATGATATCATGAGCATAAGTAGCAGGTCTTCAAATGACGGATCAGTAGTGTTATGCAAACAAAACGTGCACGATGGCATGGCAGATCAGAGTTTAACTAGCCTATTACATGGCTCCGCGAGCCCAAATGACTAAGTGTTTTTTCAAGCAATGCTTGATGCTGAAAATTGAGAATCGTCCAGCTGATCCGTTCTCCTGGTCTTGGCGGTTTGAAGCTTCCGGGCCATCCCGCGCCGGTTCTTCTTCTCCCTCCACTGTCTGCAAGTCAGGCAATGACCAATTGATGCCAGTCAAGGCTTGAAATTCAGCTTCATCATCGATAAGCTCAGACGGATCGATTTCAGGGGCAAAAGTGTGCTTACGAATTGGAGGGATAAGGTCTACAATCTTGTAAGCCGACGTGGGCATTTTCTGGTTCTCTGCGGTATAAGCCGCCTGATATTTGGACAGATCTGTTTCTTCAACAAGCAGGCTCACCAAGGGACGCATCTCCTTCACACACGCAGCAAAGTCTTTCTTGTCAAAAGGAGACCCGTCCTCTTTAAAACCGGGGCAACCAGTGGCTAGCTCGTTCGGGTCTAATTCTGACTGCCATGCCTTTGCCTGGCTTAAAGCCATAATGGCACCGACACTAGCAGCCGACCGTTTGTTTTCTTTAATTCTGGCAGGTAGGACAGAAAGTTGGCTTAAGACGTTGTTGAGAAGAGATGGTGCTTGATTACTTGGAGAGATGGTGGCTATCGTGCGCTGAGCTCCAGTGTATAGTTGTTCTACTAATGTGTAAACCGCCTTGAGCTTTATCAACATTTCCTTCCCAAGATTGCTGCTTCAGGGACCTGCATGGCATATTATGATTAAGTCACCTGACGGTTTATAACATGAAGGGTGGAAAGTCATTACAATATAAAAGATGTCACCAAAAAATAGCAAAGGTCATCTGATTGATATGATGCTTCAAACCGGTAAGTTCTATGGTGACCTCCTCTAATGAGGCCTCAGCCTTTTCAGCCCTCTGGATCAGGGCAGCCTTCTCTTCGGCCCAGGCGGATTTCTCAGTACTAAACTCAATTTTGATTTTTTTTTCATTTTCATCCAAGCTAAACTTGAACTTGGAGTCAGCTTTCCGGGTTTCAGCTTCTTGCGCTCCAAGCCGGGTTTTTAAATCAGTCAACTGAGACTGAAATTGACTGGATGCTTCCTGAAAGAAAAGGTCAAAACAAGTATGAACAGTTATGAAGCAGTATATATTGATAAGTCCCAAGCCCTTTGCAAGCAATAGCACTTGGCACTTGGGGCCTAATGGGTGCAGAAAGTTTCTTTATGGAACAATACATATTGATAAGTACCAAGCCCTTTGCAAGCAATAGCACTTGGCACTTGGGGGCTAATGCATGCGCAGTTTATTTTATAATGCAATGGAAGATGACCCCGGTTCATAATTTTTCAAAAGTTAACCCGGTTTGCACGAGTGACTAGAAGAGATTTTTTATGACAATGATAAGCCCCGGTTTATTCATATGGATTCAACCGGCCCTTGGTGGCTATAGCTGTGAAGTTGATCATTACTACTAAAGACCCGGCTCAACTTAACAGTTTAAGCCGGCCCTCGGGGGCTACAGGTGCAAAGTTGATTACTGAAAGTCCCGGCTTATCTTGATAAGTTTAAGCCGGCCCTTGGGGGCTACAGGTTTTGAATGTGCAAAGTGATTATTGAAAGTCCCGGCTTATCTTGATAAGTTTAAGCCGGCCCTTGGGGGCTACAGGTTTTGATTTAGATGCATAGCTAAAGGCTATCTAACAAGTCTAAAGTCTATTATATTCTATCATATTCAGTAGACTTGGGGGCTAAAGGAATATATCTTATATAAAAGCGAGAATTGATACCTCATGTTTCTGATGCATGTGCTTGACCACGTCAATCTCTAGATCATGGCTGATGTGTATTTGATTAAGATAGCCGAAGAGGATTTCTCTAATACTCAGATGAGAATAGTTGGCCATGTCTAATTTGACCTTGCGCCTTTCGATCAATTCTTCCTTGGCAGAATGCTTTGCTAGAGCAATAGGATTCCCCGGTTCTTGGAAACCAGTGCCAGTGATCAGAACTTCCTCAGTGTCTGGTTTTGAAGGCTTGACTGGGCTTGGTGGTTTAGTGCCCAAGGGGTCAACAACTATATGATCAGTAGAGGTACCACGATTTTCTGGTGGCAGGTCATCGGCAGGTTCCTCCGGTTGTTGCACGGAGGCCTCAGAAATGGGTGCTTGCTTTTCCAGTTCATGAGTCTTGGGATCTTCTGTTGGCTTGTTTATCTTAGCCTTTTTGCTAGGCTTTGCTTTCCCAATGCAAGAGGATTAAAAAGTCAGTATGAGTTTAGAGATGTTGAAAAGTTCAGATAAAGTTGGTACCCAGGGGCGGTCTTGAAAGCCGGAAGCAGAGTCTGAGATGAATAGCCAGACGAAGAGTGAGAGGTCCCTTGGTAATTTGAGTCAGAAGGACTAAGTGTTTGATGAATAAAATCTCCTGAGAATAAATAGAGTTGGAATTTTTGGAAGTACCTCATTCCGGTGTTTGCGTGGGGCTGGTGTGTTAGGTAAACCGGAGGAAAGTTCTCCGCCTCCACTGGTCCGGGTTCTGCGCCGGGTCTCATGCTGTTGTTGCTTCAAAATAAAGTTGGGATCCAAGTGAGCTCAAGGGTTAGAAAACCTTACTTTCCGGATCACTCGTCGAATTTTCTGTCTTGGCAAGGGCTCTGAGTCGGAGGAAATAATAGTTACCTCGTCATCACCCGCTTGGCTGGTTTCCGCGTCATCCTGATAGCAATCAATGTCAATAAGATGGATGAAAATAGAGCCAAGGGAATCAAGGTCTACCTCCGACTCATCATCTTTGTCCAAATTGAACATATCAGAAGCAGTGGATTTCTTTTTGTTCTTCTTTACGGCTTTGGTCTTAGCCCTGGCCTTGTTGGCAGCTTTTTCATCATATTTTTTATCCCAAAAGGCGGATCCAGCCTGCAACAAATTACAATAAAGGTTGGGGATTTCCAGGTTCTATGAACAACGAAGTAAAGTATATAAACCGGACAGACTTACATCCGGTGCCGGGTTGAGTGTGCAGAAGGGATTTAGCCCCACTTGGCTGCAGCTCTCCAAACTTTCATTGAGAAGAGTCTTGGTCATCTCATTGATAGCTTTATCAGTCAAATGTGTTGAACTGTAACGTAGTGGGTCTTTAGTTTCGCCGGTATATGTACACATTAAACCGGGCCGGCGGCTTAAAGGTATGATCCTCCAAGCTACCCAGCATGCATCGAACCAGGTCAACCCCGGTCAATCCATTGCCCAATAGTGCTCTCACCTTTGAGAAGGTAGGCGCAAGTTTGGCCCGTTCAGCAGTGGTAAGCCGGTCCGAGAGAAGATGCTTCGAGTTGAGCCGTTGGTCACGGAAGCCGGGCATGGGGTTCTCATCAACAGGAGAAGTATCTTTGCAGTAGAACCAAGTTTTATTCCAATCCTTGGGATGGCTTGGAAGTTTAGCATAAGGAAAAATGGCGTCTCTGCATCATTGAATTGAGATCCTTCCAAGCTCCTGACTGGGCCCATTAGTGAATTCATTTTGGCGGTTCAAGTAAAAGTACTCTCTAAAGAGTCCAATGCTAGGTTCCTCTTGAAGGTATACTTTGCAGAAGACTTGGAAATTGCAGATATTTGACATGGAATTGGGTCCAATATCTTGAGGATGAAGTTGGAGAAAATGCAGAACATCACGGAAGAATTTTGACCCTGGCGGGGAGAAGCCCCGGTTCATATGATCAGTAAAAATGATAACTTCACCATCCTGTGGTTGAGGTCTGACTTTGGCCGGTTTTGGAACATGCTAGTGAATGATGTTTTTTGTCGGTAAGAACCCAATCTTGACATATTCTTGGAGCATTTCCTCGGTAACGAATGGGACCCAGTCGCATGATGTGACGGTCTTAGGCATGATTGGGTGTACGGCCTACACAAGGCGATTCAAGATGTTATTAAACCGGCGGATATCTGGTGAGTTACAAATTATAGTTTGAACCGCTGTACAAAGTTAATGGCTATGGAAATATAATTCAAAGTATGCAATTGTCAAACCGGAGGATTGAAATATGAGGATGAATAAACCAGCCTAATTAAACCAGAAGGATATTGCCGGATTATTGACTTTGAGATGAATGATGGCGGCTTAAACGAGGCCTAATGATATATGATGGGTCACGGTTTATGACATAAGCCGCCATGGCAGTTTTGGTGCTTCAAATCCTTCAAGTGAAAATTTTGCTAAGTGGTGGACAAACAGGTTTCACAAGCTAAAGCTATAATTTTGGATCTACCACAGTTTCGAAAAGTAGTAAAATTCTGGCCTAAGGTGGCGGCAGTGGAAAAGTTTGGATGTTCTAATGAGATCTTATACGGAGAGATGCTATTCTAATGATGAAAATGATGTTAAAACTACTTCCGCACAAAATTTATGGCCTATCCAGATTAAAAACCATCAGAGTTAGTGGAAACAGCACAAGAATGACAAGAACACCGACTTAGCGGCCCGAACCCTAATACAGATCTGAGATGAAAGGGGGAGGTGCACTTACATGTGACACTGGTGCGCGTCGGTCCTAAACAAACGGTTTTTTACCCCTTTCCGCGACGGCATTTGGAACCGTCGCCAAGTGAGTGTGGGCGATAGGGGGGTCCTTCCCACATGATCCAGAAACCGTCGGGGATAGGGAGCCTTGATGCATACAGTTCTCCCTATATAACCATTTCCGATAACTCGAATATCCCAAACGCTTCATCCTTGCTACTCGTTTGTGCTCGCATTGCCATCGCAGTCAGAGTTTTGTGGTTCTGCCTAAAAGCAGACAGATTCTAGGCATGGGAGCTTTCCAGGCAGATTTTAGGCAGATTCCAGGCACGGGAGATTTACGATGCCTGGCACATCACAAACAGTTCATGATTATAAACCGTGTACGATAGGTAGACAATCACACAAATTTAGTTTTCCCGCACCGTATGTGATAGTGTCTGACATCACACACGCTTTGCGAACGGCAACTATGTGCATGCTTGCACACGTTTCCTCTCTGTGAACCGTCTCGGATTATGGTGTATATCGCAAACGTTTGTGTTTTACCAACCGTGTGTGCCGTAATGACCTGCACAACGTAATTTCGCCCTAATTTAATTGCTGCTATTTAAAATTGTAACTAATTTAAACTTGAAAGTAGGCTATAGCTTTATTCATATCCATCAGGTTCAAACAACCAATTCATTATTCGATTCATAGGTACATATGTTTAAGAATTATAGAAGCACCAAACAAAGAATGATGTACCAGGGTTCTATACTTGTACTATTACATATGGTAAAGAAAGAGGCGACAGACATTCCAGTTGCTGAACAAGGTGAAGCAGAATGGCCCTATTGTGCTCTCCTGGATGCAGAAGGCATGCAGGACTCTAGTCCAACCCCTTGTGATGGCCGGCCGCCAATCATGTAGTTTGAGAGGTAATCTTGAGTAAACTGCTTCAGGATCCACTACAAAAGAAAAAAAGATTCAGATATTGTCATCTAACACAACTCATTATGGGCAGTAAAAAGAAGGCTACAGGGTTCTTACTTACCATCCTGCAGTTCACTGTTGTCTTGCATAAAGTGTAAACAAATAGTTCGATTGACATCTTTTGACCCATTTTAGTAACAATCTTTATCAGTTTCCTCACTTGATGCTGGTTCATGAATATCTCATTGCCCCATGCGCAGAAAGGGTCGAAGTGTGGATCTTTGGCAATGATATATGTACCTAAAAGCACCAAGTTAATATTAGAAGCTAAACAACAATTGAAAAATGATGTAGTACAACATTCCATCCATCCCATTATATAAGATTTTATTACATGTATATCTAGACATCATCAGAACATTAAGGTAACACTCTTCCTTGTTGCTATGTAGCCTGGGATTGCATATTTAGTCATTCTGTACAATGCATGTTGTTAAACAAAAATTGAAAAACGAAAAGGCAAGTTAACTGCAATATCCTTAACAGCAACCAAATATCGTAATTCATAGTGGTATTGTTGAAACTGTTATTGATGAAATTGAACTGCATAGCAAATAGTTGCACATATAGAGCATCACATTGTGAATAACTGAAATAAACAAGTCATAAGGACATCTCTAGGCGATCCTTAAAAAGTTAAAGGACTAAAACCCTTAGTGGATATATATATACTCCGGCAATTTTTGGCCTTTTCTAGTCGCTCCCCTAAACTTAAGGTTGTAAACTTCAATTTGATCAAGTTCAAAGCAGGTTCAAACGAAAGTAGCATGCATTCAAACATAAACATAGATAGTTTTGCATAACCAAATATAAAACATAAATTTAAACGAAGCTAAACTACTTTCGGTCGAAGTAGAGGTCGAGCCAATCCTTCCTCGTCATGTACGGTGTGCCGCGAGTCGGGTTTGGGCCAGTACCGTCGTCGGGGTCATTGGGGAAGGCACTCCTCCACTCATCGACATCGATCTCCTCGTCCTGGGGCCCCACCTCGACGCCCTCCACGGCGCCGTCGCCACCGCCTTCGACCTTGTCATCAGAGGAAAGAGCGATAACCTCGCCGCCCTCCGCGCCGCCTTCGACCTCGTCATCAGAGGAGAGCACGATAACCTCGCTGCCCTCTGCACCGGCAAAGATCGCCCGCTCCGCCTCCACGAGCTCCGGGTGCTACCGGCGGAGCTCTTGCATGTAGGCCTCGTCGGCGGCCTCGGCCTCGAGACGCTCCCACGCCTCGCGGTCCTCCCGTGCCATAGCTGAGCTCACCACCCTGGCTCCGGCGGAACGAGGTGGACCAGACGTGTGTCGAAGGGGAAATTGAGCCTAGCCGCCGCGCCGTGGTAGCAGACCTGCCGGCGGTCGTACTCCATGGCCGCCAGCTCGGCTGTGTGGAAGCTACCGAGCCACCGGTGGGTGTGGGTCTCTCGATCTGTAATCTCGGTGACCCACGTCCACCACCACCACTGCCAGACCCCGAGGTAGGACTTCGTCGGCTGCCGGATCCGGGGGAGGACGGGGAAGTCCTCGAACCGGCGTAGGGGCGCAGCGGCAGGCGGATCGGGGGACCGGCGACGGCGGATCGGGCCAGCGGAGGACGACGGAGACACCTCGGCGGCCACCTCGCCGGCGTCGGGTCAAAAGGCCGCGATAAACCTCTTTTTGGCCATTGGCTACTCGAGCACCCCAGCACACAGGAAGAGGTTGAGGATGGAGGAGCCGGCGATGGCGGCGACCTACCAATGGTTTCGAGGGTTGGTGTGTCTGTGTGAGTGGAGGTTGTGTTTGAGGAAATACTGCGGCAACTGAAAATTTTACTAGGCGGGAGTAACAAGGCGGGGCTACTGAAAATTTGGATCAAGGGCGAGCAGATATTTTTGAGATTGCGAGGGATGCAGAGGCGGGAGTAAAATGCCGGGGCTACTGAAAATTTGAATCAAGGGACTGAAGCAGAGAGGGGTGCAGAGGCGGGAGTTTTGGGGGAGCGAGCTAGTGTGCTTGACACGCCGGCTGTGGACTGTAGCCGACGCACCTTCTTGCGTAAGCCATAGGCGTACTATACACCGATGGTGCTCCAAGATATTTTGTACTTCATCTCACACGGTTGGTGAGAATAAACTGTGTGGGGTCTACTTGATTTGAATTACAAAATGGTGCATACAAATTGGTTGAAAAATCAAATATGTGTCCTTCAGTGCATGCTTAGGTCCCATGGTAGAAATGAGAATGAATTTTTCGGGGTTCGTTTGGCCTTTTTTATACAATAACTTGGTTTTCTAGGCTTTCTATGTGCATAATTCAAATTTGAACTACAAGCACATGCTCCAATGCACTAAAGTTGGTTGAAAAATCACATGTGTGTCCTTGGGTGAATTTCTAGGTCCCATGCAAGAGATGGGAATGAATTTCAAACACCAGGGCACTGTTGATTGCCGGCAAAACATTGAGATACCTGGTTTTTAAATTCTAGTAAATCCAAAACTCGTCTGAAATTCATGAAACTTGGCATGCTATCATGGAGCGGCATCAACATGACGTGGTGAAAATTTTGTCCCATTTGGGCCAGGTTTGGGTATAAGCTTCTCACAAACCAGAGCTTCTCACAACAAGCATGATGGTTTCGATAGGGAACGTACCACCTTTGGGGACGAGACGATATCCGTTGCCTCTTATTGCTTTCAAAAAATTTCTAGTGTCAACATAGAACAACATGAGTTTTGTGTTCAATCTTGGAATTTTTCGGGGTTCGTTTGGCCTTTTTTATACATTAACTGGGTTTTCTAGGCATTTTATGTGCATAATTCAAATTCGAACTACAAGCACATGCTCCCATGCACTAAAGTTGGTTGAAAATCACATGTGTGTTCTTGGGCGAATTTCTAGGTCTCATGCAAGAGATGGGAATGAATTTCAAACACCATGGCACTGTTGATTGCCGGCAAAACGTTGAGATGCCTGGTTTTTAAATTCTAGTAAATCGAAAACTCGTCTGAAATTCATGGAACTTGGCATGCTATCATGGAGCGGCATCAACATGCCGTGGTGAAAATTTTGTCCCATTTGGGGCAGGTTTGGGTATAAGCTTCTCACAAATCAGAGCTTATCACAACAAGCATGATGGTTTCGATAGGGAGCGTACCACCTTTGGGGACGAGACGATATCCGTTGCCTCTTATTGCTTTCAAAAAAATTCTAGTGTCAACATAGAACAACAGGAGTGTTGTGTTCAATCTTGGAATTTTCTGGGGTTCATTTGGCCTTTTTTATACATTAACTGGTTTTTCTAGGCATTTTATGTGCATAATTCAAATTTGAACTACAAGCACATGCTCCAATGCACCAAAGTTTGTTGAAAAATCACATGTGTGTCCTTGGGTGAATTTCTAGGTCCCATGCAAGAGATGGGAATGAAATTCAAACACCATGACACTGTTGATTGCCGGCAAAACGTTGAGATGCCTGGTTTTTAAATTCTAGTAAATCCAAAACTCGTCTGAAATTCATGAAACTTTGCATGCTATCATGGGGCGACATCAACATGCCGCGGTGAAACTTTTGTCCCATTGGGGGCAGGTTCAGGTATAAGCTTCTCACAAACTAGAGCTTCTCACAACAAGCATGATGGTTTCAATAGGGAAAGTACAACCTTTGGTCAAGGGATGATATCCGTTGCCTCTTATTGCTTTCAAAAATTTTCTAGTGTCAACATAGAACAACAGGAGTGTTGTGTTCAATCTTGGAATTTTTCGGGGTTCGTTTGGCCTTTTTATACATTAACTGGGTTTTCTAGGCATTTTATGTGCATAATTCAAATTTGAACTACAAGCACATGCTCCAGTGCACTAAAGTTGGTTGAAAAATCACATGTGTGTCCTTGGGTGAATTTCTTGGTCACATGCAAGAGATGGGAATGAAATTCAAACACCAGGGCACTGTTGATTGCCGGCAAAACACTGAGATGTCTGGTTTTTAAATTCTAGTAAATCCAAAACTCGTCCGAAATTCATGAAACTTGGCATGCTATCATGGAGCGGCATCAACATGCCATGGTAAAAAAAAATTGTCCCGTTTGGGGCAGGTTCGGCTATGAGCTTCTCACAAACCAAAGCTTCTCACAACAAGCATGATGGTTTCGATAGGGAACGTCCCACTTTTGGGGACGAAACAATATCCATTGCCTCCTATTGCTTTCAAATATTTTCTAGTGTCAACATAGAACAACAGGAGTGTTGTGTCATTTTTTGTGATTTTTTGGGGTTCATTTGGACATTTTTATGCATTAACTGGGTTTTCTATGCATTTTATATGCATAATTCAAATTTGAACTACAAGCACATGCTCCAATGCACTAAGGTTGGTTGAAAAATCTAATATGTATCCTTGGGTGAATTTCTAGGTCCCATGAAAGAGATGGGAATGAAATTCAAACACCAAGGCACTGTTGATTGCCGGCAAAACATTGAGATGCCTGGTTTTTAAATTCAAAACTCATCTGAAATTTATGAAACTTGGCATGCTATCATGGAGCGGCATCAACATGTCGTGTTAAAATAATTGTCCCATTTGGGGTAGGTTCGGGTATATGCTTCTCACAAACCAGAGCTTCTCACAACAACCATGATGGTTTCCGTAGGGAACATCCCACCTTTGGGGACGAAATGATATCCATTGCCTCTTATTGCTTTCAAAACATTTCTCGTGTCAACATAGAATAACAGGAGTGTTGTGTCAATTTTTGGGATTTTTCGGGTTTCGTTCGGACATTTTTATGCATTAACGGAGTTTTCAATGCATTTATGTGCATAATTCAAATTTGAACTACATGCAAATGCTCCAGTGCATATAAATTGGTAAAAATCAAATCTATGTCCTTGGGTGCATGCTTAGGTCCCATGCAAGAAATGGGAATGAATTTCAAACACCGGGGCACCGTTGATTACCGGAAAAACATTGAGATGCCTCGACTTTAAATTCTAGTAAATCCAAAACTCGTCTGAAATTCATGAAACTTGGCATGCTTTAATGGAGCAGCATCAACATGTCGTGGTAAAATTTGTGTCCCGTTTGGGGCAGGTTTGGGTATATGCTTCTCACAAACCAGAGCTTCTCACAACAAGCATCATGGTTTCAGTAGGGAACGTCCCACCTTTGGGGACGAAACGATATCCACTGCCTCTTATTGCTTCCAAAAAATTTCTCGTGTCAACATTGAACAACCGGAGTGTTGTGTCAATTTTTGTGATTTTTCAGGGTTCTTTTGGCCATTTTTATGCATTAACTGAGTTTTCAATGCATTTATGTGCATAATTCAAATTTGAACTACATGCACATGCTCCAGTGTATAAATTGGTTGAAAAATCAAATCTGTGTCCTTGGGTGCATGCTCAGGTCCCACGCAATAAATGGGAATGAATTTCAAACACCAGGGCACCGTTGATTGCCGACAAAACATTGAGATGCCTGGTTTTTAAATTCTAGTAAATTCAAAACTCGTCTGACATTCATGAAACTTGGCATTCTATCATGGAATGGCGCCCAACATGATGTGGTATTTTTCGTGTCCATTTTGAGAGAAGGCGCGCTCGAATAATGACAGCCAACAAAGGCGTTTTGAAAAAATAGCTGCCACTTAATATCTCAAACGTTTGTATAATTGAAAACGTGTGCGTTCTGTTAACCATTCACGTGACGCCACGTGTCTTGGTTTTAATGGTTGTAGGAGGTGCCGTGCGGACAGCTGCTTGACCTTGACTGAACGGGAGGCGTGCAAGCGCAGTCCGGTGTGCAGGCTGACTGACAGGCGTGCAAGCTGTCCTCCAATGCGCAGGCTCACCGGGAAGTGTGCGAGCTTTACGCTGCGCAGGCTCTCTGGGTAGCGAGCCCTTTGACTTCCATGGCCGCCCGCCTTCCTCTCCATTAGTGGCGCCCGAGCCGCTGTTTAATACGGGCGACCTTACTGTTCGCCTCCCATTCCCCTCCCCCCCCCCCCCCCCCGCAGACCTCCACCGCCATGGCGCAGAATGATCATCTGCCACTAGTCTTCAAGTTTGGTGAAGTCGACTCCGAGCCGGAGGAGACAGAAAATAAGGAGGAATGGGGCCTCATGGACATGGCCCAGAACGAGCTAGCCGTGGCGGTTGCTGCCCCCGCTCCCGTCATAGCTCCCATCCACGCGCCCGCGCCAGTGACCATCCTTGTAGCCTTGACGGGCTGGTCGCCGAGCACTATCGTAGAGTTGGAAGCCGCGGGCATCACCGAGATCTCCGCGGACCCGCGCGAGCTCGTGTACATGCCAGCGCCAGCGCCCGTGCGCGCCCCTCCACCCATCGTGCCGCCGGCCCCCGTGCGTTTGGCTGCATCTGCCATGCCCGTGCGCGCCCCTCCACCCACTGCGGCGCTGGTCCCCATGCGTTTTGCTGCACCCGCCGCGCCCGTGCCCCCCCCAGCGGCATGGGACGCTGTCGTCGACCGCTACCTCTCAGCGGCGCCAGTTGCCGTCCTCCCGCACCCCGCCCGTCGATTGCGCGACGACATGATGTTTGATTTACAAGTGAAGAACATTTTGTGCTGCCTTGAAGACTTCAACAACGGCGTCCTGGAGGACGACAACGACGGCGCGGCACGCCACCTCCGCCGACGCCGGAAATAGTTTTTTTGGGGTTTAATACTGTATCTCGAATTCTCGATCATATGAATATAAATTCGCAGTGTGACTGAATGAAATATATGGTTTGAATGAACTTGCATTTTTCTCTCTTAATGTGCAGACTTATCAAACGATTTTCTTTTGAAAAAAATGTCAATGGTTTTTAAATATAAAACACTCATCGCAAACGTTTTAGTTAGAACACCCGTATGCAAACCGACAGCTTCCCCAGGAAGCCAAGGGAAAATGTGCCGAGTAGGATTTCTACATCCCTTCAACGCAAATGGTTGTTTTGCATGATCCGTGTGCAACCACGTACAAACAATTGGGTAAGATTTGCATATCTGTCATTTTGGGTATGTTGCCATTTCTCAAACTGGAAAGATTGACATTTGTTTATCTGGTAACATTGCCATTTGTCAACCTTGTAACACTGCAATTTGTCAAAATATGCAGCTACAAATCACTAGCGCTATCTAATTTTTTGCAACTAAAATCACTAGCACTGTTCATATGGACACCACTAGCAGGCGTGAGTTCATGGACGCATATGCAAATGTACCATTGATTACATACAACAAGTCATCAACCCACAACGACAACGAGGTTACACGTTGGATTATAGATCATTTCCAACAAAACATTCTAGTAAAGTTTTTCTCACACAACAAATAACAAAGGATGAAATGAACTTCAGCTCAACCACTCGTCGGCGTTGGAAACGCTTGCTTTGAACCAGAAGTGATTCTCTGGGAAGGGCCAGCTACTGTCAATCTCGAGACCAACGCAGGACTGATCATCGAGTCTGAAGCGGCCTATTTCAATACCCATATTGGGATGGTAGGGAAGCATAGTAATGTCCGAGGTATAGATACAGTTGCTTCTCATAAATGGTAGTAACGTTGTGTCAACAGCAGCTGGATCGCCTTCCACCATCATTGGATAGTTTTGTCCAAGGAAGAGTGTGTTTCCTCCAAGACTTTCAATTCTGAACCAGGGAGAAGGTGTTGGCGCTAGTACACCAGTATCCGTCCCGAATACCCTGCAACGGATGTTGGAATAGGTCCGGAGAGTGCGACCATACGAGACAACACCTGCTTCCTTAGTAACATCAGCAGTGCCCCGTATACAGACAAGAAGAGGTGATCCATCGGAGTAAGTTGCCAGGCGCCACTGAGTATATGGGTCCTGCTCGTCCTCATGCTCATGAATAAAATTTTCAAGTATAGGTGGTGGAATATTCACAGGACCTTGGGAACACAAGAAGGTTAATTAGTAAAGGGAAACTAGCTAACCCGCATGCATGTGGATGAAACAATTATAATTACGGTGGAAGACAAACGTACCGAAATCATGAGGATTCCATGCAAAAACAGTGCCACGAGTGGTGGCAGCAAACACAAGACCCTCGTATTGAATTGCATCACAGTACTCATCCGTGTATAGAAACTGATTTTTGAGCAATATCCATCGAGTCGAACCATGAAGGATGGCAACAAGCTTGTCGAAGATAGCGACAACATAAGCATTCCTATAACCCCAAGAGCGGTTGGGAACTTGACAAATTGCTATCTTCCGTAGACGATAGTCAGCATTATCGTATTTGAACTCACGTAGAATACCGGTGTACTCAACCTCTGGGTAGTCGTCTGAGATTTTTCAAAGTGGAACCCGGTGACGAGTGTACACATTCACAAGTTCCCACTCGCAATTGTACCCAATATAAACAACCCAATCTCCATTTGCGCCTGCCCAAGCCTTGCCCTCAAGCGATGGCATCTTAACATCATACGTATCATTATCAAGCGGCATCAACTTACACAAGGCGATGCTTCCCTCGTCCCTGCACCAGTCAGCAGGGTCACTGCGAAGAAGATAGGGGAGATCAAACCGCTCCTGAACCCTTGGGTTCCTTGTAATGATGTTATTAGTTGAGTCGAGAATGGTCTTGAACGAACCTGCCATGCTAGCCGAGGTGATGACGTCGCACCGATCAATGAGTTCCTCCACCGCGTCATCATTCAGATCGGGGCAAGAATAACGGGGTCGTTTCCGGCTTGTTCCCTCCATGGAGAAGACGATCAAACAATGGCAGAAGGAAGGGTGAAGGCAAATGGAGGAGGGAGGAAGAGCTAGCGTGCGACAGCAGTTCCAAATCGAGAGGGAAAGGCGAAGAGTCGGTGGACGGTTGCCACGGTACACGAAGAGGCGCCTGGGGAGCGAACGGCTGCCACAGAGGTCACACACTGACGACAAGGGCGGAGTGAACCGCATGCAATCCCATTGCACAACACACACGTCTTGTTAAGTTGAACCGTTTCTGTACTCTTGTGTTAACGCAAACAGTTCATCCTAGTGAACCGCATGCCGTATATCCCACACACCTTGATCTGGTTGACCATTTCTTTTCTGTTGCCTAATCACAAACAGTTCATCCGAGTGAACCGTATGCTGTATATCGCACACACCTTCATCTGGCTGCCCGTTTCTTTTGTGTTGCCTAATCACACACAGTTCATCCCAGTGAACCGTATGCTGTGTATCTCACATGCCTTCATCTGGCTGCCCGTTTCTTTTGTTCGTCCTCATTGCAAACAGTTAATTGAACTGAACCGTATGCCCTTCATCGCACACGCAACTAAAACCTGAACCGTGTTTGATGCATCCATCATCGCAAACGTTTTATACATTTTTGACAGTTTTCATACAGCACTATTTGCGATTATGGCATCGCACACAGTTTCTCGAAGGGTCTCTGATTGTAGTGTCGTGTTAGTAGCATCCTGCAGTAGTGTGATGAGGAGCAGCGATGGCGCGCCGGAGTTCTCTGATCCGATCAGGTCGATGCAGCGGCCTGGGTTGATGCAGCAGTCGGAGATCGCGGCGGCGGAGCTCGAGTACTGGTGCGGCGGTGTGAAGGAGGAAGACGAAGGAGGAAACGAGGGGAAAATGATAAAGACCCATGTCCCTATTTATAAGGGGGTAGATACAAGGCAGGCGCAGGAATCGAGGAGGCTAAAATCATCATGTGGCTATATGGACGCCTCGGTTTTTGGGATGCTCATTAAGATAAGTATCAATTAAGGTGTTCTGAGTTTCACGCGATATTAATGTGAAATGACGTCACGGCAGTTTAAGAAGATTCTGTGAGCTGATGTCATGGCGGGTTACAGCAAAGTTTATCAAACAAGCGATCCAAGATTTTTTGACAACACAGGTATTGAAGATTGATATGAACAAGTTCAAATCAACCTGGGGCCTAATGTTGGGGATATAACTACTAGGTATGAACCGCCCAGGAGGGGCCGGGTCATACCACTGGTGACTTATCAAAGAAGATGGCGGATCATGCAAGCCCGTTGACGGCCCAAGACCCAGAGGCAACTTGAGGCCCAAAGAGGATGAACCGCCATATGTGTATGACTTGTTTTGTAAGGAAAGCGTAGTTAGTCACCGAGCCGGACACGTTGTGTATGAGCCGGCCGGGAATCTGCGAGCCACCCGACGTCAACCTGTGTATATAAAGGGACGACCCGGCAGCGGTTTAGGGCAAGAAACAAGAGATCGAGAACTAGGTCAAGCGTATTCGCTCCCTGGTAATCGAAACCCAAGCAATACAATCCCAAACTGGAGTAGGCCTTGTTACCTCCACCGTGAGGGGCCGAACCAGTATAAACCCTCTGTGTCCTTTGTCCCAATTAACCCTTTTAAGCTAACCTAGTTGCGATGGCTCCGCTACTAAGTCCTTCCGCTAGGACAACTGCCGTGACAATTCCACGACAAATGGTGAACATCTCCATGTTGATCATATTTGCTATATGACTCATGTTTGACCTTTCGGTCCTCCGTGTTCCGAGGCCATGTCTGTACATGCTAGGCTTGTCAAGTTTAACCGAAGTATTATGCATGTGTAAAACTGGCTTACACCTGTTGTATGTGAACGAAGAGTCTATCACACCGGATCATCATGAGGTTCTTCAAAACGTTGAACTTTCGTGACGGTGCATACTTCGGAGAATACTTTTATCTTGAAATTTAGTGAAGGGATCATCTTATAATGCTACCATCGTCCTAAGCAAAATAAGATGCATAACAAGAAATATGTGACATGATATGGCTATTATCATCTTGTGCTTTTGATCTCCATCTCCAAAGCACCGGCATGATCTCCATCGTCACCGGCATGAAACCATAATCTCCATCATCGTTTCGTCACGTGGCTGTCTCGCCAACTATTGCTTGTACAACTATTGCTAATGTATAGCAATAAAGTAAAGCAATTACATTGCGTTATTAGTTGACACGCAGGTCATAAAATAAATTAAAGACAACCCTATGGCTCTGCCAGTTGCCGTACTCATCGACATGCAAGTCGTAAAACTATTACAAAACATGATCATCTCATACATCAACATATATCACATCACGTTTTGGCCATACAACATCACAACATGCCCTGCAAAAACAAGTTAGACATCCTCTATTTTATTATTGCAAATTTTACGTGGCTGCTATGGGCAACTAGCAGGAACCGTTCTTACCTACGCAAAGCCACAACAGTGATAATCAAGTTGCCTTTTAACCTTCTACAAGGACCGCTCTTGTCAAATCAGATTCAACTAAAGTAGGGGAGACAGACACCCGCCAGCCACCTTATGCAATACAAGTTGCATGTTAGTCAGTGGAACCGGTCTCATGTGCGAGGACATGTAAGGTTGGTCTGAGCCGCTTCATCCCACAATACCACTGAATCCAAATAAGACAAGGGAGGTAAGCAATCTGAACATCAACGCCCACAACTTCTTTGTGTTCTACTCGTGCATATACATCTACACATAGACCTAGCTCATGATGCCACTAATGGGGAACGAAGCATGAAAATAAAAAATCCTACGAAACACCCAAGATATAAGCTAGGTGATGCATAGCAACGAGAGCGGAGTGTGTCTGCATGCCCTTGTAGACCAAAAGTGTTAGCATCGTAACGCGGTTGATGTAGTTGTACTCTTCACGATCCAATCGTGATCCAATTCGATCTAGTACAGCACGTGCGGCACCTCCGAGTTTAGCACACATATGGCTCGGTGACATCCACTCCTTCTTGATCAAGCAAGCAAGGGAGAGGTGGTAAATGAGATTGGAACCAGCCCAACGGCAAGGTTGTGGCAGCTGAATTCCGAGGGCTTCATCAAGCGCGTACCGGAGGGACGTGGGAGGAATTGGGAGCGGGAATGGGCAAGGGTGAAGGGGTGGCTGCCCCATGCACCTCCCCCATTTATATATAAGCTAGGGCCAGGGGAGGCCATCCAAAACCCATCTAGGGCCGGCCACAAGGTTGAAATCTGCTTAAACTTGGAGATAACATCTTATCTCTAGATTCAACCCTATAAATTTAGAGATAAGACCTTATCTCTAGATTTAAACAACATGTGCCTTGGGGAATGGGGCGGCCAGCCTATGTAGGCTGTAGCCCTACCCCTCGGTCCATGTGGGCCCTTCCTAGGTTGTTGGGCCCCACGGTGGAACCCCCGAACCTTCTACAACCTTCCGGGTACAATACCGAAAAAACCAAACTTTTCCGGAACCGAAAATATGATTTCCCATATATAAGGGCATGTTTGGATCATAGCCCTGACGAGTCTGACCAAATATTTGGTCGTTGACCGGAGCGATGCCACGCGTTTGGTTCAGATTCGATTATTTGGCTCACCCCACCCTCGTCTGCCCTTCCCTTCTATTGTGCAGCCAATTATTTGGCAAGGCGCCGGCGGACGTTTTCTCCACCAAAATTTTGGTGTGCCATTGATTGGCTGGGTGAGCACAGGCATAATCCAAACAGCCCCTAAATCTTTACCTCCAGACTATTCTGGAGCTCCACGTGATGTCCCGGATGAAGGAAATATGCCCTAGAGGCAATAATAAAGTTTTTATTTTATATTTCCTTATATAATGATAAATGATTATTATTCATGCTAGAATTGTATTAACCAGAAACTTAATACATGTGTGGATACATAGACAAAACACCGTGTCCCTAGTAAGCCTCTACTAGACTAGCTCGTTAATCAAAGATGGTTAAGTTTCCTAACCATAGACATGTGTTGTCATTTGATGAACGGGATCACATCATTAGGAGAATGATGTGATGGACAAGACCCATCCATTAGCTTAGCATCATGATCGTTCAGTTTTATTGCTATTGCTTTCTTCATGTCAAATACATATTCCTTCGAATATGAGATTATGCAACTCCCGGATACTGGAGGAATGCCTTGTGTGTTATCAAATGTCACAACGTAACTGGGTGATTATAAATATGCTCTACAGGTATCTCCGAAGGTGTTTGTTGGGTTGGCATAGATCGAGATTAGGATTTGTCACTCCGAGTATCGGAGAGGTATCTCTGGGCCCTGTCGGTAATACACATCATAAGAAGCCTTGCAAGCAATGTGACTGATGAGTTAGTTGCGGGATGATGTATTATGGAATGAGTAAAGAGACTTGCCAGTAACGATATTGAACTAGGTATGAAGATACCAACGACCGAATCTCGGGCAAGTAACATACTGATGACAAAGGGAATAACGTATGTTGTCATAACGGTTCGATCGATAAAGATTTTCGTAGAATATGTACGAGCCAATATGAGCATCTAGGTTCCGCTATTGGTTATTGACCGGAGAGGTGTCTCGGTCATGTCTACATAGTTCTCGAACCCGTAGGGTCCGCACGCTTAACATTCGATGACGATTTTGTATTACATGAGTTATGTGATTTGGTGACCGAATGTTGTTTGGAGTCTCGGATGAGATCACGGGCATGACAAGGAGTCTCAAAATGGTCGAGAGGTAAAGATTGATATATAGGACGATAGTATTCAGATACCGGAAGTGTTCTGGAGGGTATCGGGTACATGTCGGGTCACCGGAAGGGGCTCCGGGCACCCCCGGCAAAGATATGGGCCTTATGGGCCAAGAGAGGGATATACCAGCCCATAAGGGGTTGGTGCGCCCCCATATAGGCCGAAATAGGAGGATAAGGAAAGAGGGGAAGAGAGAAGGAAGGGGAGGGATTCAGCCTCCCCCTTCCTTCCCTCCTCCCTCCTCATTCCTTCCCCCTCCGGAACTTATGGAAGAGGGAGGCCGAATTGGGGAGGCGCCCAAGTAGGATTCCCCCTACTTCGGGCACCCCCTTGGCTTCCTCTCCTCCCCTCCAACCTATATATATGTGGGGGGCATCGCTAGAACACACACCAACAATTGTTAGCCGTGTGCGGCGCCCCCCTCCACAGTTTACGCCTCCGGTCATATCTTCGTAGTGCTTAGGCGAAGCCCTGCGTGAATCACTTCACCATCACCGTCACCATGCCGTCGTGCTGACAGAACTCATCTACTTCCTCGACACTCTGCTGGATCAAGAGTTCGAGGGACGTCATCGTGCTGAACGTGTGCAGAACTCGGAGGTGTCGTACGTTCGGTGCTTGATCGGTCGGAACGAGAAGAAGTTCGACTACATCAACCACGTTGTCAAACGCCTCCTCTTTCGGTCTATGAGGGTGCGTGGACACACTGTTCCCCTCTCGTTGCTATGCATCTCCTAGATTGATCTTGCGTGACCGTAGGAATTTTTTTGAAATTGCATGCTACGTTTCGCAATAGTGGCTTCCGAGCCAGGTCTATGCGTAGATGATATGCACGGGTAGAATGCAAAGAGTTGTGGGCGGTGATAGTCATACTGCTTACCACCAATGTCTTATTTTTATTCGGCGGTATTGTTGGATGAAGCGGCCCGGACCAACCTTACATGACCACGTTCATGAGACCGGTTCCACCGACAGACGTGCAACTAGTTTTGCATAAAGGTGGCTGGTGGGTGTCTGTTTCTCCAACTTTAGTTGAATCAAATTTGACTGCGGCTGGTCCTTGTTGAAGGTTAAAACAACAAACTTGATAAATCACTGTTGTGGTTTTGATGCGTAGGTAAGAACGGTTCTTGCTAGAAGCCCGTAGCAGCCACGTAAAACTTGCAACAACAAAGTAGAGGATGTCTAACTTTATTTTTGCAGGGCATGTTGTGATGTGATATGGTCAAGACATGATGTGATATACGTTGTTGTATGAGATGATCATGTTTTGTAAAAGTCACTGGCAAGCGGCAGGAGCCTTATGGTTGCCTCTTTATTGTATGAAATGCACAAACGCCATGTAATTGCTTTACTTCATCACTATGCGTTAGCGATAGTTGTAGAAGCAATAGTTGGCGAGACGACCATGACGCTACAATGGAGATCAAGGTGTCAAGCCGGTGACGATGGAGATCATGACGATGCTTTCGAGATGGAGATCAAAGGCACGAGATGATGATGGCCATATCATGTCACATATTTTGATTGCATCTAATATTTATCTTCTATGCATCTTATTTTGCTTAGTACCGCAGTAGCATTATAAGATGATCCCTTAACTAAAGTTTCAAGGTATAACTGTTCTCCCTGAATATGCACCGTTGCGACAGTTCGTCGTGCTGAGACACCACGTGATGATCGGGTGTGATAGGCTCTACGTTCACATACAACGGGTGCAAGACAGTGTTGCACATG
This sequence comes from Aegilops tauschii subsp. strangulata, assembly GCF_002575655.3. NCBI lineage: Eukaryota > Viridiplantae > Streptophyta > Magnoliopsida > Poales > Poaceae > Aegilops > Aegilops tauschii. The sequence goes on along the minus strand of NC_053040.3, from coordinate 147,145,516 downwards.
CAGAATACTTGGGTTAAACTTGACGAGCCTAGCATGTACAGACATGGCCTCGGAACACTGGAGACTGAAAGGTCGAACATGAATCATATAGTAGATATGCTCAACATAGAGATGTTCACCATTGAAGACTACTCCATGTCACATGATGATCGGACATGGTTTAGTTGATTTGGATCACGTATCATTTAGATGACTTGAGGGTGTCGACATTCTCGGAACGGGGGTCCCCAGACTTGCCTGCCTGCGGCCCATGGCGTGGCTGTGCTAGCAGGCCTGTATGGCCCATCTTCGTCAACAAAGCATTCAAGACCCTCGTGAGGGGCCAAGCCTCGCGAGGCGGACGACGCAAGACCTCCTCAGGAGCGGCCTCACCAGGCTGCCTCATGAGGAAAGGAGATATCAAGGCGGGACAAACCTCGCGAGGCTATCGTGACGTGAGCCATGACGATCGACACCAGGCGGGCGCTAGGCGGGCGCCAGCGCGCGCAGCGTCCTTGTTTCCTCTTTGGTGCCAAGGGGGCAAGCGCAGGCGCGGAGTACCGAGGCATCAGGCAAAGGTTTCCATATCAGTGCAACGAGACCAAGACCAGCGGGCCAGCAAGACGGAGGTCACCGTGGAGCCCAAGACGGCGTCATCACCAGAGCCTTTCGCAGGCGAAGACCGCTTTTGTCAGGATAGCTTGTACTAGCTGTCCCCTTTCAAATTGGCCGCCGTTGTTGGCTCCCTTCCCGCTCAATATTTGGGGAGAGGACCGGGCCTATATAAGTAGAACTAGGCACCACAGCAAGGGGCAACTTGATCTCATCTGATCAAGAGCCTACCCTTAGCCACACCGAACATAAGAACACCTCAACCTCAGGAGGTTGTTCTTCCCCTTGTACTGTTCTTCATCAGCCCCAGAGGCAATCCACCACCACACACTGGAGTAGGGTGTTACACCACAACGGTGGCCCGAACTAGTATAAATCTTGTGTCCCTTGTGTTGTGAGTTTATTGAGTTTGTCCGCAAGATCTTAGCGAGCTAGGGCGTGGATCGGTAGGAGGGAAAGAACTTCGCGTGCACCCCAGAGTTCGAACCTTAAGGCTTTTGCCGGAACCCGAGATCCGACATTTGGCGTGCCAGGTAGGGGTGCGCCAAAGCTTCTCTGCCGTCGATATGCGCTCCGCCCGCATGGCAGGCGCCCCGTCATCGCCTCCGACGGCCAGCATCGACGATGGGGCTAGGGGGCTCCGAGCCCTGGCCCCCGCCCTGCGACGGGTGCGGTGGCCAACCAAGTTCAAGCCGGAGATGCCGCCGCGCTACGACGATGCGGCAGACCCGTCAGCTTTCCTGTTGGCATACAAGGAGGCCGTCCTCGAGGCCGGGGGCGACGACAAGGTCATGGCCAACTGGCTCCCCATGTCCCTCACCGGCGAGCCACACGCCTGGCTGCTCAACCTCCCTGGATCCATGGTGGCATCCTGGGGGGAACTCCACGACCTCTTCACTGCTCGCTACGTGGTACCGGCACACCACGCAGTCGCGGCCCTGCTGGGCGGCTCTCAAGCACCGCCTTCAGATCTCCACGTCAAGCCGTTCCTCCGCCAGATTGGTGCTGCTTCCAGGCGCCCGGGGGCTCCGCCGGGCTGGGCTGCGCCGGAGGCCGACCTCACCTTCGGCTCAGAGGACCAGCCCGACTCCACCGCAGGCTCGGGCGTGCTCCCAATGCTCCGCACACCCACCATCTGCAATGTGGCTATTACCAAGAGCCTCATCGACGGCGGTGCCGGCCTCAACTTGCTCTCCGTGGAGACCTTCAGCCTTCTTCACGCGCCACTCGAGCGGCTCAGCCTCAGCAAGCCTTTCTCAGGAGTTGGTGGTGGCACTGCCCGCTCTCTGGGACAGATCCGCCTTCCCGTCACCTTCGGCACGCACGACAACTACTGCACCGAGCTGGTCGACTTCGACATCACCCGCATCGGCCTCCCGTACAACGCCATTCTCGGGTACCCGGCCCTGGCCTAGTTCATGGCAGCGACTCATCCGGCCTACAACCTCATGAAGATGCCTGGGAGCAAGGGCGTCTCACTGTCAAAGGGGACGCCAAGGAGGCCCTGGCGACGCTCAAGCTCGCCCTCAAAACCGCCGCGGCGGCGCAGCCTGCCGACGCGGGCACCTCTGAGCCCAAGGGAGCCGTACCGACCAAGAAGAAGCAGTTGTTCACACAAGACAAGGCGGAAACCAAGCAGGTGCCAGTCAACGAGGACGGGCCCTCAGGAGCCACCTTTACCATAGGTGCCAGCCTCAACCAAGGTCAAGAGGAAGCATTGGTGAAGTTCTTGCGCGCAAACAAGAATATATTCGCGTGGGAGCCCAATCAGCTGGTAGGAGTCCCGAGAGAGGTGATTCAGCATCATTTAAGGGTATGCCCCAATGTACGCCCCGTGAAGCAGCGGGCGAGACGGCAGTCCACTGAGAAGCAGGCCTTCATCGTCCAAGAGACCCGCAAGCTGGAAGCGGCGGGTGCCATCCGCGAGGTTCGGTATCCCGAGTGGCTGGCGAACCCCGTCGTAGTTCCGAAGAAAGGCGGGAAGGAATGGATGTGTGTCGACTTCTCCAACCTTAACAAAGCCTGCCCCCAAGATCCGTTCTCGCTCCCACGCATCGATCAGATCGTCGACTCCACCGCCGAGTGCGACCTTGCTTCCTGGACGCGTTCTTAGGATATCACCAGATCAAGATGGCGGTAGAAGATGTGGAGAAGACAGCCTTCCTGACCCCGTGTGGGGTGTACTGCTACACCTGCATGCCCTTTGGATTGCACAACGCGGGTGCAACCTTTCAGTGACTGGTGCACATCGCCTTAGGGCGACAGCTCGGAAGAAACACAGAGGCCTACGTCGACGACATCGTGGTGAAATCTCGGGAGGCGAGGACCCTGATCCAAGACCTGGAAGAGACCTTCGAGAGCCTGCGTCAGGTGAACTTGCGGCTTAACCCGGAGAAGTGTGTGTTCGGTGTCCCTTCCGGCAAGTTGCTGGGATTCCTCGTATCCCACAGAGGGATCGAGGTGAACCCGGAGAAGATCAAAGCCATTGAGGACATGAGCCCACCGCAGACCCTCAGAGAAATGCAGAAGCTGGCCGGTGAGGTGACTGCGTTGGGACGCTTCATCTCCAAGCTAGGAGAACGCGCCTTGCCCTTCTTCAAGCTGATGAAGAAGAAAGGCCCGTTTGAGTGGACCCCGGAGGCCGACCAAGCCTTCCAAGACCTCAAGAGATACCTAACTAGCCCACCGGAGATGGTGGCGCCACGGCCTCTCGAGCCCCTGGTGCTCTACCTGGCCGCTACCCCGTACACTGCCAGTGCAGCGCTGGTGGCAGTTCAGGAGGAGCACCAAGACAAGGGTGCGCTGCGCCAAGCTACAGCTGAAATGACGCAAGATCAGGAAGGCGTCGCGGGAGCCGCAGCGGCGTCAACGGAAGACCAAGCTCGGCAGGACGATGTCACAGAGACCCCCGCAAGCGACCAGGCACCAGGAGTTCCACCACCTCAGGAGACGTCCGGGCCCCCGCAAGGCACAAGCCTCACCAACGCGCTAGCCCTTGTCGAGCACCCGGTGTATTTTGTCAGCACGTTGTTGCGGAACACAAGGGCACGATATCCCATGCCTCAGAAGCTCCTGCTCGCACTCTTGGTGGCCTCGCGCAAGCTGCGGCATTACTTCCAGGGCCACCCCATCAAGGTCGTCTCAGCCTACCCGTTGGAGAGGGTGCTCAGGAGCCCCAATTCTGCTGGAAGGGTCGCCGAGTAGAACATCGAGCTGCAAGCATTCCAGTTAGAGTTCAGCACTACTAGGGTCATCAAGGGAGCCGCGCTCGCTGATTTTGTGGCAGAATGGACGGACGTCCCGACACTTGAAGTAGGCGAAGACCGGTCCACCCTGCCAGGAAGTGAGCACCAGATGGTTGGGTCATGTACTTCGATGGCGCCTTCGCGCACCAGGGCTGGAGCAGGACTCATCTCGCCCACTCAGGATAAGCTCTACTATGCCGTGCAGCTCTGCTTTCAGCAGGGCGAGAAGGTCTCCAACAACATCGCGGAATATGAAGGCCTCATAGCTGGCCTAAAGGCCGCGACAGCTCTGGGGGTGAAGCGCCTTACCGTTAGAGGCGACTCGCAGCTCCTCGTCAACTTCTCCAACAAAGTATACGAGCCAAAGGACGAGCATATGGAGGCATACCTCGCGGAGGTGCGCAAGATGGAAAAGCAGTTCTTGGGCCTGGAGCTGCAGCACGTGCCCTGGGGCACCAACAAGGAAGCCGACGACATCGCCCGGAGAGCATCCAAGCGGCAGCCACAAGAGCCCGGTTTCTTTGAGGAACGGCTCTTCAAGACATCGGCGACACCACCACTTTCAAGCACAACTCAGCCTCGGGAGGAGCTCCCACAGCCTCCTGCCGCAGGAGCCCCGGCCTGTGGCCCGACCTCAGGAGCTCGCTTGCTCTTGGTGCTCGAACCTCAGGAGGGATGCTGGACCAAGGAATTCAAGCAATATTTGATGCAAGGGGCGCTGCCAGAGAAAGAGGAGGATGCATAGCGTGTGGTTCGGCAAGCCACGGCGTACTGCATCCAGGATGGCGAGTTGTACAGGAAGCGGCCAAATGATGTTTCCCTGCGCTGCATTTCCAAGAACCAGGGGAAGGAGCTGCTAACTGACATACACGATGGGGACTGCGGGCACCACTCATCATCACGGACCCTCATCGGCAAAGTATTCCGCAGTGGGTTCTATTGGCCCACTGCGCTCAACGACGCAGCTGAGCTGGTGAAGTCCTGCGAAGCCTGCCAGTTCCACGCCAAGCAAATTCATCAGCCGGCTCAGGGCCTCCAGACCATTCCGCTCACGTGGCCGTTCGCGGTCTGGGGGCTGGACATCTTGGGCCCGTTCCCTCGAGCGCCTGGGGGCTACCGCTACCTCTACGTTGCCATCGACAAGTTCACCAAGTGGGCGGAAGTGGAAGCCATCCGCACCATCCCAGCTGTCTCTGCTGTCAAGTTCATCAAGGGCCTCGTGAGCCACTTCGGGGTCCCCAACTACATCATCATAGATAACGGCTCGCAGTTCACTAGTAACCTCTTCAAAACCTACTGTGCTAACCTTGGAACGCAGATCTGCTACACTTCGGTGGCGCACCCCAGGAGCAATGGTCAGGCCGAACACGCCAACGCGGAGGTCCTGAGGGGCCTCAAGACCAGGACCTTCAAGAAGAAGCTCGAGGCCTGTGGCAGGGGCTGGCACGACGAGCTCCAGTCCGTGTTGTGGTCTATCCGCACCACCGCCACCAAACCAACGGGCGAGACCCCATTCTTCCTTGTCTACGGAGCGGAAGCAGTCCTTCCTCATGAGGTTAAGAATCGCTCCGCACGGGTCCTGGCATTCAATGAAACGCAGCAGGACGCCACGCGGGGGATGGACCTCGTGCTGGGGGAGGAGCGTCGTCGCGAAGCTGCACTGAGGGCGGCAAGGTACCAGCAGGCGCTGCGGCGATACCACTACCGCAGCATCCGCTCCAGGACGCTCGAGGTGGGCAACCTCGTCCTGAGGTGGGTCCTCTCCAGGGAAGGGCTGCACAAGCTTTCACCTATGTGGGAGGGCCCGTTCAGGGTCGTCCATGTCTCCAGGCCTGGCGTCGCACACCTGGAGACGCAGGACGGGATACCTATCCAGAACGCCTGGCACATCCAGCACCTCCGGAAGTTCTACCCATGAAGCAAGGCCCAGGGCCTGTGAAGAAAGGCCCAGAGCCTGTGAAGAAGGCCCGGTGCCTGTGAAGAATCACCGCCCGTGACACTCTCACGTAATAATGAGTGGGGCTGTACACGCCCCGGAGTCTCAGGAGCGCCGGCCTCAGGCCCTGGGGCTCCCTCCCACGCCTAGTGGCAGCACTTAGCTCTGCGCTGGTGAGAAGACTTGAAGACTAGATTAGGTGCCGGACGCGGCTTTTCATTTGCTTTCCGTAGTTTGCTCGCTTTTCCTTAATCGAAGTTTGCTTTTGGTGTTCCTTGCTGATTCGATTCCCTCGCCTCTTACCGCATTTTCCGGCCCTGGTTCGCTCGTGTTCTCTCTCTCGCATACCTCACGAGGGGGGCTGGGCAGGTACCCTCGCGAGCGTTTTTCTTCTCTCTGCCTTCTCGCGAGCCACCCTCGTTCGAGCCCGAAAGCTAGTGCATCTCTCCTAATCCGTGCCCCACGGGTACCGCGATACAAAGCGCCGGGTCAAGGCTTGGGTGAACGACAAATCTCCTGGCAAACTCCCTAACAAATTTTTTGCAGTTCCTGAGCAATCGCAGACCACAAGGTCAAGATGGACACGAGGAAATAAATGCCTCATAAGGAGGAGGGCGCCCCAAATGCACCAGGCTAAGTTATCTTTGTGAAAAATAGCCACACAGCACTGAAATAACAAGCGTAGCATAATGGTTAATAAGTTATGTTCGATACACGCCCCTCCGGGCCCACGCTGGTTTCATTTCAATGTAGGAAGGAAAAGGGGAACATAACAAAAGCGGTGATCGCCCCTACAGCAGCCGACGGGGGCAGGACCTTGGCGACGTCCCGGATCTAGTCGGACCCCTCCTCGCGCTTCACCGATGCGCGGCGACAAGACGACCCTCTACCACCCTCGAAGCGGGCGCGGCGGCATGGCAGCTGATCAAGGGCGCCGCTGCTGGAACTGTCGCCAAGGGAGGAGCCACCATAGCCATACGAGGCGCGGCCGGCGGGGTTCGTCCTCCTCCTCGTCCCGACCATCGCCAAGGCCGAGCACCTCCTCGCCGCCGTTCACCTCGGGGTAGCATCCGGCGCGGCGACCGTCTTCCCCGAACACCCTCATGAAGAGGGTCGCGTCGCCGTCGAATTTTAAGTGGATGGTGCACCGCCTGCAGAGGCCACGCGCGCGGGCGAACGTCTGCCAACCGCGGGCCAGAGCTAGGTCTATGCGTAGATGATATGCACGAGTAGAACACAAAGAGTTGTGGGCGGTGATCGTCATACTGCCTACCACCAATGTCTTATTTTGATTCGGCGGTATTGTTGGATGAAGCAGCCCGGACCAACCTTACATGACCACGTTCATGAGACCAGTTCCACCGACAGACGTGCAACTAGTTTTGCATAAAGGTGGCTGGTGGGTGTCTGTTTCTCCAACTTTAGTTGAATCGAATTTGACTGCGGCCGGTCCTTGTTGAAGGTTAAAACAACAAACTTGATAAATCACCGTTGTGGTTTTGATGCATAGGTAAGAACGGTTCTTGCTAGAAGCCCGTAGCAGCCACGTAAAACTTGCAACAACAAAGTAGGGGACGTCTAACTTTATTTTTGCAGGGCATGTTGTGATGTGATATGGTCAAGACATGATGTGATATACATTGTTGTATGAGATGATCATGTTTTGTAAAAGTCATTGGCAAGCAACAGGAGCCTTATGGTTGCCTCTTTATTGTATGAAATGCACAAACGCCATGTAATTGCTTTACTTTATCACTATGCGTTAGCGATAGTTGTAGAAGCAATAGTTGGCGAGACAACCACAACGCTACAATGGAGATCAAGGTGTCAAGCCGGTGATGATGGAGATCATGACGGTGCTTTTGAGATGGAGATCAAAGGCACAAGATGATGATGGCCATATCATGTCACATATTTTGATTGCATCTGATGTTTATCTTTTATGCATCTTATTTTGCTTAGTACGGCGGTAGCATTATAAGATGATCCCTTAACTAAAATTTCAAGGTATAAGTGTTCTCCCTGAATATGCACCGTTGCGACAGTTCGTCGTGCTAAGACACCACGTGATGATCGGGTGTGATAGGCTCTACGTTCACATATAACGGGTGCAAGACAGTTTTGCACATGCGGAATACTCGGGTTAAACTTGACGAGCCTAGCATGTACAGACATGGCCTCGGAACACTGGAGACCGAAAGGTCGAACGTGAATCATATAGTAGATATGATCAACATAGAGATGTTCACCATTGAAGACTACTCCATCTCACGTGATGATCGGACATGGTTTAGTTTATTTGGATCACGTATCATTTAGATGACTTGAGGGTGTCGGCATTCTGGGAATGGGGGTCCCCAGACTTGCTTGCCTGCAGCCCATGGTGTGGCTGCGCTAGCAGGCCTGTATGGCCCATCTTCGTCAACAAAGCATTCAAGACCCTCGTGAGGGGCCAAGCCTCGCGAGGCGGACGATGCAAGACCTCCTCAGGAGCGGCCTCACCAGGCTGCCTCGCGAGGAGCGGAGATATCAAGGCGGGGCAAACCTCGCGAGGCTCTCGTGATGTGAGCCATGACGATCGACACCAGGCGGGCGCCAGCGCGCGCAGCGTCCTTGTTTCCTCTTTGGTGCCAAGGGGGCAAGCGCAGGCGCGGAGTACCGAGGCATCAAGCAAAGGTTTCCATATCAGTGCAACGAGACCAAGACCAGCGGGCCAGCAGGACGGAGGTCACCGTGGAGCCCAAGACGGCGTTATCACCAGAGCCTTTCGCAGGCGAAGACCGCTTTTGTCAGGATAGCTTGTACTAGCTGTCCCCTTTCAAATTGGCCGCCGTTGTTGGCTCCCTTCCCGCTCAATATTTGGGGAGAGGGCCAGGGCCTATATAAATAGAACTAGCCACCACAGCAAGGGGCAACTTGATCTCATCTGATCAAGAGCCTACCCTTAGCCACACCGAACACAAGAACACCTCAACCTCAGGAGGTTGTTCTTCCCCTTGTATTGTTCTTCATCAGCCCCAAAGGCAATCCACCACCACACACTGCAGTAGGGTGTTACACCACAACGGTGGCCCGAACCAGTATAAATCATGTGTCCCTTGTGTTGTGAGTTCGTCGAGTTCGTCCGCAAGATCTTAGCGAGCTAGGGCGTGGATCAGTAGGAGGGAAAGAACTTCGTGTGCACCCCAGAGTTCGAACCTTAAGGGTTTTGCCGGAACTCGAGATCCGACAGAGGGATGTCAATTTAAGTGGGAGTTCTTAAGTAATATGATTAATTGAACTTAATTTATCATGAACTTAGTCCTGATAGTATTTGCAAATTATGTTGTAGATCAATAGCTCACGATGTTGCTCCCCGTTTCTTTTTATATGTTCCTAGAGAAAAATAAGTTGAAAGATGATAGTAGCAATGATGCGGACTGGGACTGTGATCTGAGGTTTATCCTCATTGCTGCACAGAAGAATTATGTCCTTGATGCACCGCTAGATGATAGACCTGTTGTAGGAGCTGATGCAGACGTTATGAACGTTTGGCAAACTCAGTATGATGACTACTTGATAGTTTAGTGCGCCATCCTTTACGGCTTAGAACCGGGACTTCAAAAACATTTTGAACGCCACAAGCATATGAGATGTTCCAAGAGCTGAAATTGGTATTTCAGACTCATGCCCGTGTCGAGAGGTATGAGACCTCTGACAAGTACTTTTCCTACAAGATGGAGGAGAATATCTCAGCTAGTGAGCATGTGCTCAGAATGTCTGGGTACTACAATCGCTTGAATCAAGTGGGAGTTAATCTTCCAGATAAGATAGTGATTGACATAGTTCTCTAGTCACTATCACCAAGCTACTAGAACTTTGTGATGAACTATAATATGCAAGGGATGACAAAAAGGATTCCCAAGCTCTTCGCAATGCTGAAATCAGCTAAGGTAAAAATTAAGAAAGAGCATCAAGTGTTGATGGTTAACAAGACCACTAGTTTCAAGAAAAAGGGCAAGGGACAGAAAGGGAACTTCAAGATGAATAGCAAACAAGTTGCCGCTCCCATGAAGAAGCCCAAAGCTAGACCCAAGCCTGAAACTGAGTGCTTCTACTGCAAAGGAAATGGTCACTGGAAGCGAACTGCCCCAAATACTTGGCGGATAAGAAGGATGGCAAAGTGAACAAATGTATACATGATATACATGTTATTGATGTGTACTTTACTAGTGTTCATAGTAGCCCCAGGGTATTTGATACAGATTCAGTTGCTAAGATTAGTAGTTCGAAACAGGATTTACAAAATGAATAGAGACTAGTTGAGGGCGAAGTGACAATGTGTGTTGGAAGTGATTCCAAGGTTGATAAGATCACCATCGCATACACCCTCTACCTTCGGGATTAGTGTTGGACCTAAATAAATGTTATTTGGTGTTTGTGTTGAGCATGAATATGATTGGGTCATGTTTATTGCGATACAGTTATTCATTTAAGTCAGAGAATAATTGTTGTTCTGTTTACATGAATAAAAACTTCTATGGTCATACATCCAATGTAAATGGTTTATTGAATCTCGATCGTAGTAATACACATATTCATAATATTGATGCCAAAATATGCAAATTTGATAATGATAGTGCAACATATTTGTGGCACTACCGTTTAGGTCATATTGGTGTAAAGCGCATGAAGAAACTCCATGTGGATGGGCTTTTGGAATCACTTGATTATGAATCATTTTATACTTACGAACCATGCCTCATGCGCAAGATGACTAAAACTCCGTTCTCCGAAAGAATGGAGCAAGCTAATGACTTATTGGAAATAATACATACCAATGTATGCGGTCTGATGAGTGTTGAAGCTCACGGCAGGTATCGTTATTTTCTAACCATCACAGATGATTTAAGTAGATATGGGTATATCTACATGATGAAACACAAGTCTGAAACATTTGAAAAGTTCAAAGAATTTCAGAGTGAAGTAGAGAATCATCGTAACAAGAAAATAAGGTTTCTATGATCTGATCGCGGAGGTGGATATTTGAGTTACGAGTTTGGCCTTCATTTAAAACAATGTGGAATAGTTTCACAACTCACGCCACCTGGAACACCACAGCGTAATGGTGTGTCCGAACGTCGTGACCGTACTTTATTAGATATGGTGCGATCTATGATGTCTCTTACAGATTTACCACTATCGTTTTGGGGTTATGCATTAGAGACAGCCGCATTCACGTTAAATAGGGTACCATCTGAATTCGTTGAGACGACACCGTATGAACTATGGTTTGGCAAGAAACCTAAGCTGTCATTTCTTAAAGTTTGGGGTTGTGATGTTATGTGAAAAAGCTTCGGCCTGATAAGCTCGAACCCAAATCGGAGAAATGCATCTTCATAGGATACCCTAAGGAAGCAATTGGGTACACCTTCTACCACAGATCCGAAGGCAAGACCTTTGTTGCCGAGAATGGAATCTTTCTAGAGAAGGAGTTTCTCTCAAAATAAGTGAGTGGGAGGAAAGTAGAACTTAATGAGGTAATTGTACCTTCTCTCGAATTGGAAAGTAGCTCATCACAGAAAACCGTTCTCGTGATGCCTACACCAACTAGAGAGGAAGCTAATGATAATGATCATGAAACTTCGGATCAAGTTACTACCGAAACTCGTAGGTCAACCAGAGCATGTTCCCCACCAGAGTGGTATGGTAATCCTGTTCTGGAAGTCATGTTACTAGACCATGACGAACCTACGAACTATGAAGAAGCGATGATGAGCCCAGATTCCAATAAATGGCTTGAGGCCATGAAATCTGAGATAGGATCCATGTATGAAAACAAAGTGTGGACTTTGGTTGACTTGCCCAATGATCGGCGAGCCATAGAGAATAAATGGATCATCAAGAAGAAGACTGACGCTAGTGGTAATGTTACTGTCTACAAAGCTCGACTTGTTGCAATAGGTTTTTGACAAGTTCAAGGAGTTGACTGCGATGAAACTTTCTCACCCGTAGCGATGCTTAAGTCTGTCCGAATCATGTTAGCAATTGCCGCATTTTATGATTATGAAATATGGCAAATGGACATCAAAACTGCATTCCTTAATGGATTTCTTAAAGAAGAGTTGTATATGATGCAACTAAGGGAGTCCTGGATTAAGGGGTCCTCGGGCGTCCGGCCTATGTGATGTGGGCCGGACTGATGGGCCATGGAGCTACAAGATAGAAGACTTCCTCCCGTGTCCGGATGGGACTCTCCTTTGCGTGTATGGCAAGCTTGGCGTTCGGATATGAAGATTCCTTCCTCTGTAAACCGACTCTGTACAACCTAGGCCCCTTCGGTGTCTATATAAACCAGAGGCTTTAGTCCGTAGAGGCAATCATAATCATACAAGGCTAGACTTCTAGGGTTTAGCCATTACGATCTCATGGTAGATCAACTCTTGTAATCCTCATATTCATCAAGATCAATCAAGCAGGAAGTAGGGTATTACCTCCATCAAGAGGGCCCGAACCTGGGAAAACATCGTGTCCCCCGTCTCCTGTTACCATCGACCTTAGACGCACAGTTCGGGACCCCCTACCCGAGATCCGCCGGTTTTGACGCCGACATTGGTGCTTTCATTGAGAGTTCCGCTGTGACGTCGAAGACACGATTGATGGCTCGCCTCGTTATCAAGGACAGTATCACCTCCGGAAGAGCCATGGCCTCAGGCCAAACCCTCCGGCTGGGCGGCTTTACCATGACCGCCCGTTCGGCTGTCAAGCCAATGATGACTTCTCAGGTCATCAAAAATCGTCTTTGTATTGACTCCGAGTACTCCAAGCAGATGGATCCGGCGGAGTTGTCGTCTTTAAACGAACTCCTGGATCGTATCGCCGCCATGGGGGTCGCTACAGACTATGATCAGATTGGGCTTAAACCCGATCAGAGAAAAATCAAATCTCCGCCGATCACCCATCAGATAGCGGTCGTGGAGGAAAACAACAACTCTTCCCCTATGTTGAAGACGAGTTATGTTCGGATTTCCGAGCTCGAAGAGCCGGATACCTATCTGCAGGACGACACTCCCGGCCCTCCGAACCTAGAATCGGGCGTCGAGCCTGGAAAATCATTTAACATCCGGGAGCCCGAACTAATAAGATCGGAAGTTTTTCAAACTCCGGACCCCAAATTGGGTCAGGGTTCAGATTTAAAGCCACCCACCCACCACAAGTAATATTCGCTGAGCAATTCCGGTCCTCCGGATATATGCGACCTCGTGTACGTACGACAGCAGTCCCAGGAAACAGTCCATCACTTTTAGGCCAAATTCCTTCTTGTCAAAGACAAGATTAAAGATTGCCGCGACGAGGACGCGATTTCAGTATTCTACAATAATTGCATGGATGAAGGAATCCTCAATGCCATCAGCCGCCATCGCGTATTACACTTCGCTGACTTGGTAACCATAGTACAGAAGTACTTGATACGTCTCCAACGTATCTATAATTTTTGATTGCTCCATGCTATATTTACTGTTTTGGACATTATTGGGCTTTATTATCCACTTTTATATTATTTTTGGGACTAACCTATTAACCGGAGGCCCAGCCCAGAATTGCTATTTTTTGCCTATTTCAGAGTTTCGCAGAAAAGGAATATCAAACGGAGTCCAAACGGAATGAAACCTTCGGGAACGTGATTTTTAGGAAGAATATGATCCAGGAGACTTGGACCCTACGTCAAGAAACGAAAGAGGAGGCCACGAGGTAGGGGGCGCGCCCTCCACCCTCGTGGGCCCCCTGTTGCTCCACCGACGTACTCCTTCCTCCTATATATACCTACGTACCCCCAAACGATCAGATACGGAGCCAAAAACCTGATTCCACCGCCGCAACCTTCTGTACCCACGAGATCCCATCTTGGCGCCTGTTCCGGAGCTCCGCTGGAGGGGGCATCCATCACGGAGGGCTTCTACATCAACACCATAGCCTCTCCGATGAAGTGTGAGTAGTTTACCTCAGACCTTCGGGTCCATAATTAGTAGCTAGATGGCTTCTTCTCTCTTTTTGGATCTCAATACAATGTTCTCCCCCTCCCTCGTGGAGATCTATTCGATGTAATCTTCTTTTGCGGTGTGTTTGTTGAGACCGATGAATTGTGGGTTTATGATCAAGATTATCTATGAACAATATTTGAATCTTCTCTGAATTCTTTTATGTATGATTGGTTATCTTTGCAAGTCTCTTCGAATTATCAGTTTGGTTTGGCCTACTAGATTGATCTTTCTTGCAATTGGAGAAGTGCTTAGCTTTGGGTTCAATCTTGCGGTGTCCTTTCCCAGTGACAGTACGGGCAGCAAGGCACGTATTGTATTGTTGCCATCGAGGATAACAAGATGGGGTTTTTATCATATTGCATGAATTTATCCCTCTACATCATGTCATCTTGCTTAAGGCGTTACTCTGTTTTCATGAACTTAATACTCTAGATGCATGCTGGATAGCAGTCGATGAGTGGAGTAATAGTAGTAGATGCAGGCAGGAGTCGGTCTACTTGTCTCGGATGTGATGCCTATATACATGATCATACCTAGATACTCTCATAACTATGCTCAATTCTGTCAATTGCTCAACAGTAATTCGTTCACCCACCGTAAAATATTTATGCTCTTGAGAGAAGCCACTAGTGAAACCTATGGCCCCCGGGTCTATCTTCATCATATTAATCTTCCAACACTTAGTTATTTCCTTTGCTTTTTACTTTGCTTTTATTTTACATTGCATCTTTATCACAAAAATACCAAAAATATTATCCTATCAGATCTCACTCTCATAAGTGACCGTGAAGGGATTGACAACCCCTTATCGCGTTGGTTGCGAGGAGTTATTTGTTTTGTGTAGGTACGAGGGACTCGCGCGTAGCCTCCTACTGGATTGATACCTTGGTTCTCAAAAACTGAGGGAAATACTTACGCTACTTTGCTGCATCACCTTTTCCTCTTCAAGGAAAAACCAATGCAGTGCTCAAGAGGTAGCAAGAAGATTTCTAGCGCCGTTGCCGGGGAGTTTACGCAAAAGTCAACATACCAAGTACCCATCACAAATCCCTTATCTCCCGCATTACATTATTTGCCATTTGCCTCTCATTTTCCTCTCCCCCACTTCACCCTTGCCGTTTTATTCGCCCTCTCTTTTCCGTTTGCCTCTTTTTCGCTTGCTTTTTGTTTGCTCGTGTGTTGGATTGCTTGTTTGTCACAATGGCTCAAGATAATACCAAATTGTGTGACTTTACCAATACCAACAATAATGATTTCCTTAGCACTCCGATTGCTCCTCTTACCGATACTGAATCTTGTGAAATCAATGCTGCTTTGTTGAATCTTGTCATGAAAGATCAATTCGCCGGCCTTCCTAGTGAAGATGCCGCTACTCATCTACATAGCTTCGTTGATTTGTGTGATATGCAAAAGAAGAAAGATATTGATAATGATATTGTTAAATTGAAGCTATTTCCTTTTTCGCTTAGGGATCGTGCTAAAGCTTGGTTTTCGTCTTTGCCTAGAAATAGTATTGATTCTTGGAACAAGTGCAAAGATGCTTTTATCTCTAAGTATTTTCCTCCCGCTAAGATCATCTCTCTTAGAAACGATATTATGAAATTTAAGCAACTTGATCATGAACATGTTGCACAAGCTTGGGAGAGGATGAAGTTAATGATACGTAATTTCCCTACTCATGGTTTGAATTTGTGGATGATTATACAAAAATTTTATGCCGGATTGAATTTTGCTTCTAGAAATCTTTTAGATTCGGCCGCGGGAGGCACTTTTATGGAAATCACTTTAGGAGAAGCTACTAAACTCCTAGATAATATTATGGTTAATTATTCTCAATGGCACACTGAAAGATCTACTAATAAAAAAGTGCATGCGATAGAAGAAATTAATGTTTTGAGTGGAAAGATGGATGAACTTATGAAATTATTTGCTACTAAGAGTGTTTCTTCTGATCCTAATGATATGCCTTTGTCTACTTTGATTAAGAATAATAATGAATCAATGGATGTGAATTTTGTTGGTAGGAATAATTTTGGTAACAACGCGTATAGAGGAAACTTTAATCCTAGGCCTTATCCTAGTAATTCCTCTAATAATTATGGAAATTCCTACAACAACTCTTATGGAAATTTTAATAAGGTGACCTCTGAATTTGAGACTAGTGTTAAAGAGTTTATGAATTCGCAAAAGAATTTCAATGCTTTGCTTGAAGAGAAATTGCTTAAAGTTGATGAATTGGCTAGGAACGTTGATAGAATTTCTCTTGATGTTGATTCTTTAAAGCTTAGATATATTCCTCCTAAGCATGATATCAATGAGTCTCTCAAATCCATGAGAATTTCCATTGATGAGTGCAAAGAAAGAACCACTAGGATGCGTGCTAAGAAAGATTGCTTTATAAAAGCGTGTTCTTCCTATTTCTATGAAAATAAAGATGAAGATCTAAAAGTTATTGATGTGTCCCCTATTAAATCTTTGTTTTGAAATATGAATCTTGATAATGATGGGACTGAATATGATCCACCTTTACCTAGAAGGCGTTCCAAAAATTCGGAGTTTCTAGATCTTGATGCTAAAATTGATAAAAGTGGGATTGAAGAAATCAAAACCCTAGATGTTAATAAACCCACTATTTTGGATTTCAAGGAATTTAATTATGAAAATTGCTCTTTGATTGATTGTATTTCCTTGTTGCAATCCGTGCTAAATTCTCCTCATGCTTATAGTCAAAATAAAGCGTTTACTAAACATATCGTTGATGCCTTGATGCAATCTTATGAAGAAAAGCTTGAGTTGGAAGTTTCTATCCCTAGAAAACTTTATGATGAGTGGGAACCTACTATTAAAATTAAGATTAAGAATCATGAGTTCTACGCTTTATGTGATTTGGGTGCTAGTGTTTCCACTATTCCCAAAACTTTGTGCGATTTGCTAGATTTCCGTGATTTTGATGATTGCTCTCTAAACTTGCACCTTGCGGATTCCACTATTAAGAAACCTATGGAAAGAATTAATGATGTTCTTATTGTTGCAAATAGGAACTATGTGCCCGTAGATTTTATCGTTCTTGATATAGATTGCAATCCTTCATGTCCTATTATTCTTGGTAGACCTTTCCTTAGAACGGTTGGTGCAATTATTGATATGAAGGAAGGGAATATTAGGTTCCGATTTCCATTAAAGAAGGGCATGGAACACTTCCCTAGGAAGAAAATAAAATTACCATATGAATCTATCATGAGAGCCACTTATGGATTGTCTACCAAAGATGGCAATACCTAGATCTATCCTTGCTTTTATGCCTAGCTAGGGGCGTTAAACGATAGCGCTTGTTGGGAGGCAACCCAATTTTATTTTTAGTTTTTTTGCTTTTGCTTCTGTTTAGGAATAAATCCTTGTTCTAGCCTCTGGTTAGATGTGTTTTTATGTTTTAATTAGTGTTTGTGCCAAGTTAAACCTATAGGATCTTCTTGGATGATAGTTATTTGATCTTGCTGTAATTTCCAGAAACTTTCTGTTCACGAAAACAATTGTTAAAAATCACCAGAACGTGATAAAATAGTGATTCCAATTTCTGCTGATCAATAAACAAATTGTCTAGGTCTTCCTATTTTGGCTGATATTTTGGAGTTCCAGAAGTTTGCGTTAGTTACAGATTACTACAGACTGTTCTGTTTTTGACAGATTCTGTTTTTCGTGTGTTGTTTGCTTATTTTGATGAATCTATGGCTAGTAAAATAGTTTATAAACCATAGAAAAGTTGGAATACAGTAGTTTTAACACACTTATAAATAAAGAATGAGTTCATTACAGTACCTTGAAGTGGTCTTTTGTTTTCTTTCGCTAACGGAGCTCACGAGATTTCTGTTGAGTTTTGTGTTGTGAAGTTTTCAAGTTTTGGGTGAAAGATTTTGATGGATTATGGAACAAGGAGTGGCAAGAACCTAAGCTTGGGGATGCCCATGGCACCCCCAAGATAATCTAAGTACACCATAAAGCCAAAGCTTGGGGATGCCCCGGAAGGCATCCCCTCTTTCGTCTACTTCCATCGGTAACTTTACTTGGAGCTATATTTTTATTCACCACATGATATGTGTTTTGCTTGGAGCGTCTTGTATGATTTGAGTCTTTGCCTTTTAGTTTACCACAATCATCCTTGCTGTACACACCTTTTGAGAGAGCCATACATGATTTGGAATTTGTTAGAATACTCTATGTGCTTCGCTTATATCTTTTGAGTTATATAGTTTTGCTCTAGTACTTCACTTATATCTTTTAGAGCACGGTGGTGGATTTGTTTTATAGAAACTATTGATCTCTCATGCTTCACTTAGATTATTTTGAGAGTCTTAAATAGCATGGTAATTTTCTTAAATAATCCTAATATGCTTGGTATTCAAGAATAGTAAAAACTTTCTTATGAGTGTGTTGAATACTATGAGAAGTTTGATGCTTGATAATTGTTTTGAGATGTGAAGATGGTGATATTAGAGTCATGCTAGTTGAGTAGTTGTGAATTTGAGAAATACTTGTGTTAAAGTTTGTGATTCCCGTAGCATGCACGTATGGTGAACCGTTATGTGATGAAGTCGGAGCATGATTTATTTATTGATTGTCTTCCTTATGAGTGGCGGTCGGGGACGAGCGATGGTCTTTTCCTACCAATCTATCCCCCTAGGAGCATGCGCGTAATACTTTGCTTTGATAACTTGTAGATTTTTGCAATAAGTATATGAGTTCTTTATGACTAATGTTGAGTCCATGGATTATACGCACCCTTCTTCCTTCCACCTTTGCTAGCCTCTCTAATACCGCGCACTTTTCGCCGGTATCATACACCCACCATAAACCTTCCTCAAAACAGCCACCATACCTACCTATCATGGCATTTCCATAGCCATTCCGAGATATATTGCCATGCAACTTTCCACCGTTCCGTTTATTATGACACGCTCCATCATTGTCATATTGCTTAGCATCATCATGTAGTTGACATGTATTTGTGGCAAAGCCACCATTCATAATTCTTTCATACATGTCACTCTAGATGCATTGCATATCCCGGTACACCGCCGGAGGCATTCATATAGAGTCATATTTTGTTCTAAGTATCGAGTTGTAATTGTTGAGTTGTAAGAAAATAAAAGTGTGATGATCTTCATATTTAGAGCATTGTCCCAAGTGAGGAAAAGGATGATGGAGACTATGATTCCCCCACAAGTCGGGATGAGACTCCGGACGAAAAAAAAGAGGCCATAAAAAAAGAGAAAAGGCCCAAATTAAAAAATTAAAAAAATGAGAGAAAAAGAGAGAAGGGACAATGTTACTATCCTTTTACCACACTTGTGCTTCAAAGTAGCACCATGATCTTCATGATAGAGAGTCTCTCATTTTGTCACTTTCATGTACTAGTGGGAATTTTTCATTATAGAACTTGACTTGTATATTCCAATGATGGGCTTCCTCAAAATGCCCTAGGTCTTCGTGAGCAAGCGAGTTGGATGCACACCCAGTTAGTTTCTTTTGTTGCGCTTTCATATACTTATAGCTCTAGTGCATCTGTTGCATGGCAATCCCTACTCACTCACATTGATATCTATTGATGGGCATCTCCATAGCCCGTTGATACGCCTAGTTGATGTGAGACTATCTTCTCCCTTTTTTGTCTTCTCCACAACCACCATTCTATTCCACATATAGTGCTATATCCATGGCTCATGCTCATGTATTGCGTGAAGATTGAAAAGGTTTGAGAATGTCAAAAGTATGAAACAATTGCTTGGCTTTTCATCGGGGTTGTGCATGATTTAAATACTTTGTGTGGTGAAGATAGAGCATAGCCAGACTATATGATTTTGTAGGGATAACTTTCTTTGGCCATGTTATTTTGAGAAGACATGATTGCTTTGTTAGTATGCTTGAAGTATTATTATTTTTATGTCAATATTAAAATTTTGTCTTGAATCTTTCGGATCTGAATATTCATACCACAATTAAGAAGAATTACATTAAAATTATGCCAAGTAGCACTCCGCATCAAAAATTCTGTTTTTATCATTTACCTACTCGAGGACGAGCAGGAATTAAGCTTGGGGATGCCTGATACGTCTCCAACGTATCTATAATTTTTGATTGCTCCATGCTATATTATCTACTGTTTTGGATGTTATTGGGCTTTATTATCCACTTTTATATTATTTTTGGGACTAACCTATTAACCGGAGGCCCAGCCTAGAATTGTTGTTTTTTGCCTATTTCAGAGTTTCGCAGAAAAGGAATATCAAACGGAGTCCAAACGGAATGAAACCTTCGGGAACATGATTTTTAGGAAGAATATGATCCAGGAGACTTGGACCCTACATCAAGAAACAAAAGAGGAGGCCACGAGGTAGGGGGCGCGCCCACCCTCCCAAGGCGCGCCCTCCACCCTCGTGGGCCCCCTGTTGCTCCACCGACGTACTCCTTCCTCCTATATATACCTATGTACCCCCAAACGATCAGATATGGAGCCAAAAACCTAATTCCACCGCCGCAACCTTCTGTACCCACGAGATCCCATCTTGGGGCCTGTTCCGAAGCTCCGCCGGAGGGGGCATCCATCACGGAGGGCTTCTACATCAACACCATAGCCTCTCCGATGAAAAGTGAGTAGTTTACCTCAGACCTTCGGGTCCATAGTTAGTAGCTAGATGGCTTCTTCTCTCTTTTTGGATCTCAATACAATGTTCTCCCCCTCTCTCGTGGAGATCTATTCGATGTAATCTTCTTTTTGCGGTGTGTTTGTTGAGATCGATGAATTGTGGGTTTATGATCAAGATTATCTATGAACAATATTTGAATCTTCTCTGAATTCTTTTATGTATGATTGGTTATCTTTGCAAGTCTCTTCGAATTATCAGTTTGGTATGGCCTACTAGATTGATCTTTCTTGCAATGGGAGAAGTGCTTAGCTTTGGGTTCAATCTTGCGATGTCCTTTCCCAGTGACAGTAGGGGCAGCAAGGCACGTATTGTATTGTTGCCATCAAGGATAACAAGATGGGGTTTTTATCATATTGCATGAATTTATCCCTCTACATCATGTCATCTTGCTTAAGGTGTTACTCTGTTTTCATGAACTTAATACTCTAGATGCATGCTGGATAGCGGTCGATGAGTGGAGTAATAGTAGTAGATGCAGGCAGGAGTCGGTCTACTTGTCTCGGACGTGATGCCTATATACATGATCGTACCTAGATATTCTCATAACTATGCTCAATTCTGTCAATTGCTCAACAGTAATTCGTTCACCCACCGTAAAATATTTATGCTCTTGAGAGAAGCCACTAGTGAAACATATGGCCCCCGGGTCTATCTTCATCATATTAATCTTCCAACACTTAGTTATTTCCTTTGCTTTTTACTTTGCTTTTATTTTACTTTGCATCTTTATCACAAAAATACCAAAAATATTATCCTATCATATCTATCAGATCTCACTCTCGTAAGTGGCCATGAAGGGATTGACAACCCCTTATCGCGTTGGTTGTGAGGAGTTATTTGTTTTGTGTAGGTACGAGGGACTCGCGCGTAGCCTCCTACTGGATTGATACCTTGGTTCTCAAAAACTGAGGGAAATACTTACGCTACTTTGCTGCATCACCTTTTCCTCTTCAAGGAAAAACCAACGCAGTGCTCAAGAGGTAGCAGTACTGTGCAATGGAAAGCACCTGGAAAACTCAGACAGCTCACTGGGAACCCCCGGTCTCCACTCAACCCCTCTGGCGGGCAAAAAGGATGCACCCTCGCGGGGCACCCGACCCCATAGTGAAGAAAACTATGCCCATTACGGGACGCGGAACTGTTCTGGAGGGATGGCTCGATAGGATGCAAAATACACACAACACCAGATACCGTACCAACCCACAGCCATAGAGCGTGTTGGATACTCCGGCAGGTGGCCAAGAGCGTTGAGGATATCCTCACCAAAAACACCTCAGAGCAACGCCCCCGAGAGTACGACGACCGCAGAGTATTGACGGTCTTTGAGACTTTCGCTTCAAATAATCGGCGCAAGAGGGCACTCCGCGACCTCGCCGAAGTCTGCCAATTCGCAGCAATAAACCCCTGGAACAACATGGCCATAACTTTCAATGCCAGTGACGAACCAAAATTCCGGTCAGTCCGGGAACCAGCCACCTTGGTCCTCAATCCAATTATGGATGGCTTTCGGCTCACTAAAGTGCTCATGGACGGTGGCAGCGGGCTAAACCTCATCTACGAGGACACGCTCAATAAAATGGAAATAGAAAGGAGCCGCATCGAGCAAAGTAATACGACCTTCCGAGGAATCATTCCCAGCCGGGAGGTGCGATGTGCGGGGAAAATTACACTCGACGTGGTATTCGGCACGCCGGAGAACTATCGGTCCGAAGAGATAACCTTCCAGGTGGCCCCTTTCAACAGTGGATATCACGCCCTGTTGGGGCGAGACGCATTCATGCGCTTCCAAGCTATACCTCATTACGGGTACATGAAGCTCAAGATGCCCGGGCCCAATGGTATTATCACTATCGTTAGTGATCCGGACATAGCCCTCTGCGCCAAAAACAAAACCGCATCACTGGCCCTCGAGGCACTGTCCAAGGCCCTCGCGGCTGAAGAGTTAACCGCACTATGCTCCACGGTGGATAGGGACGACGTAATCCTTGATAAATGGCCCAAATCCACCTCCTTCAAACCAGCAGACGAAATAGTGAAATTTCAAGTCCACCCGACGGACCCCAAGAAGACAGCTTCCATCGGGGCACAGCTGGACCCAACGGTCGACGCCGCACTACGAGCGTTCCTGCGCGAGAACTGGGACATATTCGCCTGGCACCCTTCTGATATGTCAGGGATCCCACGTAGGTTGGCCGAACACAGCCTCAATATATTGAAGGGATATAAGCCGGTCAAGCAAACACTGCGGCGCTTTTCCGAACCCAAACGACAAGCTATGGGGGAGGAGCTAGTCAAGCTAATCGAGGCCGGATTCATCAGAGAAATAAAACACCCGGACTGGCTAGCAAACCTGGTGATGGTGCCAAAGAAGGATAAATCCTGGCGCCTGTGCGTCGATTTCAAAGACCTCAACAAGGCTTGCCCCAAGGATCCCTTCCCCCTCCCCCGCATCGATCAGATTATTGATGCTACTACAGGACACGACTAACTGTGTTTCCTCGACGCATACTCTGAATACCATCAAATCAAAATGAAGGAGTCCGATCAAGCCGCAACGGCATTCATTACCCCATACGGGCCTTTCTGCTTCAACACTATGCCCTTTGGGCTTAAAATCGCCGGCGCCACCTACCAACGCATGATTCAAACATGCCTGGAGAAAAAAATCGGCAAGACAGTTGAAGCATATGTGGATGGCGTCATCATCAATACTAGGCACGTCGAGTCATTAATAGACGACTTGCGTCTCACATTCAACAACCTCCGTACATATGACACCAAGCTCAATCCAGAAAAGTGTGTTTTCGGTGTTCCCGCTGGAAAACTGCCGGGCGTCATCGTTTCCAATAGAGGAATTGAGGCAAATCCAGCCAAAATCAGAGCTTTGTCACAATTGGCTACACCAACAGACCTTAAACAGGTCCAAAAAATAGCCGGATGCGTGGCAGCTTTAAGCCGCTTTATCTCCAGACTAGGAGAAAAAGCATTGCCACTTTATCGCCTTCTCCGATGCACCGACCACTTCGAGTGGACGGATGCGGCAACGGCCGGACTGGAAGAAATAAAGCTCTTTTAGCGAGCAACCCAATCCTGGCCGCGCCGAACGTCGGCGAACCGATGTTATTATACATCTCTGCAACACACCAGGTGGTGAGCATGGTGCTCGTCGTTGAGCGAGAGGAGGACGGACACAAATTTCCGCTTCAGAAACCGGTGTACTACGTATCCACTGTCCTCACACCATGCAAATCCCGGTACCCTCATTACCAAAAAATAGCATATGCGGTCTTCATGGCATCCCGGAAGCTACGACACTACTTCCAAGAGTGCTCGATCATGGTGGCTTCCAAAGTACCACTCAATGACATAATAAACAATCGCGACGCTACGGGCCGGATTGCCAAGTAGGCCATTGAGCTCCTGCCATTCGACATAACATACAAACCACGCCGAGCCATTAAATCCCAAGTATTGGCCGACTTCGTCGCCGAATGGACAGAGGCCGAACGCCCTAAAGAGTACGGTACATATTCCAACTGGGTCATGCACTTCGATGGCTCTAAAATGCTGGCCGACTTAGGAGAGGGTGTTGTCCTAACGTCCCCCACCGGAGACACAGTCCAGTACGTACTCCAAATATTATACACAGACTCCAACAATGCAGCCGAATACGAGGCTTTATTGCACGGTCTTCGGATGGCTGCCTCCATGGGCATACAACGCCTGGAGGTGTGCGGGGATTCAAATCTGGCAATATCCCAAATAAATGGAGACTTCAACGCCAAAGATCCGTAGATGGCGGCCTATTGTAACGCTATACTCAAAATATTAGCTCAGTTCGAGGGACTCGAGTTTCATCACGTGGCTCGAGAAAGTAATCAAGCGGTGGATGTCCTTGCTTGCATTGGCGCCAAGTGTGACCCCATCCCGCCTAACATCTTTCTGGAAAGGCTCTTCAATCCATCCGTGGTGTGGCAGGGTGAGAGCAGCAACACCAGTCCGGATCCGATTATACCCCCAGCTTCCGAATACATTATCGATATCATCTGAGGCTCAACCACCGAAATAACACCATCGGCCCATCTAATGATGGCAGTAATTGCCCCATGGACTGAACCCTTCTTGGCCTACCTTAATAGGCGAGAGCTCCCTGAGGATCATAATGAGGCTCGCTGCAATGTTAAGCGCTCGAAAGCCTACAAGGTCCATGACGGAGAGCTCTACAAGAAAAGCGCTACCGGAGTCCTTCAAAGATGTATCTCCGAAGAAGAGGAACGGCAGATTCTAGCTGAAATCCATGCTGGTCTCGGTGGTCACCACGCTGCGGCTCGGGCCCTTGTAAGTAAAGCCTTTTGTACAGGTTTCTTTTGGCCGACGGCCCGAGCAGATGCACAGGACCTTGTCCAACGTTGTGTCGGATGCCAGCTTTTCGCCAACCAAAGCCATATGCCGCCTACCGCTCTACAAACAATCCCCATTACTTGGCCTTTTGCGGTCTGGGGGCTGGATATGGTTGGACCCCTTAAAGGAGGAAGCCATAAGAAAAAATAGCTGCTGGTCATGGTAGATAAATTCACCAAGTGGATAGAGGCCAAACCAGTTAAAACGGCCGAAGCCGGACCAGTGATAGACTTTATATCCGGTGTCGTGCACCGCTATGGTGTCCCACACAGCATCATCACCGATATACTTCTGCCGGACTGTCGTGCACCGCTAGGGAGTCCTGGATTAGGGGGTCCTCGGACAGCCAGACTATATACTTCTGCCGGACTGTTGGACTATGAAGATACAAGATTGAAGACTTCGTCCCGTGTCCGGGTGGGACTCTCCTTTGCGTGGAAGGCAAGCTTGGTGATTCGGATATGTAGATCTCCTCCCTTGTAACTGACTCTGTGTAACCCTAGCCCCCTCCGGTGTCTATATAAACCAGAGGGTTTAGTCCGTAGGACAAGAACAATCAGAATCATAGGCTAGCTTCAAGGGTTTAGCCTCTACGATCTCGTGGTAGATCAACTCTTGTAATACTCATATCATCAAGATCAATCAAGCAGGAAGTAGGGTATTACCTCCATCGAGAGGGCCCGAACCTGGGTAAACATTGTGTCCCCCGCCTCCTGTTACCATCCGCCTTAGACGCACAGTTCGGGACCCCCTACCCGAGATTCGCCGGTTTTGACACCGACATTGGTGCTTTCATTGAGAGTTCCACTGTGCCGTCACCATAAGGCTTGATGGCTCGTCTTGTTGTCAAGGACAACATCACCTCTGGGGGAGCCCTGGCTGTAGGCCAAACTCTCTGACTAGGCAGCTTCGTCATGACCGCCCGCTCGGCCGTTGCACCGACGATGACTTCTCGGGTCATCGAAAACAGCCTCCACGTCGGCTCAGAATTCGCCGAGCAGATGGATCCAATGGAGCTCTCTTCCTTGAACGAGCTCTTGGGTCGCATCGCCGCCTTGGGAGTCGCTATGGACTATGATCGGATCGGGCTTAAACCCGACCAAAGGGAGATTAACTCTCCGTCGGTCACCCATCAGATAGCGGTGGTGGGGGAGCAATGTAGCGATTCTCCCTCTATTTTGAGGACAAACTATGTCCGGATTCCCGAGCTCTCCGAGTCGGATACCCGTCTACGGGAGGACATGGCCCAAGCCTTGAACCTAGAATCAGACAGCGGGCCAGACCTATTGGGCAACATCCCGGAGCCCGAACTTCTAAGATCGGAAACTCCCCCACCCCTGGGTCTCAGATTGGGTCAGGGTTCGGACTTAAATCTACCCGCCCACCCAGATATAAGTGATCTTTCCCACATTAGACAAGAGCCCCAAGAGACAGTACATCACTATTGGGCCAGATTCCTCCTTGTAATGAACAAGGTCAAGGACTGTCGCGAGGAAGACGCAATTTCGTTCTTTTGCAAAAACTACACGGACAAGGGAATCCTCAACGCCATAAGTCGCCGTGACATAGCACACTTCGCTGACTTGGCGGCCATAGTACAGAAGTACTGTGCGATGCAAAGCACCTGGAAAACCCAAACAAAATTCTGGGATCCTCCGGCTCTCACTAAACCCCCCGTTCGAACTAAAAGGGTGTACTCTCGTAAGTCACCCGATCTAATTAGAAAGAAACAAAAGCCCACGGCAGGG
This sequence comes from Aegilops tauschii subsp. strangulata, assembly GCF_002575655.3. NCBI lineage: Eukaryota > Viridiplantae > Streptophyta > Magnoliopsida > Poales > Poaceae > Aegilops > Aegilops tauschii. The sequence continues at coordinate 147,118,873 of NC_053040.3, read as the reverse complement.
CGTGGAACTATATTGGAGGGATGGCTCAACGGGCCATGCAAAATTCACGGTACACCGGATACCATGCCAACTCATAGCCTTAGAGCATGTTGGATACTCCGGCAGGTGGCCAAGAGCGGTGAGGATCTCCTCATCAACAATACCATAGAGCACCATCCCATGGACAATAACAATACAGTATTGACAGTCTTCGAGACCTTCGCCTCAAATAATAGGCGTAAGCGAGCACTCCACAGCCTTGCCGAAGTCTGCCACGTGGCAGCAATAAATCCATGGAGCAATACGGCTATAACCTTCAATGCCAGTGACGAACCTAAATTCCGAACAGCCCGAGCACCAGCCGCCTTGGTCCTTAGTCCAATTCTGGACGGCTTCCGGCTTACTAAAGTGCTCATGGATGGTGGCAGCGGATTAAACCTCATCTATGAGGAGACTCTTCGAAAAATGGAAATAGACAGGAACCGCATTAAGCAAAGCAGCACGACCTTCAGAGGGATCATCCCTAGTCGGGAGGCACGATGTGCAGGAAAAATCACACTGGATGTGGTATTCGGCACGCCGGAGAATTATAGGTCCGAAGAAATCACATTCCAAGTGGCCCCGTTCAGTAGCGGATACCACGCCCTTTTAGGGTGGGAGGCATTCACGATCTTCCAAGCTATACCCCATTACGGGTACATGAAGCTCAAAATGCCCGGGCCCAACGGAATCATCACTCTAGCTAGTGATCCGGACATAGCACTCCGCGCTGAAAATAAAACCGCCGCACTAGCCCTCGAAGCGTTATCCGAAGCCCTCGCGGCCGAAGAACTAACTGCGTTGCGCTCCACAGTGGACAGGGACGACGTGATACTCGACAAAAGACCCAAGTCCACCTCTTTTAAACCAGCGGACGAAATAGTCAAATTCCAGGTCCACCCAACGGACCCCACAAAAACAGCATCCATCAGGGCATAGCTGGACCCCACAACCGACGCCGCATTATGGGAGTTCTTGCGCAAAAATTGGGACATATTCGCCTGGCATCCTTCAGACATGCCAGGAATCCCACGCAGGCTGGCCAAGCACAGCCTTAACATTCTAAAGGGGTTCAAGCCGGTCAAGCAGACTCTCCGGCGTTTCTCCGAACCTAAGCGACAAGCCATGGGAGAAGAGCTAGCCAAGTTACTTGAGGCCGGATTCATCAGAGAAATAAAACATCCGGACTGGCTAGCGAACCTGGTGATGGTACCAAAGAAGGACAAATCCTGGCGCCTATGTGTCGATTTCAAGGACCTTAACCAGGCTTGCCCCAAGGATCCCTTCCCCCTCCCCCGCATCGACCAAATTATCGACGCTACTGCAGGACACGATTCATTGTGTTTCCTCGACGCATACTCCGGGTACCATCAAATTAAGATGGCGGAATCCGATCAGGCCGCAACGGCATTTATCACCCCATACGGCCCCTTCTGTTTTAATACCATGCCTTTCGGGCTCAAAAACGCCTGTGGAACCTATCAACGCATGATTCAGACATGCTTGGAAACACAGATCGGCAAAACAGTGGAGGCATACATAGACGATGTGGTCATTAAAACCAGACACGTCGAATCCTTAATAGACGACTTGAGGCTCACGTTCGACAATCTCCGAACATACGACATCAAGCTCAATCCGGAAAAATGCGTCTTCGGCGTGCCCGCCGGAAAGCTCTTAGGCTTCATCGTCTCCAATAGAGGAATTGAAGCAAATCCGGCTAAAATCAGAGCTCTATCACAGTTGGCTATCCCAACAGACCTCAAGCAAATCCAGAAACTAACGGGATGTGTGGCTGCCTTAAGCCGCTTTATCTCCCGATTAGGAGAAAAGGAACTACCTCTTTATCGCCTTCTTCGACGCACCGAACACTTCGAGTGGACGGATGCGGCCACGGTCGGATTGGAAGAAATAAAAGCCATCCTGGCCACCAACCCAATCTTGGCCGCGCCAAATGTCGGCGAGCCAATGCTGTTATATATAGCGGCAACACACCAAGTTGTAAGCGCAGTGCTCGTCGTCGAACGAGAGACGGAAGGACATAAGTTCCCGCTTCAAAAGCCGGTATACTACGTATCCACTGTCCTCACTCCATGCAAATCACGGTACCCACATTATCAAAAGATAGCATACGCGGTCTTCATGGCATCCCGAAAACTACGACACTACTTTCAAGAGTGTTCAATTACGGTGGCCTCTGAAGTACCACTCAACGACATAATAAACAACCACGATGCCACGGGCCGGATTGCCAAATGGGCTATTGAGCTCCTCCCGTTCAACATAATATACAAACCATGGCGAGCCATTAAGTCACAAGTACTGGCTGATTTCGTCGCCGAATGGACAGAAGCCGAACTCCCTAAAGAGTACGGCGCATACTCCAATTGTATCATGCATTTTGACGGCTCTAAAATGCTGGCTGGTCTGGGGGCTGGTGTCGTCCTGACATCCCCCACCAGAGATACAGTCCAATACGTACTCCAAATACTATACACAGACTCCAACAACGCAGCAGAATATGAGGCCCTGTTACATGGTCTCCGGATGGCAGTCTCCATGGGCATTCAACGCCTAGAGGCGCGTGGGGATTCGAACATCGCAATATCTCAAATAAATGGAGACTTTGATGCCAAGGATCCGACAATGGCGGCTTACCGCAACGCCGTCCTCAAGATGTCAGCTCGGTTCGAGGGGCTTGAATTCCACCATGTGGTCCGGGAAAACAATTAGGCGGCGGATATCCTCGCCCGCATCGGCGCTAAGCGCGACCCTGTCCCACCTAATATCTTCTTGGAAAGGTTGTTTAAGCCATCCGTGGTATGGGAAGGAGAGACCGGCAACAATAGTCCGGACCCGGCCACAACGCCAGATCCCGAACACTCTGACGTAATCGGAGGCTCAGCCACCGAAATAACACCTTCGGCCCACGTGATTATGGCCGTCATCGCCCCGTGGACAGAACCCTTCTTGGCTTACCTAACTAGGCAAGAACTCCCCGAGGACCCAAACGAGGCACGTTGCATTGTGCGGCGGTCTAAAGTCTACAAGGTCCACGAGGGAGAGCTTTATAAGAAAAGCGCTACCGGAGTACTTCAAAGGTGCATCTCCGAAGAGGAAGGACGGCAGCTATTGGCAGAAATTCATGCTGGACTTGGCGGCCATCACGCCGCAGCCCGGGCCCTTGTAAGCAAGGCCTTCCGAACAGGTTTTTACTGGCCGACGGCCCGAGCAGACGCACAGGACCTCGTTCAACGTTGCGTCGGTTGCCAGCTTTTTGCAAACCAAAGCCATATGCCACCTACCGCTCTCCAAACAATCCCCATTACTTGTCCTTTTGCGGTCTGGGGGCTTGATATGGTCGGACCCCTTAAAGAAGGAAGCCATAAGGAAAAATACCTATTGGTCATGGTGGATAAATTCACCAAATGGATAGAAGCCAAACCAGTTAAAACGGCCGAATCCGGACCAGTGATAGACTTCATATCCGGGGTTGTACACCGTTACAGCGTCCCCCACAGCATCATCACCGATAACGGCTCGAACTTTATAGCCAACGAGGTAAAGACTTGATGCAGCAACATGGGCATTAAGCTCGATTATGCCTCCGTCTATCACCCCCAAACAAACGGTCAGGTCGAATGGGCAAATGGTCTTATCATGAGCGGCATTAAACCCAGATTAGTGCGATCCTTAAAGGAATCAGATACGCACTGGGTAGAGGAGCTCGACTCTGTATTGTGGGGGCTGCGGACCACGCCGAATCGCACTATCGGATACACACCGCTTTTCATGGTGTACGGCGCAGAGGCGGTACTGCCCTGCGACATCATTCATGACTCACCTCAAGTGCACATGTACGAAGAGAAAGAAGCCGAGCTTGATCGGCAGGACAGTTTGGACGCCCTGGAGAGGAGCGTGACATGGCAAAAGCCCGCTCCGCATTCTATCAGCAACAGGCTCGACGGTATCAAAGCAGAGAAGTACGGGCCAAAACTTATAATGTTGGCAAACTAGTTCTACGCCTACCAGAGAAGAAAAAGAACAAACTCGAGCCCAACTGGGAAGGTCCCTTCGTTATCGACCAAGTTCTGACCGGTGGAGCGTACCGTCTGCGGGATGCATCGGACAATCGACTCGAGCCAAACCCATGGAACGCAACCAGACTCCGAAGGTTCTACGCCTAGTTCCGGACTATGTGTTCGTCTCCTTACCTCCGTCAATTTTTTATATATCAGCTATCTGTCTTTTCTTTCTTTCTTCCCTTTTTCCTTCACAGCCTTACAAGGTTAAAATGTGTCTTGACTACACAATCTTGACGCGCTAGGCGTGCTCATTATAATTGGGGGCTTCTTATACAGAAGTTTAATATAATTATGTTCCGGGCTTTATGCCCCCCGCACATGTGTTACTTTTCCACATGTACCTTTTCTTCGCCATTATATGCATCGATATGACTTAAGTTTTGGCCAAGCTGGGTTGCCTGGCTCTTGTGTTCATGCCCTACGTTCCCGTTAATTCGGCTAGGGCATAAGGGGAGCACCTCTGCGATTGTTACTGCCGGGTCAGTCGGATGTGTACCTCAGACTGGGTGAAGCCGAAAGCTAGCGTTCTTAAGGGAATATTCGGTCGGTGAACAAAAGATGACTTTTATTTATTGTAATACATGCCCCCAGATGTTTATATCCTGCGTCTCCTTTCGCAATTCGGACATGCACATTAATGCATGCGTATGCAGGGAAAGGAACCCTTAATGGAACTATTCTCCCTGGAAGATGTTTCTTACTATCCATGTAATATAACATAGCTAGTTGGGTACTTGTCTGTTCAAGCACTTATGACCCCTACGCCTGGTTTCCACGCGTACCCCGGTTTTTTTACATAACTGAGCGGGTATTCGGATACCCTTCGGACTGTCAGGTCCAGAGGTCGAAGCGAAAAGGTCCGCCATGACAAATGATTTACAATCCGGCTAGGGACAATATATGTCAATTGAAGTACACAGTCACTTAGACTGACTAAATTCTTCTTCTATACCATCCAACAGGCTGTCTAGCCTACAGTCCTGTTGGGAATACTTTGCGGCTAATTTCACCTGGTCATACACCAAACTGACGGGGATTTCTTTCCCGTCAGACCCCACAGGTCCGACTTCGGCCATATGGTTCGGGTCAGCCTTGGTATATCGAGTCTTCACCATGGCCTAGGCTTCCCTCGCACCTTGTCGGCAGGCAGATACCTTCCATAATCGGAAGCACGCCACGCTCCCTTGAGCATCTCTGCGAGCTCCCCCATGCCTCCTGGCAGGGAGGCGGATGGCCACAAGACCTGGGCAATGCCCTGCATCACCTGCCGAACTTGTTCGTGCAGTTGTGAGAGCTCGGGCAAAAGGTCACCTGCAGACCCGGGCATCTCTTTTGCGGGACGACCCGTCAGCATACCTACAGATATAACTCTGTTAGTCGGTTTCTTCGCCGAACTCTATAAAAGTTTGTTCAAGCACTTACTAAAAATGCCGCGTCGAAGCCTCTTATTCTCCCTTACGGAGTCAGCAAGCTGGGCCCGAACATCTTTCAGTTCAACACTCAGCCGGATATTGGCATCTTGGAGATCGTTTTTCTCCTGCCTAACCTTCTTAAGCACGCACTCGCCAGCCTTTAGTTGTCATTGAGCATGTTGCTCATCGCCTCGCACGACCTCCGGATTCACTCCGGGGTCATCTGCGGAATCTATTGTTAGATTTGCAGGCATGCCGCATACTACCTGGTACATGTCATTCTTTGCAATAGAAACAAGGGTTACCAGATGGGGCCTTCTCGGATTCCTTCACTGCGGCAACTGCGGCCTGAAGCTGGGCTTTACACTCCTCCAGCTCTTGAGACAACTGGGTATTCTTCTCCGTAAGAACCTACACAAATAATGATCCTTAAATCAGTTGTGTCAACTGTTTCAAGTCTCAGGGGCTACTGATATACATAATTATTAAATTTTCTTACCCATATATCCTTTACATACTGGTCCGTGGCTCTGGCAAGACCATTTTGAGCAGCTCGGATGTACGCGTCTCCTGAGTTGAAGGCATCGAACGCCTCTTGGGAGAAACAAGCGTCGCGGAGTACGGCCCAACGACGCCTGTGATTCATGGCGCTCTCCACTTTGAAATTCGTAGCGGACAGCCTATCTGCATCCTCTGTAGGAGGAACATCCGGTGTTGGCCCCATGTTAGCGTCCGCCTCTAGGTCCGGCTCTAGAGCCCGACTGGTGGAGGTGTGGCCGGCAACCTCTCCGGATATAGTCCGGCGAGCATTTTTCCTACTAGGAAACATGGGCGTTATTATATTTTAAAAGACGACAACCACGAAGCGGGGTTCTTTTTCATACCTCTACGACGGCGTCTCTATCCTGACCGCCTTCCTTTTGAGCCTACCCGGCTTCGGTGCCCCTTGTTGGTGAGTCACTGCGGGTTCGGCATGGCGTCCCGAGGGCCTTCCCTGTAAGACACCATATGTGTGCGGTAGGTGAAGTGCAGAAAAAGGGATCCTTCTCGGAAGTTGGGACTCCGGTTTTACTTACATGCGATGCAGGGAGTAGTCCAGGATAATCGGCTATGATGGCCACCATGACACCGTCGCAGCTTAATTGATAGAACGTCCTGTCAATAAGCTCCACAAATGTGTCCGGATCTTCTTCGAGTCCGGGGTCGAGGGCCCGGTCAGGGTCCTCTGGTTGTGGAGGCGGGCTGTGGACCTCCCTCACAGCTTTTCGCAGTTCCTGCTATGAAATGGCAAGGTAAATACTTATGAAGAGGAATGCGGGAAGGTTTGGAGTAAAAAGTAGCAGCTCACCCAGCTTGGGGGGTTGTACATGGAGAATCCATCCCGTGGCTTAATGCGGATGAACTCCTCTTCCTCTCCTTTGTACAAATCAGACAGAATTTTCGCTAGAGCAGCGACTGAGTTCGGTCCCTTACGACCGCAGCGGGTGGCATCGTCTTCTCCATTGAAGTGCCACATGGGTTGTCCCCGATATTGAAGTGGCTGCACCCCCCGCATTATACATATTGACATAACCTCGATTATTGTCAATCCTGATTTGGCCAGCGTCTTTATCCGGCCCATCAGGTAAAGGACTTCTCCATTATCTTCCTCCTGGGAGCTCCGAGGGCGCCAGCTGCGGCGTTTCTTCAAGGGAGCGTTGTCGAACTCAGGAAGGTCCATCCGACTAGGGTCCGGAAGGGGGACGTCCTCCATATAAAACCACTCCGAAGACCAGTCTTCGGATGTCTTCTTCGGAGTACCGGACAGGTATCCGGTCCCGGCGATGCGCCATATCTCGGCTCCGCCCACTTGATATATTGACCCCTCCTGTGTACGGGGTACGAGGCAGAATAGCCTCTTCCATAGCTCGAAATGAGCTTCGCAGCCCAAAAACAGCTCGCAAAGGGCGACGTAGCCAGCGATGTGTAATATGGAGGCGGGAGTAAAGTTATGCAGCTGGAGGCCGTAGAACCCCAGGAGCCCGCGAAGGAACGGATGGATTGGAAATCCGAGCCCCCTTAATAATTAAGGGACAAGGCATACCCACTCCCCCATGGATGGGTTGGGAAAGCTCTCCACTTGCTCCCCGCCGTTGTAGGTGGCGAGTCCGGCTCGAACGGGGATCATATACGCTGGAGGGAGGAATCCCTGGGTCTGTAACTCTACTAACTGGCTGTGAGGGATGGAACACTTCTTCCAATTGCCTGGCTTAGAGCTACGGGAGCGAGAGGAGGAGCTGCGATGGCCGGCCATGATGGGATGGACTTTTTCGGGCGCACTCCGATGGATACTCGCTGTGGGAGGACGGTGTGATCTGGATCTGAGGATCCCCGCCTCTTTAAATAGATGATTTACTTGCATGGTTAGGGTGGCAAGTGTAAAAATGCCTCGACTTCTCGCATTCGCTCGACACGTGGAGGATAGCCATTATTAGGCGCAGAAGCCAAGGAGTGCAACATTCATGGGAAGCCAGACACTACTCGACAGGTACTCGGAATTTGGAGAAGAACCCGCCTTGCAATGCCGAAGACAATCTGCGCGCCGGACTCATCGTCATTGAAGCCTGGTTCAGGGGCTACTGAGGGAGTCCTGGATTAGGGGGTCCTCGGACAGCCAGACTATATACTTCTGCCGGACTGTTGGACTATGAAGATACAAGATTGAAGACTTCGTCCCCTGTCCGGGTGGGACTCTCCTTTGCGTGGAAGGCAAGATTGGCGATTCGGATATGTAGATCTCCTCCCTTGTAACCGACTCTGTGTAACCCTAGCCCCCTCCGGTGTCTATATAAACCGGAGGGTTTAGTCCATAGGACAAGAACAATGAGAATCATAGGCTAGCTTCTAGGGTTTAGCCTCTACGATCTCGTGGTAGATCAACTCTTGTAATACTCATATCATCAAGATCAATCAAGCAGGAAGTAGGGTATTACCACCATCGAGAGGGCTCGAACCTGGGTAAACATTGTGTCCCCCGCCTCCTGTTACCATCCGCCTTAGACGCACATTTCGGGACCCCCTACCCTAGATCCGCTGGTTTTGACACCGACAGGCATGACAGTCTAGATGCCCTGGAGGAGGAGCGCGACGTTGCAAAAGCCTGTTCTGCATTCTACCAACAACAGGCTCGCAGATACCAAAGCAGAGAAGTGCGGGCCAAGACTTATAATGTTCGTGAACTCATTCTACGCTTGCCAGAAAAGAAAAAGGACAAACTCAAGCCCAAGTGGGAGGGTCCCTTCATCATAGATGAAGTTCTCACTGGAGGAGCGTACCGCCTGCGTGATGCATCGGACAATCGCTTAGAGCCGAACCCGTGGAATGCTGCCAGACTCCAAAGATTCTACGCCTAGAGCCGTACACTTTGTTCGTCTTCTTCTCCCTTTGTTTCCATTTTTTCTCTCTTTAATTTTTTCTCTAGCTCTATAGCTCTTGTGCGGCCAAACCACACAACGTACACATCCTTAAATGTATATGCTCATAATACCTGGGGGCTTCTTTTACAGAAGCTTATTATTATTTTCCGAGCATCAAGCTCACCACATATGTGTCCTTTCCTCATATGTACCTTTTCTTCGCCATTATATGCACCGTTATGACTTAAGTTTTTGCCAAGCTGGGTTGCCTGGCTCCTGTGCTTATGCCCTACGTTCCCGTTTGTTCGGCTAGGGCATAAAGGGAGCACCTCCGCAATTGTTACAGCCGGGTCATCCGGACGTGTACCTCAGACTGGGTGAAGCCGAAAGCTAGCGTTCTTAAGGGAATATTCGGTCGGTGGACTAAAGACGATATACCCTAATTACACTGTGAACCCCCAGATGTTATGTATACTGCGATTTTTCAATCACAGTTCGGGCATGATACTAACGCATGTTCACCCAGGGAAAGGAACCCTTAATGGAACTATTCTCCCTGGAAGATGTTTCTTACAATTAACATGTAATATAACATAGCTAGCCGGATACAACTTGTCTGTTCAAGCAACTATGACCCCTACGCCTAGTTTCCACGCATACCCCGGTCTATATTGCCGATCCGGTATTTGGAAACACTCCGCACCTTCGGGTCCAGAGGTCGAAGCGAAAAGGTCTGCCATGACAATCGTTTTACAATCCGTCTAGGGACAATTTTGTCAATTGAAGTACATAGTCACTTGGACTCAAAAACTTCTTCCTCTATGCCGTCTAACAGGCTGTCTAGCTTACAATCCTGTTGGGAAAACTTGGCGGCTATCTTTACTTGGTCATATACCAAGCTAACTGGAATTTCTTGTCCATCTGACCCCCGAGGTCCGACCCGGGCCATATGATTTGGATCAAGCTTGGTGTACCGTGTTTTCACCATGGCCCAGGCCTCTCGCGCACCTTCTCGGCAGGCTGATATTTTCCATAATCGAAAGCGCCGCCGAGCTCCTTGGAATAGCTTCACAAGCTCCTACATACTTCCTGGAGGGGAGGCGGATGGCCACAAAGCCTTGGCAACGCTCCGCATTGCTTGCCGAGCTCGCGCGTGCACCTGGGACAGCTCTTGCAGTAGATCACATCGCCTTGAGATCCGAAAACTTCCTCTTCGCGACGGCCAGTCAGCATACCTGCAGACATATATCTGTTAGCTCATTTCTTTGCCGAATTACACGGAGGTAAGTTCAAAAGCATACTGAATATGCCGCCTCCTATTTTCCTTTACGGCATCCGCTAGCTGGGCTCGTACATCTTTTAGCTCTTTGCCTAGCTGGGTGTTGGAATCCTGCAGGTTGTTCTTATCATCTCTGACCCATGTCAATACACATTCGCCTGCGGCCAGTTGCCTTTCGGCCTGTTGTTTACCCGCCTGCGCGACCTTCAGTTCCTCTTTCAGTTGATCTACTGATCCTGTCATCAGAAACGTAACAGTATTAACATTACTGGTACATGATTATACTTTTTATGGATGGAGAGGAACATTACCAGGCGGTGCCTCCTTGGACTTCTCTAGTTCGGCGGTAGCAACAGCTAGCTGAGTCCGGCACTTTTCCAGCTCATGAGATAGCATGTTGTTCTTCTCTGTGAGTACCTGATTATACAACGATCCTTAAATCAGTTGTTTCAACTTTCAAGTCTCGGGGGCTACAGGTACATGATTACTAGATCTGTACAATGCGTACTTACCCGCATATCTTTCAAATATTGGTAAGTGGCTCCGGTAAGCCCACCCCGAGCAGCTCGGATGTACGCATCAGCCGAGCAAGGCGTCGAATGCCTCTTTAGTAAAGCCGGGGTCGCGAAGAGCGGCCCTCCGGTGCCGATGATGCATGGCACTCTCTACTTCAGAGTTCATGACAGATACATTATCCGGATCCTCTGAAGGAGGACAATCCGGCGTTATTCCCGTGTCTACCCCCGCCCTAGAAGCGGGATTTGGAACCTGATTGGTGGGGGCATGACCGACAGGCCCCTCGGACACGGTCCGGCGAACGCTCTTCCTAATAAAACACAGCCGACAATGTCATGGTTCGATGTGACTACTACAGGGCATATTTAAAGCCATACCTCTTTGATGAAGGTTCGGCAATGTTGTCATTTGCCTTTCTCTTTGAAGACCCGCCCGGCGCAGGCGTCGTTCTCTTTTGAGACACCTCTGGTGCAATATGACGCGTCGAGCGCCTCCCTTTGGAGCACAAGACAGTGCGGCGGGTGAGGCATAATGAGGAAGCTCCTTCGGAGGAAATGTCTCCTGGCTACTTACATATGAGGCAGGAAGGAGGCCGGGATAATCGGCCGTGATGGCCACTTCTGTGCCATCATAGCTCGCCTGGTAGAAGACTCCCTCTTTGAGCTCTACAAATATGTCCGGATCTTCTTCGAATCCGGGATCGAGGTCCCGGTTATGGTCCTCCGGCTGTGGAGCGGGGCTATGGATCCCTGCGGTAACCCTCCACCATTCCTATTAACGGGCGGGTTAATGTCGGTTAAACATGACTCGGGGAGAAGATTGAATAAAATGGTGGGATTAAAACTCACCCAGCTAGGAGGATTGTACATGGAAAATCCCTCTCGGCGCGTAAGACGAGCGAATTCCTCGTTCTCCCCTTTATACAGGTCGGCCAGTATTGTGGCCAGGGCAGTGAGGGAATCCGGACCCTTTCATTCGCAGCGTGAGGCGTCATCTTCCCCATTATAGTGCCACATGGGAAGCCCCCTGAATTGGAGCGACTGAACACCTCGCGCTATGGAAGTTCCCATTACCTCGATTATTGATAATCCGGACTTGGCAAGTGTCCTTATCTTGCCCATCAATTACCGGACTTCTGCGTTGTCTTCCTCCTCGAGGCTCCAAGGACTCCAGCTGTGGCGTTTCTTCAACGGAGCGCTGGAAAATTCGAGAAGGCCCATTCAGACTGGGTTGGGGAGAGTGACATCTTCAATATAAAACCACTCCGAGGGCCACTCTTTGAATGCCTTCTTCGGCGTGCCGGACAAGTATCCGGTCCCGGCTATGCACCATATTTCAGCGCCGCCCACCTCGAATATGGATCCCTTTTGGGTACGAGGGACGAGGCAGAAAAGTTTCCTCCATAGATCAAAGTGGGCCTTGCAGCCCAGGAATAGCTCGCAGAGAGCGACAAAGCCCGCGATATGCAGGATGGAGGCTGGAGTGAGGTTGTGCAGTTGGAGGCCGTAATACTCCAGTAGACCTCGGAGGAAGGGGTGGATTGGAAACCCGACGCCTCTTATTAAGAAGGATATGAAGCACACTCACTCCCCCTGGTTGGATTAGGGAAATTTTCCGCCAGGGCTTCGCCTGTGAAAGTGGTTAATCCTGCCCGGACGAGGACTAGATCCGCGGGTGGAAGGAATCCCTGTGTTTGAAGCTTACTCGGTCGGTCGTGGGATATTGAACATTTCTCCCAGTCGCCTTTTTTGGAGCCATGGGGGCGGGAGGAAGAACTGGGAACGCTAGCCATGCTGGAATGGTTTCTCCTAGCAAGCTCTAAGGATTTTCCGCCTGGTGTGAGATGGCATCTGAGATCCAATCTACTTAAATATACGGCTTTCTTACATGGCTAGGGTGTTATGTGCAAAAATACTCTGACCTTTTGTGTTCGCTCGACACGTAGAAGCCGAAGCAATGGAGGCGCAGAAGCCAAGGGGTACAGCATTAAATGGAAAGCCGAGTATAACTCTTTGTATCAGACACTTTGAAGTATTCGGAGGAAGAACCCGCCTTGCAACGCCGAAGACTATCAACGCGCCGGACACATCGTCATTGAAGCCTGGTTCGGGGGCTACTGAGGGACTCCTGGATTAACGGGTCCTCGGGCGTCCGGCCTATGTGACGTGGGCTGGACTGATGGGCCATGGAGATACAAGATAGAAGACTTCCTCCCGTGTCCGGATGGGACTCTCCTTTGCGTGGATGGCAAGCTTAGCGTTCGGATATGAAGATTCCTTCCTCTGTAAACCGACTCTGTACAACCCTAGGCCCCTCCGGTGTCTATATAAACCAGAGGGTTTAGTCCGTAGAGGCAATCATAATCATACAAGGCTAGACTTCTAGGGTTTAGCCATTACGATCTCATGGTAGATCAACTCTTGTAATCCTCATATTCATCAAGATCAATCAAGCAGGAAGTAGGGTATTACCTCCATCAAGAGGGCCCGAACCTAGGTAACATCGTGTCCCCCGTCCCCAGTTACCATCGACCTTAGACGCACAGTTCGGGACTCCCTACCCGAGATCCACCGGTTTTGACACCGACTTTGTCGATCCTAAAGGTGCTAACGAAGTGTGCAAGCTCCAGCGATCCATCTATGGACTGGTGCAAGCATCTCGGAGTTGAAATATACGCTTTGAAGAGGTGATCAAAGCATATGGTTTTATACAGACTTTCGGAGAAGCCTGTATTTACAAGAAAGTGAGTGGGAGCTCTGTAGCATTTCTAATATTATATGTGGATGACATATTGTTTATTAGAAATGATGTAGAATTTCTAGATAGCATGAAAGGATACTTGAATAAAAGTTTTTCAATGAAAGACCTTGGTGAAGCTGCTTATATATTAGGCATCAAGATCTATAGAGATAGATCAAGATGCTTAATAGTGTTGGGAATCGTAGCATAATTTAAAATTTTCCTACGCTCACCAAGATGCATCTATGGAGTCTACTAGCAACGAGGGGAAAGGAGTGCATCTACATACCCTTGTAGATCGCGAGCGGAAGCGTTCCAATGAACGTGGATGACGGAGTCGTACTCGCCGTGATCCAAATCACCGATGATCGAGTGCCGAACGGACGGCACCTCCGCGTTCAACACACGTACGGTGCGGCAACGTCTCCTCCTTCTTGATCCAGCAAGGGGGGAGGAGAGGTTGATGGAGATCCAACAGCACGACGGCGTGGTGGTGGATGTAGCGGGTCTCCGGCAGGGCTTCGCCGAGCTTCTGCGAGAGAGAGAGAGAGAGGTGTTGCAGGGGAGGAGGGAGGCGCCCAAGGCTGTTGGTTGCTGCCCTCCCTCCCCCCCCTTTATATAGGCCCCTGGGGGGGTGCGCCAGCCCTGGGAGATGAGATCTCCAAGGGGGGGGGCGGCGGCCAAAGGGGGAAGGGGTTGCCTTGCCCCCCAAGGCAAGGGGGAAGCTCCCCCCCCCCTAGGGTTCCCAACCCTAGGCGCATGGGGGGAGGCCCAAGGGGGGCGCCCCAGCCCACTAAGGGCTGGTTCCCTTCCACTTTCAGCCCACAGGGCCCTCCGGGATAGGTGGCCCCACCCGGTGGACCCCCGGGACCCTTCCGGTGGTCCCGGTACAATACCGGTAACCCCCGAAACTTTCCCGGTGGCCGAAACTTGACTTCCTATATATAATTCTTCACCTCCGGACCATTCCGGAACCTCTCGTGATGTCCGGGATCTCATCCGGGACTCCGAACAACTTTCGGGTTTCCGCATACATATATCTCTACAACCCTAGCGTCACCGGACCTTAAGTGTGTAGACCCTACGGGTTCGGGAGACATGCAGACATGACCGAGACGCCTCTCCGGTCAATAACCAACAGCGGGATCTGGATACCCATGTTGGCTCCCACATGCTCCACGATGATCTCATCGGATGAACCACGGTGTCGAGGATTCAATCAATCCGTATGCAATTCCCTTTGTCAATCGGTATGTTACATGCCCGAGATTCGATCGTCGGTATCCCAATACCTTGTTCAATCTCGTTACCGGCAAGTCTCTTTACTCGTACCGCAATGCATGATCCCGTGACTAACGCCTTAGTCACATTGAGCTCATTATGATGATGCATTACCGAGTGGGCCCAGAGATACCTCTCCGTCACACGGAGTGACAAATCCCAGTCTCGATCCGTGCCAACCCAACAAACACTTTCGGAGATACCCGTAATGCACCTTTATAGTCACCCAGTTACGTTGTGACGTTTGGCACACCCAAAGCACTCCTACGGTATCCGGGAGTTGCACGATCTCATGGTCTAAGGAAAAGATACTTGACATTGGAAAAGCTCTAGCAAACGAAACTACACGATCTTTTATGCTATGCTTAGGATTGGGTCTTGTCCATCACATCATTCTCCTAATGATGTGATCCCGTTATCAATGACATCCAATGTCCATAGTCAGGAAACCATGACTATTTGTTGATTAACGAGCTAGTCAACTAGAGGCTTACTAGGGACACTTTGTGGTCTATGTATTCACACATGTATTACGATTTCCGGATAATTATAGCATGAATAATAGACAATTACCATGAACAAAGAAATATAATAATAACCATTTATTATTGCCTCTAGGGCATATTTCCAACAGTCTCCACCTTGCACTAGAGTCAATAATCTAGTTACATTGTGATGAGTCGAACACCCATTGCGTCCTGGTGTTGATCATGTTTTGCCCTAGGGAGAGGTTTAGTCAACGGATCTGCTACATTCAGGTCCGTGTGTACTTTACAAATATCTATGTCTCCATTTTGAACACTTTCACGAATGGAGTTGAAGCGACGCTTGATATGCCTGGTCTTCCTGTGAAACCTGGGCTCCTTCGCAAGGGCAATAGCTCCAGTGTTGTCACAGAAGAGAGTCATCGGGCCCGACGCATTGGGAATCACCCCTAGGTCGGTAATGAACTCCTTCATCCAGACTGCTTCCTGTGCTGCCTCCGAGGCTGCCATGTACTCCGCTTCATATGTAGATCCCGCCACGACGCTTTGCTTGCAACTGCACCAGCTTACTGCTCCTCCATTCAAAATATACACGTATCCGGTCTGTGACTTCGAGTCATCCAGATCTGTGTCGAAGCTAGCGTCGACGTAACCCTTTACGACGAGCTCTTCGTCACCTCCATAAACGAGAAACATATCCTTAGTCCTCTTCAGGTACTTCAGGATATTCTTGACCGCTGTCCAGTGTTCCTTGCCGGGATTACTTTGGTACCTTCCTACCAAACTTACGGCAAGGTTTACATCAGGTCTGGTACACAGCATGGCATACATAATAGACCCTATGGCCGAGGCATAGGGGATGACACTCATCTCTTCTATATCTTCTGCCGTGGTCGGGCATTGAGCCGTGCTCAATTGCACACCTTGCAATACAGATCTCTAGAAAGGACCCGTTCTTGGCAACGAAGATCTTGCCTTCGGATCTGAGGTAGAAGGTATACCCAATAGTTTCCTTAGGGTATCCTATGAAGACGCATTCTTCTGATTTGGGTTCGAGCTTTTCAGGTTGAAGTTTCTTGACATAAGCATCGCATCCCCAAACTTTTAGAAACGACAGCTTAGGTTTCTTCCCAAACCATAATTCATACGGTGTCGTCTCAACGGATTTAGACGGAGCCCTATTTAAAGTGAATGCGGCGGTCTCTAAAGCATAACCCCAAAATGAGAGCGGTAAATCGCCAAGAGACATCATAGATCGCACCATATCCAACAGAGTGCGATTACGACGTTCGGACACACCATTTCTCTGAGGTGTTCCAGGCGGCGTGAGTTGTGAAACTATTCCACATTTCCTTAAGTGTGTACCAAACTCGTGACTTAAATATTCTCCACCACGATCTGATCGTAGGAATTTTATTCTCCTGTCACGTTGATTCTCAACTTCACTCTGAAATTCCTTGAACTTTTCAAAGGTTTCGGACTTGTGTTTCATTAGGTAGACATATCCATATCTACTTAAATCATCATTGAGAGTGAGAACATGACGATATCCTCCGCGAGCCTCAACACTCATTGGACCACACACATCGGTATGTATGATTTCCAATAAGTTGGTTGCTCGCTCCATTGTTCCGGAGAACGGAGTCTTGGTCATCTTACCCATGAGGCATGGTTCGCACGTGTCAAATGATTCGTAATCGAGAGACTCCAAAAGTCCATCTGCATGGAGCTTCTTCATGCGCTTGACACCAATGTGACCAAGGCGGCAGTGCCACAAGTATGTGGGACTATCGTTATCAACTTTACATCTTTTGGTATTCACACTATGAACATGTGTAACATCACGTTCGAGATTCATCAAAAATAAACCATTGACCAGCGGGGCATGACCATAAAACATATCTCTCAAATAAATAGAACAACCATTATTCTCGGATTTAAATGAGTAGCCATCTCGAATTAAACGAGATCCAGATACAATGTTCATGCTCAAAGCTGGCACAAAATAACAATTATTGAGGTTTAAAACTAATCCCGTGGGTAGATGCAGAGGTAGCGTGCCGACGGCGATCACATCGACCTTGGAACCATTCCCGACGCGCATCGTCACCTCGTCCTTTGCCAGTCTCCGTTTATTCCGTAGTTCCTGTTTTGAGTTACAAATATGAGCAACCGCACCGGTATCAAATACCCAGGAGCTACTACGAGTACTGGTAAGGTACACATCAATTACTTGTATATCACATATACCTTGGGTGTTGCCGGCCTTCTTCTTGTCCGCTAAATATTTGGGGCAGTTCCGCTTCCAGTGACCACTTCCCTTGCAATAAAAGCACTCAGTCCCGGGCTTGGGTCCATTCTTTGACTTCTTCCCAGTAACTGGTTTACCGGGTGCGGCAACTCCCTTGCCGTCCTTCTTGAAGTTCTTCTTACCCTTGCCCTTCTTGAACTTGGTGGTTTTATTCACCATCAACACTTGATGTTCTTTTCTGATCTCCCCTTCCGCTGATTTCAGCATTGAATATACCTCGGGAATGGTCTTTTCCATCCCCTGCATATTGTAGTTCATCACAAAGCTCTTGTAGCTTGGTGGAAGCGACTGGAGGATTCTGTCAATGACCGCGTCATCCGGGAGATTAACTCCCAGCTGAGACAAGCGGTTGTGCAACCCAGACATTCTAAGTATGTGCTCACTAACAGAACTGTTCTCCTCCATTTTACAGCTGAAGAACTTGTCGGAGACATCATATCTCTCGACCCGGGCATGAGCTTGAAAAACCAGTTTCAGCTCCTCGAACATCTCATATGCTCCATGTTTCTCAAAACGCTTTTGGAGACCCGGTTCTAGGCTGTAAAGCATGCCGCACTGAACAAGGGAGTAATCATCAGCACGTGATTGCCAAGCGTTAACGTCTTGGTTCTGTGGGATTGGTGCATCACCTAGCGGTGCTTCTAAGACATAATCTTTCTTGGCTACTATGAGGATGAGCCTCAGGTTCCGGACCCAGTCCGTATAGTTTCTACCATCATCTTTCAGCTTGGTTTTCTCTAGGAACGCGTTGAAATTGAGGACAACGTTGGCCATTTGATCTACAAGACATAGTGTAAAGATTTTAGACTAAGTTCATGATAATTGAGTTCATCTAATCAAATTATTTAATGAACTCCCACTCAGATAGACATCCCTCTCGTCATCTAAGTGAAACATGATCCGAGTTTAACTAGGCCGTGTCCGATCATCACGTGAGACGGACTAGTCAAGGTCGGTGAACATCTCCATGTTGATCGTATCTTCTATACGACTCATGCTCGACCTTTCGGTCCTCCGTGTTCCGAGGCCATGTCTGTACATGCTAGGCTCGTCAAGTCAACCTAAGTGTATTGCGTGTGTTCCGAGGCCATGTCTGTACATGCTAGGCTCGTCAACACCCGTTGTATTCGAACGTTAGAATCTATCACACCCGATCATCACGTGGTGCTTCGAAACAACGAACCTTCGCAACGGTGCACAGTTAGGGTGAACACTTTCTTGAAATTATTATAAGGGATCATCTTACTTACTACCGTCGTTCTAAGCAAATAAGATGCAAAAACATGATAAACATCACATGCAATCAAATAGTGACATGATATGGCCAATATCATTATGCTCCTTTGATCTCCATCTTCGGGGCACCATGATCATCTTTGTCACCGGCATGACACCATGATCTCCATCATCATGATCTCCATCATTGTGTCTTCATGAAGTCGTCACGCCAACGATTACTTCTACTTCTATGGCTAACGCGTTTAGCAACGAAGTAAAGTAATTTACATGGTGTTATTCAATGACACGCAGGTCATACAAAATAATAAAGACAACTCCTATGGCTCCTGCCGGTTGTCATACTCATCGACATGTAGGTCGTGATTCCTATTACAAGAATATGATCAATCTCATACATCACATATATCATTCATCACATCTTCTGGCCATATCACATCACATAGCACTTGCTGCAAAAACAAGTTAGACGTCCTCTAATTGTTGTTGCAAGTTTTTACGTGGTTTGTAGGTTTCTAGCAAGAACGTTTCTTACCAACGTATGACCACAACGTGATTTGCCAATTTCCATTTACCCTTCAAAAGGACCCTTTTCATCGAATCCGTTCCGACTAAAGTAGGAGAGACAGACACCCGCTAGCCACCTTATGCAACTTGTGCATGTCAGTCGGTGGAACCTGTCTCACGTAAGTGTACGTGTAAGGTCGGTCCGGGCCGCTTCATCCTACAATGCTGCCGAAACAAGAAAATACTAGTAGCGGCAAGAAGAATTGGCAAACTCAACGCCCACAACTACTTTGTGTTCTACTCGTGCATAGTAACTACGCATAGGCCTGGCTCATGATGCCACTGTTGGGAATCGTAGCATAATTTAAAATTTTCCTACGCTCACCAAGATGCATCTATGGAGTCTACTAGCAACGAGGGGAAAGGAGTGCATCTACATACCCTTGTAGATCGCGAGCGGAAGCGTTCCAATGAACGTGGATGACGGAGTCGTACTCGCCGTGATCCAAATCACCGATGATCGAGTGCCGAACGGACGGCACCTCCGCGTTCAACACACGTACGGTGCAGCGACGTCTCCTCCTTCTTGATCCAGCAAGGGGGGAGGAGAGGTTGATGGAGATCCAACAGCACGACGGCGTGGTGGTGGATGTAGCGGGTCTCCGGCAGGGCTTCGCCGAGCTTCTGCGAGAGAGAGAGAGAGGTGTTGCAGGGGAGGAGGGAGGCGCCCAAGGCTGTTGGTTGCTGCCCTCCCTCCCCCCGCCCTTTATATAGGCCCCTGGGGGGGTGCGCCAGCCCTGGGAGATGGGATCTCCAAGGGGGGGCGGCGGCCAAAGGGGGAAGGGGTTGCCTTGCCCCCCAAGGCAAGGGGGAAGCTCCCCCCCCCCAGGGTTCCCAACCCTAGGCGCATGGGGGGAGGCCCAAGGGGGGCGCCCAAGCCCACTAAGGGCTGGTTCCCTTCCACTTTCAGCCCACAGGGCCCTCCGGGATAGGTGGCCCCACCCGGTGGACCCCCGGGACCCTTCCGGTGGTCCCGGTACAATACCGGTAACCCCCGAAACTTTCCCGGTGGCCGAAACTTGACTTCCTATATATAATTCTTCACCTCCGGACCATTCCGGAACCTCTCGTGATGTCCGGGATCTCATCCGGGACTCCGAACAACTTTCGGGTTTCCGCATACATATATCTCTACAACCCTAGCGTCACCGAACCTTAAGTGTGTAGACCCTACGGGTTCGGGAGACATGCAGACATGACCGAGACGCCTCTCCGGTCAATAACCAACAGCGGGATCTGGATACCCATGTTGGCTCCCACATGCTCCACGATGATCTCATCGGATGAACCACGGTGTCGAGGATTCAATCAATCCGTATGCAATTCCCTTTGTCAATCGGTATGTTACTTGCCCGAGATTCGATCATCGGTATCCCAATACCTTGTCCAATCTCGTTACCGGCAAGTCTCTTTACTCGTACCGCAATGCATGATCCCGTGACTAACGCCTTAGTCACATTGAGCTCATTATGATGATGCATTACCGAGTGGGCCCAGAGATACCTCTCCGTCACACGGAGTGACAAATCCCAGTCTCGATCCGTGCCAACCCAACAAACACTTTCGGAGATACCCGTAATGCACCTTTATAGTCACCCAGTTACGTTGTGACGTTTGGCACACCCAAAGCACTCCTACGGTATCCGGGAGTTGCACGATCTCATGGTCTAAGGAAAAGATACTTGACATTGGAAAAGCTCTAGCAAACGAAACTACACGATCTTTTATGCTATGCTTAGGATTGGGTCTTGTCCATCACATCATTCTCCTAATGATGTGATCCCGTTATCAATGACATCCAATGTCCATAGTCAGGAAACCATGACTATCTGTTGATTAACGAGCTAGTCAACTAGAGGCTTACTAGGGACACTTTGTGGTCTATGTATTCACACATGTATTACGATTTCCGGATAATACAATTATAGCATGAATAATAGACAATTACCATGAACAAAGAAATATAATAATAACCATTTATTATTGCCTCTAGGGCATATTTCCAACAAATAGGACTTTCATAAAACGCATACCTTGACAAAGTTTTGAAGATAGTTCAAAATGGATCAGTCAAAGAAAGGGTTCTTGCCTGTGTTGCAAGGTGTGAAGTTGAGTAAGACTCAAAAAAACGACCACGGCAGAATATAGAAAGAGAATGAAAGTCATTCCCTATGCCTAAGACCATGGGTTCTATATAGTATGCTATGTTGTGTACCAGACCTATTGTGTACCTTGCCATGAGTTTGGCAAGGGCGTACAATAGTGATCCAGGACTAGATTGAAGGAAATATGCCCTAGAGGCAATAATAAAGTTGTTATTTATATTTCATTATGTCATGATAAATGTTTATTATTCATGCTAGAATTGTATTAACCGGAAACTTGATACATGTGTGAATACATAGACAAAACAGAGTGCCCCTAGTATGCCTCTACTTGACTAGCTCGTAATCAAAGATGGTTAAGTTTCCTAGCCATAGACATGTGTTGTCATTTGATGAACGGGATCACATCATTAGAGAATGATGTGATGGACAAGACCCATCCGTTAGCTTAGCACTATGATCGTTTAAGTTTATTGCTATTGCTTTCTTCATGACTTATACATGTTCCTATGACTATGAGATTATGCAACTCCCGAATGCCGGAGGAACACTTAGTGTGCTATCAAACGTCACAACGTAACTGGGTGATTATAAAGATGCTCTACAGGTGTCTCCGATGGTGTTTGTTGAGTTGGCATAGATCGAGATTAGGATTTGTCACTATGTGTATCGGAGAGGTATCTCTGGGCCCTCTCGGTAATGCACATCACTATAAGCCTTGCAAGCAATGTGACTAATGAGTTAGTTGCGGGATGATGTATTACGGAACGAGTAAAGAGACTTGCGGGTAACGAGATTGAACTAGGTATGATGATACCGACGATCGAATCTCGTGCAAGTAACATACCGATGACAAAGGGAACAACGTATGTTGTTATGCGGTTTGACCGATAAAGATCTTTGTAGAATATGTAGGAGCCAATATGAGCATCCAGGTTCCGCTATTGGTTATTGACCGGAGATGTGTCCCGGTCATGTCTACATAGTTCTCGAACCCGTAGGGTCCACATGCTTAACGTTCGATGACGATTTGTATTATGAGTTATGTGATTTGATGTACCGAAGTTTGTTCGGAGTCCCGGATGAGATCAAGGACATGACGAGGAGTCTCAAAATGGTCGAGAGGTAAAGATTCATATATTGGAAGGTTGCATTCAGACATCGGAATGGTTCCGAGTGATTCGGGCATTTTTCCGGAGTACCGGGAGGTTACCGGAACCCCCCGGGGAAAGATATGGGCCTTATGGGCCATAGGAGGGAGACGAACCAGCCCACAAGGGGCTGGTGCGCCCCCCACAAGGGAGGAGGCCGAATTGGACTTGGGAAGGGGGCACCACCCCCCCCCCTTTCCTTCTCCTACTCCCTCTCCTTCCCCTTTTCCCCCTCCGGTAGAAGGAAAAAAGGGTGGTGCCGAATCCTACTAGGACTGGAGTCCTAGTAGGACTCCCCTCTCCCTAGCGCGCCCCTTGTCGGCCAGCCTCCTCCTCCCCTCCTTTATATATGGGGGCAGGGGGCACCCTAAAGGCACAATAGACAATCTCTTAGCCGTGTGTGGTGCCCCCCTGCACAGTTTTACACCTCGATCATATCATCATAGTGCTTAGGCGAAGCCCTGCGCCGGTAACTTCATCATCACCGTCACTACGCCGTCGTGCTGACGGAACTCTCCCTCGGCCTCAGCTGGATCAAGAGTTCGAAGGACGTCACCGAGCTGAACGTGTGCAGATCGCGGAGGTGCGGTGCGTTCGGTACTTGATCGGTTGGATCGCAAAGACGTTCGACTACATCAACCGTGTTACTAAACGCTTCCGCTTTCGGTCTACGAGGGTATGTGGACACACTCTCCCCGCTCGTTGCTATGCTTCTCCTAGATAGATCTTGCGTGATCGTAGGCAAAAAATTTGAAATACTACGTTCCCCAACATAGATCACTGGACAGCGGTCAAAATTATCCTTAGTTACCTTAAAGAGGACTAAGGAAATGTTTTCCAGTTATGGAGGTGATAAAGAGTTCGTCATAAAGATTTATGTCGATGCAAGCTTTAACACTGATCTAGATGACTCCAAGTTTCAATCTAGATACGTATTGAACGTGGGAGCAATTAGCTAGAGTAGCTCCATGCAGAGCGTTGTAGACATAGAAATTTGCAAAATACATACGGATCTGAATGTGGCAGACCCGTTGACTAAACTTCTGTCACAAGCAAAACATGATCACACATTAGTACTCTTTGGGTGTTAATCACATAGCGATGTGAACTATATTATTGACTCTAGTAAACCCTTTGGGTATTGGTCACATGGCGATGTGAACTATGGGTGTTAATCACATAAAGATGTGAACTGTTGGTGTTAAATCACATGGCGATGTGAACTAGATTATTGACTCTAGTGCAAGTGGGATACTGAAGGAAATATGCCCTAGAGGCAATAATAAAGTTATTATTTTATATTTCCTTATATCATGATAAATGTTTATTATTCATGCTAGAATTGAATTAACCAGAAACTTAATACATGTGTGGATACATAGACAAAACACTGTGTCCCTAGTAAGCCTCTACTAGACTAGCTCGTTAATCAAAGATGGTTAAGTTTCCTAACCATAGACATGTGTTGTCATTTGATGAACGGGATCACATCATTAGGAGAATGATGTGATGGACAAGACCATCCATTAGATTAGCATTATGATTGTTCAATTTTATTGCTATAGCTTTCTTCATGTCAAATACATATTCCCTCGACCATGAGATTATGCAACTCCCGGATATCGGAGGAATACCTTGTGTGCTATCAAACGTCACAACGTAACTAGGTGATTATAAAGATGCTCTACAGGTATCTCCGAAGGTGTTTGTTGGGTTGGCATAGATCGAGATTAGGATTTGTCACTCTTAGTATCGGAGAGGTATCTTTGGGCCCTCTCGGTAATACACATCATAAGAAGCCTTGCGAACAATGTGACTAATGAGTTAGTTGCGGGATGATGTATTACGGAACGAGTAAAGAGACTTGCCGGTAATGAGATTGAACTAGGTATGAAGATACCGACGATCAAACCTCGGGCAAGTAACATATCGATGACAAAGGGAATAACGTATGTTGTCATAACAGTTCGACCGATAAAGATGTTCATAGAATATGTAGAAGCCAATATGAGCATCCAGGTTCCGCTATTGGTTATTGACCGGAGAGGTGTCTCGGACATGTCTACATAGTTCTCGAACACGTAGGGTCCGCACGCTTAACGTTCGATGACGATTTTATACTACATGAGTTATGTGATTTGGTGACCGAATGTTGTTCGGAGTCCCGGATGAGATCACGGGCATGACAAGGAGTCTCAAAATGGTCGAGAGGTAAAGATTGATATATAGGACGATAGTATTCGGACACGGAAGTGTTCCGGAGGGTATCGGGTACATATCGGGTCACCGAAAGGGGTTCCGGGCACCCCCGGCAAAGATATGGGCCTTATGGGCTAAGAGAGGGATAGACCAGCCCACAAGGGGCTGGTGCGCCCCCATAAAGGCCGAAATAGGAGGAGAAGGAAAGAGGGGAAGAGAGAAGGAAGGGGAGGGATTCGACCTCCCCCTTCCTTCCCTCCTCCCTCCTCCTTCCTTCCCCCTCCGGAACTTATGGAAGGGGGGAGGCCGAATTGGGGAGGCGCCCAAGTAGGATTCCTCCTACTTGGGGCGCCCCCTTGGCTGCCTCTCCTCCCCTCCAACCTATATATATGTGGGGGCACCGCTAGAACACACACCAACAATTGTTAGCCGTGTGCGGCGCCCCCCTTCACAGTTTACGCCTCCGGTCATATCTTCGTAGTGCTTAGGCGAAGCCCTGCGCGGATCACTTCACCATCACCGTCACCATGCCGTCGTGCTGACAGAACTCGTCTACTTCCTCGAACTCTGCTGGATCAAGAGTCCGAGGGATGTCATCGAGCTGAACGTGTGCAGAACTCGAAGGTGCCGTACGTTCGGTGCTTGATCGGTCGGAACGAGAAGAAGTTCGACTACGTCAACCACGTTGGCAAACGCTTCCGCTTTTGGTCTACGAGGGTACGTGGACACACTCTTCCCCTCTCATTGCTATGCATCTCCTAGATAGATCTTGCGTGAGCGTATGAAATTTGAAATTGCATGATACATTTCCCAACACCGGATCCCATCCGGGACTCCGAACAACCTTCGGACTTTCCACTATTATGATCTCAATACTACCCTAGCGTCATCGAACGTTAAGCGTGCGACCCTGCGGGTTCGAGAACTATGCAGACATGACCGAGACTCCTCTCCGGCCAATAACCAATAGCGGAACCTGGATGCTCATATTGGTTCCTACATATCCTACGAAGATCTTCATCGGTTGAACCACGATGTCAAGGATTCGGTTAATCCCGTATGCAATTCCCTTTGTCTAGCGATATGTTACTTGCCCGAGATTCGACCGTCAGGATCTCCATACCTAGTTCAATCTCGTTACTGGCAAGTCTCTTTACTCATTCCGTAATACAAGATCACGTGACTAAACCCATTAGTCACATGAAGCTTCCTATGATGTGATATCTCTCCGTCACACGGAGTGACAAATCCCAGTCTCGATCCATGCAACCTAACAGACACCTTCGGAGATACCTGTAGAGCACCTTTATGATCACCCGGTTACGAAGTGACGTTTGATGCACACAAGGCATTCCTCCGGTATTCGGGAGTAGCATGATCTCATGGTCGAAGCAACAAATACTTGACATGAAGAAAGCTATAGCAAATAACTAAACGATCTGATGCTAACCTTACGGTTGGGTCTGTCCATCACATCATTCTCCTAATGATATGATCTCTTATCAAATGACAACTCATGTCTTTGGTCAGGAAACCATAACCATTTTTGATCAACGAGCTAGTCTAGTAGAGGCTTACTAGGGACACAGTGTAGTTTATGTATTCACACGTGTATTTAAGTTTCCGGTCAACACAATTCTATCATGAATAATAAACATTTATCATGAAGGGAAAATATGATAATAACCAATTTATTATTGCTCTAGGGCATATTTCCAACAATAAGTTCTAGCAGTAAAGCAACCATTTGCGCCAAATTCAAGCACCACATGTGTAATTGACTCAATACGCAACCACACACGGTGACACTCTAAGAGGCAAGTTGATATGTACTGGAACACTTTGTACACCCACTGAATTTTTGTATGCATGTCAAGAAAATACATGTGTAATGGTAGCCAGAAATTGTGAAGTATGCATCTCACCAAAGCACATCTAGAAGTTTCTTTTACAAAAACAAGGCAAAAAATTTGTCATTTTCGTTGATTAAGGGAGAAGGTTTTAGACAAATAGCCGCAAAGCAGGAAACAGAGAACTACTCTCGTGGCATTACAATACTCAAGTGGGTGTATCGGCCATAGCCCAAAGATGGGCCTCCTCTTTGATCTTCATGACGACCATCATCGTCGTAGCGGCAGTGTTGCGAAAGACCCTGCGAAAGAACACAACACATCTGAAAGTTAATCTTTAATGAACGCGAAATGCTTTAAAACACCGTTTTTTTTTGCGAATTAAAACACCGTTAGCATAACTTTAGAATGCTATGACATATTTTTGAAAGCCTCACCTGCACCCTCAACACCACTGTCCATCCATCATCAGTACTCCCACTTACCTTGTATAGAGGTTGCGTCAATTAATTTGGATCGGAGGAAGCAAATAAATCTCTTTTCATTGCGAAAGGGAGGGAGTAAATAAATCGATCAGCAGACTCGCACAACAAACACATAGATAGCAACACGACCAATCATCTGCACTCTTAAACATTATCCTACGAAAAATCCGGACTTGAGAGCAAAACGTAGAGATGCATGTGCCGTTCTGGTGTGGCCGGGGGAGCAAGGACACTGCACATAAAACAAGCCGTGGTGGCGATGGCGACTTCGGTGAGGGCAAAACGGCAGTGTCACGAGGTGTGAGCGGCAAGAAAGGGACCATGCTTGCACCAACCACCATGGACACACACCCACCCCTCCTGCCATGGTTTTGTCGCTCCTCCCCTCCTCCTCCTCCTCTCCTTTAAGTTCGCCCACCCTACGCATATGAGGCCGCCATACAGATATCCCAGATAGGTACATATGCATGGCAGTGGCCACTTCTCTCCCTTACCCCTATCTCCGCGTAGCTCCATGTCCTTCTGCTACCATGGACGGACGGACGCCTTTGCTGGTGTGAGAGACTGAAGCTGCCAGCATGATCTGCTCATCCAGCATGCGCCGAAACCGCGTTCGGTTGCGCGGGGTTATCTTGGAATTTTTGCTCCATCAGATCATGCTGCAGCTTCATTTTCTCACGGCCACCAACAGATATAGAGATTGTTTTCTGGTTTCTCTTGCGTAAGTAGGCGGACTTGCATGGAAGGTAAATGCTTGCTAATTTGGTGTTGTTTGCCCTGCCTTCTCCTTCTGTTTCTGTTTATTAGTGTATTCTTTTTGTTTATCATGCTTCATTTTTCCTCAAGAGGTTCTCTCATACAAAATCTCCCAGCTCTTTCCAGCTTCTCAAGAGGTTCTCTAATCAGGACGGTGTGTAGTTTATTGCACTTGCATTTGTTTAAGAGCTCCTCTTGCGTATACCATCAAATTAAGATGGCTTATGGCTTTCTTAGCGGAAGGCAAGGAAAAATGAAATTTATGCCCCACAAGTACTTCACTTTCTGTTTATTTGTTTATTTTCCTTTTTGACGAAGGAAGATTGTAGGAATCCCAGTATAATAATTAGGAACCCACATTGAAGTTCATGAGGACTTTGGAGCCCAATCCAAATTGAAGCATGCTAACACTTGTGTTTCGTTCATATCTTGATGAGATTGCTTTGCATACAAAATCTTGCTCGACGCTTCCACCTACCTTTTGCTTTAGTTCTACAGAAATTCAAATGGGAAAGTTTAATTGTTGTTTCTCCTAACATGAAAACCTTTTAGCCATTCAGTACTGGGTTTTCAGTGGTGGACGAGCAGAAGTGCTAGCTCATCCAAAAATAATCCTGGCAATGGCAGTCAATTGTATCTTTTGGCATGCATCTGTTTTTGCTGTATGATGGAAATTACAATGTGAGACCTTCCAAGAGAAGGAAAAAAAATGCTGGAGTTAACGTACGATTACGAAGAGATGAACGAATAACTATACCAAATTTAAACTAAGTATTGGGTAATTGAGTTGTTGGCAAATGGTATAGGAGAAAACCACAATAAGGTACAAATTAACCAAATATGATCATGTGCAATCAGATTCCTTGCCTCCAAAAGGGCATGCAACTCATACCCTGGGTTCACTAATATAGCATATTATAAGGCTCTGATGTTTGTGCTTAACAGCGACATAGCATCATGCTACTCCCCTAGACCTCTAGGCTTCCTGTTGGGCCACAATAGCAGGCACGTTCGATGGAAGCCTAGCTTTTGATACGTAAGTGGTGCATGTTTGCCATCTAAATTATGCAACTGTGGTCTGCAAATACTACAGCGATACTTTGTCTAGTTGTCTCTGAAAAATAATGGCCACAGCTGTTAGGCCTTTAATTAGCTTGCGCCCAGATTATTTCCAGCCATGTATTTTTGTGTAGTTCGCGCCTTTTCAGCTACCATGTATTATTTCAGCCATGTATTTGTGTGCCTGTGCGTGCATTCAGAAAGTGGATGAAAGCATCAAAACAGACAAAGAGGATGGCGGAGCAAGGCCCAAGGTTTGTCCTGAAGACATCTTCAGCAATGAGAGAACGGGGGACACCCATGAGAGGAGAAAGGGACAAACCTCACCACGACGCCTAATGCTATTTGGAAGATGGTGCTAATTTATCATCATGATGATTCTTGTAAAAATCATGGCCGTACATGACAAGGTTTCATTTCAAACTAAAACAGAGCAAACAACACAGAAGGAAACCGGACACAGACGCAGAGCTTAAAACCATACACATCCACAGGGGTACGTTAAATTCCAGTCACCTCACTTCACTCGCACAGAGGAAGTTCATAATTATTCACGACTCACCTAATAGCAAAAATTGGCGACAAGCCTATCTCAAAGTTTACTTGGGACATATAACGTTGCAGCGTTACACCGAGATGAGATCCCAAACAAAAGGGCACGCAGCAAGCTGATAGGTGAAACCGAATCAACCTACGCCTCGTCAAGGGCAAGAACACCTGGGAGGGGCTTGCCTTCCAGCAGCTCCAAGCTCGCGCCACCGCCGGTCGAAATGTGGCTCATCTTGTCGGCCAGCCCAGCCTTCTCAACAGCAGCAACGGAGTCACCTCCACCAATGATGGTCGTGACACCCTTCCCAGTAAGCTCAGCCAACTGCTTCGCGATTGCCTGAGAAAAAGGACAGTTGTCATTAGCAACAACAACGAATACGAGATAGATGAATGTACATTTATGTGATATTGTACTAACATCAGTGCCTGCGGCAAACTTCTCAAACTCAAAGACTCCCATAGGACCGTTCCAGATAACAGTCTTGGTGGTGTCCAGGGCTTCTGCGAAAGTCTTGATGGAATCTGGGCCAACATCCAGACCCATCCAACCATCAGGGATAGCAGTGGCAGGAACAATCTGAAAAATAGTATCAAGGGTGAGCATCAGCAGGTAAACACCTAATCATGTTTTGGGGACAAATGTCAGTTGAATTACACTGAGAGCCTTTGAAACTACTACTTTTTGGAGTATAAAGTGCTATCACAAGGACCATCCAAGGTGTAAAATGAACAAACCTTGCTTTCGGCATCTGCTGCAAACTTGTCAGCCACAACGACATCAGTCGGAAGCAAGAGCTTAACACCCTTGGACTTCGCCGTTTCGATCAGTGAAGTTGCCAGTTCAAGTTTGTCTTCCTCCACAAGAGACTTTCCAACAGCTAATCCCTGGGCCTTGTAGAATGTGAAGATCATACCACCACCAAGGATGAGGATATCAACCTTGGCCAGCAGAGACTCGATCACACCAATCTTAGATGAGACCTTGGATCCACCAACAATGGCAGCAAATGGCTTCTTTGGGTTGGCAACAGCTCCGACAAGATAGTCAAGTTCCTGGAGTAATTGAAATAATTAGACATCTTGCTATTTTGATCTGAGATATACTAGTTCCAATGATTTCTGGAAAATATAAGTCAGGATCCATGTACTGACTTGCACACCAAAGGATAATTTGTTTTCTTAAAATTTCAAGCAAATAATGTGCAGGAATGAGAGTCATTTCAGCTGGTATACCTTCTGCATGAGGAAGCCAGCAACAGAAGGCATCAAAAACTTGGTTACACCCTCGGTTGAAGCATGAGCCCTATGTGCAGTGCCGAAAGCATCATTTACATAAAGGTCAGCAACTGATGCAAGCTTCTTAGCAAACTCAGGATCGTTCTTCTCTTCCTCCTTGTAGAATCTAACATTCTCTAGGAGTAGAACACCACCATCTGGCAAAGCAGCAGCCAATTTCTCAACTTCTTCACCGATGCAGTCAGGGGCCATCACAACCTATTGACAGACATAAGACAATGTACACATATAAGTGCTCTTAAGTTCAGAAAGACACCGGAATTGCAAGATACTAGCGTCCCATGACATACTTCAAGTCCAAGGAGCTCAGACAAGCGTGGAACAAGAGGCTTCAAGCTGAACTTGGGGGTGACACCTTTTGGGCGGCCCTGAAAGTTACAACAATGAAAACATTAGAGAAAGGAAAAACAACAATCACACTTAGTACATTTGACAGTTTTTATCATGTTCCTCGTCATATCAGGTGACATAAGTAGCATAATTTTTTTTACAAAAAATGATAAATCTGGATTGGATTGGTTGACACTAGTAATCAAAAAATCACAGCGTAAAATTGTCTGTTGGCAATGCAAGTTTAGGTGAAAGCAACACAGTTTAGCCTGGAGAGTTGTAAAATCAATAACCTATATAATGATACGAAATGTTAAAGGGGCACATGGTCTGTTATCAATACATCTCCAAGTTACCAGGAACCAGATAACCGATAGCATACCAGCCCATCAGATGTTCTAATACTACTTGGCTATGCGACAGCATCAAACAAAAAATTTACTGAATGTCATGCATGAAATGTGGAGGTGCAAACAACTTGAAAGTTTTGTGTAGCTGCCTCCTACTAAGAATCAGAACACAACAATGAACAACCACGACTGAAGACGTTCATTTTTGGCAGAGGAATATAATTAACCACCAAATCTGTTTAAAGTGAAAAAGGAACAAGTTGGGCAGTCATCCTTAAATTCAATCGCCTCACAACTGAGATAAAACAAGCTGATCGCCAATGCATATTATAACTTAGGTTCATCATTACAATGATGACTGCCATAACTGTGCAGAAGACGCAAACTGGTTCAGATAGTATGGCAATATTATCGGTTAAGTTGAAGGGGCATTAACTGAACCTCACTGTAATATTTCAAGGGTTGCAAGACTGACTTTAAATTACAGACTTGCATATGCGAAATTAACTGAGAGCAAAACTGAACCACTTTTGCCACATGTTCACATCCTTGCACATAACAAACACCAAAACTGTAGACATGTGCAAATGGCTACAATCCTAACAAAACTAACACCAAAATTGCAGACATGTGTAAACGGCTACAGTTCCCAATATTTATCTCCACCGATCTTAGTCTGGAGCTCAAAATGATGACACAGAATCACTCGACCGCATCCAATGCTCCCAGGAATCACACATACGATGCCCATAAATAAATCCAAGGCCTAACTTCTTATAGGCTACTAGCATGCTGTATGTCTCGGATCAACGAGCGTGGGTGGGTTGGGATGCTCACCAGATGGCTGGCCAGGATGACCTTGGCGCCCTTCTCGAGGAGGTACTTGATGGTGGGGATGGATGCGCGGATGCGGGTGTCGTCGGTGATCTTCTGGGCGTCGTCGAGCGGCACGTTGAGGTCGGCGCGCACGAACACCTTCTTCCCCTTGAGATCCGCCTCCCCGAGGGTGCCCACGCTCCTCTTGGTCGCCATCCCTGCACCCAAAACAGACGCCGCGAAGAGGAGGTCAGACGCCGGCCCGCGAGGGAGGGAGGGATGCGGCCGCGGATCGCGATCGGAGGCGGGGGAGAGGGTTCACCGTCGAGGAACCGGATCGAATCGGCGGCGATCTGGGCGAGGCGGTCGCTGGATTGGAGTGGCGATGGGCTTGGCTTTGGTTTGGATGGATGTGGCGACGCTGCCCGTGCGCTGCGGTTTTCTTTATAGAGGCGAAGGCGTAGTTCGCGATGGGAGGGAATATTCGGGGGGATTTGCGGTGGCGGTGTGCCGATGACGTGTGGGGTCGAGGGAGGTGGGACAGGCTGGCAGCGGGAGGGGATGGATTTGTAGGGTGTTGTCTGGGTGTGGCTTGGAGCGGGGGTAAGAACGGTGCGGCGCCCGTGGGCTCTGGGCCCGCGGATTGCCGACGGACGGCTCGGATTGGATGGTTTTGGAACGGAAAAAGAAAGGAGGGGAAGGTTCTGGAAAGCATGGCGCGTGGAAATGCCGAGATGGGCGGCCCGTCTCCTCATTTGCTCCGACAGCCTCCGACCCGTCGTCGGATCGACGGGGCCTGGGGCCGTGGTTTTGTGCGGCACTTTTTTTTTTGAAAAAAACTGAAATAGACCATCAATTCATACTTGAAGTCTAAATCGAAAACCTAACGTAAATGTTTGCCATCTACACGCCGGCCAAATTTTCGGCCGGTCCCTTCATCTCGTGAGGCGCTGGCGTGTGGGCTCCCGTAGCAGCTTCTTCGACGCGAACACGCTCCTGCACGCGGATGACTTGCGAGCGCGGACGGCCAGGGACGGCGAGCGCGGCGGCCGGCGTGACGAGCGCGGGTGGTCTGGGGTGACGAGCGCGGGCTGCACCATGGTCTGCAAGCCCGGCAAGGACGGGGCGGTGGTGCTCCTAACAAAGGACGACGAGTGTGATGGCCGGGGGCGGTTTGAGTCGACGAGCTCGTAAGCCATGGTCGCGCGCACGATGGGGCTGAGCACGGGTGCTACCATGACAGGGGGGCATCACATGCGAGCTCACAGGCAAGTCATTCATGGCTTACAAGTTCGAGGCGGACGTCGAGCTGGGAGCACCATGGGAGACACCCCTTAATGTTGCAATGGGCGGTCTGAAAAGCTACAACCGATGCAAAAAAAAAAAAAAAAAAGCTTCAACCAGCGACGGCTGGAGGTGGAAGAAGATGACAAAACGCTGCAGTTTTGCTACATGCTTCAACCTGCATAGATTTTGCTACAACCAGCATAGCATTTTGCTACGACTGGCGTCACGTTTTGCTACAACACATAGCCGGTGTTGCGTTTTGCTACAACTAGCATCACTTTTTGCTACAACCGGAATAACATTTTGGACATTCATTACGTCTGAGCTGCGAGGTTCGACGGCGATGACGACATTTTTGCTGCAACCATCGTAGGTTTTTGCT
This sequence comes from Aegilops tauschii subsp. strangulata, assembly GCF_002575655.3. Taxonomy (NCBI): domain Eukaryota; kingdom Viridiplantae; phylum Streptophyta; class Magnoliopsida; order Poales; family Poaceae; genus Aegilops; species Aegilops tauschii. Next base: position 147,084,934 of record NC_053040.3, on the reverse strand, counting down.
ATGTCCGGCAACGTCTTTTGTTACATCCGTTCATTTTTTAGATGCAAATGTTGCTACCTGCAACGGCGAGCTACAACCAGCGACGACAGCGACGTTTTTTTTTTGCTGCAACCGTGTCTCCATTTTGCTACGACCGACAACGAAAAATGCTACACCGTGTAATTCTATTTGCTGGAACCAGTCAATCGCCGGCGAGACGGAGCTGCATCCATGGCGTGCGCGGGCGGCGAGGGCGGGATCCATCCACGGCGAGCGCGGGGGGCGGCAAAGTTGCATCCAAGGCAAGCGCGGGCGGCGGAGCTGCATCCAGAAGGTGCGAGACACATTGAGATGCAAAGGCAGAGCTGCATCTGCCATGCGCCCCCGGCGAGCTGCAGCAGCCCGGCGAGCGGCCCCGGTGACAAGGACGGCCGGCGAGGACGCCAACCGGCGACGGGGACGCCGCGGTGGTTCCTCAAGCTTGGTCGCTGGGGATGGCGGGGTGTCGAACGTCGCTGTGGGCGTTTCAATTTTTTCCAGGGGGATTAATGGGAGAAAGACGAAGCAGGGATCAGATCTAACGGCCCTTAATTGTGGTATCGGGTGGCTGGGGCTGGAGCGGCCGAACAGTTCGGCCGGCGCGCCGGCGCCTATAAGCGGCCCAAACCTAATCTCGTGATTGTTGCGCCGGGAAACACACTTTACTCACTTCTCTCACTGATTTTTTGGGCCCACATGTCATCCCCATCTTCTTTCTCAAGCATCCCACCCACAGCACCCCAGTCGCCACATGCCTCTCCCGCTCCACCCGCGCCCACAACGCCTACACCGTTCATGTTGCCGCCAACACCACCACCCATTCGGCTGACGCGCACGCTGGGCTACACCGACGGACCGCTCCACCGGGACCTCCTCCGCTAAGCTCGTGGTCGAGGGGACGGGCACCAGACACCGCCTCCGACCAACCTATGGTGTTGCGCAGGCCATCACCGCTTCGTCTTCCACCACGCCCAGGCCGACGCCGAAGCCATACCATTGCGCTCGACTGCTTCCCTGTCGACTCGTGCATCGTCTTCATGGGTTACGGGTCCTCCTACGTACGTTAGATGCTCCAGGTGCACTATGGCCTGCACGACGCGTGCGGGGCGTGACCTGTGTGCTCTCACCGACATGGGGGAACGCAGAGGCGGTAATAGGCACCTGGACGATCACCATAGGGCGGGGGAGGCAAAGGGGCACCTTTTTACGAGCTGCTGGCCATCGGGGCAGAGAAGGATGCGGAGGCAAAATACGAGGTAGGCATCGACACATGCCTACTCCATACGCTCGATGAAAAGCCTGAGAGCATGCCACACGCTCATGCAGGGGCGAAGCTTCGTTGGGGCCGGACTGGGCCATGGCCCACCCAGGTTTTTTGTACTATTTACCCTATGCGCACATCGGAGCACAGCCCTCCTGCAGGCCAGTAAGCACACATGGTCGATCCCGAGCGCTCCAGATCTCGCTCGCCGTTCGCCACTCTCTCGCGCGTAGCAGCGCTGTAGTTTCTCCTGGCTGCAGCCGGCAGTGGCACTCTGCACTGGTACCTAGGCCTATTACGGTATTACCATCCGACCACGACATCTCATGGCTAATTTTTTTTAAATAATACATTTTTTGAATTAATTTTCAGAAATAATACACCGAAATTTTATTTTCCAAAAATAATACGGCCTCGTCCCGCTAGAGGACGACTGCAGCCTCTCGTCCTAGTGCTAGACGATTGAGTCCAGTCGGCCTATAGAAGGACGACAGGTGGCCCGTAATCCACGTGGCAGCCGGCGATTGGCCCAGCCACGTCGCAGCGCTCCCACTCGTGCCTGCATGGGCCGTCGGTGGCTGGGGCCCAGACGACAGGGCCCAGTCGTCCTGCTGCAGGACAATCGTCCACTAGGAGGACGACAGGGTCCCCAGCCCCGGGTCGCCCGACTCCTTCTCCCTCGCGCGACCTTATCCCCTCTCTCTTCTGTGTTCTTCTTTCTGTTCTTCTTTCTTCTCTCTTCCGACTAAAAAGTAACCCATTTATACTCCAAAGTGAGCCATTTTCTTCCTGATTTGCCACCGTAGATACATTGTAGATAGTTGGGGGAGGCAAGGGAGACCTCGATCTACTGATGGGGTAGCTCGTGGTGAGCATTTTTGTGGAGGTGGTGGAGATGGTGGTGAGCAATTTTGTGGAGGTGGTGGAGGTGAAGATGAACTGATGAAGCTGCGGCAGTGTGGTGGACGTGAAGCTCCGGCTCCGGTGATTGAAGGCTGCTGTTCGTCGGCGTTGCTTCGCACGCTTCAAGGGTATAATTTTACAGACATTTTCTCCGGTAGATGTTGTGCGAATATTGTAGATGTTATTTGCTCCACTAATATTTTGTATTAGGTGTGCGAATATTGGTATTTGCTCCAGTAGTAACCGTTATATTTTTGGATGTCTAATATTTAGTCGTGTGAATATATTCAGTTGCTCCAATAATATGGCGTATTTTATGTGGATGTGGATGTCAGTTTTCCCGCAAAAAAAGGATGTCCGTTTATTTTAGTTGGTGCGGTACTATATATACTATATATAGATGTCAAACATGTTGTTGTATCAATTTTTGAAGTTGTTCCGGTAATATCCTAAAAATATTTAGTACTTAAATATTTTTAGGTGTGTGAATAATTTTAGTTGATCCATTAATATTACGTAATAATTTTAGGTGTGTCAATTAGGACTGTGAATATGTTTAGTTTGTCATGATGTTTAACAGTTATCTGTCCATGTTAAATAATTTTATAGGTGAGTCGAGATGTCTGATGTAGTGACGTTCATATTTTTCTATGGTCCTGGTACTGTCCAAACAAATGAGATTGGGGTTGATCTGAGTGAATTTGAGAACATAGAGGTGCCACTGACCGCACCTCAAACATGGTCTCTTAGTCAGTTGAAAGAATGGGTGACATCAAGTTTAGGGCTGAATACTGAAACTCACACCGTGGGTGTTCATGCATTGTGGACCCGGTCAAGTACAAACGTTTTATTCTATTTGAGGCCAATAGAGCGGGACTCTCAGTGGGTGCGGTGGTTACAAGGTTGCGAAACCAGGGGATGCAATCCTTGTGCCTTAGTGCTTCCCGTTGTGAAGGAGATAATTTCACCTAAAGGCGAGGGTGGTTACAATCCTGGGCAAAGCAGTGATGTGATGCAACACTCGATGTCAAATGTTGGAGATGATGGTTACGAACAAGGACAGAGTAGTCAGGTACATGGAGGAAATGCCGATGATTATTACAGTGGGGAGGTGGACGCTGACGAGGTAGATGGGCACATGCAGAACCAGATGGAAGATGAGAATACTGATGTTGACATTGGTCATGCCGATGATTCCGACGAGTCTGATGAAGAAGAGAACCTAGAGGATGTGCCGAATCCTGCATCATGGAATCATGACTTCTCATCAGCAATGATCGTGAATGATGGGCATGATTCTGCCTGGCAATATCACCAGAATAACATTGCGACGGGTGCTATGTATCCGAACAAGAACGCTCTGAAGGACGCAATCATTCAATGGGCAATGTCCACACAAAGGGTTTTCACAGCTGAGGTGTCAAGTCAGAAATACTTGACAATGGTATGCAAGAACGAAGATTGCCCCGCCAGGGTGCATGGCTATCTCCCTAAGTATGGCACAAGTTGGGTGATTAGTGACCTAGTTCATCACACATGTCTTATTCCCTGCATCCCTCAAGATCATGCCAACCTTTCATCCACGCTTATTGCTCGGTTGCTTTACAGTGAGATAGTGGAGTGCAAAGCGATGGAAGTTAAGGCTCTCCAGACAAAAGTATTCGTCAGGTTCAAATACAGAATTTCTTATGGCAAGGCTTGGAGGGCTAAGCATAGGGCGCTTGAGACCAGATTTGGTTCTTTTTTCGATGCATATGACTCTGTTGTCCGGCTCCTCCAGACATCCAAGACCTCTTCATGCCAGAGTTCCCAACTGTGAGGGTGCTGCATCGACTGTTCTTCTCTTTCGGTGTATGCATCGAAGCCTTCAGGCATTGCCGACCGGTCATATGTGTAGATGGCACTTTTCTCACCGGACAAGGGTCAGATCCTGACAGCCATTGGTCAAGACGGACAAAATCAAGTAGTACCACTCGCTTTTGCATTTGTGGAGAGTGAGAACATTGAAAGTTGGACATGGTTCTTCAGGCAATTGAAAGTAGCAGTTGTGAAGGATAAGCCCAATGTCTGCATCCTTCATGACAGGCATGCAGGTATACTCAGTGCGATAAAGACACTGACAAACCCTAGTCCTGAAGAACAAACTCCATGGCAGGACTTGCAGAGCCGTTGGTGCATGCGCCATCTGGGGGCTAATTTCTTCTCGCAGTTCAGAAATAAGAACCTGATGAATTTGTTCAAAAAACTCTGTAAACAGAACCAACTATGGAAGTACAATTTGATACATGACAGACTTAATGTGTGCACGCAGAGACACGTTAGGGACAGGAAAGCTGCAAGAGATGCAGCTGTCAGAGCACATGTGGAAGCAGTAGCAGCACAGTTAGCAACTGGAACAGCGGCTGTGGAGGAGGAGCCTGTTGGGCTTTGTGACTTGCCAGGATTTGACCCACCTGGTACTAGGAGAAGGCTCGGGAGGTCCATTAAAACCTTCGAGCAGTGGATAGAGCATGAGCCTCTGGAGAGGTGGTCTTTGTTGCATGACACACATGGAGCAAGGTATGGTGTCATGACTACCAATCTCGCATAAACATACAACTTTGTCCTCAGAGGAAACAGGGCATTGCCTCTTACAGCCATCGTTGAGGGTATTTTCTATGGCATCGTGAAGTATTTCAGAGATAGACGTCAAAAAGCAGAGCAGCATATCTTGAACAACCCAGGCACACGTTACTGTGAAAGAATTATGAAGTACATGGAAGAAAAGATGCAAAAAGCTAGGTCACACACTGTAGTCCCCATTGGTAATCAAGAAAGAAGGTTTGAGGTCCGCTTATCTAACAACAAATTTGGTTGTGCAAATGAGCTGAGGACACATGAGGTCAAAATTGGAAATGAAGTATGGCCAACGTGTGAGTGCACATGCAACAAACCAAAGTTGCTTCACCTACCATGCTCCCATGTACTTGCTGCTTGCGGGCAGCTTGGAATGGACGCAATATCGTTCGTGTCTCCATATTTTCTAAAAAAGTCCGTCCTCAATACCTGGACAGGTGAGTTGCTGGGATTTCGCTCAATGGGTAACTTCAACACCGTTAATCCTGTTGAAAGGCGGTACATTCCAGACCCAGAGAATATGCGTACAAGTAGAGGTAGGCGACAATGCCGACGCATCCGGAATTGTCCCACTATGCAATGTATTTTATGCAATGAATTTGGCCATAGGGACACTAATTGTCCCACTTTCGTCACTGGGCGTGGACGAGGGAACCGGGGACGAGGAGCAAGAGCAAGAGGAGGAAGAGGAGGAAGAGGTCGAGGCGGAAGCTAGGCACTAAGTTATAAATTTGTATTAAGTGTGGCACTATATTTGCAATTTGTATTAATTCTGGCACTATGTTTGAAATTTGTGTTAAGTCTGGCACTACGTTTGAAATTTGTATTAAGTCCAGCACTACGTTTGAAATTTGTATTAAGTCTGACACTACGTTTGAAATTTGTATTAAGTCTGGCACTACGTTTGAAATTTGTATTAAGTCTGGCACTACGTTTGAAATTTGTATTAAGTCTGGCACTACGTTTGAAATTTGTATATGCAGGAATGGCGGGAATGGGGTTGCTTAGTGCGGAAATTGATAGAAAGCATCGTGCTGCGATAGGTTCTGAGCGCAAGCTTGATGCGCTGGTCACTCGCACTCAAAAGGAAGATTGGAAAATACACGAGGGATGGGTTCAGCGGTACGTGCTTTACTTATTTCCTTCAAGAATATATGGATGAGACACACCTACTGATTTGTCCTCACATGCAGGTTGAAATGGGCTGGCCTTTTACCTTTCGCGCGTCTGGTTGAGTCCATGCAGACCTCCAAACGCCTCGCCATCGACGCCTCTTTGCTCACATGCTTAGTGGACCGGTGGAGACCTGAGACACACACGTTTCACTTCCGCTGGGGAGAGATGGCTCCTACTCTCCAGGATGTGTCCTTTTTATTGGGACTACCGTTGGCAGGTCATGCCATAGGACCGTTGGAGGCACCGGCTGATTGGCAGCTTGGTATTGCACAGCGTTTCGCGGGTATTTATGACCGAGCTTCGGCGCTGACATCGGATAATCACGGACCTAAGTACGAATGGTTACTCCATTTCCAGGTTAGTTCCCCTGCCGCTTAAGTTGCATTTGTCTTGCAATTGTTCTTACATAACATACCTTCGCTATGTACTAATACTCTCTTTGCTCAAAACAGATCCAAAAGTTCCGGGGTATCCAAGGGTCCCGTTGAATGCGACACAGATCACTAGAAGTCTGGAGGCATATATACTGTGGCTTCTCGGCAAGGTGATGTTCACAGAGAACCATGTCAGCACTATTAGCGCGAGCTACATCCCTATTGCACTTGAGATCGCGAGCGCTCAGACGCCGAATCAGATCACACAGAGGAGTTGGGGTTCGGCTGTCTTAGCATATACATACCGAGCTATGTGCAACGCCTGCCAGCTTACGTCACCCACGTCCGCCCTTCTTGGATGCCCTCTATTTCTGCAACTGTGGTCGTGGGAGAGGTTCTCCGTAGGACGACCAGACGTACGTGTTGATGAGCCTATGGATATAATGTTCGATGCTGACGGCATCGACATGCCTACCTTCGGTATGAGTTGGACACATCACAGGGTATGTCACAATCTAAGTTTTGTTCGTTTTATACACTAGGGTTCAATCTAACTTTTGTTTTCCGCAGAGACGCTTTGCTGCTGATCAGACCAGACGAGCTTACACGGCATTAAACGAGCAGTTTGATGCGTACACTGGGGTGATCTGGCAGCCGTACACGCAAGAAGCCATAGATGCAAGATACCCCGGTGGTTTGTCCGTGCTGTGCACAAGAGATGCCGATTATTGGATGACAAAATCAAAGATCATCTTCGATGTCTTCGTTGAGGAGATGGCCCAACAGAGGGTTATGAGGCAATTTGGTCTTCTGCAATTGGAGACACCTCCCCTATAGAGGCCCCGCTGCACAGAGACATCCACAGGTACTGTCTAGTTATTAATATTGCACTGTCCTTCAAAATTGTCCATAGTTAAGCTATTAGTTAATTGTTCAACGAACACCAAAATTTTAGGATCACAAAGAAGGGGATCAACAGGACTGCTACTGAGTGGCTAGATAGGGTTCAGCCGTACGTTACACAATGGGAGACTGCGAGCACACATCTCTGGCACGAGAATCACAACTTTGATATGGACGAATTCAATCTCTATCTGCAGCGGTACATGACCGGAACACGGTTATGCATCATTCATCACAATCACCTAGATGAGATACCTGCCCCTAATACGGCGGATATGTACCCGAGCTATGATACTTCGGGCTCTAGGCAGCAAGCGGTAAGATATATTCTATTCATATAATGCAAGTAGTCCATGCATACTTTGCCGTGCGCACGTAATAATCGTCCTCACAATTTCAGGCTGAGTTGACTCGCGGACTTGGCGAGGAGGTGTCCACCTTTCAGCGTTCACTGTCGTCTGCATCTCTAATGCTTCCTCGGGCTCAGGTCCAGACCTGGATGTCGCGCATTGAGGAGAAAGTACGATCTGTGTATCGAGCTATTACGTGCACACGCACTTCGGACGTACTTCACCAGCATCCCCCCCGCCACTCCACGCACCAGCAGCCGCCGCGTCACTCGACTGGTCAGCTCGAACCCACGCATCACCGACATGATCCGCGTCCACGTCTAGCAGAGCAGTGGACGACCAGGCCACCACCTCCTGACCAGGCCGGTAGTTCGGCGTGGCAGCACCAGCCGGATCCCACGTCTGCCTACGTGTTTCGGCCACAGCCTCCGCCTATAGGTATGTTTCTTCATATTTATTCTTGTGAATATCAATTGGGCCTATGTATTTCATCATTACTTATGTTCGTCCATCCAACAGGGCCCTACGGGGACATGACGCGTCTATGTCCGGATCCGGGTGGGATAGTGACCATGAAGGTGGGCATAACAGACAGGATTTCTTGTCGCAGCACAACGAGTGGATGGACATATATACGACTCCTGCACCACCTCCCACACAGGAAACACAGCATGACCAGGCATGGTCTGAGCTTCCTCCCCGTAACGTTCGGGCACCCCACAGGTATCTGTGGCCGACGCCGCCTACACCACCTCCACGACGTGCCGGACGACGTGGCTCATGCTTGTCTACCACTATATCTATCTATGTACGCAAGGGACGTACGTATGCTAGCTATGTATGCGGTTGGAACTAATCATTTTCCTGGTGGACGACTGGAACTAATTATCTTTCTGCTGGACGATTAGTTGTAATAATCTTTCTTCTGGACGATTGCAACTAATAATCTTCCTGCAAGACCACTGCAACTTATCATCTTCCTGCAAGACGACTGGTGGCCAACCCTATAGACGATTGCCCAGTCGGCTTGCTGGTGGACGACTGGACCCGAATCGTCCACCAGGAAGACGATTAGGTCCAATCGTCTTCCAGGAAGATGATGCCGTATTATTTGTGAAAAATATCAAAACGGCGTATTATTTCTGAAAATTAATAAAAAAATGTATTATTTAAAAAAATTTAGCCATCTCATGCACATCTAGCATCACACAACCAGGGGTCAGCCGGACAACCCCCTCCCCACCCCACTGTCCCTCCCTCCGACTCGCCGTACGTTCGGGCATCGGCGAGGAAGCAGTGCGAGACAGCAAGAGATCACACGCAATTAAATTTGTTTCCAAAATATGACATTTTACAGACCATAACATATAATCCTTCCGTTCTAAAATAAGTTAATACAAAGTTGAGACACTTATTTGGGACTGAGGGAGTATTTGGTAACCATAAACAATGGGCAGCAAGGCGACACACACTCGTGAAAAATGTTTGTTTTTTAAAGAAAAAGAGACCATTCCGAAAAATTAAATTAATATATACATAGCTGCTCACTCCATCTTGTAGCCTTGTATTATATAATAATGCGTATGATTTAGTATTTCAAAAAAGAATTGAACTCGCTTTTTTGGGCCCGCCCACCATTTTCTCTGAAGCTCCGCCACTGCACTCATGTATATATTCCTCGACTGAGGTGTAATTTAATGATGTCAATGAGTAGGATATAGTATGGATACAATAATCGCATACCCATACTCACGTGTCTCAAGGGCATAAAAATCATGCTCATACCCTACCCCTGGGGTGAATATTCACGCCATGCCCATACCTTATGGGTATCCATGCCCAATGGGTACCCATCAAACAGATCAACACAACATAAAAGTGTGGTGGCGTAATTTCTAGGTCAATCTGTGGCAGAGGAGCCAGCCATCGAGAGTTCTCCATGGTTGAGCAAATGGTTATTGGGAGAAGAACGAGAGTGGGGCACGGATCATACATACAATGACTCGGTAGCTTAAAATTTATGGCACATGTGACTCATCACTGAGATGTGTCCCAGAAGCTCCACAAACAAGTACGACTCCATTTTCATGTTATCTCATGCAAGTTTATGCATGGCTACCAACTGATGAGTGTATTTTTACACTCATCACATCGTTGTTTAAATCAGTTTATTTCAGAAAATCTGAGATATTTCCTCCAATATTATCACTGATGACTAATGAATCCGCGAGATAAGGGAATCCTCTCCTTATTTTGTTTCCATATGAAAATAGGCCATATAGGGAGAACATCAATCATATCTTCTGTATCTGAAGAGCTAGCTCTCATTAACTATTTATATCAACATGCAAGCATGCCATATCATCACAAACATGCATGATAAAAGGCCCACCCCCACTTTCATATCTGTCTTATTATGCAAGCATGCCATTTCATTATGAAACATGCATGGAAAAAATACCCATCTCAACATGCAAACATACATGATAATTTTCATTCTATTATGCTAGTTATATTTAATAAGCATTTGACAACTATATAGTAATCGAACATAACAAGTAATATGTATTTTTTTAGTTTTACTTATTTATATTATTACTTCAAATATTTATGTTTCCTAAAAAAATCGCATTGAAATATATTGCAAAATATTCCCGCAACAACGTGCGGGGTATCATCTAGTACAAGGAAAGAGGCAAAATGGAGAGAGAGAGAAATTAATTAGGAGGCGCAACAATCAATCCAGTGGAGAAGACGATGTCTGGTACAAGCGCAAACGCCTCCTTTGTGTCCTACCACATCATTTTTATAATGGGCCGTCTTCAGAAATGCAAGAGAGAATCATCAAAATGCTCATCTCCGCAACATAACCATTCATCAAGCCTAGTCATTGCCATTTTCCATCTCATCTTCATATCCATCACCGTCACCGCAACAATTCACCTTCAAGTTAACTATACTTGTAATCATATATCGCATCCGGCAACCACTGTAAGACATATTATCATAAAACATTCATTTTTATGTCTCCTTCAATGATTTTTTTTCGTGCGATCCGATCGTCATGTGTGGGTAATTCCATAAGGCAATGGGTTGAGCCATAGTCTTGCAACCTGATGTATGATGGAATGACTTTGAATGAACGCCATGTATGTTTGAAATAAAAATGCATCGTAGTTGTCTCTTGTCTCTTTCTATTACTTCGACCTTGCGGGTACCTAGAATCACGGAGTTCGATCAAAGAGGAAGTTAGGAGCAAGGAGGACGTGGAACGCTATTATGAAAACTGGTGACAGAAAGGTTTAGTACGGTAGCGGAAAGCCAATCCTTGGTGGTACATGAGGTGTAGTCATTAAACGCATAATGCTTTTGTCTGAATTATTCTTAATAACCGAGGCAACTCTGCGCGACGGATAGGGCACACGGTTGGACAACCGACTCTTGTAGCAGAATGCGTGCCTGTCAAGATGTAATTTGGACACATTCCCCACTTCGTCTCGTTGCAAGAACATCTTAACAAGTGTCTTCTAGAGCACAAATTAATATCATGCGTATCCAAATCAACAAATATATGGTTGTAAGAATGAAGTCCTCATACTCATGCTTGTTTAAATTCTTTTGCTTACACTTGTGGGTGTTACGATCCGGTTACTAAAAACTTAAATTAATTACTGTTGCAAAAGTTTATTAGAAACCCTTGTCATAGTCCATGTCCTCTCATGGGTTCGATAACTCAGACTCACTCTCTCGGAAAGAGGCAGGGAACATTTACGCTATCCATTATCGGATCACTCAAGGGAATCACCACCAAACCAAATGTTCACGTCGATCCTTCGCGCACACGTTTTTGCCGCCTGATCTTGTCTAAACATTTTCACTTTTATAGTTTTTGCAAAATAGAGATTTATCTGATGTACGCTAATCTTTTTCTAAATACGCACTGGATTTTTTTAATGTACAGTGAGCATTTTTCCAGATACATTGAACAGTTTTTAATATATGATGAATATATTTACATACGGTGAAATTTTTATAGCACACATTGAGCATTTTGAAATATTCACACCGAACATTATTTTCATATTGTTTATGTTTTTAAAATACTTTTATTCAGATCCCTTTAAAAGGAAAATGAAAGAGAAAAAAAATCAAACTAAACTTGACTGCACCAGTGTGTGCTGGCCCATTAGCGTCTCGCCTCGGTGTCACCTCGTCTATTTGACGCCTACATGAATAGGGAGGCGCGGGCAGTTCCTATTTGGTGCTTCAGGCGCCCGTTATAGTTCTTTTCGCAAACGGGGCGCCTAAAGCGCATCCCCTCCGCTGCGAGCTGGGTCGGTCCATGTATTTTGTGTAAAAACGTTCAAAAAAGGTGCGTTGGCAGAGTCGAACTCGCGGTCACTTCCTTCGGCGCCAAAGATAGGAATGACTACTCCATTGAACAACTAGTGCTTTATAACTTGTTTTTATTTATTTGTTGTCATCAATCGCGGAAATCCTCCGGTTTTGGGAAGCTTCCCAAACCGGTTTTTTCCTGGTTCACTGGTCACTTCCGGGGCGTTTTATTTTTTCTTTTCTTTACTTTTTGTTCTTAAAATGTGTTTTTAATTATTATTTTCAAAATCGATGATTTTTTTAAATTGATGAACTTTTTCAAATTTGTGAATATTTTTCAAAATTGATGAACCTTTTTGAAATTCGATGTACTTTTTCTACTTTGATGAACTTTTTTTCAAATTGGATGATTTTTTTCAAATTTGATGAACTATTTTTATAATGCGATGAACTTTTTTCAAATTCGATGATTTGTTTCCCAATTTTGACGAACTTTTTATCAAATTTGATGAACTTTTTTCAAATGTGATGAAGTTTTTTTAAATCCGATGAGTATTTTTTAAAATTTTATGTTTTTTTAAATTTCATCCACATTTTCGAATTCTCGATTTTTTTTCAATTTTTTCCTTTCCTTTTCGCAAGTCAATGGCTGACCGGTCAATGGTTGACTGGTCAACCGCGACTAGTCAACAGCAGGCGAACGATCAACACACCGAATGACGTAAGGGAACGCGCCCCCATTTTGGGCCGGCCCAATAGCACGGGTGCGTGGGCACCGGAACCTCGAGTTCGCGCCAAAGGCGCTGACTAGGAGCTCCCAGAGGCGTGTAGCTATGTGTTGCCGCAATGAGTTGGAAGAAACCCTCGCCTGTGTCGCCTCTTACACGGGCTAGGTGGGCCGTTGCTCGCGAGTAGTAGTACTTGTGAGTTCGGAGTGTGCATGTCAGTTAGCCTATTGTTGCTTCGGTCTCAACGCAATCAGTACCTAGGCCAAGGTGCTAACAATCTCATGTGCAGGGCATGCAAAAATAAAGTTGACATGACTGTACTGAGAGTTGGAGGCCGAGCAGCGGCAACTGCAATTTATCGCGATCAAGGGGGTGTTTATCAGTGATCCTCGATTGTGGTTTACAATCATCTAGAGGATCCAACGACACTTGAAGCTTTGGCTACTAGGGAGGCACTTGCACTGGCGGACGATTTATATATTTGAAGGATTATCGTGGCATCAAATTGTTAAGTAGCTGTGGAAGCTATTAAGGAGGGAAGTGGAGCATCGCTTGCAACAGTAGTACATGAAACAATAGATAGATCGAAAGGTTTTGAGTAATGTAACTTTAGCCATGAGTATATGACCTCGAATGTCGAGGCTCACAATCTCGCAAACCATGCACTTGGTCTAGGAATCGGCCGCCATGCTTGGTTAGGTCATCCCGGAGATCTTTTATTCGTCCCTGTAAACATTTTGACGCCTTAATAAAGCTTGCGAGTTTGCCTAAAAAATTAGTTTTTCTTATTTTATTTTTCCTTTTGTTCATATTTCCAATACATAAAAAAACTTTTAAAATAATAAAAACTATGAATTTAGAAAATATTTAATACATATAAAAATCAAAAACATATATTTGAAAATATGCAGGTAAAAAAATAAACTTGTATAGAAAAATGTTTCTTGTGTATTAACGAAATGTAAGATGTGTACCTCTATAAAAAAATATACAACATGTATGAAGAAAAGTAGACATGAAAATTTATATAAGAAAAAAGTTAATCATATATTTATAAAATGTTAATGCAATGTAAAATATTTGTTATCATAGTTTAAATATATGTTGATATCATTCAGAAAAATATTTCAACGTCTATATGAAAAATGTTTAACCATATTCAAACAAAAGTTAAGAAACTTGTGTTTGAAAAATGTTAATCATGTTTTCGAAAAATATTGAACATGCATACATTTGAGGTGTATATACAAAAAATGTATGATGTGTATGGAAAAATAGAGATGTAAATATATTCAAAAAATTGTAAGTCATGTACTGGCAACATGTTTAATGTGCATAATAAAATGTTTTCAGGTGTATATGAAAAATGTACAATGTGTATGAAAAAAAATAGAAATTAAAGCATATATGTGAAAACATGTTAACCTTGTATATTTGAAAGTGTACAATACATATACAAAAATATTCCTATTGTATATGAAAACATGTAGAATATGTACAAAAAAATGAGACATCAAACATATATTCAAAAACAATAAACATGTATTTGAAAGTGTCCAGTATATATACAAAAATGTTCCTACTTATGTGAATAATATAAGATGTATATGAAAGGTAGACATGTGTTGAAGAAAAGGAAAAAGAAAAAACCCGATGAAAACAGAGAAAAAAACACAAAGAAAAGAAAAGAAAAGGGAAAGGGAAACATAAATGAAAAACAAAAAAGAAATAGAAAAAACAAGAAACCGATGCAAAACTGTGGAATACAGTGGAAAGCGAATAAAATAGATGAAAACCAAGAGACGGACAAAGGAAACCTAATTAATAAATAATAAGAAAAAAAACCATAAAACCAATGCAAAACAATGGAACACTGTGCAAACCAAAGAAACCCGTTGAAAATAGAGAAAGAAACAAGAAAATCAAATAAAATCGGACCAGTCCAGCCAATGTGCATGAAAGAAGACAAAAACATAATGCAGTAGCTGAGCATCCGAGCGAGAAACTGCACTAATGGCCAGCGCATAAGTGCGGGCACCAGAGGCCGGCTAGAGCTACATCTTGCAATATGCGAGATATAGATAAACCGAGAAGCCTAAGCCGGTAGTACATTTTTTGGGGTGCTCGTATAGGGCGTCTTCAGTGTCGGAACTACTCCCTGGCGCTCACGCGCACCCATTAGTGGGGCGGCCCAAGTAGAAGCGCAAGCGATCGACTGTTCTAGTCGCTGGATCGCATTTGATCTCTCACGGTTAACTAGTTGACCGTTCAACCGTAGATTCTTGAAATATAAAACAAAAAGGGTAAAACATAAATAAAAATGATAAAAAATTTGTGAATTAAAAAATGTTCATGATTTTTTTTAAAAAACACCGATTTGAAAAGAGGTCATTGTATTTGAAAAAAATTCATCAATTTCGAAAAAAGTTCATCAACTTGGAAAAAAGTTCATCAAATTTGAAAAAACCTCATCAGTTTTGACAAAAAATCATTGATTTTGAAAAAAAGTTCATTCAAATTTGGAAAAAGGTCATAAAAATGAATTTTTTTCATCAATTTTGAATAAAAGTTCAAAGAGATTTAAAAACTTTCATTGAATTTAAAAAAATCAAGTTTGAAGAAAGTTCATTTATTTGAAAAAGAAGTTCATTGAATTTGGAAATTTCGTGCATTTTGAAAAAAATAAAGGAAAACATGAGAAACTAAAGTGAATGGAAATAATTTGAAAGATCAAAGGAACGAAACAAAAAAAGAAGAAGATAACGATCAAACAAAAAACCGGTCTAGAAAATAGTAAAAGGAAAAAAGAAAAAAAAACTGGCTAGCAAGCTTCTAGAAGCTTCCCACAACCGAGAGAGGGGGAGTCTTGTGGTGCGTTTTGGGCCGGCCCATTTAGAACGAGAGGAAGAGAGGGGCGGGGGTGGGGCATCCCTATTTATCGCGTTCAGCGAGTCGAGCGTTTCGACTCGCCGAGGCCAGCGAGCATATGGGCCGGCCCATGTGCATGGGTAAGCCCTGCATGCTTCCTATTTCGTTCCTTTTCACATTTTTTGGCTTTCTTTTTTTACTTTTGTTTATACTATGAAATATTCCAAATACATATATACATCTCTACTCCTAATAGAGGAGTCCGTACATCCTTTCATTCGTTCGCTCACCCCCTCACTCCCTTACCTCCACCAGATCCCATCCCCACTGATTTTTTATCTCCCATGAAAAACCGGTACGCATCAAACCAGGGAGAAAAAACCCACGCTTTTCTAATCAAATCCAATTTTTTTATCTCCCCTAAAAAACGGTAGGCATCAACCCAGGAAGAAAAAACCTACGCTTTCCTAATCAAATCAATATATACTTCCACATTTTCCTAATCAAATCAAATCCGATTGATATATTGATTAGATTAGGAAACAAAACTTCTCTCCATTGATTAGTACAATCAAATCAAATCAAATCGAACCAACGCAGTATCTCCCATCGATTTTCTTCACGATCGCCCCCTTGTCCCGCACGAAAACACCTGGCCCATGCATGACCCGCAAAAAAAACAGAGAACCAATCCACCTTGCCTCCCATCCTCGCTTCTCCTATCGACCTATCCCTAGGGCGAACTGCTCCTCCGCCTCCGCCGCCGCCTACGCTGTGGGGAGAGGCCGCTGCTATGAATGCGCAAGAGGACGAAGGGGGCAAGGCAGCTCCAACGACAACCGCGGTCGCTGCTGATTCAGGGCTTCAGGGCCGCGCATGGTGTCGTCTCCGCCACCGTACATGCGTGGAGATGAGGCGGTGACTCGTGCTGCGGAGGGTTGGCGTGTACGAGCTCGTCGTTGGGAGGAGGTGGGCGGCCGAGGGCGTATACGGGCATAAGGAGCAGTTGCAGCCATAGATCGAGATGGTGCTACCTCTCTGGAACCATGCTCTCAGGTAAGCCTATGTAAATGCCCCTTAGGACGATAGTAAGATCTCCTTATGTGTGGACAAGGCGTGGCTTGGGGATCTGCTGATGTTCTCCAGGCCAAGACGGTGTTGTATAGTACTCCATTCTGATGCTACCGGACATGAGTTGACTGTTGCAAAAAATCACCGTTCTGATGCTATAATGGCGAGAATTTGGTATTCGTGTGCCTCTCCTAATTTCTGAAGAGTATGATTATCGTTGCCTCTAAAAGGACAGATCACAAAAAATCAGCCCAAATTATGCATCAGGGACAAAATATAGTACCTTGGCCTCTTACAGAACATGGCGTCAAGCATTGAGGCAGCCGCATGACCAAGACGAGTTTTTGAGACTTAGAAGGTGTCAAGGGCGCCGGCCTGTCCACTCGAAGAGCGGACCGAAGGCATCCTTTATGATTCCTTACAGTGAGATCTTTTATGATTCTTCTCCATGTTTTCAATCTCAGTTGCATGGGCCAGATCCTTTATGATTTTATTGTGTATGCTCCAATATAAGCAGAAGCACTCTTGTTTTCACATGATATTTTCCTAGTTTTTCTATACACACACTAATTAAAAAACTCGATTTTGTATCTCACTTCCTGTTATGATGAAACGACACCACACTTTCTATACTTTCTGGAGCGTGCAACACTTTCACATTGGAATGGAACACATTTTTCTCAAATATCCGCATGTTCAGCACTTGATGATTTTTGCTTAGCAAATTGCAAAGCATAAGATAAAGAGGCAGAGTTACAATCATAATGACCTTCAGAGTTTACTTTATCCAAAACTACCAAAGTTTACTTTATCTCTCTAGAATACAGTAGTCCTTGCAAGGATTGAGCTGGCGAAAGGCGAGCCTACTAACTCATACATCAGCCATATAGGACACTGGAGCTTATTTTTGGTGTTACTGTGTACACAATAACAGTTGACAGTTTATCACTTCTCACTGGTAACCTGCAAGAATAGTTTTTATATGAAAATTATATGATTTTGCACATGTCTAATGCATCTATTTTTTTGGCACATGGGCACAGCGGTAGGAATTATCCCCAGATTGCGCCTCAGCTTGGGAATCCATCGGGGATGCTACCGGTGCAAGCTAGGGACCTAGCGGCGGGGTACCTCGTGAGTTTTGGGTTCAAAATCAATTTTTCAGGAGTTTTTGTAGGGATGGTGTGTGCGGCACTTAATATTTGTCTTTGTGTCTTGTTTGTGCACTCCATAATCATATTGTCCACACATAATGAAGGAAAGAACACATGCTGAAGTACAAAGGAAGGAAAGAACCGCAACGGCGATGTCGGTTGCTTTGTTGATTCACTCGTGCCGCTAGGAGAAGCTACAGGGGAAGTACATACGTGGCATTGAAGATAACGACGGTTGGGAGTAGGCAGCGCAGGGGGTTGCTGGGGAACAGGAGGGGCAACTTTCGGAGGAACCACTGCGGTGATGCGAGCTCCCTCTCGCCAGCATCCTCGACATTGCTTGCTTGCCCACGTCACTAGAAAGAACGCGCGGACAGGTGACAGGTTTTACTAATCTTTCTATCAGTTTGTCTGCTCCTTACATGCTTCATACATGTTGGTCGATCCTGAAACTGCAATATCAAGTTGCATTGTGTTTCTCTCCGCATTTCAGATTGATACACTTGAACCTACGGTTGCCAATCTCGCATGTGTTCCTTTCTTGATGCTACTAGACTAGATTTGTTATGTGCATCAATGCTGAGGCTATGATGGCATTCTGCAATAGACTCTGAAAGAGAGATAAGAGCAAGATCATTGTTGCTTGTAGCGGCGCCGTCTTATGCATTGGCTAAATTATTAGTAGCGCTTCTCACAAATTGTTAGAACAATTGCGTGTGTTTGTGCCGGAGGCTGCTGTGTCTCGATTGACAAGCGTGGTTTACAGGAGATAGATGTGGCCGCTTTGTTTTATCCTTTCAAGGCAACTCCTGCAAATTCAACTACAGACTCAAGTATATATGCTTGTTTCTTTGCTTGCTACGTAGACTGTAATTATTTTAACAGGAGTAATATGATAGTATGTGGTAACTGGCCATCACTTCAGTGCCTGATTTAGTAACATCATGACTTCTTTTCATATATGCTTGGTACTTGAATATATGGTCTCCTAAACAATAGTGCACACCTAACATATCAGGTGGTTGTCAGTCTTAGAGTTAAGTGAGTACTTCCTCGGACTGTACAACGTACATCATGAAAAAAATACTACTGGGCCTCATATTTGTTTGGTCAAATGAACTCTTCCATCCCTTGATCATGTTTTTAACCTTGTAGCAGAAGAACAAAGATGCCTCGCAAGTACAACTGGAGAAAGAAAAACTATTGGAGTTCTTTTTTTAGATGAAATCTATTGGAGTTGTGTCAGCATAGAGAGATAGTTTTTTTCCTATATGGGCAGGGAAAATATACCACTTTGTTTTTGTGCAAAGTGAGGTCTGTTAAGGAGACACGAATACGGTCAGGGAGGAAAGAAGTGGAAGGGAGAATCTAGGAATGAAAATTATACGTCATCGTGTTTAACTAACATTTTTTATTAATATAATTATTTAATCAATATGTTAATATATTTTTAGTCTGTGTCAACCCACGGAAATTGGTCGGTAGTTACAAATCATAATCATATGAAGCGAGCTTGATACAATCTAAATATGTCTATTTTATGTGGTGCAAAGCTTGAATGGAGGCATTATTGTTTGTGGTTAGAGAAATGTTTTATTTTCCGTAGTCGAATAACACAAATTTTGACATTGCACTATGTGCATCTTTCAATATTTGTAGTACATGCCATCTCTCATGAATGGTGAGAACCAGTTAATTTGAGAACCAAACATACAATATGTCATTTCTTGTATTACAGGAGTACCATTTCATGTATTTACTAAAGTTTAAGAAAGATGGTTCACAATGGTAAGCTGAGATGACCGACTTTTGAACTGACAATAATGCTAGAGCAAGGCGAATGAAGAGAATGCTAAACAATAAACTAAGAATAGAGCGAAAGCTCAACTAACTAATCACTAAAAACTGAAAAGAATCTTTCAAATCACTAAAAAGCTATAATATGTGAAAGTACAAGATTCTAAATAGTCACTGGGCACGGTGGCAAGCATGAAGGTGGAGGGGACAATTAGGGTCGGGGGGGGGGGGGGGGAGGAAGATGTCACTTTGTAGGTAGACACGATGGTTGCTAAGGGGGAATTGAATGGGAGACAGTCGCATTTGTCGCTACATGAATGAAAAGATCTCTTCATATTCGACACACATATTCTAAATTATTTGATCACTTTGTTATTCCATTATTCTATGGCAACACACGGGCACTGAGAAGCCGTGGTGGAGAGAGACTGTGATGGCGTGGGGCGGGTAAGTTGGGGGAATGAGATGTGGGTGTGAGCGATGTGTTGTGAAGTGTGTTGTTGAGGGAAATATGCCCTAGAGGCAATAATAAAGTTGTTATTTTATATTTCCTTATTCATGATAAAGGTTTATTATTCATGCTAAAATTGTATTGATCAGAAATTTAAATATATGTATGAATACATAAACAAATATCGTGTCCGTAGTAAGCCTCTACTATACTAGCTCGTTGATCAAAGATGGTTATGGTTTGTGATACATCTCCATCGTATCTATTTTTCCAAACTCTTTTGCCCTTGTTTTGGACTCTAATTTGCATGATTTGAATGGAACTAACCGGACTGGTGCTGTTTTCAGCAGAATTGACATCACTACTGCAGGATGCTGCTAACGTGACACTACGATCAGAGACCCTTCGACGAAACTGTGTGCGACGCAATAATCGCAAATGGTGGTGTAAAAAACCGTTAAAAAGGTGCAAAACGTTTGCGATGGAGGATGCATCAAACACGGTTCAGATTTTAGTTGCGTGTGATGCAGGGCATACGGTTCAGTTCAATTAACTGTTTGAGATGAGGAGGAACAAAAGAAACGGGCAGCCAGATGAAGGTGTGTGCGATGTACATCATACAGTTCACTCGGATGAACTATTTGTGATTAGGCAACACAAAAAAAACGGTCAGCCAGATCAAGGTGTGTGCGATATACGACATGCGGTTCACTTGGATGAACTGTTTGCATTGAGACAAGAGGACAGAAATGGTTCAACTTAAACAACATGTGTGTGATACGCAGCAAACATGTCTGTAATCGGAAACATGTGCGAAGACCGATAACAACACAGGCGATTACATCTAACAAGCCGTTTGTGTTGTGAGCAAACGATTGCTGGTATACAATTGAGAGTGATTGATGAAAACATCACCGACGGGTTCCATTGTTTAGTCCGTGTGCGATGTGATTTTCTTTGTCCGCACAACATCTACGCTCTGTCTACAAAGCATCAACATATATACTTAAAAAGACAGCATTGCATAACCAAATTAAGCATACAATTACACAAGTGACTACACACATAACATTTCCACACACCAAAGTAAGCAATTACATGCATACTAAAGTAGGAGAAACGAGGATCTAATCATCTACTTATTGTTGCGACGACGCTTGCCATTGCTCTGCTTCCGGCTGGATCCCTAGCCGTTTTGGGGAAGGAGGCACTTCCTCATGTCAACAATCCGCCTGTACATGTCGTAGCTCGTGTACGCCTCCTTGGCCGCGCACACGACGTGAGCTTTGTCGAGTTTCTCCATCCAGGCCGAGTGCCAGGCACGCTTGTCCTTGTTGCACGAATCCTTCATGTCTCTGTAGTAGGGGTCGATGATGGCCTCGGCGAGGTGAACCAGTGAGTCCTTCTCATGCTCCTTGCTGCCCCAGATCTTGTATTGGCCTGGATGTCGACAAGATTCCGGCACGCGATGCCCGAATTCTCGAGCACCTTTACATCGTTGGTGATATCCACCGCAGCGATCATGTAGTGGGGGCTGTTGACAAACCTGGCGAAACGCTCGCAAGGCCTTGTGGCCAGGCAGTAGTGGTAGACGAGGACGTGGTGGCACATGCACATCTGGGCGACGGCGACCTTGGGACGAGACCCGACACGAGCGCGGGTGTACTCAAGGTCGAACCCGACCACCTTGGACTTCTCCTAGGCAAGCAACAGCTCCATGATGTGGATGGAGTGATCCACCTAGACCGGGTCATTGGTGTACACCACCAAGAGGTCCATGAACCTTCTGTGGGTGTCCACCACGGCACACATGGTGAACTGCTGCTCGTCGTCGGCAGCCGCTCGGAGCGCCATTGGAGCCGCGCAGGATACCCTCTAAGAATTTCTCGTGGTGGGTGTGCTTCTTGCAATGGTGGGGCGCGATCGAAAGGTTGAAGAGCCAGGGTTAAATGGCCGCTGTAATAAATGGGGGCCGGCCGGCCTGTAATCGTCACGGCGTTCATAGCGGAGGATTCCAGTGCATGCTTGACAACACCGCACCGCACGCGTGGGCTCGAAGAGGCGCCAAATGTATCGTCGGTGAGCCTGTTCCCGTGCTACCGCATTGTTTACTGCGCAAGCTTCCCGCCCGGCTAGTTTGGCCATGCGTCGACTAGAAGAGGGACAAATCGTGGGCGTTTATTGGCAAAAAGCTTTGTAAAAACGAAGTGTGTGGAATGACTTCGGTTATAAGTTTACCCGTGGGTGATGAGGTCAAAGTTACGCAGAAGGGTGATGATCGACACTCAAGTGCGATAATTAATTCTGCGCTCTGCAGGGCACACGGTGGAAGAAACCAACTGTGTGCAATAATGTCGAAGATCGCAGTCGAGTTAGCTATACAGATCGTGTGCTGTGAGATCGACAAGGTAAACAGATTCGAGAATGGTTAATAAAATCTAAGACCATTGCATATTAAGGTCAAAATAGTGCTACCAATATACGAGTCTCATACGATGCCATTTCAACGATTGTACCACAAAAGCTCGAAATATTACAAGGTTCAAATTCCAGAGTTATATGGCTCAAATTCAAAGATTACAAGGTTCAAACTGATATTATAAATGAAATTCAGCTCATCAGCTGCAAACACTCGCGCTGATCCGCTGAACATGGATATCAGAGAGGTTCAAACTAATATTACCACTTCTAAGTCTAGTTTCGAAACCTCACAATTTTTGCAAGGGGGTCAGCCACTGAGAAGTCAAGTCTGGGGTTGACACGATGACTTCTGATTACTCTGTCATCCGAAGTTCCAAAATGAAATTCAGCATTTTTGGAGCCTATTCCATTCTGCCGCAGGCGTCGGCGCTGATGAACAAACCATTCATTTTTGCGAAATAAATGTAGGGCAAACCTCATTTCCTTCAGCACCCTTGCTCTGAGAACAAAGAACCTGGCGAATATAATCTCCGGTAAGGTCCCTCGGTAGGGGTTCAATGTAATTTCTGAGAGATGCAGATCTAGGCATTCGATGTGATTGTTATATTGTATCACATTATCCACCACTGGGCCTAATCTTATCTGCAAAAGAAGAAAACGTGTTAGTGCCTACATGCAGTTTTGAACATCACTACAGGCCTATTTGGTTTGCAGGATTTGTAAAATGCACTAATATGCCATCTTCGATCTGACATGATTAACATGGGCATTTTATTACATTCTAGAAAAATGTAGCCTTCTTCACAAGAGGTTGGAGTGGATGAAAAGTTCCCTAAGAAAACTAGTACAGATGAATCCAAAGGAGAAATGCTTATTGATTGTAACCATATGGATCAAGCAACCAATATGGGGGGGCATGTATGTACTGAAATCCTCCAAAAGAATCCTTCAGAAATCATAGTACATTGTCATTGTAAACTTGGAAAAAGGTGTCACAAATTGAACTCCCTTATGGTTAACATTTAATAGGAAAGGAACATCACCTCGATATATAGCTTCTCTAGGCACGGAAAGCATCTTAGGAAACTGACAACTTGCTCCAGGTTGGGGCCGATAGATTGTAGTGCCAAGACCTTCACTGTGCGCAGTTTCGGGGTCAAGCTTGTCAGAATCATTTTCTGAATGACAGACGAACAAACATCTTCAAAATTAGAAATAATGTTAATTTGTAGAAGGAGAGGTAGAAGGCGGCTGTTGTACCTGAACGGGTGTGGATCCAATAACAAGTTCGGAGTATTTGTCAGAAGAGTAGCCCACCACTGTCAACTTCGGCGCGGAAATGACATTGATTCTTGTTGGACCTTCTTGATCAACTACAAGTAATCTCTCAAGTGCAGGTGTGTCCTCAATGACCATACCGTGGTACACAACTTGTGATGTCTTTCTGCCGCACCAGCAACACACATAAATAGTCCAGAGAGTCATGGAGGTGATGTGGAAGGTACTCAACCCATTGATCACCGGAAGATGAAGGTACTCGAATGCAGTACAGCCACGGAGCAGGCACTCCATGTCACCGTTTGAGAGGCAGACGACGATGAGCTCGAGGTGCTTCAGTCGTGGTAGAATAAGAGCGGGCGCGTCATTAAGGGGGGGATGGCAGTTCCTGAACTTGGGGATGCGCAGCATGGGCGCGAGGTGGAGTGCGGACATTGGCAGTGACCACATATGCCCATCATCAAAAGTGAGCTCCTTGAGCTGATCTAGGGCGGGGGATCAGAACCAGTCGTCAAGCTTGGCTCGGTCCTTGCCGTTGGAACAGAACTTGCCCATTCTAGAGCCTCTGGTTGGGCCAAGGTGACTGCCGAGGATCTTTGTGACAGCCTGGATTTTTCCTTCTCTCTTTTTACCGGACTTGCCTTCTCTCTCTTTCCAGACTTGGTTTTCATCGTGGTTTTTGCCCTGATTTGATTTGGATTTTTGGATCAATTCAAATGGACTTGTCACTTGGGCATACCCTTGGCTTTCACCCAAGTGACCTATCTACCTTATTCCTCCCACAAATTCCCAAAATAATAAAATGAATATTTTTCCTAAAAGGAAAATATTCATTTTTTCTCTTAAGCTCATTTCAGAACTTTGTGCTGCAAAGCAACCTCAATTTTTCTTTCTCAGAAAAATCTGAGATAATTCCTAAATATTCTTAGGACCATGTCACATCTTCCCATGCAAAAATATTGCAGCACTTTTTGTAATATTTTTGCTGTAGAAAATCTTTTCACTTCTGGACCAGAAATGCACTTTGTACAACAAGTGCATTTTTCCTTGAGCTTTTGGCCTTGAGATTTCTTGAGCTTAAAGACCTTCCTAAGAAACCCTAAACCCCAGGAGATTAGCCCTAATGGCCTTCTAGAAGGTGGCGAAACTTGGCGACCAAGTTTCTGACCAGAAACTTGCCAGCTTGGTGGAGTCGCGTCTGGTCGACCTGGGTATGATCCATCACCTCTCCTAGACGTAGCACTGCACGGTCGAGCTCGTAGACAAGGTTTGGCCGCTCCTGGCCGTCGTTTTGGCCATGCCAGCTTGGTGGCCACCCGAGGACGCGACGCCTGGCAGCGTCTCGACGCGCTCTGGCTGGCGCTTTGCGTTCTGTTTCGCGCGTGTGCATGCAAGCGCTCGCCTCCGACTGCCGCAACGTGCCACAACCCATGACCCCTCCCTGGCGCTCGCCGACGCCGGAGCCTCCACAACAAGCCTGGTCAAGTCGCAGCCAAAATGGCACAGTGCGCGCGTGTGCTTGTCCCCATATCAAACCGCCTCCTGTGCTCGTCCGTGAGCGTGGGCGAGCGCCGGCGTTGAAGCTGCACCTTGTCCCCTTGCATTGGAGCCTCTCGTCGACGTTCGCCGCGTGTCTAGAGCGCTCCGGCGGCGACACATCCCCCCCTCTGCTCCGGCTATATAAAGCCACCCCGCCTCCCTTGCTAGCCACGCACCACTCCACACCACCTCCATGAACACGTAGACGAGCAGAAGCCCGGTCGGGCAGGCCTCTGGCCGTCGCCCCGACCCGAGGACTCCGGCGATCCCCGCAGGCCAGCTGCCGCTCTCCAGGGCCTCTCGAGCTCGAGCAGCTGCTTGGGCAGGGCCTTGGTGGTCTGCTGGAGCTGCCTGGACCCCGCCAAGCCCTCGGAGCTGCCTCTAGCCATCGTCTTCCACCTCTCCGGCGAACCCCGTCCGCCACTGAAGCTTGCGAGCTCGACTGCGACTAGCTCCATCCACCTTTCGCCAAGCCACGGGTACGGGCAGGTGCGCCGCGAGCCCCGCTTCCGATCTGTCCCTCTAGCCTAGCCCCAAACCCCCTCGTCGTCGGCATGAGCTCCCGCGAAGCACCGCCTCCCCTCTGATCTCGATCCCCTTCCCTCTCTCCTGACTGGTGGGGCCTAGTGTCAGCCTCACCACTCGCGCCCGAAGCGGTACGAGTGGAGGCGCACTCCCACTTTACGCCTTCGACGTCACCCCCCAGGATTTTCTATTTATTCAAATTTAATTCAGAAATTTGACTAAACTTTGACCAGCCACCATTTCTAAACCATAAGTCTAAATGAATTGATTCTTTTTTGCATTGTCTTTGTTACAGAAAGCTCTAGCAGCACACCAAAAGGTGGATTTTTCCTTGCTGTCTAGAATTTCTGGTGATTTTCAGAATGTGTTTTGACATTTATTTTTGTGGTTTTAAAATATTTTCAGAAGGAGGATCTTGCCTTGAAGCTAACCAGGAGGAGTGTGACCCTCCTCTGCACTAAGGCAAGCCACATCATCATTTGGATGGTGTTATTTCAATATCTATGAGTTTCTACTTGAATATGAGTCTTTATTTGCATTTAAAATTTGATAAATTAATATGGTTAATTGCTAGTTGTTTTATGATGCTTGATATGCTTGTTTTAGCTTCTGGTTGAGTTCATAGAATTGTTTGGCTAAGTAGAGTAAGATTTTGCACTAGATATTTTGTTATGGAAAGTTATGGTAGCTACTTTTGCTACTAATAGTTTTCAACTAAATGATGAACTAATAAAAATGTTGTTTGTAGATAAAAATGAGTTATAACCAGAGAAGTTTCTGATCTTAGTATTGCAAGATAGTTATGTTGCTTGTTTTGATCCATGCTTAAGAGTTGGTTGCTCTATGTGACGAGCAGTTGCATGATTTCCGGTATGATGCCATGTTAGAGTAATAAAAAGTTTTTCTGAAAGTTATTACTTGATTAAGTTCAACCTGAATATGATGTTGATCACATCATGGTGCCACTGAATCGGGTTTTTAATTTAGTGCAACCACATTTACCTAATGGGAAGGTCTTGATCCGGTCCTTTGTCGTGGCTCTCACCGGTGCCTCCTGCGAGGGAAGGTTATGGGCGTGCATACCCTGGCCCGGTAGGCAGACATAACCTTGTGTGCTCGTTTTGTTTGTATGGTACCTTGTCCCCGTTTGGGACCGTTTTGCCATGACGGTGGCCGTTGGTGTCTTTGGTAGACACGGGGCCACCCAAGACCTAGCCCTGAGAGGGAGATGGTCGGAGTGGCCGGGGAGAGTGCATGGCAAAGGGAGGGTTTCGTCGGAATACTTTGGCCCACCCGAATGGGAGTCAGAGGCCAGGTATTCCGTAGTGTGGGTAAAGTGCGCTACCTCTGCAGAGTGTATTTAATCTATCGATAGCCGCACCCTCGGTTATGGGCAAGACTCGGGAGTAAGTCACACCATGGATCAACTTTTATAATTAATCTTGCAAACTAGTAATTGTTGTGATGCATTGTTTCGTGGTGAACCTTGAACACTCGAGGTGTTCATGAGTGATTGGTTTCAGGTGTGACCCCGGTGTGGTCACCGTTTGGTTACGAGGTAACCGTCTGGTAAGCGAGTCCGTGTGACTCGGTGCGCTGTTTGGTTGCTTTGCATAGCTTTGCATTTGTAGTAATTTCTTGCATTAATTTAACTTGATTAATTATCATGATATTGTCTGTCATCGTGCTTATGTTTGTTGTGAGCTTGCAAGTACATTCAATGTACTGACCTGGCGTGTCATGCCAGCTTTCAGGCAAGTTGATTCGCATCGGAGCGCATCTCGTGTCTAGGCCGTGTCCACGTCGGTGTCCCTGTGCCATGGAGTTCTGCTACGTCGTTCTTCCACTGCCGCGTAGTTTCGTGTGATCGAGGCCCCAACTATGTTCATTAAATAATGTACATACTATCCAGCAGCACCGTGTGTGCCGCTTGGCCTCGAATCTCGATGTAATATCAGACCTTTGTACCACGCTAGTATCAATAAAGTGGTTATTTCTGTACCATGTTGTTGTGTATTGCCAGAAGACTTGATCTCTGGGCTGGCAATGCAGGGTAAACCGGCTGCTCTGAGCCGGGGTGCCACAACGCTTGGTATCAGAGCCGCGCTAATTGTAGGACACGCTAGACCGGTAGTGCGTTAGTAAAACGGTAGATAGTTTCGTTTGAGTGCCGGTAGACATAGGAATTGGTTGTTGCATTGCATGCATGACTTATTGTTGTTATTACTAACCATATGGTTTGTGAGTGTAGATGGCACCAGTACCGATCTTGTACCATCCTGAGCCAGCTCCGTGCACATCGTCGCACCTGCTTCAGAACGTGTGGCGACGGCTCTATCCAGAGGGTGCTGATCCAGAGTATCGGGTGTATCGCGAGCATCTAGCCGGTGCATTGTATGAGTATTATGCTGAGGTCACTCTACACCACAGTTCCCATCCGGCGCTTACACTCGTTCGTCTAAGGGTGGTCTTGCTTATGCGCCATCTCAGGCGGTTCAGTTTGCTGCTATCGAGGCTCTTGTAGACTTGCGCTACAATGAGGCTCGCATGCACACCCACCCTGGACTTTTCTTCTATCCATCTCTGCACGAGAATGGCGTATCCGCTTTCCTTTGATTAATCTGGCGTGCGATCGTCCCACTAGCGACCTTGCACACTACATCACCGCTAGCTATCTCCTTAACTACGAGTTAGCTCAGGAGCTCTCACGCGTTCGCGCCGCTCTCACTACTGCTCGTATAAGGAACCCTCTTCCCTCTGTCATCTACACTTCTGCTCCTTCCACCTCCGTTCCTACGACGACCTCGCAGGGTACCGTTAACCCTTTGACGGTGAACCCTCGCAGCGCTCCTGCTGCATGGCCTTCTCTTGTCGCTACTCCTGCCGCTCCTATGCTTAGATCCCATCCCCCGCCTGCCCCTGAGGGAGAGCCCTCAAGGCAGCGCCAGCGCACCTCTCTTCCCCCGGAGATCTCTACTATCAGTTCAGGATCTGGGTCCGGCTCAGGAGACGAGCCTGCAGCAGCACCATCCGAGCAGTAGATCGTTAGAGTATCGTGGTAGTCATGAGCATGATGTATGGCTGTAATCGCACTTGTCATGATGCATAGTTTCATGTACGAGGGTAGTAGACCCATTGCGATGTTTATTTTCATGTTGGGACTATGTATAATTATGTTGGACTCTTTTTCGACTTGGTTTTATTCGCTGCTTTCTTTCGGGATTTGTCATTGGTTTTCCCCCATTTGGCAATTTTCTCATCATGGTTGCTATGTATTGGGAAAACGAAAAATAGGATGCCGCGTGGAGGCAGCAGCAGTCAAGCTGGTGAGGATGTCCCTGTCCGTCGTTCGGCAAGGCAGGCAGGACATTCCCCTGAACCATACTAGCCACCTCCGCCTCCACCGCCACAACCGCCTTCCACCGAGCAAATCCTGCGAATGTGTGAAGAAAGAAGGAGCAACGATCTGCTGGAAATACTGAAAAGTGTACAAGTTATGGTTGGGCAGAATGGAAACCAGAATGGCCATCATTCCAAGCTATCAGATTTTCAGCGAACCAAGCCTCCCAGTTTCAGCCATGCTACTGATCCTTTGGACGCCGACGACTGGCTAAGGACTATTGAAAGAAAACTGGAAATTGCTCGCATAGACGACGGAGACAAGGTTCCCTTTGCAACGCATTATCTCGAAGGAGCTGCCGCTATATGGTGGGATAGTGCCAAAGCAATATGGCCTGCCGACGAGGAAATTACTTGGACAAAATTCAAGGATCATTTCCGCAAATATCATATTCCCACCGGAGTCATGAAGATCAAGCAACGCGAATTTCTCGCTCTCACTCAAGGCAGCATGACCGTCGCCGAGTATCTGAATAAATTCAACCATCTGGCCTGCTATTCTCTCCACGATGTGGCCACAGAAGAGCGGAAGATCGACTGATTCCTTGGAGGCCTACATCAACATCTCCGGTGCACTCTCAGTATGTTTGATTTCCCGGACTTCCTGACTCTGGTGAACAAGGCCCTCATCGCCGAGAGGGAACACAAGCTCCTGCATGACAGCAAGCCAGCTGCTAATGACCACAAGCGCAAATTCGAGCCCAAGAAGGATATGCAACCAGTGCAAAAGGCTCGTACATGGCAACAGACTCAGGTGGAGTACAAACCCAATTGGCAGCAGAACGTCAACAAGACTACTACACAAGTCAAGAATGTCGTGACCAGCCCGGTGCGCGACGATTGCCAGCGCAACAATTCGTGCTTCAGCTGTGGTCAAACCGGACACTACGCCCGACAGTGTACCAAGAACACCAAGCACGTCGCTCCATTTCAGCCGCAAGTCAACTACATGGAGCAGTATTCCGCCCCTGGTATAATCCAAGGGCAAGTTCATCACATCTCCGCAGACGAAGCCCAAGAGGACCCGGAAGTCGTCATTGGTATGTTTCTCGTTAACGACATACCCGCCGTAATTTTATTTGACTCTGGGGCTTCCCACTCTTTTATTGCGTGGAGTTTTGCTTCCCAAAACAAATTTTTCTTGCTCGATTTTGGGAAAACACATGCTGGTACAATCCCCGGGATCCCTCCTCAGAAGCAATCTCGTCTGCCGAAATTTGGAGATTGACATCAAGGGCGTCAAGTTTCCAACATCGTTGATAATCATCGATTCCAACAAATTGGATGTCATTCTGGGCATGAATTGCTTAACCCAATACCAAGTCTGCATCAGCTGTGCGACCAGAGAAGTTACCGTGAAAAATATGGAAGGTCGCACTACCAGTTTTTATGCCCACAAGCGCATCCCCACGAAGGATATGGTTTTCGCAGCCGTGACAGAAGAGGTGGAATTAATCCCAGTGGTCAGTGAGTATCCAGATGTATTTCCTGAAGAATTGCCCGGCATGCCACCAGACCGGGAATTGGAGTTCGCTATTGACCTAGTGCCTGGAACCACCCTGATACATAAGAAATATTATCGGATGCCCTCCTCAGAATTGGTGGAATTGAAGAAACAACTGGATGAGATGCCGCAAAAAGGATACATTCGTCCAAGCTCTTCCCCATGGGGATCACCAGCAATCTTCGTGGACAAAAAGGATGGCAGTCTACGAATGTGTGTAGACTACCGACAGCTGAATGATGTCACCATTAAAAACAAGTATCCACTGCCGAGGATTGACGATCTGTTTGATCAACTCAGTGGGGCCAAAGTATTCTCAAAGATTGATTTAAGGATGGGATATCATCAACTCAAGATTAAGAAGGAAGATATTCCTAAGACCGCGTTCACCACTCGGTACGGTCTTTACGAATACACTGTTATGTCCTTCGGCCTCACCAACGCTCCTGCATTCTTTATGCATATGATGAACAAGGTGTTTATGGACTTCTAGGACAAGTTTGTGGTGGTGTTCATTGATGACATCCTCATTTACTCCAAAAGCAAGGACGAACATAAGGAACATCTTCGCGCAGTTCTGCAACGGCTTCGCGATCATCAACTGTATGCCAAATTCAGCAAATGTGAGTTTTGGCTCCAGCAAGTGGGATTCCTCAGACATATCCTCTCGGCAGAAGGAATCTCGGTGGACCCAAGCAAGGTAAAAGATGTACTTGATTGGTCCGCACCCACCACCGTCTCAGAAATTCGGAGTTTCCTTGGACTGGCCGGATATTATCGCCGTTTTATCGAAGGATTTTCCAAGATCGCCAAGCCAATGACTGAGCTCCTCAAGAAGGACAAGAAGTTTGTATGGACTGAAGACTGCGAACGGAGCTTCAGTGCGTTAAAAACCAGACTGACATCGACACCTGTATTAACTCTTCTAGATATCTACCGCAGTTTCGATGTTTACTGCGACGCCTCCAGAAAAGGACTGGGGTGTGTACTCATGCAAGATGGCAAAGTGGTGGCCTATGCATCTCGCCAACTGCGACAACATGAAGGAAACTATCCTACTCATGATTTGGAATTGGCCGCAGTGGTGCACGCTTTGAAAATCTGGAGACATTATCTGATTGCAAAGAAGTGCCAGATATTCACCGACCATAAAAGTCTCAAGTATATATTCACCCAGCCCGACTTGAACCTTCGACAGCGAAGATGGCTCGAGTTGGTTAAGGACTACGATCTCGGAATAAATTATCACCCGGGCAAAGCTAATGTGGTGGCTGACGCCCTCAGCCGCAAACCAGCCAACCTCAATGCCCTAATGGATTCCTTGCCTCCAGAGCTCTATGAAGAAATCATGCAACTAAATCAGGTAATCACTGACGCCCATCTTACCAATATATTGGAAGTTGCTCCTACTCTCGAAGAAGAAATCCGCAGAGCTCAAGCGGATGATAAGGTGTTACGGATATATGTTCAGAAGCTGCACCAAGGGCAAGCACCGGATTTCACTATGGATCAGCAAGGTTCGCTAAGGTTCTGAGGAAGACTTTGCGTACCCAACCAAGACAGTCGGAAGAAGAAAATATTGGCGGAAGCACATGAAGCACCATACTCAATTCATCCCGGTGGTACCAAGATGTATGAAGATCTTCGTCAGATATTTTGGTGGGATGGAATGAAGAAAGACATCGCGTATTTTGTGGCCGGCTGCAATATTTGCAATAAGGTAAAGGCGGAACACCAAAAACCCGCCGGACTCCTCCAGCCTCTGCCGGTATCCCAATGGAAATGGGACGATATTTGCATGGATTTCATCACCGGATTACCAAGGTCTCATCGAGGAAACGACACGATATGGGTCATAGTGGACACTCTAACCAAGGTGGCACACTTCCTACCCATCCGGACCACATACCGTGCAAATCAACTTGCACAGCTGTATGTATCAAGAATCGTCAGTCTGCATGGAGTACCCAAGACTATCACCTCCGACAGGGGATCCCTATTCACATCCGCATTTTGGTCCCGACTTCATCAAGCCTTGGGGACCGCTCTGAAGTACAGCACGGCTTACCATCCTCAGACAGATGGACAGACTGAGCGAGTAAATCAAATAATCGAAGATATGCTCCGGGCATGTACATTGGCCCAAGGAACCAAGTGGGAAGACTGTCTGCCCTACGCCGAGTTTTCCTACAACAACAGTTTCCAGGCCAGCTTAAAGATGTCACCCTATGAAGCCCTGTATGGCCGGAAATGCCGCACCCCATTAAATTGGTCTCAAACCGGAGATAGCCGTATTTTCGGGACTAATTTAATGCTCGAAGCAGAGAAGCAAGTCAAGGAAATCCGAGACAGACTGCAACTGGCCAAATCCCGACAGAAGAGCTACTATGATGCCAAACATCGTCAGATCAGCTTCGAACCCGGAGAACGTATATCTCTGAGTCACCCCTATGAAAGGAGTCAAGAGGTTTCAGACCCGAGGAAAATTGGCACCCAGATATATCGGTCCATTCCCCGTCATGGCCAGAGTCGGAACAGTTGCCTACCAGTTGGAATTGCCACCAGAATTGTTAGAAGTACACAACGTGTTTCACATCTCACAGCTAAGAAGATGCATCTCGCCACCGGAGAAAGGGACTGATATGTCAGAGATAGAATTGGCTAAGGATTTGACTTATGAGGAAAAGCCAATTAGAATATTGGATCAGACAAAAAGGGTCACTCGCAGCAAAGAGATAAGATTTTACAAGGTTCAGTGGGAGCATCACACCGAAGAAGAAGCAACCTGGGAAAGAGAGGAATTTTTAAGGTCTGCATACCCAGAATGGCTTTCCCAAGCAACCGAATCGCGAGGACGAGATTCATCCTAAGTGGGGGAGGTTTGTGACAGCCTGGATTTTGCCTTCTCTCTCTTTCCAGACTTGGTTTTCATCGTGGTTTTTGCCCTGATTTGATTTGGATTTTTGGATCAATTCAAATGGACTTGTCACTTGGGCATATCCTTGGCTTTCACCCAAGTGACCTATCTACCTTATTCCTCCCACAAATTCCCAAAATAATAAAATGAATATTTTTCCTAAAAGGAAAATATTCATTTTTTCTCTTAAGCTCATTTCAGAACTTTGTGCTGCAAAGCAACCTCAATTTTTCTTTCTCAGAAAAATCTGAGATAATTCCTAAATATTCTTAGGACCATGTCACATCTTCCCATGCAAAAATATTGCAGCACTTTTTGTAATATTTTTGCTGTAGAAAATCTTTTCACTTCTGGACCAGAAATGCACTTTGTACAACAAGTGCATTTTTCCTTGAGCTTTTGGCCTTGAGATTTCTTGAGTTTAAAGACCTTCCTAAGAAACCCTAAACCCCAGGAGATTAGCCCTAATGGCCTTCTAGAAGGTGGCGAAACTTGGTGACCAAGTTTCTGACCAGAAACTTGCCAGCTTGGTGGAGTCGCGTCTGGTCGGCCTGGGTATGATCCATCACCTCTCCTAGACGTAGCACTGCACGGTCGAGCTCGTAGACAAGGTTTGGCCGCTCCTGGCCGTCGTTTTGGCCATGCCAGCTTGGTGACCGTGCGAGGACACGGCGCCTGGCAGCATCTCGACGCGCTCTGGCTGGCGCTTTGCGTTCTGTTTCGCGCGTGTGCATGCAAGCGCTCGCCTCCGACTGCCGCAACGTGCCACAACCCTCGACCCATCACCCATGACCCCTCCCTGGAGCTCGCCGACGCCGGAGCCGCCGCAGCAAGCCCGGTCAAGTCACGGCCAAAACGGCACAGTGCGCGCGTGTGCTTGTCCCCATCTCAAACCGCCTCTTGTGCTCGTCCGCGAGCGTGGGCAAGCGCCGGCGTTGACGCTGCACCCTGTCCCCTCGCATTGGAGCCTCTCGTCGATGTTCGCCGCGTGTCCAGAGCGCTCCGGCAGCGACACGTCCCCCCCTCTGCTCCGGCTATATAAAGCCACCCCGCCTCCCTTGCTAGCCACGCACCACTCCACACCACCTCCACGGACACGTAGACGAGCAGAAGCCCGGTCGGGCAGGCCTCTGGCCGTCGCCCCGACCCGAGGACTCCGGCGATCCCCGCAGGCCAACTGCCGCTCTCCAGGGCCTCTCGAGCTCAAGCAGCTGCTTGGGCAGGGGCTTGGTGGTCTGCTGGAGCTGCCTGGACCCCGCCAAGCCCTCGGAGCTGCCTCTAGCCATCGTCTTCCACCTCTTCGGCGAACCCCATCCGCCACCGAAGCTTGCGAGCTCGACTGCGACCAGCTCCGTCCACCTTTCGCCAAGCCACGGGTACGGGCAGGTGCGTCACGAGCCCCGCTTCCGATCTATCCCTCTAGCCTAGCCCCAAACTGTCAGGACCGGATTTTCGGGATATTAATTTCCCAGAAAATGGCCTTTGTGCTCACCAGCCCCAGGATTACTGTTAGCTGATGAGGCACCAACTTGATACAAGAATTCCAAGCAAAGTACAAAATATGTAGTACAAGACCATTGTGGCCTATGAGTACAACACTCGGTTTCTAGTGGTTGATGGCGGAAGCGGTTTGTGGTTCATCTGCGTCTATGGGACTCCATTTCCCACAAGAATAGCTGACCAGGATAACTCCTATCTTCGCGAGGCTGCTATCATCATTGCGTAGGTTCCGGGGCTGTCATCGCAATGCTCTCTCCACGCAAGCAATCTGGCCAAGACAATAGCCTGGGACAAGCCAGTGAGTACGTTTGAATGTACTCGCAAACATCAAGAACACGGGTATAATATAACAAGGGGTAATCATGCTCTGAAAAAACTTTATGATGATAACGTCTGTCACGAAATAAACGAAATCCGTGATGCACGCATGCAGGTAAAATATGAACATGCAATACGGGAGTAGAAATAGAATGCACTGATCGAGTGTCTGAAATGACTCCTCGAAAGGGTGCAAATGAATTAACAATGCCGCAGTCGGGCGTCTGAGCGACACCACATAAAGGGCTTATAAAGAATAATTAAATAACAAGCATGCCGCAGTCGGGCGTCTGAGCGACACCACATAAAGGGCTTATAAAGAATAATTAAATAACAAGCATGCCGCAGTCGGGCGTCTGAGCGACAGCACATAAAGGGCTTATAAAGAATAATTAAATAACAAGCATGCCGCAGTCGGGCGTCTGAGCGACACCACATAAAGGGCTTATAAAGAATAATTAAATAACAAGCATGCCGCAGTCGGGTGTCTGAGCGACACCACATAAAGGGCTTATAAAGAATAATTAAATAACAAGCATGCCGCAGTCGGGCGTCTGAGCGACACCACATAAAGGGCTTATATAAGAATAATCATAGTGAATATCCAGGAGGTAGAACCGTCCCAGGGATACTCAATAATTCAAATAATGTAAATGGTTAGTCCATAATAATAAAAAACATAATCCTCATATGTCATAGGTCATAATCAAAGTTCTAGTCTAGCCGTTTCTCCATCCGAAGACCGTCACTAGATTCTAGTTTAGCCGTTTCTCCATCCGAATACCGTCACTATGATCCAGTTTAGCCGTTTCTCCATCCGAAAACCGTCACCAGACCCATCTCAGACTGTAGTCCTTACCCATGGACATGGCTATCCGAATAGATATAACCTCTGCAGAGGGTGTACTCTTTACCCATGAGTAACGGATTTATTTAGTCCATCGGGACTAATTCCGCCTATGGCCTTTTAATTGAAAACACGCCTGACCTGCACACACCAGCTTAACTTACCGATGTCTGGAATCACCCACGACACCTGTCAAGCAAAACTCTAAGTGGGGAGGCTACAACCTCGACGTAGCATGGGATCAAATTTATATCGCGCGCTCTAAGGGGTGCCCCCCTCTCGGTCCCAACCGGAAACACCCATGCCCCCGGACCAGGTGGCATGCCTACCGGATGCATCCGGTATCTTCCACCATGGCCTCTCTGTACGGTGTGTGCCTTGGTAAGGGGTTGACAACTTACTGAACCGTACCCTACCTGCGGCAGGGACAAGTGGTAGTACAAAACAAGTAGGGGAAGTTACTGAACAGGACTCGACCTACGGCCGACTCAGGAGGTCCAAATATTCTCCGAATGATTAGCACAACCAATATATTTCCATTAGCAGACAGAATCACCGCTCATCAAACCTCATCATGCCATACCGGACACACTCGTCTCGACGAGGAATTAGGGACAAGCTCGTGTCTACCCAAGACCATGACTTTCCCGGCTTCCTGCCGGTATGCATGAAAAGCTCGCGAGGATGATCACTATCACCAGCATATCCATTTCTAACAGTAAAGCATCTCCAATATGCACTCATGCGTGTGACTGTATCGTTACATAGAAATAACGCATGCTCCAAGTCAAGGTGGTGTTGTAACTGTATCAAAACACCTCACAAAAATATTATGCCAGAGTTCAGAATGCTTGCCTTCAAGAGTATGCAAGGGGGTGCACTTTTTGAAAGTTTCTTCTCTGTCCATTTCCTATTTTAAAAATATATTCAAATAACAAATATTTCAAAAACAGTACAAAAATTTATCCCAAATATTTTTGAAATAAATCTTAAAATAAACTAGATGAAATTTGAGAGAGGTAGGAAAAAGAATCAACTCATTTGGGGTTTTATTTTAAAAGATATAGCCAGTCAAAGTTTGGTCAAAGTTCTGTTTTTAATAAAACCAGAAAAAGAAAACGTTTCGGAGGGGCTTACGCTTTCTGTTTAGCGAAGACGTACCTTGCGAAATACGCCTCAACTTAAAACACACGTCGGCGGGGGCTGGGTCACTGACAGTGGGTCCAGGGGGCCCACTGGTCAGGTTTGACTATTCCCCCTCTCCCTCCTCTTCCTCTGCCCGAACGGGGGTGGGACTCCGGCGATCGCCGTCGACGAACGGCGGCTCCTCGAGGGCACCTGAGGGCAGGGATGGACCCGCCAGACCGGGGCGATCCTCCCGGTGGTCGT
This sequence comes from Aegilops tauschii subsp. strangulata, assembly GCF_002575655.3. NCBI lineage: Eukaryota > Viridiplantae > Streptophyta > Magnoliopsida > Poales > Poaceae > Aegilops > Aegilops tauschii. The sequence goes on along the minus strand of NC_053040.3, from coordinate 147,047,292 downwards.
TGGGTCGACGGTGGTGGAAGGAGTCGCCGGCGGCGAGCTCCGCGGCGGAGGGGGCTTCGGGTGGTTTGGGGGTTTCAAGCCACGGTGGTCCTTGGTCGAGTTTGAGAGGCTGGGCGGTTCCGAGAGGTCGAGGGGAGTCGAGTGGTGGTGCTAGCTGAGCTGGGGAGGCCCTGATGGTGACTCGCGGGACCGGAGGGCGGCGGCGGCCGAACCTGCCGGAGATGGGGGAGAGGGCCTCTTCCGGTCAATCCGCGGCTAGGGGAGCACTAGGGGGACAGCCTGAGGTCGCCTGAGGGCTTGAACGAGTTTGGGGGCCCCTTATATAGGCGCTCGAGGTCGGTCCCGCGGCGGCCGTGGATAAGAACGCCGGCGACCGTCGCTCTATAGCCGCAGGGCGACGTGGCGACGACGAGCGCGTGCCGACGGGCTCCAGGATAAGCTCGAGCTGCTCCAAGGGGCAACTGGCGCGCACGGGTGGCTTGGGCGGCGCCGTCCGTGGCAGGAGCTCACTGCCGACGTCGGCGTGCCGCCAAGGGAGCCCTCACGGCGGCACTGTAGGGCGCCAGGGGTGGCTTGGAGGGTTCTGGCGAGTGGGCGAGGGTAGTGCGTGGCTCTGCAGGCGGGCAAGGGCCAGGGGCGAGACGCGGCGAGGGCGGCAGTGCGACGCGGCAACTCGGTGCACGCGCGTGCAAAACGTGCGCTCTGGGCGCGCCCAGAGCGCGCACGCTAACTATTCGGCCAAATGCCAATGCACGCCACAGGGCTTGGGTGAGGCTGGCAGTTAGCAGACCTAGGTTAGGAGTAGTTAGGATCTTAGTGGACAAGGTTGCTGGGTCAGTGGATCAAGTACACAGTGCAAACTAAAACTCATGTCAAAACTGACTGTGCACACCAAGTGTTCGACAGAATGCTAAATGCATCTAGGCAACTCTTGGAGTGGCCAAAAACTCCAGATCAGGGTCTCCCTGGATGTAGGTGATGATGGCAAGATCATTTGGGCAAAACCAGAAACTTGCTAGTGCAAGTTTTGCAAAACTTCAGTTTTGGACAGAAAGAAAAAGATCTCATTGCATGCACTTAAAATCCTCCAATGGGTCCACTCTCCTGGACTTAAGGGTTTTGTAGGGAGGGCTACAAGCAGGAAAAAGCTCATGGGCACTAGAGCAAAATAAAAATAGGGTTGCAGTACAAATCACCAAACTGGAGCAGAATGAAGATGAGGTTGATTCACTCAAATATTTCAAAGAACATCACTGGGTTTTTGCATAAAGTTGAAGCATATGCATCTACTGATATCTCCAAACACTTGGAAGAAATTTTAAAGGAATATTTAAATAGGTTGCAGTGCAAAAATGCCTACTGGACCAGATTTGAAAAGTTGATGTGGAGCTCAAAATCTCCAATAACCAGAAGATATCTTTGCATAAAAGTGATGTGGAAACCTCACATGACATCCCCAAATTTTGGTGAAATTTTTAAATGCATTAATCAAATGGTTGCAATGCAACAGAGACTCCAAATTCATGAAAAATCATTTTAAAAGAATAAAGCTCAGGGAAAAGCAATCTTGCAATTAAATCCACTGATAAAGAATTGTTTCATAGAGAGAGTATACAAGTCCAATAATACTTTTGGAAAGTTTCCACTTGAGGTAAAAACCCACAATATCAAAAGGTAAATCTAGACAAATGGAAAAGTTTAATTTCCTGGCAAAATTTTAATTAATAAAACAAGGTCAAAATTTTGGGGTGTCACACAAACCCCCTCGTCACCGGCATGAGCTCCGGCGAAGCACCGCCTCCCCTCTCATCTCGATCCCCTTCCCTCTCTCCTGACCGGTGGGGCCCAGTGTCAGCCTCACCACTCGCGCCCGAAGCGGTACGAGTGGAGGCGCACTCCCACTTTACGCCTTCGACGTCACCCCCCAGGATTTTCTATTTATTCAAATTTAATTCAGAAATTTGACTAAACTTTGACCAGCCACCATTTCTAAACCATAAGCCCAAATGAATTGATTCCTTTTGCATTGTGTTTGTTATAGAAAGCTCTAGCAGCACACCAAAAGGTGGATTTTTCCTTGCTGTCTAGAATTTCTGGTGATTTTCAGAATGTGTTTTGACATTTATTTTTGTGGTTTTAAAATATTTTCAGAAGGAGGATCTTGCCTTGAAGCTAACCAGGAGGAGTGTGACCCTCCTCTGCACTAAGGCAAGCGACAACATCATTTGGATGGTGTTATTTCAATATCTATGAGTTTCTAGTTGAATATGAGTCTTTATTTGCATTTGAAATTTGATAAATTAATATGGTTAATTGCTAGTTGCTTTATGATGCTTGATATGCTTGTTTTAGCTTCTGGTTGAGTTCATAGAATTGTTTGGCTAAGTAGAGTAAGATTTTGCACTAGATATTTTGTTATGGAAAGTTATGGTAGCTATTTTTGCTAGTAATAGTTTTCAACTAAATGATGAACTAATAAAAATGTTGTTTGTAGATAAAAATGAGTTATAACCAGAGAAGTTTCTGATCTTAGTATTGCAAGATAGTTATGTTGCTTGTTTTGATCCATGCTTAAGAGTTGCTTGCTCTGTGTGACGAGTAGTTGCATGATTTCCGGTATGATGCCATGTTAGTAATAAAATGTTTTTCTGAAAGTTATCACTTGATTAAGTTCAACCTGAATATGATGTTGATCACATCATGGTGCCACTGAATCGGGTTTTTAATTCAGTGCGACCACATTTACCTAATGGGAAGGTGTTGATCCGGTCCTTTGTCGTGGCTCTCACCGGTGCCTCCTGCGAGGGAAGGTTATGGGCGTGCATACCCTGGCCCGGTAGGCAGACATAACCTTGTGTGCTCGTTTTGTTTGTATGGTACCTTGTCCCCGTTTGGGACCGTTTTGCCATGACGGTGGCCGTTGGTGTCTTTGGTAGACACGGGGCCACCCAAGACCTAGCCCTGAGAGGGAGATGGTCGGAGTGGCCGGGGAGAGTGCATGGCAAAGGGAGGGTTTCGTCGGAATACTTTGGCCCACCCGAATGGGAGTCAGAGGCCAGGTATTCCGTAGTGTGGGTAAAGTGCGCTACCTCTGCAGAGTGTATTTAATCTATCGATAGCCGCACCCTCGGTTATGGGCAAGACTCGGGAGTAAGTCACACCATGGATCAACTTTTATAATTAATCTTGCAAACTAGTAATTGTTGTGATGCATTGTTTCGTGGTGAACCTTGAACACTCGAGGTGTTCATGAGTGATTGGTTTCAGGTGTGACCCCCGTGTGGTCACCGTTTGGTTACGAGGTAACCGTCTGGTAAGCGAGTCTGTGTGACTCGGTGCGCTGTTTGGTTGCTTTGCATAGCTTTGCATTTGTAGTAATTTCTTGCATTAATTTAACTTGATTAATTATCATGATATTGTCTGTCATCGTGCTTATGTTTGTTGTGAGCTTGCAAGTACATTCAATGTACTGACCTGGCGTGTCATGCCAGCTTTCAGGCAAGTTGATTCGCATCGGAGCGCATCTCGTGTCTAGGCCGTGTCCACGTCGGTGTCCCTGTGCCATGGAGTTCCGCTACGTCGTTCTTCCGCTGCCGCGTAGTTTCGTGTGATCGAGGTCCCAGCCATGTTCATTAAATAATGTACATACTGTCCAGCAGCACCGTGTGTGCCGCTTGGCCTCGAATCTCGATGTAATATCAGACCTTTGTACCATGCTAGTATCAATAAAGCGGTTATTTTTGTACCATGTTGTTGTGTATTGCTAGAAGACTCGATCTCTGGGCTGGCAATGCAGGCTAAACCGGTTGCTCTGAGCCGGGGTGCCACAATCTTGGAGAACGCATCCAAACTTTTGCGATAGCCATGGCAGAGCTCGTGGGTGTCGATGAGGTCGAGAGGGCTGGAGTTCCATAAGGGGCGCCACCGCCGGGAAAGGACGGTTGTTCGTGCCCCATATTTGATTGGGAGGAGGGAGATGATGATTGTCAACATATCATCGGGGAGGCTGCTGATGAAGTCTAGGCCTGCTGGAGTCGCTTGCGGTTCTAGCTTGCCCCGCCTCCGCTTGTTGGAAGCCCCGTTCTTCACCTGCAGAGTCTCCTTGTCAGCGGCGCTTTCTGATAGAAATGGGAGTACAAGGAATATTTAGTTAAAACAGGGCAATAAAAAAGTGTATTGGTAACTAGAAGTTATTAGGTAGGAATATATAAAGAAAAGGGAATAATAGTTGGTTGCTTAAATACTACACAATTCATTTGATATTGCTGGGTAAGTCAACATGCAGATAGTTGAAAAGAAAACTTACTTCGAACAAAGTCTGGACGGATGATATCGTCGGGGAAGTTGCCATATATCTCATGACCGGACCCTTTTATGTGCAGTGCAATTATAGTGCCAGCTTCCAGTTCATAAAACTTAGAAATTTCTTTCCAAAAGCCAGTGCCAAAATAGGAGTCACCACATTCATCAAGTCTTACAGTAGCAACGGTTGTAAATCCATGGTTTGTGTGCAGTATGACATCCCTGCAGTCTTGATTTATGTAAAGGGAAAGATTGTGCACTACAGATTCTATTGCATAGCAAGGGACGTGCTGCAAAAAATGGTAGGATTGTTAAACAAAATTTGGTAACATGCAAATATGGGCCCAAATTGAAAGAACTGTACAATAGTCGAAATCGAAGGACAAAAATTTATAATTAAACAGATAGGGTAAACATGATGTCATGGAAATATGAGAGTAATCGAAAGAACAATACATCATTAATTTGCCTAATATATAAAGAAGAGGGGAAAAAAATCCCCTTTGATGTATATGGTGCATGTGACACCTTTTATCCAAATGTAGTAATATTTCAGGAAAGTAGGCCATGCCAGCTGATTTAGGGTGAGATTGAACATACCGCGCGCATCCTCAAGTCATATGGTACGGTGAGATGGAATGTCTGGCGGAGGCCGCAAGGTCCTGATGTGCCCGCGCACTATACACTCTATGAACGGAAGAAAACCCTCAAATCAGCTCGAATAAAAATGAATTCATGGCGATTTCGGCCGGGTGATTAAAGGAGGCAGATGAACTGGGATAAGAGATGAGATAATATCTCATTAAATTAGTTACCTTGTTGTCCATGAGAAAGAACCCTCAGTACGACCGATTTCCCAACCGAGCGGAGCTGGGTCGACCGCGAGCAGCGTCGAGAAAGTCGATGGCGATAGGCAGTGGCAAGCGGAAGTGGCGAAATGCGGTGGGCTTTGCCGGCAGCCTGGCGGCGGCATCAGGCGTCGAGCTAAGTGTTTACCGCCACGATAGGCGGTGCCATGCATAGACGCGGAGGAGCTTGTGCAGGTGTGAATGGGGACCGGAGGGGGTGGTGGGCGGGGTGAGGGTTTTTGTGACGTGGGGATGGTGAGGGTTTTATTTTTTATTTTTTGAATTAGGTGGTGAGGGTTTTCTGTCCCACAAAGAATTTTGGAGGCGACGGTTTGCTAGAGCCAACCGTGTGTGATTGACGCAACATGCAAAATGAAAGTCATTGCACACGGTTCCAATTTTGGGAACCGTGTGTGATTGACGTACTACCTCCATCCTAGCTTATTGGTCCCCTTTGTAATTTTTACCCAATTTTGACCAAATATTTAACTAAGGAATGTTTATGCATGTCACCAAAAATTATATCATTGAACACTATGCTCAAATACCCATCCAACGATATAATTTTTGCTGACCTGCACTAACATTTTGTCAGTTAAACCTTTGGTCAAAATTTACACAAATTACAAAGGGGACCAATAAACCAAGACGGAGGTTGATTCCATCAACCGAACTGATTGCATCCATATCCCATGGTTAGACATAAGTAAACATAGATTAAACATACTCAGACATAGATAATAAGCGTACACGTACACAAGCATAGTTCAACCGTCATTAAGCATACTCAAGCGTACATAGTTCGATCCCACATCTCATCTCACATGCCGGCACGATCCTGAAGCTTCTCCAGGTACTCGGCGTACGCGCCGTGCGCCACCCTACGAGAATACTTCTGCTTGAAGGAGCCAACGGCCCGTCCTCTTGCATGTGCCAGAACACTTAGATACGTGTCATGAAGCTTGTGGTTGCAAAATGGGCATCGATAGCCGCCGTTCCAGGTCCTAATACGCATGTTATGCATTCCCACATAAAGCTCCCTCAGGATTTGCCTCTTGTACCTCATCTGGCCATCTTCATCCTCGCTGTCCACATCGTCAGATAACACCTATATAAATAGTAAAACAAATTTGGTATCAAATCAATGATTACATGCCGTGAAGTGGGATTAGGAATTTATGGCTATTTATTTATACATATCCAGAGATTATGGTTCGATTTTTAAGCACAGTCGTCTATGTACAGACCAATCTTGAAGAAAATAATGGCACAAACATATGTAGGTCATTCAAAATCAATTGTCAAGTCCTGGCTAGGAATTATTAGCACGAACACTAACCCTAGTCGGATTACTAGCAGAAATCTTTTGCACAGATGAAACAACTAATCACTTGTACCATTCAAACAATCAATACACTACACAGATCTAACGAAACTTACTCAGATTTCATGTATTGGGAGAACATAACAATAGGATTTCTATTCCAAAGGGGGGGGGGCAGGAGTAACCAGAGAAACCCTATGATCTATTTGATATATAAATGGGTATAGATGACTAACGAGTCATGGCCGGAGTGGTCATCGGAGTCATCGCCGGGGTCGTCACTAGAGTCGGTGTGGAACTCCGCCTCTGGCTATGGAAGCTCGACGCTGTCGACAACGTCAGGGTGCAGCGATAACTCGCCGACAGTGACGGCAACCTCTGTATCCATCTCCATGCCTGATGACCCACAAGTATAGGAGATCTATCGTAGTCCTTTCGATAAGTAAGAGTGTCCAACCCAACGAGGAGCAGAAGGAAATGATAAGCGGTTTTCAGCAAGGTATTCTCTGCAAGCAACATGTAACAGATAGTTTTGTGATAAGATAATTTGTAACGAGCAACAAGTAACAAAAGTAAATAAAGTGCAGCAAGGTGGCCCAATCCTTTTTGTAGCAAAGGACAAGCCTGGACAAACTCTTATATAAAGAAAAGCGCTCCCGAGGACACATGGGAATTATCGTCAAGCTAGTTTTCATCACGTTCATATGATTCACGTTCGGTACTTTGATAATTTGATATGTGGGTGGACCGGTGCTTGGGTGCTGTCCTTACTTGGACAAGCATCCCACTTATGATTAACTCCTATTGCAAGCATCCGCAACTACAAAAGAAGTATTAAGGTAAACCTAACCATAGCATGAAACATATGGATCCAAATCAGCCCCTTACGAAGTAACACATAAACTAGGGTTTAAGCTTCTGTCACTCTAGCAACCCATCATCTACTTATTACTTCCCAATGCCTTCCTCTAGGCCCAAATAATGGTGAAGTGTCATGTAGTCGACGTTCACATAACACCACTAGAGGAAAGACAACATACATCTCATCAAAATATCGAACGAATACCAAATTCACATGACTACTAATAGCAAGACTTCTCCCATGTCCTCAGGAACAAACGTAACTACTCACAAAGCATATTCATGTTCATAATCAGAGGAGTATTAATATGCATAAAGGATCTGAACATATGATCTTCCACCAAATAAACCAACTAGCATCAACTACAAGGAGTAATCAACACTACTAGCAACCTACAGGTACCAATCCCAAACTTGGAGACAAGAATTGGATACAAGAGATGAACTAGGGTTTGAGAGGAGATGGTGCTGGTGAAGATGTTGATGGAGATTGGCCCTCTCCCGATGAGAGGAGCGTTGGTGATGACGATGGCGATGATTTCCCCCTCCCGGAGGGAAGTGTCCCCGGCAGAACAGCTCTGCCGGAGCCCTAGATTGGTTCCGCCAAGGTTCCACCTCGTCCCGGCGGAGTCTCGTCCCGAAAGCTTGCTTGTGATTTTTTTCTCGGACGAAAGACTTCATATAGCAGAAGATGGGCACCGGAGGGCCAACACGGGGCCCACGAGGCAGGGGGCGCGCCCAGGGGGTAGGGCACGCCCCCACCCTCGTGGCCAGGGTGTGGGCCCCCTCTGGTGTTTCTTCTGCTCAGTATTTTTTATTATTTCCAAAAACAACTTCCGTGGAGTTTCAGGACTTTTGGAGTTGTGCAGAATAGGTCTCTAATATTTGCTCCTTTTCCAGCCCAGAATTCCAGCTGCCGGCATTATCCCTCCTTATGTAAACCTTGTAAAATAAGAGAGAATAGGCAGAAGTATTGTGACATAATGTGTGATAACAGCCCATAATGCAATAAATATCGATATAAAAGCATGATGAAAAATGGACGTATCAACTCCCCCAAGCTTAGACCTCACTTGTCCTCAAGCGGAAGCCGATAACGATAAATATGTCCACATGTTTAGAGGTAGAGGTGTCGATAAAATAAAATACGGACATGAGGGCATCATGGTTAATCTTATAACGGCAACATATATGGATATTGTCATATGGTTTCTTATGCTCAAGTAATAATCTATTCACAATGCAAAGTATGAATCAGAAACTTTATTGAGAACTAACAAACTATAATCTCAGTCATTGAAGCAATTGCAATTTATCATAACATTAGAAAGAGTCTATGTCAGAGCTTTTTAGCAAGTCCACATACTCAACTATCATTTAGTCTTCCACAATTGCTAACACTCACGCAATACTTGTGGTTACGGAGTTTTAATCGGACACAGAGAAAGATAGGGGCTTATAGTTTCACCTCCCAACCTCTTACCTCAAGGGTAATGTCAACAATAGTTGTTCATGCTAACATACATCCAATTAGATATATATATCAGGATCTTTCCAACATCCTGTGCTTGCCAAAGTATAAAATGTAAAAAGGAAAGGTGAAGATCACCATGACTCTTGCATAAGGTAGAAGATAATAATAACAGATAGGCCCTTCGCAGAGGGAAGCAGAGGTTGCCATGCGCTTTCAGGGTTGGATGCACAAAATCTTAATGCGAAAGAACGTCACTTTATATTGCCACTTGTGATATAGACCTTTATTATGCAGTCCGTCACTTTTATTTCTTCCACATCACAAGATCGTATAAAGCTTATTTCCTCCACACCAATCAATCATACATATTTAGAGAGCAATTTTTATTGCTTGCACCGATGACAACTTACTTGAAGGATCTTACTCAATCCATAGGTAGATATGGTGGACTCTCATGGCAAAACTGGTTTAAGGGTATTTGGAAGCACAAGTAGTATCTCTACTTGGTGCAAAGAATTTGGCTAGCATGAGGGGGAAAGGCAAGCTCAACATGTTGGATGATCCATGACAATATACTTTATCTCAGATATAAGAAAACATAACCCATTACGTTGTCTTCCTTGTCCAACATCAACTCTTTAGCATGCCATATTTTAATGAGTGCTCCCAATCATAAAAGATGTCCAAGATAGTATATTTATATATGAAACCTCTCTTTCTTTATTACTTCCTATTAATTGCAACGATGACCAAAACTATGTTTGTCAACTCTCAACAACTTTTAATCATCATACTCTTTCTATGTGAAGTCATTACTCTCCATAAGATCAATATGATCTCTTTGTTTCTTTTTGTTCTTTTTCTCTTTTCTTTTATGTAACGCCCACGATGCGGCTATATCTCCCACGTGTCGAGGCACGACTTAGAGGCATAACCGCATTGTGGTTTTGTCGCAAGAAGGGTCATCTTCACACAATCCCATGTAATGAACGAGAATGGGATAACGAGAGTTGGCTTACAATCGCCACTTCACACAATACATAAATATAATCCATACATCATCCAAAATACACACATAGACCGACTACGGTCAAAAACCATATGAAAATAAGATAACCCCAAATGCTAGATCCCCGATCGTCCCAACTGGGCTCCACTACTGATCCTCAGGAAAAGAAACATAGTAACGACCACGTTCCTCATCGAACTCCCATTTGAGGTCGATCCCATCATCTGCACTGGCATCGTTGGCACCTGCAACTGTTTTGGTAGAATCTGTGAGTCACGAGGACTCAGCAATCTCACACCCGCGAGATCAAGACTATTTAAGCTTATAGGAAAGGATGGTGAAATGGGGTGGAGCTGCAGCAGGCACTAAGCATATATAGTGGCTAACATACGCGAAAGAGAGCGAGAAGAGAAGCAACGGAACAGTCGTCAACTAGTAATGACCAAGAAGTGATCCTAAAATCCTACTTATGTCATTCATAACTCAAACCGTGTTCACTTCCCGGACTCCGTCGAGAAGAGACCATCACGGCTACACACGCAGTTGATGTATTTTAATTAAGTCAAGTGACAAGTTCTCTACAACCGGACATTAACAAATTCCCATCTGCCTCATAACCGCGGGCACGGCTTTCGAAAGATATTACCCTGCAGGGGTGCCCCAACTTAGCCCATTATAAGCTCTCATGGTCAACGAAGGATAAACCTTCTCCCGGAAAGACCCGATCAGTCTCGGAATCCCGGTTTACAAGACATTTCGACAATGGTAAAACAAGACCAGCAAAGCCGCCCGAATGTGCCGACAAATCCCGATAGGAGCTACACATATCTCGTTCTCAGGGCACACCGGATGAGCAGTCCGTACAACTAAAACCAATCCTCGAGTTTCCCTAAGGTGGCGCTGCAAAGGGCTCTAGTTTGGACCAGCACTAGAGGAACACTGCCCCGGGGGTTTAAATAAAGATGACCCTCGGGCTCGCGAAAACCCGGGGGAAAAGGCTTAGGTGGCAAATGGTAAAACCAAGGTTGGGCCTTGCTGGAGGAGTTTTATTCAAAGCGAACTGTCAGGGGGGTCCCATAAATCACCCAACCGTGTAAGGAACGCAAACTCAAGGAACATAATACCGATATGACAGAAACTAGGGCGGCAAGAGTGGAACAAAAGACCAGGCATAAGGCCGAGCCTTCCACCCTTTACCAAATATATAGGTGCATTAATATAATAAGAGATATTGTGATATCCCAACATATCCATGTTCCCACATGGAACAAACTTCAACTTCACCTGCAACTAGCAACGCTATAAGAAGGGCTGAGCAAAAGCGGTAACTTAGCCAAACAACGGTTTGCTAGGAAAGGATGGTTAGAGGCTGACATGGCAATATGGGAGACATGATATAGCAAGTGGTAGGTAGCGCAGCATGGCAATAGAACGAACAACTAGCAAATCAAAGATAGAAGTGATTTCGAGGGGTGGTCATCTTGCCTGCAAGGTTCTCAGAGTTGTCGAAAACTTGATCCTCGTAAGCGTACTCGACAGGTTCCTCATTCACGAACTCATCTTCCGGATCTACCCAAAACAAGAACACAAGAAATGGAACCACAATCAATCATGGGAAATGCACAAGCAACATGATGCAAAACATGAATGATATGCGAGATGGGATATGCGATGCATATGCGTGCTCCGGAAGGAAAATAATGAACAAGGCAGTAACTTGGCAAACCAAGCATGCCACTGGAAAGATGAGATGATTTCGGTCGAAATCGATATAAAGATCACCGGAAACGGATGCACGGTTTGCAAATGGCAAGCAAAACAAGAATGACACGAATCTGCGATTAACAGCATGATAGCACTTAGAATGCAACAACAATGCTACAACACTCCAACATAGCAACAAAGTATATGGCAGTAATCTACAGGAGAAGCTTGACAAAAGATGAACACTGAGCTACGGCTAGATCACAACATAACAGGTTTAAACAGGCATGGAAAAAGTGCAAAAGATATCAGGTTCACAGACTTGGTGAAATTACTGGACATGGCAGAAACAGCATCAGGCAGTAATGTTCAGAGCACGAAATGAACATGCTACAGGAACTTAACATGGCAAAAAAAGGCATGGCAGTATTCTACTAAATGCATATGACAAAAGTCCCTTACTGACCATAAGCCAAAAAGGACCAGAAGATATGATGGCAACCATGTAAACATAGCAAGTTTCGTTAACAGGTTTCAGACTTGGCAGAAAACAGAGCATGGCAGAAACAATCATATGAAGGCATCTTGGTGAGCTTGATGCACTCACCACAAAGCAGTTCATGACAAAACAAGCATACATACAGCAATATGGCATGTTTATGAAGCTATCCATGGCAAGAGCAAGTACATAGCATGTATGGATCAACTACAACAAGCTTGGCAAAATTGAATAACACGTAAACAATCTGCCAGAAATATTTTATAGCAAAAGTAGAGCAAGATTGAGTCATGCTATGGCACTCCATAATTGCAAACAAGGGCGTTAATGGATCAATGACAACAATATCTATAAAACATCCTTACTGAACATCCCCAAAATAAGCATGGATCTCTCTGTAGACACATGGATACATAGCAACAAAATAACAGCAGTCACAGACAGAGAAAACACCGTCTCTGAAATCAGAAACATTACGGAGCCTAATTTGCATGCTTGTGCTAGTCACCACAAAGATCACAAAAATACATGGCATACACCCCTGGAAAGATGGCATGGCATACAACAAAACACATGTAGAGCTCATGCCCATAAGATGCACAGATTAAATGCAACAAAAATAACAAATCTCCAAGTTCTGCTAAGTAACAGCAGATAACAACAAGTAGCACTCTTTCACCAGAGATGTGGGCATCAAGATGGACTCAAATGAACATGGTGCAATGGAACAAAATGAAGAGCATCATGAGGCGAACATTTCGATATATTACACGCGCGAAACAGAGCTATATGCAGAGAGTTACGATGCAATGAACATGTGCACATATTGTGAGAAACTGGGACTTGGAGATTTCGGGGGGGAGAGAAAAAGTCAACCCTCGGTGCTGCGGATCTGGACCTGGCTCGGGCGAAGCTCGCCGGAGCTGGAGCTGCTGCAGGCCGGCGCGGGAGTGGAGAGGAAGAGGAGGCCGCCGGGGTTGGAGGGGCGACGACGTCGACGGAGGAGGCGGCGAGGACGGCGGAGGAGAGGGACGGCGCTGGGCGACGGGAGGCGGAGGCGCGGCGGCGCCGGCGAACAGCGGCGAGGCGGCGGGGCCACGGCGGAGGGAGGCGAGGCGCCCGGGTGGCGCTCGGGCCAGGCGGCGGCGCGGCGGGCTCGCGCGGGCCGCGGCGGGTGCGGCGGCGGGTTGCCACGTGGCAGCACGGGAGTGGCTGCGGGCGGCGGCGCCGATGTGTCCGGCCCCGGGCAGACACGTCCGGCGGCGCGGAGGAGCGGGTTAGGGTTTTGGACTACGGGAATTTCGGGGGGTCTCACATTTATATAGATAGAGGGAGCTAGGAGAGTCCAAATGAGGTGCGGTTTTCGCCCACACGATCGTGATCGAACGACCTAGAGCATGGAGGTGAGTTTGCTGGGTTTTGGGCTGGTTTTGAGGGGGGTTTTGCTGCAACACACAAAAGGACATTGCGGATGCCCGGTTAACCGTTGGAGTACCAAATGACCTCCAAATGGAACGAAACTTGACCGGTGGTCTCCCGGTGGTATACTAAGGCCACTTGACAAGCCTCGGTCCATTCCGAGAACGTTTGACACCCGCTCCTGAATGAAAACAAGAGGGGTGCGCCGGAGGAGGTGGGAGTGCCGGATTGCAAAACGGACAACGGGGAAAATGCTCGGATGCATGAGACGAACACGTATGCAAATGCAATGCACATGATGACATGATATGAGATGCATGACATGAACAAAATGCAAAATGAAAGACAAAACCCGACCACGAAGGGAATATCATAACACATGGCCGAAAATGGCAAGAGTTGGAGTTACAAATATGGAAAGTTACATCCGGGGTGTTACATTTTATTCCCTCAAGATCATAGCAAGATAATCAAGCCCTTGACTCAACACTAATCTTTATTATATAACTCACATACTCGATTACATAAAGGGATCATAAGGCAAAACTCAAAACTAAATTATACCATAAACTTTATTCTACTTTATCAAGATACTACTAAAAGAATCGAACTAAGAAAAACGGTAAAGATAGGAGTGTGAATGTGATACGATACCGGGCCACCTCCCCCAAGCTTGGCAGTTGCCAAGGGGAGTGCCCATACCCATATGATTATATCTCTTTCTTCGGAGGTGGTGATGATGGAGTTGTTGATGATGTGGGCTTGTCGTCCATCTTCCAAGGCATAGGCTCACCATCATAGAAGGATGATCGAGTCTCCGGGTTCCTCAAATCTGCAGCCAAACTCATCCTCTTGAATCTATATTCATACTCACAGTTTTGGTTTTGCAGGTCATAAATTTGGGCTTGGAGGTGCTCGATCTTCTCGTGAAGCTTGAAGATGGTATCCCCAATGTTCTTGGCATCCAGCTTGTGGTTGTTGGTGAACTCCGCGATCATCATGTGGTTGGAGTTGAGTCCACGTTCCACCATCCCCTGGCACTTGAAAACTTGTTGCTCCATTGCTTCGAGCCTCGTCTCCATGCTTCCTGCCCCCTTCGGTCCCTCAACATCGCGGATGTGCAGCAACCCATCACGCATCTCAATGGTTTGAGGGTGTCGCAGCATCTCCGCGAGGTAAGGGTTGATGACCTTCTCGAAGAACTTGTCCTTGGGGGCGCTTGGAGACGTCGTGATGATCTAGATCTGTCAGAAAAACAGCTCGAAACGAAAACAGAGGATATTTGCGTGATACAGGAGTCAAAACCTTCGGGAGATTATATAATGAATTTTTATCGACCAAAATACGTAACGTGCAAGAAAATGGAGTCCGGAGAGCGCACGAGGTGCCCACGAGGCAGGGGCACGCCCAGGGAGGTAGGGCACGCCCTCAACCCTCGTGGAGCCCTCGTGACCTTCCCTGACTACTTCTTATTTTTCTATTTTTCTAAATATTCCAAAACGGAGAAAAATTGCCATTAGAACTGTTTTGGAGTCGGTTTACTTACTGTACCACATACCTATTCCTTTTCGGAGTCTGAAACGTTCCGGAAAGTGTCCCTTATGTATTCCTCCGGGGTTACGTTTTTAATAACATTGGTTTCAACATTTATGGGATTAATTACCTGAGATATAATGTTTGATTCTTTGACCGTTCACCACCTTCGGATTTGTGCCCTCGAAGTTGTTGATTTTTATGGCACCGAAATGATAGACCTCCTCGATAACGTAAGGACCTTCCCATTTAGAGAGAAGTTTTCCAGCAAAAAATCTTAAACGAGAGTTGTATAATAATACATAATCACCCACATTAAACTCACGCTTCTGTATCCTTTTGTCATGCCATCTTTTAACTTTTTCTTTAAACAATTTGGCGTTTTCATAGGCTTGGGTTCTCCATTCATCAAGTGAGCTAATGTCAAATAACCTCTTCTCACCGGCAAGTTTGATCATAATTGAGCTCTTTAATAGCCCAATAAGCCTCATGTTCTAGTTCGAGAGGCAAGTGACATGCTTTTCCACAAACCATTTTATACGGAGACATACCCATAGGATTTTTATATGCAGTTCTATAGGCCCATAATGCATCATTTTCTAGATCTATTAACAGTCTTTTGCAAAATTAATTTGAGTTCTACTCAATTCTACTTGACCACTAGACTGTGGATGATAAGGAGATGCAATTCTATGATTAACATCATACTTAGCAAGCATTTTACGGAAAGCACCATGAATAAAATGTGAACCACCATCAGTCATTAAATATCTAGGGATTCCAAACCTTGGAAAAATAACTTCTTTAAGCATCTTAATAGAGGTGTTATGATCAGCACTACTAGTTGGAATAGCTTCTACCCACTTAGTAACGTAATCAACAGCAACTAAAATATGTGTATATCCATTAGAGGCAGGGAAGGGTCCCATATAATCAAAGCCCCAAACATCAAATGGTTCAATAACAAGTGAATAATTCATAGGCATTTCTTGACGTCTACTAATATTACCAATTCTTTGACATTCATCACAAGATAGGACAAACTTACGGGCACCCTTGAAGAGAGTAGGCCAATAAAAAACGGATTGCAATACCTTATGTGCAGTTCTATCTCCAGCGTGGTGTCCTCCATAGGCCTCGGAGTGACACTTGCGTAGAATCTGTTCCTGTTCATGCTCAGGTACACAACGTCTAATAACACCATCTACTCCTTCTTTATAAAGATGTGGGTCATCCCAAAAGTAATGTCTCAAATCATAGAAAAACTTTTTCTTTTGCTGGTATGTGAAACTAGGTGGTATAAATTTAGCAACAATGTAATTAGCATAATCCGCATACCATGGAGCAGTATGAGCAGCATTTATGACATTTAATTGTTCATCAGGAAAGTTATCATCAATAGGTAGTGGGTCATCAAGCACGTTTTCTAACCTAGACAAGTTATCTGCAACGGGGTTCTCAGCTCCCTTTCTATCAATAATAGGCAAATCAAATTCTTGTAGCAAGAGAACCCATCTAATAAGTCTAGGTTTAGCATCTTTCTTTTCCATAAGATATTTAATAGCAGCATGATCAATGTGAATAGTTACTTTAGAATCAACAATATAAGGTCTGAACTTATCACAAGCAAATACAACTGCTAAGAATTCTTTTTCAGTAGTAGCATAATTTCTCTGGGCATTGTCTAGAGTTTTACTAGCATATTGAATAACATTTAATTTCTTATCAACTCTTTGCCCTAGAAAAGCACCTACAGCATAATCACTAGCATCACACATAATTTCAAAGGGTAAATTCCAATCAGGTGGCTGAACAATAGGTGCGGAGATCAATGCTTTCTTAAGTATTTCAAATGCTTCTACACAATCATCATCGAAGACAAATGGTATATCTTTTTGTAATAAATTAGTCAGAGGCCGAGAAATTTTTGAGAAGTCCTTAATGAACCTCCTATAAAATCCGGCGTGACCAAGGAAACTTCTTATACCTTTGATGTCCTTGGGACATGGCATCTTTTCAATAGCATCAACTTTAGCTTTATCAACTTCAATGCCCCTTTCGGAAATTTTATGCCCCAAGACAATGCCTTCATTAACCATAAAGTGGCACTTTTCCCAATTCAAGACAAGATTAGTTTCTTCACATCTCTGCAAAACTCGATCAAGGTTGCTCAAGCAATCATCAAAAGAGGATCCATAAACGGAGAAATCGTCCATGAAAACCTCACAAATCTTTTCACAAAAGTCAGAGAATATAGCCATCATGCCTCTTTGAAAGGTAGCAGGTGCATTACATAAACCAAAAGGCATACGTCTATAAGCAAAAGTACCGAAAGGGCAAGTAAATGTGGTCTTTGCTTGATCATCAGCTGACACAGGTATTTGAGAAAAACTAGAATAACCATCTAGAAAGCAAAAATGTGTATGTTTGGATAATCTTTCTAGCATTTGATCAATAAAAGGTAAGGGGTAATGATATTTTTTATAGCTTTATTTAATTTGCGGAAATCAATTACCATCCTATAACCTGTAATAATTCTTTGTGGAATCAATTTATCTTTATCATTAGGAACGACAGTAATACCTCCCTTCTTAGGGACACAATGGATAGGACTTACCCACTGACTATCAGCAACGGGATAGATTATACCTGCCTCAAGGAGCTTTAGTATTTCCTTTCTTACCACTTCTTTCATTTTAGGATTCAGCCGTCATTGGTGATCAATAACTGGTTTGGCATCTTTCTCCAAATTTATTTTATGTTGACATAGAGTGGGACTAATGCCCTTAAGATCATCAAGAGTATATCCAATAGCAGCACGGTGCTTCTTCAGAGTTTTCAATAGTTTTTCTTCCTCCTTCTCTGAAAGGTTAGCACTAATAATAACAAGATATATCTTCTTTTCATCAAGGTAAGCATATTTAAGAGTATCAGGCAATGGTTTAAGCTCAAACACGGGGTCACCCTTGGGTGGAGGAGGATCCCCTAAAATTTCAACAGGCAGGTTGTGTTTCAGAATAGGACCCTATTTAAAGAACACTTCGTCTATTTCCCTTCTTTCATTCATAAACATAACATTTTCATGGTCTAGCAAATATTGTTCTAAAGGATCATTAGGAGGTACGGCAATAGAAGCAAGACCAATAATTTCATCTTTACTAGGAAATTCCTCTTCACGGTGTTGTCTACAAAATTTAGAGAAATTAAACTCATGAGACATATCACCTAGATCAATAGTGACAACATCCTTTTCGCAGTCTATCTTAGCATTAACAGTGTTTAAGAAGGGTCTACCAAATATAATGGGACAAAAGCTATCTTGTGGAGAACCAAGAACAAGAAAATCAGCAGGATATTTAGTTTTCCCACACAAGACTTCAACATCTCTAATAATTCCAATTGGTGATATAGTATCTCTATTGGCAAGCTTAATAGTGACATCAATATCTTCTAACTCAGCAGGTGCAATATCATGCATAATTTCTTTGTATAAGTCAATAAGTATTGCACTAGCACTAGCACCCATATCACATAAGCCATGATAACAATGATCTCCTATTTTAACAGAAATAACAGGCATGCCTACCACAGGTCTATGTTTATCTTTAGCACAACATTTAGCAATTCTAGCAGTCTCATTACAGAAATAAATAACATGCCCATCAATATTATCAGCCAAGAGATCTTTAACCATAGCAATATTAGGTTCAACTTTAACTTGCTCAGGAGGTGTATAAGTTCTAATATTGCTTTTATGAACCACAGTTGAAGCTTTAGCATGATCCTTTATCCTAACAGGAAAAGGTGGTTTCTCAACATAAGCAGTAGGAACAATAGGATGATTATAAGTGACAGTATTTTCTTCAACTTTAATGGGTGCAGCTACTTTTACTTCTATGGGAGGATGATATTTAAACCACTTCTCCTTAGGGAGATCAACATGAGTAGCAAAATATTCACAAAAGGAAGCTACTATCTCAGAGTCAAGTCCATATTTAGTGCTAAATTTACGGAAGACATCGGTATCCATAAAAGATTTAACACAATCAAACTTAGGTGTCATACCTGACTCCTTACCTTCATCGAGATCCCAATCTTCAGAGTTGCGTTTAATTCTTTCCAATAAATCCGATTTGAATTCAATAGTCTTCATCATAAAAGAGCCAGCACAAGAAGTATCGAGCATGGTGCGATTGTTATCAGAAAGCCGAGCATAAATTTCTTGAATAATCATTTCTCTTGAGAGCTCATGATTGGGGCATGAATATAACATTGATTTAAGCCTCCCCCAAGCTTGAGCGATGCTTTCTCCTTCGCGAGGCCAAAAATTATATATATAATTGCGATCACGATGAACAAGATGCATAGGATAAAACTTCTGATGAAATTCCAATTTCAATCGTTTGTAGTTCCATGACCCCATATATCATCACATAGCCTATACCATGTCAATGCATCTCCCTTCAAAGATAAAGGGAATACCTTCTTCTTGATAACATCATCGGGCATACCTGCAAGCTTAAATAATCCACAAACTTCATCCACATATATTAGGTGCTCATCAGGATGTAATGTTCCATCTCCTGCAAAAGGATTAGCTAGCAGTTTTTCTACCATACCCGAAGGAATTTCAAAGTAGACATTTTTATTTTCAGTTGGTTCAGTAGGTTGAGGAGCAACTCTTTGTTCTACTGGTCGGGGTGAAGATACCCCGAACAAGCCCCTCAGAGGATTACTTTCCATAGTAACAAGTGACAGTAAATTTCAGCTCACTATATAAATTTTTCCTTACCAAATTCCACCTACCAAAGGCGCTTCACTCCCCAGCAACGGCGCCAGAAAAGAGTCTTGATGACCCACAAGTATAGGGGACCTATCGTAGTACTTTCGATAAGCAAGAGTGTCGAACCCAACGAGGAGCAGAAGGAAATGATAAGCGGTTTTCAGCAAGGTATTCTCTGCAAGCACTGAAATTATAGGTAACGGATAGTTTTGTGATAAGATAATTTGTAACGAGCAACAAGTAACAAAAGTAAATAAAGTGCAGCAAGGTGGCCCAATCCTTTTTGTAGCAAAGGACAAGCCTGGACAAACTCTTATATAAAGAAAAGCGCTCCCGAGGACACATGGGAATTATCGTCAAGCTAGTTTTCATCACGTTCATATGATTCGCGTTCGGTACTTTGATAATTTGATATGTGGGTGGACCGGTGCTTGGGTGCTGTCCTTACTTGGACAAGCATCCCACTTATGATTAACTCCTATTGCAAGCATCCGCAACTACAAAAGAAGTATTAAGGTAAACCTAACCATAGCATGAAACATATGGATCCAAATCAGCCCCTTACGAAGCAACGCATAAACTAGGGTTTAAGATTCTGCCACTCTAGCAACCCATCATCTACTTATTACTTCCCAATGCCTTCCTCTAGGCCCAAATAATGGTGAAGTGTCATGTAGTCGACGTTCACATAACACCACTAGAGGAAAGACAACATACATCTCATCAAAATATCGAACAAATACCAAATTCACATGACTCCTAATAGCAAGACTTCTCCCATGTCCTCAGGAACAAACGTAACTACTCAAAAAGCATATTCATGTTCATAATCGGAGGAGTATTAATATGCATAAAGGATCTGAACATATGATCTTCCACCAAATAAACCAACTAGCATCAACTACAAGGAGTAATCAACACTACTAGCAACCTACAAGTACCAATCCCAGACTTGGAGACAAGAATTGGATACAAGAGATGAACTAGGGTTTGAGAGGAGATGGTGCTGGTGAAGATGTTGATGGAGATTGGCCCTCTCCCGATGAGAGGAGCGTTGGTGATGACGATGGCGATGATTTCCCCCTCCCGGAGGGAAGTGTCCTCGGCAGAACAGCTCTGCCGGAGCCCTAGATTGGTTCCGCCAAGGTTCCGCCTCGTGGCGGCGGAGTCTCGTCCTGAAAGCTTGCTTGTGATTTTTTCTCGGACGAAAGACTTCATATAGCAGAAGATGGTCATCGGAGGGCCAACAGGGGGCCCACGAGGCAGGGGGCGCGCCCAGGGGGTAGGGCACGCCCCCACCCTCGTGGCCAGGGTGTGGGCCCCCTCTTGTATTTCTTTCTCAATATTTTTTATTATTTCCAAAAAACTTCCGTGGAGTTTCAGGACTTTTGGAGTTGTGCAGAATAGGTCTATAATATTTGCTCCTTTTCCAGCCCAGAATTCCAGCTGTCAGCATTCTCCCTCCTTATGTAAACCTTGTAAAATAAGAGAGAATAGGCATAAGTATTGTGACATAATGTGTGATAACAGCCCATAATGCAATAAATATCAATATAAAAGCATGATGCAAAATGGATGTATCAACGCCGTGCTCCGGTGCTTTAGCAGGCCCGGCGTCGCCACTCCCTCCGATGGGGCACTTCGGCGACATCCTCATACACTGACAGCTTGGAGGACTGAGAGCGGCGTCGAGGATGCAAGCGGAGAGAGAGGATTGTCTGTGTGGCGAGGATGGGGGGTGCGGCCGCTCGGGCACACCATTAATATGGAGTAGTGGGAGTAGTGGGAGAGAGGCGGGCGGCGGTCAAACTGATGGCTCGCCTCCCAGTGAGCCTGCGCACCGGACTGCCGGCATACCTACCGAAGTTTCACACAACTACTCGCACGCCTCCCGATGACACTGCGCAGCAAGCACGCCTCCGTCAATTCACACAGCTGCACACACGCCTCCTGGTATGCCTGTGCGGCGGACTGCTCGCATGCGTCCCGTCGACTCACGCCTGCTCGCACAGCACATGGGTCGCGCGGCGGCACGTATATTGTTTTTCTATTTGTATGATTAATGTTGCCGCTTTATTGCTTAACCGAAGCATGGCACATATCCATTGTTGGTCTAACACTCACGGTTCGAATAAATAATCCGTTTGGGATATAGGTTCCCAATTATTAATAATCTCCCATTTGTAATTAGATAGAGATTACATCAAAACTAGTCTCAAATTTGACAAAAAAGTACAATGCCACTTTGTATTGGTGTCCATATGACAACACGATAAGTTTCAGGAACTTCAAATAAGTTTTGGATGTACTAGAATTTAAAAATCAAGATTCTCAATGTTTGAAATTTGTTGCACGGGGAGTAAACATGCACCCAGTGAGACACATGTGTTTTTGCAATCCATTTAGGTGCACTATCACGTGTGCATGTAGCTCAAATTTGATTTTTGCACATTATACCCGTAGAAAATCAATCAATTAATGTACTAAAACGTCTTAATGATCTCTGTAATTTTTTTGAAATTAAAACATCCCTCCTTTGGTAACATATGTTGACCGCTGGATAATTAATTTAACATGCATCGTAGTTGCGGTGGATTCGCGGTGTGTGTGTGGGTGTGTGCGTCTGGGGGTGGCGGGTGGCTCACAGTACACTACGAGTTGTGAGCCACCGTGTGGGTTGGCCATTTTGTTAGGCAGGTCGGTGCCACATTAGAGTTGTGAATTCGTTATTTAAAACATTACACAACCCTTTCATACATAAATGTTTTGGCCACATGCAGTCGATGGTTGTCCTACACGACACTCGATACTCGCGTGTGACGCTTTCTGTGGGCCTGCGAGGTCGTTATCCATCACTTTGACGAACAACCGACAGTGAGGTTAATTTGACCAGCAAGGTAGAATCTTTTTTGTTTGTGTTATGGTGGTATAAAGTACGCGTCGAAGAGGTGGGAGGGGACTAGCATATATACTATATGTACGCGTCCGTGAACAAGTACACCTCACTTAGTGTCGGGACTTTTCGGTTTCCGAGGCATGTGCCACATCAAAATTGTGAAATTGGCTATTCAAACATCACACAACACCTCTTTGGGCCACATGCATGCACGCGGTGGTTATCCTAGCTAGGACACTCACGTGTGACGCTTCCATCTATGGGCCTACGAGGCCATCGTCGATGCATGCATGCATCACTTTGACCTACATCGGGAGAGGTTTTTCACCATTGATGAGGATTCTTTTGGGTTGTACATATTACGGCAGGAGCATATAGTATGCGGTGAATAGGGGGGAAGGGGACCATCATATGTAGTACGCTTTATGAACCTCGCTCTGTGTGGGTGCATGGTTTACGGTTTTTGAGGCATGTGGCACATCAAAGTTGTGCATTTTGGGTATTCAACATATATATGTTTGGCCCACATGCAAAGCGGTGGTGGTTGTCCTCTCGCACCCACTTAAGCGGTTATTAGCGATATTGATGCTTTCCATCTATGGGCCCGCTTGGTCCATCACTACTTTTTGCCTGACAACAAGAGAGGTTAATTTGACTTAGGAGGGGATTTTTTTGGCTTGTAACGCGGTATATATATATATATATATATATATATATATATATATATATATATATAGGTCATGCTCTGGGATGACATGCATGATACAGTTTGAGCACACACACATGCATGTGTACGCATGAATCCCTCCCATCGAGTCGAAGTGGCTAGTACAACGACACGTCATGAACCGATCTCGCTCTGTGTGGGGAGCTAGTGTATGATTTTTTACGCACGCGCCACGTAATGTTGTGAAATGGTATTCAAACATGCATGCACGCATCACCTCCGTACATATGCATGTAGTGGTTGCCTTCGAACGGTACACTCCCTCGCATGGTTATCGGCGACAAGCCTATATATTCGTGGGCCCGCGTGGACATCCATGATCACCTTGACCGACAACAAGATAGGTTACCATGGCGGATTCTTCATTTGGTTCGTGTTAGCGTAGTATAGGTCATGGCGAGATTCAGGCCTAATTAAGTTTGAGCGCATATACTATGCACGCATGCATGCATGAATCCCCATCGTTGGCTTGAAGTGTGGTGTAACATACATATGCATTGTCAACCTAACCCTCACTCAGTGTGGGGATTTATAGTTCGAAATCACGATGCCACATCAAATTTGTTCCATTGTTACTCAAAAACACACCTCTCCATACATATGTTTGGGCCACACGCATGCAGTGGTTGTCTTCAGGGACTAGCTACTTGCGTGATTATTGGCGAGCTAGCCCATCTCCAGGGTCGCATGGACGGCCATCACTTTGACCAACAACAAGTGAGAGGTTGTACAACCAAGTTGGATTATTCTTGGTCCGTTTTACGATCCATCTTGGTGAGATATGCCTCTCTGGCCCGCCGACTGAAAGTGTGTGTGTGTCGGGGGGGTGCTACTTCGCACTTTGCTAGGTGAACCTCGGCTGGGGGGGGGGGCATGCATTCATAGCTTAGGATTCCCTTCGTGGTGACACGAGGGGGGGGGGCTGCTAGCTACTTCGCACTTTGCTAGGTGAACCTCGGTTGGGGGGGGCATGCATTCATAGCTTAGGATTCCCTTCGTGCCGACACAAGGGAGGGGGGGGGGCTGCTAGCTACTTCGTACTTTGCTAGGTGAACCTCGGTTGGGGGGGCATGCATTCATAGCTTAGAACCCCCTTCGTGCCGACACGAGGGAGGGAGGGGGGCTGCTAGCTACTTCGCACTTTGCTAGGTGAACCTCGGTTATTGTGTTTCGACTGTGTGTGATGTTTCTACTCGCCTGCAGCTTTTTTCTGTTTGATAACACACGGTTATTGTGTTTCGACTGTGTGTGATGTTTCTTGTTCCCAATCCCGCCTACATCCCTCGAAAATATCTGCCCGGCTCGAGGGTTTTTCTGTTTCATAACACACGGTTGTTATCTCCGGACCGTGTGCGATGCACCACCATCAAAATTTTCAATAGCCCCAGAATTTCACTCCCACGTTTGACCCCCGCGTAGTAAAATTTTCAGTACCCGCGTCATTTCCTCAAATACCCCCGCCCCCTCCACACACACACACACACACCAAAACCTCCTCGGACATGCGCACACACACACCCCTCCCTCGCTCGAAACCCTAGGAAGGTCCCCGTCACCGCCACCGCCTCATGGCCTCCATTGTCAACATCTGCCGGTTTGCCCGTGCATCTTACCCACCGATCTCCATACCTAGGCCGCCTTGAGTTTCTTAGTTGACACCTACCAAACGCCCCCTTTCCCACAGATACCCATCTCCATCACCGTACCCCACTCCAGAGGATCGCAGCCTAAGCCCGGCTACGCTTCCCGTGGAGCTCGAGGGGCGACTAGCCCAAAAGAGGTGTATCGCGATCTCTTCGCCCGACGTCGCCGAGGAAGCTGACGACCATTACTGGCGGCAGGCACTCAAGCAGCGGGCTAGAGTATGCGGGCATGTCTCGGCCGCCGGCTACGACAACGAGGTCATCGACAACGACGGCCTGAGGCGGGCTATGTCACAGGTTAAGTGGCCCACCCCCAACCCCTCGGGTTCAACCGCCGTCGATCTCATCCATGGCCCCGCCGCTGATCTCCTCTGGCTCGCTGTCAACAATTTGCCATCCTACATCGCCATCGAGCCCCTTTTGTCATTTCTGAAGGACATGTTCTGCGACGCTGGCTTGGGATCCACAGCTTCCAAGTCAGACCTCATCGACGACGACCACGAGGAGGGCACCCTCTCCAGCTCTTCCAAGGGGAAAGAGCCCATCTGCTCTTCCAAGGGGAAAGCGCCTGTCTGCGACATCAGGGAGGGTACCCTACAGTCGTGCTCTTCCAAGGGGAAGGAGCCCATCTGCGACAACATGGAGGGCATCCAGGGTCCGTGCTCTTCCCACGAGAACGAGCCCATCTGTGACAAGTGAGGAAACCCATGATTTGTTTTGCCGTGCCTCTTCACAGGGGGAAACCCATGATTTGTTTTGTCGAGTTACTTTTGTAGTGTAGTGAGAATATGTCCAATTTTAATTGCTATATCTGGTTGTTTGCAGTGTGCCTTGTTTATTTCAGTTGTTCACAATGTGATGCTCTATATGTGCAATTATTTACTGTGCAGTACATTTCATTAATCCAGTTTTAAACATACCAATAGGAATGCATATATTTGCTTGCTATTAAGCCTGTTATAGCTAGCATATGCCTCTTTTAAAGTTTTTTGATTGTTCGGTTGTTTGTAGTTAGCATATGTCCAGTTTCAAATGCTATCTTTGGTTGTTCGTAGTATGCCTTGTTTATTCTAGTTATTCACAACATGATGGTCTATATGTGCAAGTATGAACTGTGCAGTTTAATTTCATCAGTACCAGTTTCAACAATACCACTATGAATGACTACATTTGGTTGCTGCATCTTGTAGTTAACACGCCTTTCCATTTTTTAACAATAACTAGTGTACTTAGACCGGCACAATACCAGTTTGAATGACTATGTTTGCTTGTTGTTAAATGTTAGGCCTGTTGCAGTTAACACACCTTTCCACTTGTTTTGCTTTACTAGCGTGCTTAAACCTACACACTGAAGCTATCTTTTGGAGATTATTTTGTCTGCCATAGATAATTTTGGTTGATGTTTAGCCTGTTGTGCTTAACATGCTTCTCGATGCACCTGCACAGGACAATTTTGGGAACGACTGTTGTTTTCCATCAAGGTTAGTTTCATCCCATGGCTTATATATGCTCACTATTCAGGATATCGGTAGCTGGTACCATATAGGCCGGGTGCTGATAAGGGACTAATCGGTGAATCAGACTTTTAACTGAATATATCTGCAACCCATTTATCGTTAGGTTAACTAGGGCCATATGTAATATATCTGAGGCTACATAGCAACATGCACTGTACTTAATGTCTAAATATGCAATCCTAGGCTACATAGCAACAAGGAAGAGTGTTACATTAATGTTCTGATGATGTCTAGATAGACGTAGAAGAGCAGCAGCAACAACAACAACACAGCCCTGTTTGGATACTCAACTTAGCTAGAGGTTAGAGTTAGTTTCTAGCTCATGAATAACCCTGAACTAACTCCATCCAAAGAGTTGTATGGATGGCAGGGTTAGATTGACAATAAATGCACTAGGATAACTAGCTCCAATTAGCACCTCTTGGGTTGGATAGTTTTTTTGGGTGGGTTATAGATGCAACTAGCTCAAACTAGCCCTCATGTTTAGATATAATTTAGGGCTATTTGAGCCCGAACTAGCTCAAACTAACTATAACCCATGGATACAGCAGCAGTTAATCAGCCGATAATTTGTAAGAATGCACTAAAATCCTTCCGCCCCATAATATAAGATGTTAATTCATCTAATATGTGAGTATATTGGATGTTATAAGATATTATAAAAGAGTTTTGTACTACATCATTATGCAATTGTTGTTTAGCTTCCAATATTAACTTGGTGCTTTTAGATACATATGTCATTTGGTAAAGATCCGCGCTTCGACCCTTTCTGCGTATGGGGCAATGAGATATCGATGAACCAACATCAAGTGAGGAAGCTGATAAAGATTGTTAGTAAAATGGGTCCAAAGATGTCAATTAAACTATTTGTTTACACTTCATCCAAGACAACAACGAACTGCAGGATGGTAAGTAAGAACTCTGCAGCCTTCTCTTTACTGCCCATAATGAGTTGTGTTAGATGACAATGTTTGAATATTTTTCCTTTGTAGTGGTTGTCAAAGCAGTTTACTCAAGATTACCTCTCAAACTACATGATTGGTGGGCATGCAAAGGTTAAAGTATTTCTACCAGAACACGATGATTATCTAGATGTTTTCATGAAGACCGTGAAGGATGGGCGGTCGGCCATCACAAGGGGTTGGACTAGAGTCGTGCGTGCCTTCTGCATGGAGGAGGGCACAATATGGGCATTCCGCTTCATCTTGTTCAGCAACCAGAATGTATTTCGCCTCTTTCTTTACCATCTTTAATAGTACAAGTATAAAACTGTGGTTCATCATTCTTTATTTGGTTCTTATGTAATTCTTGAACATATGTACCTATGAATCGAATAATGCATTGGTTGTTTGAACCCGATGGATATGAATAAAGCTGTAGCATACATTCAAATTCAAATCCGGTACAATTTGAAATAGCAGCAATTAAATTACGATGAAATTGCGCTTTCCACGTTGTTACGGCACACACGGTTGGTAAAACACAAACATTTACGATATACACCATAATCCGAGACGGTTCACAGAGAGGAAACGTGTGCAAGCATGCACATAGTTGCCATTTGCAAAGCGTGTGCGATGTCAGACAATATCACAAACGGTGTGGGCAAACTAAACGTTTGTGTTAGTTGCCTTATCGTACACGATTCACAACCATGAACTATTTCTGATGAAGTATGCATCGTAAATGTTGCACCACATAATAGCGTGTGCGATAGTTGTCGTGTACGACGATGTTACGATGGTCCGACGTCTCGTAATCCTGTCCGACACTCGTACGACGATTAGCCAATCTTCTTAATTAGTTATCACATGTGGTTTGGGAAAAGCGAATGTGTGTGATTGTATGCTTATCATACACGTTCTATAATAGTGAACCGTTTGTGATGGGCCGCGCATCATAAACGTAGCACCACAGAATACCGACTGCGATGGCAATGCGAGCACAAACGAGTAGGAGTACTGTAGGGTCCCTATCCCCGATGGTTTCTGGGTCATGTGGGAAGGACCCCCCTATCGCTGTCACTTACTAGGCGACGGTTCCAAATGCCGTCGCGGAAAGGGGTTAAAACACGTTTTTATAGCACCGACGCATACCAGTGCATGGTGTTATTTTTGTGCAGAAATAGAAGTTCTCGGAATGACCTGAAACTTCACGAAGAATACTTTTGGAATAAATAAAAAATATTGGCGAAAGAATCAACCAGAGGGGACCCACCACCTATCAAAAAGGGTGGGGGCGCGCCCCCTGGCTTGTGGGTCCCATGAAGCTCCACCGACCTCAACTCCAACTCCATATATTCACGTTTGGGGAGAAAAATCAGAGAGAAGGATTCATTGCGTTTTACGATACGGAGCCGCCACCACCTCCTGTTCTTCCTCGGGAGGGCAGATCTGGAGTCCGTTTTGGGCTCCGGAGAGGGGAAATCGTCGCCATCGTCATCATCAACCATCCTCCTCACCAATTTCATGATGTTCACCGCCGTGTGTGAGTAATTCCATCGTAGGCTTGCTGGACGGTGATGGGTTGGATGAGATTTATCATGTAATCGAGTTAGTTTTGTTAGGGCTTGATCCCTACTATCCACTATGTTCTGAGATTGATGTTGCTGTGACTTTGCTATGATTAATGCTTGTCACTAGGGCCCAAATGCTATGATTTCAGATCTGAACCTATTATGTTTCCATGAATATATTTGTGTTCTTGATCCTATCTTGCAAGTTATAGTCACCTACTACGTGTTATGATCCGGCAACCCCGGAGTGACAATAGTCGGGACACTTCCCGGTGATGACATTAGTTTGAGGAGTTCATGTATTCACTAAGTGCTAATGCTTTGGTCCGGTTCTCTATTAAAAGGAGGCCTTAATATCCCTTAGTTTCGATTAGGACCCCGCTGCCACGGGAGGGTACGACAAAAGATGTCATGGAAGTTCTTTTCCATAAGCACGCATGACTATATACGAAATACATGCCTACATTATATTGATGAATTGGAGCTAGTTCTGTGTCACCCTAGGTTATAACTGTTGCATGATGAATGCCATCCGACATAATTATCCATCATTGATCCATTGCCTACGAGTTCGTTTCATATTGATCTTTTTTTTGACTGGTGACTGTAGGGAAAACCCCCCACAGCATTTAACTGTTATTCAAAATAGATAATACAATATACAAAGATTACAAGGGGTAATCAGAACAGAAATGAAAAAACAAAGGAAACTAAACTACTAATAATACAAAAAACCTCATGGGGGTAGAAATGAAATCCACTTTAGCAGGTCCTCCTTGTATCTAGCCTTGACTCTGTGCTGCATGAGTGTAATATCATGGATAAATGCACTTCTCCATTTATTGAAACTCTGCCTCTCATGCCTGAACACTCTTGCATTCCTGATTATCCAAATGTTCCAGCAAGCAACAAAAACAACTTTAGTAAAAAAGGCTGTGCAAAATCCTGCTTAGCTTGCATAACAATAGCAGACATATCATCCCCAGGTGACCATGTAATTTGCAGATAGTTCCATATTCTAACACTGAAGTTGCATTCAAAAAACAGATGATTTCTGGTCTCTCTAGTCCTCAAAGGACACAGAAGGCAGTTAACCCCATCATCCAGATGCCAATGTCTTCTTTCCAGCATATCCTTGGTATTGAGCCTGTCCATGATGAACATCCAGGCAAACACTTTGATTTTCATTGTGCAGGAGGATTTCCATATCCAGAGAAGTAGAGGGTTAAAAGACATGTTAGAATGCATGAAAGAGTAAAACAGCTTGGGCTTGAATGCATTACATGTCCCTTGCCAGAACCAAATGTCCTTTTCCTCCACTTCTCTACTACAGGAGACCATAAGATCTTGTACAGTCATAAATTCCTGATATGCCTGAGCAGATAGAGGTAAATGGAACATATTAATCATATCCTGCGACTGGAAGGCCTCAAAGACTGTGATCCATGGATCTTTCACATAAGCGAAGAGCCTAGAGAACCTTGATTGCAAAGGTGCAACTGAATCCCCAATCTTCCACTTGTCAGACCAAAACAGAGAAGAGTGTCCAGAATTTACTTGAATCCAAGTTGTGTTCCTGTAATGATCCAACAACTTACAGATATCCTTCCACCAAAAGGAACCACAAATATCAGTCCCCTGAGGAACGGAAGAGTGATAGTATGTGTCCCAAATAAGAGAGACCCATGGTAGATCAACCCTATTTAAAAATTTGTGCAAATGTTTGAGCAATAGAGCCATGTTCTGAACACCCAAGTTCAAAATTCCCAGACCACCTTTATTTTTAGGCCTACAAATGAGATCCCAAGCTGCCAAGGATGGTGATGGCTCATCCCTGTGCTTTCTCCATAGACACTGCCTCTGAATTCTCTCCAGTTGCTTTAATATTCCTGCAGGAGCAAGCAAGCTACCAAGATAAAAAGATGGGCATGGAAGACAGAGCAGAATTCAGGAACTGAAGCCTTTCCCCTTGATTCAGAAAGGAAGAACTAGCTGTCATCCTTCTTTCCATACAGTCAACAAGTGGCATAAAATCCACCATTTTAGGCCTGGTAGTACCAACAGGCAGGCCAAGATAAGTGAAGGTCATTTTACCCACTTGACAACCAAAAGCAGCAGCCAAACCCATGATAGAGTCCTCATCAACATTTATGGGCACCATAGAAGATTTGTGATAGTTGACAACTAACCCAGTTGATGTGGAAAATACTTGCAACATGTCTTTCAGAGCCAAAAGCTGATTTTTATCTGCAGGTAAGATGATTAGGGTATCATCAGCATATTGCACTATTGGATATTCATATTGATCTTTGCTAAGTTACTTTTCCGTTGCCACTGTTACGATTGCTACAAAACTGCTACTATTACTTTTGCCACCGTTACCGTTACTTCCATACTACTTTGCTACTAAATACTTTGCTGCACATATTAAGTCTTTCAGGTGTGGTTGAATTGACAACTCAGCTGCTAATACTTGAGAATATTCTTTGGCTCCACTTGTGTCGAATCAATAAATTTGGTTTGAATACTCTACCCTCAAAAATTGTTGTGATCCCCTATACTTGTGGGTTATCAAGACCTTTTTCTGGCGCCATTGCGGGGGAACATAGCTCTATTCTCTGAGTCACTTGGGATTTATATCTGTTGATCACTATGAAGAATCAAGATACGAGGGGAGGTAAAGATACTAGAACCAAGATTTTTCCCTCAACTACGAGGGGAGGTAAGGAACTGTCATCTAGCTCTGCACTTGATTCACCTTCTGTTTTGAGTAAACTTGCGACACCTACACCTGCCATTGATTCCGATATGTCGCATGTTATTGATGATAACACTTCTCCTAAGCATGATGCTTATGATGAAACTACTTCTCTGCTTGATAATACTGTGCGACTAGGTGAATTTCTTGATGAACAACTTGCTAGGGTTAGAGAGAATGAAATTACTGAAACTGATGATATTATTGAAACTGAAGATTATGATTCTCCCCCTATATATGAATTGTGTGTTGTACCTGAGGGTTATATTATGGATGAAGAAACTACTAGAGACTTTTTTGCTTGCAATGATAGAGATGATCTTAAGAAATATTAGCTAAGCTGAAAGAAAAGTCTTTGAATGCTAGAATGCAATGTGATCCTAAGTTTGCTACTTCATCTATCTTTGTTACTGATAAGGATTATGAATTCTCTGTCGATCCTGAGTTAGTTACTTTGGTTGAATCTGATCCTTTCTATGGTTATGAATCTGAAACCGTTGTTGCACACCTTACTAAATTGAATGATATAGCCACCCTATTTGCTCATGAGGAAAAAATTCGCTATTACTATATTCTTAAGTTGTTTCCTCTCTCATTAAAGGGTGATTCTAAGTTGTGGTTTAATTCTCCCATTCCCGGTTGTGTGCGTAGTCCCGAGGATATGATTTACTACTTCTCTGAAAAATATTTCCCCGCTCATAAGAAACAAGCTGCCTTAAGGGAAATATTTAACTTTGTGCAAATTGAAGAAGAGAGTCTCCCACAAGCTTGGGGGAGGCTTCTCCAATTACTTAATGCTTTGCCTGATCATCCTCTCAAGAAAAATGAAATACTTGATATCTTTTATAATGGACTAACTGATGCCTCTAGGGACCACCTAGATAGTTGTGCTGGTTGTGTTTTCAGGGAAATAACTGTTGAGCAAGCTGAATTGCTATTGAACAATATATTGAGTAATGATAATGATTGGACACTTCCTAAACCAACTCCTAAGCCAACTCCGAAGAAAAGAGGTATTCTATTTCTCAGTCCTGAAGATATGCAAGAGGCAAAGAAGTCTATGAAAGAAAAATGTATTAAAGCTAAAGATGTTATGAATTTACCGCCTATTGAAGAAATACATGGTCTTGATAACCTGACACGGGTAGTAGAGGTAAACTCTCTCTATAGATTTGATGAAGGTGATATTCCTCATAATAAGTGTGCTAGTCAATGCTTGGATGAGTTTGATAATTTTATTGTTAAACAAAAAAACTTCAATGCTTATGTTAGTAGATAATTGAAACGTAATGCTTACATGCTTGACTACTTGGGTGATTATATGAGTAGAACTGTTAATGATCTTAAGCTTATTATTAAACATGCTTCCATGGTTAGAACTCAAGTACAACAAGTACTTAAGGCACAAGATGATTTGCTCAATGAGTTGAATAGTGAGAATAATGATAATGCTGTTAGGGTTATGACTAGAGGTGGTAAAATGACCCAGTAACCTTTGTATCCCGAGGGCCATCCTAAGAGAGTTGAGCAAGATTCTCAGAGAATTAATACTGATGCACCTAGTCCTAGTAATAATAAGAAAAAGAAAGCTGATAGGACTTTGCATGCTTCTAGTGAACCTGTTGTAGACACACATGAGAATCCTAATGATATTTTTATTTCTGATGCCGAGACACAATCTGGTGATGAACATGAACCTAGTGATAATGTTAATGATGATGTTCATGTTGATGCTCAACCTAGTAATGATAATGATGTTGAGATAGAACCTGTTGTTGATCTTGATAACCCACAATTAAAGAATCAACGTTATGATAAGAGAGACTTTGTTGCTAGAAAACATGGTAGAGAAAGAGAACGATGGGTTCAGAAACCCATGCCCTTTCCTCCTAAGCCATCCAAGAAAAAGGATGATGAGGATTTTGAGCGCTTTGCTGAAATGATTAGACCTATCTTTTTGCGTATGCGTTTGATTGATATGCTTAAAGTGCCTCCTTATGCTATGTATATGAAAGATATTGTTACAAATAAAAGAAAGATACCGGAAGCTGAAATTTCCACCATGCTTGTTAATTACACTTTTAAGGGTGGAATACCAAAGAAACTAGGAGATCCAGGAGTACCAACTATACCATGCTCCCTTAAAAGAAACTATGTTAAAACTGCTTCATGTGATCTGGGAGCCGGTGTTAGTGTCATGCCTTTCTCTTTATATCGTAGACTTGAATTGAATAAGTTGACACATACTGAAATTTCTTTGCAAATGGCTGATAAATCAACTACTATACCCATCGGTATTTGTGAGAATGTGCCTGTTGTGGTTGCAAATGTTACTATCTTAACGGCCTTTGTTATTCTTGATATTCCCGAGGACGACAATATGTCAATCATCCTTGGTAGACCCTTTTTGAATACTGCAGGGGCTGTTATTGATTGCAACAAATGCAATGTCACTTTTCATGTTAATGGTAATGAGCATATAGTACACTTTCCGAAGAAACAACCTCAAATTCATAGTATCAATTCTATTGGAAAATTTTCCACTATTACTATTGGAGGTTTTGAATTCCCTCTTCCTACTATCAAAAAGAAGTATGATATTCTTGTTGTTGGGGACATGCATATCCTTGTTGAGTTAACCTAGTGTTATTCGAAAATTCTTCGGTTTCATGTCATTCGGAAGAAGTTTGTTAATAAGACTTGATCAACCTTGTTAATGGATTCCTTTTGATGAGCATGAGATGGATGAATTTAGAAGGCACAACTTTCTGTACCTACTTTTTACTTTCTGTTATTTAGATTAAATAAGGCAAAAATTGTATTTTCTGTCTGTTTTCTGAATTATCTGTGAAAAAATGTCCTGAAAATAAAACTTCTCCAAATGCCCTGAAAATTTAGTATGATTTTTTATAGAATATTTGAGAATTTATGGCACTGAACATGCACCAGGGGGATGCACCAGTGGGCCAC
Organism: Aegilops tauschii subsp. strangulata; assembly: GCF_002575655.3. NCBI lineage: Eukaryota > Viridiplantae > Streptophyta > Magnoliopsida > Poales > Poaceae > Aegilops > Aegilops tauschii. Next base: position 147,012,510 of record NC_053040.3, on the reverse strand, counting down.
AAGGGTGGAGGGCGCGCCCCCTGCCTTGTGGGTCCTACGTGGGTCCCCTACACTTATTCCAGTACCCATCCACTTCGTCTTCCTCCAGAAAAAATCATCCCGTAGCTCAAACCCGTGTTCTTGCTCATCTTGCTGCCATTTTCGATCTCCTTATGCAAAGTTCCATTTGCAAAACTGTTTTGGGGGATTGTTCTTTGGTATGTGACTCCTTGATGACCCACAAGTATAAGGGATCAATTGTAGCTCTTTTCGATAAGTAAGAGTGTCTAACCCAACGAGGAGCAGAAGGAAATGACAAGTGGTTTTCAGCAAGGTAATGTCTGCAAGTGCTCAAATTATAAGTAACAGAGTAGTTTGATAGCAAGATAATTTGTAACGAGCAAGTAACAATAATAGTAACAAAAGTGCAGCAACATAGCCCAATCCTTTTGAGGCAAAGTACAGGCCAAAACGGTCTCTTATAGTAAGCAAAGTGTTCTTGAGGATACACGGGAATTTCAACTAGTCACTTTCATCATGTTGGTTCGATTTGTGTTCACTACTTTGATAATTTGATATGTGGGTGGACCGGTGCTTAGGTGTTGTTCTTACTTGAACAAACCTCCTACTTATGATTAACCCCCTCGCAATCATACGCAACTACGAGGAAAGTATTAAGAATAAATTCTAACCATAGCATTAAACTTTTGGATCCAATCGGTCCCTTACGGTAAGCGCATAAACTAGGGTTTAAGCTTCTGTCACTCTCGCAACCCATCATCTAATAACTACTCCACAATGCATTCCCTTAGGCCCAAATATGGTGAAGTGTCATGTAGTCGACATTCACATGACACCACTAAGGGAATCACAACATGCATACTATCAAAATATCGAACACATATCAAGTTCACATGATTACTTGCAACATGGTTTCACCCGTGACCTCAAGAACAAAAGTAACTACTCACAAATAATAATCATGCTCAAGATCAGAGGGGTATTAAATAGCATAATGGATCTGAACATATAATCTTCCACCAAATAAACCATATAGTAGTTAACTACAAGATGTAATCAACACTACTAGTCACCCACAAGCACCGATCTATAGTTCCGGTACAAAGATTGAACACAAGAGATGAACTAGGGTTTGAGATGAGATGGTGCTGTTGAATATGTTGATGGAGATTTCCCTCCCCAAGATGGGAGAGTTGTTGGTAATGATGATGACGATGATTTCCCCCTCCGGGAGGGAAGTTCCCCCGGCGGAATCACCCTGCTGGAGGGCAAAAGTGCTCCTGCCCAAGTTCCGCCTCGAGACGGCAGCGCTCCGTCTCGAAAGTCCTCTCCTTATTTTTTCTAGTTCAAAATGACTTATATACCAGAATATGGGCACCGGAGGTGGGCCGAGGAGAGAACAACCCACCAGGGCGCGCCCAGGTGGGTTGTGCCCACCTGGTGGGCCCCCTCTGGTACTTATTGGCTCCAATATTCCTCATATATTCCATAAAAAATCTCCATAAAGTTTCAGCTTGTTTGGAGTTGTGCAAAATAGGTGGCCTGACGTAGCTTTTCTAGGTCCAGATTTCCAGCTGCCGGAATTTTCCCTCTTTGTGTGTACCTTGCATATTATGAGAGAAAAGGCATTAGAATTACTCCAAAAAGCATTATTATGCATAAAAACACCATAAATAACAGTAGGAAAACATGATGCAAAATGGACGTATCACTCCTCCATTGGTCCAATTAGTTTTTGTTCTAGTGCTTTATATATTGCAAATTTTTGCTGCTGTGGTGACCCTGTTCTTGAGCTTGCATGTCAAATTTATATGGTCCAAAGTTGTTTTGATGCATGATTTATCCTCTAGACACTTGTAGGAGTAGTTGCTATCAGTTTTGTTGAGTTTGGTTCACTTTTATTTTGAGTCACTAAAAATTTCAGAAATTTTCAGAGGAAGAAAATGATGAGGAGATTGTTGAGAGGCTCTTCGAGTCGAGGTTTGAAGGGAAAAGAGAATGAAGAGAAGGAAAAGCCCAAGTACAACCTTCCTCGCACCGCGGAGGTTCGGCCGTGTGAATGGCCATGTGATGCATTCTTGGAGGCGGCTGGAATTTATGAGGATTTCTATTATTTGGCTGGGAATGCAGGCATCACTGACTTTATCCATGATAAGTGTGATTAGTACCTCCTACTCACTAAAACTTTCGTGCAAAATTTTCACTTCCATGCTAGGAGATCACCACCTACGGTAGAATTTCACTTATATGATGAGCATAAGGAGATGATGCTTTATGACTTTTGTGAGGTTTGCAAATTACCCTATGAAGGCAGTGTCGACGAGCCACATCCTAGATATGTGGAAGATTTTATTGATGAAGTTGCCGTAGGGGAAAGGAGAAAGGTGTCGGAAGCAAGAGTGTCTAGTTTACATTTTCCTATTTTGCGCTACTACTCGTTATTTGCTGGGAGATGTTTAATTGGTCGCGGGGAGAGTGGAGGCCTTAGTGCTCCTGACCTTGCTATTTTGCGCCATGCTTTACTTCGTGATAGAACTTTTAGTTTGGGCGCTATGGTTGCTCGACGGTTGAGTTTAAACCGTACAAAGGGTCCTATCTTTGGAGGTATCTATGCCTCCCGCCTTGCTAAACGCTTCGAGATACCCATTAGGCACGGTGAAAAAGAGGAGAACCTGTTGCCCACTATATACTTAGATTATGAAAGTATGGTAGCACATGATTTTATTAAGGAAGATGATGACAAGAGACTCATCTATAACCTGGTATTTAGCGAGAAGACTTGTCGGATTATTACCTTGCCTGCACCTTCTTTGTTCGATATTCATTCAGGCAGGTACTTCATCATGCCCACGGACATTTATGCATACTGGGAGGGGACGCGATCCCCAGTTCCTGAGCCAGAGCCATCACCTGATCCATACTAGGAGTCTATTTATCAGTGGGAGCCGCAGGAGCTCACTAACCAGTGGAACCCCCAGGATCATCCTCAGTACACCGGAGAGGGCCACTTTGATCCATGGGCGTAGACCAACTTAGGCCAAAAGCCTAAGCTTGGGGGAGTACGTATTTTTCACCGACATTACATTCATGTTCACACACTCACTCTAGTTGTCGGTGTTCATGCTTTTTCATTGTATTATCCATGCTAGTTTACTTTATTTTTCCCGCTTTCTTCTTGTGTGTTTGAAAAAGTTTAAGAAAACTAAAAAAAATTAGTTGTAGCTTCTTTTTAGGTTTCCTTTCCATGTTTAGTAGTAGTAGTAGTAGTAGTATTAATAGAAAATCCAAAAAGATTTCTCGGTCTTCTTTTGCTCGTTGGGAGCTTTCCCGTCTAAATAGTTTTTTCTCGTTCTTGTTTTACTTTCTTCAGGAAAACAAAAACTCCAAAAACATTTCAGTGTATTTCTTTGAAATTCTTTTCTTTTCTTTGGGGGTCGAGAGGAGAAGACCACGATGAAAATGTTGAGTGGCTCTCATATGCATTATTGTTGATCTAACAAAGAGCCCATATTACCTTGTCTTCTCCTTTAAATAAATGTTTGCGGATTCCAGCTTAGTCCAATGCACGTGCACTATTATTATTATCCACACCGTTCGGTCATGCAAGTGAAAGGCAATAATGACGATATATGATGAAATGATTGAGATATGATTAGTTCATCGTTGTTGATTCAGACCATTATGAATGAAACATGTTTGCAATGACAATTAGAGATTATAGTTACTCATGTCATGCTTAATTAGCTAGGAGTTTACAATGGTTTATCTTGCGTGCCAACATGCTTTTAAAATGGTTGTGATGTAGTATGATAGATGGTATCCTCCTTTGAATGATTCGAGTGGCTTGACTTGGCACATGTTCACGCATGTAGTTGAAACAAAATCAACATAGCCTCCACGATATTTATGTTCATGGTGATTTATATCCTACTCATGCTTGCACTCAATGTTGGTTAATCTCAATGCATGTTTATGACTGTTGTCGCTCTCTACTTGGTCGCTCCCCAGTCTTTTTCTAGCCTTCACTTGTACTAAGCAGGAATACTACTTGTGCATCCACTTCCATAAACCCAAAGTTGTTCCATATGAGTCCACCATACCTACCTATATGCGGTATTTACCTGCCGTTCCAAGTAAATTTGCATGTGCCAAACTCTAAACCTTCAAATGATAATCTGTTTTGTATGCCCGAATCGCTCATGTGGCGACTGGGGACTGTCAGTATCTTCCATGCTAGGTGGGTTATTCTCACGATGAGTGGACTCCGCTCATCATTCACGAGAAAATGGGTGGTAATCGGGATGCCCAGTTCCATGCTCAAATCAAATCAAAATATAATTGCAAACAAAACTCCCCCAGGATTGTTGTTAGTTGGACGGTACCCGTTGTTTCGGACCAGCCGTGGAATCTGCTTGTTGGCGGTGGGGGAGTATAAACTTTACCATTCTGTTTGGGAACCGCCTACAATGTATCTAGTATGGAAAATACCAAGATCTCTTGGTTGTTACGTTGACAATGAAAGCATACCGCTCAAAATATTATTTATCTCTATTTTAAAACTCGAGCTCTGGCACCTCTGCAAATCCCTGCTTCCCTTTGCGAAGGGCCTATTGATACGTCTCCAACGTATGTACTTTTCCTAATGCTTTTGCTCTTGTTTTGGACTCTAACTTGCATGATTTGAATGAAACTAACCCCGGACTGATGTTGTTTTCAGCAGAACTACCATGGTGTTGTTTTTGTGCAGAAATGAAAGTTCTCAGATAATTCATAAACCATACATAGTGGAATCCTATATCTTATTTCCTCTTCCTTCTTTCTATCATCCCTCCCTTTATCCACATCCCTTTTCCCTAAATCCTTCTCCCGTGCATGCTATTCTCATGTTCCGATGGAACGAAACTTTGCGAGGAATTTTTATCCAATAAAAGAGAATTTCTGGAGCCAAGAGCCACCTGAGGGGGGCACCTGGGTGGGCACAACCCACTAGGGCATGCCTGCCCCCCAGGCACGGCCAGGTGGGTTGTCCCCACCTGGTGGCCCCGCCGACCCTGAAGCCCATGCTATAAAATCCTATTTTTCCAGAAAAAACAGAGAGAAAGAATTATCGCATTCCACGAGACGGAGCCGCCGTCACCTCCTGTTCTTCATCGGGAGGCCAGATTTAGAGTCCGTTTGGGGCTCCGGAGAGGGGGATCTTCGTTCTTCGTCATCACCAACCCTTCTCCATCGCCAATTCCATGATGCTTCCCACCGGGAGTGAGTAATTCCTTCGTAGGCTCGCTGGTCGGTGAGGAGTTGGATGAGATTCATCATGTAATCGAGTTAGTTGTCAGGGCTTGATCCCTAGTATCCACTATGTTCTGAGATTGATGTTGCTATGACTTTCCCATGCTTAGTGCTTGTCACTTTGGGCCCGGGTGCCATGATTTCAGATCTGAACCGTTTATGTTATCACCATTATATCCATGTTCTAGATCTGATCTTGCAAATTATAGTCACCTACTACGTGTTATGATCCGGTAACCCCGGAGTGACAATAGTCGGGACCACTTCTGGTGATGACCGTAATTTGAGGAGTTCATGTATTCACCGTGTGTTAATGCTTTGTTCCGGTTCTCTATTAAAAGGAGGCCTTAATATACCTTAGTTTCCAATAGGACCCCGCTGCCACGGGAGGGTAGGAAAAAAGATGTCATGCAAGTTCTTTCCATAAGCACGTATGACTATTTACGGAATACATGCCTACATTATATTTATGAACTGGAGCAATTGCCGTATCGCCCTAGGTTATGACTGTCACATGATGAATATCATCCAACGAATTTCCGATCCAATGCCTACGAATTTATCTTATATTGTTTCTGCTACGTTACTACTGCTATCGTTACTGTTGCACTTGCTACAAAATTACTGCTATCACTGTTACCGTTACCATTGCTGCTGTCACTATTATCAAACTATCATATTACTTTGCTACTGATCACGTTGCTGCAGATAATTTATCTCTAGGTGTGGTTGAATAGACAACTCAGCTGCCAATACTCGCAAATATTCTTTGGCTCCCTTTGTGTCGAATCTATAAATTTGGTTCGAATACTCTACCCTCGAAAACTGTTGCGATCCCCTATACTTGTGGGTTATCAAGACCTTTTTCCGGGGCCGTTGCCAGGGAGCATAGCTATATTTGTTGAGTCACTTGGGATTATTATCAATTTATCACTATGAAGAATTTGAAGGATGCTAAGACTAAGATTTATCCCTCTAAGAGGAGGGGAGGTAAGGAACTGCCATCTAGCTCTGCTTTAGATTCACCTTCTGTTATAAGTAAACTTGCAACACTACCACATGCTATTAATCCTGATATGTCACAAGTTATTGATGATGCTACTTCTATTATGAATGATACTTATGATGATGCTAGTACCTTGCTTGATGATAATGTGCCACTAGGTGACTTTCTTGATGAACAAATTGCTAGAGTAAGACAACATGATGTCGTTGAAACTGATGATGAGCTCGAAACTGATAATCTTGAAACCCCTGCTAGAACTAGCCTTCCTAGATATGAATTGCCTAAGGTACCCGAAGGTTATGTTATGAATGAGGAGACAACTAGAGATATTCTCGCTTGTAAGGATAGAGATGATCTAGAGAAATTATTATGCAAGTATAAAGAAAAATATCTGAATGCTAGAATGCAATATGATCCTAAGTTTGCTACCTCACCTATCTTTATTGATGACAAGGGTTATGAATTCTTTGTCGACCCAGAGTTAATTACTTTGGTTGAATCTGATCCTTTCCATGGCCATGAAACTGAAACTGTTGTGGCACATCTTACTAAGTTGAATGACATAGCCACCCTTTTTACTCATGATGAGAAAACTCGCTATTACTTTATTCTTAAATTATTTCCGTTCTCATTGAAGGATGATGCTAAAGCTTGGTACAATACTCTTGCTCCTGGTTGTGTGCATAGTCCCCATATATGATTTGTTACTTCTCTGAAAAATATTTCCCTGCTCATAAGAAACAAGCTGCCTTACAGGAAATATTTAACTTTGTGCAAATTGAAGAAGAGAGTCTCCCACAAGCTTGGGGGAGGCTTTGCCAATTACTTAATTCTTTGTCTGATCATCCTCTTAAGAAAAATGAAATACTTGATATCTTCTATAATGGACTAACTGATGCTTCTAGGGACTTCCTAGATAGTTGTGCTGGTTGTGTTTTAAGGGAACGAACTGTTGGACAAGCTGAAGAATTATTGAATAATATATTGAAAAATTATGATGATTGGACTCTTCCCGAACCACCAGCTAAGCCCACTCTGAAGAAGAGGGGTATATTATATCTCAGTCCTGAAGATATGCAAGAGGCAAAGAAATCTATGAAGGAAAAAGGTATTAAAGCTGAGGATGTAAAAAATTTACCTCCTATTTGCGAAATACATGGGCTTAATACACCACCACTGCCTAAGGTGGTAGAGGTAAATTCTTTAATGAAATTCAATGATAATGATAATCCTCACAATATGCACCCTACCAATGCCTTTATGAGTTTGAGAATTACATTAGAAAACAAGATCACTTCAATGCAAATGTTATGAAACAATTGAAATACAATTATGATATGATTGCTCGCTTGAGTGACTTGTTATTTAGAATCTCAAATGATGTTAGAGGTGTGGGAAAGCATGCTTCTATGGTACAAACCTAGTTAGAACAAGTTGCTAAATCTCAAAGAGAATTGCTTGATGAAATGAATAACAACATACATGACTTTGCTGTTAGAGTTGCAACTAGAGGAGGTAAAATGACTCAGGAACCTCTTTATCCTGAGGGACACCCAAAGAGAATTGAACAGGATTCACGAAGAAACAACACCACTGCACCTAGTCCTTCTAAAAAGAAGAAGAAAAAGAAAAATGATAGGACTTTGCATGCTTCTAGTGAACCTGAAATAGAAAAACCTCCTAATAATGATAATGATGTTCCTATTTCTGATGCTGAAACTCAATCTTGTAATGAACATTCACCTAGTGATAATGAAAAAGATAATGTTGATGTTCATGAAGATACTCAACCAAACAATGAAAAAGAACCAGATAATGATGTTGAAATAGAACCAGTTGTTGATCTTGATAACCCACAACCCAGGAATACATGATATGATAAAAGAGATTTATTGCTAGAAAAGGGTTCAAAAACCTATGCCTTTTCCACCTAAGTCAACTAAAAAGAAAGATGATGACGAATTTGAACGCTTTGCTGAAATGCTGAGGCCAGTCTTTTTGCGTACTCGCTTGACTGATATCTTGAAAATGCCTCCTTATGCAAAGTACATGAAAGACATCATCACCAATAAGAGAAAAATATCGGAAGCTGAAATCTCCACCATGCTTGCTAATTATACTTTTAAAGATGGAGTACCTAAAAAACTTGGAGATCCGGGAATACCAACTATACCTTGCTCCATCAAAAGAAATTATGTGAAAACTGCTTTATGTGATTTAGGAGCTGGTGTTAGTGTTATGCCTTCCTCTTTATATAAAATACTGGACTTGAATAAACTCACACCTACTAAAATATCTTTGCAAATGGCTGACAAATCAACTGCCATACCTATCGGTATCTATGAGGATGTGCCTGTTGTTGTTGCTAATGTTACTATTTTGACTGACTTTGTTATACTTGAGATACTGCAGGGGCTGTTATTGATTGCAATAAAAGCAAGATCACTTTTCATATCAATGGTAATGAGCATACGGTGCACTTTCTGAAGAAACAATTCCAAGTGAATGGTATTATTGTTATTGAAAAATCTCCGACAATCACTATTGGAAGTTTTCAACTACCTCTACCTACTGTCAAAAAGAAATATGAAATGCTTATTGTTGGGGACATTCATATCCCCGTTGAGGTAACTTAGTGATTTATGAAAGTTCTTCGGTTTCATGCTAATTGAAAGTGGTTGTTAATAAGACTTGATCAACCTTATTAATGGATCATTTTTGAGAGGTATGAAGTTGATGAATTTAGTAAGCACTACCTTCTGCCCCAACCCTTTGTTTTCTATTTTTATTAGTTAAATAAAATAAAATGCCATGTTTTGTCTGTTTTCCGATTCTCCCGTGCAATAAAAAATGACCCAAAAATAAAAGTTCTCAGAGTGCTCTAAAAATTTAATACGATTTTTTCCGAATATTTAAGAATTTCTGGTGCAAATAATATCAGAGGGAGGTGCACCTGGTGGGCACAACCCACTTGGGCACGCCAAGACCCCCAGGCACGCCCTGGTGGGTTGTGGTCCCCACGTGGGCCCCTCACTTATCTCTTCATCCCACATCATCACCTACCTCTAGAAAAAAATCACCATTGCTCTCTCTCTCTCTCTCTCTCTCTCTCTCTCTCGTGTTCTTGCCCTCAAACCCACAGATTTCGATCTCTTTGCTCGAATCTCTGTTTTCGAAACTGTTTGGGGGATTGTTGCTTGGTGTGTGACTCCTCCGTTTGTCCAATTAGTTTTTGCTTTAGTGGTCTATATTTTGAATAACTAGCTACTCTTGGTGCTGCTGTAGATGATATTGCATGTTGAATTCTTAGAGTTCTAAGTAGTTTGAATGCTTGCTATGGCCTTTATGTATCCCTATGAGTAGTTGCTATCAATTTTGTGAGGTTTTGTTGAGAAAAATTTGTGGACTAAAAATTTCAGAATTTTTGTTCATAGGAAAAGGATGAATATCTTTAGGAAATTTGCTTCCAAGAAGAACTCCAAGGGAGTTATTGGGGACTCATCTGATAGTGATCTCCACCCCCGGAGATTGGCGGAGGTACGACCATGCGAATGGCTGCATACCCCGTTCATGGAAGAGGCTGGAATCCTTCAAGAGTTTGCACAATATGCTGCTAATGCCGGCCTCACCAACTTCATCGCAGCTGAATGTGAACAGTATCATCTCCTCACAAACACCTTTGTTCAAAGTTTTAATTTCCTTCCTAGGAATAATCCCCCTGAGGTGCAATTTAATTTGTATGCTGAACCCCATCAGATACCGCTTACTGAATTTTGTGAAATATGCTTGCTTCCTTCTGATGGTACTTTGGCAGAGCCTAGGCCCGCAGAGTTTGAAATCTTTTATCGTACTTTGACAGTGGGTGATGAGAGAGGGGTGTCGAGTATCACTGCCGCTGGCTTGCATTTTCCTGCTGTTCATTATTTTGCTCTTTTCATTGCAAAGTGCTTGCTTGCTAGAGAGAAGGTGGGTGCACTCAGTTCACCAGACCTTGCTGTCTTGCTCGTGCACTAGAGGGCGACAACACTTATAGCTTGGGAGCTATTGTGGTACGTAGCCTCCACATTAATAAGTCCAAGGGTAAAATACATGGAGGTATTTACGCCACTCGTTTGGCGGCTCGCTTTAATGTTCAGACACGCCTGCATGATTATCCTTTTCCCAAGGTTTACCTAGATCGCGCAGCCATGGATCACCACCACTTTACTGCTATCGATTATCATAACATTCCTATTCCTTATAACCTGGTTTTTAGTGTGAGAACTCATGATATTATTCCACTACCTGCACCTGCTTTGTTTGATCCTATTGCCAGGGGTGGATACAGGATTATGCCTGCGGATATCATCGCCTACGGGAACAACCAGGCTGCAGCAGAGGAGGAGCCTCAACAGTGGGATCCGTGGGTGCCCGCTCCTTAGCAGCCCGACTATTATCTAGGCTACTGGTTGATTACCAAGTTAGGCCAAAAGCCTAAGCTTGGGGGAGTACGTGTTTCTCACCAACTTTACATTCATGTTCACACTTTTTATTGTATTATCCATGCTTAATTTTATTTTCTCGCTTTCTTCTTGTGTGTTTGAAAAACTTTGAGAAAATACAAAAATATTTCCTGCTTCTTTTTGCCTTTTCTTTCTAGAGTAGTTAGCTGTAGCACTAAAAAGAAAACCCAAAAAGATTTCATTATTCTTCTTTTGCTTGTTGGGAGCTTTCTCGTGTAAATAGTTTTTCTTGTTTTTGCTTTTTTCCCTTTTATTTGCTTCTTTCAGATATAACCAAAAAATCCAAAAATATTTCAGTGTGTTTCTCTGAATATCTATTCTGCTTATTGAGTCGTACCAAGGAGAAGACCACGATGAAAATGATGAGTGGCTCTCATATGCGTAATTGATAATCCAATAAAGAACCCATTTTACCTTGTCTTCTCCTGTTGAATAAAATGTTTGCAGATCCCAGCTTAGTCCACGGCACTCTTGCACTATTATTATTTTCATATCGTTCGGTCGTGTAAGTGAAAGGCAATAATGACGATATTCGATGAACTGGCCGTGGCAGAGAGAAATGGGTATGAACTCTACTTGTTCTATTTTTGTAAATATGTGTAACCTAGTATCCATGATTTAGCCCACTATGATTAAACATGTTTGCAATGACAATTAGAGATTATAGTTTCTCATGCCATGCATAAGTAGCTAGGAGTGGATAATGATTTATCTTGGATATCAACATTGCGTTAAAATGATTGTGATGTAGTATGATGATCTGGTATCCTCCTCTAAATATTCGAGTGGCTTGACTTGGCACATGTTCATGCATGTAGTTGAATCAAAACCATCATAGCCTCTATAATATTTATGTTCATCGTGTTCATATCCTACTCATGCAAGTGTCCAATGTTACTTATGCATAATGCATGTTCATGACCGTTGCTACTCTCTAGCTGGCCGCTTCTCAATCTATTTGCTAGCCTTCGCCTGTACTAAGTGGGAATTCTGCTTGTACATCAAAAACCTTGAACCCAAGTTATTCTAGATGAGTCCACCATACCTACCTATGTGCGGTATGACCCTGCCATCCTAAGTAAATTTGCATGTGCCATCTCTAAAAACTTCAAATAAATATCCTTTTTGTGTGCCTGGATCGTTCATGGAACGACAGGAGGTGGTCGGTATCTTCCATGCTAAGCGGGTTATTCTCAGGTCGAGTGTTTATTCACTCGCCATCGCACGAGAAAAGGACGGTAATAGGGATGCCCAGTCCCAAACTGCAACAAGAATTGATCTCTCAAATAATCAAACAAAAACTCCCAATGGGGTCATAACCTTTACTTTTCCGCTTGGGAACCGCCACTAGCGTTCTTAGCACGGAAGATATTGATAACTGATAGTCGTGAAGTAAATGAGAAGGGTGCATGTCTCAAAATATCATTTACCTCTGTTTTAAAAATTGAGCTCTGGCACCTCTGCAAATCACTGCTTTCCTCTGTGAAGGGACTATCTATTTACTTTTATGTTGTGTCATCACCTTCTAAAATAAGCGCCAGAACCTGAGAGCACTGCTGTCATGCTAATGCATTGTGTGTAGATAATGTTGGGTGCATCATGACTGGATCTTTTCTACCATGAATTACAATTTTTAGTCGCTTCTTGAACTTTGGAGGTGCTCTGCATTTATGTTTTGCGGTCTCAGAAAGGGCTAGCGAGATACCACTATTGTCATGTTATATCATGGTTGTTTTGATAACGTGTTGCTGTTTGAGATATCTTATTATTACTCGCTAGCTGATTATGTCATTGATATGAGTTAACATAATTTTTAAGAGTTACTGTCGACATGGTTAGTTATAATATTGGCTGAAAACCTAGGTGCTATTTTAGCTTATTTATGCAAACAAGAGCAAAAGAGTTCGTAAAAGTTTTTCTTTTTCACTTTCAGTTTATCAACTGAATTGCTTGAGGACAAGCAAAGGTTTAAGCTTGGGGGAGTTGATACGTCTCCAACGTATCTACTTTTCCTAATGCTTTTCCTCTTGTTTTGGACTATAACTTGCATGATTTGAATGAAACTAAGCCCGGGCTGATGCTGTTTTCACCAGAACTACCATGGTGTTGTTTTTGTGCAGAAATAAAAGTTCTCGGAATGGAACGAAACTTTGCGAGGAATTTTTACCCAATAAAAGAGAATTTCTGGAGCCAAGAGCCACCTGAGGGGGGCACCTGGGTGGGCACAACCCACCAGGGCACGCCTGCCCCCCAGGCGCACCCAGGTGGGTTGTCCCCACCTGGTGGCCCCATCGACGACCCAGAAATCGATGCTACAAAATCCTATTTTTCCAGAAAAATACAGGGAGAAAGAATTATTGCGTTCCACGAGACGGAGCCGCCGTCACCTCCTGTTCTTCATCGGGAGGCCAGATCCGGAGTCCGTTTGGGGCTCTGGAGAGGGGGATCTTTGTTCTCCGTCATCACCAACCCTTCTCCATCGCCAATTCCATGATGCTCCCCACCGGGAGTGAGTCATTCCTTCGTAGGATTGCTGGTCGGTGAGGAGTTGGATGAGACTCATCATGTAATCGAGTTAGTTCTGTTAGGGCTTGATCCCTAGTATCCACTATGTTCTGAGATTGATGTTGCTATGACTTTGCCATGCTTAATGCTTGTCACTTTGGGCCCGGGTGTCGTGGAATTGTCACGGTAGATGTCCTAGTGTGAGGACTTAGTCGTGGAGCCATCACAACGTAGTTAGCTTAAAGGGGTTCAACATGACAAAGGACACGAGGAGTTTATACTGGTTCGGCCCCTTGCGGTGAAGGTAAATGCCTAATCCAGTTTGAGGTGGTATTGCTAGGGTTTCGATGACCAGGGAGCGAATACGCTAAGCCTGGTTCTCGACCTGTTCTTTCTTGTCCCTAAACTGCCGCCGGGTCGTCTCTTTATATACACAGGTTGATGCCCGGCGGTTCACGGAATCCCGACCGGCTCATAAACGTATCCAGCTCGGTTTCTACTCTTTCCTATCTTACAACACAAGTCATATATCATATGGCGGTTTACATCTACGGGCCCTAATCCGCCTGTGGGCTTTGGGCCTTATTGCTAAGTCTTCTTCATAAAGCGCCATCCTCCATGTCTTCATGGGCTTCAAAATACGGGTAAACCACTGTGAGTATAACTCGTCCCCTACTGGGCGGTTTATACTCAATAGTTATATCCCCAACATTAGGCCCCAGGTTGATTTGAACTTGCTCATGTCAATCTTCAACACTTCGGGAAATTCCTCCTTCAATACCTTTGCGAAGGCCTTGTAACTCGCCATGACGTCATCTTCCAAGATCATGGTAAACCGCCATGACATCACCTGTTTATTAAAAAACCATATATACATCACCCTTTTTAATGGGCCTCCGAAAATCGAGGCAACAGCCCTGTCACATATCCAATTTGGGGCTCCTCGATTCTCGCGCATGTCACTTATCCACTCGCCTTATAAATAGGGCCGAGGGTCTCTTTCACTTTCCTCCCTCGTGACTCTTCGCTTCATCTTCTTCCGCGCGTCGACCTAGCGCTCAAGCTCAGCCGCCGCCGCCAAGTCTTCGTCCTCGACCTCAACTCCGGCCGCTGCATCACCCTGAACGCACCAGAGAATCGCGGCGCCTCTCCGCTGTTCCATCATCATCGGTAATCCTTCTTTCCTTCCGCCATAGATCTGTCATTAGGGTTTCAGTGTTCATCGGTGTTCGTCGCTGTGCAATAGCTCTTTGATTCAAACCTTGATATTTATCCTGTACAGCGATAGCTGTAGCCCTTCTTTTCCATCAGTGCATCTCGTTTAAGTAGAAAATCCCATCTGGATCCTTCAACTGTTCAAGTACCAGAATTTTTAGACCTGAATATTTTTTCATTTTCTGACACGCGGTAGATACAGATTTGCAATATGAATCTGCGAAACCTGTTTTTCAGCACTTAACCATTTTCCAACTTCAGATCTGTATGCTCAATATCTGCATATGTGGTTTAGCTTTAGAAAATAATAACCCGCTAGGTACCATTAGTCCCCTCTTAAACCGCCAATTGCTCATCATTGTAATACTGACAACATCAACCTCCGGCTTAACAATTATGCATGCTTTAACACTTCCTGTCTCTTAACCTGCGATGCTTTATGCTTGTCAATCATGAACCTTAAACTGGCACAAACCTTCTTTCAGGTTGTCGAATAAATGACCAAGTCTTTTTATGCTTGCAACCGGGCTCCCTCCCGGGTTACGGAAGAACAACTGAACGGGTGTGTCGCAACCGGTGCTTTAGCGAAAAAGGAAGACATCCATTGGAGAGTCCCCGGTCCAGAAAATCCTCCTGAGCCTAAGGATGGAGAAGTGATTGTGTTCGTTGATCATCTAAGTCGAGGGTTTAGCCCTCCCGGATCAAAAAATTTCCGTGATGTGATTCATAGCTTCCAACTCCACCCTCAAGATATTGGACCTAACTCTGTGTCCAATATTTGCAATTTTCAAGTGTTTTGTGAAGCTTATCTGCAAGAAGAACCCACCATTGAACTGTTCAGAGACTTCTTCTATTCAAACCGCCGAACTGAATTTACGGATGGGCCCAATACTAAACTTGGCGGGGTTTCAATTCAGAAAAGGAAAGATGTCAGCTTCCCTCACGCCAAGCATCATAGTCACCCCAAAGACTGGAATCAGACTTGGTTCTATTGCCGAGATACATCTCCAGCTGACGAGAATCCTCTGCCGGGTTATCATGCTCACTGGCTTACCAGTACACATCCATTTCCCCAACGACTCAGCGCAAAGGAACGAGCCAAGTATGCACCACAGCTTTCAAAGCTCCGAGCCTTTGTGGCGAACGGTTTAATAGGCATCGACTTTGTCCGTTGCTGGGTCTCTTGGAGTATCTTACCTCTAAGCCGTCGCCCCGGTTTGATGTGTGAATACTGCTACCTCTTGAGCACTGCGTTGGTTTTCCCTTGAAGAGGAAAGGGTGATGCAGCAAAGTAGCATAAGTATTTCCCTCAGTTTTTGAGAACCAAGGTATCAATCCATTAGGAGGCTACGCGCGAGTCCCTCGCACCTACACAAACAAATAAATCCTCACAACCAACGCGATAAGGGGTTGTCAATCCCTACACGGTCCCTTACGAAAGTGAGATCTGATAGATATGATAGGATAATATTTTTGGTATTTTTATGATAAAGATGCAAAGTACAATAAAAGCAAAGGTAAAAAGCAACGGAAATAACTAAGTGTTGGAAGATTAATATGATGAAGATAGACCCGGGGGCCATAGGTTTAACTAGTGGCTTCTCTCAAGAGCATAAGTATTTTACAGTGGGTGACCAAATTACTGTTGAGAAATTGACAGAATTGAGCATAGTTATGAAAATATCTAGGTATGATCATGTATATAGGCATCACGTCCGAGACAAGTAGACCGACTCCTGCCTCCATCTACTACTATTACTCCACACATCGACCGCTATCCAGCATGCATCTAGAGTATTAAGTTCATAAGAACAGAGTAACGCATTAAGCAAGATGACATGATGTAGAGGGATAAATTCATGCAATATGATAAAAACCCCATCTTGTTATCCTCGATGGCAACAATACAATATGTGCCTTGCTGCCCCTACTCCCACTGGGAAAGGACACCGCAAGATTGAACCCAAAGCTAAGCACTTCTCCCATTGCAAGAAAGATCAATCTAGTAGGCCAAACCAAACTCATAAGTTGAAGAGACTTGCAAAGATAACCAATCATACATAAAAGAATTCAGAAGATTCAAATATTGTTCATAGATAAACTTGATCATAAACCCACAATTCATCGGTCTCAACAAACACACCGCAAAAGAAGATTACATCGAATAGATCTCCACGAGAGAGGGGGAGAACATTGTATTGAGATCCAAAAAGAGAGAGGAAGCCATCTAGATACTAACTATGGACCCGAAGGTCTGAGGTAAACTACTCACACTTCATCGGAGAGGCTATGGTGTTGATGTAGAAGCCCTCCGTGATGGATGACCCCTCCGGCGGAGCTTCGGAACAGGCCCCAAGATGGGATCTCGTGGGTACAGAAGGTTGCGGTGGTGGAATTAGGTTTTTGGCTCCGTATCTGATCGTTTGGGGTTACGTAGGTATATATAGGAGGAAGGAGTACGTCGGTGGAGCAACATGGGGCCCACGAGGGTGGAGGGCGCGCCCAGGGTGGGTAGGCGCGCCCCCTACCTCGTGGCTTCCTCTTTGATTTCTTAACGTAGGGTCCAAGTCCTCTGGATCATGTTCGTTCCGAAAATCACGTTCCCGAAGGTTTCATTCCGTTTGGACTCCGTTTGATATTCTTTTTCTGCGAAACTCTGAAATAGGCAAAAAACAGCAATTCTGGGCTGGGCCTCCGGTTAATAGGTTAGTCCCAAAAATAATATAAAAGTGGATATTAAAGCCCAATAATGTCCAAAAGAGAAGATAATATAGCATGGAGCAATCAAAAATTATAGATACGTTGGAGATGTATCAAGCATCCCCAAGTTTAATTCCTGCTCGTCCTCGAGTAGGTAAATGATAAAAACAGAATTTTTGATGCGGAGTGCTACTAGGCATAATTTCAATGTAATTCTTCTTAATTGTGGTATGAATATTCAGATCCGAAAGATTCAAGATAAAAGTTCATATTTACATAAAAATAATAATACTTCAAGCATACTAACTAAGCAGTTATGTCCTCTCAAAATAACATGGCCAAAGAAAGTTCATCCCTACAAAATCATATAGTTTAGTCATGCTCCATCTTCATCATACAAGAATGCTCTCATCATGCACAACCCCGATGACAAGCCACGCAATTGTTTCATACTTTAGTAATCTCAAGCTTTATAAACCTTCACGCAATACATGAGCGCGAGCCATGGACATAGCACTATGGGTGGAATAGAACATGATGGTGGGGGTTATGTGGAGAAGACAAAAAAGGAGAAAGTCTCACATCAACGAGGCTAATCAATGAGCTATGGGGATGCCCATCGATTGATGTTAATGCAAGGAGTAGGGATTGCCATGCAGCGGATGCACTAGAGCTATAAATATATGAAAGCTCAACAAATGAAACTAAGTGGGTGTGCATCCAACTTGCTTGCTCACGAAGACCTAGGGCACTTGAGGAGGCCCATTGTTGGAATATACAAGCCAAGTTCTATAATGAAAAATTCCCACTAGTATATGAAAGTGACAAAACAAGAGACTCTCTATCATGAAGATTATGGTGCTACTTTGAAGCACAAGTGTGGTAAAAGGATAGTAACATTGTCCCTTCTCTCTTTTTCTCTCATTTTTTGGGCCTTCTCTTTTTTATGGCCTTTCTCTTTTTTTTATTCCTCACTTGGGAAAATGCTCTAGAAAATGATGATCATCACACTTCTATTTATTTACAACTCAATGATTACAACTCGATACTAGAACAAAGTATGACTCTATATGAATGCCTCCGGCGGTGTACCGGGATATGCAATGAACCAAGAGTGACATGTATGAAAGAATTATGAACGGTGGCTTTGCCACAAATACTATGTCAACTACATGATCATGCAAAGCAATATGACAATGATGAACGTGTCATGATAAACTGGATGGTGGAAAGTTGCATGGCAATATATCTTGGAATGGCTATGGAAATGCCATAATAGGTAGGTATGGTGGCTGTTTTGAGGAAGATATAAGGAGGTTTATGTGTGAAAGAGCGTATCATATCACGGGGTTTGGATGTACCGGCAAAGTTTACACCAACTCTCAATGTGAGAAAGGGCAATGCACGGTACCAAAGAGGCTAGCAATGGTGGAAAGGTGAGAGTGCGTATAATCCATGGACTCAACATTAGTCATAAAGAACTCACATACTTATTGCAAAAATCTACAAGTCATCAAAAACAAAGCACTACGTGCATGCTCCTAGGGGGATAGATTGGTAGGAAAAGACCATTGCTCGTCCCCGACCGCCACTCATAAGGAGGACAATCAAAGAACACCTCATGTTTCAAATTTGTTACATAACGTTTACCATACGTGCATGCTACGGGACTTGCAAACTTCAACACAAGTATCTCTCAGATTCACAACTACGCAACTAGCACGACTTTAATATCACTACCTCCATGTCTCAAAACAATCGTCAAGCATCAAACTTCTCTTAGTATTCAAAACACTCATAAGAAAGTTTTTACTATTCTTGAATACCTAGCATATTAGAATTTTTTAAGAAAATTACCATGCTATTTAAGACTCTCAAAATAATCTAAGTGAAGCATGAGAGATCAATAGTTTCTATAAAACAAATCCACCACCGTGCTCTAAAAGATATAAGTGAAGTACTAGAGCAAAACTATATAACTCAAAAGATATAAGTGAAGCACATAGAGTATTCTAATAATTTCCGAATCATGTGTGTCTCTCTCAAAAGGTGTGTACAGCAAGGATGATTATGGTAAACTAAAAAGAAAAGACTCAAATCATACAAGAATAGCTCCAAGTAAAGTTACCGATGGAAGTAGACGAAAGAGGGGATGCCTTCCGGGGCATCCCCAAGCTTTGGCTTTTTGGTGTACTTAGATTATCTTGGGGGTGCCATAGGCATCCCCAAGCTTAGGCTCTTTCCACTCCTTGTTCCATAATCCATCAAATCTTTTACCCAAAACTTGAAAACTTCACAACACAAAACTCAGCAGAAAATCTCGTGAGCTCCGTTAGCGAAAGCAAACAAAAGACCACTTCAAGGTACTGTAATGAACTCATTCTTTATTTATATTGGTGTTAAACCTACTGTATTCAAACTTCTCTATGGTTTATAAACTCTTTTACTAGCCATAGAATCATCAAAATAAGCAAACAACACACGAAAAATGGAATCTGTCAAAAACAGAACAGTCTGTAGTAATCTGTAACTAACGCAAACTTCTGGAACTCCAAAATATCAGCCAAAATAGGACGACCTAGACAATTTGTTTATTGATCAGAAGCAATTGGAATCACTATTTTATCACGTTCTGGTGATTTTTAACAATTATTTTTGTGAACAGAAAGTTTCTGGAAATTTCTGCAAGATCAAATAACTATCATCCAAGAAGATCCTATAGGTTTAACTTGGCACAAACACTAATTAAAACACAAAAACACATCTAACCAGAGGCTAGATCAAATATTTATTCCTAAAAAGCAAGGAAATATATTGGGTTGTCTCCCAACAAGCGCTTTTCTTTAAAGCCTTTTAGCTAGGCATTGATAATTTTAATGATGCTCACATGAAAGACAAGAATTGAAGCACAAAGAGAGCATCATAAAACATGTGAGAAACACATCTAAGTCTAACATACTTCCTATGCATCGGCATTTTATAGAAAAAAACAAATTATGATAGCAAGCAAAAACTAGCATATGCAAGGAAGCGGAAAGGAACAATAGCAATCTCAACATAACGAGAGGTAATTTAGTAACATGAAAATTTCTATAACCATATTTTCCTCTCTCATAATAATTACATGTAGGATCATAAGAAAATTCAACAATATAGCTATCACATAAAATATTCTCAACACGATCCACATGCATGCGAAGTTGACACTCTTCCAAAATAGTGGGATTATCATTAACTAAAGTCATGATTTCTCCAAGCCCACTTTCACTATTATTGCAAACACTATTATCAATCTTATATTAATCATGGGGCTTAAATAAATTTTCAAGATCATAAGAAGAATCTCCCCAATCATGATTATTGCAACAGGTAGTGGACATAGCAAAACTAGCATCCCCAAGCTTAGGGTTTTGCATATTATTAGCATAATTTACATCAACAGAATTTATAATAAAATCATTGCAATCATGCTTTTTATTCAAAGATCTATCGTGAATCACTTCATCACAATTTTCAGATTCACGGATTTCAAGCAAAACCTTATAAAGATAATCTAGCGCATGCAAATCACTAGGAATTGGTTCAACATAATTGGATCTCTTAAAAACATTAGCAAGCGGATGAGGATCCATAGATATTAGCTTCTCTGTTTAGGAATAAATACTCAACTATTTCAGCCAAACGAGCAAACGAGCCAATTAAGACATCAAGGCAAATGAAAAGATGAACGGGAAAAGGGCGAATAAAACGGCAAGGGTGAAGTGGGGGAGAGGAAAACGAGAGGCAAATGGCAAATAATGTAATGCGGGAGATAAGGGTTTGTGATGGGTACTTGGTATGTTGACTTTTGCGTAGACCTCCCCGGCAACGGCGCGAGAAATCCTTCTTGCTACCTCTTGAGCACTGCGTTGGTTTTCCCTTGAAGAGGAAAGGGTGATGCAGCAAAGTAGCGTAAGTATTTCCCTCAGTTTTTGAGAACCAAGGTATCAATCCAGTAGGAGGCTACGCGCGAGTCCCTCGTACCTACACAAAACAAATAAATCCTCGCAACCAACGCGATAAGGGGTTGTCAATCCCTTCACGGTCACTTACGAGAGTGAGATCTGATAGATATGATAGGATAATATTTTTGGTATTTTTATGATAAAGATGCAAAGTAAAAGCAAGGAAATAACTAAGTATTGGAAGATTAATATGATGAAGATAGACCCGGAGGCCATAGATTTCACTAGTGGCTTCTCTCAAGAGCATAAGTATTTTACGGTGGGTGAACGAATTACTGTTGAGCAATTGATAGAATTGAGCATAGTTATGAGAATATCTATGTATGATCATGTATATAGGCATCACGTCCGAGACAATTAGACCGACTCCTGCCTGCATCTACTACTATTACTCCACACATCGACCGCTATCCAGTATGCATCTAGAGTATTAAGTTCATAAGAACAGAGTAACGCTTTAAGCAAGATGACATGATGTAGAGGGATAAATTCATGCAATATGATAAAAACCGCATCTAGTTATCCTCGATGGCAACAATACAATACGTGCCTTGCTGCCCCTACTGTCACTGGGAAAGGACACCGCAAGATTGAACCCAAAGCTAAGCACTTCTCCCATTGCATGAAAGATCAATCTAGTAGGCCACACCAAACTGATAATTCGAAGAGACTTGCAAAGATAACCAATCATACATAAAAGAATTCATAGAAGTTTCAAATATTGTTCATAGATAATCTTGATCATAAACCCACAATTCATCGGTCTCAACAAACACACCGCAAAAAGAAGATTACATCAAATAAATCTCCATGAGAGAGGGGGCGAACATTGTATTGAGATCCAAAAAGGGAGAAGAAGCCATCTAGCTACTAACTATGGACCCGAAGGTCTGAGGTAAACTACTCACACTTCATCGGAGAGGCTATGGTGTTGATGTAGAAGCCCTCCGTGATGGATGCCCTCTCCGGCGGTGTCGGAGTAAATGGCCACGGGTAGCCTAACCGACTACCCCTGGCTCTTCAGAAATTATCAAGACCATTTGATCCATCAAGCATTCAAAGCGTTGGGCCGCCTTCCCCCGGACGGCTATCCCAGGAGCCGACTCTCAGAAGGCGACCCAGCCTCAGCAACCTCCCCCAAGATAACTACGAGATGGCTGACTCCAGGAAGCCGGCCATAGAAATGCCGACTACCCAGAGCCGGCCATGAAGAGCGCCGACTCCCCAGAGCCGGCCATGAAGAGCGCCCACTCCAAGAAGCCGACCAAGACCGCACCCACCAAAACTATGCTCACATAACGGTGACAAGACGGGGTGTGGCTACAGTGCGGCCCACTACCCCCGAATCTCGAGGCAGGCATGGCCACAGGACGCCGTACGGGTCGGCCATCTCCCGTCCGGCTCGGCCCTGTAGCCATGCTGGCCTCAACGTCATCCATGACAGACGCCAGTATGGCCCACGGGCGGCGGGCCCCTGCAGCCAGAGAGAGGCACGAAGGCGGCCCGGCCTCCCCCAGTCGGCCAGGGGCGTAGCTGGCCCCCAGAAGCCGGCTACTCCCCTCCCTCGAAACTTGTGCCACATTAAGGAGACAAGATGAGGTAAGGCTACAGTGAGAGCCCTCGAGGCGGCACACTGTAGCCACGCTTACCTCGACGAAGCCCTCGTCATCAGAGGCGAGGCTACAGTAAACAGCCGCCGACAAGACCCCCAGGCCGGCAGCCGGCGGGACCCACTAGTCGGCGGGCCCCAACGGCCGGCAGAGAAGCCGGCGAGCGCAGACACTGACGACTGGGACCCGCGCCCAGCCAGATTAAAATTGTACCCCCGGGGGTAGGCCTATATAAACCCCCCGGGGCACCCATGCAAAGGGTTGGCTTCTTAGAGTTACACACACACCATATAGAGAGGGGAGCGAGAGCTTGCCTTGCTCTTCTTCTCCCTTGAACCCGACAGCTCTAGGAGCTTTTGTAGCTACTCTTTCTGATCTAGTGATCATGCGGAGACCCCACAGAGCAGGACTAGGGGTGTTATCTCCACGGAGAGCCCCTAACCTGGGTAAGATTCGCCGGCGTGCATGTCTTCGCCTCATCCCGTTTCCAGGCACCGGCGACGTCTTACTGGCTCCCACCATGATAAGCCACCCGTTGGCATATGTCGCACCTACCACGCGACATTTGGCGCCCACCGTGGGGCTAGGTGCACCGTCGTCCGGAGACCTGTTCTGGACGGGAACCCTTTTCCTCCCCCGCGAGCGCAGCCAGCCTGCTGCGCCCGATGGCGTTTGCCCCGACACGCTGCAAGGCGTCGACGACGCCTGCGCAGCGAGCTGCCTCGCCGATCTGCTCGGCGAGGCTCGCATCTCCGACGAGCCCGCGTCCGACGCAGGCACGGACTACCCCGAGAGCCGCCTCGTCAGCCTCCTCGACCAACTTCACGTCTCCTGCGAGCCTGCCGCAGACTTGGAGTCAGTCGGCTCCACCGACCCGATGCTTGTCGATTCCGACACGACATCGCTCGACGCCTACCCCTCCGACGTGGTGGTCTTCGACGACCCTCTTCCTTGAGCTGACAGCGGCAGCAGCGCCATCACCGAAGTGCTGGTCATCAGCCACGTCGCCAACTCGGGCGAGAACGCCCACGACGCCTTGCAAGCAGCGATGCACGACTTATCCGTCCCCATCCCGGCCGACGCCGACGCTGAGACCTTGGAGGTACGCCGCCTCGCCCTCATCGTGGAAGGCCAGAAGATAGCCTCCATGAGACGCCTCACCGAGGCCCACTAGCGCGAAGTCGACCGCGCCGCCTTCGGTACGCCGTCGCGTAGCGGGCCGAGCCGAGCCGACTTCGTCCAGAAGCGCGGCGCGGCTATCGCCAGCATGCTGGGGGCAGATCGCCCCGTCTACGCCACCCCACTCGAGAATCTACGAGCCGCGCAGGCGGCCGCTGAAGAGCTGAATGGGCTGGGAGCCGATGAGCTCCCCTACATGACAAGGCGGATCCAACAGCTGATCAACGCGGCCGCAGAACGGCACGAAGCCGGCGCTCACGCTGATAGTCATCCCCCGCGCCGGGAGCACGCCGCGACGTCCCGATCGCCGACTGCGAGCGGCGCCCGCGGGAGGAAGGACAAGGAGCCGGCTGCTAGCCGCAGCCGGACTCGCATCACCATAGAGCGCGACGCGGAGGGCCGCCCTCGAGCGGTGGAGCGCCAAGGAAATCCGCCTCCTCCCCCGCCTCGAAGGGAGAGACGTCTCACCCCGCCGCCTGTCACGCACCCGACTCTTGGTGACCGACTAGGGCGCCGAGAAGGAGTCGGCGAGAACGACGCCCGCCACCGGATCGACCGCCTTGCGCGATCCCTGGCGCTAGAAGAAGAAGACGATGTCGGCCTGCCGTGCTTTGGCCCCCGCATCCGCGACGAGCCCTTCCCCAAAGGGTTCTCGCTCCCCAGAGACACGCCCAAGTACAACGGCTTAGTGAAGCCGGAAGATTGGCTCATCGACTACTCCACTGCTGTCAGCATAGCCAATGGCAATCGGCGCGTGGCCGTGAAGTACGCCCCCCTCATGCTGCAAGGCACGGCGCGCACCTGGCTCAACAGCCTCAAGCCCTATAGCATCAACAGCTGGCTGGACTTCACGGAAGTCTTCATCCACAACTTCACCAGCATGTACAAGCGGCCTCCCAAGCCTCGCCAGCTCTACCTATGCGTCCAAGGGCCCAGCGAGTCGACCCGCGACTACCTCACGCGGTGGGCCGAGCTCCGCAACTCCTGCGAGGGGGTACATGAGGTTCAAGCCATCGAGTACTTCACCGCCGGGTGCCGAGAGGGCACCCTCCTCAAGCACCGACTCCTCTGCGACGAGCCGGCTACCCTCGACGAACTCCTGATCATCGCAGACAAGTACGCCATGGCCGACTCCTCGATGAAGACCGAGCTCCGAGTGGACGCTTCTGGGAAGGTGCTCGCTCCGGCTCCCAAGACGCCATCTGGCGACTCCAATCGGCGCCCCTACCAGAACGATCACAAGCGCAAGGCCCCCATGCCACCTTCCACCAGTCGGCAGGTGGCCACCGTTGAAGATGAGCAGCCCGAAGAGCGGCCCGCTCCCAAGAAGAAGGGTGGCAGGCCGGCTTGGCAGCCGGCTTTCTCTTACGAGCAGACTCTCGACGCCCCCTGCAAGTTCCACAGCGGCGCGAAGCCGTCCAACCACACAACCCGAAAATGCCACTGGGTCACGCGAATCTCCAAGGGCGAAGGCCTGGTGCCGCCTCCGCCTCCCGGCCCGCCGCCTCCGGCCCCTCAGCAGCCGGCGGCTCGGCCGGCAGTCGGGGCCATTCAAGATGAGTTCTCTGAAGAGCACGCCGCCTACGTCGTCTTCACCAGCCAAGCCGAAGACAAGCGTAGTCAGCGCCGTCAGCATCAAGAGGTCAACGCAGTCGCCTCTAGTGCCGCTGAGTTCATGCACTGGTCCGAGAAGCCCATCAACTGGAGCCAGGCTGACCACCCAGAGGTGATGCCATCCCCTGGCTCCTATGCACTAGTCTCGGATGTCACCCTCGCGGCAGAGAGGCGAGCTACCCGATTCTCCCGCGTCCTGATAGATGGCAGAAGCAGTATCAATATACTGTACCGCGATACCATGGAAAAGCTGAACATCAAGGCGAAGCAGCTTATGCCAAGCCAGACCGTGTTCCATGGCATCGTCCCCGGCTTGTCTTGTTCCCCGATCGGAAAGATCAAGATGGATGTTCTCTTCGGAGACAAGGATCATTTTCGCCGGGAAGCGATCTGGTTTGAGGTAGTGGATCTGGAGAGCCCCTACCATGCTTTGCTTGGCCGATCTGCTCTGGCCAAGTTCATGGCTGTGCCCCACTACGCCTACCTGAAGATGAAGATGCCGAGCTTGAAGGGGATCATCACGGTAGCCGGTGACTACAAGAAGTCCATCAAGTGCGCCATGGCCAGTAGCCGGCTGGCGAGTCCCTCGTAATAGCAGAAGAGAAGAAGATGCTGGAGCGGGTTGTGGCCATGGCCGGCAAGCAGCCGGCCCTATCCCGCAACCCCAAAGATTGTGATGCACAGGGCTCCTTCCAGCCGGCCAAAGAGACGAAGAAGATACCTCTGGACCCGGAGAATCCGGAAAGGTTTGCTGTCATTGGGGCAAACTTGGACAGTAAATAGGAAGGCGAGCTCGTTGACTTCCTCCGTGAGAATCGAGACATTTTTGCATGGTCCCCAAAAGACATGCCGGGTGTCCCGAAGGATTTCACCGAGCACAAATTGCACGTCCGGGCCGACGCGAAGCCGGTCAAGCAGCCCCTCCGCCGACTGTTCGAAGAGAAGCGAAGAATCGTAGGAGAAGAGATAGCCCGGCTCCTCGCCACTGGCTTTATCATGGAAGTATTTTTTCCAGAGTGGCTTGCCAACCCAGTCTTGGTATTGAAGAAGAACAACAAGTGGCGCATGTGTATAGACTACACCAGCCTCAACAAGGCCTGCCCCAAGGATCCGTTTGCTTTGCCACGGATTGACCAAGTGATAGACTCCACAGCCTGATGCGAGCTGTTGAGCTTTTTGGACGCCTACTCAGGGTACCATCAAATCAAGTTGGACCCAGCAGACCGCCTGAAGACTGCCTTCATCACACCATTCGGAGCTTTCTGTTACCTGACTATGACATTCGGCTTAAGGAATGCCGGTGCCACTTTTCAGCGTTGCATGCAGAAATGCCTCCTCAAGCAACTCGGTAGAAATGCCCACGTCTATGTAGATGACATTGTGGTGAAGACAGAGAAGCGCGACACCCTGCTGGAAGACCTCAAAGAAACATTCGCCAACTTGCGCGGATTCCAAATCAAGCTCAACCCCGAGAAATACATGTTCGGAGTACCAGCCACCCAGCTGCTAGGCTTTCTGGTCTCCGAACGCGGCATCGAGTGCAACCCTGTGAAGATCAAGGCCATCGAGAGGATGGAGATTACCACCAAATTGCGAGATGTGCAGAAGTTCACCGGGTGCTTGGCCTCCCTAAACCGCTTTATCAGCCGGCTAGGAGAGAAGGCTCTCCCCCTGTACCGACTCATGAAGAAGTCCACTCACTTCGAGTGGAATGACCAAGCCAACCAAGCCTTCCATGAGCTGAAGAAGATGCTGACCACTCCACCTGTCCTGGCGGCACCAACTGAGAAGGAGCCCATGCTCCTTTACATTGCCGCGACTAGCCGAGTAGTCAGTACAGTTGTTGTGGTCCAGCTAGTCCAGAGGCCAGTGTATTATCTAAGCGAAGTACTATCCAGCTCAAAACAGAACTACCCGCACTACCAGAAGATGTGCTATTGGGTGTACTTTGCCGCCAAGAAGCTGAAGCCCTACTTCCAAGAGCATCCCATCACGGTCGTGTGCACCGCCCCGCTGGCCGAGATCATAGGCAGCCGGGATGCATCCGGCCGGGTGGCTAAGTGGGCCATTGCGTTGGCACCATACACAATTTTCTACCAGCCCCACACCGCCATCAAGTCCCAAGCACTGGCCGACTTCCTCGTCGACTGGGCCGAGACCCAGTACCTACCGCCGGCTCCCGACTCTACCCATTGGCGGATGCACTTCGACGGGTCCAAGATGCGCACCGGCTTGGGAGCCGGCATCGTCCTTACTTCTCCCAAAGGCGACAAACTCAGATACACGCTGCAAATCCACTTCGCCGCCTCCAACAACGTGGCCGAGTATGAGGCACTCATACATGGGCTCCAGCTAGCCAAAGAGCTCGGCATACGCCGGATCCTGTGTTATGGCGACTCAGACTTGGTGGTCCAGCAGTCGTCTGGCGACTGGGACGCCAAGGACGCAAACATGGCGAGCTATCGATTCCTCGTCCAGCAGATCAGTGGGTACTTCGAAGGGTGCGAGTTCCTTCACGTGCCAAGGGCCGACAACGACCAAGCAGATGCCCTGGCACGGATCGGCTCCACCCGACAGGCTATACCGACCGGCGTCTCCCTCCAGCGCCTCCTCAAACCGTCCATCAAGCCGTCTCCAGAGTCAGACTCTATCTTCGTACCGCCTGTGCCTGATACAGCCGGATCCGACTGGAGGAATCCCGCAGGCGGCACGGGGACTTCGACAACTGGCCCGAGAACTACCGTAGTCGCACCCGGCCCGGGGACTTCAGAACCCGGCCCGGGGACTGCAGCAGTCGGCCCGGGGACTGCAGCAGTCGGCCCGGGGACTGCAACGACACAAGAAGCGGTGGCCGACTCCAACTCCACGCCACCCGACCCACCCACCCGAGTCATGGTGGCTGCATTAACAGAAGAAGAAGTCACTGCTCCATCATGGGCCCAGCCCATCCTCAAATTCCTAGTCAGCAGAGAGCTGCCGACTGATGAGATCTCAGCAAGACTAGTCCAACGACGAGCTGGAGCATATGCAATAATCAACAGAGAGCTTGTCAAGCGCAGCGTCACTGGAGTCTTCCAGCGCTGTGTCGAGCCAGAAAAAGGAGTGGCAATCCTCAAGGATATCCATCAAGGCGAATGCGGCCACCACGCAGCCTCAAGATCACTTGTGGCCAAAGCTTTCCGCCACGGTTTCTTTTGGCCGACTGCTTTGGAAGATGCCAAAGAGATAGTCAAGAGCTGCAGAGGATGCCAGGTCTTCAGTTCCAAGCAACACCTGCGGGCTTCTGCACTCAAGACCATTCCCCTCACCTGGCCCTTTGCCGTCTGGGGACTGGACATGGTGGGCCCTTTCAAGACAGCCCGTGGTGGCTTGACACATCTGCTTGTCGCCGTGGACAAATTCACAAAGTGGATCGAAGCAAAGCCAATCAAGAAGCTGAACGGGCCGACTGGCGTAACATCATCACCGACATCACTACTCGGTACGGCGTGCCGCACAGCATCATCACCGACAACGGCACGAACTTTGCCAAAGGAGCACTGGCACGTTTCTGCGCGACGCAGGGTATCCGACTGGACTTAGCGTCCGTTGCCCACCCGCAGTCAAACGGCCAGGTCGAGCGAGCAAATGGACTCATCCTCTCCGGCATCAAGCCTCGACTGGTTGTGCCACTAGAGCGATCGGCCGGCTGCTGGCTCGATGAGCTGCCGGCTGTCCTCTGGAGTCTGCATACTACCCCCAACAAATCAACCGGCTTCACTCCATTCTTCCTTGTATATGGTGCCGAGGCTGTCATCCCAACCGACATCGAGTTCGACTCGCCTCGGGTCACCATGTACACGGAGGCGGAGGCCAAGGAAGCACGAGAAGACGGTGTCGACCTACTGGAAGAATGCCGGCTGTTAGCACTCAGTCGGTCCGCCATCTACCAGCAGGGGTTGCGCCGCTACCACAACCGCAAGGTCAAGCCAAGATCTTTCCAGGAGGGCGATCTTGTGCTTCGGCTGATCCAGCGAACAACCGGCCAGCACAAGCTCTCGGCCCCTTGGGAAGGCCCCTTCGTCATCAGCAAGGCACTAGGCAACGACTCCTACTACCTGATTGACGCGCAAAAACCAAGAGCACGCAAGAGGGACAACTCCAGCAAGGAGTCGGAGCGACCATGGAATGCGAACCTCCTGAGAAGATTTTACAGTTGAAAGCAGTATGTATCATGCTACCCTTTTGTATTAAGTATGAAACAACAGGCTCCCCGAGGAGCACTCGGGGACTGCCTTTATTTATCTATGAGTGACGAGTGTCATATCCATGAATGTATTATTACATTTGATTTCTTGTCTGGCACCGGGTTCGACTAGTCGGCCCGGGGACTGGCCGCCTCGAGCTATATTAAAAGTTCTACCTGAAGTCAGACAAGTAGTGTGCCGGCTCCTGAGTCCTCTCTTGTTGAAAGTCGCAGCTCGAAGAACCGACTGTCCGACTAGCAAGAGCCAAGGCAAAAAGGATGCCCACACGAAAAACGGCTAAGGACTAATGAACTTATATAGCGAAAAGACGGCCTCCAACCACGCCTGCCGGCTGTCAGAACAGCCGGCTGGCCGGCTTCCTAAACACTTAGCTCTAATCCAACAAAGCTAGAGTACTTGCCCTC
Source organism: Aegilops tauschii subsp. strangulata (assembly GCF_002575655.3). Taxonomy (NCBI): domain Eukaryota; kingdom Viridiplantae; phylum Streptophyta; class Magnoliopsida; order Poales; family Poaceae; genus Aegilops; species Aegilops tauschii. The sequence continues at coordinate 146,982,235 of NC_053040.3, read as the reverse complement.
CCAATTGGCCAAGCACTTCTCCAGCTACAGATTGCAGAGCAACTGTCTATGTGGGGAGGCGGCAACCAAGGGAGGGCGGCAAAGGAAACAACAGAAGGATGAAAAGCAAAGAACAAGGAAAAGCCAAACACATGCATAGTCATATATACACATAAAGCCCCCAACAGGTCGGCAATCGACATAGTTCGAATACACCCCCAGTGGGTGGAATTGTGTAAACTTAACAGAATATTGTTCCAAAAGTGACAAGACAGGAAAATAAAAGATAGCAGACTAGACTAAAGGTGCGACGTGGGAGCCGGGTTGGTCGGTGGAGACGGCGTCGCCGACTGAAGGAGTGGCTGGCTGGCGGGTCTCTGCCTGATCACCACCGGTGGCAGGCGACGCACCCGCACGCGACGTGTTGCTGGAGGCGCGGTCAGGCTGAGGCTGGCTGGTCGCCCCACCATCCGGCCCGGCGTCTTCACCTTCTTCCTCCTCTTCTTCACCCTCGTCGCTGGAGTCGATCTCCTCCGCCGAGTCTTCGCCGTCTGCTGGGTTCAACCCGAACCAGTCCTCCGGCTGGGCAACACTGTTGTCATCTACCTCAGGGGCGAAGGCGCTGGTGTCGGTGTAGTCGGCGATCGCCGAAGCCCGCCGGATGTAGCCGGCCGCGCCGGCTCCAGCTCCATGTCGGCCTGCTGCCGCCAGGTAGCCAGCTGGTCCAGACTCAGGCCGGGATACCAGGCCTTGACGAACTCCAGCGCCCGCCTGGCGCCGGACCGAGCCGCCGAAGCCTTCCAGGCTTCAAAGCGGCCGACCGCCACCTCCAGCCAGTCGGCAGTCCGACTGGGGGTGCGGGGAACCACTTCGCCATGCCAGAGGGCGGCCAGCACCTGCGCCCCGGCACGTTGAAGACGGCGGAGCAGTCGATAAGCTGGCTGGAGGCGGGCCTGGATCGCCAAGAGCTGCTCCTCCAGCGACCGGCTAGCGGTTGGCGCAATCTCAGCGCCAGCCTGCCTCCGTGCCTCGCGGCGGGCCTCGATGATCTGGTTGGCGGCGGTAGAGTAGCCAGGGAAGTACTCTACGCAAGAAAGAAAGAGAAAGAAGAGAAAACACCAAGTCAGAAAACGAGCCAAAAGCGGCAGACGGCAAGAAAGGACGAAGAAGTAGGCGGCTTACCGTCAACCAAATCTTCGATCTGGCCATAGCCATTGATCAGAGTCTGCTTTGCTTCGGCCCAGCCAGCCGCCTCTGTCTCGTACTCGGCCTGGAGGGCGGCTTCGCTGTCCTGCACCGCCTTCAGAGCCGCCTTGTGGCCCTCCTCGTGGTCGGCCAACCTCTTGACCAGGCGGTCACGTTCCTGCACCAAGGCGGCAAACTCGGCCTCCTTGGCACGAAGGGCAGCCTGAGACCCTCCCAGCTGTGCCCTCAGACTGGCGTTGGCCCCTGCAGGGACGGCAGAAAAAGAAGAAACAATAAGAGGAAGTCGTCAAGGAAGATCCGACCCGACTGCTCAGCAGTCGGCCCGAATCTCGGGGACTACACCTAGTGGGTGCGCTGATGTGCCCCCACGTGAGATAAAGGACAAAGCACTTACCCCGGCTCTTAGTTAGGTCGGCGGTTTTCTGGGTCAACTCCCGAGCTTTGGAGTTGAAGGCAGCTGCGCGAAGATTGTGGTAGTCCTGCAAGACAGGCAGAAGAGCGAAGTAAGAGAAAAGATAGCAAAACTAGATCCGCTAAAAAGTTCCAAGCCGCATGCTCTGCAGCCGACTCGAAACTCGGGGACTACACCCAGTGGGTGCGCTGACGCGCCCCCACGGAAGAAATCAAGATCAAAAAGAAGCAAGATAAGAAGACTAACCCGGATGGCCGCCCGCGTCGCAAGGAACTCGTCGTTGTATCGCCTCAGCGCCGTAGCCTGGGCTTGGAGCCGGGTCCGGACGTCCTGCGCGGCCACGTTCATCACGGCCGTCCCTCCGCCCGGCGTTCACCCCGAGGTGGTGCTGGCCGCCTCCACATCCTGGGCCGACGAGCTGGAGCCCGCGGCCGGCTGCGGCTCCGACGCAGCCTTCTGCGGCTCTGACGCGGCCTTCCCCGCGCGCTAGCATGGCGGCGTCCGGACCGCCAGCTCAGTCCTCGCGGCCGGCTCGCCCCCCGCCGACTGCGCAGGCGGCAGATCAGGCCGGCCGCCTTGAGCCGTCCCAGTCGGCGGGGTCGGTACCGCCGCCCTCTCTAGGATGACGACGTCGTCATCCCTCTCCAGCCCCGGCTGGTCACCGCCGGCTTCTCCTGGCGGGGGCTCCGGGGCCCCAAGCGCCGCGACGCGCAGTGGGGTGACCAGCAAGGCCCCCTCCGCCATCGCCGCAGCCGCAGCCTCTGCTTGGGCCTTGGCCGCGGCGTCAGCGCGCGCCTTCGCCGCCTCCTCCTCCTGCACCGCCTTGGCGGCGGCCGCCCTCAATGCCTCCGCCTCCCGCGCCTCCCGCTCCTCTCGCACCTCCCGCGCGTTCCGCTCAGTCGCCGCCTGAAGGTCGGCACGGGGGTCCACGCGGCGAGTAGTGCTCCCGGATCCTCCCGGCGACCCAACGACGGAGGCGGCTGCAGCCCGCTCGAGCGACAATGGAGCTCTGGTTGTTTGGAGAAAAAGACAAGGATTCAGGAGCTACCAGAGAAAAGAAGAGAGAATGCACTAAGGAGAGTGTACTTACGCCGACACCGTCTGCGGCTGCTTCACCGCCTTGCGAAAGCGAGCCGCCTTCGCGGCTGCCTCCTCCCGCCTGGTCGCCACTGCCCCGCCTCTGGGCTTCTTCGACCGACTGTCGAACAGGCCTGGCGCGGCACGACGCTTTTGCCCACCGCCCCGAGCAGGCGGCGCAGCGGAGGAACCCGCGCCGTGGCCAGACGCCGGCTGACGGCGTGGGACGACTTCAGCCTCATCGTCGTCCGGCGAGTCGTCGAAGCTGACTCCAAGCCCGGAGCCGCCTGCTTCACCGCCGGCTTGGCCACCACCCGCCTCGGTGTTGTCATCCATAGCGGCCGCCCCCAAGTCGGGGTCCTCCAGACCGTGCTCCGTCCGGTCGGGGACGAATCGGCGCTCCGCGTCCGACCCGCCTGCAGGCCAAAGAAGAGGGCTCTGTCGAGGCAAGCCGACTAGTCAGAGTCGGCCAAAAGGAACTCGGCGACAAAACTGAGAGAAGAAGAAGAGACAAGGAGAACATACCGTGGGTGGCGGATTGGCTCGGCAATATGGCTCCTTGCCGAACTGCCACTTCACGGAGAGTTTGCAGTTCGCAAGGTACTTCACCATATAGGCCACCTCGTCGTGCGGCATGTCTTTGGTACACATCCGGCTCGGATCGAGCTGGCCGCTCATCTGACAGATCAGATGAGGGCGCCTCTGGAGCGGGAGTACCCGGCGCGTGACGAAGGCGGCTAGCAGGTCGGGCCCCGACAAGCCCTCCGACTGGATCATCGCTCGCACTCGGGCGACAGCTGCGGTTCCAGCCGGCGTCAGCGTCACGGCCCGGTAGGACCACTGGGGCCGCCTGCCTACCGGTGGGCCGGCTACGTAAGCCGGCAGATTGACGTAGTCGCCCTGCGGGGCGACGTTCTTCACGTAGAAGTATGACTTCTGCCATAACTTCACCGACTGGATCAACGTGATGACGGGGAAGGGGTTGTCGGCAGCCACCCTCCGCATCGCGATGAAGGCGCCACTCTGAGCCGGCACGCCCTGCATGCGCGTGCCCAGCTTGGACTGGAAGAACTCCCCCCAGAGCTCGAGGGTGGGGAGGACGCCGAGGTAGCCTTCGCACAAGGTGACGAAGGCAGACAGCAGCACCACCGTGTTCGGGGTGAGGTGGTGCGGCTGGAGTTGGTAGAACTCGAGAAAGGAGCGGAAGAAGGCGCTCACGGGCAAGCCAATGCCGCGCAAGAAATGCGAGCGGAAGACTACCCGCTCGCCTTCCTCCGGCTCCGGCGTGATCTCCTTCGCCGGCGCAAGGCGGACCTCCACCTTGTCCGCGCCGGGCAGCCGCCGCGTCTTGCGGAGGAACTCGACGTGATCCTCGTGGACGTTGGAGCCATCCCAATCCCCGCCATACTGCATCGTGGCGTGGGGCTGGCGAGAACGAGCGCGGCGGCGGATGATCGAGCGGTGGAGCAGTGCGGCGGCGAGGCGCTGTTGCAAGAAAGGGCAGAAGGAAGAAGATGGCGGAAAGGGAAGGGGCGTGCGAGCACCTGCCGCTCTCCCCCTGCCCCTACTTATAGCTTCGCGCGAAGAAGCCGGGGAGGCGGGGCGTGGGGCGAGACGTGGGATTAACTGCACCCACTCCCCCCACGCCTCGTGATTATTACGCCCTGAAGACGTGCCGAAACCGCCGCAGGAAGGCGTGCGGCCGGTTCCGGGCCGCAAAGAATCCGCGCCTTGGCCCGGGCGTAGGCGTGGCGGGCCCCCGACCTGCGGCGACGTCCCGTCGCGCACATGGGCTGGCAGGCTTTTTAGCCAAGAGAGGCCACGTGGTTCGCAGGCGGCAAGTGGCCGGCCCGCGGCCCGGTGCACGCGCCTGCAGGCTCCCGCCCTCCGACTCCAATTTTTTTTCGCCGAAACGGCGCACCCAACCGAAGCCGGCTCCCAGCTGCCGGCTCGTCAAGATATGAAGCTAACCGAGCTTCTTGACTCCCACCCCACCTCGAAGCTCAATCAGCTTCGGGGACTACTGTCGGAGTAAATGGCCACGGGTAGCCTAACCGATTACCCCTGGCTCTTCAGAAATTATAAAGACCATTTGATCCATCAAGCATTCAAAGCGTTGGGCCGCCTTCCCCCGGACGGCTATCCCAGGAGCCGACTCTCAGAAGGCGACCCAGCCTCAGCAACCTCCCCCAAGATAACTACGAGATGGCCGACTCCAGGAAGCCGGCCATAGAGAATGCCGAGTCCCCAGAGCCGGCCATGAAGAGCGCCGACTCCAAGAAGCCGACCAAGACCGCACCCACCAAAACTACGCTCACATAACGGTGACAAGACGGGGTGTGGCTACAGTGCGGCCCACTACCCCCGAATCCCGAGGCAGGCATGGCCACAGGACGCCGTACGGGTCGGCCATCTCCCGTCCTGCTCGGCCCTGTAGCCATGCTGGCCTCAACGTCATCCACGACAGACGCCAGTACGGCCCACGGGCGGTGGGCCCCTTCAGCCAGAGAGAGGCACAAAGGCGGCCCGGCCACCCCCAGTCGGCCAGGGGCGTAGCCGGCCCCCAGAAGCCGGCTACTCCCCTCCCTCGAAACATGTGCCACATTAAGGAGACAACACGAGGTAAGGCTACAGTGAGAGCCCTCGAGGCGGCACACTGTAGCCACGCTTACCTCGACGAAGCCCTCGTCATCAGAGGCGAGGCTACAGTAAACAGCCGCCGACAAGACCCCCAGGCAGTGGGGCCGGCCTGTCGACCAAGAGGCCGGCAGCCGGCAGGACCCACTAGTCGGCGGGCCCCAACGGCCAACAGAGAAGCCGGCGAGCGTAGACACTGACGACTGGGACCCGCGCCCAGTCGGATTACAATTGTACCCCCGGGGGTAGGCCTATATAAACCCCCCGGGGCACCCATGCAAAGGGTTGGCTTCTTAGAGTTACACACACACCATATAGAGAGGGGAGTGAGAGCTTGCCTTGCTCTTCTTCTCCCTTGAACCCGATAGCTCTAGGAGCATTTGTAGCTACTCTTTCTGATCTAGTGATCATGCGGAAACCCCGCAGAGCAGGACTAGGGGAGTTATCTCCACGGAGAGCCTCGAACCTGGGTAAGATTCGCCGGCGTGCATGTCTTCGCCTCATCCCGTTTCCAGGCACCGGCGACGTCTTACTGGCTCCCACCATGATAAGCCACCCGTTGGCATATGTCGCACCTACCACCCGACAGGCGGAGCTCCGGAACAGGCCCCAAGATGGGATCTCGTGGGTACAGAAGGTTGCGGCGGTGGAATTAGGTTTTTGGCTCCGTATTTGATCGTTTGGGGGTACGTAGGTATATATAGGAGGAAGGAGTACGTCGGTGGAGCAACAAGGGGTCCACGAGGGTGGAGGGCGCGCCCTGGGGGGGTAGGCGCCCCCTACCTCGTGACCTCCTCCTTTGTTTCTTGACATAAGGTCCAAGTCTCCCGGATCATAATCTTCCTAAAAATAATGTTCCCGAAGGTTTCATTCCATTTGGAGTTCGTTTGATATTCCTTTTCTGCGAAACTCTGAAATAGGCAAAAAACAGCAATTCTGGGCTGGGCCTCCGGCTAATAGGTTAGTCCCAAAAATATTATAAAAGTGGATAATAAAGCACTATATTGTCCAAAACAGTAGATAATATAGCATGGAGCAATCAAAAAGTATATATATACATTGGAGACGTATCAACCTCCCCGGCAACGGCGCGAGAAATCCTTCTTGCTACCTCTTGAGCACTGCGTTGGTTTTCCCTTGAAGAGGAAAGGGTGATGCAGCAAAGTAGCGTAAGTATTTCCCTCAGTTTTTGAGAAGCAAGGTATCAATCCAGTAGGAGGCTACGCGCGAGTCCCTCGCACCTACAGAAACAAATAAATCCTAGCAACCAATGCGATAAGGGGTTGTCAATCCCTACACGGTCACTTACGAGAGTGAGATCTGATAGATATGATAGGATAATATTTTTGGTATTTTTATGATAAAGATGCAAAGTAAAATAAAAGAAAAGGTAAAAAGCAACAGAAATAACTAAGTGTTGGAAGATTAATATGATGAAGATAGACCCGGGGGCCATAGGTTTCACTAGTGGCTTCTCTCAAGAGCATAAGTATTTTACGGTGGGTGAACAAATTACTGTTGAGCAATTGACAGAATTGAGCATAGTTATGAGAATATCTAGGTATGATCATGTATATAGGCATCACGTCCGAGACAAGTAGACCGACTCCTGCCTGCATCTACTACTATTACTCCACACATCGACCGCTATCCAGCATGCATCTAGAGTATTAAGTTCATAAGAACAGAGTAACGCCTTAAGCAAGATGACATGATGTAGAGGGATAAATTCATGCAATATGATAAAAAAAACCCATCTTGTTATCCTCGATGGCAACAATACAATACGTGCCTTGCTGCCCCTGCTGTCATTGGGAAAGGACACCGCAAGATTGAACCCAAAGCTAAGCACTTCTCCCATTGCAAGAAAGATCAATCTAGTAGGCCAAACCAAACTGATAATTCGAAGAGACTTGCAAACAATAACCAATCATACATAAAAGAATTCAGAAGATTCAAATATTGTTCATAGATAAACTTGATCATAAACCCACAATTCATCGGTCTCAACAAACACACCGCAAAAGAAGATTACATCAAATAGACCTCCACGAGAGAGGGGGAGAACATTGTATTGAGAGCCAAAAAGAGAGAGGAAGCCATCTAGATACTAACTATGGACCCGAAGGTCTGAGGTAAACTACTCAAACTTCATCAGAGAGGCTATGGTGTTGATGTAGAAGCCCTCCCTGATGGATGCCCCCTCCAGCGGAGCTCAGGAACAGGCCCCAAGATGGGATCTCATGGGTACAGAAGGTTGCGGCGGTGGAATTAGGTTTTTGGCTCTGTATCTGATCGTTTGGGGGTACGTAAGTATATATAGGAGGAAGGAGTACATCGGTGGAGCAACATGGGGCCCACGAGGGTGGAGGCCGCGCCCTGGGGGGTAGGCGCCCCCTACCTCATGGCCTCCTCCTTTGTTTCTTGACGTAGGGTCCAAGTCTCCCGGATCATAATCTTCCTAAAAATCACGTTCCCGAAGGTTTCATTCCGTTTGGAGTCCGTTTGATATTCCTTTTCTGCGAAACTCTGAAATAGGCAAAAAACAGCAATTCTGGGCTGGGCCTCCGGTTAATAGGTTAGTCCGAAAAATATTATAAAAGTGGATAATAAAGCACTATATTGTCCAAAACAGTAGATTATATAGCATGGAGCAATCAAAAATTATAGATACGTTGGAGGCGTATCAACCTCCCCGGCAACGGCGCGAGAAATCCTTCTTGCTACCTCTTGAGCACTGTGTTGGTTTTCCCTTGAAGAGGAAAGGGTGATGCAACAAAGTAGCGTAAGTATTTCCTTCAGTTTTTGAGAAGCAAGGTATCAATCCAGTAGGAGGCTATGCGCGAGTCCCTCGCACCTACACAAACAAATAAATCGTCGCAACCAACGCGATAAGGGGTTTTCAATCCCTACACGGTCACTTATTAGAGTGAGATCTGATAGATATGATAGGATAATATTTTTGGTATTTTTATGATAAAGATGCAAAGTAAAATAAAAGCAAAGGTAGAAAGCAACGGAAATAACTAAGTGTTGGAAGATTAATATGATGAAGATAGACCCGGGGGCCATAGGTTTCACTAGTGGCTTCTCTCAAGAGCATAAGTATTTTACGGTGGGTGAACAAATTATTGTTGAGCAATTGACAGAATTGAGCATAGTTATGAGAATATCTTGGTATGATCATGTATATAGGCATCACGTCCGAGACAAGTAGACCGACTCCTGCCTGCATCTACTACTATTACTCCACACATCGACCGCTATCCAGCATGCATCTAGAGTATTAAGTTCATAAGAACAGAGTAACGACTTAAGCAAGATGACATGATGTAGAGGGATAAATTCATGCAATATTATAAAAAACCCATCTTGTTATCCTCGATGGCAACAATACAATACGTGCCTTGCTGCCCCTGCTATCACTAGGAAAGGACACCGCAAGATTGAACCCAAAGCTAAGCACTTCTCCCATTGCAAGAAAGATCAATCTAGTAGGCCAAACCAAACTGATAATTCGAAGAGACTTGCAAAGATAACCAATCATACATAAAAGAATTCAGAAGATTCAAATATTGTTCATAGATAAACTTGATCATAAACCCACAATTCATCGGTCTCAACAAACACACCGCAAAAGAAGATTACATCGAATAGATCTCCATGAGAGAGGGGGAGAACATTGTATTGAGATCCAAAAAGAGAGAGGAAGCCATCTAGATACTAACTATGGACCCAAAGGTCTGAGGTAAACTACTCACACTTCATTAGAGAGGCTATGGTGTTGATGTAGAAGCCCTCCGTGATGGATGCCCCCTCCGGCGGAGCTCTGGAACAGGCCCCAAGATGTGATCTCGTGGGTACTGAAGGTTGCGGCGGTGGAATTAGGTTTTTCGCTCCGTATCTGATCGTTTGGGGGTACGTAACTATATATAGGAGGAAGGAGTACGTCGGTGGAGCAACGTGGGGCCCACGAGGGTGGAGGGCGCACCCAGGGGGGTGTAACGCCCACAATGCGGCTATATATCTCATGTGTCGAGGCACGACTTAGAGGCATAACCGCATTGTAGGGTTTGTCGCAAGAAGGGTCATCTTCGCACAATCCCATGTAATGAACAAGAATGGGATAAAGAGAGTTGGCTTACAATCGCCACTTCACACAATACATAAATTAAACATACATCATTCAGAGTACAATCAAGGTCCGACTACGGAACCAAAATAAAAGAAGACAACCCCAAATGCTAGATCCCCGATCTTCCCAACTGGGCTCCACTACTGATCATCAGGAAACGAAACATAGTAACGACCAAGTTCCTCGTCGAACTCCCACTTGAGCTCGGTTGCGTCACCTGCACTGGTATCGTCGGCACCCGCAATTGTTTTGGTAGAACCTGTGAGTCACGAGGACTCAGCAATCTCACACCCGCGATATCAAGACTATTTAAGCTTATAGGAAGGATGGGGTAATGAGGTGGAGCTGCAGCAAGCACTAAGCAAATATGGTGGCTAACATACGCAAATAAGAGCGAGAAGAGGAGCAACGCAACGGTCGCGAAGCTAGAAGTGATCAAGAAGTCATCCTGAAACTACTTACGTTCATATAGAACCCGAACCGTGTTCACTTCCCGGGCTTCGCCGAAAAGAGACCATCACGGCTACACACGCGGTTAATGTATTTTAATTAAGTCAAGTGTCAAGTTATCTACAACCGGACATTAACAAATTCCCATCTGCCACATAACCGCAGGCACGACTTTCGAAAGATAATACCCTGCAGGGGTGTCCCAACTTAGCCCATCACAAGCTCTCACGGTCAATGAAGGATATTCCTACTCCCGGGAAGACCCGATCAGTCTCGGAATCCCGGTTACAAGACATTTCAACAATGGTAAAACGAGACCAGCAAGACCACCCGACTGTGCCGACAAATCCCGATAGGAGCTGCACATATCTCCCAAGGGAAAAATGCTTAGGTGGCAAATGGTAAAACCAAGGTTGGGCCTTGCTGGAGGAGTTTTATTCAAGGCGAACTGTCAAGGGGTTCCCATTATCACCCAACCGCGTAAGGAACGCAAAATCAAGGAACATAACACCGGTATGAGGGAAACTAGGGCGGCAAGAGTGGAACAAAACACCAGGCATAAGGCCGAGCCTTCCACCCTTTGCCAAGTATATAGATGCATTAATTAAATAAGAGATATTGTGATATCCCAAAATATCCATGATTCTACATGGAACCAACTTAATCTTCACATGCAACTAGCAACGCTATACGAAGGGCTGAGCAAAAGCGGTAACATAGCCAAACAACGATTTGCTAGGAAAGGTGGGTTAGAGGCTTGACATGGCAATATGGGAGGCATGATATAGCAAGTGGTAGGTAGCGCGGCATAGCAATAGAGCGAACAACTGGCAAGCAAAGATAGAAGTGATTTCGAGGGTATGGTCATCTTGCCTGCAAAGTTCTCAGAGTTGTCGAAAGCTTGATCCTCGTAAGCGTTCTCAACAGGTTCCTCGTTCCCGTACTCGTCTCCCGGCTCTACCCAAAGCAAGAACACAAGCAATGAAACAACAATCAATCACGGTGCAATGCACAAGCAACATGATGCAAAATATGGCATGATATGCGAGATGTGACATGCAATGCACATGCGTGCTCCGGAAGGGAAAAGATGAACAAGGCATCAACTTGGCAAACCAAGTATGCCCCTGGAAAGATGAGATGATTTTGGTTGAAATCGATATAAAGATCACCGGAATCGGATGCACGGTTTGCAAATGGCAAGCAAAACAAGGATGGCACAATTCTGCGATTAACAGCATGATGCCACTTAGCATGCAACAAGAAACTAAGCTACTGCACTCCAACATATCAACATGGCATATGGCAGTGATGTACTCAAGATGCGTGACAAAACATGAACACTGAGCTACGGCTAAATCACACAAGAGCAGGTTCAAACAAGCATGGCAAAAGTGCAAGAGATATCAACTTCACAGACTTGGTGAAAATACTAACATGCCAGAAATAACATCAGGAAGCCATGTTTAGAGCAAGCAAACAACATGCTATATGAACATATCATAGCAATAAAGGCGTGGCATGAATCTACTAAATGCATAGAATAAAAGTCCCTTACTGATCATGAGCCAAAAAGGCACAGAAGATATGATGGCACCCATATAAACATAGCAAGTTTTATTAATAGTTTCAGAAAGCAACTTTGCGAGCTCAAACCACTCACCACAAGGCCTTGAATTACAAAACAAGCATACTAACAGCAATATGACATGTTCATGAAGCTAACCATGGAAAGAGCAAGTTCATAGCATGCATGGATCACTAGCAACAACCGTGGCAAAACTGATTAACATGTAAACAATCTGCCAGGAACATTTTATAGCAAAAGTAGAGCAAGAACAAGACATGATAGGGCACTCCATAATTGCCAAAAGGAGCATGGATGGATATAACATCACCATATCTTCAAAACATCCTTACTGAAGTATCCCAAAACAAGCATGGATTTTGCTGTAGCATCAGGTTTACATGGCATCAAAATAACAGCAGAACAAGGACTTGGCAAAATCCTAAGACCCGGAAATCAGCAATATCACGAAGACTACTTTGTATGCTTGTGCTAGTCACCACAATGATCAAAAAAATACATGGCAAGCACCCCTGTAAAGATGGCATGGCATAGATCGAAACACATGTAGAGCTCATGCCCATATGAAGCACACAACAAATGTGACAAAAATGACAAATCAACATAAACTGATAAGTAACAGGAGCTAACATTTTATAGCACTCTTGCATCAATGATTAGAGCATCAAGATGAAATCCAACAAGCATGCTACAATGGAATGAAATGAAGAGAATCTCACAATGAACATTTTGATATATCGTTCGCATGAAACGGAGCTATGGTCAAGGAGTTATGGCATGAAGAACTGGGGCATAAAATGTATCATAGAAAAGACTTACAGAAATTATACCCCTCCGAAATGGATCTAGGGTTCCGCGCACGGAAACCGAGGTTGGCCGGAGAAGTGCGGGGGGGGGGGGGGGGGGCGCCGGCGAGGTAGCTCCGGGGCGGATCCGGCCGGATCTCATCGGATCCGGGCGCGGACGACGAGGGGGCGGCGCTGGGCGGCGAGGAGCGAAGTTCGCCGGGGCGGCGGAGGTTGACGGCGGCGCGCGGTGAAGGCGGCAGCCGTCGCGGGATCCAGGCGGCGGCGCTGGGACTCGGGCGCGGCGCGGTCGGGCCGTGGGGGCCCCGCACGGGCCGAGCGGGCCGGCGGCGGTGGGCGGCGAAGTGGGGCGCGGCCCGGTGACGTGGCACGCAGCGATTGGACGAGGGGACAGCGGTGGACGTGTCCGGCGCCGGGCGGACGTGTCCAGCGCGCGGAGGAAGGGGGAGACTAGGGTTTTGCCCGAAATTTCGGAGAAGCTCTTTTTATAGGTAGAGGGAGTTTGGAGTGTCGAAATGGAGTGTAGTTTTCGCCCACATGATCGTGATCTGATGACGGAGGATATGGAGATGATTTAGATGGGTTATTGGGCTGTTTTGGAGGGGTGTTGAGCTGCATCACAAAAGAGGCCTTTGCGGTTACTCGGTTAACCGTTGGAGCATCAAACGACCTCCAAATGGAACAAAACTTGACAGGCGGTCTACCGGTGGTGTCCCAAGGCCACTTGGCAAATCTCGGTCCATTCCGAGAATGTTTAACACCCGCTCAAGAAAGGAGACAAGAGAGGTGCGCCAGTGCATGTGGGAGTGGCGGATTGCGAAACGGACAACGGGGAAAATGCTCGGTTGCATGAGGCGAACACGTATGCAAATGAGATGCACATGATGACATGATATGAAAAGCACGACATGAACAAAATGCAAAACGAAGACAAAAACCCAAGCACGAAGGGAAACTCATAACTTAGAGCCAGAAATGGCAAGAGTCGGAGTACAAATATGGCAAGTTACATCTGGGGTGTTACAACACTCCACCACTACGAAAGGATCTTGTCCCGAGATCCAGGACTGAAAGAACTCTGGATACTCGGAACGGAGGTGGTCCTCGCGCTCCTAGGTGGCTTCTCGGTCGGAATGGTGTGACCACTTCACTTTCAGGAATTTGATAGACCTGTTGCGAGTCTTACACTCAGTTTCTTGAAGAATAGAAACGGGATGCTCATGATAAGACATATCTTCTTGGAGATCAATCTCTTCGAAGTTGATGGTGCGCTCAGGAGTCTTTAAGCACTTGCGAAGCTGTGACACGTGAAACACATCGTGGACGTTTACGAAGTTGGAGGGAAGCTCAAGTTGATAGGCGAGATCGCCTCTTTTTCCAATGATCTTGAAAAGACCCACGTATCTAGGGGCAAGCTTCCCTTTGATACCAAAGCGACAAGTGCCTTTCATTGGAGAGACGCGGAGGTAGACATGGTCTCCGATCTCGAAAGCCAAATCACGGTGTTTGCTATCATAGTAACTCTTCTGGCGCGATTGCGCGGCTTTGAGATTTTCACGGATGACTTTGCACATTTCTTCTGCTTCTGTGATTAAGTCATTGCCAAGAAGTTGGCATTCACCAGTCTCTGACCAATTAAGAGGAGTACGACACTTTCTGCCATATAGGATTTCGAATGGGGCCTTGCCCGAACTCGCTTGGAAGCTGTTGTTGTAGGAGAACTCGGCATATGGAAGACAATCCTCCCACTTCATACCGAAGGAAATGACACAAGCCCTGAGCATATCTTCGAGAATTTGGTTGACTCGCTCGACTTGGCCACTAGTTTGAGGATGGAAAGTTGTGCTGAAGCGAATGTTGGTGCCCATGGCCTTCTGGAAGGAGTCCCAGAACTTAGAAGTGAAGATGCTTCCATGATCTGAAGATATCAATTGTGGAATGCCGTGCAAGGAGACAATCCTGGAGGTGTATAACTCTGCCAGCTGAGCTGCTGTGATAGATTCTTTGATAGGAAGAAAATGGGCCACTTTTGTAAGCTAGTCGATGACGACGAAGATAGCATCATTTCCACGCTTGGACTTGGGGAATCCAGTCACGAAGTCCATTTCGATATGATCAAACTTCCATTCTGGAATAGCAAGAGGTTGGAGGAGACCAGCTGGTCATTGGTGTTCTACTTTCACCCTTCTGCAGACGTCACATTCATTCACGAATTGAGCAATTTCTCGCTTCATTCGAGTCCACCAATACGACTGCTTGAGGTCATGGTACATCTTTGTACCTCCCGGATGAATGGATATAAGGGAATTGTGCGCCTCTTTCATAATGACTTTCCTTAGATCACCTTTAGGAACCACAATCCGGTCCTCGAAGAATAAAGTGTCTCATCGATGCGATAGCACTTGTATTTGGAAATGCCCTTGTCAATACCATGTTTCACCTTCTTCACCATGGTATCCAGGAGTTGTGCCTCACGAATTTGGTCTTCCAAAGTAGGAGAGACTAGGAGGTTGGCAAGAAAGCCTTGAGGAACAACTTGGAGATTCAGTTTGTGGAAAGCTTCACAAAGGTCCGGTTGGAAGGGCTTGAGAATTAAGTTGTTGCAGTAAGCCTTCCTGCTCAAAGCATCTGCAATGATGTTGGCCTTGACTGGAGTATATTCAATACTCGGATTGTACTTTTGAATCATTTCGACCCATCAAGTTTGCCTGAGGTTGAGGTTGGGTTGTGTGAAGATATACTTGAGACTCTTGTGATCGGTGAATATGTCCACTTTCCTTCCCAACAAGAGATGTCTCCATGTTATTAATGCATGGACAACTGCCGCCAACTGAAGATCGTGAGTGGAGTAGTTCTTTTCATTGGGCTTCAACTAACGAGAGGTATAGGCCACAACTTTCTTCTCTTGCATTAACACATCACCGAGACCTTGAAGAGAAGCATCACAGAAAACTTCGAATGGCTTGGATTCGTCAGGAGGAGTCAAGACAGGAGCTGAGACAAGCTTCTCTTTGAGAGTGTTGAAAGCAACGTCACATTCAGGCGTCCAGACATACTTGACATGCTTCTAGAGGAGGTTGGAAAGAGGCTTTGCAATCTTTGAGAAATTCTCAACGAATCTTCGGCAATAGCTTGCATGTCCAAGAAAACTGCGGAGCTGCTTGACATTCTGAGGAGGTTCCCAGTTCACAATTGCAGAAACCTTCTCCAGATTAACAGCAATGCCCTTGGCAGAGATGATATGACCAAGGTAAAGAACTTCATCAAGCCAAAACTCACATTTGGAAAACTTTGCATAGAATTGATACTCGCTGAGCTTGTCAAGCACCAATCGCAAATGTTTGGCATGGTCCTTCTTATTCTTGGAGAAGACGAAGATATCATCGAGATACACCAGGACGAATTCATTGGTGTAGGGGTTGAAGATGAAGTTCATCATTCGAGAGAATGTTGGAGGAGCATTGACAAGGCCGAAAGACATGACAGTATATTCATAAGAACCAAAGCTTGTTCTGAATGCTGTCTTGGGAATATCTTGTTCACGAATGCGAATCTGATGATAACCCATATGAAGGTCAAGCTTGGAGAAAACTTTAGCACCCTTAAGTTGCTCGAAAAGCTCATTGATGTTGGGAAGTGGATACTTGTTCTTTATTGTCTTCTTGTTCAATGGGCGGTAGTCGACACAAAGTCGGTTCGTGCCATCCTTCTTCTGGACAAAAAGAACACCACAACCCCATGGAGATGAACTCAGTCTAATCATACCCAGACGCTCTTGTTCATCGAGCTGTTTCTTCAACTCCTTCAACTCCTCTGGTCCAAGCTTGTAAGGACGCTTACAAACGGGTTCCATGCCAGGCTCAAGATCGATAACGAATTCAACTGGCCGGTGAGGAGGCATTCTCGGAAGCTCTTCTGGAAAGACGTCTTGATATTCGCAAACGACTGGAATCTGAGAGATGGCATCTAGCTCGCCCTTCTCATTGAGAGAGAATAATCGAATGGTCTCATCACGAGCGGCATAGATGATCACATCGTCAGAAGAGTGTGTCAATTGAATCTCTCTGGTAGCACAATCAGGTTGAGCCTTGTGCTTAGAAAGCCAGTCCATGCCGAGAATTAGATCAATATCCGAGTCACCAAGAACAATTGGAGAAGACAGAAATTCATAGTTTCCCATCTTGATGGAAACATCCGGGATCATCGTGCTAGCCCTCATAGACAAGCCCGGAGAAACAACTCCCATGGGTTTTCCCAACATTTCTGAAACGAAGTCATGCTTTGAAAAAAATGATCGCAACATGAAACAATGCGATGCACCAGTGTCAAAAAGAACTTTAGCAGGAAAAGAGTTAACTGGAAGGTTACCCATGATCACTTCTGAAGAATCCTCTGCCTGAGCTGCGTTCATCATGTTGACCTTAGCATGCTTGGGATTATGCTTGACCACTGCATTGCTGGAAGATCTCACAGGAGGAGGAGGCGGAAGGCGCCTTTGGTTGAAGCATTTGTTTGCATAGTGCCCTTTCTACTGACACTTGTTGCAAGTCACCTCTGAGAGCGGATGATGATAAGGAGCATTTGACCTTGGAGCTTGATTCTGAGACTTGTTCTGATAGCCTGGGATGGGTGGGTGGGAAGATCCATGGCCACCTTTGTTCTTTTGCTGGAAGGGCTGACAAAGCGGAGGAGGTGGAGGAAGCCAAAACTTCTGATGCTTAGCAGCCAATTGTGAGGAAGAAGAAGACTGAACTGCATCCCTGATTCTCTTCTTAGAAGCCTCACACTTGAGTTGGGCAGCTTCTTGCTTTAGTGCCATGTTATAGAATTGATCAAACTCAACCAGCTCAACAAGAACGAGAGCTAACTGCAGATCTTCTCTAAGGCCACCTCTGAATTGATAGATCATGCTCTTTTCACCAGGAACGTCTTGTTTAGCGAAGCAAGCGAGTTTCTGAAACTGGATATTGTATTGATACACAGACATGCTGCCTTGCTTGAGATTGCAGAACTCCTCACGCTTGCTCTCAGCAACACTTTGTGGGATGTGATGAGCTTTGAAGTCTCGGCGGAAATCATCCCAGGTAATCACTCGAGCTCCTCTGGAATCTCTGTATTGTTGATACCACTCAGCAGCTTGATCCTTGAGTTGAAACGAAGCAAACTTGACAAAGTCCTCAGGTCTGACATTGCTACATTCAAAATGTTTGCAGATGTCCACGAGCCAATCGTCGGCGTCTGTGGCCTCGACGCAGTTGCTGAAGGACTTCGGCTGGTTTGCGAGGAACTGGTTGAGGGTAGCAAACTGAGGATGATTGTTGCCTTGGCCTTGATTTCCTTGGTTGCCTTGCCCTTGGTTGTGCTCTTGCAAGAGTTGCAAAAGCATCTGAGTGTTGGCGTTGGTGGCTGCCATGACAGCTTGCCATGCCTCCGGAGGCGGAGGAGGTGGCGGAGTGTTCGACTGCTCTCCATCATTGCGTTCCGGATTCTGACGCGTTGGCGGAGCCATCCTGAAGAGGGTGACATCCGTTAGCATCTTGATTGACAGATAGACAAGTTGAATCAACGGATAGTGTTGGGGATATAACTACTGGTGTAACCCGCCCAGGAGGGGCCGGGTTACGCTATAGCAATTCATTATATGAAGCCCAATATCAAGCTTGAAGATGGCGGTTCAATAAAGGGCTTAAAGCCCGTAGGCGACTTAAGGCCCGTAGTGGTAAACCGCCGTAATGGCATGACTTGTGTTGTAAGGCAAGATTAACTAGTCACTGAGCCGGATACTGTTTATAAGCCGGCCGGGACTCTGTAGGCCGTGGGGCGTCAACCCGTGTATATAAGGGATGACCCGCCGGCGGCTTAAGGCAAGTAACATCAAATCGGTAGCCAGGCATAGCGGATTCGCTCCCTGGTCATCGAAACCCTAGTAATTCCACCTCAACTGGAGTAGGCTTTTACATTCACCGTAAGGGGCCGAACCAGTATAACCCTCGTGTCCTTTGTCCCGCTTTAACCCCTTTAAGCTTCCTAGTTGCGATGGCTCTACGACTAAGTCCTTTCAAGAGGACATCTGCCGTGACTATTCCACGACAGTTGGCGCCCACCATGGGGCCAGCGCACGGTGGATTTGAGTTCTTGAAGGGCAGCTTCGAAGGGCTCAAGGGATATGCTGTGGGCCGGATGACCAAGAGTCGTCGCGGCAAGCTCTACATCGATGACGCAGGCTGGGGCCCCGACGCCGGCTCAATCGAGTACGGGTATCGGGTCCCCTTCGGCGGAATCCACGTTTTCATTGGCAAGATCGGCGACCCGGGCCCTGAGCCGGACATCTACACCGACCTCATCGAGACGGCTCAGCGTGCGAGACCCGCCCGGACTCTGCCTGCCTTGAAGCATGCTTTCGTGGGATGCATCCACGGAGGACTCTCTGAAGGATCTAGATCTAGCGATGAGACGGCCATCTGCTCTGATGGTGAATCATCCGCAGGTGAGACGGACTCGTTGTATCAACGTCGAGACGGCAGGCTCGGGGGTTGTTCCGATGGCGACAGTATTCCGGACCCTTTTGAGCTGCCAAGTCGGGTTGGAATCTTCATGGCCGGCACGCAACCTGTTCAAAACTCCATCGCTGGGACAGGAGGCCCTGTGCACTCGCCGGCTCAGGTGCTGATGGATCTCACGGATAAGATGACTGCCCTGTTAACCGCCACGGTCGTCCCAGCGGATCAAGCTCAACATGATGCAGATGTGGCACAGTTAAAGCTGGATATAGCACGAGCCAAGGAAGATCTGGCAGCGGAAGGAATCAGGATGGCCGCAGAACGGGCGGCTCTGGACGCCCAGACCCAGCTGATTCAGGCGCAGTCTTTCCGGCTCACAATGGATCAGGACGCATCCAATGAGGTCATGAGAAGGAGGCATCAGAAGGCTCAATCTCGGCTCCCTCCGGTTTATGATCCTCGAAACCTCTTCAACACGCCCGGTGCAGGGCCTAGTAACCCGCTAGAAATCACGGCACCCGGGGCTGGAACGCTGGTTCAGCCGCAAGTGATGGGGCCTCCCCGTGTGAATACTGCCCCACCTCAATACGTGCCAATACCACCGGGTCATTATTCAATCCATTGGAAAACATGATCGCTGCAGCGGCGCGACTGGCGGCTCTCCCAGTCGAGGGTGATTCTCCAACGGCGGTCGAAACCCGCAAGGACAGAGAACTTCTTCAGACGGCTTTGGCACAACAGGAGGCATATTCATATAGCCGGGACACGATTCATTCAACCCCTCGTCCAAGCCGGAGCCCAAGTTATAGCAGGCACATGGTTTCAGCGGCCGGCTCAAGCAACGTCCGGTGCCGTGACTTGCCAGCTGGCCATGGCCCGGCGCATAATGGAGCCTTTAACGCGGTAGATCAAGAGAGAGCACGTCAAGAGGCTGAGCAGGTGGCTCAGCTGACAGCTTACCAGCCTTTTCCGGTTCACCCAACAGCTTCTATCGAGGCAAGCATAGCTACGAGGACCGGAGGTGTCCCTTGTCTGGTGCCGGCTCTCCGTAACGAACGTCTGCCCAAAGATTTCAAAGGACCTAGGAAGGTACCTAATTAGACGGCTGATTTACAGCCCGGAGCATGGATTGAAAGCTACGAGATGGCTATGGAGTTGCTGGAGGTCAGTGAAGCGGCGATGGCCAAATACTTCGCCATGATGTTGGATGGGACTGCCCGCACTTGGTTGAAGGGACTGCCACCTAATTCCATCGGGTCATGGGCAGAGCTGAAAGCCCGGTTCATCCAAAACTTCAAAGATACATATAGGCAATCTATGTCAATTGTGGATTTGACTAACTGCAAGCAGCAAGAAGGCGAGTCTACAACCCATTGGGTACGCCGGGTCAAGGAAATAAAACATTCGTCTGATAAGATGGATGCCGGCTCTGCGATCTTAATGTTGGAGCAAAATTGTCGTTTTGCGCCCCTCAAGATGAAGCTTGGGCGGCTCAAGCGCGATTGCAACGATATGGGTACGCTGATGGCGGCTCTGGTTAAGTACGCCGACTCTGATAGTACCAAGGATCCCGCGTCTGATGAGGAGAAGACAGGGAAGGGAAAGAAGAATGGCAACGACAAGGGCCCTCAGCATAACCCGGCGAGTCAAGGAGGTAATAAGCGTAAGGCTGATGATGGTATGGAGTTTGTGGCCAACACCAATGCGCAGGGTAACAATCACCGACGTAAGAGGAGACCGCCTCCCCGGTTTGGCGGGTCAGGCCCGACGCTTGAGCAATTGTTAAATGAGCCCTGTCCAAGGCATGGCTCTAGGGAGAAGCCGACCACTCATCTATGGAAAGACTGTGCGATCATGAAAGCTTTCAAGAATTCCAACATGTTCAACGGTAACAATGGGCAGGGCGGCGGCTCAGGTGGCGGCGGCTTTCATGGCCCGAGCGGCGGTTTAAATTCCAATTTTTAGAATTCTCAAGGTAATCAAGGTGGTTTTAACCAGCAATCTGGCCAGGGTAATCAGCAGCAGTAGCAGGGGGGATACCAGACCCATCCAAAGCAGCTCAACAGTGGACAATATCATGTGTTTACTACCAGTTTGTGCAAGCGAGACCAGAAGCTTCATAGGAGGGCTGTGAACGCTGTTGAGCCGGCAGTTCCACGTTACTTGCGATGGTCTGAGCAGCCGATTGTATGGAGTAGGGAAGATCACCCTCCCCGGGTTGATAATCTGGGTCACCTGGCCTTGGTGGTGGCTCCTCAGGTTGGTGGGTATAAATTCACTGAGGTACTCATGGACGGAGGTAGTAGCATCAACATCCTCTATTATGGGACCTTCCGTCGTATGGGATTAACTGATAAAAGCCTCAACCAGTCCAATACTGATTTCCATGGTGTGGTGCCCGGTGAGTCGGCGTATCCAGTTGGTAAGATCGAGCTGGAAGTAGCCTTTGGAGATGAGTACAACTACAGGGCGGAAAAACTAACTTTTGAGGTGGTCAAAATCAGAAGCCCGTACCATGCTTTATTTGGGCGGCCGGCTTACGCCAAGTTCATGGCATGGCCGTGTTACGTATATTTGCAGCTCAAGATGCCGGGTCACAATGGGACGATTACGGTTCATGGCAGCCGAAAGATAGCTTTGGAGTGCGAGGAAGGTGACGCTGCTTACGCTGAATCTATTTGTGCGACAGAGGAGTTAAAGTTTTACAAAGATAATGTTGACCCGGCAGATATGACGTCTTTGAAAAAGCCGACCACGGAGCATGAGCCGGTAATGAAATTTAAGTCGGCCAATGAGACTAAGCTTATTGACTTTGTGCCAGGCGACTCATCTAAGCAGTTCAACATCAGTGCCAATCTGGATCCTAAATAGGAAAGCGCGCTCATCGAGTTCATCCGTGAGAACCGGGACATCTTTGCATGGAAACCTTCTGACATGCCGGGTGTACCGAGAGAACTCGCTGAGCACACTCTTAATATTGATCCAAAATTTAAGCCAATCAAGCAATTTCTCCGGCGGTTTAATGAGGAGAGGCAGAAAGCCATTGGTGAGGAAGTAGCCCGGCTCTTGGCGGCCGGGTTCATCGTTGAAGTCTTTCATCCAGAATGGCTAGCTAACCTGGTGCTCGTGCTCAAGAAGAACGGCACCTGGCGTATGTGTGTGGATTATACGGATTTAAACAAGGCTTGTCCGGCTGATACTTTTGCTCTCCCCCGTATTGATCAAATTATTGATGCTACGGAGGGTTGTGAGCGTTTGAGTTTTTTGGATGCTTTCTCTGGATACCATCAGATCAAAATGGCAGTTAAGGACCAAGAGAAGACGGCGTTCATTACCCCTTTTGGAACCTTCTGTTATGTGTCTATGCCTTTTGGGCTGAAGAGCGCTCAGCCGACTTACCAGCGGTGCGTACAGAATTGTCTTCATAATCAGATCGGGCGCAACCTTCATGCCTATGTGGATGATATTGTGGTAAAATCCAGAGAGAAGGAGACCTTCATAGACGATCTGAGGGAGACCTTTGGTAATCTCCGGGTCTACAAGATGATGCTTAACCCGGCCAAGTGTGTTTTTGGTGTTCCTGCAGGCAAGCTCTTGGGTTTTCTGGTTTCTCATAGAGGCATTGAAGCTAACCCGGAGAAGATCAAGGCAATCACCTCTCTGGCTAAGCCGGCGTGTATAAATGACGTCCAGCGTCTGGCGGGTCGGATCACTGCTTTAAGTCGATTTATAAGCCGGTTGGGTGAAAAGGCCATACCACTGTATCAGATGATGAAGAAAACAGATGACTTTGTCTGGAGTGATGCTGCCAACGCCGCCTTTGAGGATTTGAAAAGACAGCTAGCTGAACCGCCAATTCTTGTTGCTCCTGTTGATAAGGAACCCTTATTATTGTATGTAGCTTCTAACGCACGAGCCGTCAGTGTGGCCATAGTGGTGGAGCGCAAGGAGGCGGGTAAGGAACATCCGGTTCAGCGGCCGGTTTACTACGTCAGCGAAGTACTCATTGATTCCAAGCAACGGTATCCACATTGGCAGAAGCTTGTTTATGGGGTATTCATGGCAAGCCGGAAGCTTAAGCAATATTTCCAGGGCCACCCTATCACTGTTGTTAGTTCTCCTCCTTTAGGAGATATCATCCAAAACAGAGAAGCCACAGGAAGAGTCGCTAAGTGGGCTATTGAACTTGGGCCTCATGGTCTAAAGTATGTGCCACACACGGCTATCAAATCACAAGCATTTGTAGATTTCATTAACGATTGGACAGAGCTGCAGATGCCTGAAGAGAAACCAGATAACACGTACTGGACTATTCACTTCGACGGGTCCAGGAAATTGGAGGGCTCGGGGGCTGGAGTCGTGTTAGCTTCCCCTCGAGGTGACAAATTTGGTTATGTGCTACGGTTGATGTTTCCCTGTACTAACAATGCAGCTGAGTACGAGGCCTTGCTCCATGGTCTTCGGATGGCTAAGGAGATGAGCTTAAGCCGGGTAAGGTGCTTTGGCGACTCAGATTTGGTGGCTCAACAAGTATCAGGCAAGTGGGATTCAAAGGACCCCTCATGGCGGCTTATCGCCATGAGGTTGATGCCATTGCCGGACGTTTTCAGGGTTACCAAGTAGAGCATATTGACCGCAGAAAGAACGAGGCGGCTGATGCCTTAAGCCAGCTGGGCTCTCACCGAAAGCCGGTGCTGCCTAATACCTTTTTGGATATTCTGCATAACCCTTCAGTCAAGTTACCCACAGAGGAAGACTTGGCCGTTCCAGACCCAGAAGCACAGTTGGTGGCGGCTCTTCATGTTATCCCAGATTGGACAGTGCCATACTTGACTTACATGACCCGGGGAGAATTGCCTGAGGATGAAATTTTGGCCAGACAAATAAACCGGCGGTCTAAGTCAATGATAATTGCCAATGGCGAGTTGCATCATCGAAGTGCCACTGGGGCTTTTCAACGTTGTGTTTCTCCTGAGGAAGGTCAAGAAATTTTACGAGAGATTCACGAGGGGGATTGTGGCCATCATGCCGACTCAAAATCCCTTGTGGCCAAAGCTTTTCATCACGGTTTTTATTGGCTGACGACTCATGCTGATGTAGAGGACTTAGTAAGTAAATGTGACGGTTGTCAGAAGTTCTCAAGACGTGCTCACGTGCCGGCTCAAGATTTGAGGATGATTCCAATCACTTGGCCATTTGTAGTCTGGGGGCTTGATATGGTTGGACCTTTCAAAAGGTCCAAGGATAAGAAGACCCACCTCTTGGTGGCGGTTGACAAGTTCACAAAGTGGGTTGAGGCAGAGCCAGTTAGTAAGTGTGATGCAGCCACGACGGTTCAGTTCATGAAAAAGGTGATATTTCTCTTTGGTTTTCCACACAGCATTATAACTGACAATGTACCAATCTGTCTAAAGGCGCCATGGAAGAATTTTGTCAACGAGAGCATATTCGAGTTGATGTTCCATCGGTGGCTCACCCCCAATCCAATGGTCAAGCTGAGAGAGCCAATCAGGAAATCTTGAAGGGCATCAAGACCCGGCTTTTGGTCCCTTTGCAGCGGACGCCGGGTTGTTGGGTGGAGGAGTTACCCTCTGTGATATGGAGCATCAATACTACTCCTAATAGGTCTACGGGTTATACGCCTTTCTTCATGGTTTACGGAGCCGAGGCGGTTCTCCCTAGCGACATCCGTCATGACTTGCCTCGTGTGGCGGCTTATGTTGAGGCAGACAATGAACAAGCGCGTCAGGATGCTCTTGACTTGTTGGACGAACAGCGTGACGTAGCAGCAGCTCGCTCGGCGATTTACCAACAAGACCTGTGACACTATCACAGCCGCCGGGTTAAGTCCAGAACCTTTCAGGAAGGTGACTTGGTGCTCCGGCTCATCCAGGATCAAACAGATGCACACAAGTTATCCCCACCTTGGGAAGGGCCCTTTGTGGTCAGCAAGAACTTGCACAACGGGTCATACTACCTCATCGATGTTCGAGAACACAAAGATTCACGTAAGTCGGAGGAGGAGACCCGCCGGCCGTGGAATATAGCTCAGCTTCGGCCTTATTACACTTGAGCCACCGGCTCTCATAATGTACATACTTCCGTGACAATGTATATATTATGATAAATAATAAAGCAGGACCTCTGTCCTTTTTCCCCCTCAAAGGTAAATGTGTCATTGTTATTTTCATTATGATATCACATGATCACTTGGGGGATGATCCAGCTTACGATCGTATTCGAATCTAGCCGTTAAACATTATGATCACTAGGGGGCTTCCTGTTCAAACATAGGTCGTATTCGAACCAAAGAGAACATAGCTGTCGATACCCTTTTGATCGGCACACTGCCGAGCTCATTGGGGAGTTTCTTGGTCATATTTGAACCATAGCTCAACCCCCTTTGGGAACCGACGTGGATCGTATTCGAATCAGCGTCGTTAAACAACTCTCAAGGTCATTTGGGGGCTTGCTGTTCAAACATAGGTCGTATTCGAACCAAAGAGAACATAGCTGTCGGTACCCTCTTGATCGGCAACGCCAAAGCCACTGGGGGCTATATGATCGTATTCGAATCTTAGCTTAACCCCTTTGGGACGGTTTTCTGGTCGTATTCGAATCAGAAGCCTCCAAAATTTTTGAAGTCGTTTTTTGCAAACAAATTTTTGGATTTTATTTGAAGTTCTTTTTGATCATGTCTAAAGTGTTCAAGGGTGGTTCCTATTCCACCGGCTTAACCTTGATCAATAAAGATGATCGCATATAATAAACATCGTATTACAGAGTTGGGTTCTCACCCTCATTGTTCGGGTCACATAAACCGGAAGTGTAATCGAAGGGTCACAGGTATGCTGTTATGGTTGTCTAAAAGATATAATTGAGAACCGGTTTTTTATGATTTTGATTCATACTCCGGGTTATATGTAAAATATATGACCCTCTATGCGGTAAGCCGCCAAGGGACTTGTAATTTGTTCTCTATGCAGGACAGTTAAAGGCAGCCCTTTAAACATAAGGAAAGAAGAGGATCAGCATAAAACAGGGGAATATAAGATGGCGGCTTAAACAGTGTTGAGCGCCACACAAGTGCGCGATGGCACGACAAAAATAAGTGTTTTCCTACTCTATTACATGACTCCCTGAGTCCAAATAGTGAAGCATTGTTTTTTATCAAGACATAAATATGAGCCGCCTGAGGGATCAAAGGTGTTGTTGGGCTGACGCTTCCGGTTCATCCCTTTCCACTCCTCCGGCTGTTTCCCTGTCCTGGAAAGTTGATGATTCCTAGTCAATGCCACTCAAGGCTTCAAATTCAGCTTCATCATCAATTAACCCGGCCGGATCAACTTCAGGGGCGAAGGTATGCTTACGAGTCGGAGGGATCAGGCTGATTGCTTCATAATGTGGTGTTGGAATTATCTGATTCTCGGCGTCATAACCCGGTTGGTATTTGGTAAGATCCGTGTCATTACCGATCAGAGTGGCCACAGGGCGTATGTCCTTCACGCAAGCGGCGAAATCCTTCTGGTCAAAGGGAGTGCCGTCCTCCTTCAAACCGGGATACCCAAGGGTGATATCGGCCGGGTCTAGCTCTGGTAGCCACGCCTTGGCCCGTCTTAAAGCAGCTATAGCTCCGGCTCTTGCAGAAGCTCGTCTCAATTCCTGGAATCGTTGAGGTAGCACGGCAAGCCGCCTTAGCACATCCGCCAGATGAGTGGGAACTTCATTCGACAGAGCCACGACGGCTAAGGCACGTTGTAACCGGTTGTAGAGTTGTTCCACCAGGGTATAAACGGCCTTCAGTTTTGTCAGCATGTTCTGGTTGAGATTGGCACTCCTGGAGCCTGCATTACAAGGTCAGGTGAGCTGAGGACAATTGAGACGTTTGTTGAAAAAGATTCAAGCTAGCTAAGACTTACAGAGTAACTTACCAAAGATTGCTGAGACCATCTGAGATATATGGCGTTTTAAGCCGGATAGCTCGGCGGTTGTTTCTGCAAGTGTGGCCTCCGCTTGTTCAGCCCGGTTGAGTAAAGCGGTCTTTTCATCCGCTCAGGCTTTTCTCTCTGCCTCAAACTTCTTTTTCAATTTTTCTTGTGCGGATACACTGAATTCAAACTTGGAATTCGCCTTTTGGGTTTCACTTTCTTGAGTTTTCAGGCGATTCTTCAAGTCGGAGATCTCCGATTCAAATTGCTTAATGGCGGCCTGTATAAATTCCGGGTTACAGTTAGGATTATCATAATGCAACATTAAGTCCCAAGCACTTTGCAAGCAAAGATACTTAGCACTTGGGGGCTAATGTATGCTAAAGAGCTCTAATTACAGTGGTGGTTCATGGAAATAAAGTCCCAAGCATTTTGCAAGCAAAGATACTGTGACACCCAAAATTTTATTTGGCTTTTTCAAAACATTTCCTTGATTTGAGGGAGGTGATTTAAATTTTTCTTCTAAAAGAACTCTCCCTCTCAAAATATTGTCTTTTATGACTAGTGCTTCATTTTCGGATTCACTCAAAACTTGATTTTGGACTTGGAGGTTTTCCTCTTTTATTTGGACTCAAACCAAAATGTTTTTCTCTTGGAAAAATGTCCTTTGAAAATTTCTTTAAAAGGCCCTATAGCTTTTGGAATGATCTTTTTCCACTTTCAAAAATTCCTCTTGCCATGACCCAAGGGTAAATTCCCTACCATAAGCCTTTCCTCATCTTTGGATCATGATATGCTTCAAATCCAACAAGTTGAACCTCTCCATATAATTATTTCCATTTATTTCTTATCAAAAACAATTTCTGCCTTATATCGTGATCCTTGGAGGTTTACAAACGAACTACTCTTTCTGCTTTGATTTTTGCCCCCAAACCATTTTCCCTTCCTAGTCCTTTGAACCCTCAACCAAGATCCATGAAGATCCACTGGTCTCCAGTTCAAATTTTTCAAACTATACTTGCTGCAAGTTTGGACCAGATTTGCCAAATTTGATGAAATTCATTCAAATCCTTCTCCAAAAATTCGGAGAAAAATCAGGCAGCCTCTGGGTGCATTGAGAGGTCACCTCACCAAGTCCCAGCTCCAGGAAAAATTTTCTTCATACCAAATCATTTCATCGAACACCTGCTGGACACTGTTTCTCTATGGTTCAGTCAAGTTCAGTTAACAGTGTCTGAACTACTGTCGTTTCTTCAGTGTCCGTAGTCGATCTCGCCAGTTCCTCGGCGTCGCCGTGTTCCCTGTCCCCCCCCCTTGTCCTCTGCATCGCACGAGCGCATGGATGCTTGCGGGCATCGGCGACGAGCAGGAGGAGGTGCGCCGCCCCGTGACCGACGCCAGCGGCGGCTTTGCGGCCGCCAGGAAGAAGCACAGCGTAGACGGCGCTGACCAGCGCCGCCCAAGCCACCGGAGGCTGCCGCGTGGTCTTCCACTCCCCCGTGCGTGCTGCCACCCTCGTCGTGAACCGCTAGGCGCAGAGCACGCTCTCTGCCGCCGCCGTGCCAGTACGGCGACCCCGACGAAGACCGACGCCATTACGCCATGCCCGACCAAGTTTAGCAGTGGAACGGGACCAGTAACTCTCACTGGTGCTGCCTGGCCACCTAAACCCTCTGCCAAGCCACTGCCTCGCCGTAATCGCTCGCCGGAGATTCTCCGTTCACGGCCACCCCCTCGAGCCGCCTATAAATAGAGGCCCCGAGCTCCAGCTAGTACCCACACCACCTCCGCACTCCACCAAGACCCCGCCTAGCCACTAGAAGAGCCCCGTGGGAGTCTCCTTCCTCAACACCGGCCGCCGCGACCCGCCACGGGATCCAGCTCGATTCGCTCCCATGCATGCACCTCTGCCTCCCATCTCTTGCCAGTGGCTCTCTAGTGCATCCCTCCTTCTGACCCGCGCTTCAATTCGAAGGTTGCAGCACACCACCGGAGTTCCCCACCATCGCCCGAGCCGCCGTCCGCCGGAGAAAGTGTCGCCGTCGACGTGGTGCTCTCCGACACCCAAGTCTACCACCCACCGACGCGGAAGGACACGCTGATACTCTTGGTACACTCCGATCTCCCTGACTCGCCGTGGTTCGACGCCGGCGACCACCGCAGCCTTCGGGCGCCGGCGAGGTTTTTCAAACCTGACATGTGGACCCCCACGTCAGCCTCTCTTCTTTCACCCCCGAAGCGTTTTCTGTTGGCGCCTTCGGGCAGAGTACGTTTTCTCTGTGGGCTGGCACATTTCTATTCGAACAGTTTTCTGTTTTCTCAGTTAAGCCCCTGGAACTTTTCTGTTTCATTACAGATGAGTCCCTGGACAGAAACCCTTATAACTTTTGAAAAAAGTGATTTTTGAGTGATTCTTTTTCTGACAGTCTTATAATTTTGTCTAGTTTTTTATGGGATTTATTTGAAAAAAAATTGGAACAGCTTTTCTGCACGCGTTGGTTTTCACGTTAGTATGCATTTTTCGCTATACCGTAGGTTCCGGGAGAGGTGACGGAGCCGCGAACTTCGCCGAGCTAGACTCCGACTTCTCTGAACCAGGCAAGCATGTTTGAACCTTTGATATGATAGGTGTTTTGCATGTTTGCGTGAAAGGTTGTGCATGGCATATGAGTATCGGTGAGTATCTCGTTGCATGTGAGGCAACTACCCGTGTGTTCCAAAGTTACTGTGATCTCTGATGAGAGATGGCCTAGTCATGTGGTGACATGAAGGGCAGTAAGGTGGTAATGTTGTAGCATGCCAGCCTTACGTCATCCGATTAATTCCGACGTTAACGTGGACGGAGTCACGTTATCGTTCTTCCCCCTTCCGTGCTACCACATGTTTTCTGCCAGAATGCGGTTTAGTAAGTTGGTAACCTCTTTCCGTGTACACACCAAACAGAGGGGCCGGGATGAGGGTTCCATGGCCCTGGATTAAATCCAGTCATCCGGTCAGGGGGCATGGGTGTTTCCGGTTGGGACCGAGAGGGGGCACCCCTTAGAGCGCGCGTATAGAAATTTGATCCCATGCTACGCGAGGTTGTAGCCTCCCCGTCTCAAGGTTTTTCTTGAACGTTGACGAGGGTGATTCCTGGCTTCGGAATGTTGAATGGGTGTGTACTGGTTAGACGTGTTTCTTCCAAAACACCATAAACCGAACTAGTCCCCGTGACTACTGAAATCCGTTGGCTGTGGTTAAAGTACAAACTCTGCAGAGTCAAATCCTTCTGAGTCATCGTATCCATGGTCAAGTAACATGACCAGCGTATCCATGTCTATGTCATAACCTCGTGGTATATTTTTTCTTTCCGGTAAGCGAGCGTGAGTAGTAAACTTGGCTGAACGTTATTCCTGTGGATGGACTAACCCTGTTGTTTATCTCATGCCTGATTATTCTCTTGATATGATTTAAAATTCATGAGCTACTAAGTTATGAATATAAGCCCTTTATGTGATGTCGCTCAGACGTCCGACTGTGGCATGTTTGTCTTTTACTTTCAATATAAGCCCTTTATGTGATGTCGCTCAGACGTCCGACTGTGGCATGTTTGTCTTTTACTTTCAATATAAGCCCTTTATGTGATGTCGCTCAGACGTCCGACTGTGGCATGTTTGTCTTTTATTTTCAATATAAGCCCTTTATGTGATGTCTCTCAGACGTACGACTGTGGCATGTTTGTCTTTTACTTTCAATATAAGCCATTTATGTGATGTCGCTCAGATGTCCGACTGTGGCACGCACTGCCTTTTATTTTCTATTATAAGCCCTGTATGTGGTGTCGCCTTGACGCCCGACTGCGGCATTGTTATTCTTGCATTTTTCCTCTCGAGGAGTCATTCAGACCCTCGTTTGGCACCTAGTATATTATTTTGGGATTTCGGGAGGACTACCGCCCGACTTCTCTTTTATTTCCCGTGCAGTATTATCTCTATGTCTGAGTGCACTTGTTAACCTGTTCATATGCATCATGTCTACATTGGTTATATCTTATGTCCGAACTGTCTTGCGAGTACTTTCATAGTACTCACCTGGCTTGTTGATTTGGCCAGATGTTGACGAAGGCGATCTCATGGATGAAGAGTTTGATAGTGAGTCCGACGCCTATAGGAGTCCCAGTCAGCCCCGTGCGATCCTGGATATTGGTCACTTGTATTATATACGCTTCCGCCACCCGCAATAAATCCCCTCGAGCTTCACCCCAACGCTCGAAGAGCTGTAGTTTTCAGGAGTCATATCACCCGTTTCGCGGTGATATTTTCACCACCGTTGTTATCTTGAGTTAGTAGTTATGCCACCCTATCCGCCGTTGTGTTTTATCGGCGTACATGTAATAAATTGTTGAGCAGTCTCCGCTCAACCTTGTATTATATTCAGTACTCCTGGTATTTTTCTTCTGTGACCAAGATATTGTCTACCAGTGAGAAGGAATTCTTCTTTACTGGTCCGTAAAAGGGATTGGTCTCTCAATAAATATTTTATTGAAAAACCGGTCGTGACAAGCTTGGTATCATAGCCAGGCTGACTGTAGGAAGCCACTAGGTGCGATCGCTAATCGGTTATTAGCGTCTTTTGTGCTTTTTCAGCATTTTGCAATTGTAGCTATTTTCTGTTGGTCATCATAAATTTATGACTTGACTACTCAGAATTTTTGCCTACTTTTGTAGATGGCTGGCAGCAACTGCGAGACTCGGGTGTTCACTAACGTGCCCGAGGGGTTTGTCAAACTCCTCGTCTCCATCACGAAGCTCACGATCGGGCCAGCGACTCGTCCGGAGTTCACGCTTTACCAGCACAAGCTCAGCGACGACGTGTCTATGCACCAAGCCATGGTGCAATTCAAGGGAGGACGTTCTGCATCTCGCCACTTCCGTTTTGTGGGAAGGGCCATGCCTACGGAGAGGCATGCCATGCAGATGGCTGCCCGGGAGGCGATAGCTCGCCTTCGGGACATCCTTCCTATGATGAAGACTCGTCGCTACCGCTACCTCCCATGCCATGTGCCATACACTTGCCACTATGCATTCGCCTGCCATCGGGGAGAGCGAGATGAAGCCATCGAGATGGTTGTGGAGTATCTCAAGGCTCTGGAGGAGTCTTTCGACAACCTCGTGGACGATCTTGTGGCTGCCTAGATGGACTTAGTTCAGGGCGGTCCTGCCTGCAGGAAGGAGCTTCTTCACACGGCACCACCACTGACATTCGTCTCGTCTTCAGCATCTTATGCACCGGCCATTTTAGCCACTGCTCGTCGTCTGCCTACCACTGAGGAGTTCGACCGAGTCATCGCTCCTACTCTAGTCAGAGCTGCATCGCCTGCCACACCCGCACTACCGCCTGCCGCACCCGCGCCATCACCGCAGCGCAGTGCTACGCGCTAGGAGCCTGCTAGAGAGGAGGTGGAGGTTGAATCTCCTGCACCGCTGAGTCTTGCCCTCGGCAAGGGAAAGGACATCGTCACCATCTCCGACTGAGAGCGCCGAGTAGCCACGCATTATGTCTGCTTGTATGATGTGTTTTATCTGTACGCTAGTTTGTATTAGTGTGTTCGCTGCTTTCCGGAGAAGTGTGCTAGTCTAAATAACATGTCAGGATTGTGTACGCACATCCTGAGTGCTGTATCGTGTGTTTGCTTTTCGCGTGTAAGATTTGTGTTAAGCGTTTCTTCTCCGTGCGAAATTGTTTATGTTTTTTTTCGAAAAATCTTGAGGTCTTTTAAATTTTTGCCTTTGCAAGATTTTCCTTGTGCCACACAGTTCTTCTCATGAGTTTTGCAAAATAATACCCCCAGACTGGAAAAAATGTCTCGCCCGTGGACTCGCTCCATGCCCAATCAGCCAGAAGGAGTTTATGGGACACAGACTAGCAACAACTTCACTCAGGGACAGTCCAGTCAACAGGACAGCGAAGCAGCCTTGTCTCAAGTATGGCGTCTCTTCGAACAAAGCCAGCAACAGCACCAAGAGATGATGACCCAGTCATCAATATGGGAAACCACCGTGAGCCCTATCAACCACACTCCAAGTTGTCTGAATTACAGAAGACTCGCCCTCCAACATTTGCTCATACTGATAGGCCACTTGAAGCCGGTGATTGGCTTCGTGATATCGAAAGGAAGCTAATTATTGCGCAGTGTTCAGATCATGAGAAGGTGCTTTATGCACCCCACTACCTTACTGGAGCAGCTGCAGCATGGTGGGAGAACTTCCTACACATGCATCCCAGTGAACACAACATCACCTGGGAGGAGTTCAAGGAAGGCTTTCGTGGGGCACACATCCCCAAGAGCATCATAAAAATCAAGAAGAGAGAATTTGATGACCTCAAGCAGAGAGGCATGTCAGTGTCAGAATACAATGGTCAGTTTACCCAGCTATCTCGTTATGCCTACGACGAGCATATGACAGAGAACAAGAAGATGGAAAAATTCCTGGACGGCCTGACACCGGCACTAAGATGCCAACTGGTTGTACACACTTTCCCGGATTTTAAAACTCTGGTTGACAAGGCCATTACCTTGGAGAATGAGCGCCGTAGTCTGGAAGATATCCGTAAGCGAAAGAGGGACAAGACGACTCTTGCTCGCAACAACCGAAGCAAGACTGAGGTTCCAAGGACAGAAGCAAGGAAATCCACGACTACTGATCTAAGGCCAGTCAGACAGTTTCATGCCAGGGACAAGGAGTTCACGTACCGTCCAGGGGTCACATGCTATGCTTGTGGTGAAGAAGGGCACTATGCTAAACAGTGCCCAAAGCCAAGGAACTCGGCCCCCAAGCCAAACAATGGTGGGAATAATCCAGCCCCCAAGCGCAACAATTTCAATCCCAACAACAACCACAGGAAGGGTCACCTGAACCATGTGACCAAGGAAGAAGCGCAGAATGCCCCAGACATCATGCTCGGTACGTTCCCTGTCAACACAGTACCTGCCATGGTTTTGTTTGATTCTAGAGCCTCCCATTCGTTCGTTTCGAAGAATTTTGTTTTGCAACATGGTTTTCCGATACTTCCCTTGGAAAAGTCTATGGTCATCAAGTCCCCCGGAAATAAGCAGATCGCTCAGAGTTACTGCCAAGGAGTGATCATTGAGTTCGAAGGACTACAGTTCCAAGCTAATCTCATCGTGTTGGAAAATAAAGGACTAGATGTCATCTTAGGGATGGACTGGTTGACCACCAACAAAGGATTTATTGATTGTTTCAATCGGCCTGTGATCCTCACCCATCATCAAGGCAAGACAATTAAGGTTACAGCTCAAGAGAGACCCCGGTCACGGCAACCAAAATTGAACAAAGTGGACATTTCAGAACTGAGAAAAGTTCCAGTGGTGTGCGAGTTTCCTGACGTATTTCCTGAAGAACTACCAGGCATGCCACCAGACCGAGAGATAGAGTTCAACATTGAACTAGCACCTGGCACCGCTCCCATCTATAAGAAGCCTTATAGAATGGCACCCTCAGAATTGGTAGAATTGAAGGAGCAGATAAAGGAATTACTGGACAAAGGTTTTATTCGAGCCAGCTCCTCACCTTGGGGTTCGCCAGTATTATTCGCCAAGAAAAAGGATGGGACACTAAGATTGTGTATAGACTATCGAGCTCTCAATATGGTCACCATCAAAAACAAATATCCGATGCCGCGGATAAATGATTTGTTTGATCAACTCGCGCAAGCCAAGGTGTTCTCAAAAATTGATTTGAGATCAGGATATCATCAATTGAAAGTACGGGCAGAAGATATCCCTAAAACAGCATTCACCTCCAGATACGGATTATATGAGTTCACAGTGATGCCTTTTGGTCTAACGAACGCCCCCGCATATTTTGTCCACCTCATGAACAAAGTTTTTATGAAATTCATGGACAAATTTGTTGTGGTGTTCATTGACGATATTCTGGTTCACTCAAGGACACCGGAAGAGCACGCTGAGCATCTCAGAATTGTTTTGGGAGAATTAAGGAAACATCAGTTGTACGCCAAATTTAGCAAGTGTGAGTTTTGGCTAAGGCAAGTTGGTTTCCTAGGCCACATATTAAACCAAGAAGGCGTGGCCGTAGACCCAGAAAAAGTCAAAGCCATACTTGACTAGAAGCCACCCGCCAATGTGACAGATGTGCGGAGTTTCCTTGGAATGGCCGGATATTACAGAAGATTTATTGAAGGATTCTCCACTGTGTCGAAACCAATGACCCAGTTGCTCAAGAAAGACAAAAAGTTTGTATGGACGGAAGCATGCGAGAGAAGCTTCCAAGAGCTTAAGAAGAAGCTAACAACCGCACCGGTCTTAACCGTGCCAGACATACACAAGAGTTTTGAAGTATATTGTGACGCATCCCGGAAGGGTCTCGGATGTGTGCTGATGCAGGATGGCAAAGTTGTCGCGTATGCCTCCAGGCAACTGTGGAAACATGAGGAAAATTACCCAACACATGACTTGGATCTAGCAGCAGTCATACATGCACTCAAGGAGTGGAGGCACTTTCTGTTGGGAAATCGCTGTGAAATATATACGGACCATAAGAGCCTTAAATATATTTTCACGCAACCAAAGCTAAACTTACGCCAACGACGCTGGTTGGAATTGGTCAAGGACTATGATGTCGGTATTCACTACCATCCAGGGAAAGCAAATGTAGTGGCTGATGCCCTTAGTCGGAACCCTAGCCAGGATGACGACAGTCCATGAAACTTGAGGCCTGAGTTTCAGCAAGAGTTCACTAGACTCAACATGGTGTTAGTCTCTGAGGGCACCGTATCAAATCTGGAGATACAGCCCACCCTTGTGGGACAAATTAAGAAGGCTCAACAGGGACATCCTAGCATTGAGGGCATAAAGAGGAAAATGAACCTTGGCAAGGCTGCAGAGTTCGTCACAGACAATGAAGGAATATTATGGTATGGAGACAGACTTTGCGTACCTAACATTGAGGAACTCAAGCAACAAATCCTAACCGAAGGCCACACCGCTCCATACTCGATCCACCCTGGAGGAACCAAAATGTACAAAGACATTCAGGAAAGATTTTGGTGGCACGGTATGAAAAGAGATATAGCCGCATTTATTGCTTGTTGCGATTCATGTCAGCGCATCAAGGCCGAACATCAAAAGCCAGCAGGGCTACTCCAGCCAAACAAGATACCGGAGTGGAAATGGGATGAAATAGGAATGGACTTCATCGTCGGACTACCTCGATCACAACGCGGAAATGACGCCATATGGGTCATTACAGACCGACTAACCAAGGTTGCTCACTTCATTCCCGTGAAGACTACCTGCTCCACACAAAGGCTGGCCAAGCTTTATCTCTCCTGTATAGTTTGTTTGCACGGAGTCCCAAAGACTATAATATCCGACCGAGGCACCCAATTTGTCTCCAAATTTTGGGATCACCTGCAACAAGCTCTGGGCACGCAACTAGCGTTCAGTACAGCGTACCACCCTCAGAATGATGGACAAACAAAACGTGTGAACCAAATCCTAGAGGACATGCTGAGAGCGTGTGTGCTCACCTATGGATCCAGTTGGGAAGAGAGTTTGCCGTATGCCGAGTTTGCTTACAACAACAGTTACCAAGCCAGCTTACAGATGGCACCTTTTGAAGCATTGTACGGACGAAGGTGTTGTACCCCACTGAATTGGTCAGAAACAGGTGACAGCCGTATCTTCGGCCCAGACATGCTTAAAGAGGCCGAGGAGAAAGTTAAGCAGATCAGGGACAGACTCAAGACAGTGCAAAGCCGACAAAAGAGCTACTACGATCAAAAACATCGTGAGGTCAGCTTTGAACCCGGTGATTCCGTATACCTACGAGTGTCTCCTATGAGGGGCCTGCAACGGTTCAAAATTAAGGGGAAGCTAGCCCCGAGATTTATCGGATCATTCTGTATAGAGGCACGAAGAGGCACAGTGGCCTACAAACTAGACTTACCCAAGGAGCTGTCAGACGTCCATGACGTGTTCCATGTCTCACAATTGAGAAAATGTGTAAGTAACCCGGAGAAGCATGTATCTCATGAAAGCATTGATATACAACCAGACCTCACCTACAGAGAGAGGCCAGTAAAGATTTTGGAAGAGTCGGAAAGGAGGACCCGTCAGAAAACAACAAAAATTTTCAAAGTTCAGTGGAGCAACCACACTGAGGATGAAGCTACATGGGAATGGGAAGATTTTCTCCAGGCAGAGTATCCATACCTATTTGAGGATCAGCTGAAATCTCGAGGACGAGATTTTTCCTAAGGGGGTAGGTGTTGTGACACCCAAAATTTTATTCGGCTTTTTCAAAACTTTTCCTTGATTTGAGGGAGGTGATTTAAATTTTTCTTCTAAAAGAACTCTCCCTCTCAAAATATTTTCTTTTATGACTAGTGCTTCATTTTCGGATTCACTCAAAACTTGATTTTGGTCTTGGAGGTTTTCCTCTTTTATTTGGCCTCAAACCAAAATGTTTTTCTCTTGGAAAAATGTCCTTTGAAAATTTCTTTAAAAGGCCCTATAGCTTTTGGAATGATCTTTTTCCACTTTCAAAAATTCCTCTTGCCATGACCCAAGGGTAAATTCCCTCCCATAAGCCTTTCCTCATCTTTGGATCATGATATGCTTCAAATCCAGCAAGTTGAACCTCTCCATATAATTATTTCCATTTATTTCTTATCAAAAACAATTTCTGCCTTATATCTTGATCCTTGGAGGTTTACAAAGGAACTACTCTTTCTGCTTTGATTTTTGGCCCCAAAACATTTTCCCTTCCTAGTCCTTTGAACCCTCAACCAAGATCCATGAAGATCCACTGGTCTCTAGTTCAAAATTTTCAAACTATACTTGCTGCAAGTTTGGACCAGATTTGCCAAATTTGATCAAATTCATTCAAATCCTTCTCCAAAAATTCTGAGAAAAATCAGGCAGCCTCTGGGTGCATTGAGAGGTCACCTCACCAAGTCCCAGCTCCAGGAAAAAATTTCTTCATACCAAATCATTTCATCGAACACCTGCTGGACATTGTTTCTCTAAGGTTCAGTCAAGTTCAGTTAACAGTGTCTGAACTACTGTCATTTCTTCTGTGTCCGTAGTTGATGTCGCCAGTGCCTCGGCGTCGCCGTGTTCCCTGTCCCCTCCCCCTTGTCCTCTGCATCGCACGAGCGCCTGGATGCTTGCGGGCGTCGGCGACGAGCAGGAGGAGGTGCGCCGCCCCGTGACCGACGCCAGTGGCGGCTTTGCGGCCGCCAGGAAGAAGCACAACGTAGACGGCGCTGACCAGCGCCGCCCAAGCCATCGGAGGCCGCCGCGTGGTCTTCCACTCCCCCGTGCGCGCTGCCACCCTCGTCGTGAACCGCTAGGCGCGGAGCGCGCTCTCTGCCGCCGCCGTGCCAGTACGGCGACCCCGACGAAGACCGACGCCATTACGCCATGCCCGACCGAGTTTAGCAGTGGAACGGGACCAGTAACTCTCACTGGTGCTGCCTGGCCACCTAAACCCTCTGCCAAGCCACTGCCTCGCCGTAATCGCTCGCCGGAGATTCTCCGTTCATGGCCACCCCCTCGATCCGCCTATAAATAGAGGCCCCGAGCTCCAGCTAGTACCCACACCACCTCTGCACTCCACCAAGACCCCGCCTAGCCACTGGAAGAGCCCCGAGGGAGTCTCCTTCCTCAACTCCGGCCGCCGCGACCCGCCACGGGATCCAGCTCGATTCGCTCCCATGCGTGCACCTCTGCCTCCCATCTCTTGCCAGTAGCTCTCTAGTGCATCCCTCCCTCTGACCCGCGCTTCAATTCGAAGGTTGCAGCACACCACCGGAGTTCCCCACCATCGCCCGAGCCGCCGACCGCCGGAGAAAGTGTCGCCGTCGACGTGGTGCTCTCCGACGCCCAAGTCCACCACCCACCGACGCGGAAGGACACGCTGATACTCTTGGTACACTCCAATCTCCCTGACTCGCCGTGGTTCGACGCCGGCGACCACCGCAGCCTTCGGGCGCCGGCGAGGTTTTTCAAACCTGACATGTGGACCCCCCACGTCAGCCTCTCTTCTTTCACCCCCGAAGCGTTTTCTGTTGGCGCCTTCGGGCAGATTACGTTTTCTCTGTGGGCTGGCGCGTTTCTATTCGAACCGTTTTCTGTTTTCTCAGTTAAGCCCCTGGAACTTTTCTGTTTCATTACAGATGAGTCCCTAGACAGAAACCCTTATAAGTTTTTAATAAAAAGTGATTTTTGAGTGATTCTTTTTCTGACAGTCTTATAATTTTGTCTAGTTTTTTATGGGATTTATTTGAAAAAAAATTGGAACAGCTTTTCTGCACGCGTTGGTTTTCACGTTAGTATGCATTTTTCGCTATACCGTAGGTTCCGGGAGAGGTGACGGAGCCGCGAACTTCGCCGAGCTAGACTCCGACTTCTCCGAACCAGGCAAGCATGTTTGAACCTTTGATATGATAGGTGTTTTGCATGTTTGCGTGAAAGGTTGTGCATGGCATATGAGTATCAGTGAGTATCTCGTTGCATGTGAGGCAACTACCCGTGTGTTCCAAAGTTACTGTGATCTCTGATGAGAGATGGCCTAGTCATGTGGTGACATGAAGGGCAGTAAGGTGGTACTGTTGTAGCATGCCAGCTTTACGTCATCTGATTAATTCCGACGTTAACGTGGACGAGTCACGTTATCGTTCTTCCCCCTTCCGTGCTACCACATGTTTTCTACCAGAATGCGGTTTAGTAAGTTGGTAACCTCTTTCCGTGTACACACCAAATAGAGGGGCCGGGATGAGGGTTCCATGGCCCTGGATTAAATCCAGTCATCCGGTCAGGGGGCATGGGTGTTTCCAGTTGGGACCGAGAGGGGGGCACCCCTTAGAGCACGCGTATAGAAATTTGATCCCATGCTACGCGAGGTTGTAGCCTCCCCGTCTCAAGGTTTTTCTTGAACGTTGCCGAGGGTGATTCCTGGCTTCGGAATGTTGAATGGGTGTGTACTGGTTAGACGTGTTTCTTCCAAAACACCGTAAACGGAACTAGTCCCCGTGACTACTTAAATCCGTTGGCTGTGGTTAAAGTACAAACTCAGCAGAGTCAAATCCTTCCGAGTCATCGTATCCATGGTCAAGTAACGTGATCAGCGTATCCATGTCTATGTCATAACCTCGTGGTATATTTTTTCTTTCCGGTAAGCGAGCGTGAGTAGTAAACTTGGCTGAACGTTATTCCTGTGGATGGACTAACCCTGTTGTTTATCTCATGCCTGATTATTCTCTTGATATGATTTAAAATTCATGAGCTACTAAGTTATGAATATAAGCCCTTTATGTGATGTCGCTCAGACGTCCAACTGTGGTATGTTTGTCTTTCACTTTCAATATAAGCCCTTTATGTGA
The DNA here is from genome assembly GCF_002575655.3 of Aegilops tauschii subsp. strangulata. NCBI lineage: Eukaryota > Viridiplantae > Streptophyta > Magnoliopsida > Poales > Poaceae > Aegilops > Aegilops tauschii. The sequence goes on along the minus strand of NC_053040.3, from coordinate 146,942,107 downwards.
TGTCGCTCAGACGTCCGACTGTGGCATGTTTGTCTTTTACTTTCAATATAAGCCCTTTATGTGATGTCGCTCAGACGTCCGACTGTGGCATGTTTGTCTTTTATTTTCAATATAAGCCCTTTATGTGATGTCGCTCAGACGTCTGACTGTGGCATGTTTGTCTTTTACTTTCAATATAAGCCCTTTATGTGATGTCGCTCAGACGTCCGACTGTGGCACGCGCTGCCTTTTATTTTCTATTATAAGCCCTGTATGTGGTGTCGCCTTGACGCCCGACTGCGGCATTGTTATTCTTGCATTTTCCTCTCGAGGAGTCATTCAGACCCTCGTTTGGCACCCAGTATATTATTTTGGGATTTCGGGAGGACTACAACCCGACTTCTCTTTTATTTCCCGTGCAGTATTATCTCTATGTCTGAGTGCACTTGTTAACCTGTTCATATGCATCATGTCTACATTTGTTATATCTTATGTCCGAACTGTCTTGCGAGTACTTTCATAGTACTCACCTGGCTTGTTGATTTGGCCAGATGTTGACGAAGGCGATCTCATGGATGAAGAGTTTGATAGTGAGTCCGACGCCTAGAGGAGTCCCAGTCAGCCCCGTGCGATCCTGGATATTGGTCACTTGTATTATATACGCTTCCGCCACCCGCAATAAATCTCCTCGAGCTTCACCTCGACGCTCGAAGAGCTGTAGTTTTCAGGAGTCATATCACCCGTTTCGCGTCGATATTTTCACCACCGTTGTTATCGTGAGTTAGTAGTTATGCCACCCTATCCGCCGTTGTGTTTTATCGGCATACATGTAACAAATTGTTGAGCAGTCTCCGCTCAACCTTGTATTATATTCAGTACTCCTGGTATTTTTCTTCTGTGACCAAGATATTGTCTACCAGTGAGAAGGAATTCTTCTTTACTGGTCCGTAAAAGGGATTGGTCTCTCAATAAATATTTTATTGAAAAACCGGTCGTGACAGATACTTGGCACTTGGGGGCTAATGCATATTGCTGTTCAAGTACGTGGTTAAAATACGGTGAAGACCGGTTCAAATATGCTGTCTAAACCGGCCCTTGGGTGCTACCGGATAAGCCGGTTCTCTTGCAGTGATTATTAAGCTGGTGATAAGTCTATAACATATTTCATCATAAGTAATATACTTGGGGGCTGGCATAGTAAGGATAACTAAGGAACAAGCAACAAGGGTCATACCTCAGATTTTTGGTGTATTTGTTTCACCATATCAACTTCCAGATCTCGGCTGTTGTGCACTTGGTTTACATAACCAGAGACGATTTCTCCAATACTCAGATGAGCATAATCAGTGACATCCAGCCGGGTTTTGCGGCGTTCCAGAAGTTCTTCTTTGGCGGAGCACTTGGCCAGCGCAGTGGGTCTCCCCGGTTCAATGAAGTTAGTCCGGATGATTTCGACGTCCGGGTCATTCGCCTTGGCTGGGCTAGGGTTCTCCGGGTTCTCAGAACCTTCCATCGCTTGTTCAACGAACGGATCAGTGGTGAAAGTTGGAGTGTCATGGGCTGGTTCAGGCGGCGGCTCATGGGCGGAAGTATCAGGAGCAGCCGTGCTGAGCTCCAGTTCAGCAAGGATTGGCTCTTCGGCCGGCTTACTTCTCTTCGTCCTCTTGCTGGGCTTTACTTGTACACTGAAAATTAAAGGGTTAGCACAAAAACATGAGTAAGATAAGCACAAGATAAACAGATTATCATTACCCTGGAACGGTTTTGAAAGCCGGCATGCTGGACTGCATTGATTCGCCGGAGGAAGGTGAAGTTCCCTGATAGTTTGAGTCAGAGGAATTGAGTGGTTGAGGAGTGAAACCCGCCAAAGGATACAAAGAATATAAATCAGAGATAACCTCAGTCCGGCGTTTTCTTGTTGCATCGGGTAAGCCGGAGGAGAGGTCCGCATCTTTACTGGTCCGGGTCTGCCTCTGACTCTCGTGAATCTGTTGCTTGAAAAGAAATTGAGGATCTTGATAAGCTAAAGGATGTGAAAATCTTACTTTCCGGGTTACCCTTCGGACTTTCTGTCTTGGCAAAGGCTCGGAGTCGGAGGAAATTATAGTTACCTCTTCAGTTACTGCATGACTTGCTCCCATATCTTCCTGCTGATAATCAGTGTCAATAAGATGGTTAAAGAAGGAGCCTAAAGAGTCAAGAGTTACCTCTGACTCGGAGGTATCGTCTAGATGAAACATATCCGAGGCGCTAGGTTTGTTTCCCTTCTTACGGGCAGCGGCTTTCCTGGCGGCTTTCTTGGCCTTTTTGGCTTTCTTTGCAGCCTCATGGTCATACTTGACCTTCCAGAATTTATCACCAGCCTGTAAAATATAGCAAGAGTTTTTGAGTAAAGATGAAATTATCGAAGTGGAAAGTAAGATGCTCAAGTTAATGGTTTACCGCTGGAGCCGGGTTAGCCTTGCAGAAAGGACTTAAGCCCGCTTTCCCGCAATCTGCCAGGCTCTCGTTCAGAAGAGACTTGGTCATGTCATCAACGACATCTTCAGGTAAGTCGTCAGGACTGTGTCGTAGAGGATCATTTTTCTGGCCTGTATAATCGCACATCAAGCCGGGGCGGCGGCTCAAAGGAATCACCTGCCAGGCAATCCAAACCCGGACCAAGTCAATGCCGTTTAGGCCATTCCCCAGAAGAGCTTTGATCTTGTTTATGGTGGGGGCAAGTGTCTGACATTCAGCTGGAGATAATTTATCTGGTAAGGGATGAGTTGACTCTAGGCGCAGGGCACGAAAGCCGGGCAAAGGGTTCTCATTATCCGGAGAAGTGTCTTGACAGTAGAACCATGTCTGGTTCCAATCTTTAGGGTGATTCGGCGGCTCGGCATAAGGGAAGAGACAATCTCTACGTCGCTAGATTGAGATTCCGCCAAGCTCCAAGCTGGGCCCATGGGCACATTCGTTTTGACGGTTCAGATAAAATAACTCTCTAAAGAGTAGTATGCTGGGTTCTTGTCCAAGGTAAACCTCACAGAATACTTGGAAATTGCAGATGTTTGACACGGAATTGGGTCCGATGTCTTGAGGCCGCAGGTCAAAACAGTGCAAGACATCTCTGAAATTTTTTGAGCCGGGTGGAGCAAAGCCCCAGTTCATGTGATCAGTAAAAATGACAACTTCCCCATCCTTGGGTTGAGGTTTTTCTTCTGACGGGTCAGGAGCACGATAAGATAAGATCTCTTTCTTCGGCAGATGACCAGTCTTCACAAAACCGTCTAAGATGCTATCAGTGATGGTGGATTTAACCCAGTTGCATGTGATGGGTGCTTTGGGAGCCTTGGGCGGCATTATGAAGGATGGAAGCCTATGACAAAATAAAAATTTCCGGTTCAAATTTAAGCCAGAGAAAATATTTCAATTCATATTCAAGATGGCGGCTTACGAAGGGGCCTAGTGATATATGGCTAATTGTGTCAGATTGTTTAAGCCTCCATGGGAAACAGTAGCAATTAAATTATTTAAATCTACCCTGGGCATCAGGATTATTCATTGAGCATTGCCTCTTTAAGCCGGCGATAAGAGTCGCCATGGCTAACGGATACAGTTTTTTGCCTAAGTATCGCACAAACAGGTTTCACAGGTTGCAGCTGCTATTTTGGATCAAACGGTGGTTCAGAAAAGAAAATATTCTAGACCTAAAAACTAGTACAGATGAGTTCGTGAGCTCTAATGAGGTCTTGTTACAAGCAAAAGGGATCTGCTAGTATTGAAAATGGATGTGAAGCAACTACCGCATGAGTTCCATACTACTTTTGGATCAAATAAAGCCGCGGTGGAGGAGCTACGAAGAAACTATGTTGAACCATGAAGAACATGGAAGAACTTGAAAACCCTAAATGCAGATCTGAAGTGCGGGAAGGTGAAGACTTACAGCTATAGATCTACTGCGGAGGATCGCCGCCGTTCTCTCGTCGATTCAGGTTGATGCAGCGGCCAAGATAGACGAAGATGAGGTGCTCTGCTGCGGCGGCGGCGGCGGAGCTCGAGCAGCAGCGGAGTCGCGAGAGGAAGAAGATGACAGAAAGGGGGAGAATGAAGAAAGACCTAAAGGCCGTGCGTATTTATAAGGGAAGACTGATAAGTGGGCGCGAAAAACGAGGAGGCCGAAAACATGATTATCCAACTACAGCGACGCCTCGATTTTCGGGATGGTCATTAAGATAAAGATCCGTTGAGATATGACAGAATAAAAATGAATTTAATGGAAGTTGACGTCATGGCGGGTTATCATGAATCCAGAAGATGACGTCATGGTGGGTTATCATGAATCCAGAAGATGACGTCATGGCGGGTTATAACTTTTGCATAGACAGAAGCCAGAAGGTTTTTTCTTAAAGTATTGAAGATCGACATGAACCGGTTCAAATCAATCTTGGGCCTAATGTTGGGGATATAACTACTGGTGTAACCCGCCCAGGAGGGGCCGGGTTACGCTATAGCAATTCGTTATATGAAGCCCAATATCAAGCTTGAAGATGGCGGTTCAATAAAGGGCTCCTAGGCGACTTAAGTCCCGTAGTGATAAACCGTCGTAATGGCATGACTTGCGTTGTAAGGCAAGATTAACTAGTCACCGAGCCGGATACTGTTTATAAGCCGGCCTGGACTCTGTAGGCCACGGGGCGTCAACCCGTGTATATAAGGGGATGACCCGCCGGCGGCTTAAGGCAAGTAACATCAAATTGGTAGCTAGGCATAGCGGATTCGCTCCCTGGTCATCGAAACCCTAGTAATTCCACCTCAACTGGAGTAGGCTTTTACCTTCACCGTAAGGGGCCGAACCAGTATAACCCTCGTGTCCTTTGTCCCGCTTTAACCCCTTTCAGCTTCCTAGTTGCGATGGCTCTACGACTAAGTCCTTTCAAGAGGACATCTGCCGTGACTATTCCATGATAGATAGAAATTGCAACATATAGTCTTCACAATAAACATTCGAACAAGGATGAACGAATGAATTCCAAAGCTAACATCACACGTCCATTAAGGTGAGAAGCCACTTGATAAGAGATTGATGAAAGAAATACCAAGGTATGACTGGAACAAATAAGTGGTAAGGATTACCCAATCACAAACCAAATATCTGCGGGAAGAAATGCTAAGAGCTACTTGAATCCCACCTATAAACTCCCGAAACTTTCTGGTTATACAATCTGGTGTTGGGGATACAGGGGACGCAATATATCTCACCCAAACTAACAATACCTAGATCCAACAATATCCATCCGTCAACACATAACCAAGAAAACTCCGGAAATCGTGTACCTCAACCTTCGAAAAGCATCCGTTATACGAGTTATGGCAATACTCCCGCCCCAGTACTGGGTGGCGTCGAGGTGATCTCACCAACAACTACATAAAAGAGATTTTCCATGTCGGTGAAACTCAGGTATTCCAGAACTGCAACGATAAAATTGTGACGACAACACCTCGGAGCTCAACTCCCCGGGACACTGCCACAACCCCTAAATGTCAGGGGGCACCAAGAACAATGTTCTCGTCACAAAACCATCGGAACGATTCCAAGATACCCGTGTGATCCTAAAATTTTTGTAGTAAAATTTGAGGAGAGGAAAGTCAAAACATCTACGTCAGGAGGCCTCACCAGAGCGACGAAGGGACTGAGGAGTAAAAAGAATCCTACTCTCTGATATATATAATCCTAAGACTCAATTTTTTTTCTAGACTCAACAACGCCAGCGATTCGATCAAGCAGGGGGCTCCTAAGTCGGGGATGGCTCTGATTACCAACTTGTAACGCCCACGATGCGACCATGTCTCTCACGTGTTGAGGCACGACTTAGAGGCATAACCGCATTGTAGGTTTTGTCGCAAGAAGGGTCATCTTCACACAATCCCATGTAATGAACAAGAATGGGATAAAGAGAGTTGGCTTACAATCGCCACTTCACACAATACATAAATTAAACATACATCATTCAGAGTACAATCAAGGTCCGACTACAGAACCAAAATAAAAGAAGACAACCCCAAATGCTAGATCCCCGATCGTCCCAACTGGGCTCCACTACCGATCATCAGGAAACGAAACATAGTAACGACCAAGTTCCTTGTCGAACTCCCACTTGAGCTCGGTTGCGTCACCTGCACTGGTATCGTCGGCACCTGCAATTGTTTTGGTAGAATCTGTGAGTCACGAGGACTCAGCAATCTCACACCCGCGATATCAAGACTATTTAAGCTTATAGGAAGGATGGGGTAATGAGGTGGAGCTGCAGCAAGCACTAAGCAAATATGGTGGCTAACATACACAAATAAGAGCGAGAAGAGGAGCAACGCAATTGTCGCGAAGCTAGAAGTGATCAAGAAGTGATCCTGAAACTACTTATGTTCATACATAACCCGAACCGTAATCACTTCCCGGGCTCCGCCGAAAAGAGACCATCACGGGTACACATGCGGTTAACGTATTTTAATTAAGTCAAGTGTCAAGTTCTCTACAACCGGACATTAACAAATTCCCATCTGCCACATAACCGCAGACACGACTTTCAAAAGATAATACCCTGCAGGGGTGTCCCAACTTAGCCCATCACAAGCTCTCACGGTCAACGAAGGATATTCCTTCTCCCGGGAAGACCCGATCAGTCTCGGAATCCCGGTTACAAGACATTTCAACAATGGTAAAACGAGACCAGCAAGACCACCCGACTGTGCCGACAAATCCCGATAGGAGCTGCACATATCTCGTTCTTAGGGCACACCGGATAAGCTAAGCGTACAGGTACCAACATAACCCAAGTTGCCAAGGGACGGTTCCGCACGGTGGTCTAGTTTGGACCAGCACTCAGAGGAGCACTGGCCCGGGGGTTTAAAATAAAGATGACCCTTGAGTTCGCGGAACCCAAGGGAAAAATGCTTAGGTGGCAAATGGTAAAACCAAGGTTGGGCCTTGCTGGAGGAGGTTTATTCAAGGCGAACTGTCAAGGGGTTCCCATTATCACCCAACCGCGTAAGGAACGCAAAATCAAGGAACATAACACCGGTATGACGGAAACTAGGGCGGCAAGAGTGGAACAAAACACCAGGCATAAGGCCGAGCCTTCCACCCTTTAACAAGTATATAGATGCATTAATTAAATAAGAGATATTATGATATCCCAAAATATCCATGATTCTACATGGAACCAACTTCATCTTCACCTGCAACTAGCAACGCTATAAGAAGGGCTGAGCAAAAGCGGTAACATAGCCAAACAACGGTTTGCTAGGAAAGGTGGGTTAGAGGCTTGACATGGCAATATGAGAGGCTTGGTATAGCAAGTGGTAGGTAGCGCGGCATAGCAATAGAGCGAACAACTGGCAAGCAAAGATAGAAGTGATTTCGAGGGTATGGTCATCTTGCCTGCAAAGTTCTCAGAGTTGTCGAAAGCTTGATCCTCGTAAGCGTTCTCAACAGGTTCCTCGTTCCCATACTCGTCTCCCGGCTCCACCCAAAGCAAGAACACAAGCAATGGAACAACAATCAATCACGGTGCAATGCACAAGCAACATGATGCAAAATATGGCATGATATGCGAGATGTGAAATGCAATGCACATGCGTGCTCCAGAAGGGAAAAGATGAACAAGGCATCAACTTGGAAAACCAAGTATGCCTCTGGAAATATGAGATGATTTCGGTTGAAATCGATATAAAGATCACCGGAATCAGATGCACGGTTTGCAAATGGCAAGCAAAACAAGGATGGCACAATTCTGCGATTAACAGCATGATGCCACTTAGCATGCAACAAGAAACTAAGCTAATGCACTCCAACATATCAACAAGGAATATGGAAGTGATGTACTCAAGATGCTTGACAAAACATGAACACTGAGCTATGGGTAAATCACACAAGATTAGGTTCAAACAAGCATGGCAAAAGTGCAAAAGATATCAGCTTCACAGACTTGGTGAAAATACTAACACGCCAGAAATAACATATCAGGAAGCCATGCTTAGAGCAAGCAAACAACATGCTACATGAACATATCATAGCAAATAAAGGCGTGGCATGAATCTACTAAATGCATAGAATAAAAGTCCCTTACTGATCATGAGCCAAAAAGGCACAGAAGATATGATGGCACCCATATAAACAATCTGCCAGGAACATTTTATAGCAAAAGTAGAGCAAGAACAAGACATGCTAGGGCACTCCATAATTGCCAAAAGGGGCATGGATGGATATAGCATCACCATATCTTCAAAACATCCTTACTGAAGTATCCCAAAACAAGCATGGATTTTGCTGTAGCATCAGGTTTACATGGCATCAAAATAACAGCAGAACAAGGACGACAAAATCTAAGACCCTGAAATCAGCAATATCACGAAGACTACTTTGTATGCTTCTGCTAGTCACCCCAATGATCACAAAAATACATGGCAAGCACCCCTGTAAAGATGGCATGGCATAGATCGAAACACATGTAGAGCTCATGCCCATATGAAGCACACAACAAATGTGACAAAAATGACAAATCAACATAAACTGATAAGTAATAGGAGCTAACATTTTATAGCACTCTTGCATCAATGATTAGGGCATCAAGATGAACTCCAACAAGCATGCTACAATGGAATGAAATGAAAAGAATCTCACAATGAACATTTTGATATATCGTTTGCATGAAACGGAGCTATGGTCAAGGAGTTATGGCATGAAGAACACGGGCATAAAATGTATCACAGAAAAGACTTGCAGAAATTATACCCCTCCGAAATGGATCTAGGGTTCCTCGCACGGAAACCGAGGTTGGCCGGAGATGTCGCCGGGGAAGTGCGAGGGGCGCCGGCGAGGTAGCTCCGGGGCGGATCCGGCCGGATCTCGCCGGATCCGGGCGCGGACGACGAGGGGGCGGCGCTGGGCGGCGAGGAGCGAAGGTCGCCGGGGCGGCGGAGGTTGACGGAGGCGCCCGGTGAAGGCGGCGGCGGCCCTGGGACTCGGGCGTTGCGCAGGGCGGTCGGGCCGTGGGGGCCCCGCACGGGCCGAGCGGGCCGGCGGCGGTGGGCGGCGAAGTGGGGCGCGGCCCGGTGACGTGGCGCGCAGCGATTGGACGAGGGGACGGCGGCGGACGTGTCCGGCGCCGGGCGGACGTGTCCGGCGCGCGAAGGAAGGGGGAGACTAGGGTTTTACCCGAAATTTCGGAGGAGAAGCTCTTTTTATAGGTAGAGGGAGTTTGGAGTGTCCAAATGGAGTGTAGTTTTCGCCCACACGATCGTGATCCGTCGACGGAGGACATGGAGATGATTTAGATGGGTTATTGGGCAGTTTTGGAGGGGTGTTGGGCTGCATCACCAAAGAGTCCTTTGCGGTTACTCGGTTAACCGTTGGAGCATCAAACAACCTCCAAATGGAACAAAACTTGACAGGCGGTCTACCGGTGGTGTCCCAAGGCCACTTGGCAAATCTCGGTCCATTCCGAGAACGTTTAACACCCGCTCACGAAAAGACACAAGAGAGGTGCGCCGGTGCATGTGGGAGTGGCGGATTGCGAAACGGACAATGGGGAAAATGCTCAGTTGCATGAGGCGAACACGTATGCAAATGAGATGCACATGATGACATGATATGAAAAGCACGACATGAACAAAATGCAAAACGAAGACAAAAACCCAACCACGAAGGGAAATTCATAACTTAGAGCCGAAAATGGCAAGAGTCGGAGTACAAATATGGCAAGTTACATCCGGGGTGTTACAGGGGGTAGGCGCGCCCCCTACCTCGTGGCTTCCTCTTTGATTTCTTGACGCAGGGTCCAATTCCTCTGGATCATGTTCATTCCGAAAATCACGTTCCCGAAGGTTTCATTCCGTTTGAGATTTTTTTTCTTCGAAACTCTGAAATAGGCAAAAAACAGCAATTATGGGTTGGGCCTCCGGTTAATAGGTTAGTCCCAAAACTAATATCAAAGTGGATAATAAAGCCCAATAATGTCCAAAATAGAAGATAATATAGCATGGAGCAATCAAAAATTATAGATACGTTGGAGACGTATCAAGCATCCCCAAGCTTAATTCCTGCTCGTCCTCAAGTAGGTAAATGATAAAAACAGAATTTTTGATGCGGAGTGCTACTAGGCATAATTTCAATGTAATTCTTCTTAATTGTGGTATGAATATTCAGATCCGAAAGATTCAAGATAAAAGTTCATATTGATATAAAAATAATAATACTTCAAGCATACTAACTAAGCAGTTATGTCCTCTCAAAATAACATGGCCAAAGAAAGTTCATCCCTACAAAATCATATAGTTTAGTCATGCTCCATCTTCGTCACACAAGAATGACCTCATCATGCACAACCCCGATGACAAGCCAAGCAATTGTTTCATACTTTAGTATTCTCAAACTTTATAAACCTTCACGCAATACATGAGCACGAGCCATGGACATAGCACTATGGGTGGAATAGAACATGATGGTGGGGGTTATGTGGAGAAGACGAAAAAGGAGAAAGTCTCACATCAACGAGGCTAATCAATGAGCTATGGAGATGCCCATCGATTGATGTTAATGCAAGGAGTAGGGATTGCCATGCAACGGATGCACTAGAGCTATAAATATATGAAATCTCAACAAATGAAACTAATTGGGTGTGCATCCAACTTGCTTGCTCACGAAGACCTAGGGCACTTGAGGAGGCCCATTGTTAGAATATACAAGCCAAGTTCTATAATGAAAAATTCCCACTAGTATATGAAAGTGACAAAACAAGAGACTCTCTATCATGAAGATTATGGTGCTACTTTGAAGCACAAGTGTGGTAAAAGGATAGTAAGATTGTCCCTTCTCTCTTTTTCTCTCATTTTTTTGGGCCTTCTCTTTTTTTATGGCCTTTCTCTTTTTTTATTCCTCACTTGGGAAAATGCTCTAGAAAATGATGATCATCACACTTCTATTTATTTACAACTCAATGATTACAACTCGATACTAGAACAAAGTATGACTCTATATGAATGCCTCTGGCGGTGTACCGGGATATGCAATGAACCAACAGTGACATGTATGAAAGAATTATGAACGGTGGCTTTGCCACAAATACTATGTCAACTACATGATCATGCAAAGCAATATGACAATGATGAACGTGTCATGATATACTGGATGGTGGAAAGTTGCATGGCAATATATCTCGGAATGGCTATGGAAATGCCATAATAGGTAGGTATGGTCGCTGTTTTGAGTAAGATATAAGGAGGTTTATGTGTGAAAGAGTGTATCATATCACGGGGTTTGGATGTACCGGCGACGTTTGCACCAACTCTCAATGTGAGAAAGGGCAATGCACGGTACCGAAGAGGCTAGCAATGGTGGAAAGGTGGGAGTGTGTATAATCCATGGACTCAACATTAGTCATAAAGAACTCACATACTTATTGCAAAAATCTACAAGTCATCAAAAACCAAGCACTACGCGCATGCTCCTAGGGGGATAGATTGGTAGGAAAAGACCATCGCTCATCCCCGACCGCCACTCATAAGGAGGACAATCAAAGAACACCTCATGTTTCAAATTTGTTACATAACGTTTACCATACGTGCATGCTACGGGACTTGCAAACTTCAACACAAATATCTCTCAAGTTCACAACTACTCAACTAGCACGACTTCAATATCACTACCTCCATGTCTCAAAACAATCGTCAAGCATCAAACTTCTCTTAGTATTCAAAACACTCATAAGAAAGTTTTTACTATTCTTGAATACCTAGCATATTAGGATTTTTTAAAGCAATTTACCATGCTATTTAAGACTCTCAAAATAATCTAAGTGAAGCATGAGAGATCAATAGTTTCTATAGAAAAAATCCACCACCGTGCTCTAAAAGATATAAGTGAAGTACTAGAGCAAAACTATATAACTCAAAAGATATAAGTGAAGCACATAGAGTATTCTAATAATTTCCGAATCATGCGTGTCTCTCTCAAAAGGTGTGTACAGCAAGGATGATTGTGGTAAACTAAAAATCAAAGACTCAAATCATACAAGATGCTCCAAGCAAAACACATATCATGTGGTGAATAAAAATATAGCTCCAAGTAAAGTTACCGATGGAAGTAGACGAAAGAGGGGATGCCTTCCGGGGCATCCCCAAGCTTTGGCTTTTTGGTGTCCTTAGATTATCTTGGGGGTTCCATGTGCATCCCCAAGCTTAGGCTCTTGCCACTCCTTGTTCCAGAATCCATCAAATCTTTTACCCAAAACTTGAAAACTTCACAACACAAAACTCAGCAGAAAATCTCGTGAGCTCCGTTAGCGAAAGAAATCAGAAGACCACTTCAAGGTACTGTGATGAACTCATTCTTTATTTATATTGGTGTTAAACTTACTGTATTCCAACTTCTCTATGGTTTATAAACTCTTTTACTAGCCATAGAATCATTAAAATAAGCAAACAACACACGAAAAACAGAATCTGTCAAAAACAGAACAGTCTGTAGTAATCTGTAACTAACGCAAACTTCTGGAACTCCAAAAAATCATCCAAAATAGGAAGACCTAGAAAATTTGTTTATTGAACAGCATCAATTGGAACCAATATTTTATCACGTTCTGGTGATTTTTAACAATTGTTTTAGTGAACAGAAAGTTTCTGGAATTTTCTGCAAGATCAAATAACCATCATCCAAGAAGATCCTATAGGTTCAACTTGGCACAAACACTAATTAAAACATAAAAACACATCTAACCAGAGGCTAGATCAAATATTTATTCCTAAACAGAAGCAAAAAGCAAAAAACTAAAAAATAAAATTGCGTTGCCTCCCAACAAGCGCTATCGTTTAATGCCCCTAGCTAGGCATAAAATCAAGGATAGATCTAGGTATTGCCATCTTTGATGGGCAATCCATAAGTGGCTCTCATAATAGATTCATATGGTAATTTTATTTTCTTCCTAGGGAAGTGTTCCATGCCTTTCTTTAATGGAAATTGGAATCTAATATTCCCTTCCTTCATATCAATAATTGCACCAATCGTTCTAAGGAAAGGTCTACCAAGAATAATAGGACATGAAGGATTGCAATCTATATCAAGAACGATAAAATCTACGGGCACATAGTTCCTATTTGCGACAATAAGAACATCATTAATTCTTCCCATAGTTTTCTTAATAGTGGAATCCGCAAGGTGCAAATTTAAACAGCAATCATCAAAATCACGGAAACCTTGCAAATCGCACAAAGTTTTTGGAATCGTGGAAACACTAGCACCCAAATCACACAAAGCATAGCATTCATGATCTTTAATCTTAATTTTAATAGTAGGTTCCCACTCATCATAAAGTTTTCTAGGGATAAAAACTTCCAACTCAAGCTTTTCTTCATAAGATTGCATCAAGGCATCAATGATATGTTTAGTAAAAGCTTTATTTTGGCTATAAGCATGAGGAGAATTTAGCACGGATTGCAACAAGGAAATACAATCTATCAAAGAGCAATTATCATAATTAAATTCCTTGAAATCCAAAATAGTGGGTTTATTAACATCTAATGTTTTGATTTCTTCAATCCCACTTTTAACAATTTTAGCATCAAGATCTAAAAACTCCGAATTTTTGGAACGCCTTCTAGGTAAAGGTGGATCATATTCAGTCCCATCATTATCAAGATTCATATTTCAAGACAAAGATTTAATAGGGGACACATCAATAACTTTTAGATCTTCATCTTTACTTTCATAGAAATTTGAAGAACACGCTTTCATAAAGCAATCTTTCTTAGCACGCATCCTAGCGGTTCTTTCTTTGCACTCATCAATGGAAATTCTCATGGCTTTGAGAGACTCATTGATATCATGCTTAGGAGGAATAGATCTAAGTTTCAAAGAATCAACATCAAGAAAATTCTATGAACGTTTCTAGCCAATTCATCAACTTTAAGCAATTTTTCTTCAAGCAAAGCATTGAAATTCTTTTGCGAATTCATAAACACTTTAACACTAGTCTCAAATTCAGAGGGCATCTTATTAAAATTTCCATAAGAATTATTGCAGGAATTACCATAATTATTAGAGGAATTGCTAGGGTAAGGCCTAGGATTAAAGATTTCTAGAAGCAAAATTCAATCCGGCATAAAATTTTTGTATAATCATCCACAAATTCAAACCATAAGTAGGGCAATTACGTATCATTAATTTCATCGTCTCCCAAGCTTGTGCAACATGTTCATGATCAAGTTGCTTAAAATTCATAATATCGTTTCTAAGAGAGATAGTCTTAGTGGGAGGAAAATACTTAGAGATAAAAGCATCTTTGCACTTATTCCAAGAATCAATACTATTTTTAGGCAAAGACGAAAACCAAGCTTTAGCACGATCTCTAAGCGAAAAAGGAAATAGCTTCAGTTTAACAATATCATTTTCAACATCTTTCATCTTTTGCATATCACACAAATCAACGAAGCTATTTAGATGAGTAGCAGCATCTTCACTAGGAAGGCCGGCCAATTGATCTTTCATGACAAGATTCAACAAAGCAGCATTGATTTCACAAGATTCAGTATCGGTAAGAGGAGCAATCGGAGTGCTAAGGAAATCATTATTGGTAAAGTCACATAATTTGGTATTATCTTGAGCCATCGTGACAAACAAGCAATCCAACACATGAGCAAACAAGAAGCAAGCGAAAAAGAGGCGAACGAAAAAGAGAGGGCGAATAAAACGGCAAGGGTGAAGTGGGGGAGAGGAAAACGAGAGGCAAATGGCAAATAATGTAATGCGGGAGATAAGGGTTTGTGATGGGTACTTGGTATGTTAACTTTTGCTTAGACCTCCCCGGCAACGGCGCCAGAAATCCTTCTTGCTACCTATTGAGCACTGCGTTGGTTTTCCCTTGAAGAGGTAAGGGTGATGCAGCAAAGTAGTGTAACTATTTCCCTCAGTTTTTGAGAACTAAGGTATCAATCCAGTAGGAGGCTACGCGCGAGTCCCTCGCACCTACACAAACAAATAAATCCTCGCAACCAACGCGATAAGGGGTTGTCAATCCCTTCACGGTCACTTATGAGAGTGAGATCTGATAGATATGATAGGATAATATTTTTGGTATTTTTACGATAAAGATGCAAAGTAAAATAAAAGCAAAGGTAAAAAGCAACGGAAATAACTAAGTGCTGGAAGATTAATATGATGAAGATAGACCCGGGGGCCATAGGTTTCACTAGTGGCTTCTCTCAAGAGCATACATATTTTACGGTGGGCGAACAAATTACTGTTGAGCAATTGACAGAATTGAGCATAGTTATGAGAATATCTAGGTATGATCATGTATATAGGCATCACGTCCGAGACAAGTAGACCGACTCCTGCCTGCATCTACTACTATTACTCCACACATCGACTGCTATCCAGCATGCATCTAGAGTATTAAGTTCATAAGAATAGAGTAACGCCTTAAGCAAGATGACATGATATAGAGGGATAAATTCATGCAATATAATAAAAAAAACCATCTTGTTATCCTCGATGGCAACAATACAATACGTGCCTTGCTGCCCCTACTGTCATTGGGAAAGGACACCGCAAGATGGAACCCAAAGCTAAGCACTTCTCCCATTGCAAGAAAGATCAATCTAGTAGGCCAAACCAAATTGATAATTCGAAGAGACTTGCAAAGATAACCAATCATACATAAAAGAATTCAGAAGATTCAAATATTGTTCATAGATAAACTTGATCAGAAACCCACAATTCATCGGTCTCAACAAACACACCGAAAAAGAAGATTACATCAAATAGATCTCCAAGAGAGAGGAGGAGAACATTGTATTGAGATTCAAAAAGAGAGGAAGCCATCTAGATACTAACTATGGACCCGAAGGTCTGAGGTAAACTACTCACACTTCATCGGAGAGGCTATGGTGTTCATGTAGAAGCCCTCCGTGATGGATGCCCCCTCCGGGGGAGCTCCGGAACAGGCCCCAAGATGGGATATCGTGGGTACAGAAGGTTGCGGTGGTGCAATTAGGTTTTTGGCTCCGTATCTGATCGTTTGGGGGTACGTAGGTATATATAGGAGGAAGGTGTACGTCGGTGGAGCAACATGGGGCCCACGAGGGTGCAGGGCGCGCCCAGGGGGTTAGGCGCGCCCCCCTACCTCGTGGCTTCCTCTTTGATTTCTTGATGTAGGGTCCAAGTCCTCTGGATCATGTTCGTTCCAAAAATCACGTTCCCGAAGGTTTCACTCCGTTTGGACTCCGTTTGATATTCTTTTTCTACGAAACTCTGAAATAGGCAAAAAAAACAACAATTCTGGGCTGGGCCTCCAGTTAATAGGTTAGTCCCAAAAATAATATAAAAGTGCATAATAAAGCCCAATAATGTCCAAAACAGAAGATAATATAGCATGGAGCAATAAAAAATTATAGATACGTTGGAGACGTATCAAATACACAGGGGACTTGAAAGACCCTCAACGCCATACTAATATCCAACTGTCTGATGCTGAAATTACTGAAGCTATTAAGAAGATGCTAGATGAGCCGGTAGCCGACTGCAGTAAAACAGGGCTTGGTCCTTTCTGCGTTTCAAATAAACCGCCAGTTGTAAGAATCGCCTAACTCCCGTTTTAATCCATTCTTTCAATACTCCCTTATAACTTTTGTCAACCTTTAACAGGGTGATGATCCATTCTGGGAGAGGAAACCACAAGACAAACCGGCCAAAACAACTCGCCCCAAGACCAAGGTTATTAAGAAAACTGCCGACTCCACCGATTTAAACATTGATGATGACGATGAAAATCACGAGTCAGAGGTAGAACTTGATTCACTTGGTTCCTTCTTCATACATCTTATTGATAATGATTATTATCAGGAGGACGCAGAGGCTAGCCAAGCTGGTGACGTAGAGGTAATTATTCTTTCCTCCGGCTCAGAACCTCTGCCAACTCCAAAAACCTGTCAAGCAAACTGGAAAGTAAGATTTTCTCACCCTCTAGCTCACATGGATCCAAACTTTCTTTTGAAGAAACAGCAACACGAAGCTCGCTGAACAACCCGGCATAGCGGCCATGTGGTAACTTCTTCCGGTTTACCAAACATGCCAGTTCGTAAACGTCGCCCAGAGGTCTCTTATACTTCTGACACACGTTATCCTAAGGCGGGTTATTTCCGGCAACCTCTTAACCCGTCCGATTCAAATTATCAGGGAACTTCCCATTCCTCTTCTGGCGAATCGACATAAACGCAACTTCCAACCCTCAAAACGGTTCCTGGGTGAGCATGCTTAAATTAACCCTTAATACCTTATGTTTGCTCACTGTACTAACCTTTATGTTTGTTCCTTTCAGTGCCAAGCCTAGACCCAGCAAAAAGGCCAAGTTGAATAAACCGGCTGATGATAACCTGGCAGCTAATCCGGAAAAGACCCCAGAACGGTTTGAACCAAATGCTGACGTCATTCTTGATGATCCGCCACCGCAAGATCATGAAACCTTTGTTGAACAGATGGAGAATGATCCAACGGGTCATGCTGGTGATCCGCCAAGCCCAGCCAAAGCTGCTGATAAACCACCAAGCCCAGTCAAAACTGCTGATGACAAAGCGGATGATGTTGTAGTTACTGGCTTTGGCTACACAACCCCTGGCAACGCCATTGCTCTGTCAAAACATAGTGCCAAAGAAGAAATTTCTGTTGTTGATAAGGGTAAGTGGAAAGCAGACTTGGAAAACTATGCGCACCTCAGCGCCCAAGATATCAATTCTGGGTTTTTAAACCGCCTGTTCACAAGCCGTGACTATGAAGCCGGTTTAGTGAACATGATGAAGGAGCGATATGAGGTAAATACTGTTAACTCTGCATAGTTATTCTTCCCTTATATCCAATTTATAATATCAACTCCAGTAGCCCCCAAGGGCCGGTTTATAATACCGATATGAACCGGGACTTTGTAAAATAACAAACTTCAACTTTGCCTGCATAGCCCCCAAGGGCCGGTTTATCTTTTCAAGATGAACCGGGACTTTTATCCTATAAGGTGCAAAACTCTTGTTGAACATTTTTGTAAACCGATTGACCACCAAGCTGATTGATGGAGGAAAATCCATAGTGTTAACTTGAGCAAATATGCATTAGCCCCCCAAGTGCCAAGAATAATACTTGTATTGAGCTTGGGACTTGTAAAAACTTTTTGATAAGAAGCAATAGGCATTAGCCCCCAAGTGCCAAGTGTATAACTTGTTATGTGCTTGGTACTTCAAATATGTAGTGTTAACTCATAAATTGCATGTCTCTTGTAGGCTGAGCTGAGCAAAAAAGAATCCCAAACCGCCGACCTTCAAGAAAATATCAAATCTCAACAAGCAGAAACTTCCAAGGCCAAAGAGGAGCTGACCAGTGCCTTAGCAGCCCTGGAAAAACTGAAGGAGAGCTTCAAAAGCGAGCGGGCTAGCTGGGACACAGAGAAAGCAACTCTGCTGAAGAGGGTTGAGGACGCTGCAACGGCCCTTAACCCGGTAACAGAGGAGCTGACTCGCTTGAAGCGGCAAATAAATGCCATGACTTCTGTTGTTTTTGGTAAAGAGTCTCTTCCTAAGCTTTTAAACATGTATTATCCCATAAACTGCCGGTTTACCGATGTTTGTGATGATGCAGGATCTCGCATTACTCATCTTGGCTCGGACATGAAGAAGAAATTGAAGGCTGCCTATACTCTTATAGAGCAATTATATACCGGTGCACAACGGATCATCTGTACCGCCTCTCATAACAAGCCACCCCAACCTTGATCAAGGAAACATTAGAGAGGCTGTTGATGATGCCTGCCCGGTTTGAAGAGTTAAAAAGATCAGATGCAAGGGCAGGTCCTCTGACCGCGCTAACCCGGGCTAAAGCATGGATACCTGATCTTGATCCGGCTGATGTGGGAAACGGCTATCTGAGCATAAAGGAGGACAGGTCAGACTTTGATAATGATGACCTCCGAGCCTTGATGAAGGAAATGCGCCCATTGTCTAGCAAAATTGGCTGAAGAGACCGGTCTTTCTCATTACCAGTCGATTTATGATGCTGACAACAAGAGAGTTAATCCGCCAACCTATGATGCTCCAACTCTTATTCCTCCAATCCGTAAGCATACCTACGCCCCTGATGTTCAACCCCCCACACTTATAAGTGATGGAGCTGTATTCAAGGCCTTAACTGGGATCGATTGGGCAACCATTGACTTCCAGCCACTGGGTGGAGAGGAGGAGGATGAACCGGTGCAGGATGATCCACAACCTTCAAGCCAGCTCGACGAAGATTCATAAACTGGGGGCCGGTTTAGCTTCTTCATTATGCAAGACTTGTTGAAAACAATTATTCTTTTGGGCATCAAAGCGCCTTGTAATAGGCTAGTTTAAACGCTTGATCTGCTATGCCATCGTGCATATTTACTTTGGATGACACTGTTAATCCGCCATGTTAAGATATGCTATGTCCGCTTATGATACTGAGCAATGTGGAATCTACTCCTGCATATAATAAATAGAAATGTCCTGGCGGTTTACCGCTAAACGGGTTACCATGCCCAATAACATAGTTTATAACCATTACTGGGCATAAAAATAACCATATATAATTTAAGATATACCATACCTGTGATATTTTATCACACTGCTGGCTTAGCAAGCCAATGTAATAAGGGTGATAACCAAAAACTTGAATACTGGTAATTATCATCTGTTTGCCGGTTTATGAATAAAACCAGGCTGGATCAATAAACACCGGATATTAGTTTACCTCTTACAGGTGACTTATAGTCAAAGGCTAGGCCGGGTTAATAAACATAGGTAAATTATACTCATAAAGCATTATAAACCTCATCAAATAAACCTAAAAAATCAAGAAGGATTTAAGTAGTCATAATTGTGGTATTGCACCGATCAAGAGGGTTTAAGCTATGGTTCGGACACGACCAAAGCCCCCAAGTGATCATCCTGGTGGCCTTACGCCGATCAAGAGGGTATAAGCTTTGGTTCGAATACGACCAAAGCCCCCAAGTGATCATCCTGGTGGCCTTACCCCAATCAAGAGGGTTTAAGCTATGGTTCGAATACGACAAAGCCCCCAAGTGATTTCCCTGGTGGCCTTACGCCAATCAAGAGGGTTTAAGCTATGGTTCGAATATGACCAAGCCCCCAAGTGATTTCCCTGGTGGCCTTACGCCAATCAAGAGGGTTTAAGCTATGGTTCGAATACGACCAAGCCCCCAAGTGATTTCCCTGGTGGCCTTACGCCAATCAAGAGGGTTTAAGCTATGGTTCGAATACGACCAAGCCCCCAAGTGATATTGTTGGCTGTGCCCAAGGGGCACCTATGTTTGAGCTATGCTTTTACAATAGACTCTCTTTGGTCCCTTTAACCTGGGTAGCAAGCCCCCAAGTTTTTTTTCAATTGGCTTATAAGCCGGTTCAAGGGGTAATCGTAACTTCATGCATAAGCCGGAAGCCCCCATGTAACCAAAATCTTTTACGAAAGAACGACAGAGGCCCCGCTTTAGCAGGGATGCCGGTTTATTATATTGATCATAATATATACATTGTCAAAAATATGTACATAAGGAGAGCTTGTGGCTCAGGTATAGTAAGGCCGAAGATGAGCAATATTCCACGGCCGGTGGGTCTCCTCCTCCGATTTACGTGAGTCTTTGTGCTCTCGAACATCGATAAGGTAGTATGACCCGTTGTTCAAATTCTTGCTGACCACAAAGGGTCCCTCCCAAGGTGGGGATAAATTGTGCATATCAGTCTGATCCTGGATAAGCCAGAGCACCAGATCCCCTTCTTGAAAAGTTCTGGTTTTAACCCGGCGGCTCTGGTAATGACGCAGATCTTGCTAGTAAATCACGGACCGAGCCGCCTCTATATCCCGCTTCTCATCTAACAGGTCCAGTGCTTCTTGACGTGCTTTTTCATTGTCAGCTTCAACATAAGCCGCCACGCGAGGCGAGTCGTGCCGGATGTCACTAGGGAGAACTGCCTCTGCTCCGTAAACCATGAAGAAAGGCGTGTAACCCGTAGACCTGTTGAGGGTGGTATTAATGCTCCATAACAAAGAAGGTAAATCTTCCACCCAACAACCCGACGTCCTCTGCAGACGAACCATAAGCCGAGGCTTGATGCCTCTCAAGATCTGTTGATTGGCTCTCTCAGCTTGACCATTAGATTGGGGGTGAGCAACTGACGACACATCAAGCCGGATATGTTCTTGTTGACAAAATTCTTTCATAGCACCTTTGGAGAGATTAGTGTCATTGTCTGTTATAATGCTGTGTGGAAAGCCAAAACAAAAAATCACCTTCTTTATGAATTGAACCGCTGTTGCTGCATCACACTTACTGACTGGCTCTGCCTCCACCCACTTAGTGAACTTAGCAACCGCCACCAAAAGGTGGGTTGTCTTATCCTTGGACCTCTTAAAGGGTCCAACCATATCCAGCCCCCAAGTTGCAAACAACCAAGTGATTGGAATCATCCTCAACTCCTGAGCCGGAACATGAGCTCGACGTGAAAACTTCTGACAACCGTCACACTTTCTGACCAAGTCCTTAGCATCAGGATGAGCCGTCAGCCAATAGAAACCGTGACGAAAAGCTTTGGCTACCAGAGATTTTGAACCGACATGATGACCACAATCTTCTTCGTGGATCTCACGCAAAATCTCATAGCCTTCTTCAGGAGACACGCAACGTTGAAACGCCCCTGTGACACTGCAATGATGCAACTCCCCGTTGACAATGGTCATTGACTTGGACCGCCGGATTATCTGCCTGGCCAAAGTTTCATCCTCGGGTAACTCACCCCGGGTCATATATGCCAAATATGGGACCGTCCAATCAGGTATAACATGAAGAGCCGCCACCAACTGTGCCTCTGGGTCACGAATAGCCAAATCCTCCTGTGTGGGTAACTTGACCGATGGGTTATGCAATACATCAAGAAAAACATTGGGTGGCACCGGTTTACGTTGAGAACCCAACCGGCTTAAAGCGTCCGTCGCTTCATTTTTGCGTCGATCAACATGCTCAACCTGATAACCCTTGAAGTGACCAGCAATAACATCCACCTCTCGTCGATAAGCCGCCATGAGTGGATCCTTGGAATCCCAAGTACCAGAGACTTGTTGAGCCACCAAATCCGAGTCACCAAAACACCTAACCCGGCTTAAGTTCATCTCCTTAGCCATCCGAAGACCATGGAGTAAGGCCTCATACTCAGCTGCATTGTTAGTGCAAGGGAACATCAAACGGAGAACATAACAAAATTTATCACCTCGAGGGGAAGCTAGCACAACTCTAGCCCCGAGCCCTCCAATTGCCTGGACCCATCAAAATGAATAGTCCAATACGTGTTCTCTGGCTTTTCCTCAGGCATCTACAGCTCTGTCCAGTCATTGATGAAATCCACAAGTTCTTGGGACTTGATTGCCATGCGAGGCATATACTTTAACCCGTGAGGTCCAAGCTCAATGGCCCACTTGGCAACCCGGCCAGTAGCTTCCCTGTTTTGGATTATATCTCCCAAAGGAGCAGAACTGACCACAATGATGGGATGACCCTGAAAATACTGCTTAAGCTTCCGGCTTGCCATGAAAACTCCGTACACTAGCTTCTGCCAATGTGGGTATCTCTGCTTGGACTCAATAAGCACCTCACTAATATAATAAACCGGCCGTTGAACCAGATATTCCTTGCCTGCTTCCTTTCTCTCTACCACAATAGCCACGCTGACAGCCCGGGCATTAGCGGCCACATATAACAGCAATGGCTCCGTATCAACAGGGGCAGCAAGAACAGGTGGCTCGGCTAACTGCTGCTTCAAATCCTCAAACGCCACATTAGCGGCATCACTCCAGACAAAACTATCTGTATTTTTCATCATCTGATATAGAGGGATAGCCTTCTCCCCCAACCGGCTGATAAACCGGCTTAGCGCTGCAATACGACCCGCCAGACGTTGAACATCATTAATGCACGCCGGTTTAGCCAGAGAAGTAATGGCCTTGATCTTCTCCCGATTAGCTTCAATGCCCCTGTTAGACACCAAAAAGCCCAAGAGCTTACCTGCCGGTACACCAAAGACATACTTGGCCGGGTTAAGCATCATCTTGTAAACTCGGAGATTATCAAAAGTTTCCTTCAAATCGTCTATCAACGTCTCCTTCTTCCTGGACTTCACCACAATATCATCCACATAAGCATGAACATTGCGCCCAATCTGAGTATGAAGACAATTCTGCACACATCGCTGATAAGTCGCCTGGGCACTCTTGAGCTCAAAAGGCATAGACACATAGCAGAAGGCTCCAAAGGGAGTGATAAAAGCTGTCTTCTCCTGGTCCTTAACTACCATCTTGATCTGATGATAACCAGAGTAACCATCCAAAAAACTCAACCGCTCACAACCAGCCGTAGCATCAATAAACTGATCAATACGAGGGAGAGCAAAAGGATCAGCTGGACAAGCCTTGTTTAAATCTGTGTAGTCCACACACATGTGCCAAGTGTCATTTTTCTTAAGTACCAGCACCGGGTTAGCCAACCACTCAGGATGAAAAACCTCAACAATAAACCCAGCCGCCAATAGCCGGGCTACCTCCTCACCAATGGCCTTGCGCCTTTCTTCATTGAAATGACGAAGAAACCGCTTGACCGGTTTAAACTTGGGATCAATATTGAGAGTGTGCTCAGCGAGTTCCCTCGGTACACCTGGCATGTCAGAAGGTTTCCATGCAAAGATGTCCCGGTTCTCATGGATGAACTCGATGAGCGCGCTTTCCTATTTTGGATCCAGATTAGCGCTGATGCTGAACTGCTTGGATGAATCGCCAGGAATAAAATCAACCAGCTTAGTCTCATTAGCCGATTTAAACTTCAAGGCCGGATCATGCTCTGTAGTTGGCTTTTTCAAAGAAGCCATATCCGCCGGATCAACATTGTCTTTATAAAATTTCAACTCCTTTGTTGCACAAACTGACTGAGCATAAGCCGCATCACCCTCTTCACATTCCAAAGCTATCTTTCGGCTCCCATGTACCGTGATGGTTCCCTTATGACCCGACATCTTGAGCTGCAGATAAACATAACAGGGCCTTGCCATGAACTTAGCATAAGCCGGCCGTCCAAATAAGGCATGATAAGGGCTCTTGATTTTCACCACCTCAAAGGTCAATGTCTCTGATCTAGAGTCATGATCATCTCCAAAAGCAACTTCCCGAGCTATCTTACCAACTGGATACGCTGACTTACCAGGCACCACACCATGGAAAACAGTGTTCGACGGTTTAAGATTTTTATCTGTCAACCCCATGCGACGGAAGGTTTCATAATAAAGGATATTGATGCTGCTCCCTCCGTCCATGAGCACCTTGGTGAACTTATACCCTCCAACCTGAGGCGCAACCACCAATGCCAGGTGACCTGGATTATCAACCCGGGGCGGGGATCCTCCCGACTCCACACGATGGGCTACTCAGACCAGCGCAAATAACGGGGAACTGCCGGTTCAACGGAGTTTACTGCCCTTTTATGAAGCTTCTGATCCCTCTTGCATAAACTCATGGTGAAGACATGGTACTGCCCACTATTCAACTGTTTCGGGTTACTCTGATATCCAGACTGCTGTTGCTGATTCCCCTGTCCTAACTGTTGATGGTAGCCCCCTTGATTGCCTTGATTACCTTGATGACCTTGATGACCTTGGAATCCAGAGCTTGAACCGCCACCGCCATAACCCAGACCCTGAGAGCCGGATCCTGAACCACCACCCGGTCCATGGTTGCCTTGAAAAATATTTGAATTTTTGAACTCCTTCATGATGAAACAATCCTTCCACAGATGAGTAGACGGTCTTTGTCGCGTACCATGCCTCGGGCAGGGCTGATTCAAAATATGCTCAAGATTAATGACTGATCCTCCGGTCTGTGGAGGCGGTCTACCCTTACGACCCTGGCCATTATTTTGTGCATTGGTATTTGCCACAAAGTCCAAACTATTATCAGCTTTGCGCTTACCATTACCTCCCTGATTCGCCGCCGGGTTATGCTGCTGCCCTCTGGTGCTGCTGCTCTTCTTTCCCTTTCTCGCCTTTTCATCATCAGACTCGGGGTCCTTGGTACCATCAGAGTCAGCGTATTTTACCAGAGCCGCCATGAGCGTCCCCATGTCATTGCAGTGGTGTTTTAACCGCCCTAATTTCTGCTTGAGGGGCGTAAAACGGCAATTTTTCTCCAACGTCAAGACTGCTGAATCGGCATTGATCCGGTCCGATGAGTGCAGGATCGTCGAGACCCGGCGCACCCAATGGGTTGTCGACTCACCTTCTTCCTGGACACAGGAGGCCAAATCCACAATTGACATGGGCTGCTTGCACGTGTCCTTGAAATTCTGGATAAACCGGGCTTTTAACTCCGTCCATGACCCGACGGAGTTAGCCGGTAACCCCTTCAACCAAGTAAGAGCCATCCCTTCCAACATCATGGTGAAGTATTTGGCGCATGCAGCCTCATCAACATCCAACAGCTCCATCGCCATCTCATAACTCTCAATCCATGCTTCAGGAGGTAAATCGGCAGTGTAGTTGGGCACCTTACGGGGACCTTTGAAATCCTTGGGCAACCGTACGTTACGTAGAGCCGGGGCCAAACACGGCACACCCAAAGTCCTGAAAGTTACACCTGTCTCGACCGAAGTCGTCGGATGAACCAGAGAAGGTTGACGGGCCGCGTACTGAGCCGCTAGCTCGGCCTCTCGACGCGCTCTACCTTGATCCACTACGTTCTGTGCCTCAGCACCATAGCCCGCCAGGTTACGATTCCGCACACTGCTCGACATAGCCGGTTCATCGATATGTCTGTTGTAACTCCGGCTTGGGCGAGGGGTGGAATGAATCCTTTCACGACTGTAACAACTCTCGTGCTCTCCGGGTCTCAACTGCCACTGGAGACTCACCTTCAACTGGAAGAGCCGCCAATCGCGACGCCGCAGTGATCATGTTATCCAAAGGGTTAGATGTCACGCCCAAGATGCGACCCTATCCTAAAGGAACACGAAGGTCCCACCAAGGATAGAAGCGCATCTTGAAGACGCTTTTGCAAGGTGGATATCATCACATCAACATTACATAATATTTGGGGATACATACAAGGCATACCAATGCCGCAAGATTACATCAATACATCATACATGAGAACAACATCCGACTACGGATGAAACATAAACAGAAGCTCAAACGACATCCACCCTGCTACCCCAGGCTGCCGACCTGGAACCTATCCCCTGATCGACGAAGAAGCAGAAGAAGAACTCCAAAACAAGTGAACATCGCTCTCGCGTCATGATCATCGCATAACCTGAACCTGCAACTGGTGGTGTAGTAATCTGTGAGCCACGAGGACTCAGCAATCCCATTACCATGGGTATCAAGACTAGCAAAGCTTAAAGGGAAAGGAAGGGGTAAAGGTGGTGAGGTTGCAGCAGCGACTAAGCATGTATGGTGGCTAACTTACGCAAATAAGAGCGAGAAGAGAAGCAACGGAACGGTCGCGAAAGTAACAATGATCAAGAAGTGATCCTGAACTCCTACTTACGTCAATCATAACCCAGAAACCGTGTTCACTTCCCGGACTCCGCCGAGAAGAGACCATCACGGCTACACACGCGGTTGATGCGTTTTAATTGAGGTCAAGTGTCAAGTTATCTACAACCGGATATTAACAAATTCCCATCTGCCACATAACCGCGGGCACGGCTTTCGAAAGATAATACCCTGCAGGGGTGTCCCAACTTAGCCCATGATAAGCTCTCACGGTCAACGAAGGATATTCCTTCTCCCGGGAAGACCCGATCAGTCTCGGAGTCCCGGTTACAAAACATTTCGGCAATGGTAAAACAAAACCAGCAAAGCCGCCCGATGCGCCGACATCCCGATAGGAGCTGCACATATCTCGTTCTCAGGGCAACACCGGATGAGACATCCTACGAGTAAAACCAGACCTCGAGTTTCCACGAGGGGGCCCCGCAGTCTACTCAGTTCGGACCAACACTTAGAAAAGCACTGGCCCAGGGGGGTTAAAATAAGATGACCCTCGAGAGAGCGACTCCCTAGGGAAAAGAAATAGGTTGGACAAATGGTAAAACCAAGGTTGGGCCTTGCTGGAAGAGTTTTATTCAGGGCGAACTATCAAGGGGGTCCCATAAATCACCCGACCGTGTAAGGAACGCAAAATCCGGGAACATAACACCGGTATGACGGAAACTAGGGCGGCAAGAGTGGAACAAAACACCAGGCATAAGGCCGAGCCTTCCACCCTTTACCAAATATTTAGATGCATTAATAATATAAGAGATATTGTGATATCCCAACATAAACATAATCCAACATGGAGCAATCTTCATCTTCACCTGCAGCTAACAATGCTATAAGAGGGGCTGAGCAAAGCGGTAACATAGCCAAACAATGGTTTGCTAGGAAGGGTGACAAAGGTTAGAGGTTCATGGCAATTTGGGAGGCTTGAGAAGCAAGTGAATAGGTAGCGCAGCATAGCGATAGAACGAAGCAACTAGCATAGCAATGATAGTAATGAGATCCAAGGTGACGGTCATCTTGCCTGAAATCCTGCTAGGAAGAAGAACGAATCCATGAAGAAGATGAAGCCACGAAGACGAACGAATCCTCACGATCGCAACGACACGGGAACTATCGAGAAGAAGCACACAACAAGGTAAACACATCACACATGAACAAGACATGATGCTCAACCAAGAATGATGCATGACAAGGCTATATGAAGCTACTCGTGACAAGAGATGGTGCATACAAGAACAACACATCAAGGCAAGTTTAAATGAGGCCGGAAACAACATATAACAATTCCGGTAAGTCCTCATATGCAAATTTCGAAATTGGTCCAGAACTGAACAAGCATTAAGTTGAAGTTGTTAAACATCAAGTTAAAGAGCACCATGAAGATCTACACGAAATTCTAGTCAAGTTACATATAAAGTTCATTAGATTCGGAGCTACGGCCTAGAAGATACGAGCAAAACAAGTTAAACATGGCATTGATGCAAAAAGCATACAAACATCAAGCAAACACCTCAAAACAAGGATGCAACATGATAATATGAAACTACACGCAAATCTAAGCAAGTTTCATATAGAGCACGCTCGAAACGGAGCAACGGTGCAACACATACACTCCAAACAAGACATAGCAACAATCTGTCCAAAACAGCAACTAGGCATATCGCAAGCATCAAAACAATATGCTACAGCAACTCAACATGAAAACAAAAGGCATGGACATGATGTACAGGTAAGGCACAACAAAACATGAACACTGAGATATCTCCAGAAATCATTAGAACATGCTCAAAAGGACATGGCAAGATTGCAAAATAATAACAGATTCACAGACTTAGTAGAAATACTGGACATGGCAGAAATAACATCAGGTAGCACTGTTAAGAGCACGAAATCAACATGCTACAGGAACTTATCATAGCAAAGAAAGGCATGGCATGAATCTACTCAAAGCATATAACAAAAGTCCCTCACTGACCATAAGCCAAAAAGGACCATAAGATATGATGGCAAGCATGTAAACATAGCAAGTTTCGTTATCAGGTTTCAGACTTAGCAGAAAACAGAGCATGGCAGAAATATTAATATGTAGGCCTCTTTGTGAGCTTGATGCACTCACTACAGAGCAACGCATGACAAACCAAGCACACCTACAGCAAGATGGCATGTTTATAAAGCTATCCATGGCAAGAACAAAAGCATAGCATCTATGGATCAACTATAACAAGCATGGCAAAATTGCATATCATGTTAAGAATCTGCCAGAAATATTTTATAGCAAAAGTAGAGCAAGATTGAGTCATGCTATGGCACTCCAAAATTGCAAAAAATTGCAGGAATGGATCAATTACAACAATATCTACAAAACATCCTTACTTAACATCTCCAAAATATGCATGGATCTCTCTGTAGCATCAAGTTTACATGGCAACAAAATTACAGCAGACAAGGACTTAGAGAAATCACTAAGTCCCTGAAATCAGAAATATTACGGAGCCTATTTTGCATTCTTGTGCTAGTAACCACAGAGATCACAAAAATACATGGCATACACCACTGGAAAGATGGCATGGCATACTTCAAAACACATGTAGAGCTCATGCTCATAAGATGCACAGATTAAATGATACAAAAATGACAAATCTCCAAGTTCTGCTAAGAACCAGAGAATAACAGCAACTAGCCCTTTTCCAACAGAGATTTTGGCATCAAGATGACCTATAATGAACGTGGTGCAATTGAACAAAATGTAAAGCATCACGAGACGAACAATTTGACATATCACACGCGCGAATCGGAGCTACATGCAAGAAGTTACACACAGTTGAACATGCACACATAATGATAAGAACTGGGGACTTGGAAATATTACGACCTCGAGGGGGGGGGGGACGAAGTCAACGCGGGGAAGTTTCCAGATCGGGCTCGGGGTCGCCAGCTCGAGTCGCCGGAGAGAGGGCGGAGCAGAGGGAGGCGCTGGGGAGGGGGGCGACGCCGACCGGGAACGGTGGGAGGTCGCCGGCGGGCGGCGCGCGGCGCCGGAGGAGCTCGGGCCCGGCGGGTGGAGGCGACGCCGGCGAGGGCCCGCGAAGCGGCGGCGGCGGATGGCGCGGTGGCTCCGGTCGCCGGCGGGAGGAGCAGGGCGGCGAGGCGGCGGGGAGGGCGACGGCAGGAGCGTGAGGCGGTGGCGTCGGCGCGCGGGACGAGGTGCTCGGGCCAGCGGCGGCGGCGGGCGGGCGGGCCGCGGCGGCGGAGGAGAGAGAGAGGCCCGGATGGGACAGGTGGCGCGTGCCGATTGGCCGCGGGCGGCGGCGGCGGCGAGATGGACATGTCCGGCGGCGGAGGACGAAACGTCCGGCGGCGCTGAGGGAAAAAATACTAGGGTTAGGGTGGAATTGATCCGAAATTTCGGGGGAGGGGGTGTTTATATAGGTAGAGGGAACTAGGAGAGTCCAAACGAGGTGCGGTTTTCGCCCACGCGATCGTGATCGAACGACCGAGAGCATGGCGGAGACTTAGAGGGGTTTTGGGGCTGTTTGAAAGGGGGGTTTTGCTGCAATGCCAAAACGGACTTCGCGGTTACCCGGTTAACCGTTGGAGTACCAAACGACCTCCAAATGGTACGAAACTTGACCGGTGGTCTCCGGGTGGTATACTAGGGCCACTTGACAAGCCTCGGTCCATTTCGAGAAAGTTTGACACCCGCACACGAAAGAAAACAAGAGGGGTGCACCGGAGGGGATAGGAGCGCCGGATTGCAAAACGGACAACGGGGAAAATGCTCGGATGCATGAGACGAACACGTATGCAAATGCAAAGCACATGATGACATGATAAGAAATGCAGATGATGACATGGCGAAATGCAACACGCAAGCAAATGACATGGCAACGACAGCGAATAACTGGCAGACACGTGGCGCAACGGATCCGGGGCGCTACATTAGAGTAATGACCCGACGGTGTTGGCAATGCTGAGGCGGGTTATTGTTCTGACGGGGCGGGTCCGTCGTGCGTGGCTGAACTGGTGTTCCTATCCCAGGTGCCTCGACCCGGTTTACCACTGCCGGGTTACTGGTTCCTGCTCCTGGCGTGGTAAAGAGATTTCTTGCTTCATAAACCGGGGGCAGACGAGTCTGATGCCTCCTTCTCATGACATCGTTCTAAGTGTTCTGGTCTATCATGAGCCGATAAGACTCCGCCTGAATCCGCTGTGCCTGAGCATCCAAAGCGGCCCGTTCTTCAGCCATCCTGGTGTTTTCTGTGTTCAGCTCCTCCTTAGCTTGTGCTATCTCATCGCGCAATTTTATGACTGCCGCATTATGCTGATCCTGATCCACCAGATTAACCACTGTTGTTATCAATGCAGTCAGTTTGTCCACCAAGTCAGTTAAGACCTGGGCCGGCGGGTGCACAGGGCCTCCTGCCCCGGCAGCCGTCACCACTGCTGACCCGGAAATCAATTCTGCTGCAGTTGATGAGTGCTGCACGGGCTGTGTACCAGCCATGAAGATTGCAACCCGGTTCGGCGGTTCAAGGGGGTCCGAAATACTGTCGCCATCAGAACAGCCCCAAGCCGGCCATCTTGCAACTGGTATAATGATTCAGTCTCACCGGTGGATGACTCGCCATCTGAATAGACAACCGTCTCACCGTGAGATATCGATTCAGATTATGCGCCGTTAATGAATCCCACAAAGGCACGCTTCATGGCGGCTGAACTTGGGCGGGTCTTGCACGCTGAGCCGTCTCGACGATATCGGTGCAGATGTCCAGCTCAGGGCCTGGCTCACCAATCTTGCCAATGAAAACATGAATTCCGCCGAAGGGGACCCGGTACCCGTACTCGATTGAGCCGGCCTAGGGGCCCCAGCCTGCGTCGTCGATGTAGAGCTTGCCGCGACAACTCTTGGTCATCCGGCCCACAGCGTATCCCTTGAGCCCTTCGAAGTTGCCCTCTAAGAACTTGAAACCATCGTGCGATAGCCCCACGGTGGGCGCCAACTGTCGTGGAATTATCACGGCAGATGTCCTAGTGTGAGGACTTAGTCGTGGAGCCATCGCAACGTAGTTAGCTTAAAGGGATTAAACAGGACAAAGGACACGAGGAGTTTATACTGGTTCGGCCCCTTGCGGTGAAGGTAAAGGCCTAATCCAGTTTGAGGTGGTATTGCTAGGGTTTCGATGACCAGGGAGCGAATACGCTAAGCCTGGTTCTCGACTTGTTCTTTCTTGTCCCTAAACCGCCGCCGGGTCGTCCCTTTATATACACAGGTTGACGCCCGGTGGTTCACAGAATCCCGGCCGGCTTATAAACCTGTCCGTCTCGGTTTCTACTCTTTCCTATCTTACAACACAAGTCATATATCATATGGCCGTTTACATCTACGGGCCCTAATCCGCCTGTGGGCTTTGGGCCTTATTGCTAAGTCTTCTTCATAAAGCACCACCCTCCATGTCTTCATGGTCTTCAAAATACGGGTAAACCACTGTGAGTATAACCCGGCCCCTCCTGGGCGGTTTATACTCAATAGTTATATCCCCAACATCAGGTGCCATGATTTTAGATCTGAACCGTTTATGTTATCACCATTATATCATGTTCTAGATCGGATCTTGCAAGTTATAGTCACCTACTACGTGTTATGATCTGGCAACCCCGGAGTGACAATAGTCGGGACCACTCCTGGTGATAACCGTAGTTTGAGGAGTTCATGTATTCACCGTGTGTTAATGCTTTGTTCGGGTTCTCTATTAAAAGGAGGCCTTAATATCCCTTAGTTTCCAATAGGACCCCGCTGCCACGGGAGGGTAGGACAAAAGATGTCATGCAAGTTCTTTCCATAAGCACATATGACTATTTACGGAATACATGCCTACATTATATTTATGAACTGGAGCTAGTGTCGTATCGCCCTAGGTTATGACTATCACATGATGAATATCATCCAAGAATTACCGATCCAATGCCTAAGAATTTATCTTATATTGTTTCTGCTAAGTTACTACTGCTATCTTTACTATTGCACTTGCTACAAATTTACTGCTATCACTGTTACCATTACCATTGCTGCTGTCACTATTATCAAACTATCATATTACTTCGCTACTTATCACGTTGCTACAGATAATTAATCTCCACGTGTGGTTGAATTGACAACTCAGCTGCTAATACTCGCAAATATTCTTTGGCCCCCCTTGTGTTGAATCTATAAATTTGGGTTGAATACTCTACCCTCGAAACTTGTTGTGATCCCTTATACTTGTGGGTTAGCAAGACCTTTTTCTGGCGCCGTTGCCGAGGAGCATAGCTATATTTGTTGAGTCACTTGGGGTTATTATCAATTTATCAGTATGAAGAATCTGAAGGATGCTAAGACTAAGATTTATCCCTCTAAGACGAGGGGAGGTAAGGAGCTGCCATCTAGCTCTGCTTTAGATTCACCTTCTGTTATAAGTAAACTTGCAACACCACCACATGCTATTAATCCTGATATGTCGCAAGTTATTGATGATGCTACTTCTGCTATGAATGATACTTACGATGATGCTAGTACCTTACTTGATGATAATGTGCCACTAGGTGACTTTCTTGATGAACAAATTGCTAGAGTAAGACAACATGATGCTGTTGAAACTGATGATGAGCTCGAAACTGAAAATCTTGAAACCCCTGCTAGAACTAGCCTTCCTAGATATGAATTGCCTAAGGTACCGGAAGGTTATGTTATGAATGTGGAGACAACTAGAGATATTCTCGCTTGTAAGGATAGAGATGATCTAGAGAAATTATTATGCAAGTATAAAGAAAAATCTCTGAATGCTAGAGTGCAATATGATCCTAAGTTTGCTACCTCACCTATCTTTATTGATGATAAGGATTATGAATTCTCTATCGACCCAGAGTTAATTACTTTGGTTGAATCTAATCCTTTCCATGGTTATGAAACTGAAACTGTTGTGGCACATCTTACTAAGTTGAATGACATAGCCACCCTATTTACTCATGATGAGAAAACTCGCTATTACTTTATTCTCAAATTATCTCCGTTCTCATTAAAGGGTGATGCTAAAGCTTGGTACAATACTCTTGCTCCTGGTTGTGTGTGTAGTCCCCAGGATATGACTTATTACTTCTCTGAAAAATATTTCCCCGCTCATAAGAAACAAGCTGCCTTACAGGAAATATTTAACTTTGTGCAAATTGAAGAAGAGAGTCTCCCACAAGCTTGGGGGAGGCTTTGCCAATTACTTAATGCTTTGCCTGATTATCCTCTTAAGAAAAATGAAATACTTGATATCTTCCATAATGGACTAACTGATGCTTCTAGGGATTTCCTAGATAGTTGTGCTGGTTGTGTTTTCAGGGAATGAACTATTGGACAAGCTGAAGAATTATTGAATAATATATTGAAAAATTATGATGATTGGACCCTTCCGGAACCACGGCCTAAGCCCACTCCAAAGAAGAGGGGTATATTATATCACGTTGCTGCAGATAATTAATCTCCAGGTGTGGTTGAATTGACAACTCAGCTGCTAATACTCGCAAATATTCTTTGGCTCCCCTTGTGTTAAATCTATACATTTGGGTTGAATACTCTACCCTCGAAAACTGTTGCGATCCCCTATACTTGTGGGTTATCACCTATCTATTTACTTTTATGTTGAGTCATCATCCTCTTATAAAAAGCACCAGTTAGAGAGCGCCACTGTTATTTGTATGCATTGTTATTAATTGATATTGAGTATGACTGTGCATGGATCTCTTTTGCCGACAATGTATAGTCAGTCCTTGATCTTCAGGGGTGCTCTGCATTTATGTTTTGCGGTCTCAGAAAGGGCTAGCAAGGTACCATTCTGTGATACCATATCATGCACTACTAGGAAAAGGCCTGTTAGTGGCGCACCTATTTTGGCCATTAATGGCGCACTATAGGTGCGCCACTATCATCATGCCACTAGTAACAAGTACTAATGGCGCAGCCCTGGTGCGCCATTAGTATACCAGATAATAGTGGCGCACCACATAGTGCGCCATTACTATCGGACTTAGTAATGGTGCACCACATATCTGGTGCGCCATTACTAACAATTTTTTTTCAATTTTTTTGTTTTTTTCTTAATCTCGGGTTACTAAGGCTTAATCTCGGGTCAATATGCTTAATCTCAAGTCAAATCGCACTCCATGGTCAAACTTCCCAAAAGGTCACCCATCCTCACACTACTCCAGCCCGAGCATGCTTAACTTCGTAGTTCAATCCAACCCCAGCACCAGCTCACTT
The DNA here is from genome assembly GCF_002575655.3 of Aegilops tauschii subsp. strangulata. Taxonomy (NCBI): domain Eukaryota; kingdom Viridiplantae; phylum Streptophyta; class Magnoliopsida; order Poales; family Poaceae; genus Aegilops; species Aegilops tauschii. The sequence goes on along the minus strand of NC_053040.3, from coordinate 146,907,219 downwards.
AACAGGCACTTGTTGATATATCTACCATATCAATCCTATTAAGCCTTGTTGATGTCTAGAACTTTGTTCATATTCATGAGTGTGATGAAATTTTGAAAAAATATTTCAAACTTCCCGGTCATATTACGTATCATATTTTGAACATTTTTTCCAAAAAACAAATTCGAAACCAATTTTTTCTGTTACTAGTGGCGCACCTAGCAAATGGTGCGCCACTACTAAGTTTGATTTTTTTTAATTTTTGCCCCCTCTAGATCTTAAAAGCCCCGTATCTTTTATTTTGTTAGGTTTTTGGGAATTCTGAAAATCTTCAATGGGGTTCCCCCGGTTGAATTCGGATGTAACTTTTCGAGAAGATGATTTTTCATATAAAAAACTTTTTAATCCGAGTTCGTATGCAAAAGTTATGCCCATTTTACTAAATTCCAGAGAGATTTTGCAAATAAAGTCAAAATTCATATTTGTAAATTTTCCCAACAACTAGACCACATATCACGTGGGAAACTTATTTTCTTTTTTTTTTGACATTTCCATCATTCTCTTTTATTTTTTTTAAACTGAAAAGGCGGTCCACGGGAGGGGGTGCATTTGGTTATAGTAATGGTGCACCTGTACAAAGTGGGCCATTACTATGCGTATGACTTGGTCAAACCTTGGTCAAAGTTAGTAATGGCGCACTTTGTGTAGGTGCGCCATTACTAAGTTTGACATAGTAATGGCGCACCTATGCAAATTGTGTCATTACTAAGTTTGACCAAGGTTTGACCCAGTCATACACATAGTAATGGCGCACTTTGTACATGTGCGCCATTACTATGTCAACTAGTAATGGCACACTATCCCCTGGTGCGCCACTGCTAACAATTTTTTTTTTCAAAACTAGTAATGGCGCACCACACACCAGGTGCGCCATTAGTAATATGTCATTAATGGCGCACCTGTATCTGGTGCGCCACTGCTATATAGCAGTGGCGCACCACATACATGGTGCGCCATTAATATCTGTCGGAGTAAGTGGCCACGGGTAGCCAAACCGGCTACCCCTGGCTCTTCAGAAAATTTATCAGGCCTTTGGGCCTTCAAGCACTCCAAGCATTTGGGCCGCCTTCCCGGGCCGGCTACCACTAAAGCCGACTCCCGGAAGGCGACCCAGCCTCGCCGACTCCAAGAAGCCGGCCAAGAGAAACGCCGACTCCTAGAAGTCGGCCGAGACCACAACCGCCCCTACATAACGACGACCTGACGGGGCATGGCCACAGTGCGGCCCACGACCCCCGAAGCCCGAGGCAGGCATGGTTACAGGAGACCGTACGGGAGGGATGTCTCCCGTGCGGCCGGGCACTGTAGCCACGCCAGCTACGACGTCATCCACGACCCACTCCTGCACGGCCCAAGGACTGCGGGCCCCTTCAGCCAGAGGGAGGCGTGAAGGCGGCCCGGCCTTTCCTAGTCGGCCAGGAGCATAGCCGGCCTCCAGAAGCCGGCGACTCCCTTCCTCGAAGCAGGAGCCCATTTAAGGAGACAAGACGAGGTGAGGCTACAGTGATAGCCCCCGACGCGGATCACTGTAGCCACGCTTACCTCGACCAAGCCCTCATCATCAGAGGCGCGGCTACAGTAAGCAGCCGCCGACAAGACCCTAGGCGGTGGGGCCGGCCTGCCGACCGAGTAGCCGGCAGCCGGCGGGACCCACCAGCCGGCGGAGGAGCCGGCAGGCGTAGACACTGACGGCTGGGGCCAGTTCCCAGTCGGATTACCATTGTACCCCCGGGGGGTAGGCCTATATAAACCCCCCGGAGCACCCATGCAAAGGGTTGGCACCTCTGCATGTTTGGCTTCCAAGCATAGCATACGCACACACACCATAGATAGAGAGAAGCAAGAGCTAGCCTTGTTCTTCTTCTCCCTTGATCCCAACAGCTCTAGGAGCGATTGTAGCTACTCTTTATCGAGCTAGTGATCATGCGGAGACCCCGCAGAGCAGGACTAGGGGTGTTATCTCCTCGGAGAGCCCCGAACCTGGGTAAGATTCGCCGGCGTGCATGTCTTCGCCTCATCCCGTTTCCAGGCACCGGCGACGTTTTATTGGCTCCCACAATGATAAGCCATCCTTTGGCATATGTCGCACCAACCACCCGACATTTGGCGCCCACCGTGGGGCCAGGTGCACCGTCGTCCGGAGACTTGTTCTGGACGGGAACCTTCTTCCTTCCCCGCGAGCGCAGCCAGCCTGCTGCGCCCGATGGTGCTTGCCCCGACGCGCTGCAAGGCGTCGGCGACGCCTGCGCAGCGAGCCGCCTCGCCGATCTGCTCGGCGAGACTCGCATCTCCGACGAGCCTGCGTCCGACGCAGGCACCGACTACCCCGAGAGCCACCTCGTCAGCCTCCTCGACCAACTTCACGTCTCCAGCGAGCCTGCTGCGGACATGGAGTCTGTCGGCTCCACCGACCCGATGCTCATCGACTCCGACACCGCGTCGCTCGACGCCTACCCCTCCGACGTGGTGGTCTTCGACGACCCACTCCCTCGAGCTGACAGCGGCAGCAGCGCTGTCACCGAAGTGCTGGTCATCAGCCACGTCTCCAACTCGGGCGGGAGCGCCCGCGACGCTCAGCAAGCAGCGATGCACGACCTCTCCATCCCCCTCCCGGCCGACGCCGATGCCGAGACCCTGGAGGCACGCCGTCTTGCCCTCATCACCGAGAGCAAGAAGATAGCCTCGATGAGACGCCTCACCGAGGCCCACCAGCGCGAAGTCGACCGCGCCGCCTTCGGGACGCCGCCGCCGAGCGGCCCGAGCCGAGCCGGCTTCGTCCAGAAGCGCGGCGCAGCCGTTGCCAGCATGCTGGGCGCAGATCGCCCCGTCTACGCCACCCCGCTCGAGAATCTGCGAGCCGCTCAGGCGGCAGCAGAGGAGCTCAATGGGCTGGGAGCCGATGAGCTCCTCTACATGACAAGACGGATCCAGCAGCTGATCGATGCGGCTGCAGAACGGCACGAAGCCGGCGCCCGAGCTAATAGCCATCCCCCGCGCCGGGAGCACGCCGCGACGTCCCGCTCGCCGACTGCGAGCGGCACGCGCCAGAAGAAAGACAAGGAGCCGGCTGCCAGCCGCAGCCGGACCCGCATCACTATCGAGCGCGACGCGGAAGGCCGCCCTCGGGCGGTTGAACATCAGGGAAACCTGCCTCCTCCCCCGCCTCGAAGAGAAAGACGCCTCACTCCGCCGCCCATCACACATCCGACTCTTGGCGACCGACTCGGCCACCGAGAAGGAGTCGGCGAGAGTGACGCCCGCCACAGGATCGACCGCCTTGCTCGGTCCCTGGCGTTAGAAGAAGAAGACGATGTCGGCCCGCCATGCTTTGGCCCCCGCATCCGCGACGAGCCCTTCCCCAAAGGGTTCTCGCTCCCCAGAGACACGCCCAAGTACAACGGCTCGGTGAAGCCGGAAGATTGGCTCATCGACTACTCCACGGCCGTCAGCATCGCCAACGGCAATCGGCGCATTGCCGTGAAATACGTCCCCTTGATGCTGCAAGGGACGGCGCGCACGTGCCTCAACAGCCTCAAGCCATACAACATCAACAGCTGGCTGGACTTCACCGAGGTTTTCGTCCGCAACTTCACTAGCACCTACAAGCGGCCTCCCAAGCCTCGTCAGCTCTCCCTCTGCGTCCAAGGGCCCAACGAGTCGACCCGCGACTACCTCACGCGATGGGCCGAGCTCCGCAACTCCTGCGAGGGAGTGCATGAGGTCCAGGCCATCGAGTACTTCACTGCCGGGTGCCGAGAGGGCACCCTCCTCAAGCACCGACTCCTCTGCGACGAGCCGGCTACCCTCGATGAGTTGCTGATCACCGCCGACAAGTACGCCACTGCCGACTCCTCCATGAAGACCGAGCTCCGAGTGGACGCCCCGGGGAAGGTAGTCACTCCGGCTCCCAAGACGCCGGCTGGCGACCCAAACCGGCGCCCCTACCAGAACGACCACAAGCGCAAGGGCCCCATGCCGACTTCCTCCAGTCGCCAGTTGGCCACAGTTGAAGACGAGCAGCCCGAGGAGCGGCCCGCTCCCAAGAAGAAGGGAGGCCGGCCGCCCTGGCAGCCGTCCTTCTCCTACGAACAAGCACTCGATGCCCCCTGCAAGTTCCACACCGGCGCGAAGCTGTCCAACCATACAACACGGAAATGCCACTGGCTCACCCGCATCACCAAGGGCGAAGGGATAGTGCCGCCTCCGCCTCCCGGCCCGCCGCCTCCAGCTCCCCAGCAGCCGGCGGCCCGGCCGGCAGTCGGCGCCATCCAAGACGAGTTCCCCGAAGCGCACGACGCCTACGTCGTCTTCACGAGTCAAGTCGACGACAAGCGCAACCGACGCCGGCAACACCAAGAAGTAAATGCAGTTACCTCTAGCACCGCCGAGTTCATGCACTGGTCAGAAAAACCCATCAGCTGGAGCCAGGCCGACCACCCAGAGGTGATGCCTTCGCCCGGCTCCTATGCTATGGTTTTGGACGTCACCCTTGCGACGGAGAGGCGAGCTGCCAGATTTTCCCGCGTCCTGATAGACGGCGGAAGCAGTATCAACATACTGTACCGCGATACCATGGACAAGCTGAACATCAAAGCGAAGCAGCTCATGCCGAGCCGCACAGTCTTCCATGGTATCGTACCCGGCCTATCTTGCTCTCCAATCGGCAAGATCAAGATGGATGTTCTCTTCGGAGACAAAGATCATTTTCGCCGGGAAGCAATATGGTTCGAGGTGGTGGATTTGAAAAGCCCCTATCATGCACTGCTTGGCCGACCTGCTTTGGCCAAGTTCATGGCTGTGCCCCACTATGCCTACCTGAAGATGAAGATGCCGAGCTCGAAGGGGATCATCACGGTAGCCGGCGACTACAAGAAGTCCATCGAGTGTGCCATGGCCAGCAGCCGGCTGGCCGAGTCCCTCGTGGTGGCGGAAGAGAAGAAGATGCTGGAACGGGTTGTGGCCATGGCCGGCAGGCAGCCGACCTTGTCCCCCAACCCCAAGGACTGTGATGCGCAGGGCTCCTTCCAGCCTGCCAAAGAGACGAAGAAGATACCTCTAGACCCGGAGCACCCGGAGAGGTTCGCCGTGATTGGGGCGAACTTGGACAGTAAATAGGAAGGCGAGCTCGCCGACTTCCTCCGTGAGAATCGAGACATCTTTGCATGGTCCCCAAAGGACATGCCGGGTGTCCCGAAGGATTTCGCCGAGCACAAATTACATGTCCGAGCTGATGCGAAGCCGGTCAAGCAACCCCTCCGCCGACTATCAGAAGAGAAGCGAAGAATCGTGGGAGAAGAGATAGCCCGGCTCCTCGCAGTCGGCTTCATCATGGAAGTGTTCTTTCCAGAATGGCTTGCCAATCCAGTTCTGGTTTTGAAGAAGAATAACAAGTGGCGCATGTGTATAGACTACACAAGCTTGAACAGGGCCTGCCCAAAGGATCCGTTTGCTTTGCCACGGATTGACCAAGTGATAGACTCTACAGCCGGATGCGAGCTGTTGTGTTTTTTGGATGCATACTCAGGGTATCATCAGATCAAGTTGGACCCAGCTGACCGCCTGAAAACTGCCTTCATCACACCCTTTGGAGCTTTCTTCTACCTGACAATGACATTCGGCTTGAGAAACGCCGGTGCCACTTTTCAGCGTTGCATGCAGAAATGTCTCTTGAAACAACTCGGCAGAAATGCCCACGTCTACGTAGACGACATTGTGGTGAAGACAGAGAAGCGCGGTACCTTGCTGGAAGACCTGAAGGAAACATTTGCCAACTTGTGCCGATTCCAGATCAAGCTCAACCCCGAGAAGTGCGTGTTCGGAGTAACAGCCGGCCAGCTCCTAGGCTTCCTGGTCTCCGAGCGCGGCATTGAGTGCAACCCTGTCAAGATCAAAGCCATCGAGAGGATGGAGATTCCCACCAAGCTGCGAGATGTGCAGAAGTTCACTGGCTGCTTAGCCTCCCTGAACCGTTTTATCAGCCGACTAGGAGAGAAGGCTCTCCCCCTGTACCGACTCATGAAGAAGTCCACTCACTTTGAGTGGAATGATCAAGCCGACCAAGCCTTCCATGAGTTGAAGAAAATGTTGACCACTTCGCCTGTCCTGGCCGCGCCGACTGAGAAGGAGCCCATGCTCCTCTACATCGCCGCGACAAGCCGAGTCGTCAGCACTGTTGTTGTGGTCCAGCGCCCGGAGGAAGGCCGAGCCCAGCTGGTCCAGAGGCCGGTCTACTATCTCAGCGAAGTACTATCCAGCTCAAAGCAAAACTACCCGCACTACCAGAAGATGTGCTATGGGGTGTACTTCGCTGCCAAGAAATTGAAGCCCTACTTCCAAGAGCACCCCATCACGGTCGTGTGCACTGCCCCGCTCGCCGAGATCATAGGCAGCCGGGATGCATCCGGCCGGGTGGCCAAATGGGCCATTGCCTTGGCGCCTTACACGATTTTTTATCAACCCCGCACCGCCATCAAGTCGCAAGCATTGGCCGACTTCCTCGTCGACTGGGCCGAGACCCAGTACTTACCGCCGGCTCCCGACTCTACCCATTAGCGGATGCACTTTGACGGGTCCAAGATGCGCACCGGCTTGGGAGCCGGCATCGTCCTCACCTCTCCCAAAGGCGACAAGCTCAAGTTTACGCTGCAGATCCACTTCGCCGCCTCCAATAACGTGGCCGAGTACGAGGCGCTCGTACATGGGCTCCGGCTAGCCAAAGAGCTCGGCATACGCCGGATCCTGTGCTACGGCGACTCCGACTTAGTGGTCCAGCAATCATCTGGCGATTGGGACGCCAAGGACGCGAACATGGCGAGCTACCGCTTCCTCGTCCAGCAGATGAGCGGATACTTCGAAGGGTGCGAGTTCCTTCATGTGCCAAGGGCTGACAACGACCAAGCAGATGCCCTAGCATGGATCGGCTCCACCCGACAAGCCATACCGACTGGCGTCTCCCTACAACGCCTCCTCAAGCCGTCCATCAAGCCGTCTCCAGAGTCGGACTCCATCTTCGTACCGCCTGCGCCAAAAACAGCCGGATCCGGCTCAAGAAATCCCGCAGGCGGCACGGGGACTTCGACGACTGCCCCGGGAACTGACGTAGTCGCACCCGGCCCAGGGACCTCAGAGCCCGGCCCGGGGACTGCAACGACACAAGAAGCGGTGGACGACTCCAATGCAACACCCATCCCACCCACCCGAGTCATGGTGGCCACGATAACAGCAGAAGAAGTCACAGCTCCCTCATGGGCCCAGCCCATCCTCAAGTTCCTAGTCAGCAGAGAGCTGCCGACTGATGAGATCGCAGCAAGACTAGTACAACGACGAACCGCAGCATACACAATAATCAACAGGGAGCTTGTGAAGCGCAGCGTCACTGGAGTCTTCCAGCGTTGCGTCGAGCCAGAAAAAGGAGTGGCAATCCTCAAAGACATCCACCAAGGCGAATGCGGCCACCACGCCGCCTCAAGATCCCTCATGGCCAAAGCTTTCCGCCATGGGTTCTTCTGGCCGACTGCCTTGGAGGATGCTAAAGAAATAGTAAAGAGCTGCAGAGGGTGTCAAGTCTTCAGTTCCAAACAACACCTGCCGGCTTCCGCCCTCAAGACCATTCCCCTCACCTGGCCTTTTGCCGTCTGGGGACTGGACATGGTAGGCCCTTTCAAGACAGCCCGCGGTGGCATGACACACCTGCTCGTTGCGGTGGACAAGTTCACAAAGTGGATCGAAGCCAAGCCCATCAAGAAGCTGAACGGGCCGACTGCCGTGACATTCATCACCGACATCACCACTCGGTACGGCGTGCCGCACAGCATCATCACCGACAACGGCACAAACTTCGCCAAAGGCGCGCTGGCACGTTTCTGCGTGACACAGGGCATCCGACTGGACTTAGCGTCCGTTGCCCACCCGGAGTCAAACGGCCAGGTCGAGCGAGCAAATGGACTTATCCTCTCCGGCATCAAACCCCGACTGGTTGTACCACTGGAGCGATCGGCCGGCTGCTGGCTCGAAGAGCTGCCGGCTGTCCTCTGGAGTCTGCGCACTACACCCAACAAGTCAACCGGTTTCACTCCATTCTTTCTTGTGTACGGTGCCGAGGCTGTCATCCCAACAGACATTGAGTTCGACTCGCCTCGGATCACCATGTACACGGAGGAGGAAGCCAAAGAAGCAAGAGAAGACGGCGTCGACCTACTGGAAGAAGGCCGGCTGTTAGCCCTCAGCCGGTCCGCCATCTACCAGCAAGGCCTGCGCCGCTACTACAACCGCAAGGTCAAGCCAAGATCCTTCCAAGAGGGCGACCTTGTGCTCCGGCTGATCCAGCGAACAGCCGGCCAGCACAAGCTCTCGGCCCCTTGGGAAGGCCCCTTCGTCGTCAGCAAGGCACCCGGCAACAACTCCTACTACTTGATCGACGCGCAAAAGCCAAGAGCACGCAAGAGAGACGACTCTGGCAAGGAGTCGGAGCGACCATGGAACACAAACCTCCTAAGACGATTTTACAGCTGAAAAGCAGTATGTATCACGCTACCCCTTTTGTATTAAGTTACAAACCAACAGGCCCCCCGAACAGTACTCGGGGACTGCCTTTTATTTATCTATGGATGACAAGTGTCATATCAATGAATGTCTTATTACATTTTGAATTCTTGTCCGGCACCGGGTCCGACTAGTCGGCCCGGGGACTGGCCGCCTTAAGCTATATTATAAGTTCTTCCCGAAGTCAGCAAAGTAGTGCGCCGGCTCCCCAGTCCTCTCTTGTTGAAAGTCGCAGCTCAAAGAACTGACTGTCCGACTAGCAAGAGAGAAGACAGAAAGGACGCCCACACGAAAACGGCTAAGGAACAACTAACCTATATAGCAAAAAGACGGCCTCTATATACGCCTGCCGACTGTCACAACAGCCGGCTGGCCGGCTTCCTAAAAAACTTAGCTTAAGTCTGGCAGAGCTAAAAGTACTTCCCCCTCCCCAATCGGCCAGGCACTCCCCGGCTGCAGTTTGTAGAACAACTGTTTGACTAGGGAGACGGCAACCAAGGGAGGGCGGCAAAGGAAAAAAGCAGAAGGACAAAAAGCAAAAGTACAAGGAAAAGCCGATTGCATAACTTATATACATAAAGCCGCCTAAAGGCTGGCAACAGAATTAAGTTTGAATACACCCAGTGGGTGGAACTGCGCAGACTTAACCAAAAACATTGTTCAAAAGTAACAAGACAGGAAACAAAAGAAAGAAGACAAAGGCGCGAAGGCCGAGTTGGCCGGTGAAGGCAGCTTGCCGGCTGAAGGAGTGGCCGCCTAGCTGGTCCCGGCTTGACCGCCTCCCGTAACAGGAGACGCACTCGCACGCAGCGTAGTGCTGGAGGCGCGGTCAGGCTGGCCGGCTGCTCCACCAGCCGGCTCGACGTCTTCACCCTCCTCCTCCTCCTCTTCGCCCTCGTCGCTGGAGTCGATCTCCTCCGCCGAGTCCTCGCCGCACGCCGGGTCCAGCCCGAACCAATCTTCCGGCTGGGCGACTCCATTGTCGTCCACCTCGGGGGCGAAGACGTTGGTGTCGGTGTAGTCGGCGATTGCCGAAGCCCGTCGAATGATGGCCGGCCGCGCCGGCTCCAGCTCCGCGTCGGCTTGCTGCCGCCAGGTGGCCAGCTGGTCCAGATTCAGGCCTGGGTACCAGGCCTTGACGAACTCCAGCGCCCGCCCGGCGCCGGAGCGAGCCGCTGACGCCTTCCAAGCCTCGAAGCGCCCGACGGCCACCTCCAGCCAGTCGGCGGTCCGACTGGGAGTGCGCGGGATCACTTGGCCGGGCCAGAGGGCGGCCAGGACCTGCGACCCGGCACGCTGAAGCCGGCGGAGCAGCCTGTGAGCCGGCTGGATACGAGCCTGGATCGCCAGGAGCTGCTCCTCCAGCGAGCGGCCGGCAGTCGGCGAAATCTCGAAGCCAGCTTGCCTCTTCACCTGGCGACGAGCTTCGATGGCCTGGTTGGCGGCAGTGGAATAGCCGGGGAAGTACTCTGCGCAGAAAAGAAAAGAAGAACCCCAAATCAGAAAAACAAGTCAAAATGACAGATGGCAAGAAAGGACGAAGGGGTAGACGACTTACCGTCAACCAGATCCTCAATCTGGCCATAGCCGGAGACCAGAGTCTGCCTGGCTTCGTCCCAGGCGGCCGCCTCCGTCTCGAACTCGGCCTGGAGGGCGGCTTCGCGGTCCTGCGCGGCCTTCAGCGCCGCCTTGTGGCTTTCCTCCTGGTCGGCCAGCTTCTTGACCAGGCGGTCGCGCTCCTGCACCAAGGCGGCGAGCTCCGCGTCCTTGGCACGAAGAGCAGTCTGGGACTCCCCCAGCTGTGCCCTCAGACTGGCGTTGGCCGCTGCAGAGACAGAAGAAGAAGAACAATGAGAAATCATCAAGGAAGATCCGAGCCGACTGCTCAGCAGTCGGCCCGAATCTCGGGGACTACACCCAGTGGGTGCGCTGACGCGCCCCCACATGAGATAAAGATCAAGTTACATACCTCGGCTTTCAGTGAGATCGGCGGTCTTCTGCGTCAGCTCCCGAGCCTGGGAGTTGAAGGCGGCCGCTCGGAGGTTGTGATAGTCCTGCAAGATGGACAGAAGATCGACGTGAGAACGAAAGCAACGATGAGAAATCATCAAGGAAGATCCGAGCCGACTGCTCAGCAGTCGGCCCGAATCTCGGGGACTACACCCAGTGGGTGCGCTGACGCGCCCCCACGAGAGAAATCAAGAAGAAGATGAGAATACTAACCCGGATGGCAGCCCGCGTGGCGAGGAATTCGTCGGTGAACTGCCTCAGCGCCGCGGCTTGGCCCCGGAGCCGGGTCCAGACGTCTTGCGCAGCGATGTTCACCACGGCTGTCCCTCCGCCTGGCGTCCACGCTGAGGTAGCGCTGGTCGCCTCCGCGTCTCGGGCCGACGAGCTGGAGCCCACGGCCGGCCGTGGCTCCGACGCCGCTTTCTGCGGCTCCGACGCGGCCTTCCCTGCGCGCCGGCTTGGCGGAACCCGGACCGCCACCGCAGCTCCCGCGGCCGGCTCGCCTTCCGCCGACTGTGCGGGCGCAGGCTCAGTCTGGCCGCCTTGGGCCGCCCCAGTCGGAGGAGTCGGCCCTGGCGCCTCCCTCAATAAGATGACGTCGTCGCCGCTCCCTCCCAGATCCGGCTGGGAACCACTGGCTCCCCCTGGCGAGGGATCCGCGCCCCCGGGCGCCATGGTGCGCAGGGGGGTGACCATCAAGGCCTCCCCTGCCGCCGCTTCGGCCTCGGCCTCTGCCTGGGCCTTGGCTGCGGCCTCGGCAAGCGCCTTCGCCGCCTCCTCCTCCCGAGCTGCCTGGGCGGCGGCTGCCCTCCGTGCCTCCGCCTCCCGCGCTTCCTGCTCCTCCCGCACCTCCCGCGCGTTCCTTTCCGTCGCCTCCAGGAGGGCGGCGCGGGGATCTACGCGGCAGGTGGTGCTCCCAGAGCCCCTTGGCGACTCGACAACGGAGCCGGCAGCCGCCCGCTCGAGTGACAGTGGAGCTCTGATCAAAGAAAAGAAGACAAAGGTTCAGAAAACCACCCAAGAAAAGAAAGAAGGAGAATACACAGAAAGAGAGAAAGCTTACGCTGACACAGCCTGCGGCTGCTTCACCACTCTGCGGAAGCGAGCCGCCTTCGCGGCCGCCTCTTCCCGCCTGGTGGCCGCCGCCCCACCCCTGGGCTTCTTCGACCGGCTACCGAACATGCCCTGGGTGGCGCGACGTTTCTGGCCCCTACCCCGAGCAGGCTGCGCGCCGGAGGGGCCCGCGCCGCGTCCGGAGGCCGGCTGACGGGGCGGGACGGCTTCGGCTTCATCCTCGTCCGGCCAGTCGTCGAAGGTCGCGGAGAACCCGGCGCCGCCTGCTTCACCGCCGGCTTGGCCGCCGGCTGGCTCGGTGGCATCCTCCATATGGACCGCCCCCAGATCGGGGTCCTCCTGGTCGTGCTCGGTCCGGTCGGGGACGAAGCGGCGCTCCACGTCCGCTCCGCCGGCCGGCCGAAGCAGAGGATTCTGTCAAAAAGCGAGCCGACTGAGTTAGAGTCGGCCCAGAGGAACTCGGCGACAAAGCTGAGAGAGAAAGAGAGAAAAAGAGAAGGGGAGCGTACCGTAGGCGGAGGATTGGCGCGGCTATATGGCTCCTTGCCGAATTGCCAGTCGTCGGGAAGCTGGCAGTTGGCGAGGTAGTTCACCATGTCGGCCGCGTCGGCCTGCGGCATCTCCTTGGTGCACATCCGGCTCGGATCGAGCTGGCCGCTCATCTGACAGATCAGATGAGGCCGGCTCTGGAGCGGGAGGACCCGGCGCGTGACGAACGCGGCCAGAAGGTCGGGCCCCGTCAGACCCTCCAACTGGACCATCACCCGCAGGCGGGCGATGGCGGCGTTCCCTCCCTGCGATAGCGTCACCGCCCGGAAGGACCACTGGGGCAGCCTCCCCGCCGGTGGGCCGGCTACGTAAGCCGGCAGGTTGATGTAGTCGCCCCGGGGAGCGATGTTCCGCACGTAGAAGTATGATTTCTGCCACTTCTTCACCGATTGGATCAGCGTGATGACGGGGAAGGGGTTGTCGGCGCCCGATCTCCGCGACGCGATGAAGGTGCCAGTGTGGGCCGGCACGCCCTTGCTGCGCGTACCCAGCTTCGACTGGAAGAATTCCCCCCAGAGCTCGAGGGTGGGGAGGACGCCGAGATAGCCCTCGCATAGGGTGACGAAGGCCGACAGCAGCACCACCGCGTTGGGGGTGAGGTGGTGCGGCTGGAGCTGATAGAAGTCCTGCCAGGAGCGGAAGAAGGCGCTCACTGGCAGTCCGAAGCCGCGCAGGAAGTGCGAGCGGAAGACCACCCGCTCGCCCTCCTGCGGCGCCGGCCTGACCTCCTTCTCCGGCGCGAGGCGGACCTCCACTTTGTCCGCGCTGGGCAGACGCCGGGTGTCGCGGAGGAAGTCGATGTGGTCGTTGTGGACGATGGAGCCATCCCAATCCCCGCCGAGCTGCTCTACGTGGGGAGGCATAGCGGAGGCTCGCACGGCGGCGGAGGAGCATGCGAAGGAAGAGCGCGGCGGCGAGGCGCTGTCATAGGAACGAGCAAGGCAAGAAGACGGCGGAAGTAGGAGGAGCGTGCGAGGGCCTGCCGCCCTCCACCTCCCCCTACTTATAGCCTCACACGGCCGAAGAGGCCGGACGTGGGGGGAGACGTGGGATTAACTACGCCCACTCCCCCCACGTCTCGCGTTTATTACGCATAAGTGCGAGCCGAAACTGCCGCACGGAACATGCGGGCGGTTCCGGGATACAAAAGATCCGCGCCTGGGCTGGGGCGCGGACGTGGCGGGCCCCCTCTCTGCGGCAACATCCCGTCTCGCGCGTGGGCTGGCAGGCTCTCCGGCTACGTGGCGCGCCGTCGGCCCGTGGCCGGCCCGCAGCCCGGCGCACATGCCAGCGGGTTCCCGCCCTCCGACTCCAGAAGATTTCGGCTCAGGCGACGTGCCTGACCAAGGCCGGCTCCCAGCTGCCAGCTTGTCGCGATGGGAAGCTGTTCGAGCTTCTCGAACCCTACTCCACCTCGAAGCCCGATCAGCTTCGGGGACTACTGTCGGAGTAAGTGGCCACGGGTAGCCAAACCGGCTACCCCTGGCTCTTCAGAAAATTTATCAGGCCTTTGGGCCTTCAAGCACTCCAAGCATTTGGGCCGCCTTCCCGGGCCGGCTACCACTAAAGCCGACTCCCGGAAGGCGACCCAGCCTCGCCGACTCCAAGAAGCCGGCCAAGAGAAACGCCGACTCCTAGAAGCCGGCCGAGACCACAACCGCCCCTACATAACGACGACCTGACGGGGCATGGCCACAGTGCGGCCCACGACCCCCGAAGCCCGAGGTAGGCATGGTTACAGGAGGCCGTACGGGAGGGATATCTCCCGTGCGGCCGGGCACTGTAGCCACGCCCGCTACGACGTCATCCACGACCCACTCCTGCACGGCCCAAGGACTGCGGGCCCCTTCAGCCAGAGGGAGGCGTGAAGGCGGCCCGGCCTTTCCTAGTCGGCCAGGAGCATAGCCGGCCTCCATAAGCCGGCGACTCCCTTCCTCGAAGCAGGAGCCCATTTAAGGAGACAAGACGAGGTGAGGCTACAGTGATAGCCCCCGACGCGGATCACTGTAGCCACGCTTACCTCGACCAAGCCCTCATCATCAGAGGCGCGGCTACAGTAAGCAGCCGCCGACAAGACCCTAGGCGGTGGGGCCGGCCTGCCGACCGAGTAGCCGGCAGCCGGCGGGACTCACCAGCCGGCGGGACCCAGCAGCCGGTGGAGGAGCCGGCAGGCGTAGACACTGACGGCTGGGGCCAGTTCCCAGTCGGATTACCATTGTACCCCCGGGGGCTAGGCCTATATAAACCCCCCGGAGCACCCATGCAAAAGGGTTGGCACCTCTGCATGTTTGGCTTCCAAGCATAGCATACGCACACACACCATAGATAGAGAGAAGCAAGAGCTAGCCTTGTTCTTCTTCTCCCTTGATCCCAACAGCTCTAGGAGCGATTGTAGCTACTCTTTATCGAGCTAGTGATCATGCGGAGACCCCGCAGAGCAGGACTAGGGGTGTTATCTCCTCGGAGAGCCCCGAACCTGGGTAAGATTCGCCGGCGTGCATGTCTTCGCCTCATCCCGTTTCCAGGCACCGGCGACGTTTTATTGGCTCCCACAATGATAAGCCATCCTTTGGCATATGTCGCACCAACCACCCGACAATATCCATATTAGCTATAGCCCTTTTCCTAGTAGTGATGATTGTTTTGAAAAAGTGTTGTCATCCGGGATTTATTATTATTGCTCGCTAGTTGATTATGTCATTGATATGAGTAAATGTGAGACCTAAATGTTATTGTGAATATGGTTAGTTCATAATCTTTCCTGAAAACTTGAATGCTAGCTTTACATATTTGCAACAACAAGATTAACCAGAGTTTATAAAAGTTTTTCTTTATCACTTTCAGTTTGTCAACTGAATTTCTTGAGGACAAGCAATGGGTTAAGCTTGGGGGAGTTGATACGTCTCCATCGTATCTACTTTTTCAAACTCTTTGGCCCTTGTTTTGGACTCTAATTTGCATGATTTGAATGGAACTAACCCGGACTGACGTTGTTTTCAGCAGAATTGCCAGAGTGTTATTTTTGTGCAGAAATAAAACTTCTTGGAATGACCTGAAACTTCACGGAGAATACTTTTGGAATAAATAAAAATATTGGCGAAAGAATAAACCAGAGGGGACCCACCACCTGTCCACAAGGGTGGGGTGCTCCCCTGGCTTGTGGGTCCCACGAAGCTCCACCGACCTCAACTCCAATTCCATATATTCACGTTCGGGGAGAAAAAAAATCAGAGAGAATGCTTCATCGTGTTTTACGATACAGTGTGATACGTCTCCAACGTATCTATAATTTTTTATTGTTCCATGCTATTATATTATATGTTTTGGATGTTTAATGGGCTTTATTATACTCTTTTATATTATTTTTGGGACTAACCTATTAACCAAAGGCCCAGTGCAAATTGCTGTTTTTTTTTGCCTATTTTAGTGTTTCGCAGAAAAGGAATATCAAACAGAATCCAAACGCAACGAAACCTTCGCGAGGATCTTTTTTGGAACAAACGCAACCCATGAGACTTGGAGTGGAAATCAAGGAAGTAACAAGGCAGCCACGAGGCAGGAGGGCGTGCCCAGGGGGTAGGCGCGCCCCCACCCTCGTGGGCCTCTTGTAGCTCCACCGACCTACTTCTTTCGCCTATATATACTCTTATACCCTGAAAACATCCAGGGGAGCCACGAAACCACTTTTCCACAGCCGCAACCTTCTCTACCCGTGAGATTCCATCTTAGGGCCTTTTCCGGTGCTCCGCCGAAGGGGGAATCGATCACAGAGGGCTTCTACATCAACACCATAGCCTCTCCGATGATGTGTGAGTAGTTTACCACAGACCTTCGGGTCCATAGTTATTAGCTAGATGGCTTCTTCTCTCTCTTTGGTTCTCAATACAAAGTTCTCCTCGATGCTCTTGGAGATCTATTCGATGTAATACTTTTTGCGGTGTGTTTACCGAGATCCGATGAATTGTGGGTTTATGATCAAGATTATCTATGAACAATATTTGGTTCTTCTCTGAATTCTTATATGCATGATTTGATATCTTTGCAAGTCTCTTCGAATTATCTATTTAGTTTGGCCTACTAGATTGATCTTTCTTGCAATGGGAGAAGTGCTTAGCTTTGGGTTCAATCTTGCGGTGTCCTTTCCCAGTGACAGCAGGGGCAGCAAGGCACGTATTGTATTGTTGCCATCGAGGATAAAAAGATGGGGTTTATATCATATTGCTTGAGTTTATCCCTCTACATCATGTCATCTTGCCTAATGCGTTACTCTGTTCTTATGAACTTAATACTCTAGATGCATGCGGGATAGCGGTCGATGCATGGACTAATAGTAGTAGATGCAGAATCGTTTTGGTCTACTTGACACGGACGTGATGCCTATGTTCATGATCATGCCTAGATATTCTCATAACTACGCACTTTTCTATCAATTGCTCGGCAGTAATTTGTTCACCCACCGTAATATATGCTATCTTGAGAGAAGCCACTAGTGAAACCTATGGCCCCCGGGTCTATTTTACATCATATTAGTTTCCCGTCAACTAGTTATTTCTATTGCCGTTTATTTTGCAATCTTTATTTTCCAGTCTATACAACAAGAATACCAAAAATATTTATCTTATTATCTTTATCAGATCTCACTTTTGCAAGTGGCTGTGAAGGGATTGACAACCCCTTTATCGCGTTGGTTGCAAGGTTCTTGATTGTTTGTGCAGGTACTAGGCGATTTGCATGTAGTCTCCTACTGGATTGATACCTTGGTTCTCAAAAACTAAGGGAAATACTTATGCTACTTTGCTGCATCACCCTTTACTCTTCAAGGGAAAACCAAGGCATGCTCAAGAGGTAGCACGGAGCTGCCGCCACCTCCTGTTCTTCCTTGGGAGGGCAGATCTGGAGTCCGTTTTGGGCTCTAGAGAGGGGAAATCGTCGCCATTGTCATCATGAACCATCCTCCATCACCAACTTCATGATGCTCACCGCCGTGCGTCAGTAACTCCATCGTAGGCTTGCTGGACGATGATGGGTTGGATGAGATTTATCATGTAATCGAGTTAGTTTTGTTAGGGTTTTATCCCTAGTATCCACTATGTTGTGAGATTGATGTTGCTATGACTTTGCTATGCTTAATGCTTGTCACTAGGGCCCGAGTACCATGATTTCAGATCTGAACCTGTTATGTTTCCATGAATATATTTGTGTTCTTGATCCTATCTTGCAAGTTATAGTCACCTACTACGTGTTATGATCCGGCAACCCCGGAGTGACAATAGTCGAGACACTTCCCGGTGATGACCGTAGTTTGAGGAGTTCATGTATTCACTAAGTGCTAATGCTTTGGTCCGGTTCTCTATTAAAAGGAGGCCTTAATATCCCTTAGTTTCCATTAGGACCCCTCTGCCACGGGAGGGTAGGACAAAAGATGTCATGGAAGTTCTTTTCCATAAACACGCATGACTATATATGGAATACATGCCTACATTATATTGATGAATTGGAGCTAGTTCTGTGTCACCCTAGGTTATAACTGTTGCATCATGAATGCCATCCGACATAATTATCCATCATTGATCCATCGCCTACGAGTTTGTTTCATATTGATCTTTGCTAAGTTGCTTTTCCGTCGGCACTGTTACGATTGCTACAAAACTACTACTGTTACTTTTGCCACTGTTACCATTACTTCCATAGTACTTTCTACTAAATACTTTGCTGCAGATATTAAGCTTTCAGGTGTGGTTGAATTGACAACTCAGCTACTAATAGTGGAGAATATTCTTTCTCTCCCCTTGTGTCGAATCAATAAATTTTGGTTGAATACTCTACCCTCGAATACTGTTGCGATCCCTTAAACTTGTGGGTTATCAGTTTCCTAACCATAGACATGTGTTGTTATTTGATAATGGGATCACATCATTAGGAGAATGATGTGATGGACTAGGTCCACCCGCTAGCTTAGCGTATTGATCGTTCAGTTTTATTGCTATAGCTTTCTTCATGTGAAATACATATTCCTTAGACTATGAGATTATACAACTCCCGGATACCGGAGGAATACCTTGTGTGCTATCAAACGTCACAACATAACTGGGTGATCATAAATATGCTCTATAGGTATCTCCAAAGGTGTTTGTTGAGTTGGCATAGATCGAGATTAGGATTTGTCACTCGAGTATCGGAGAGGTATCTATGGGCCCTCTCGGTAATACACATCATAGGCTTGCAAGCAAATGACTAAGGACTTATCACGAGGTGATGTATTATGGAACGAGTAAAGCGACTTGCTGGTAACGAGATTGAACTAGGTATAGAGATACCGACGATCGAATCTCGGGCAAGTAACATGCCGATGGACAAAGGGAATTATGTATGTTGTCATAACGGTTCGACGATAGAGATCTTCGTAGAATATGTAGCAGCCAATATGGGCATCCAGGTTCCACTTTTGGTTATTGACTGGAGAGGTGTCTCGGTCATGTCTACATAGTTCTCGAACCCGTAGGGTCTGCACGCTTAACGTTCGATGATGACATAGTATTATATGAGTTATGTGATTTGGTGACCGAATGTTGTCCGGAGTCCCGGATGAGATCACGGACATGACGAGGAGTCTCGAAATGGTCAAGAGGTCAAGATTGATATATAGGACGATGGTATTCGGACACCGAAAGTGTTTTGGGGGGTACTGGGTACTTATTGGGTCACCGGAATGGGTTTCGAGCACCCCCTCGGCAAAAGTTATGGGCCTTATGGGCCAAGAGAGGGAACGTACCCGCCATAGGGGGCTGGTGCCCCACCATAGCAGGCCGGCCTAGGAGGAGAAGGAAAGAGGGGAAGGGAAAGGAAAGTGTGGAGTAGGACCCCCCTTCCTTCCCTCTCCCCCCTCTTTCGTTCCCTCTTATCCAAACATGGCAGGGGGCGGCCAAGGCTGGAGCCCTAGGGCCGGCCGGCCACCTATGTGGTGTGCCAGGCTGCCTCCCTCTCCCACCTATATATATGTGGGAGGGGGGCGCCTAGCACACACCAGATCAATTGCTAGCCGTGTGTTGTGCCCCCTCCACCGTTTACACCCCCGGTCATATTTTCGTAGTGCTTAGGCGAAGCCCTGCGGAGATCACTTCACCATCACCGTCACCATGCCGTTGTGCTGACAGAACTCATCTACTACCTCGTCCTCTTACTGGATCAAGAAGGCGGAGGACGTCACCGAGCTGAACGTGTGTAGAACGCGGAGGTGTCGTGCGTTCGGTACTTGATCGGTTGAAGCATGAAGGAGTTTTACTACATCAAACGCGTTGTGAAACACTTCTGCTTAATGTCTACGAGGGTACGTAAACATACTCTCCACCTTGTTGCTATGCATCTCCATGGATAGATCATCGCGTGTGCGTAATTTTGTTTGTTTTCCATGCAATGTTTCCCAACAGTGGCATCAGAGCCAGGTCTATGCGTGGATGATATGCACAAGTAGAACACAAAGAGTTGTGGGCGGTGATAGTCATAATGCTTACCACCAACGTCTTATTTTGATTCGACGGTATTGTGGGATGAAGCGGCCCGGACCAACCTTACATGCCCATACACATGACACCGGTTCCATCGACAGATATGCAACTAGTTTTGCATAAAGGTGGCTGGCGGGTGTCTATTTCTCCCACTTTAGTTGAATCAAATTTGACTACGGCCAGTCCTTGAAGAAGGTTAAAACAGCAAACTTGATGAATCACCGTTGTGGTTTTTGCCGTAGGTAAGAACTGTTCTTGCTAGAAGCCCGTAGCAGCCATGTAAAACTTGCAACAACAAAGTAGAGGACGTCTAACTTATTTTTGCAGGGCATGTTGTGATATGATATGGTCAAGATATGATGTGATATATGTTTTGTAATATCGACAACCGGCAGGAGCCTTAGGGTTGTCTCTTTATTGTATGAAGTGCAAGCGCCATGTAATTGCTTTACTTTATCACTATGCATTAGCAATAGTAGTAGAAGCAATAGTTGGCGTGACAACCTCGATGCAATGACGCTACGATGGAGATCAAGGTGTCGAGCCGGTGACGATGGAGATCATGATGATGCTTTGGAGATGGAGATCAAAAGCACAAGATGATGATGGCCATATCATGTCACATATTTTGCTTGCATGTGATGTTTATCCTTTATGCATCTTATTTTGCTTAGAACGGCGGTAGCATTATAAGATGATCCCTTCACTTAATTTCAAGATAAAAGTGTTCTCCCTGAGTATGCACCGTTGCTAGAGTTCGTCGTTTCGAGACACCACATGATGATCGGGTGTGATAGACTCTACGTTCACATACAACGGGTGTAAGACAGTTTTGCACATGCAGAATACTTGGGTTAAACTTGTCGAGCCTAGCATGTACAGACATGGTCTCGAAACACTGGAGACCAAAAGGTCGAACATGAGTCATATAGTAGATATGATCAACATAGAGTCATTCACCATTGTTCATGGGTTAGTTGATTTGGATCATATATCAGTTAGATAAACTTGAGGGATGTTTACTTAAGTGGGAGTTCATTAGCAATTTGATTAATTCAACTTAAATTTATCATGAACTTAGTCTTATAGTTTTGCATATCTATGTTGTAGATCAATAGCTCACGAATTAGTTTCCCTGTTTTTGATATGTTCCTAGAGAAAACTAAGTTGAAAGATGATAGTAGCAATGATGCAGACTGGGTCCGTGATCTGAGGATTATCCTTATTTGCTACAGAGAAGAATTATCTCCTTAATGCACCGCTAGGTGACAGACCTATTGCAGAAGCAGATGCAGACGTTATGAATGTTTGGCAAGCTCGGCATGATGACTACTTAATAGTTTAGTGCACCATGCTTTACGGCTTAGAACCAGCACTTCAAAAACGTTTTTAACGCCATGGAGCATATGAGATGTTCCAAGAGCTGAAATTGGTATTTCAGACTCATGCCCATGTCGAGAGGTATGAGACCTCTACTTTGCCTACAAGATGGAGGAGAATAGCTCAGCCAGTGACCGTGTGCTCAGAATGTCTGGGTACTACAATCGCTTGAATCAAGTGGGAGTTAATCTTCCAGATAAGATAGTGATCGTCGGTGTCAAAACTGGCGGACCTCGGGTAGGGGGTCCTGAACTGTGCGTCTAAGGCGGATGGTAACAGGAGGCGGGGGACACGATGTTTACCCAGGTTCGGGCCCTCTCGATGGAGGTAATACCCTACTTCCTGCTTGATTGATCTTGATGATATGAGTATTACAAGAGTTGATCTACCACGAGATCGTAGAGGCTAAACCCTAGAAGCTAGCCTATGGTATGATTGTTGTTCTACGGACTAAACCCTCCAGTTTATATAGACACCGGAGGGGGCTAGGGTTACACAGAGTCGGTTACAAGGGAGGAGATCTACATATCCGTATTGCCAAGCTTGCCTTCCACGCCAAGGAGAGTCCCATCCGGATACGGGACGGAGTCTTCAATCTTGTGTCTTCATAGTCCAACAGTCCGGCTAAAGTATATAGTCCGGCTGTCCGAGGACCCCCTAATCCAGGACTCCCTCAGTAGCCCCTGAACCAGGCTTCAATGACGATGAGTCCGGTGCGCAGATCCTCTTCGGCATTGCAAGGCGGGTTCCTCCTCCGAATATTCCATAGAAGATTTTGAACACAAGGATAGTGTTCGGCTCTGCAAAACAAATTCCACATACCACCGTAGAGAGAATAATATTTCCACAAATCTAATCTGGTGACAGATTTTCTTAACGTGATGTTCTGCCGTGATCTAGTCATGACGAACCGTTTTTTCCGAGCCTGCCACTGCACGTGTTGCGAGGCGGCTTTGTTGGCACGTCTTGTCGAAGCAGAGATCGTGTCCCTCTTTTCACGGGATTCTCATCAATACGAGTGTGGGTAACCCAATCGCGCCCGCTGGTAAGACTCCTCGATTTTAGGCAAGTTCCAGATGGTCGTGCGGAGGGCGCTTGATATTCACCCTCTTTATAAAGGGGTCAAGGCCTGTCCTTTTCTTCTTGCGCTCGATCTTTCCTTTCTCCCACCTCGAATCCCAGCACCCAAGGCAGAGGCCAAGTGCTTCGGACCTTCAATCATGTCCGGACCCAACCTTCAAGGCCAGTGGGTGGCCTCCTCCGTCACAGAGGAGGACATCAAGAAGCTAAGAGAAGCCAGGTATCTGACCGCCGAAATCTCGCACAGGCTGCCTGCTCAAGGGCAGGTCATCCCCACTCCCGAACCCAACGAGAGCGTCGTATTTGTTTCCCACTTCCTCCGAGGGCTAGGCTTTAGTCTTGATCCCTTTGTTAGAGGGCTTATTTTCTATTACGGGCTCGATTTCCATGATCTGGCTCCAGATTCGACCTTCACATCTCGTCGTTTATCGTCGTATGTGAGGCCTTCCTCCGCGTCGCCCCACACTTCAGCTTATGGCTCAAGACCTTCAATGTGAAGCCGAAGTTGATTGATGGGCAACACGCAGAGTGCAGAGGCGCCATAATAAGCAAAGGCGTCGATGCTCCATGGCCAAAGGGATCCTTCCCTGAGATGTCCAACTTACGGCAGCGGGAGTGGTTTTACATCACGGCTCCCCGAAGTACTAAGTGGGTAGCCGCCCCTGCCTTCCGTTCGGCCCCCCCGCCACAACTGGCGTCATGGGTCAACAATGGGCTGGACTAGGGGCCGACTAATGATGTGCCAACATTGCAGAGTCGCATCCGGGATCTCCTCAAGAGAGATGCCAGCCTTGTCAAAGTAATGCAAGTCATGCTAGTTCGTCGGGTCCTGCCATGCCAACGTTGATCTCTTCGTATGTGGGAGTTCAACCCGGAAGGACCGCGAACCATTCAGCAATTCTTCGGCGTGACGCTCGAAGAGATGTACAGATTGTTCTTCGGATCATGAATAAAGTGTCCGGACACCACCGAGGATGTGGGCCTAAACTGCAATCGTCCAGACACCCAAGTAAGTAATTCTTCGGCCGAACATAATGTCTCTTTATTTATCACAACATCATTCTGAAAAGTCGGTCTTTGACCAGGACTGGATAAAAAAGGCGAAGATGATCAGGTGTTCGGCCCCCCTTCCCGAAGGCTCACCGGATCCTGTACTAGCCAGGATGCTTGAGCTTGCGCCTTATCAAGCGCCATCAGGGGAAGATAAAGGGAGGAACAAAGAAGCCAAAAGCGAGCCTCATTCATTATTCATCCAAACCGGGGGAATTAATGCCTCCGCGAAGGAGGATAACCGGGGAGAAGAATCTAAAATTCCCTCTCCCAAAGGAAGTAAGAGGGCCGCCTCTGAAGACTTGGAAACAATGGTTTCCAAATGAGGGAAAAAACCTTTGTCAAGGCGCCCTACCTCGGAGGGCATCCTTACCGCACAGTGCCCGCAAGGGGACCAACCCTCCGCCGAGCTGTAAGTAAACAAAAGCACTTTATAGTAAATATATCTTACTTTATTTCCGAGGACAATAACCGAGATGTATGTCTTGTAGTTCAGATCATAGCCCTTCTCGACAGAGTTCGTCTTCGGGGGATCTTCTTCCGGAGATGATGGAGAGAGAAACGCCTCCCCATGCCTCCCCGCCTCATGAGGCAGACGACCCAGAGGTGTCTTCACGAAGGATTTCTCCTGATCCACCAAGGCCAGAAGGTAACTCTTCGGCCTCCCGAAGTCCGGAG